>NC_140590.1:102246288-103446288 GCF_964204655.1 Triturus cristatus | reverse complement strand
CTACCGTTATCGGTGATGGGCCAGGTCGCCCTGCTGAAGATGGTGGCCCTCCCTAGACTCTTATACGATTTTTCCAATCTGCCCCTACACGTTCCGACCAAATTTTTCCAAAATCTTGGAAAAGAGGATCAGGGAATTTGTCTGGTGTGCCGGGGGCTGCAGAGTGGTGCTATCAAAACTGTATGCGCCCCTTCTGCGGTAGCAAACCTGGAATTGTATTATCTCACGGCTCAGCTGCAATGGGTGGCCAAATGGCTCTCTGGACTACAATTGCCTAACACGCCCACTACTCTACTGCCCTGGACATTATCCCGTGTCCTTCATTTGTTCCACACAATTACCCTTGCTAAGGCACCAGACCCTCTGTTACTGGGTGTCGAACACCGCTGCTACTGTCGGAGTCTCTGCCACAATCAGTGACTCCCTATGCGCCAGGGCTGTCTCTTTTGGGCATGCCTAGACATGCTGCCCTTACCTCGGCGACAGAACTTAACGCCTGGTATGCTGCTGGCTTGCACACATTGGGAGACTTATATAGTGATAATGCCCTAATCCCTTACAAAACCCTAATGGGTGAATCTTAATAGTGCCCGGACATTTACTCTTGCGCAATTGCCTAATGACAACACTTAACTGCGCATGGGAAGACTTGACGACTGAACCGCAGACTCACTTAGAAGTACAATATTTGCAGGTTAAAGGACCGGGTAGTCAAATAGTGCACTGGTTGGCTGCTTCGCTTTTGACCCACATGCAGCACTGCGGGTCTTTTGGGAGGTAGACCTTACTCGTCCCTGTACAGATCGGGAGCGGGCTGCAATCCTAGAAGGCCCCACTGATGTCCAGTGTAATACAAGATTCCGTCTCATACAGTTTTACATTGGGTACAGGGCATTGCTCACATCCGCCAAAAGCAATTGCTATTTTTACTGTATAAATGCTACCTGTCCCTGATGTGTCCGGGTGAATGCTGATTTCCTCCGTATGATATGGTCTTGCTCCAATTTATACACTTAATGGCAGGTTGTTACGACCCGGCTATCGTCATGTATGGAGCGTCTTGCCCTACATTCATGGGAGGTGTGCGTGCTGGGGCTATTGCCTAGGGCCAAGATACATAAGAAAAATTCCAGATTTCTCAACCTGAAATTTCTAACTGCAAATGACTTACTACCCGCAAGTGGAAGTCAACAGAACCCCTTCCAATTGAAGCTTGGTTGCAGTCATTTCTTGTGTGGGCGCAAGTGGAGAGTGAAGCATTACACAGAGAAGATGCTCTAGGGCCGCGCAAATACCCAGCGGCTTTAGCTGGAATGCAGTACTAACAGTCTTCTGGGCATCCATGCAAGGAAATGACAGGAGTGAATCCAACCGGTAAATGGGCTGGGGTCGGGGGAAATAGATGATTGTCATTTCCATAGTCTGATGCTTTCTCATACTGCTCCGTCTCTCCATTAGCTGAGATCCCACTAGGCTATGTCTGTTTTCACGTCCACCACTGTAGATGATCTCTTCATTGAAAGATGTGGGTTGGGGGGAAAAGGGGTTGACGCAAAACACTGTAATCACATGCTCCATTTGTTAACTTTGTTTTGGTTTTTCATATAATGAAATCTTGTCCTTTCTTCTGTGAAAATGCACTGCAATGAGAAATCGTCTGCACACTGATATATAACAGCATAACTAATTTGTTGAACACAGGATGATTGCTTACTTAATTCTAGTTATTTGTTGAAGGCAATTATTTTTTGGTTTTACAATATCATTTGCATGTTCTGTATTGATTGTATTTGAGACTGAATGACCTGCCATGTCTCTGTATATGATGTCAACAGAATGCAGAAATAACAAAATGTACTAAAAAGATTCAAACAAGATCACCCCTAAACTCCAAGATCTTTTAAAACCAAATCACCCCCCACCTCTCAACATTTGAAAGCGGACCTTTACAGATGGGCTCCCATGTATCTCTCATGGATAGGTCGCATTCAGACGACCAAGATGATGGTGTTCCCAAGGGTTCTATACCTTTTGCAGGGCCTTCCAATCGAGATGGAGAAGTGGTTCTTGACCACTTTAAAATCCATGATTATCCGCTTCATATGGTGAGGACAAAGGGCAACGGTATCACTTCGTCAACTAAGTCTACCCAAAAACGGGGGGGGGGGGCCTGGTGCTACCGGACATGAATCTATATTATAAAGCAGCCCAATTACGAGTGATCACAGAATGGTCTGCCGTGGAATCTGACAAACACTGGCTGCATATGGACAGGGCAGTGACAAGAAGGTGTATCTGGGACTTAATGTAGAAACCCAAAGCAGAACGACCGCCAAATGTATACTTAAGCATGCTCAATAACTACTCTTAAGGTATGGTACGACATTCACAGGACTTCTGCACTGACCACCTTTCTGTCCCTCTTCACGCCCATACACTATAACCCAGCATTTCTGCCTGCGCAGACACCAGGCGCCTTCGATGCCTGGAGGGAGGAGGGGGGCTACCATACGATCTCGGACTTATTCCATAATTGGGATATTCTCACCTTTGAGCATTGCCGGAGGGAGTTTAATTTGCCAGCCACTGAATATTATCATTATACCCAACTTAGACACTGGGTTCTCAGTCGTGAAGTAAGAGAAGCAGCGACCGGGGAACTTACATCAATAGAGAAGCTAGCAAAGTCAGAAAACGGCATAAAAGGTAAGATCTCACACCTCTATAAGATACTCAAAGCTACACTGTACACTAGCCAACCAAGGCACAAACTTTTCTAGGAACGCATCTTGGGGGTGAGCATCACAGAAAAGCAGTGGGACAAACTGTATATGGACATGCACAAATGTAATCAATCAATGGGAATGCGGAAGGCCAATTATAAAGTACTATATGATTGGTACCTATACCCAGCGAAGCTTGAATAGATTTTCCCCAAGACCTCTGATTTATGTTGGAGAGGCTGTGGGCTCCAGGGGGATTTTAGACATACATGGTGGGATTGCCCAACGCTTAGGACTTTCTGAACAGAATGACAAGCGCAGATTAAAGACATACTGGGCTATCCCATACCCTCCAACCTGGGATCGACGTTACTAGGTCTTAGGTCTGACACCCTTAAACCCCAAACAGTTAGTGATAGATCTATTTGATCGCTATGCTTAGGGGCAGCAAACATGGCAGTAGCAGCAGCATGGAAACGGAAAGAGGCGCCCTCCATGACCAATGGCACTCTTGCTTGTGGCAAGCACTCACCATGGAAAGGATGGCAAGTGTACTAGCAGACACATTTTAAAAAATTTGAGTATAACTGGGGACCTTTGGTGGCATATCTATCACAGAAGATCTCCATTTTTGAATGCCCTACGCGCACCTGGGCACTCTACCTCTTCCATCTCTAGAAAAACTAGGTGGGGAGTGGGGGGGGGGGGGAGTTCGGGACAGCGACATCGAGGCACTTCATTTAATGCACCATGCACCCTTAATGTTCTGCGGGCAGGGTGGAGGGGGGTGTGTTGAGGGATTGAAGCGTCTTTGAAATTAGTTGAATTTCAAGGCTGACCAATAGTGCTATTTTGCTGTTACGCTAAATATGATTGGGATCAAAAGAGGCAATTGTACCACCCTATAGACTGACAATGTATCAACTGTGAGAAGTGGATGGAACAGCACTATGTAACGATATGATTTTTTAAAATTTCAATACAAATATTGTTGATAAAAAAAAAAAGGTTCAAACAAAAATGAAGATCACACTAGGGAATTTCAACGCTCCATTGGTGGACAATTACTAATTTCCCTTCAAAAGCCTTTCAATGCAGTTTCCTCCAATACTTCATCTAGATGAGTGTAGTGGCTTTTGGGGGAAGCGAGTGTTGACACCAGTAAATTCGGTGCCCATTCGGTCAGGGGAGCAATGGCTTCCAAATCATTTCTACTGGGTTCACAATTCAAAGACATTATGAGGGCCGAAAATTAGTCCTCTGTTTCTACTTTTAAAACATTTTACAGCAAACCTATTGTAGATGGGGCCTCGGTAGTATTAGACCAGCTTTAAACAAGCATAATCCGAAGCCTCCCGTCCTGACGTAGAATTAAAATAATTCAAGCTAACGCAACTAAAAGTTTCAATTCTATTAAGGACTTGGAGGCGAGGATTATCCCACCCAGTTTATCATAAGATTTATGATTGATGGATTTTGCATGATATATTATTACCTCATGTTCGATTTGACATGTGTTGAGACCATTTTCATGAATAGATTAGAGAGATTTGTTTTTTGATTTGCCCCAAGACTTTCCTTGGTGGATTGGAATTACGCTGTTTTTTTCTTTTCCAGGTTCTGAGGAGAAAACAGACTAGCTGTGCTCCGTCGGGTTTATCTGGGTTCCAGTCATACTTCTGGATGCCCCAACAGAACGTTCCGCTCCAGACCATCAGTAGGGTGGGCAGTTGGGTGCTTTCCAGTTTTCATGTGGTTCAAGCTATCCGAGTTCATGGGACTGCTCACTGTAGTTTTTCAAAGAAGGAGGAATTATAATGGTGTCCTCTCATTATATCGGCAGATTCTCAGCCTGATTGGCGTATCTCTGATGACATCAATAGAGGAATACTGGGAAATGTAGTTTTGAGAACATTTTATATTTGAATTGGCTGCTGTGAATATATGTTAATAAACAGCGAAGAAAGATTCAGAATAATCCTCGCCTCCAAGTCCTTAATAGATTTGAAAATTCTAGACACATTAGCTAGAAAATGTTTTAGTGTTCCCACGCTACTACCCATGGCTTTTGATGCAAAGTCCTATCTACAAATATTTGTACACAGGGTTTGTGCCACAACATAACAGGACAGATCCGATGAGTGTTTGCGCAGGCCAAAAAGTGACTCAAAGTGGCACATAGTTTTGATAAACTATTTACTTTTCGGCACTTAGTTGCCTATAGTAGCGCAAAATATTGTTTCGCACCGTAAAGTAATGCCTCTTTGAGGCAGGCCTTAACTTGGAGGAATGTTCAAAGTTTGCAGCACATTTGTTATGTTTGAAAAGATTTAAAGTTGGTCTAGGCATACTCTTTTTTGTGCTGGAAGGGTACTGTTGCAGTACAATAGCTATGCTTCACCAGGCACACTCAGAGAGTCAGCTCTGAGGGAGGGCGCAGTAGCACAATAGTAGTTATAATGCTATCCTGCTCTCTTCTAGCGCACCACAATTCATGAACTGTGGTTGAAGTGATGCATTTCGCTAGATTTTAGTAAGTCTCCCCTACAGTATCATCACTCATGAGTGCATGGGGTGGCAAGCCAATGTTGGCACTTTCTGGTGCATGTTTTCTTGGATTGAGCATTCCAGAATCCATAAATTGTGGATGGGCAGATCTCAGTAGCCAGTTGTAGAGTGTGTATGCAGTAGGCTATTGCACTGGCCACACTTAGATCAGGTATTGTACATTGGCACCATATTTCCTGCATCATGCTGTAGCTAAGTTGATTAACAGCAAAGATGTGTTTGTTACAACTGGTCTGTGCCAGAATGGACGAAACGTTACAAACAGCGCAAGGACTTTCAGGCCTTGCGTGGACTCTGCAGCAGTCCTCATGCACAAAAGACACCAATGGGGCCCTTTTGTTGTTACTTGGTTGGGGTGACCAGGCATTCCGGATTCGCTGGGACAGTCTACAGTCCATTATCTCCTTGTGTTTGTTTTGTTTGCCCTAAGTTGGCAGAGTATGCCCATACGTGGTCCCTTGCTCACTTTGCCACTGGATAAAAGCTAGCCTGCCTGAGGAGGGGTCTTACCCAGAAACCAGTCCCAGGATGTTTGTTTCTGGTCCAGGGAAGACCTGGTTGGCAGTTCGAGTTGGACTGTTCCCATGAGGAACAGGGTCAAGACTGATTTGCATATGGCTGGATCTGAACTGGGGTGGCAAAGTGAGCTAAAGGTTGATGATGGATTCAACCCATATCTAATAGTGACTGGGGGTGAGTGTCTGAAAAGTTTCTGCGTTCCGTCCATCTTCTCCTTGTGTTTGCTTTACAGTGCTGGTTACTCACCAGGGGGCATATCATCAAGGGCAATATCGCCGCTTTAGCGGCAACTTTTGCCGCTAAAGCGGCGATATTTTTATCGCCCTATGAGCAAGCTGTCGCTAACAGCTGTTAGCGACGGCTTGCTGGCAATAGCGCCCATGTCAATGCCGCTTTGCATGTCAGCGATAATAATCGCTAATGACATGCAAAGTAGGCGTTCCCTAAGCGTTCCCTCTGGAAACAACCCTGGAAAAGGCGTTAACCGCACATCGCGGTATCATCAAGCCGGACCCTGATTCCCCTAGCAACATTAAAAACGGCGCCATCAGCTAACGTCTGCTAAATGTCAGACTTAGCTATATTTATAATGGGAGGTGGATTCTAAGCCTAAGTCCACATCTCCCAATTAACAAGGATTCCCTTAGCGCTGTAGTTGCATCGCTGGATTTCCAGCAATGTTCCCTCATAACGCCGCTATCGCCGGAATTTTTCCGCCGTGGAGATAAGCGTTGATAATAACGCGTTATCTCGGCGATTATTTCCGGCGATAGCCGACGTTATGCAAATTTGCGCTACGTGGGCTCTGCGATGTTTATCGCAGTTTGTTGGTGATATGCCCCCAGATGTCCCTGCAGTTTTTGACAAATTTAACTCATGTCCCAGTTTTTAGAGAGTATTAACTGAAAACAGAGCGATGCAGGTTTGTATGTGCTCAAAGACAGGAAGTGTTAGCAGCTCGTATCAGAACCCAATTTAATTAACTCCTATGAGGCTTGGTTGAAAAGTTGCTTTTAATTTAGTTCCTTAGTGCCTCGCTGTCTGTGTTTCTATGTCGATGCACGCTTCCATGAAAGTCTTTCTGTGTCCCCTGGCTGATGTAAAAGTGTAGTCCTTCCTCTACATTTGCTAAATGTCCCGGTTTTTTGGTTTTAAAATCTGGTCACCCTACACTTGCCGCAGCATACCAAGACTTATGGAAGCACCGGCTCTCCATGAGCTTTGCTGTAGCAGGAGCAGAGGTTACATCTTCATAGTAAGCACTGTAATGAAAACAATCCTTCCGTTGGCATGACCATGAGGGACAGAAGACATTACTGCATCTGCTGAACAGGTTTGTAGTGATGCGCATGCTGGGCTCTAATGGGAGAAACCACCTAGTCCCCCCTTTGTTATTTAGTTCCAAGTGGTTGCATCTAGTGATTAGAGGTCAGGAGCCTCTGAAAGTTCTAGCCAGGCACACGGTGTATGGATGTTTGGGGGCACCACATAGCGGAGGCCCCAGGGGGACGGGACCCAGCTTGGGGCCCCCAAAGTCCCTTTCCGTCTGCCTTTACATGGAGGTTGGACAGCCATGGAAAGGTAGAGGGAAAAGGACATCGTAATCCCTATGGCAGTGTCTGTGCGGTCAATGCCCCATTGTAGGGATTACGATTACGGTCTGACCGCTGCATGTCAGTGGCGGTGGTCCTTCCCCCTCGCCCAAATCGATCCGGCTGCCGGCATTGTATTCTGGCAGTTGGGCCAATACTCTGGATGTCGGGTGGATCGCCATGACGACCTGTCGGTGGTGGTCAGCCAGACATCATCAGTCCCTTAATTTCTGTGGGCCCAGAAAAAATTATTGTGACCTTATGTAATGTAACCGGTGCTTATGTAAAGTGCTCCAGTATCTTCGGGTCGAGTTTGCACTATATAACAACTGCAGAAAAATGCACAAGGAGGTTAAAAAAAAAAAGCTAACATAAAGAAAGGCAAATAGATACCCATTTAGTGGTAGATTTGTACAAAGTGAAACCAGAAAACATGGATGAATCGCAGCTTCCCCACTTACGTTGCGTGATTTTAGGCAAATATTTGAATTCACCAAAACTCCTTTTTCTTCACTGTCACGTATGAAAGAAGTTTCAAATAAGTGAGTTTAGAATACAAGTTGTGCAAAAGCATATTGTGTTTCACTTGTTAATGTTGCTCTGTAATAATCTGGGCCACATACAGGGTTTACTGGACAACCGTCTTGCCGCTTAGTTCACTAATGGTTCATGTTTGAAAATTATCACTTTAAATAAGTACTTCTCAATGGAGTGGTTTAATGTGATATAATAATGTCAAAGTTTCCAGATGTTAAAGGAGGACATTTTTTTCAAAGAGAATTGATAATATTTTAGGTGATTTTTGTTGAATGATTCACATAGCAAACACTTTCAGGGCTCAGCTCATGTACAGGCGATGAAAGGCCACCCAGACCCCTGGCTCTGATCTGCCTCGGCTCTCCCTGCTACTCTCTTGGCTTGCCAACCTCTACTAGTGATGTGTGGTTTTAAAATAGAAGGGCTGACCCGTAACCTCATTGGAGTCTTTGGGGCAAGCCACCAGCTGTACTACACAGTGTACAGTGCCTCTCGCTTGCAAGCACGCGTGTGCCTGGAGCCTACGACATGGGGTACTCGAGAGGGAGGCCAGATTAACGGAAGTTAACTTAGGGCTCGGCCCTCACTTTTATAAATACTTTTAATTGATTTTAACAATGTGGTTACAATCACGAACACCACCATCGAGTTACAGCCGCTACCCAACTAAAACCGTAGACTGTAAAATTGTACATGACGCGTGAATCGCCCCAGAAGCTGATGTCCAGAAGGACTTTTCCACGATAATGGAATTATTTTGCAATTGTGTAATACATTTACTCAATTCCTAATTGTCATCTCCAAGCCCACTACACTTTATAATTGATTAGACCCCTGTGACAGAACCATCTGAGTGCTCAGGAATGGACCCCAGCCCAAGGCGAGAGCCGAAGGTCTCATTAATGGAGCTGGCTTACTACTGTCCTCCAGAAACATAATTTAGGGCACAGCCATACACACAAACAAATGTTGTGCATAGAGCTTCACAAAACATCAGGACTCTAACTGGGATACAAAAAGGAGGGTCTCTAAAACAGGTGCAACCTATGTAATTAAGGGCTTAGTTTAAACATGTAAACTAAGGGGCAAATTTAGCAAAACATCACGCAACGCAGCAAGACATCTTGCTGCGCTGCGTTGTGTGACAGAGAGAGTGCAGCAATGCGCCATATTTAACACTACATAGCACATTTCTGTCCTCTCCTTGCGCTGGCGCACTAAGTGCTGTCTGGCACCAACGCAGGCACCCTTCCACAACCTGTTGGCAGGATTGTTTCATTGCAGGAACTTATACCTTCCTGCACAAAAAACATCCTCTAAGGCGTTTTCCTCTCTCTACCTGTGCTACAGAATGCAGCACACATAGAAAGAGGAAAAAGGAAGATTACTAAACATGTTTCTCCTTGGTACACAAGTGGCGGCTGGTAACATTTTAAAATTGAGGGGCTGAAAGAAGACAAGTAAAACTCAGTGAAATGCAATGAGCAAGTTAAGCTTGCCCCAACTCTTAAAGGAAAGGTTCAGGACTACTTATGCTCATGTTTGTCCACCTTTCGTGTAAATGCGATGGAAACACTGCACTCTGCCTCGCCTCATTATTTGGTGGAGTACTGATGTCAAACATGCATTAATTTCATTATTATATTCTAATACAATAAACATCATATACAACAGTCCAGAAGGTGGCGCTGTTTTATTACAGTACATCCGAACAGCTTTGCATTGTCTCAACTAAAAGGCAAGAGAAATGTAGGAATTTTAAAAAATGGTATTACAAAAAATAAGAATTTTTACAGCTTTCACTCAATAAAATCTAGTCACTGAAAGTGCTACAAGCGTACCTTACTGTGAAATAGGAACAGTAGAATTCCCTAAAACTCATGAAGAACCGTTACTCATCTTTGTAAAGAAGTACTTAACCCCTTCGCTGCTAGGCCTTTTCCCCTCCTGTGCTAAGCCCTTTTTGGGCTATTTGAGGTAGTGCGCGCTTAGGTCCCTGTAACTTTTTGACCACATTAGGTATCCACGCCAAATTTGCGTCCTTTTCTTCCAACATCTTGGGGATTCTAAAGGTACCCAGGGTTTGTGGATTCTCCTAGAGGGTTCCCAGAAATTAGTCAAAATACAGCAATTTTTTTTTTTTTTGTGAAAAATGTGAAAAACGGGCTGCAAATGAAAGCTTCTGGGTTTTTCTCTGCAAATGGTATCAAAAAAGGGTTTGTGGGGCTGAAATCACAATTTCTCCAGCTTTTAGGGAATGACAGAATTTTGTTAGAAAACCAACATTTTTTACACAGTTTTGGCATTTTTCTGGGACATACCCTATTTTTGCTATTTTTTGTGCTTTCAACCTCCTTCCAGTTAACGGTAGAAAAAGGTAACAAAACAATAATGGATCCTGGAAAGCTATACATTTTTGAAAAGCAGACAAAATTCTGAATTCAGCAAGGGGTCATTTGTGTAGATCCATCAAGGTTTCTTTATAGAAATTTACAGGCAAATATAGGAAAAATTAAAAATTTGTTGAAAAAAGCAGCCTTTTGAGTCAACGTTTTTACCTGTAACTTCTTCGAATTATGACATCTCTTTGAAAGCAATGTACCGTTACATCCGGTAGACCTTCCTGGTTGTGGGGACATATAGGACTTGTAGGTTCACCAAGAGCCCAATGAACCCAGAGTAGAAAAATGAGCAGCATTTTGTAATGTTTTTTTTTTTTGGTCCGGGTATATAGCAATTATTGTGGGAAAATGTATACATGGAAAAATCGGTATGAAAGTCACCTATGTATTTCTGAAATGGGAACAAATTACAGAGTTCAGAAACAGTGCATATTTGCACATTTTCGAAATTGGGAATACTCATATTTGCATGACAATTATTGGTCATTTTTCAAAATGACTTTTTTTTTACACAATGTCTTTCATTTGGAAGGGAGAAATGCATCAAAAATCAATAGGTAATAACAGTTGCTTTACAAATTTGAACTACCCTAAGTCTCCCGAGAAAAATGGTACCTCACTTGTGTGGGTAGGCATAGTGCCCACGACAGGAAGTGGCTCAAAACCTAAGGTGAACACACCACATTTTCACACTGAAAATTTACACTTTTTTTGCAAAGAGTCTAGCTGTAGTTTTTGAACCCTAGCCCTGCCGGCACCTAGGGAAACCTAGCAAACCTATACATTTTTGAAAACTAGACACCCAGGGGAATCCAGGATGGGGTGACTTGACTGCCTCCCACCATGGTCTGTTACCCAGAATCCCTTGCAAACGTAAATAATTGACAAAAAAAACACATTTTCCCCACATTTCTGTGATGGAAAGTTCTGGAATCTGCGTGGATCCACAAATTTCCACCCACCCCGCGTTCCCCAAAGTCCTCCGAGAAAAATGGTACCTCACTTGTGCGGGTCGGCCTAGTGCCCGCGACAGGAAACGGCGCAAAACGCAACGTGGTTTTGCAGTGAAAAATGACCCTTTTCTTGGCAAAGTGACTAGCTGTAGATTTTGTACCCTAGCCCTGCCGGCACCTAGGGAAACCTAGCAAACCTATACATTTCTGAAAACTAGACACCCAGGGGAATCCAGGATGGGGTGACTTGACTGCCTCCCACCATGGTCTGTTACCCAGAATCCCTTGCAAACGTAAAAAATTGACAAAAAAAACACATTTTCCCCACATTTCTGTGATGGAAAGTTCTGGAATCTGCGTGGATCCACAAATTACCACCCACCCCGCGTTCCCCAAAGTCCTACGAGAAAAATGGTACCTCACTTGTGCGGGTCGGCCTAGTGCCCGCGACAGGAAACGGCGCAAAACGCAACGTGGTTTTGGAGTGAAAAATGACCCTTTTTTTGGCAAAGTGACTAGCTGTAGATTTTGTACCCTAGCCCTGCCGGCACCTAGGGAAACCTAGCAAACCTATACATTTTTGAAAACTAGACACCCAGGGGAATCCAGGATGGGGTGACTTGACTGCCTCCCACCATGGTCTGTTACCCAGAATCCCTTGCAAACGTAAAAAATTGACAAAAAAAACACATTTTCCCCACATTTCTGTGATGGAAAGTTCTGGAACCTGCGTGGATCCACAAATTTCCACCCACCCCGCGTTCCCCAAAGTCCTACGAGAAAAATGGTACCTCACTTGTGCGGGTCGGCCTAGTGCCCGCGACAGGAAACGGCGCAAAACGCAACGTGGTTTTGCAGTGAAAAATGACCCTTTTTTTGGCAAAGTGACTAGCTGTAGATTTTGTACCCTAGCCCTGCCGGCACCTAGGGAAACCTAGCAAACCTATACATTTCTGAAAACTAGACACCCAGGGGAATCCAGGATGGGGTGACTTGACTGCCTCCCACCATGGTCTGTTACCCAGAATCCCTTGCAAACGTAAAAAATTGACAAAAAAAACACATTTTCCCCACATTTCTGTGATGGAAAGTTCTGGAATCTGCGTGGATCCACAAATTTCCACCCACCCCGCGTTCCCCAAAGTCCTACGAGAAAAATGGTACCTCACTTGTGCGGGTCGGCCTAGTGCCCGCGACAGGAAACGGCGCAAAACGCAACGTGGTTTTGGAGTGAAAAATGACCCTTTTTTTGGCAAAGTGACTAGCTGTAGATTTTGTACCCTAGCCCTGCCGGCACCTAGGGAAACCTAGCAAACCTATACATTTTTGAAAACTAGACACCCAGGGGAATCCAGGATGGGGTGACTTGACTGCCTCCCACCATGGTCTGTTACCCAGAATCCCTTGCAAACGTAAAAAATTGACAAAAAAAACAAATTTTCCCCACATTTCTGTGATGGAAAGTTCTGGAATCTGCGTGGATCCACAAATTTCCACCCACCCCGCGTTCCCCAAAGTCCTACGAGAAAAATGGTACCTCACTTGTGCGGGTCGGCCTAGTGCCCGCGACAGGAAACTGCGCAAAACGCAACGTGGTTTTGCAGTGAAAAATGACCTTTTTTTTGGCAAAGTGACTAGCTGTAGATTTTGTACCCTAGCCCTGCCGGCACCTAGGGAAACCTAGCAAACCTATACATTTCTGAAAACTAGACACCCAGGGGAATCCAGGATGGGGTGACTTGACTGCCTCCCACCATGGTCTGTTACCCAGAATCCCTTGCAAACGTAAAAAATTGACAAAAAAAACACATTTTCCCCACATTTCTGTGATGGAAAGTTCTGGAATCTGCGTGGATCCACAAATTTCCACCCACCCCGCATTCCCCAAAGTCCTACGAGAAAAATGGTACCTCACTTGTGCGGGTCGGCCTAGTGCCCGCGACAGGAAACGGCGCAAAACGCAACGTGGTTTTGGAGTGAAAAATGACCCTTTTTTTGGCAAAGTGACTAGCTGTAGATTTTGTACCCTAGCCCTGCCGGCACCTAGGGAAACCTAGCAAACCTATACATTTTTGAAAACTAGACACCCAGGGGAATCCAGGATGGGGTGACTTGACTGCCTCCCACCATGGTCTGTTACCCAGAATCCCTTGCAAACGTAAAAAATTGACAAAAAAAACACATTTTCCCCACATTTCTGTGATGGAAAGTTCTGGAATCTGCGTGGATCCACAAATTTCCACCCACCCCGCGTTCCCCAAAGTCCTACGAGAGAAATGGTACCTCACTTGTGCGGGTCGGCCTAGTGCCCGCGACAGGAAACTGCGCAAAACGCAACGTGGTTTTGCAGTGAAAAATGACCCTTTTTTTGGCAAAGTGACTAGCTGTAGATTTTGTACCCTAGCCCTGCCGGCACCTAGGGAAACCTAGCAAACCTATACATTTCTGAAAACTAGACACCCAGGGGAATCCAGGATGGGGTGACTTGACTGCCTCCCACCATGGTCTGTTACCCAGAATCCCTTGCAAACGTAAAAAATTGACAAAAAAAACACATTTTCCCCACATTTCTGTGATGTAAAGTTCTGGAATCTGCGTGGATCCACAAATTTCCACCCACCCCGCGTTCCCCAAAGTCCTACGAGAAAAATGGTACCTCACTTGTGCGGGTCGGCGTAGTGCCCGCGACAGGAAACGGCGCAAAACGCAACGTGGTTTTGCAGTGAAAAATGACCCTTTTTTTGGCAAAGTGACTAGCTGTAGATTTTGTACCCTAGCCCTGCCGGCACCTAGGGAAACCTAGCAAACCTATACATTTCTGAAAACTAGACACCCAGGGGAATCCAGGATGGGGTGACTTGACTGCCTCCCACCATGGTCTGTTACCCAGAATCCCTTGCAAACGTAAAAAATTGACAAAAAAAACACACTTTCCCCACATTTCTGTGATGGAAAGTTCTGGAATCTGCGTGGATCCACAAATTTCCACCCACCCCGCGTTCCCCAAAGTCCTACGAGAAAAATGGTACCTCACTTGTGCGGGTCGGCCTAGTGCCCGCGACAGGAAACGGCGCAAAACGCAATGTGGTTTTGGAGTGAAAAATGACCCTTTTTTTGGCAAAGTGACTAGCTGTAGATTTTGTACCCTAGCCCTGCCGGCACCTAGGGAAACCTAGCAAACCTATACATTTCTGAAAACTAGACACCCAGGGGAATCCAGGATGGGGTGACTTGACTGCCTCCCACCATGGTCTGTTACCCAGAATCCCTTGCAAATGTAAAAAATTGACCAAAAAAACACATTTTCCCCACATTTCTGTGATGGAAAGTTCTGGAATCTGCGTGGATCCACAAATTTCCACCCACCCCGCGTTCCCCAAAGTCCTACGAGAAAAATGGTACCTCACTTGTGCGAGTCGGCCTAGTGCCCGCGACAGGAAACGGCGCAAAACGCAACGTGGTTTTGCAGTGAAAAATGACCCTTTTTTTGGCAAAGTGACTAGCTGTAGATTTTGTACCCTAGCCCTGCCGGCACCTAGGGAAACCTAGCAAACCTATACATTTCTGAAAACTAGACACCCAGGGGAATCCAGGATGGGGTGACTTGACTGCCTCCCACCATGGTCTGTTACCCAGAATCCCTTGCAAACGTAAAAAAGTGACAAAAAAAACACATTTTCCCCACATTTCTGTGATGGAAAGTTCTGGAATCTGCGTGGATCCACAAATTTCCACCCACCCCGCGTTCCCCAAAGTCCTACGAGAAAAATGGTACCTCACTTGTGCGGGTCGGCCTAGTGCCCGCGACAGGAAACGGCGCAAAACGCAACGTGGTTTTGGAGTGAAAAATGACCCTTTTTTTGGCAAAGTGACTAGCTGTAGATTTTGTACCCTAGCCCTGCCGGCACCTAGGGAAACCTAGCAAACCTATACATTTTTGAAAACTAGACACCCAGGGGAATCCAGGATGGGGTGACTTGACTGCCTCCCACCATGGTCTGTTACCCAGAATCCCTTGCAAACGTAAAAAATTGAAAAAAAAAACACATTTTCCCCATATTTCTGTGATGGAAAGTTCTGGAACCTGCGTGGATCCACAAATTTCCACCCACCCTGCGTTCCCCAAAGTCCTACGAGAAAAATGGTACCTCACTTGTGCGGGTCGGCCTAGTGCCCGCGACAGGAAACGGCGCAAAACGCAACGTGGTTTTGCAGTGAAAAATGTCCCTTTTTTTGGCAAAGTGACTAGCTGTAGATTTTGTACCCTAGCCCTGCCAGCACCTAGGGAAACCTAGCAAACCTATACATTTTTGAAAACTAGACACCCAGGGGAATCCAGGATGGGGTGACTTGACTGCCTCCCACCATGGTCTGTTACCCAGAATCCCTTGCAAACCTAAAAAATTGAAAAAAAAAAAACATTTTCCCCACATTTCTGTGATGGAAAGTTCTGGAACCTGCGTGGATCCACAAATTTCCACCCACCCCGCGTTCCCCAAAGTCCTACGAGAAAAATGGTACCTCACTTGTGCGGGTCGGCCTAGTGCCCGCGACAGGAAACGGCGCAAAACGCAACGTGGTTTTGCAGTGAAAAATGACCCTTTTTTGGCAAAGTGACTAGCTGTAGATTTTGTACCCTAGCCCTGCCGGCACCTAGGGAAACCTAGCAAACCTATACATTTCTGAAAACTAGACACCCAGGGGAATCCAGGATGGGGTGACTTGACTGCCTCCCGCCATGGTCTGTTACCCAGAATCCCTTGCAAACGTAAAAAATTGACAAAAAAAACACATTTTCCCCACATTTCTGTGATGGAAAGTTCTGGAATCTGCGTGGATCCACAAATTTCCACCCACCCTGCGTTCCCCAAAGTCCTACGAGAAAAATGGTACCTCACTTGTGCGGGTCGGCCTAGTGCCCGTGACAGGAAACGGCGCAAAACGCAACATGGGTTTGCAGCGAAAAATGACCCTTTTTTGGCAAAGTGACTAGCTGTAGATTTTGTACCCTAGCCCTGCCGGCACCTAGGGAAACCTAACAAACCCACGCATTTCTGAAAACTAGACACCCGGCGGCTTCCAGGGAGGTATGGCTTGCGTGGATCCCCCAACGTTTCCTTACCCAGAATCCCCTGCAAACCTCATTTTTTGCTCAAAAAATCACTTTTTTCACACATTTTGGGGTGGGAAAGTAGTGGCATCACCGGGCTCACACAAATTTACCACCACCCAGCGTTCCTCCAGGTCTCCCGGTAAAAATGGTGCCTCACTTGTGTGGGAGGCCCAAGTACCCGCGGCAGGCAAGGGCCCCAAACGTAGTGAGGCGACATCAAGATGGCCTATCGCCAAACCACCTGGTTTTGCAAGGGGGGTCACTTTGGTTTTTGGCCCGGTGCGCGGCGGTCATCTAGGGAAACCTACCAAACCCAGGCATTTTTGAAAACTAGACACCCGGCGGCTTCCAGGGAGGTATGGCTTGCGTGGATCCCCCAACGTTTCCTTACCCTGAATCCCCTGCAAACCTCAATTTTTGCTCAAAAAATCACTTTTTTCACACATTTTGGCGTGGGAAAGTAGTGGCATCACCGGGCTCACACAAATTTACCACCACCCAGCGTTCCCCCAGGTCTCCCGGTAAAAATGGTGCCTCACTTGTGTGGGAGGGCCAAGTACCCGCGGCAGGCAAGGGCCTCAAACGTAGTGAGGCGACATCAAAATGGCCTATCGCCAAACCACCTGGTTTTGCAAGGGGGGTCACTTTGGTTTTTGGCCCGGTGCGCGGCGGCCATTTAGGGAAACCTACCAAACCCAGGCATTTTTGAAAACTAGACACCCGGCGGCTTCCAGGGAGATATGGCTTGCGTGGATCCCCCAACGTTTCCTTACCCAGAATCCCCTGCAAACCTCATTTTTTGCTCAAAAAATCACTTTTTTCACACATTTTAGGGTGGGAAAGTAGTGGCATCACCGGGCTCACACAAATTTACCACCACCCAGCGTTCCCCCAGGTCTCCCGGTAAAAATGGTGCCTCACTTGTGTGGGAGGCCCAAGTACCCGCGGCAGGCAAGGGCCCCAAACGTAGTGAGGCGACATCAAGATGGCCTATCGCCAAACCACCTGGTTTTGCAAGGGGGGTCACTTTGGTTTTTGGCCCGGTGCGCGGCGGCCATCTAGGGAAACCTACCAAACCCAGGCATTTCTGAAAACTAGACACCCGGCGGCTTCCAGGGAGGTATGGCTTGCGTGGATCCCCCAACGTTTCCTTACCCAGAATCCCCTGTAAACCTCAATTTTTGCTCAAAAAATCACTTTTTTCACACATTTTGGGGTGGGAAAGTAGTGGCATCACCGGGCTCACACAAATTTACCACCACCCAGCGTTCCCCGGTAAAAATGGTGCCTCACTTGTGTGGGAGGCCCAAGTACCCGCGGCAGGCAAGGGCCCCAAACGTAGTGAGGCAACATCAAAATGGCCTATCGCCAAACCACCTGGTTTTGCAAGGGGGGTCACTTTGGTTTTTGGCCCGGTGCGCGGCGGCCATCTAGGGAAACCTACCAAACCCAGGCATTTTTGAAAACTAGACACCCGGCGGCTTCCAGGGAGGTATGGCTTGCATGGATCCCCCAAAGTTTCCTTACCCAGAATCCCCTGCAAACCTCATTTTTTGCTCAAAAAATCACTTTTTTCACACATTTTGGGGTGGGAAAGTAGTGGCATCACCGGGCTCACACAAATTTACCACCACCCAGCGTTCCCCCAGGTCTCCCGGTAAAAATGGTGCCTCACTTGTGTGGGAGGCCCAAGTACCCGCGGCAGGCAAGGGCCCCAAACGTAGTGAGGCAACATCAAAATGGCCTATCGCCAAACCACCTGGTTTTGCAAGGGGGGTCACTTTGGTTTTTGGCCCGGTGCGCGGCGGCCATCTAGGGAAACCTACCAAACCCAGGCATTTTTGAAAACTAGACACCCGGCGGCTTCCAGGGAGGTATGGCTTGCGTGGATCCCCCAACGTTTCCTTACCCAGAATCCCCTGCAAACCTCATTTTTTGCTCAAAAAATCACTTTTTTCACACATTTTGGGGTGGGAAAGTAGTGGCATCACCGGGCTCACACAAATTTACCACCACCCAGCGTTCCCCCAGGTCTCCCGGTAAAAATGGTGCCTCACTTGTGTGGGAGGCCCAAGTACCCGCGGCAGGCAAGGGCCCCAAACGTAGTGAGGCAACATCAAAATGGCCTATCGGCAAACCACCTGGTTTTGCAAGGGGGGTCACTTTGGTTTTTGGCCCGGTGCGCGGCGGCCATCTAGGGAAACCTACCAAACCCAGGCATTTTTGAAAACTAGACACCCGGCGGCTTCCAGGGAGGTATGGCTTGCGTGGATCCCCCAACGTTTCCTTACCCAGAATCCCCTGCAAACCTCATTTGTTGCTCAAAAAATCACTTTTTTCACACATTTTGGGGTGGGAAAGTAGTGGCATCACCGGGCTCACACAAATTTACCACCACCCAGCGTTCCCCCAGGTCTCCCGGTAAAAATGGTGCCTCACTTGTGTGGGAGGCCCAAGTACCCGCGGCAGGCAAGGGCCCCAAATGTAGTGAGGCGACATCAAGATGGCCTATCGCCAAACCACCTGGTTTTGCAAGGGGGGTCACTTTGGTTTTTGGCCCGGTGCGCGGCGGCCATCTAGGGAAACCTACCAAACCCAGGCATTTTTTAAAACTAGACACCCGGCGGCTTCCAGGGAGGTATGGCTTGCGTGGATCCCCCAACGTTTCCTTACCCAGAATCCCCTGCAAACCTCAATTTTTGCTCAAAAAATCACTTTTTTCACTCATTTTGGGGTGGGGAAGTAGTGGCATCACCGGGCTCACACAAATTTACCACCACCCAGCGTTCCCCCAGGTCTCCCGGTAAAAATGGTGCCTCACTTGTGTGGGAGGCCCAAGTACCCGCGGCAGGCAAGGGCCCCAAACGTAGTGAGGCGACATCAAGATGGCCTATCGCCAAACCACCTGGTTTTGCAAGGGGGGTCACTTTAGTTTTTGGCCCGATGCGACAGCGGCCGCCATCTAGGGAAACCTACCAAACCCAGGCATTTTTGAAAACTAGACACCCGGCGGCTTCCAGGGAGGTATGGCTTGCGCGGATCCCCCAACGTTTCCTTACCCAGAATCCCCTGCAAACCTCAATTTTTGCTCAAAAAATCACTTTTTTCACACATTTTGGGGTGGTAAAGTAGTGGCATCACCGGGCTCACACAAATTTACCACCACCCAGCGTTCCCCCAGGTCTCCCGGTAAAAATGGTGCCTCACTTGTGTGGGAGGCCCAAGTACCCGCGGCAGGCAAGGACAACAAACGTAGTGAGGCGACATTTGGGATAGGCAATGTTGATGTTGCCTCACTACGTTTGTTGTCCTTGCCTGCCGCGGGTACTTGGGCCTCCCACACAAGTGAGGCACCATTTTTACCGGGAGACCTGGGGGAACGCTGGGTGGTGGTAAATTTGTGTGAGCCCGGTGATGCCACTACTTTCCCACCCCAAAATGTGTGAAAAAAGTGATTTTTTGAGCAATAAATGAGGTTTGCAGGGGATTCTGGGTAAGGAAACGTTGGGGGATCCACGCAAGCCATACCTCCCTGGAAGCCGCCGGGTGTCTAGTTTTCAAAAATGCCTGGGTTTGGTAGGTTTCCCTAGATGGCCGCCGCGCACCGGGCCAAAAACCAAAGTGACCCCCCTTGCAAAACCAGGTGGTTTGGCGATAGGCCATCTTGATGTCGCCTCACTACGTTTGAGGCCCTTGCCTGCCGCGGGTACTTGGGCCTCCCACACAAGTGAGGCACCATTTTTACCGGGAGACCTGGGGGAACGCTGGGTGGTGGTAAATTTGTGTGAGCCCGGTGATGCCACTACTTTCCCACCCCAAAATGTGTGAAAAAAGTGATTTTTTGAGCAAAAAATGAGGTTTGCAGGGGATTCTGGGTAAGGAAACGTTGGGGGATCCACGCAAGCCATACCTCCCTGGAAGCCACCGGGTGTCTAGTTTTCAGAAATGCCTGGGTTTGGTAGGTTTCCCTAGATGGCCGCCGCGCACCGGGCCAAAAACCAAAGTGACCCCCCTTGCAAAACCAGGTGGTTTGGCGATAGGCCATCTTGATGTCGCCTCACTACGTTTGGGGCCCTTGCCTGCCGCGGGTACTTGGCCCTCCCACACAAGTGAGGCACCATTTTTACCGGGAGACCTGGGGGAACGCTGGGTGGTGGTAAATTTGTGTGAGCCCGGTGATGCCACTACTTTCCCACCCCAAAATGTGTGAAAAAAGTGATTTTTTGAGCAAAAATTGAGGTTTGCAGGGGATTCTGGGTAAGGAAACGTTGGGGGATCCACGCAAGCCATACCTCCCTGGAAGCCGCCGGGTGTCTAGTTTTCAAAAATGCCTGGGTTTGGTAGGTTTCCCTAGATGGCCGCCGCGCACCGGGCCAAAAACCAAAGTGACCCCCCTTGCAAAACCAGGTGGTTTGGCGATAGGCCATCTTGATGTCGCCTCACTACGTTTGGGGCCCTTGCCTGCCGCGGGTACTTGGGCCTCCCACACAAGTGAGGCCACATTTTTACCGGGAGACCTGGGGGAACGCTGGGTGGTGGTAAATTTGTGTGAGCCCGGTGATGCCACTACTTTCCCACCCCAAAATGTGTGAAAAAAGTGATTTTTTGAGCAAAAATTGAGGTTTGCAGGGGATTCTGGGTAAGGAAACGTTGGGGGATCCACGCAAGCCATACCTCCCTGGAAGCCGCCGGGTGTCTAGTTTTCAAAAATGCCTGGGTTTGGTAGGTTTCCCTAGATGGCCGCCGCGCACCGGGCCAAAAACCAAAGTGACCCCCCTTGCAAAACCAGGTGGTTTGGCGATAGGCCATTTTGATGTTGCCTCACTACGTTTGGGGCCCTTGCCTGCCGCGGGTACTTGGGCCTCCCACACAAGTGAGGCACCATTTTTACCGGGAGACCTGGGGGAACGCTGGGTGGTGGTAAATTTGTGTGAGCCCGGTGATGCCACTACTTTCCCACCCCAAAATGTGTGAAAAAAGTTATTTTTTGAGCAAAAAATGAGGTTTGCAGGGGATTCTGGGTAAGGAAACGTTGGGGGATCCACGCAAGCCATACCTCCCTGGAAGCCGCCGGGTGTCTAGTTTTCAAAAATGCCTGGGTTTGGTAGGTTTCCCTAGATGGCCGCCGCGCACCGGGCCAAAAACCAAAGTGACCCCCCTTGCAAAACCAGGTGGTTTGGCGATAGGCCATCTTGATGTCGCCTCACTACGTTTGGGGCCCTTGCCTGCCGCGGGTACTTGGGCCTCCCACACAAGTGAGGCACCATTTTTACCGGGAGACCTGGGGGAACGCTGGGTGGTGGTAAATTTGTGTGAGCCCGGTGATGCCACTACTTTCCCACCCCAAAATGTGTGAAAAAAGTGATTTTTTGAGCAAAAATTGAGGTTTGCAGGGGATTCTGGGTAAGGAAACGTTGGGGGATCCACGCAAGCCATACCTCCCTGGAAGCCGCCGGGTGTCTAGTTTTCAAAAATGCCTGGGTTTGGTAGGTTTCCCTAGATGGCCGCCGCGCACCGGGCCAAAAACCAAAGTGACCCCCCTTGCAAAACCAGGTGGTTTGGCGATAGGCCATCTTGATGTCGCCTCACTACGTTTGGGGCCCTTGCCTGCCGCGGGTACTTGGGCCTCCCACACAAGTGAGGCACCATTTTTACCGGGAGACCTGGGGGAACGCTGGGTGGTGGTAAATTTGTGTGAGCCCGGTGATGCCACTACTTTCCCACCCCAAAATGTGTGAAAAAAGTGATTTTTTGGGCAAAAAATGAGGATTGCAGGGGATTCTGGGTAAGGAAACGTTGGGGGATCCACGCAAGCCATACCTCCCTGGAAGCCGCCGGGTGTCTAGTTTTCAGAAATGCGTGGGTTTGAAAGGTTTCCCTAGATGGCCGCCGAGCCCTGGGCAAAAAACCAAAGTAACCCCCCTTGCAAAACCAGATTACCTATTGTTACTACAGCGTGAGAATTTAGGAATAATACTGCAAAGAAAATGTGGCAGACAATTTGAGGTTTACAGGACAATGGGGATAAAAAATATTTTTCAAATCACTAGAGAGACATCACCATGAACTCCCAAGGGTTTTCGACAATATCTACAGTTGGTGGGTTATTCTTACATGGAAAGTGTACCTTGGCAGAGAAACAAAAGACAAAGATTCCTGCACAACCATCTATTCCTCAAACACACACACATACTGGTTGGATTTGGCACGAGGGCAAGTCATGGTTCAGTGTATTAAATTTTATTAACAAGGGATTTCACAAAAATGAAATGCACTGTCAATAATTAAATTCACAAAAAACCAAACCAATGACTTGCAGCTCGTGAGCTGTAAAGCCACGTCAAGGCACCAACCACTTTACAGGCCATTTACACACCTTTCATACGTGATACAAACAAGACCATTCGCACCACCAGGTACAAAAGCAACACAGTACAAAAATCACCAAAAAGGGACAAGGTACACCCTGCTTCAGAAAGACAAATATTACTGCACAGTCATCTAACCCGCAAGCACACACACATACTGGTTGGATTTGGCACGAGGGTGAGTGATGGTTCAGTAGATAAAATTGTATTACCAAGTGATTTCACAAAACATGAAATGCACTGGTAATAATTGAAAGGGCAAGAAACTGAACCATTGACTCACAGCTCGTGAGCTGTAAAGCCACGACAAGGCACCAACCTCTTTACAGGCCATTCATACACCTTTCATACGTGTGAGACATACAAAACCATTCACACCGCCAGCCGCGGGCCCATCACATAACAAAACTCACACCAGCACACAGCGCCATTCAAGGGCCCATCACTTTCACACGCCCACAATCCAGACACAGCAACTACACAGGCTGAAGGATTGCGTGGAGTGGCACTCAGCTAGCAGTGTGTGTAGTGACCAGCAGAAAGTCACTACTCACACACAGCCAGCCAAGCACCAGTCGACACACACCGCTAGCCAAACGCCAGTCCACGCACACCGCTAGCCAAGCGCCAGTCCAGGCACACCGCCATCCAATCGCCAGTCCAGGTACACCGGCAGCCAATCGCCAATCCACCTACACCGCCAGCCAAGCTCCAGTCCACGGACACCACCAGACAAGCACCATTCCACGCACACCGCCAGCCAAGCTCCAGTCCACACACACCACCAGACAAGCTCCAGTCCACGGACACCACCAGCCAAGCTCCAGTCCACGGACACCACCAGCCAAACACCAGTCCGCACACACCACCAGTCCACACACACCGCCAGCCAAGTACCAGTCCACGCACACCGCCAGCCAAGCACCATTCCACGCACACCACCAGCCAAGCACCATTCCACGCACACCGCCAGCCAAGCACCATTCCACGCACACCACCAGCCACGCACCAGTCCACGTACACCGCCAGTCCATGCACACCGCCAGTCCACGCACACCGTCAGCCAAGCACCATTCCACGCACACCACCAACCAAGTGCCAGTCCACACACACCAACAGCCAAGCGCAAGCCTACACACACCGCCATCACATTTTGGATTTTTTTAGAAAAAAATAAAAACACAAACAAATTGCAAATAGATACAAATCTTCTAACAGAAAATCAGCAACTAAATACATTGCACTAACACCAACCTTGAAACAGAATCATATTTTCCAAAGAATACAGACCAGGCAGTTCACTTTACCACTCATGAATCTTCCCAGAAGTTTTTACGCGTGTGGTACGCTCGGAAACAAGCAGAGAGACACAGTGCAGGATGAGAGGGACAATCGGGGCAGTACATACGACTCTCCTTCCGCAAACCTCTTCGCCAACAGACTCTACATCTCCTACTGGGAAAATCTTTTGCGGGTGTGGGAGGAATGTGATCTGGAAAGTGGCGTTCTTTCAATCTAGCAACATCCTCCACCAGTCCAACTCTAGGAACACTTGCCTGTTCCACTACAACAAGGCTGCCTATTACAGACTCCTGAAACTTAGCAAAAGTCATCTTTGACTCAGGGCAAGAATCCTGGAACACAACAAAAGCATTAAACATTGCCAAGTGGAAAAGATGGATAGCCAACTTCTTGTACCAAATGTAAGCCTTACGAAGAGCAGTGTAAGGTTCCAACCTCGGATCTACTCTGTCAACACCACCCATGTGCCTATTATAGTCTAAAACACATACAGGTTTGCGCGCTTCAGCGACCTGACCCCAAACAGTCACAGGTGCAGTGCTTTCATCATGGATGGAAGTCAGCATGTAGACATCTCTCCTGTCTGTAAACTTCACAGCAAGAAGCTCCTGGCAACGCAACGCACTGCACTGTCCCCGCACAAGCTTTTGACAAACAAGTTCTTTCGGAAAACCTTTACGGTTACAGCGGACTGTGCCACAAGCAAAAGTGTCCACTTTGGCCAATTCCCTGAACAACCGCACACCAGTGTAGAAGTTATCTACATATAAATGGTGGCCTTTGTTAAAAAATCCTCTACCAAGTTCCCAAACAATTTTCTCAGTCACTCCAAAAGTGGACGGACAACCAGGGAGGTTAAACCTAGATTCCTTACCGGTGTACACCCTGAAATTAGAGACATATCCAGTCCTACTGTCACACAGCATATACAGCTTTATTCCATAGCGTGCCCTCTTACTAGGAATGTATTGCCTAAAAACCAAGCGGCCCTTGAACAACACCAAAGACTCATCCACTGCAATTTCTCTACCAGGGGCATAAATCTCAGAAAATCGATCAACAAAGTGATCAAGGACAGGCCTAATCTTAAAAAGACGGTCACAATCAGGGTGATCTCGTGGCAACGCTAAACCATTATCAACAAAGTGCATCATCCGAAGCAGAAGCAAATACCTGTCACGAGTCATGACTGCCGGAAAAATAGACGTTGCCATCAAGGGACTGCTAGACCAATATGAAGCCAATGATGGCTTCCTTAGCAAGCCCATCAAAAAAGTTAAACCCAAGAACTTCTTCATCTCTTCAACATTTGTGGGAGTCCACCGGGTAGCTCTAGAGTGTGGCTTAAGACTGGCACTGTTGTCCCTCAAAAACTGTTCGGCATACAAATTAGTCTGCTCAACAATCTCTGCCAAAAACACATTGTCCATAAACAACTGAAAAAAATTTACAGGCAAAAAGTTCTCAGTATTCACTCTAGACCCTGGAACACCAGTAAACTCTGGAAATTCCGGCTGCACCATGCCAGGGGCAACCCAGAGGTCATCACTTTCAACGGGAAGACTTGCAGCCCCAGCCTGCAGCCCAGATGTCTCTTGCCGCACTACACCAACGGAAAGGCTTGCAGCCCCAGCCTGCAGCCCAGATGCCTCTTGCCGCACTACACCAACGGGAAGCCTTGCAGTCCCAGCCTGCAGCCCAGATGTCTCTTGCCGCACTACACCAACGGGAAGCCTTGCAGCCGCAGGCTGCAGCCCAGATGCCTCTTGCCGCACTATCGGCACATCAGTCTCCTCCTCTAACACAGGCACTTCATCCGCACTAAGAGTATCTTCATCATCCGATGACCCCATACGGAGAGAAAACTCACTGCCAGAATCGTCCCCTGCCCCCTCTCCCTCAGAAGCAGAGTCAGTCTCTGACCCAATATCAGAGGAAGACTCAAACAGCAAACCAACAACCTGCTGAGCAGTCATCCTGCGGCTAGCCATTATACCTACTAAGATAGAAGACTGCACAAACAAGTCAACAACAACCAACAATGTGCAAACCAAGTAAGTAAAGAAATGTGTACCTTATATCAATAAGATCAATGTACTCAAAAACTATACAATCCAAAATCAAAAGAGACAGCTGCACTCACCAGAAACAAACTCTGCAGTGACACAGCAAAGACCAACGATATCAAACTAGAAAGAAGAAAAAAAAACAAATTACTCACAAGACAACAAAATACACATCGAGCACCAATGCAAAAAGTTTTTGAAACTCAAAAACCAAACATACTGCTATTATTACACCATTTGCAAAAAAAAACAGGCAGAGAAATCAAACACATTTGCATTGTACAAAAAAACAGTCTCTTACCAAACTACACAAACAGCAAAACCACCAGAACCAAAACGTCAACGTGAACAGAAGAAAAGCCTTCACCTAGAACAAAAAAGTAAACAAAAAAAACATTACAATTGGAAATCACAAAAAATATAACAATAAACATTATAACATGCCATGTCACTACCCAAATGGTCAATCGGTTTGTGTGCCAGGTCAGGCAGAAAACAGCAGGAAAAAAAAGGCTATTCAGTCCCGGGGCAGGTGAGCCAAATACATATAACAAATTGCACCCTGGAAGCGAGGGGTCACTTCTATTTCTAATTGAACTAATTCCCTGGTGTCTAGTGGGCTTTTCTGCCCCCAATGGGAGCAGAAACGGCAAGAAAATAAAACCGATCTGCCCACAGAGGGGGCAGAAAAGTCTTCAAAACATTTAGGGGCCCAAGGAAGCAACCCTTGCCCAAGGGGTCGCTTCCTACAATAATATTTATATCCCTGGTGTCTAGTGGGCTTTTCTGCCCCCCCCCTAGGAGCAGAAACGGACAGAAAGACGACCAATCTGCCCCCAGGGGGGGCAGAAAAGTATTCTAAATAATTAGGCCGCAAAGGAAGCGACCCTTGCCTAAGGGGTCGCTTCCTACATAGCATAAACGACATCCCTGGTGTCTAGTGGGCTTTTCTGCCCCCCCTGGGGGCAGAAACGCGCAGAAAGCGGACCGATCTGCCCCCAGGGGGGGCAGAAAAGACTTCCAAAAATTTTGCCCCCAAGGAAGCGACCCTTGCCTAAGGGGTCGCTTCCTACATAGTAAAAACGACATCCCTGGTGTCTAGTGGGCTTTTCTGCCCCCCCCTGGGGGCAGAAACGCGCAGAAAGCGGACCGATCTGCCCCCAGGGGGGGCAGAAAAGACTTCGCCAAATTTTTACCCCCAAGGAAGCGACCCTTGCCTAAGGGGTCGCTTCCCAAATTCGAAATAACAAATCCCTGGTGTCTAGTGGGGCATCCCTACTCCACGATCGCGACGCTGTGCGCGATCGTGGAGCAGGAATGCCCTGTATTGAGACATCGGGGGAGAGGAAATACTCTTTCCTCTCCCCCGATGCCTCAATACTACAAATTTCACCGCCGCGGCCCCCACCGGACTACAAAAACCTACCTCTGCTCCCTTGGACGCGCTGGAAGAAATGGATTCCAGCGCGTCCAACGCTTCCTGATGACGCCGGCGCGCGCTGTGCGCGCTGACGTCATCAGAAAGCGTGGGGGGGCTCGGGGGTGGCAGCGGAAGCTCTTCCGCTGCCACCCCCGTAAAGGGGATGAAGATCGCTGCACTTCCCCCGGGGGCTGTCCTCATGACGGAACGGTTCCGTCATGAGCACAGCCCAACCGATGCTCATGACGGAACCGTTCCGTCATGAGCATCGAAGGGGTTAAAGTACCTGGTCCTGCAGCATTTAGTGGAGGTTTCTGATTGCCCTCTATAATCAGCTTCGAACATAACACAGTCAAAATATGCAGTCTGCCATCCATTGAACATTGCAGATGGACTGCTACAAAAGAGAAGTCTCAGGCTGTACGAGTGACGTAGCTGCAACTGCACTACGCTGGGCTTGAGCGTACACAGCCCTGTGACAGAGGATTTTCTTGACGTGATGTCGTCACCCCTGCGGTGCCCTTACTATGATAATCAAGGGCTGTAAAACAATAAGCCCCAAGGGAGATATTCCCATAGGTGCTTGGCTGAACTTTCAGATGATGCTCAGAAGGACGGAAGATGAGGCCCTTTATAAGTAAGATTAAGGGAAATATTTACCAGGGCACAAAATTGGAGGGCCGTGGCCCCGAAGCCATAATGCAGAAACCGCCCCTGTGGTACACCTCCCCGGGTAAGGTGTAGCTTCTCAGGTCTATCACTCATGGTAAATCTGGGAATGCGCCAAAATCCATGGGTGGATGCTTGGGAACACCGAGGCTCCACCCTTGGGCCATGCAGGGGCGCGGAAAACCTTTGATAAATGTGCCCTTCATTTCTGTTATCCCAGTAGCGTGCCACTCGGCTGGGTTTTTGGGCAAGATTTAGTAAAACATGTGAAATATAAACAGGAACTAAATGGCTGATATCGATTAACTTTAAGCATTTGCTTTCAATGTTCAGAAATCTACCAGTGTTATTTGCCTGTTAACAGACCCCGTTGTGGGTCCGTTTCAACGCCCGTTTGTAATTTTTAACGGGTCTCGGACCCAGCCCAGTTATGCCACTGCAAAACAAAGAAAAACCTTTCAAAGTAAAGTTTAACTCACAGGGTTGCTGTGTTTCTCCCCTTCTCCTCCGCGAGGGCTCCGCTTCTCCCACTGCTGACGGGCGTGAAATGATGAGCTGGGTCCGGCGGAACCCTGTCTTCAAGAACCCGCTGGGGATCACGTGACCCGAGTCCCTGACGGCTGGCTGACGAGAATCGAAACCGCAAACAACTTTAAACAAAAGCTACAGAACAACCTGTCCAGCCAACAGCAACGCCCGCGTCAAACTGAAATACATACCCCACTGCCAGAGCTGGGGCAGGCCATCACTGTCAGGGGCCACACAGCGCTCCGTTAGAACTGTCAACATCGAGGCGCTTCGTCTATGAGGGAGACAGAGTGAAACAAACGAACCCAGTGTTGATGGGGGCGGAATCAATGCGAGAGTGACAGATTGTCCATAATAAGCGCTAGACCGCAGGAGTGCGACAGACAACCTGTGATGACGGAGGGACAGTATGTGACAGAGCAGTGAACATATCAAGGGTGCGAGGAGGGGGAGGAGCTTAGCGCGTGATCAAGATGGCCGCGTGAGCCTAGAGCTCCCGAGACCCTCGCTCCCTCCGGCATCTATCCTGTCTATTATCCTGTACTTGATGCCCGGGCTATTGGAGAGGATCTGCTGCTGAGGCGGGAACCGTTGTCCGGGTCGAAATCGCCCACCGGAGACCGAAGTTATACTGCCTGGAAGTTTGGGGCCTAATCCCCGCACGGTGCCCGGGACTCGCGTTGGCACAGTGCCCGTGCCCTAATTGAACAACAGCGGCCTGGTCGGGGAGGAGTCGTCGGAGGTGGAGGGGATTTCACTTTCACTTTCGATTTTGCCTTCCAGTCTCCAGGGCGCCCGTGACGGGGCGTGCGCGGCGCCAGCCACTGGTTGCATGCCCATTTACCCTGTACGGGCCAGGAGATTGTCTACACGGCAGATTGAGATGTCGACCAGGTCGGACGCCGAAAAGCAGAAGCCCAAGAACACCAGGCGGGGCACCTCCACCCAGACTAATACCATGGACCGCTATGCCCATCAGAGGGGGTCCCCGGGCGAATCGGGCCCGACGTCGGAAGCCTCGAAGGACGCGGCGTCCCCCTCCACAGAATTAACCCTGCAGGACATCATGGGGGCCATCGAAGGGATGAAGTCCTCGATTGGGCAGCAATTTGAGACCCTGGCACAAAAAGTAGATGCCATATCGATAGATGTCAACCTGGTTCGGGCCGACCTCGGCAAAACTAATGAGCGGGTTCAGTCCTTGGACCTCAAGACTGCCGGCCTCCTGGGCGATGTCTCCGGCCTCCAGCAGGAAGTCCGTACTCTCCGGGCAGCAAATGATCACTTCGCCCGCCGGTTGGAGGACTTCGAAGGCCGTGCTAGGCGCAACAACGTCCGCATCATTGGGGTCCCGGAAAATTCGGAGGAGCAGTCGGTGGACCTGTTCGTGGAGGACCTGGTGGTGAACCATCTGGCACCCAAAGGCCTTAGCAAGTTCTTTACCGTCGAACGGGCCCATAGAGTTCCTGGTGGGAGGCCCAAGGTGGGGGCCCCACCAAGGCCGATTGTCGCCCGGATCTTTAATTTCAGGGATCGAGATGCCATACTACAAGCATCGCGGATGGCCGGCCCGCTGCCATTCCAGAACACTACTGTAAGCTTTTATCCGGACTTCACTCAGATGGTGCAAAAGCAGCGGCAAGGCTTCATGGCGGTCAAGAGAAGACTGCGTGAGATGGGACTAAAATATGCCATGCTCTTTCCTGCAAGGTTGCGGGTGGTGTTCGAAGAGCGAACTTTCTTTTTTGAGGCACCCGACATGGTCGGAGACTGGTTGGACACTCTGCCCCAAGGGCGGCCTGGCATGGAACGCTCTGGTGGCGCAGATGGTGCCGGTGACGAACATTGAACCGGGACTTAAGTACCACGACTCCGATCCCTCCGGGAGGTTGATAGTCCGGGGGGTGGCGGGGGCAGTAGGGGAGCTTTTCCTCCTCTGGGGTTCTTTCCGTAGACTAGTTTTATAAGGGGCGACAGGCACACTGCAAGTTGGGGGGCACTTTAGAGCTTACGCAGGGGTGCAGGGTGGGGGGTGGGTGGGGTTTGTTGTTGGGGTTGTTGTTGTTTTTGGTTCTGCAAGGCGTCATGATGCAAGCTCCTGTGGTTCGGGTCGGGTTCCACGTGGGTGGTGGTGTTCTCCTTACATGCTGGGATGGGGGGTAGGGGCCTCAAAATACTCAGTTGGAATGTGAATGGCCTGGGGGATCGTATTAAGCGTGGGATTGTACTGCAATTTCTGAAGAGATGTGCCCCTGATATTGTCCTCTTGCAAGAGACGCACTTGATTGGCAACACGTGCCATGCACTCAATCGTAAAGGCTATAAGTTTGTTGCTCATTCCGGGTTCACCTCGGGTTCCAGAGGGGCGGGAATACTAGTCAGGTCCTCTCTCCCATTTGAGGTTGACTCTACTACTGTAGACGATAGGGGGCGCTTCGCGGCAGTAGCGGGACGGTGGGAGGGCAGGACGCTGGTCCTGGTGTCGGTTTATGTCCCCCCTGCATTGCAGCCCACTACCCTAGCGGACTTAGAGAGGACATTACTGGATCTCCCAGAGGGCGTGTTGGTGGTGGGTGGTGACTTTAATGCGGTCGGCTCAGGCCTGCTTGACAGGCACCCGCAGAGGATTTCGGGGGGGGCTCAGAAGTGGCTTCCTGATTTCATAGATACCCTAGGGCTGGTTGATTGTTGGAGAATGTTGCATCCCACACAACGGCAGTACACTTTCCACTCAGGTGCGCATGGCAGTCTCTCCAGAATTGATTATGTCCTTACTCTGGCTGCACACGCTTCCAGTGTCTCTGAGGCCAGGCACATGGCACGAGGTATTTCTGACCATTCTCCGGTGTGGATCTGTATGGATGTTGCCAGAGGAGTGGGTGGTAGGGTGGCCCCAATTAACCCGTGGCATCTTAGAGACCCTGTGACTCGTAGTGAGGTACTTAAGGCGATCGACCGTTATTTTCAAGAAAACCTCGGTTCGGTCACGTCGGCGGTGTCCTTGTGGGAAGCATTCAAAACCGTGATTCGGGGTGAGGCCCTCTCCTTGATTACAGCGGCCAAGCGTCGGAGGGACGCGGAGGTCGCCCAGCTGGAGGCGGAGATCGCAGACCTAGGGCTTGCCCTGGAGGGTGAGGTCACGGAGGAGGCGCTGCACGAATTGAGCCTTAAGCAATCGGAGTACAGGGCCCTCGTGACGGACGCAGCCAAGGCTCTGAGTAGGGAACAGCGGGGCCGTCTGTACGACGTCGGGGACAAGGCCGGGAAATTGATCGCGTGGCTGGACAAGAAGGAGAGGGTCAATCGAGTGGTGCCGGACCTAGTGACGGAGGCTGGCGTCCTGGTCACGGAGCCGGAGGACATAGTCCAGTGCTTTGCGGATTACTTCCGCACGGTCTATACATCCGTGTCGGATAGGCCTGTGGAGGACTCATGTGCACTCCTGCGCGATCTCGCCCTGCCTTGCCTCTCCGACGTGGACAGGGACGACCTTGATGGCGACATCACGGTCGATGAGATTGCGGGGGCGATCCGTTCTTTGCGTCCGGGCAAGGCCTCGGGTCCGAATGGTCTGCCCATTGAGCTCTACAAACTCCAGCCGGACAAGATCGCTCCGCATCTACGAGCCATGTTTGTGGAGGCGCGGGCGACGGGTTCCCTCCCGCTCGACCAGCGCCTGGCAATGATCGTGGTCATCCATAAAGATGGCAAGCCTAGAGACAGGTGCAGTTCATACCGGCCGATCTCGCTCCTTAACGCTGAGCCGAAGATCCTTGCTAAAATCCTCGCAAACCGGCTAGTCAGGGTGATCGGTGACCTGATCCACCCCGACCAATCTGGATTCATCCCACATCGGAATACTGCGTTGAATCTTAGGCGCATTCATGGTGTGATCGCAAGGGTCGGGACGATGCGGGAACCAGCCGTGGTGGCGGCGCTCGACGCAACGATGGCGTTCGACACGGTTGAGTGGGCATATTTGTGGGCCGCGCTCGCGAAGTTCGGCTTCGGGCCCGGATTTGTGGGCTGGGTGAGGCTCTTATACGAAGGACCTCTCGCCAAAGTTGCGGTTAACGGGAGGGCCTCCAATCCCTTCGACTTGGGAAGGGGTACCAGGCAGGGTTGTCCCCTCTCGCCGCTGTTGTTCGCTCTCGCCCTTGAGCCGCTAGCGGCATGGATACGGTGGCACCCAGACGTGAGGGGGATTCGCTGGTCCCCCGATCACGAGGACCGCATTTCCCTCTATGCCGACGACATTCTGCTCTATCTTACCTCACCCCGGAAGTCCCTTATAGTTGTCTGCGACATCTTGACTTCCTTCGGGAGGAACTCGGGGCTCACCATCAACTGGGGTAAGTCATATCTGTACGCCCTGTGTGGAGACGCTCCGGTTCCCCCGCGGAATTGCCCGATCCAGATCGCCCGGGAGGGCTTTCAGTATCTTGGGATCTATATTTCAGCCGACCCCACGGTACGGTATGAGCGAAACCTGCTCCCTCCGTTGGCGCGCCTGCGGCGGGACGTGGCAGGCTGGAGGCGGCTGCCGCTTTCCCTCCTCGGTCGTGCGGCGCTCTTTAAAATGATGTCGCTTCCCCGCTTTCTCTATGCCCTGCAGAACACCCAGGAGCTGGTCCCGGCCAGTTACTTTCGGGAGGTTGAGAGTCTACAGCGTTCGCTGCTGTGGGACGGCCGCCCGCGTATAGCGATAGCAAAACTAACTCTCCCTTGGTATGACGGGGGTATCGCGCTTCCCGACATCCGGAGATACTATTGGGCCTCCCAACTGAGCGCAGTCAACCACGGAGTCTACGGTCCTGCGCTTAGCCCCGGCTTCGCTATGGACCGGTGGTTGTTGCGGGGTGGTGGCTACTATAGAGCACTTTATTCAAGGGCCCCGTGAGGGGCCGACCGGGGTGGCGGTGCACGTGTGGAAGGCAGTCACGAACTCCCTGGGGTGGAAGGATAGACTCACACTGGCCACTCCGCTGTTTGACTCGGACATGCTGGGGAAACTCTGGAACTCTAAGGGTTTCGACAAATGGGACCTGATTGGTATTTCCAGGGTGGGGGACATGCTGGCCAAGGGGCGGATTAAGTCGTTTACAGAGCTGCAGACGGAATATGCGCTAGAGGGCACGGAATACTTCCGGTACACGCAGGTACGTCATGCGCTGCGGTCGGTCCTCGTTGAGGGGGAGAAGGTGCCCGAATCCTCTCCGTTGGAGGACCGGATCTTGGACGGCCATGTGCCGGAGAGCACAATCTCTCTCATTTACAAGAAGCTGGTGAACGTCCGTACCGATCTCCTCCTGGGGGTGCGGGACCAGTGGACTAGAGACGGTCTTGAGCTGGACGATGAGGACTGGCAGTGCGCTGTCTCCTCCCCGAAAGAGGTTGCCATCCCCGCCAGGCTGCGGCTGGTCCAGCTTAAGATACTCCACAGAGTCTATGTCACTGGCCCCCGGTTGGTCCACATGGGTTTCTCCGAGGACGGGCTGTGTAAGAGGGGCTGCGGGATGGTGGGCACCTTTCTGCACATTATATGGGAGTGTGGTGTGATTGCGGAATTGTGGAAGCAGATTCATGTTGTGATGCAGGAGGTCACGGGTATTGTGTTGCACTCAGAGGCGCGGCGCTGTCTCTTGAACGTGTGGGGCCCTACAGACTACGATGCTGCGCAGACTCAATGGGTGACCCTTGGTAATATGGTGGCCAAGCGGGATATTGCACGATTGTGGGGATCCCCTAGCCCGCCCACCCTGGATGCATGGAAGAACAACATGGACTGGTGCATGTTTCAGGAGAAAACAGTGTATTGTGCACGGGGGAGGCCCAAGAAATGGCACAAGGTGTGGGGGGGGTGGAACCAGTATAGGGGGTACATCTGCCTGCCTCCTGCCACTGACCCACCAGAGGAGCACCTTTCCCCCTAGCCCCACTTCCGACTTGAGTTTTGCGGATGAAATCTGATAGAAAGTTAGTGCCTCTGCCTCTCCCTCCCCTCCACACTTGAGGGCTGATCTGATGGTGGATATGGGGCCGCCTCATCGGTGGGATCTGACGCGAACACATGATGTATATTGCCTTGCTCGTTATGTTTTTCTTTAAAAATTGAAACCTTTTTTCTCTCCTGCATGACAGCTATAGAAGACTACATATGTTGATTGACGAGCTGCCGAACCTCCGGGTTGTCGGCTGAATAGCTGTGTCTCTGAAATATCCGAATAAAGGTTTTAAAAAAAAAAAAAAAAAAAAAAAAAAAAAAAGGGTGCGAGGAGGCGGGCTACAGAGACGTTGATTAATGGAGGCCAGGGGGAGAAGAAGGGACAGAGTCTTGGGTGAATTGAGGGGCAGGGGGAGAAGAAGGGACAGAGTCTTGGGTGAATTGAGGGGTAGGGGGAGAAGAAGGGACAAAGTCTGCGATAGATTGAGGCAGTAGGAGAAGGGACAGAGTCTGAGATAGATGGAGGCAGTAAGAGAAGGGACAGAGTCTGAGATAGATGGAGGCAGTAAGAGAAGGGACAGAATCTGCAATAGAAGGATGCAGTGGGAGAAGAAGGGACAGAGTGTGCGATAGAGCAGGGGGAGAAGAAGGGACAGTGCCTGCGATCGATGGAGGCATTGGGAGAAGAAGAGACAGAGTCTGTGATAGATGGAGGTAGTGGGAGAAGAAGGGACAGAGTCTGCGTTAGAGGCAGTGGGAGAAGAAGGGACAGTGTCTGCAATAGATGGAGGCAGTAAGAGAAGGGACAGTCTGAGATAGATGGCGGCAGTAAGAGAAGGGACAGAGTCTGAGATAGATGGAGGCAGTAAGAGATGGGACAGAATCTGCAATAGAAGGATGCAGTGGGAGAAGAAGGGACAGAGTCTGCGATAGATGGAGGCAGTGGGAGAAGAAGGGACAGAGTCTGCCATAGAGGCAGTGGGAGAAGAAGGGACAGTGCCTGCGATAGATGGAGGCATTGGGAGAGGAAGGGACAGTGCCTGCGATAGATGGAGGCAGTGGGAGAAGAAGGGACAGAGTCTGCGATAGATGGAGGCAGTGGGAGAAGAAGGGACAGTGCCTGCGATAGATGGAGGCAGTGGGAGAAGAAGGGACAGAGTCTGCGATAGAGCAGGGGGAGAAGAAGGGGCAGTGCCTGCGATAGATGGAGGCAGTGGGGGAAGAAGCAACAGACAACCTGTGATGGAGTGTGACAGACAACCTGTGATGACTGAGGAACAGTGGAAGGAGGGACAATATACGACTGGGCAGAGAACAGCAATGAACCTATCAAGAGTGCGAGGAGGAGGGCTACAGAGACGACGATTAATGGAGGCCAGTGGGAGAAGAAGGGACAGAGTCTGCGAAAGATGGAGGCAGTGGGAGAAAAGGGGACAGAGTCTGCATTAGATGGAGGCAGAAGGGACAGAGTCTGCATTAGATGGAGGCAGTAGGAGAAGAAGGGACAGAGTCTGGGATAGATGGAAGCAGTGGAGGCAGTGGGAGTCTGTGATAGATGGAAGCAGTGGGAGAAGAAGGGACAGAGTCTGCGATAAATGGAGGAGTTGGGATAGAGGGACAGAGTCTGTGATAGAAGGAGGCAGTGGGAAAAGAAGGGACAGAGTCTGCAATAGATGGAGGCAGCGAAAGAAGAAGGGACAGAGTCTGCAATAAATAGAAGGAGTGGGAGAAGAAGGAACAGAGTCTTGGATGAATGGAGGGGCAGTGGGATAAGAAGGGAGAGAGTCTTGGATGAATGGAGGGACAGTAGGAGAAGAAGGGACAGAGTTTTGGATGAATGGAGGGGCAGTGGGATAAGAAGGGAAAGAGTCTTGGATGAATGGAGGGACAGTAGGAGAAGAAGGGACAGAGTTTTGGATGAATGGAGGTCAGTAGGAGTAGAAGGGATAGGATCTGCGATAAATGGAGGAGTGGGAGTAGTAGGGACAGAGAGTCTAGGATGAATGGAGGGGGGATGCATGACAGATCCAAACATGCCACTACCACTCATGACCTTACAACGCGGTCTAAACCACGAATATGTCTGAACCACGCACGTCTTTACCACGCACACCACTACCACATATGTCCATAGAGGTACATGGAAACTACATTTACCACGCATAACATTACCAGGCAAGCCTTTGCCACCCATAGTAATACAAGGAAAACGTCTTAAGCAAATTAAAAAAACGTTTCTACACTCCGAATATTTTTTAGAGAGACAAAAAAGTTACGGGTTTTCTACAGTGTAGTAAAATGGAAAGTAACGCAGTTATTATTCTCTCTAAAAATATTTCACCGGAAATATTTTCGAATACAAAATAAACAAGATACATTTAAACTTAGACACATATATTAGAAACAATCCCGTTTAGAACTGTAGTCCTTCCTTTGTATCTCTGCTTCTAAAGTTACCTATGTAAAACTAAAATGGCTGTCGTAGTAAGTGACGACTTTAACCAGCGTTTTCCTCAGACATTTTTAATAAATACACTTTTAATATAAAACATGCTAAATTGCACATTCCAGTGCCTATTTTGTTTGAAATGTGGTTGTCCCTTCAAAACAACTTTAAAATGAACCGTCCACCATTCCGTGACTAGCGGTACACTGACACAGGTCGGGACCACACGTCTCTTCGGTTCTCTCAGACCAGTGACAGTTTGCTGTGGAAACACTGCCATCTGCTAGGTAAATTAGGGTTGCCTTTAACCAAACAACATACCTAATACAAGCAATGCATCTTGAATATATATATTTTTTTAATCCTTTTTTTCTCATTGTAGGAGAGTAGGATCTGCACTTATGTTGCCCCCATTTTTTTCTGATGTTAACACTGGTTTCTGGCTATAGTCTGGCTGGGACCCTGCTAATCAGGGCCCCAGTCTCTCTGTTCTCTCTAAACAACTTGGAGTGCATATTAGATGCACTAGTGATTGGATACTGTGGTACCTTATGAGCCCCTAGTATATGGTACCTTAGGTACCAAGGGCATAGGTACTTCACAGTCCTACCAGGGGCTGAAGCATGTATTACGTCACCCCTGGGAAGCAGACTAAATCTGACACCACAGGCCTGCTACTGCAGCCTGGGTGAGGTAGTGTTAGCACTCCTCACTGAGATATAGGTTCACTATATCTCACGTTACACACACATATAAACCTGTCAGTCACCCCTAAGGCAGGCCCTATCAATCCTGAGGGCAGGGTGCTTGGTTTCCATGTGAGGGGGTGCCTCTGCCTAACGGGTTTAGGGTTCAGCGGTCCGGGGTACGGCATGCACACAGGAGCGCGGCCAACTCCGCTCACGAGGACGGCGTCAGCCTTGTGGCGTGGTGAGTGGCACCACCCTGGCAGAGACGTTGGGCTTTCCGGAAGAGGACCACGCCCAGGGCTACGTGCTTTTTATTCACACCCCTATGGTGTCTGGCGTACGCCGGGCCATCCCACTCTGCTCATGCTTACGGGGGGAAGTAACTGGCAACATTTTTGCAAACTCCCCCACTGGCCGGGGTGACATGGTTGCCTCCACTGTCCTCTACACTCCATACACTAGCTTGGTATGTCGCCATGGATATGGGTGTGTTCTGCATACTGCGGTCTGTCCAGCACATCTCTGCCACTCTTGGCTTTGTGTAGTTTCCCAATCATGGTTCTCCTGCATCCTTCACACATGCCTGGTTGCCACCTCTCCCCACTATCGGCTATTGTGTGGCTGAGGTGCCATGTCGTTGATGGCTCATGTTCACGGCTTGCCCAGTTTTCCATTGTGAGTTGTCCTGTCGTGTTGGTGGGTGGGCATGTTGTTCTGCATGTTGGTTTTGTTTTTGTGACCTGTGCATTGCCAGAGTTGTGAGTTGTATGGTTGTGGAGTTGAGGTGGGTGGGGTGTTCATTTTGAATTGGCCAGGGGGCTGTGCATTTCCCTTGGTGCCATCCTGGGGACGCTGGTTGCTAATGGACTGTCGGAGGATGGTGGAATCGTGCACAGTGGCTAGGTATTTTGAGGCGAGATTGGTGGAGGTTCCACGGTGTTCGGTTGTTGCCTGCACAGTGATGTGAGACGTGTGATTTCTGTTGCAGTGATTGTGTGCTGTGTCGGCAGGAGGCACAGGTATGACATGTGTGCTGTGGATTGCCCACAACACGTGCGTGCATCCAGCTATGGCGTATGGTCCTTGCTTGGTCTCCAGCGGATCCTGCGCATTATGTTTGACGTATGGAATTGGGGTACCAGGCTGTGGGGATGTCCAGGACAGGTGTGAGTGACTTGGATGTGGCTGGCTGTGTGACTCCTCCGACTGTGGCAGGTGTTGGTTGGGAGGTACCAGGGGCCTACAGGTGCAGCACAGCTAGCAGCTTTTTGTGGGGTGGGATGTTGGTTGTCCGCTGTGTTGGTGTCGTCGGCCTGTTGGGCGTTGTTGGTCATGATGCGTGTGATGGGTGTCCTTTTGAGCCTGTATTAGGCAATGACATTGTCAGGTGTTGGGTCTGTGAGGCTGGTGCGTTTCCTGGGGGTCCACTGTATTTGTCAGTGCCACCTGGGTGGTGGTCCGGGGGCGGGGTGTTCCGGGTGCTGTATGGTGTCCTGTGATAGTGGCGGTGGGTGTTTTGGCCCTCTTGGGTGTCCAAGCCGCATGACCAGTAGCTCCATGGCATCTGCTGCCCTTCCGATGTGGCTGTGGGCTGTGCTCCATTTTGTGGTGCAGGCTGCGGTCCGACTTTGCACCAGGTCAGAGCACGTGTTATTTTCCTGCTGCTAACGCGCCTTATCGCCTGTTTTGGGCTCTTATTGCAGCTCTGGCTGTTCGTTGTGAATGTTGTGGAGTTGTGTTGTCGCGGCTTTTGGCACCGTAACGCCTACTCTGCATCTCATTAGCGATAGTTGCGGGGGACATCCTTGGCAATGTTTTTTGCGACTGCTATCGCGCATAAACTGGTGCTGTGGGCTGTTTACACCAGCTTGTGAATGGGCGGTAAATTTATCGCAACTTTGGCTGCGATAAAGTGCCGTTAACTCGGCGATAGCTCCTTGTGAATATGCCTCTCAGTAGCTTATCCTCTTCTGCACTTCTTTTTAACTCCAAAACTGAAAATCCAACAACCTTTAAAGGCAAAAAACAGAATGGCCATACCTAATTTTGGACATCACAAACTATACTTCTGGTAAGCAAATCTTACCTTTTCATTTATCTTTCTCTAACAATTTTTTTTTCTCTAAGAAGTGATGTGGAAAATAGGAATACAATTTACAATTTCAAACTGAGTTTCAAGTTGAGTCGTATGGGAGGTCGGTCATTTCGGGTGAAAGCAGCTATCTTGTGGAATTCTCTCCCGTTGGAGATTCGCCTTTTGGACGATCTCTTTCTATTCCGTAAAGCTGTAAAGACTGTGCTATTTTAACCATCTTATTTTCTGTGCTGTTTGTGTGTTATTCCCTTTGTTCTGTTAGGTGCGGCTAAGTTTATCTTGTCATGCGCCAGGACGCCCCTTAGCTGGGGCAGCTGTACGCAATACAAATGCCCCTAACATAACATAACATAACAAACTAGGTTTCTACCCAGTTCATTTTGTCTTTTGCTAGCCAAAATTAACCAATTTGACTTTTTACCCCATATAGCCATAAAAGCATGAGCAAAAAAATGTAAACATTATAAAAACACATTAGCTTATACTTTTTTCTCTTTCCCTTTTCTCAATAGCATAAAACATAAATGGCCGAAGGTCAACAAGCTGTATATTTAAAATCCAGAAGGGGCAATCAACTGCTAAAATACAGTGGCCACCTTTATTGTAAGGATAGATTGACTGAGCCCAGGAGTCATTGGAGGTGTGTGCAATATTTTTCATCCTATTGCACAGGCAGAGCGGTTACTCTTCAAGACTGTGTGGAAAGCACATCTGAGCATAACCACTCTACCTCTGCAATGGAGATAGAAGTTAGGGAGAATGTTTAAAAAACTCAAGCATCTTGCATTCACCTCCGAAGAACTCTGTGGCGCAGTCTTGAGGGAGGTATCAAAACATTGCAAAACCAAAGGGGTTGATGGACGGAGTGTTGAACAATGCAAGCAGTCACCCCCAGTCAACTGATCTGGGTTTAATCCATCATCATTCTTTAGCTCACTCCGCCACCCCAGTTCAGACATGGCCATATGTAAATCAGTCTGACCCTGTGCCTCATGTGAACAGTCCCGCCCGAACTGCCAAGCAATGTCTTTACTGGACTGGAAAACCGGTCCTGGGATGCTTGTTTCCAGTCCAGGGAGGACCTGGCTTGGCAGTTCGGGCTGGACTGTACCCATGAGGCACAGGGTCAAGACTGATTTGCATATGGCTGGGTTAAAACTGGAACTGCATGGGGAGCTAAAAAATGATGGATTTAGGCCCAGATTTCTGTACTGGGGTGAATGTATGACATTGTTCTGCATTCTGTCCATCAACTGTTGTTTTTGCACCGGTATCAAAACATTCCCATCCATGTTGCTAGTAGTATACCTGCAGTACCAAACCTGAAAAGGATGATACAGAGGTCAAAAACAGGCAAGTAATCCACAACGTGTGACCCCACAAACTTTTTCTGATATTAACATTCCCCAAGAACTTACAATTACTTTCACTAATGAGACTTTTTTGCTGCATGATAAAGAAACCCTCAAAAAAGACTAATCATTTTTTCAACAACCCGTAAACGGTAAATCTTGGGAATAGTAAGATATTTGGATGATGGATTATGTTTTTAAATCCACACCCTATCCATTCGCCGAAATATATACTGGTCATACCAAAATTAATAACACAACCGTACCTTTGGTGTACAGTTTATTCCCAGACAAAAAATCCTCAACATATACAGATTTTTGTCAGTTATAAAATCCAAAATCTTGAATAAAAGACCTACAAAGGTGATTATTGACTTTGAATTATCAATGACTAATACTTTTACTAAATTATATCCCACCACCCAAATTAAAGGATGTTTTTTACACTTTTCACAGGCATTTTGATGAAAAATCCCCAAAGCATCCTTAGTTAAGTATTAGACCTGGCATTCTTGGCGTAATTTTCCCTGACTTCTTGCCTCTACCTCCTGTATTTTTTGATGCTGTGCTGGATTTCGTTTTTGCTGGCTTAGATGCTTTGGGCACTTTGCCACTGCTGAACAGTGTCAAAGTGCCAGTGCTCCCTGAGGGCTGCGATGTGCACAGCACCCGTGCTTAAGGCACCTAACTTCTCCTAAGAGTTTGTAGTACAGACAGACGCTTCAGAGCATGGCGTAGGAGCAGTACTCTCACAACTAAATGACGAGGGTTCGGACCAACCCGTAGGCTTTCATTAGTAGGAGGCTACTTCCCAGGGAACAAAGGTGGAGTGCAATTGAAAGGGAAGCTTTTGCTGTGGTCTGGGCACTAAAGAAGCTAAGACCCTACTTGTTTGGGACTCACTTCCGGGTTCAGACAGACCAGAGGCCCCTCAGATGGTTGATGCAGATGAGGGGTGAGAACCCAAAACTGTTGAGGTGGTACATCTCCCAACAGGGAATGGACTTTATGGTGGAACACCGCCCTGGCATTGAACACACCAATGCTGATGGTCCGTCCAGGTTTTTCCTCCTTAGTGATGAGAACTCCCAAGGGGATGGATAGTTCTCCCTTACTTTTCAGCTGGGGGGGCACGTGTTAGACCTGGCATCCTTGGCGTGGTTTTCCCTGACTTCTTGCCTCTACCTCCTATATTTTTGATGCTATGCTGGATTTCATTTTTGCTGGTTTAGATGCTTTGGGCATTTTGCCACTGCTGATCAGTGTCAAAGTGCAAGTGCTTCCTGTATAAGTTATTATGATGATTGGTTATCCATGATTGGCATATTTTTCTTACCACTAAGTCCCTAGTAAAGGGCACTAAGTGTGCCACGGCTGGTAAGTCAAATGCTACTAGTGGACCTGCAGCACTGATTGTGCCACCCACCTAAGTAGCCCTAAAAGAGATGTCTCAGGCCTGCCACCGCAGTGCCTGCGCGCAGTTGCTAACTGCCATCCTGACCTGACAAGTTGAAGAACCAGGCTGAATTAGGCCTGGCGGCGCAGGGTACGCCTGAAATCTTCTGAGTTCGCCTGCTTAATTGTACAGAGACACGGAACACTCTGTTGGCATAGGAACTTCAATTTATTAGCTGCAGCCTGGTACAGTTGTCCTAGAAGTACATCAGTGGTAGGTTCTCAGGAGACTGCCACTTAAATCCGTGGCTCACAGTCTTTTATAGCGCTTATATCCCCTAAAGCAACAACGCCCTCAATGTGCAAAAAACAAAAACATGTCATCCACTAGCAAACATTCATTTTACAAGAAACAGGATAACAGTTAATAGAAATTCCTTCCCTAGGGTCGTGTTCTCTACCTGACTCTATAGGCCAGGTGGCATGAGCATTCCTAAGTTTAATTAATTTTACAACAGGACGTGTTTGCGTGATGCAGGTGGTGATTCGTAAAACAAAGGGAAGGCAGAGAAGGATCACCAAGGGTCAATAGATGGTTATCACGGAAATTAGTTGCTTCGAGCCGGGTCCCAGAATGTACCTTGCTCAGAGGAAAAGGAAAAAGGTCATTTAACATGTTACAGTTCAGAGTACGAAGAAACGCTACGAAGGTCGTCGGTGCCTGAGTGAGGGCAACATCACAATGGTGTCAATACGCAAGATGGAGCCGTAATCAAATTTCCTCAGACCCTCCTTTTGCCATTACTCAGGCAAATCCTAATTCATTGTTAGGTGAGCATTTTCCATTCTACACATTTCATTTAAGCAGGTATATGTAAGCTATCAACAGGGATACAAAGAGAACAAAGCATCGAGTCATAATTAACATTCAGATAGCAGAAGAAAGTAATGACCATTATTACAAACAGGATTATCATTTTTTCACAACCCTAGGCAAAAGCAAATCCTAAAATTATTTAGCGAACCTTTTTAGGGCTCTTATGCATTTCAGTGACTATTGTATACTCAGGTGAAACAGTGGCGATCCTTATCAATGCTCTCAGGTGAAATGGGGATACTCTTCAACAGAGGATAGACTTCATTCTGCTTTTACTAAACAGAATACTACTCTAAAACAATGCCAGCAAAACAATAAGAATCAATCTCCTAACACCCATTCTATGCAATTGCACGGGAACCGCTTGTGCAACCATAACTATGCCAAAGTCCGTTCTAAGCCTCTCTGGTAGGCTTCTATCGTCCATCAAATCTGCTTCTGTTGTTTTCTTCCGCATTGGGCCTCTTCATTCAGGCCTTCCATGAAAATAGTGCTTCTCAGTATCCGTTGGAGTGCCCTCCTGGCAAACACTCACAGCTCACTCGAAAGTTTCAATGTCTCAAGGCAGTGCACCAATATATTTCCTCTGCGGCAGGCACTACAGATATTGTGCTCTTCGTTGGTCATGGGCACAGATCATCTCGTGCAGACCCAAGTACTATTAATCGGAAAGAGCAACAGACTTTCACGCTCAGCAACACTTTCAGGCTCCAACACTCGCTATTCAGTGTCAGAGGATATTTGGGCTGCTCTTTCATTTAATTTTCCTTTCATCATGTAGTGCCTTAGATCCTCCGGTGCACTGCCCTTCCATTGGAGCAAAGAAAAGAGAGGGGGGGTGGCCAAAACTCAGGCCAAGGGGCTCAAGGGACTGCACACTGTCAGAGGTTACCAGCACATGACAGGTAGAAAACTGAAGCCTCAAACCAGCCCTGCCATCAACAACAGGGATCCTTCTCTTTTGCTCTTTTACACTGAAACTCTGGTTTTCTGATGTCCAGCGCCGTCTGATGGAGCAAGTACGATGCTTTGGAGATACAATTGACGACGCGCTGGCGATCGCTGTCCAGCCTTGCTACTTTCTGGGTGCTGGGACTGTAGGGCCAAGACATCCGCCTTTCATCTGTAGCTGTCACTGATGGGAATTAGGCTTAAATCAATGTTCTGCAGGTTATTATGACTTAATTCCCGCAGAATCTAGTGACGTAGGAAATGTGACACAGTTGTTCGTTTCCTTCAGTTTAGTATAAAAACAGTTCATTGTATTTAACAATAGGACTGCAGGCAGGTGGCCTGCAATCTTCAAGGGAGTGGCCAGAAGCCACGGGACAACTCTGGTTTAGAATGCACTGTCACTCTCATAAGATGCAAAGGCAAAGGCAGCTCTTCTAGTCCAGGGGTCTCCAACGAGTAGCTCGGGAGCCACTGGTAGCTCGCCAGTACTTCAAAGTAGCTCTCTGAGGTGAAGTTAAGCCCAGAATCAATTTCCGAGTAGGTGCCTATTAAAGAAGGCATCACTGATCATCTCAAGACCCTAAGAGTGACAGCCAGCCAAACGTATCACAGTAACTCATACCAACACTCAAACACAGTGTGCCAGCCTATAGGATCTGCTACATGAGAGTCTGTATCCAATCTCAATATAATTAAGCCACAAGGAGATTGACCATGTTGCAGTCTCTCCTTTATCAGTCACAACATGTGTGTGAACAGTGCACCATCAAAAAGGTATGGCAGCAGTAGCCTGAGCTGTAATCAGTGCTGACCCACCAAAATGCGGGACTGCAGGAGTCATAGTGAAAATGTGTCAGTTTAGATGCATGATCAGCTCAAAACCTGAGGAGAACAGGGTATGATACAGACCAGAGAAAACTAAGAGACTTTTAGAACAGATCACCATATTAAATGCTCCTAATAGAGAAAGAGGTTGCTCCGAGGGGAGTGTGAAAAAAGAAAGTGCTCATGAGGTAGGACAGATATAAAGGAGGGGAATCCAAAAGGCAAATTCAATAACCAATCAATTAAACATTCTGGTTATCATTAGTAAAACTGGACGTGGTTCATAGTGGCACCAGTTTTACAGATAGGCCAGTCCTTTATGGATTTACAAATATTCATTTCATGATTTTCTAATGGGATAAACATCTCTTAAATTACTACATCTGTGTGTTCCTACATTCCTTATCTAGAACACCTCAAAAGGGGAAACGCAAGATACAAATTATCAGGGGCATGCAGATACCTCCCTTTAATAATTGTGCAGCAAGTGCACCATGCAATACACAGGCTAAACAATATCTCCTCATGATCACTGAGAATACCTGTCACCCTAGTCTAATAATTCTCAGGTCTCTGGTGTCTGATCTACAATTTTTCCTTTCCCTAGTCACCTGTCCGGAGGGGGCACTATACCCACTTAAAATAACAATCCTGTTACTCAGGACAGCAAATAAGAAACTCTTGGTATCTCTTATGACTACATGTAGAAGTGCAATATCATAAGGAAAGTTAGGTCACCTTTAGCAAGAGCCACAGATTTATAGTTCATCCTTAGGGTCTAATCAGGGAACATCAATCTAGGCTGCTCGTCCCTTAAAGGAAGTAGCAGTAACATGACTAACTGCAGGTGACACACTTTTAATCCTGTATATCTCTTTGTTTATTTTGTTTTTCAATACCATTATAGCCAAATAGACATGCACTGGTGAAGTGTTGTCTGTCATATTCACAGCATGAAATATCATATCTGTGAAATTTAGTAACCAGAACAAGTCCAACCAACTGTTGCGTAGCGATGGGCATCGTCATGACCATCCCCTCACAACACAGGGGAGCTTGTAACAGTATTAAAAGCAAAAGCGTAAACACAACGCAAAAACAAAAAAAACGTGCATAAAATAAAAACACACATGCCAAGCCATCAGGTATACTTGCTGTATACCAAGCACAGAAAGCATAGACAAATTTCAATATCATATGTAAATGAACGGTGACGCACAACACTATGTCATGCACTTTATGAACAATGAACCTGCAACTCAACAACTAATATACTGGCCTGCTTAATTTGTCAGGCTCAAAAATAATATTCCATTTCCTTACTCTTTTCTTTTGACAGCAGGTAACCAAAGTGGTGACCGGCTGTCAAAACAACTGACTGTGTCGCTTCTGACATACAGGATCAGCAGGAACAATTCATAGAAAGACAAAATGCACAAAAATAAACACAAACATTTCTTTCCAAAGAAGTTATGCAAAAACACATCTGTTTCAACACACAGCTGACAGCACCCTCCTTTTTGCAATTTGCACATTGATTAGGTTCCACAGGGACATATAGAACACTCGTTCCACCACCTCATGATATGGACCATCGCTGTTTCGTTGGCTGTTAACCCCTGCTTTTTCACTACTCCTCTTCACCTACTGTAACATTCTCAGTCCTTTCTAGTCTTCTCTCACCCTGATTTCCTGCCTATAGTCATTCAGGGTGCTCATTTCACCATTATTCCTTCACAACTAACATCTTCGTCAAACCAACTCACATGTCCAACTGTAGTCTTGTCAGCCCTCGAACCACCCAGAACAATCCATGAATGATCTGTGGACAGAAGCAAAAAAAAAATACACAACACACAAAAGAAAAATACTTCACATAACACACAAAAATATCAACTATAACTTTTAATCAGGAGACAAAACATAACACACATTAACAAAACACAAAAAATAAAAAATACAAACCTAGTGGTACTTAACTGTAACCATCTTGTCAACTTTGCAATGACTAAAACATGTAAGCATGTTAAGCCACCTTAATTTTAACTGTCTAAAAGGAAAACATTTTCACAGACACTGCGCCACAATTCCTCCTGTGAAAGATGAATCTTAATTTGCTGATCGTTTTTACCTAGGCATGTAGCCCACAAAAGTCTAAGAAAGAGCTTCATCTTACTTTTTGTCTGAGGCTAATGCCACATTTGTTAAATGAAGGCAACTACGTGGACATTATTTTTCAAAAGCAGAAATACCAATGTATCATTTTCTTCTCAGCACCCCTTTTTTTTTATTTTGTCTTGAACAATATGGGAACAGACAGGGCTCCGTAACGATTCTCGGCTGTCCTATCTTATCAGAAAAGCTAAAAATAGCACCTCAGCGCGGAACCAGCCACTGTGAGCACTCCTGGCCCCCACCACTTTTCAAGGTTCCTATAGTGTGCAAGCATTAATGTCTTCTTGTCAGAGAAGCTTTTCCAAGCAATGGTTTCTCCATCTGTTTACACTCACTTCTAACTCCCACCTTACTGACCTCAAGGTCAAAATCTGCCTCGCGCTCTGCGCTCCTCAGCCCTGTCTCTCTACTCACCCTGAAGCTTGTCACAGACAAAAAAACCTTCCTAACTCTTCCTAACCTGCAATAATTAACCCTTTTTAAAAACACATGTTATATATAGTACTTCTGTTAGGGGCTACAATTTATTTCTATTCTTAAATTATTAAAACATTTACTGTGAATAACTCACAGAACATAATAACATAACATACTAGCTTTAGAACAAATGTTTGTTACTACCTTATGCAACGGTACTTAGTTCATCAACCTTAAAAGGATGAACGTCTCAGTAGGTCTAGCTAGAGTTATAACCTTCAATCTTGATATTAAACCCAAACCTCTGCACTGGGCACATTGGCTCACTGAGACATTAAAAGCAACCCCAAATGGGAACAAACTGCAAATTTGTATTATACCTAAAAATATGCATTTACTGAAGCCTAAGGCACTTTAAAGCTATTGTAAAGGGCAAGAATGCTGTTAAATAGTCTAGTTTACCCAATTTCGACTTTGATATTTGGGGCACTTAAAAATAAATATCCTATAATTGTGCTACATATTAATCATCCTCAGAATGTTCTTTACAGATTGAAGATATTGGATATTAGACATATCTCTTGCAAATCCTTTAAAAAAAATGAGTTTTTTTTTTTTTAAACCTGCGCCAAGTGAAATTCCATATACAAATGTCCTTATTATGCAGTACAACACAACTTATAAAAATGCTTAAAGAGAGGAAACCCTTAATTGAAATGTCTTCCTGTAATACAAAATAATGAACCTTAGTTTTGGAACCTTTTTTAAAACAACATTTTGAAATGCAAAGTTTCACCTGTGTTCAACTGAGGGCGAAGTCCTGGCTGAGTAAACATTCCTGTCTATTAGAGCTGCTTGCTTAGCGACAATAAAAAAGCTTGTCTCTCAGTGTTGTAACATGAGCACGGTGGCAGTCTTTTTCAAACTAAGACATATCAATGCGTGTTGCGTTTGAGTTCAGCAAAAATTTACTTCAGCTGAAGTGTTTGCCTGTTAATATCTAATACAATGTATGTAAGTAAAAAAAAATACTATAAGTTTATTTTTCTACAAAACACATAATTTCGTTTTTGAGGCCATTGTATTCCTAGTGAATGTGAATTTTAATTTTAGTTTTTTAAGCATTTAACAGTTTGTACATGTGCATAGTTGCTTACTCTATAAATTATACAGCAACATATAGCTATTTAGCATATCACATGGTTCATTTCTGGATTTTTATTTAATTTCTACTTAATATTAATTAACTGACATTTTGCTTAACAGACTGAAAACATCAAGAAATTTCCCTTTCATGATTAATCTCATTATCTTTAAACTGCTGGGCAGCCTGTATAATCGTCCTACTTTGTGTTTTCTTATCTCTTTTTGCCTGTTTAATTTCTCTCTGTTTGGCTTCTTGCACCAGAGGCGGCAAGAGTCAAACATTGCCAGCCGGGCTTTTCTTTTAAACAAAATTGCTTCCAAATTATCTAATATGTCAGGCTCAAAGCTTCGTGTATCGGATCCATGCCTCATTAAAGGCAATGGGGCCAACACCATGTTTAGAATAAAGCTCATAAGTGTGAGTTCTAACCGGAGGAATTGGACAAGAGTCCTCCAGCTGGGAATCCCTTTCACAACCAAAACAACAAAACTTTCTAAACTTACTCAGACCAGGCATCGTTATTTCACTGGACTGTTCACAAACATCAAGGGGTTAAATCTAATAACACAGCACAAATGTACTCACCCCTCGGCTTCGGCTTTTGCAATAGCCGAATCAAAGACCCAAATCAAACAAAATAGTGGGAGCTACCCACCAATACTTAACTAAGAGTCTTCTTACGCCAACAGAGGCCCGTCTAACGTCTCGCGATACCATACATCACCAAAAAGGGCCAAAGCAAGGCGGCAGTCAGGGCAGCAGTCGTCAGCAGCCGTCAGGAAGGAGAAACCGCGCTGAAAAAGACCTTCGGACCACTTTGACATGCAGGGGTCGCTTGACGTGGTTCGCGATTTCTCCAGAATTTTCTTGCGGGGTTCCTCACGACCTTCAGGCAAAACCGCTACCTCTGAAGCCGCCTCACAGAGGGCACCATTTGAAGAACCAGGCTGAATTAGGCCTGGCGGCGCAGGGTACGCCTGAAATCTTCTGAGTTCGCCTGCCTAATTGTACAGAGACACGGAACACTCTGTTGGCATAGGAACTTCAATTTATTAGCTGCAGCCTGGTACAGTTGTCCTAGAAGTACATCAGTGGTAGGTTCTCAGGAGACTGCCACTTCAATCCGTGGCTCACAGTCTTTTATAGCGCTTAAATCCCCTAAAGCAACAACGCCCTCAATGTGCAAAAAAAAACATGTCATCCACTAGCAAACATTCCTTTTACAAGATACAGGATAACAGGTAATAGAAATTCCTTCCCTAGGGTCATGTTCTCTACCTGACCCTATAGGCCAGGTGGCATGAGCATTCCTAAGTTTAATTAATTTTACAACAGGACGTGTTTGCGTGATGCAGGTGGTGATTCGTAAAACAAAGGGAAGGCAGAGAAGGATCACCAAGGGTCAATAGATGGTTATCACGGAAATGAGTTGCTTCGAGCCGGGACCCAGAATGTACCTTGCTCAGAGGAAAAGGAAAAAGGTCATTTAACATGTTACAGTTCAGAGTACGAAGAAACGCTACGAAGGTTGTCGGTGCCTGAGTGAGGGCAACATCACAATGGTGTCAATACGCAAGATGGAGCCGTAATCAAATTTCCTCAAAGTGCAGCCACTTTCCAGGTCCTACCTCTCCCTTCTTGTGCACATAGGACACCCCTATAGCATGCCCAAGGTACCCCTATGGGCAGGGTGCAGTGTATGTGGAAGGTAGGACATGTACTGATGTGTGTACTATGTCCGGATAGTGAAATACTGCCAATTTAGTTTTTTCACTAATGAGAAGCCATTTTGCCCATAGGATATAATGGGGAATGCTGTGTACCATGAGTACCTGCATATCTTCCAACAGGAGTGAGATAGCCCATTGGAGTCTGGTATCCCTGAACTCAGAATTTAATAACACATCTTTTAGAAAAGGTGTTTTTTAAATTGTGTTTGAAAATAGCACTTTTAGAAAGTGGCTATTTTCTTGTTCAATCTTCCTGTGTGCCTCTGCCTGGCTGTGGATTAACTGTCTGGTTTGAGAGTGAAAGGGGCTGGGGTGGCTCCAGGAGTCTGGGTGAGTCAGCACTAGGCTGAATAAACCTATCTATATTTAGAGTGGTGGGAGGAGTAGCACCTTGGGCCTGACTAGGGCTGTGCCTACCTTCCACAATGCTGGCTCCACCTCCTGCGGTGCGTCTGATGACCCTGGCCCACCTTCACAAAGGAAGAAGTAGTGCACTGGCAGAGTGCACCCAAGACTGGTTTGAACTGTCCAGGACCCCTAACACATGAAGGACAAAGACTTTTGGGGTATTAAAGTAAGAGCTGAAACCCCAGTAAAATTAATACTTCTACAATCAAGAGGACCCTCTGCCCAAGAAGATCAACTGAAGAAACTGAGGAGAAGTACTGCCCTTGCTGCGTGCTCTGGGGCTGGCCTGCAGTTTGCTGATTTTACTGAGGGTGAGGACAAGGGACTTTGCTGTGTGCTGTGTCCCCCCCCCCTGCTTGCTGAGGACTTTCCTGTGTGCTGTGTCCAGAAGTCAAGAGTCTCCAAGGACATGAGGAGAGCTGGCCTCCTGTTTCAGGAAAACTCAGGGATATAAAAGTTTTCCAAAGCCTCATCTGCTCAGCGCTGTGTTCATATTATTGCGCCCAGTGTGTATTTCCCGTAAAGCCCACACCTCTGAGAAAATCTCTACTGGTGAGATCGCCTCTACGTTGCTGAGTGTGTGGTCCAGCGCCCAGTGGGTGTCTACGAGGAGTTGTGGGGAGAAGTGGGACCAGTCAAGGCGCAGCGACTCCAGTCACAGCCGCTGGCCCGAGATTGTAATCGCAACAAAGAACAAGCAAGCTGTGCAGAGCTTCCCAGCTGCCTGCCTAGCAACTGGGACTCCCCTACCGACATCACCGCCACATAGAGCAGAGGGCCGCCCAGCAGGAACCCAGCCCGAGCTGGAGGAGAAATGCGGCTGACTGTGGGAAAGAAGTCTCAGCCTCGCAGGAGAATCGCCGCTAAAGGAGAAGGGCTCCCCTGGAGGATCTCCCAGCGTGAACCAAGCATCAGGAGCAAGACCACGCTTGAGACTGGGAAGCGGCCGCGAATGAGAACTACCTGCGGAGATAGCGCGAACTGCACCCTCCACGTCGTGACCCAGGAGTGCTACAGGTGGGGTGTGCCTTGCTGGCTGGGGAGCTGTCTCGGCTTACCCTTATTCGCACCGTGAGTAGAGTGTGATACCGGGGCTGGCTTGGGGTGGCCTTGCCTAAAACTCTACAAACAACGTTCAGGAGCTCACAAGAGCTAAGGAGTGATTCTTGATTACGCTTCCTTCTTGAGGTCATCAGTGCAGCTCGTACCGGTGCAACAGAAGAGCTGCGGTACCGAGGTCCGCTGCAAGGAGCCTATTTGTTTTTCACCATTTGGGGGCATAGTGTGGCAGCGCTGACCACGGAGTCAGCCAATTAAGAGGCACAGCAGTTTACCAGCCACGAGAGGCCGGTATGTGTAATATTTCTTGCTGGGCACGTTTCAGGGCTTAAAAAACACTGCGATTAACACCGGAGGCAGTGTTGGAGGGCGTACAGTGGTACACATCGATCGTGGAGCTAGCAGGCCCGTGAGGGAGAGTTTCCCAGCCAGAAGAGCACCGCGTGCAGGTGCTTAGGGTAACTGACTTGTGATAGGTTGTGGAATCTGTTGGTTTATCACCTTCTATTTGCCTAAAGAGACTGCTATTGCTACAGGGTATTTTTTTTTTATCACAAGAACATTCCAGAGAACATTCTAAAGAAGAGTAATTGTGTATGTGGACGTTTTTGTTGTTTTTGTTCTTGCCTAAATTTATATAAAGATACCTATTTTTTTTTATAAATACCTGTGTGGTGTCAATTTGCGGTGTTTCACTGTGTTATTGTGGGTGTTGGTTCAAATACTTCACACATGGCCCTGGTGATAAGCCTGTCTGCTCTTGCCAAGCTACCAAGGGGTTGAGCAGGGGTTATCTACAGTGTGTTTCCCCCTTACCCTGACTAGAAGCAAGGGTCCCTATTTGGCCAAAGGTACCTACCTCTGCCAACTAGAGACCCCCATTTCTAACATTAAGTATTATATGTCTGACAGTAAATTGCAATTCGAATTACGCACACTTCCTGCCTTATGCTTCATACCAACTGAATGTGTAGACGAGTTCAACAGTTCAATTACTGAATGAAATTATTTTACACAAAATGGCAACAAATTGCCACCCTTACCAAGGGGTTTATTATGATGCCAATGGGACCGGCTTCCACGCTCCTGTCGAAGGTGGTCGGACCGCCAAAGGTCTTGTCGGAAGTGGTTGCTTTGACCACCAGATTATGATGCATTCGAATACATGGCTTTCTGACCTACCCGGTTCCTCCATCTTAGACAGGAAATTCCGTCAGCGCATGCCTCGAAAAGGACCAATAGAGCCGATCGGAGCGCAGTACTTCCTACGAACTGCCCGCCCAATTATGATGCATATTTCCGACGTGCCATCTGTGGCGGTCCAACCATCTCATCAGAGCTGGTGGAAGGGGAAGGATATAAGGCCAAAACTCACCTCTACACAGTTTCTCACTTCCCTTTAGCAGTGACACACCTACCCATAGGCATTGATGTGACAACAAATTGATGGCCTGCCAATGAAAATCTGCTCTGTAGCATGGTCAGCATTAGGAAGGGGGGAAGTCTCAGCATAGGGTGACCAGAGTTGGAAAATAAAATACAGGGACAGGCCCGACATAGAGGTAGGACTAAAAATGTGCATATACACATAAATATGAAGAAATATGTATTGTTAGATCACCACCGTTATATGTGCCGCATGGTATGGCAACATAATATACATGCACATACAAAAGTATGTGCTACTTTTATTAATACACTGGCACAGAACATCCTCCCTGACCCGAATAACCTCCTCACCATTGCTGGGAGCAAGAACTGAGGGTATAGCTGAACTTCTGCTGTGCTGCTTGAATGAGGTTGTTGCTGTACAGCATCAGGGTGAAAAGATATATCTTGAGAAGTACCGCATGAGAGGGCAGGAAGGGGCAGTGAAGGAGCGAGCACTGACAGATGTATTGCGGGCCTTGAAGTGGTTCAGGGAATGTAGTGCATAACACTGGCAGGTTGCAAACGTAGTTGCACAGAAGGGTTCCACCTAATGTCCATTGAGTACAGCAGCCTCAGGAACAGACAGAAAGCTTACTTTGCAGCAGCATCACCTACCACTACCCCAGAAGTAACAGCAGAGATATTCGTAACACTACATTCACAATCTCCACATGTCAGAACTGAACCTAATACAAATACCTATGGAATAAAGCCACACATGCATCACCAAAATGATTTGTAATGTGTACTATCACTAATCTAGAGGCTGTGCAATTGCAGAAGTAATGACATACCATATGTGTGCTACAAAATGCCAATCCCATGGATGTGGCTTACATGCCTGTAAAAGACACCCTCATGGACATAATACACGCCCCTTCGAGAGCCACCCCCAAACTCTGGTTATCTTAACCACTGAAACTCCTGTCATGACGAATAAGATAAACTGGTTTCAAACCCAAAAATCACTACACTGATCCACTCTACTACAACCCAGACAGAGAGTGTGTGTGTCAGTGTTTGCAGGTGATACATCCCAGCTGTTCTCAATTGACAAAAAAACAGCTACAGTTGGTTTCTTCGACTACATGTCTAGTCTTACCTTACTGTAGTGCGTCTTAAGTGTTGTGCATACGTCTCTTTTGCTAACAGTGTGTGCCTCATTTGGGTTTGTGAAAATATGTTCATAATTAGCCCTGCTAGTCATGGGATGTCCATTTCTTTTTCACATTTAAGGCAGTCTCCTATAATCTCCCATGTGAGGGTTGCCACTTGATTTTTCCAGATAGCTAGCCAAAATAGGGCAGGGTGTGCCTGTATGTAATCTCCGATATAATGAAGATTCTCTTTCACTGTGGCAGACAAATTGTGACGTGGAGATTAGGGCACCCAAAGGTTTCCAGCAGAACCTGTTTTCCTCGCACTGCAGCCCCTGAAGATTCCCCAGACTTCCGCACCATAAGTAGCTGTAGGAATGCACTGAAATTTAAAAATGTAAGATAGCTAGAACGGCTCCTGTCATCCTTGGTTGTTGAAGGCTGAAAACCGAATTAAAGGCTTCGGTAAACTTGTTCCTGCACAAGGCCATGTGATCAGACCAGAAACCATTAACAGCAAAAACAAGCCCCAAATAGGGGAAAGTGCTACTGCGTTGTAAACTCTGGTTGCCCACAGAGATAGAATTTAAAAGGTGCTTCCTTGGTCCACAAGCGATAATTTATAGATTTATTAAAATTAGTACATAGATCAAGAGTGGCCATAAAATCAACAAAACCCCGTACTAGGAGGAGTAGAGCATTGGGTGTGCGGCCCATTAAAACTGCATCATCGGTGTATAGTAGTGCGGAGAGTGTATTACCGTTAACTCTGGGGACATCGTTGGGTAACTCAATCAATGATTTGTGTAAGTTATTGATATGTATGATAAAAAGTAAGGGGGCCAAGACACATCCCTGCCTGACCCCTCTGCCAACCTTGATGTCATTAGAGACCTGACCCCCGGTGTTAATCCTGACTCGGGCTTTCAGATGCTTATGAAGGTGTGCTAAAAAGTGTGCCAGGGCCTTGTCTAACCCATACTCTAACAGGGTTGAACACAGTTGTGTCCGATTTACATAGTCCAAGGCTGAGGTCAAACCTATAAAGGCCAGGTAAATGGGTGACTTCTGTGCAATGGTGTATTTCACTATTATTAAATTAAGATTAAGGCAGTGCTCGATCGTGCCCACACTGCTCCTAAAACCCAGTTGACCTTGTTGTAAAATAAAATTGTCTTCAGACTAAGTTTTGATCTTATTATATAAGACCCTCCCTCAGATTTTGAGAGTGTTGTCGATCAGGGAGATTGGTCTGTAACAGCTGGGTTAGGAGCGGTCACCCTTTTAAAAAATTGGGACAATGGTGCTGGTTGAGCAGGTGCCAGGCAGTGGAGCACAGGATAAAAACTTTCAGGAAATGGGAGGTGTCCAGAATTCGGTTTTATATTTAATGAGGTTGATTGATAACCCATTGGGACCAGGTGCCTTATTACCCAGACTCTGGTGTATGGCTTGCTCAACTTCAGGTAAAGATATTGAGATCCCTATGGGGTTTGAGGCCCGGGCGGGTCTTCCTCATGTGAGGTGGCGTTGTAGATCTTCGAGAAATGAGCCTCCCAGGCCTCGCTATTTATATTGCAGCTGATTGGTGTTAGTGATAACTCCATTGGTCTCATATCTTTAATGGCAGCCCAAAAATGTTTTCCCATTCCTTAGTATGGCAGTGTTAGCAAGGGCAGCCCATCGATCTGATAGTACTTCCTCCTTCTGATAAGGCCAACTTATACGTCTGTCTAAGTACCTTAATTGGAAGGGGGCACCTTGGGTTGGTTGATAAGGCCTTTTGTAGTTGTCTATTGATCGCTGAGCACTCACCATTGAACCACTAGGGCCTTGCTGCAAGGCAGCCGAAGGTTTTGATAGCGCAGGCTTCACAGACCTGCAAAGTTTGGTAAATGTGCTAATCACCTCGGGATTGGGTTCCTGTTCAAACAAGCAGGAGTTTAAGAGTTCTGGGTTGTCCCTGACTACCGTATGGAACAGGTCCACATTGTTAACCCCTCGCCACACTAGTCTTAAGTTGTCACTCGGGGGTGCCACATTCTCTTTTAGTTGTTGGCCTCGGGGACAATTTAAACACAACTTGAATCGGGTTATGGCCACCATGGGACAAGTACTGCTTTCACTGGAAAATCTTCAAGGGCAGGAGAGATAAAAATATAGTCAATAGTACTTACGCAATCCGTCCCTCTGAATGCTGGCTCGGGTGAGTTGTTATCATTGGTTACGGGAGCTATGTTCATACCATGATAGGGGAGTATTATCCCTGACCGAAAGATATATTGTGGGGCCATCCATGCAACAAGACAGACTGTATATCTCTGTCAAATATGCATGATGCCTTCTATGTCCAGGTCACTGACAATGTTCAGGCACAGACTTGGAAACTCTAACTGTGAGTAAACCTCAGAAGCTGCTGTACATATGTGTGCAATGAAGTGTCATTCAAGGCAATCTCCCCATGATTGAAATAGCTATCAACTCCTGTGACACACAATCACTAACTGTAAGTTAGGCCCTGTTGTAACTTAAACGTACATCAATATGGACATTTCAGTTAAGAAAAATAGCTTCGCTCACAAAGCACTGCAATGGCCCCACACACAGGATAAAAACAGCAGCTGACAATTGGGGAGGGGTGAAAAGCTGCAGTTTCTGGAGGCAAGTGGGTTGATTTACAAATCGCTACATATAAGTAGAACTCATAGGCAGTCTTCTGTGTAGGTAGTCAAAAAGATTGGTCTGGGTTAGTCCCATTTTCCCACTTTATTCAATGGCTGTGAATGCCATTTGACACTCTGCCCACCGCCCGGATCAAAATAGCCGGCGGTCCACGATGCAGCATGCTCCATTGGCAAGTTTAGTTTACCACTGTTGGCGGACACATCCAAAGAGCCGCAATTGCAACTATAACAAGTAACAGCCTCTGGCTGTGTCTGCTAGGGTCAAGACCACCTCTGGCTGTGTCTGCTAGGGTCAAGACCGCCAACCACGACCTTTAAAATAGGCTGCATGTAGCACATCTGCATTTGCCATTGGTGTGGGTTAGAGCTCCATCATGTCTATATTCACATTACTATGTGTAAGAGGAGCATCTAAGTGAATCTCCCGCCCTCCCTTAATATGGTCACATTGAGAGAAGCCCAAAACACGCAATAGTAGGTGAAACGAGCTGGAAAACACTGCTTACATTTTTTTATCCAAAATAGGGATTCTACCATGTATTATGTGAATATATATGCACCCATGTGTGTGCTGCTATTTTTATTTTTATTTGAAGTGTTTAGTCATACGTGAAAAATGGTGCACAAAAGATCAGAGCTCCTTCTCTCAATTTGTGGGAAGGGCAATGTTTAAAAAAATTGTAAAATACCCCTCACACACTGAAACCTGATTCAGTGTCATGCTTCATCATTGGGGTCTTCCCGCCCCTCTACGGGACGGGGCGTGCTACGACTTACGTAGACGCAAGAGCACTTTATTCAGTGATTGGTGAGTATGTGCAGTGCGTCGGATCGTGAAAAGAAAATGTGAGATGGTTAAACATTCTCTGGCTAGTAGAACGAAAATACTTTATTGTCTTTCCTGGCTGAGAATAGTAAAAGTGGGGAGGTGTAGATGGTGTGCTATAATGAGTCACCTCCTACAAGGTCGACATGTTTCAGAAGCCATCCTCTTGGCTTTCTTCCTCAGGACCAAAAAAACAATCCCTGTTACACCTCAACGGGTGATAGAATAAATGTACATATGCCTGATAGTCCAAACACTGTCCTTTGTTCCCTGTTATGGGAGTAGAAAAATATACCACTTGTATATCTTAAGAACCTGAAAGGAAAAATATTTTGTATAAATCATGGCTTTCATCATTTATCTTTATCTATTCACATCACCATCACGTGGAAAGTTTTAAGCTTTTTTGTGATATATTTCTCTTTTACAACTCTGTTGTAGGTAATGGTACCATTTGGTAAATATCCTCTGCTCATAAATCATCTGAAAGAACACTCCTTGTGATTTCTAGTGCCCGTATCACATTTATTCAACATTCTTTCATACATATGTATCTCCTAGCAAGATACATCTTATGTTACAATACATTCATACATAAAGGAAGTATTTGTACACTCCTATTGTGCCCCAAAAGATTACAGATTAATGTTCACAGCAAACGAGCACTCACATTCATACTCCCATGACGAGCCTTGTAAAAAACGGGAGATGTTTGGCAAAAGTCTGTGCACTCGTCCTTTTTAAACTGTGATCTCATGATGTGTCTTTTTTTTTAAAAAAAAGGTATTCATGCTCTCAAAAGGATGTGCCATAATAATACATACTTTAGAATGTTATCGTTATCGCTCCATGAGCTCACATGAGCGGTGTAGGGCGCCTTCAAATAGACACTGTGGGTATTTTAAAAGACCAGAAGGAAAAACAAGGTTTCAACGCCAGGGTCGTTTTTAAACAAACAAGCGTGGTCTCTTTGGCTTTTTTAAGGACATGCCATTGTCCTACTTACATGCTGGAAGGAGCGCCATCACCAAAGGAAGTACCTTCTCGTGGCTCGTCGGAACCTAAATGAAGTTTGCCAGAGATCGCTCTTTTAAAGTGCAAGGAGGCATGGTTGATAGGAAACAGGTGTGGCTGGAAACACTAGACCTTGAAATTTTAAAGATGGCCGCCGGTAAATGGACACTCCTCCATGACTCCTACATGCTACGGAACAGCATCATATCCCATTTGATGACACAACTACTACCGGAGAGGGCCTGGCTTGTTGGTGAATATGATGTTTTTAAACCTTTTATGTGTGAAGATTATGTAAATGTTTGACTGATCATTGCACTCCTGTCTATCTTCCATGTAGGAGAATCAGGGTATCCCAACCAGCCTTGGTTGTTGACGCCACTGAGAAAACCAATAATGTCAGAGGAAGTCCACTTCAATAAGGCCCATGGAAGAACAAGGCGGCCATTGGAGTGAGCTTTTGGGCTTCTGAAGGCCAGATTTCACTGTCTGGACAAAACCTCCTCTACTCACCTGGGAAGGTGTGTCAGATCACCGTCGCCTGCTTCTGCTCCACTATCCGGCACTGCGACGGAACATCCCTCTCATCGTAGAGGATGGAGACCAGCAGGAGCCACCGGGTGAGGATCCTGGAATGCCTAATGATGATGACAGTGGTGAAGAGGAAGAAGGTTACATGCGTCAACAGCTTATCAACAACTTCTTCTCATGACCGTAAGTACGCAGTGAGATGTCTTTACGTTGTTACAGTGATTGTTGTTGTATAGCTGTGAGGACTATGTGTATGGATACATGGTGGGCCTGGACAGGTGTGCTAAACTCTGTGCAAGGCTGTTTTTGGAAATAAGTAATGTCACATGCACGCAGTATTGATGTAGGTTTGCATGAGTGACACTCACCAATGTATTGTGTAACATAAAAGTTGACAGAGATACTGGTGAGATGTATGGTTACCTAGTTAATTTTTTTTGTTTATTATTTGTAGGGACATTAACCATATCATCCTCATTTGGATATTTCAAACTTGTGACATCATCAGGTACATGATGCTGTGTCTAAGTCCGAAGTGGACATGGACTGTTTCTGGGAATGTCTATCTTGTGGTGGTCCTCTTGCATTATGTGCTCCAACACAATGTCGTTGTGGCGACAAACCATGCTAGTTTTCTTTCACATTGGCTATGTCCTCTATGTGTAGAACTGCATTAAGCAGTTGATGGGTCTCATCATTGTATGACGCAGTGCTTGTGGCACACCACTGACATATGTTTATGACAATACACCCGATGCAGTAAGGAACCTGCGCTTAAAGATTAGATTTAGTGTTCTTTTGTCTAGTGATGTTGGATACCTTTTGTGAAGTATTGGATGTGGGTCCAGCTGATGAAATGAACCAATTGTCTGTTGCCTATTTCCTATGGCATTGTGCGAGGTGTCTCCTCCTACCATGTCTAAAAAGAATGCACATGCCATTTGTGGTCACTGGCACAGATATTTGAGTGGGATATATAGTTTTGCTGATTGTTTGCCATCGTGACAGTCTATTGTTTGCAGTAGCAGTCCGTGGAAGGAGATCCGTAGGGCGGTGAGGCGGGGCGGGGCGGGGGAGGGCCAGGGTGAGGAAATGTAAACACCGGAATATGGATGAACGGAGGTAAGTACACATTTAAATAAATAAAACACATTTCGTTGCGCGCGCTGCATTGCATTTTGCAATGCAGCGTGCGCAACGAAATTTGTTTTATTTATTTAAATGTGTACTTACCTCCGTTCATCCATATTCCGGTGTTTACATTTCCCCACCCTGCCCCTCCCCCGCCCCGCCTCACCGCCCCACGGAACTCCCTCCACGGACCGCTACTGATTGTTTGGCACTATGGAATAAAGGTAGTCTTACACTGGACATCTGTATGTCTATCTTGTGGTGACATGGTTGAGCGACTCTGTAGCACTTTGTTTACAATAAACATCTCTGTTTACCTAAGTAGCTTATACTTTCATTTGAGAAATGACTGTCATGATTCCACTACCTAGTCTGCACTTGTAATACCCACAACTGCATACTACCAATGCACGTCACGTGCAAATCCGATAAGTTAGCTGCTTTTTACCCCTGTTAAAAACCCACCCCTATACCCTGCATCCAGCCTCCATAAGTGTGTTATGTTTTTTGTGTAAATGTATGATAAATACATTGTTTTCATGGTACTGTATATGCAATCCATGTTATGTATAATTTGTGTCCTTTATTTACGATATTTGGATTGTCAAAATTATGGTTTCCTTTTATGCAAAGCACTGTTCACGCAAATGCATCTAGTGAAATACAGCGGCACCCGCAGCGCCAGCTTTCGTTTCTGTTTGTTGGCAGAAGCAGGCTTGAAGTAATTGCACGCTGCACGTAGGGTGCGCATCACGTACTTTTCCCGCTCGGGGTGTGGCCACGCTATAAATAGACACGCCCGAGTTCTAGAAGGTGCTTAGCCTTCCATCATCGCTCGAAGAGACAACCGGCCACGAAGCTTACCTAATCTGTCACCGCGACTTCCCGCCTGGATTCTTCTCGGCTTGGCTTCTTCGCTGAAACATCTCGGTGAGGTTTCTGAGATCTCCGCTCCGATTCCTGAAAAAGAAAGACATAATGAAAGCTAAGTGAAATAATTCTTTACCTTAAGGCGCCCACCTCAAGACAGCTGCATTTAGAATTTGAAAACACAATTTTTGGAAGCCTTTTTTTTTTAAGAAAGAAAAGCACTCCGAGACTTAAAGACTTTGGAAACAATATAAAAGAAAATAAATTGTTATTTGTCTGTTATTATATATTCTTTCCAAAGAAGTACTTGATGGAACAAAAACTTGGTAACAATTACAAGTAAGTGATAAGGGGCAATAAGGTATTGAGAGATTACTAGATTAAGAGAGTATAAGGCGTGTAAAGAATTGAAGTAATTTATTTCTTGTTAACTCACAGGAGATATTCTCAGGACACAATCCACACAAGGTCTCAGACTGTACATCTCGACGACAACACCCCCCCCCCCCCCCCCAAAGTACAAATTGACGCCATCACAAGACGTCAAGGACTCTACACTAGCTTTCGTATGGTCGCAGGTAGGACACCTAACTTTAGTACACCACTCATTGAAGAAAACTAGAACAGTTGTAATTAAATCCTTTGACTCATTAGGAAGCTGAGTCTAAATCTTCCCTGTTGCCTCGCAGGTCGACAATAGGAAGACGCCAGCGTTGAGTATCCGGCCCTCCTCCCCAAACCTTATCCCTTAGACTTTGTGGTTTTACATATTCACAGGTTATAAGGTAGGTGACAGGGAAGTTGGCTCATAGCGTCTCTGCAAAACTACAATCAAGCACCCTACAGGGAAGAGTGCTTATCGTACCTTGACAATCTCAGGGTAACTAAAAATATATTGCCAGATGTAAATGATACCACATGAGCTAGTATTGTTGTGTTAAGTGAATTTATTACACTGGTCACGTTGAGTACAAGAAATGATACAAATAAAATATAAAGAGAAAAACACAATGAAGTGAAGTTGTCAGTGTTGGTGGATAAATTCTTTGAGATTAAAGTCACATTGACTGGAGTCCAAAGTCCAACACACTCCTCCCATCGGAAGTGGAAAATTGTGAATGAATAGTCAACAAAGTGAAGGGATTGCACACAAAGATGGAAATCAGGGGCGCCGTCTCTTACTGGCGGTGGTGGGTGTCTTGCCATGTCGCTCCATTCTGTGGCCTAAGGACACCTGCAGTTGCTTAATGTCCCAGAGTTCCTGAAATTCCTGGCCCATTGCTCCCTGGTACCCCTCATAAGCACCCAGGGCTCAAGCAAGGTTTGCCTGGACATCCCTGCCACCAGAATCTTGACACTGTGGCCCACATTTGACCTCCCACCACCCCTGCCCCCATATGCTTCTACTGTTGCTTGTGCCTGCACCCTTGCACCAGCTCCTCCATCCTCATTGAGTAGGTTTTGGCTCATCAACAGTGGTGCACAGGAGATGTTGTTACCCATGCTGGATTGTGTGGTTGTTGGAGTAGGGGTCCACTGTTAGATAGAAGATGTGGTGGAAGATGTTGAAGTGGACCCAGTTGGACTCACTGATGCTGTCTGCCCAGTCAAACCTGATGGGCCAGGTCCCCTTCCACGTACAAGTTTGGAGGGAAGTCAGCATTGCTTGAAGGTTGATTCCGAGTTGGAGGCTGAGGCTAGGGGGGAGGGTGTGGCCAAGATGACAGCTGGGTCGGACGCACAGTGAAGATCTCCGCACCAGGCCTGCTAATTGTCCAGTAAATCATCCCGTCTGTTGCTGTGTGCAGGCAGCTTGCCTGAAGCAATTTGGACTTTGTGGCTGCATTTGGCCTAGATCGAGCTGCAGGATTAAATTCCAGCGGTGCGAGAGCCTGGGCCCAGCAAGTCACACTCAAGCAGTGGCCCGATCACTGACGGTTGTGCGGTTGGGGACTGTGCTGAGTCTCGTGATGTCTCCAGGGCTGTCATGGCCCAGATGGAGAAGGTAACAGGCTTCACATCATCGTGGTGTCCTGTACCAGGACTCCTGAAGTTTGAACTGACCCTCAGGACAACCAACGGGCCTCTCTTTTGGTGGGCACGCCCCTTGCATCGGTGCCCCGGAGAGGACAAAGGCCTCCCTGCCTACCTGACCGCACCTTCATTATAATGTGGTGGAGCGGCTCGTGCAGCCCGACTCTGTTCGGCTCTTGGAATTGGGTGGTGCTGCTCCCCCTTTGGGGGCCTGGAGGCCCTGTGCTACCACCACCCCCTATCAGTGGTATGGCCTAAGGTGTTGCTTCGTCCTGGAGGGAGGCCTGACTCCTGTGTTGCTTCATACCTGTGCACTGGGGATTGTATGCACCGAGAAGGACTAGTTGGACAGACACAGTGCTGGGGCCCGGTGCGGCTTCCCAACTCTATTTGCACATTTGCGACGGAGCCCGAAGCAGAAAGATGAGCCAGCATATTTGGTGCACGAATGCCTATCTGATGTACTACTGCTATTATTGGGGCTACGTCACACCATGAACAAACAGGGGCTTAACAAATTGCACCGCTCTCCTGTGCATGCTCTACAGGAATACTTGGCTTCTAGTCAAATATACTAATTTTGGAACAGGCTGGCCCACTGCGGTGTGCTTGAACTTTGAGTGGCGCCCGACCAGGGACTCGAGGACAAGGGGACCCCCGAAGTGACTCACACCATCTATTTACATTGACTGGGAGTTCATTGCCCTGCAGTAACCCCTTTGGCATTCCGGCGCTGTTAAACCCAGGGTGGTATACCTGAGGTGACAAACTTTTCGGATACCTCCCATTTAGACATCAGTCACTTTCTTATGCCTCTACTATCCACATAATAAAACCATGGATTAGAATGCCCTAGCCACCGTTCCTCTTGTGGTGATGCGGCTCAGTATGTGGTGTTGATTGCTGCAGCCAAGCCCTCCTTGCTGGGACATGGAATATTAAGCACTGGGCTTGTTGGGTCTCTCTGTTTACGTCCCACCATTCGGTATTTCTGGATACCCTCTGACGCCTCCTCACTGCTACTGCTATTCATCGCGCTGGGGTGCAGCAAACCCAGTAAATATAAAGCCCCCGATATGGTGAAGACAAAGAAAGATAAAGCCCCAGCAGTGGCTAGGGGTGCCCATGGGAACGAGGAACGCATAAACATCAGCAAGCCCGCGTATACAACGTTGACAGCCCCCCTATCGGATCATTCTCGTCAATTCGATGAACTCCTACCTGGTGTTCTCGACATTAAATCCACTCTTGAACCTAAATTGGACTCTTTATGTATTAAAATGGGCCACCTGCGGGAGGACCACAAACAACTGAAAAACCGAGTATAAAATACGGAATCCACGCTAGCTGCGCTGCGTCCCACAGTGGCAGATTCTGATAAACGTCTACCAGCTATCCAGGAAGAGATAGAATATTTGCATGGACAAGTGGGGGACCAGTAATATAGATCGAAGGGAAATTTTGTGTGGGCATCCCTGGGCAGGCCTTGAGGACTAGTTTGTGAGCACGATTCATCAGGGTAAACAATCTCCACGTTTGTGAGAATGCCCAAGTACACATTTATCCTGACTATACCCTGGAAGTTCAGTGGCGTACATCTTACTTTCTGGATATAAAGAAATGCCTCCGGGTCATGGCATCAAATATGCTTTGCAGTTCCCCACAGTTCAGGTGCTTTATGAGGGTTCACTTCATTCTGTGCGACTCCAGAGGACACTTGGTCCTGGCTAGAACACAGGGGTCTCGCGCCCTCATTTGGGGAAAAAACTGTCCCCTCCATGTCATCGCAAGAACAGGGACAACGTAAATCTCATAGCAGACATCGACCAAGGGACCCCACTAAAGAGCAAGCGGCTAAGGAACGTGCTCGTGTAGTGGAAGACGTGCAGAAACACACCGCCCCCCTCTCCCTCAGAGGCAGAGAACTGGCACATTGACTCACCGAATCAAAACTCACAAAAAGGTAACCGGATGGCGTATCTATACTACTCGCCAAACTTTCACTGTGAGGGTAGAGGGACAGACACACACGTGTTAAGACGAGAACCTTCACAGAGTGCAAAAATTAAAAGAGTGAGTTTAAAACTTCTCCTGGATGACAGAGTCAATCCTGTATTAATGTCTCCAGTGGATAGATTAAAAACAGCATACACAGAATTTGAGATTATTTAGCTGTTGCTATTCCTGTGTATTGTGCAGTGCCAATGCATCAACAGGAACATTGAAGTAATAGCCTTACCACAAAGCATTGCTGATATTTGATGTGGTGTCGGTAATGGATTTATTATTTCCTGCTCTGGAGTCCATGGGAAGTTGAGGTTAAGTAGGCAGATGTGTCAGAGGATAGCAATTTGTGTACACTGAGTATGGAGACACAACACAGGTGCCTGCTGGTCGGTGTTGTCCTTTCCATTAATCAGATCTGATTACTTGATTAACTGGTTAGTATTACATACCTGGTAGCTACTTACACTATTTATATGTATAGAATTGGAAATGAACACTTATTATTGTTGCTGGGATGATTACTTAATGGTTATGTACTTACAGTCCACATTTACACATGTGAATTTGTTATTGCTTTTGACATTTGTCATTTTATGTGCAGGTATACAGATTGTCAACATTACTAACACATATACTTTGGCTACTACATATTGTACAACTAGATGAACAAGACTTTGGCTATTACTGTGATGTGTGCTAAGGTGAAAAAGATATCTTAATACACATGTAGAGGTGTAACGGTGGACTCGTGGGGCACGGGGACGAAGGCTCTGCAGGAAGCGGGGCCGCCATTACTGCAGCACGAAGGTCAGCTGTCTAGCGCCCTGACAGCCTATTTAGGGACGAGCTGGCGCGAGCGCGCACTTCCTAGTTCGACTGAGGCCTGAGCCGGGAGACGTGTGAGTGGATTGCGAGTGAGTGATTAGCGCGCTTTGCACAGTTCTAAGCTTTTAATTATTCCATGTCTGCTGCTATTGTTTTTACTCTGCTTTAAAAAGCGCTGAGAATTTACAATCATTGCTGCCATTGCTTTACCGGGAATTGCATTTTGAAACCTTTTAGCCAATCAGGAACTATTTTTAACTTACTTACTGAACTTTGATCCTACGGTGGACTCGGGGGGCACGGGGACGAAGGCTCTGCAGGAAGCGGGGCCGCCATTACTGCAGCACGAAGGTCAGCGGTCTAGCGCCCTGACAGCCTATTTAGGGACGAGCTAGCGCGAGCGTGCAGCAAACGCGCGCAGCGGGCGCGCCGCTGGCGCGCCTAAGGTAAGCCCGTCTGCGCCCGTCCGCGCCAGTCCAGCGCCAGGCGCCAGGGACCCTGCCAATTTCAACCTAACTGTCAGTCCGGCGCTCAGGTATGATTCTGTTGCCTTGCGGAGGCTTCGGAAAGAGAGGCACCCCTCCTACTGTATCTGCCTCCGACCAAATGATCTGCCTCTCACTGCCCTGGACTACTGTCCCGGATGTCTGTCCGCTATCCCTAGGATCCTAAATCGTCCTATTGTCACTAAAGGAGTGAGGGGAGGAAGGGCGAAAATCGAGAAGGATCTCTCTTTAACATGTATTTTGGTTAATGCTAGATCATTGGTCAAACACAGTCATGAGTCCGCTAGACTTATGAAAGATCTTGAGGCTAAGGTAGCGTTTGCCACAGAAACCTGGACCGACCCGCCTGCGAGGCCAGATATGGAGGCGGCGACCCCCCCAGATTATCTGTGCTTTACACAGGATAGGCCTCTTAGGAAAGGTGGAGGCTTGGTGGTGATTTATCATCACTCATTTAAAGCCTCCTTTCAGTCTACACCGATGGCCACCTGTGAAGCTCTTTTTTTCAATCTAATGCTTACGCCTCATCAATCGTTCAGGGGCTGCTTAGTCTACAGGCCACCAGGAACCAGAAATGCTTTTCTGGCATCCGTCGGTTTGCTCCTGGAGGAGGGGCTACTCTCGGATGCATTTACAGTTCTAGGTGACTTTAATTTTCATTTGGAATGTACGGAAGATCCTGACACTAGGGCCTTGGAGGAACTGATGCTGCCTTTAGATCTTAAGCAGCAGGTAGTAGGCCCTACGCACAGGGGAGGTCATACGTTGGATGGGATTTTCTCTAACCAATGTAATATACACTTTAAGAGCCTCCTTCCCCTGGCCTGGTCAGATCACTCCGCTGTCCAATTTGAAATCGTATTAAATAATCCAGGTAAGACTCTGTCTGGATACAAAAATAGGATAAATACTAGAAGCTGGAATAGGGTGAAGGGAGACCCCCTGATCAAATTGCTGTCCTCTTCGGCGGTCGAAACGTCAGGCGATGTGGATATGGCCTGCCATAATTACACAAGCTGGCTGCAGGAAGCCTGTGATATCGTTGCCCCTATAAAAAGTTTGCGGCCAAAGAGAGCACTGCCTTCTGCTCCATGGTATTCACAGGAAATTAGAGCCCAAAAGCTTATCTGCAAACAGCATGAACGCAGATGGAGGAGTAATTACAATGAATCTGACAGAAAAACTTATAAATCCAGCCTTCTGACATATAAACAGGCAATTTTCAAGGTGAAACAATCTTACTTTGCAACACAGATTGCAGACTCCAGCAACTCCGTTAAGGAGCTATTTAAGACAGTGGCCAACCTGGTAGCCCCAAAGCCATGCCCAGTTCAACCCAGCTAACAGCTGTGCGAGGACTTGGCCAAATTCTTCTCCTCAAAGGTGGAAACCATCTTTGATGTTTTTAAAAAGAAGAATTTCTGCAGCCCGGAGACTAGAGGGGAGGGTCCCAGACAAAAATACGTCTCCTACCCAACACTGGCCAAATTTTGCCCAGTGTCCTCGCTAGACACGAAAAAGATCCTGCTGGAAGCTAAGTCCGGATCACCTTTTGATCCTTGCCCTATTAAGGTGGCCAAATTAGCTGCGGGTCCGATTGCTGAGCAGCTTTCCAGGCTATTCAATTTGATGTTTGAAACGGGACTGTTTCCTTGTCATTGGAAATTGGCTTCCATTCTCCCATTAATTAAAAAACCCCATCTCCCGAGCAGTGACCCCAACAGTTTTTGCCCTATAGCCAGACTTCCGCTTCCAGCTAAACTCGTGGAAAAGGTCATGAATAGACAACTTAGTCTTTTCCTGGAAGATTCCCAAGCACTTCATTCCACGCAATATGGTTTCAGGTCAGGCCACAGTACGGAATCGGCTTTAATTAAAGCTACAGAAGAAATCAGGGAAGCAGTAGATCAGGGCGGCAAGGCAGCGTTGATCCTGCTTGATCTGTCCGCGGCCTTCGATACGGTTCACCACTCTACTCTTCTGAATCGTTTAAAAACCTGCGGGATTGTTGGGAAAGCCGGGGACCTTATTAAATCCTTTCTAGCCGAAAGAAAACAAGTGGTGACCTTGGGGGACTTCCATTCGAAATCTTTCTCAACACCGTGTGGGGTCCCTCAGGGGTCCTCACTCAGTCCCACTCTTTTTAATGTGTATGTTAGTGCGCTGGCACCCGTCATAGGGTCCTATGGTTTTGGCATTACCTCCTACGCAGACGACACGCAAATTGTAATACCACTGACCCCAGGGGGAGAGGTGGACGTGGAACTGCGACTGCGGGGAATGCATGGTGGCTGTGAGCAGTTGGATGTCCCTAAATTGTCTGAAATTAAATTCGGACAAAACTGAGGTTATCTTGTTTGGCAATTCCTCCAACTTTTGGACCCCAACCTGTTGGCCTAACTCCATGGGCACCTTTCCAACTCCAGCCACCCAGGTTAAAAACCTCGGTATGATATTGGATGATAAACTTACCGTGGAGCGCCAAATCAAAGCAATAACATCTAAAACCTGGTATGCCATCAGAATGATGAGGAAAGTGCTTCCTTTGCTCCCTCAAGAGAGTAGGCATACGGTGGTAAGGGCCTTAGTTACTACAAGACTGGATTATTGCAATGGCTTATATTTAAATGCTCAACAAAGCATATTGAATAAATTACAGACCCTACAAAACGCGGCAGTCCGTCTGCTGTCAGGCTCTTCCAGGTTTTCCCCGGTTACGCCAGAAAGAAGACCTCTTCACTGGCTCTCTATAAAAAGCTGTATACATTTTAAGGCGCTGGCCATGGCATTCAAGGCCTTGCATGGATTGGGCCCGGACTTTTTAAAGCAACGCATACACTGGTATGTTCCAAGCAGATGCCTTCGTTCAGAAAGCACTAAACAGGCGCATGTCCCTCGAATCAGGAGGGCCCGATGGGGAGGCAGAAGTTTTGTTCATGGAGCTGTTAGGGCGTGGAACTCTCTTCCTCTCTATCTTAGATCCTTGCCTGATTTATTGTCCTTTAGAAAGGAACTCAAGACTTGGCTTTTTCTGCACGACTGATTCCCTTCATTATGGACCCCTGACAGGTTGATCCTCAGGACTTCTAGATAGCGCCAGGACACCTCCGGGTATTTGTCGCGCTTAATAAGTTTCAATAACATAGCATAACATAACTTACCAGACTCCATTCCCCCAGGTATTCCAATCCAGCCCTCAGAATGCAGGATGACGTGTACCTTCTCCCAAGCAGTGTGTAGGAATGGTGGTCCGGGATGGACTCTGCCAGTCTCCTTTGCGGCCAGATAGTGCCTATTGACCAGTGCCTTGATCCTCTTCTAGGGGTGAGTGTCTGAAAAGTTTCAGCACTCTTGTCCATCAACTCCTTGTGTTTGCTTTGTTTGCTCTAACTAACAGGGCATGCCCAGCCGTGGGTCCCTTGCTCACTTTGCCACTGGATTCAAGCTAGCCTGGCTGATGAGGGGTGTTACACCGAAACCGGTCCCAGGATGCTTGCTTCCAGTTCAGGGAAGACCTGGCTTGGCAGTTCGGGCTGGACTGCTCCCATGAGGCACAGGATCAAGACTGATTTGCATATAGCTGGGTCTGAACTGAGGTGGTGAAGTGAGCTAAAGAATGATGATGGGTTCAACCCAGATCTGTGACTGGGGATGAGTGTCATTAAAGTTTCAGCACTCTGTCCATCAACTCCTTGTGTTTGCTTTGTTTGCTCTAACTTGGCAGGGTATGCCCAGACGTGGGTCCCTTGCTCACTTTGCCACTGGATTCAAGCTAGCCTGGCTGATGAGGGGTGTTACCCCAAAGCCGGTCCCAGGATGCTTGTTTCCTGTCCAGGGAAGACCTGGCTTGGCAGTTTGGACTGGACGGTTCCCATGATGAACAGGGTCAAAACTGATTTGCATATGGCTGGGTCTGGACTGGGGGGGGCGAAGTCAACTAAAGAATGATGATGATTTCAATCCAGATCTATTAGTGACTGGGGGTGGGTGTCTGAAAAGTTTCAGCGCTCTGTCCATCCTCTCCTTGTGTTTGCTTTGTTCGCACTACAGGGCCGATTACGATGTTGGTCAGAAAGGCTCCGAACGGCATTCGGATCCTCCCAATCTGAGTCGAAACCCATGTGTCTGACTGAACTGACACATTTCTGACCAACGGATTACGATAGTAAATAATCGTTCGGTCTTGTCCGACTCAGTTCCAACCGGCATTCGGAGACTCCTATTCAGTCGAAGCCGATTCGTACAGCTCAATGGACCGCGTTTCTGAATGACCGATTACAATGTCAGATTCTAACTGCCTTTCCAACTCGGTCTGTCCGACACGAAAAGGCTGTTGGAAACTGACTTCGGGGGCACAAAGCACGCCCCCTTCACTCGGCCACTTCTAAATTGGCCCCGTGGGGGTATCCATGGAACCCCTCTTTACAATCATGCACAGTGTGGCAGGTACCATGGGGTGCCCACCACAGGGTGCAAGGCTTTCCACATCCATCCCTTTTGTCAATGTTGTCGGTTGGAACAGAGGCTCCCATTAAAGTCAATGGGTGTCTGACCGAACGGTGTTCGGAACCATCGTAATCGGTCGGTCGGACTCCCCGAACCCGTGTCGGTCGGAAACCATTCTGACACCGAGTCGGTCTGAATGCTTTCCGACCGACATCGTAATCGGCCAATATGTTGGCAGGGAATGCCCAGATGTGGGTCCCTTGCTCACTTTGCCATTGGATTTAAGCTAGCCTGGCTGATGAGGGGTGTTATCCTGAAGCCGGTCCCAGGATGCTTGTTTCCAGTCCAATGAAGACAGTTCAGACTGGACTGTTCCAATGAGGAACAGGGTCAAGACTGATTTGCATATGTATGGGTCTGAACAGGGGTGGCAAAGTGAGCTAAAGAATGATGAATGATTCAACCCAGACCTTAGAGTGACTGGGGGTGAGTGTCTGAAAAGTTTCAGCACTCCGTCTATCATCTCCTTGTGTTTGCTTTATTAATACACTTTCCCACCCCATAATCTTATAACCCTCACATCCTGTACCTTAACTCATCACTCACATATTGTCAGGTTTACAGAGCTCCTCAGGATCCGGGCGATGCTATATATGTCCACCTCCTGATATCCTCGGTCTCCAACCAAGGGTTACAGAGCCCAGAGGTGATCAGGCGAGGGATAGAATGGGGGAAGGGTCAGCAGGGACAAGAATCTGTAAAGACAAAGAAGACATTTTCATACATGGTTCACATAAACAGTCTACTCTCATAAGTTCTCATTAGAAAGCCTCAATACCTGTAGTTCCCTTATGCCAAGTACTAAATCAGAGATCCAGCTCTCCGCCGTACTCAATTATGACCCATTAACCAAGCTCTTCCAGAGCAGTCACCAGAAACAATCGCCATCTTGGACAGTGTTTGGTCAAACATTAGCGAGGAAATAAGGTCTTCAGTCAGACCTATTCTCCCATTGGTGAAATTCCCCCTTTTTGTATAAATGATATTAATAGTAACTTAGGATGGCTTCCACGGCGAGTACACCGCTGCCCTTTCGTACCCTCGTTGTAGCGCTCCTTCACTAGGCTGAGGATCAACACGCTATGGTCCCTATGTCCGTAGTAGGGCTGCTGTGGTGCTATCTCAGCCGGGACAGTCACCTATCCAATACAGTGGGTGTCTTTCTGAGTGTTGGTCACCTGAGTGCCTGGTGTTCTTGTATGCACTCCGAGTAGACCGCGCTAGTGCCGGGTTGGATTGGAGCTCCTCCGAGCTTTTCCTGATATCTGTGCTCTTCCGAGCACTGCCTGAAAAGTTATGCTCCTTCGAGCCTTCCTGTGATTCCTGATATCCGTGCTCTTGTGAGCACTGCCTGAAAAGTTATGCTCCCTCGAGCACGTCCTGATATTCCTGTTATTCATGCTCCTCCGAGCACTGTAATTGCCGCAATATGAAAACGACTCGTCCGAGCCGTTGAATCCTCAAGGGGAGAGGCGAGCGTTTGGAGAATGGTCGCGGCAGCGGCAAGGGGTAATCCGGGGTTCCCGCTCCGCCTAGCGTACTTGGAACCGCTCACCTGATTAGCTCTCCTTCCGGCTCGCTCTCCGCTGCTCCGAGTATCTCCTCGTTCCTCCGGGACGCAGTGGCCGATATTCACGGTGATTTCTTCAGCTGCTATGATACAAAATAACGCACGCCTTCTGCTGCGCTGGGCTTCCTGATATAGACGCCCACTTCCTGGTTCTAGGGCTGATAGGACATGTAGTTTCTATACGCTAGGCAGGCGCCGCGGACCTTGATTACTCACAGTAGGTCCCCTCCCCAAGTGCCTCCTAGCTCCAGGTTTCCCCGGATACCTGGCGTAAAACCGATTCACCGCCCCCGGTGCGTGCACCGCCTCCGATGGCTCCCAAGAATCATCCTCCGCAGTGTAGCCTTTCCATGAGACCAGGAACCATAACTTGACCCTACGAAATCGGGCATCGAGGATGCTCCTGACCTCATATTCCAAACCCCCGTCTCCCCATATCGGTGGCGGGGCTCTCCTTCTGGATGCCCCAGCTGGCTTCAGCAGACTGCAGTGGAAAACCGGGTATATCCTCAGAGAGCTAGGCAGCTTAAGTTTGTACACCACAGGGTTAATCTGCCGCACCACCTCGTACGGCCCAATGTACCTGGGGTGGAACACGCTACGTAGCTTGAAACGGATGTGTCTGGTGGACAACCAGACTCGATCCCCCACGGCATATGTAGGACCAGCGATTCTCTTCCGGTCTTCCCACCTCTTGTACGTTTCTTTGGCCTTCCGCTGGGCTCGATGTGTTTTCCGGTGAAGGACTTGCAGTTCCCGCAACCGGTTTTGGACCGTAGGTTGGTTGCCCACCTCCACCGGTAGTACCACAGGGAGAGTCTTGGCGTTGTACCCAAAATTGGCCATGAACGGGGACTCCCCTATCGAACTATGCAGCGCGGCGTTGTAAGACAGTTCTGCCATCCATAACACGGAAACCCACGATTCCTGGGACTGTGACACTTAACACCTCAGGTATTGTTTTAGCGTTTGATTGAGGCGTTCGGTCTGTCCGTCTGTTTGAGGATGGAAGCTGGTGGATGTAGCAGACTCGATCTGTAATGCTTTGCACCAGGCCTTCCAGAAGCTTGCTATAAACTGTGGCCCCCTATCCGACACTATCACCACCGGCAATCCGTGTAGTCTTACCACATGTGTCAACAATAACTGAGCCGTCTGTCCTGCCGTAGGTAGATTTCGGCAGGGGATGAAATGACTCATCTTGGTCAGGCTGTCCACCACAACCAGGATCGCGGAGCAACCACTATCGACCGGCAGTCCTGTGATGTAATCCAAGCTTATGTTTTGCCACGGTCTTTGCGGAGTGAGCAGAGGAAGCAACTTCCCTTTTTTCTTACAGTGCTCTCCCTTGTTTTGGGCGCACACCTCACAGGAGGTAACCCATAGACGGATGTCTTTGGTTAATGTTTTCCACCAAAAACGCCTGGTCACTGCCTCCGTCGTCTTTCGGATTCCTGGATGACCAGCCAAAGGAGAGACATGGCACCATTGAAACGCCTGTGTTCGTAACCTCTTTGTAGGAAGGAACAACCGGTTTCTGTAAAAAGGAAGACCGCTCTTGATGGCACGTGCCATCTCCTTGTCGGCCCATCTTTTCCAATCCTCAGGGGATCGTCTGATTCGTATCTCATCCAAGAATTTGTCTGCTCGCAAGATACAGATCACTTTGGCGGGGTTGATGATTGCTACCGGTGCAGGTGTTATGGTCCCTTCCCTCGTGGACTGTCGGGATAAGGTGTCTGCCTTTCGGTTGTCCGTGCCTGGCCTGAAGGTGATACAAAAATCGAACTCCGCAAAAAAAAGCGTCCATCTCATTTGCCTTGGTGTTAGATGACGAGCTGTTTTCATGTATAGCAGATTCCGATGATCTGAGTATACCGTTACCGGATGTTGCGCCCCCCACAAATAGTGGCGCCATTCCTGGAATGCTTTCTTTATCGACAGGAGTTGTTTCTCGGCAATGGTATAATTTAACTCTGCTTTGCCTAATTTCTTGGATAGATATGCTACCGGGTGTAGCTGACCAGTGGCTTTGTCTCTTTGTGAGAGAACGGCTCCTATAGCGTCTTCGGACGAGTCTGCCTCCACTATGAACGGGACATCTGTCTGCGGATGTCGTAGTATGGGAGCAGATGTAAATTTAGTTTTCAGAAGTTCAAATGCCGCAGCGGCCTCTGTCGACCAAGTGAAAGGCACTCCTTTCCGAAGCAGCTGGGTTATGGGTACCGCAATGTGAGAGAAATCCTGTATGAACCTGCTGTAGTAATTAGCAAACCCTAAAAAGCATTGAACCTCCCGCACCGAACGTGGAGTGGGCCAATCATGGATCGCTTGCACCTTCCTTTCAGACATACCTAATCCCTCTGGATTCAGAATCACACCCAAAAACTCAACCGTGATAACCCCAAACTCACATTTGCTGAGTTTACAAAACAAATGGTTGGCCCTCAATTTCTCCAATACCAAGATAACATGACGTGTGTGATCCTCCACTGCTGCTGAGTATATCAAAATATCATCGATGTAGACTACTACAAATATGTCCATATACTCCCTCAGCACCTCATTTAAAAAGAACTGGAAAGCCGCCGGGGCATTACAGAGCCCGAACGGCATCACCAGGTATTCATACAGCCCAAAACAGGTCTTAAACTCCGTTTTCCACTCGTCCCCTTGTCTGACTCTCACTAAATGATATGCCCCCCGGAGGTCTAGTCGGGTATAGATAACCGCCTCTCGCACTTGATCCAACAGGACACTGATCAGTGGCAAAGGGTACCTGTTCCTCACGGTATTTTTATTCAACAGCCTATAGTCGCAACACGCCCTTAATTCCCCATTGGCTTTTGCTATAAAAAAGAGCGGCAACGCCGCAGGGGAGCGTGAAGGTCTAATGAACCCCAGAGCTAAGTACCAATCTAGATATTCTCTTAGGTGGCGTGTCTCGGGTTCCGACAACGCGTATACTCTGCATGTGGGGATGACCGCCCCGTCCACCAGGTCTATCCGACAATCAAAAGGCCTATGCGGGGGGAGGCGTTCCGCCTGCGTCTTGTTGAAGACCTCGGCGTACCTGGTGTATTCCTTCGGTAACTCCACCTCTTTTTCAGCGGCCGTGGCTATGCAAAAGGTAAATGTCAGAGCGAGCGCCTGTGATTGATGAACTCGCAGGCACTGTTCTGCACAACCTCCCGAAAGGAACCTTACCGTTCTTTCCTGCCAATCCACTGTTGGATTGTGACACACAAACCAAGGCATCCCTAGGATGAATTCGTATTGCGGTGCCTCTATGACGTTAAACTCAATCTCCTCCAGATGTTGTCTGTTACCGTCTTGTATGGTCATTTTTAGATTCTCGGTGTGGAGGGTGATCCTCCCGAATTTCAGGGGTTCACCATCTACCGCCAGAACCTCTTCTGGGGATTCCCGAGGCACTACACCCATTGATAGCAAACTTACCAGCCCGCTATCAATGAAGTTGCCGGTGGCTCCCGAGTCCAACATAGCTAGCACCTGGTGTACTTGAGTACCCACTTCTAATCCTGCGTGTAACACTATATGAGCTTCGGTATCTGTAGATCGAGAAATGGCTAGTGAAGGTATCTTCCACACCGTGTTCTCAGCTATCAAAGGCGAGACTATCTCAGGGTTATTCACTTATTTTCCCAAAGTAGACACCGCTGCTCTTTTTCCTCTATATGACCCTGAGGGGGTTTTAGGCTTGGAGGGGCATTCGCGTACAAAATGCCCTCTTTTTCCACAGTACATGCATAGCCCTAGGGTGCGGCGGCTTTCCCTTTCCGCTCGAGATAAAGGAGCTCGGAGGGCCCCTACCTCCATGGGTTCACCAGCGAGGGACACTGGGGTCTGCTCTTTCCGGGTATACCTAGAAGTACCCCCGCTCCCTTTGTACCTGTCTCCCCCTCTTTCTGCCATGCGACCATCCAGTTGCAAGACCAAATTCATCAACGCAGCGCAGGAGGAAGGTTGGGGATCTATCTGTGCCACCACATCCTTCAGCTCTTCACATAACCCTTGATAGAACAAGGACATACGTTTTTCTTCGGCCCATGCAGCCTCCGCTACCAACCGGTTGAATGAGATCGTTCTTACCTTGCCTCAAGGAGAGCAGCTCCTTGTCTGTACTAAAAGTAGTTGTTCGCCTATCAAACACCCCTTCAAAAGCGGTTCTGAATGCATCCCAGTCTGACAGGATAATGTCGTTATTCCTAACCAATTGGACTGCCCAGGACACAGCGTCTCCCACCAGGTATGAAATAGCGAAAACCACTCTAGAGTGATTGGTAGGGAAAGAAGAGGGCTTGCATGAAAAATGCAACATGACCTGGGTCAAAAAAAATTGAATTTTTTGTGGGTCCCCCGCATATCTCTCCGGGCTCGCCAAAGGTATAGGCGGAGGCACCGTCACATGAATCTGTTGGCCACTTGACCCAGAAGCATCAAAAGGGTTACGGGTCAGCCTATCCACCCTGTCTCTCAATGATGCCGTCTCTAATCGCGATGCCACTAGTTCCTGCTGGACTAAAGCCAGTGCCTGCACTACATCCTCTAAGGAGGCCATACCCTACACCCCCGGACCGGGACGAGCACCTAAAGTGGGTGCGTTATTCTGTCAGGTTTACAGAGCTCCTCAGAATCCGGGCGATGCTATATATGTCCACCTCCTGATATCCTCGGTCTCCAAACAAGGGTTACAGAGCCCAGAGGTGATCAGGCGAGGGATAGGATGGGGAAGGGTCAGCAGGGACAAGAATCTGTAAAGACAAAGAAGACATTTTCATACATGGTTCACATAAACAGTCTACTCTCATAAGTTCTCACTAGAAAGCCTCAATAACTGTAGTTCCCTTATGCCAAGTACTAAATCAGAGATCCAGCTCTCCGCCGTACTCAATTATGACCCATTAACCAAGCTCTTCCAGAGCAGTCACCAGAAACAATCGCCATCTTGGACAGTGTTTGGTCAAACATTAGCGAGGAAATAAGGTCTTCAGTCAGACCTATTCTCCCATTGGTGAAATTCCCCCTTTTTGTATAAATGATATTAATAGTAACTCAGGATGGCTTCCACGGCGAGTACACCGCCGCCCTTTTGTACCCTCGTTGTAGCGCTCCTTCACTAGGGTGAGCATCAACACGCTATGGTCCCTATGTCCGTAGTAGGGCTGCTGTGGTGCTATCTCAGCCGGGACAGTCACCTATCCACTACAGTGGGTGTCTTTCTGAGTGTTGGTCACCTGAGTGCCTGGTGTTCTTGTATGCACTCCGAGTAGCCCGCGCTAGTGCCGGGTTCGATTGGAGCTCCTCCGAGCTTTTCCTGATATCCGTGCTCCTCCGAGCACTGCCTGAAAAGTTATGCTCCTTCGAGCCTTCCTGATATTCCTGATATCCGTGCTCTTCCGAGCACTGCCTGAAAAGTTATGCTCCCTCGAGCACGTCCTGATATTCCTGTTATTGGTGCTCCTCCGAGCGCTGTAATTGCCGCAATATGAAAACGACTCGTCCGAGCCGTTGAATCCTCAAGGGGAGAGGCGAGCGTTTGGAGAATGGTCGCGGCAGCGGCAAGGGGTAATCCGGGGTTCCCGCTCCGCCGAGCGTACTTGGAACCGCTCACCTGATTAGCTCTCCTTCCGGCTCGCTCTCCACTGCTCCGAGTATCTCCTCGTTCCTCCGGGACGCGGTGGCCGATATTCACGGTGATTTCTTCAGCTGCCATGATACAAAATAACGCGCGCCTTCTGCTGCGCTGGGCTTCCTGATATAGACGCCCACTTCCTGGTTCTAGGGCTGATGGGACATGTAGTTTCTATACACTAGGCAGGCGCCGCGGACCTTGATTCCTCACACACATATATATATATATATATATATATATATATATATATATATATATATTTAGAAAACCTTCTAAAGTATGTAGGTAGTCATTGTTAGGATGTAGCTTCCATAGGAAGGGCGTTTTTGATTTGCCTAGAACTGTGGCAACATTTGAGGAATCCTCGAAATGTTTTTCATACTAGTTAAACGCTCACTGCAGCTGCTATCTTGAAAATTCCGGTGTGATTCATCAAGCAGGGGCAGGGAAAAAGAGGGGGGGGGCCCAAAACACGTTTTCCCAACGTTAATTTTCTTAGGAAATTTTAAACAAGGCTACAGCCCAAACTGCTGAACGGAATTACACCAAATTTGGCATAAAGTAGCTGTTGGTCCAGAAAGCAAACTTTTTGTGAAATGGTGGAAGGCCGTTCAGTAGTTTTGGAGTTATTTAAAGATTATTTAAAGAAATTTCCGGTCGTATAAACAGGTATACGGTGGATCCACGACCTCTCCCAATCTCGTGCTAAGATCCGATTGGCGTACAAAACTTCAAACCAGGAAGCGTTGGCAGCCATGTTTTGAACCGAGTCATAGAAAAACGATTACAAATAAAAAGAAAAGAAAAGGGGGCAGGGTAGAAACAGCCGGACAGCCTAGGCCTCCTGGACCAAAAAGCATTTAACTAAAACAAAAAAAAATTGGCAGGGGCCATGCTGGATCCATGAATCCTGCAAAGTTTTTTTAAAACGAAGCATGGGCTCCCATGCTTTGTTAATTATAAGCCCCCGGGTGGTCCATTTGCACAAATAGGAGGGGGGGCGCTCTGTCCCCCGCTCCTCGGGCTTACTAATGCCCGCAGGGACCACCACCTCCCAGGTGCTTCTTTAAAAAAAAACTGTGGGGAAGGCCCATACAGCCTCCCCTGCTGCCCTGGGGACCACCACCTCCTCGAGGCTGTAATAAGAAATAATGCAGGGGCCGCATGCCCTCCCCCGCATCCCCACGGACCACCACCTCCCCGGGAATTTAATGGAAAATAATACGAGGGGGCTGCATGCCCCCCCCAGGGCCCCAGGGAACGCCACCGCCCAGGGGCACATACAGAATAATTAAGGGGGGTCCATAGCGGACCCCCAGGTACCACCACCTCCCCGAGGCAAATAGAAATAAAGGAGGGGGGCTGTTAAATAAATACCATTACTTAATTAATATTCCAGTATGAAATATAATAATTGACTATTAACACCCCCCACAAAATTACTTACCTTAAATGTGTGGTAAAGGCATGCGTAGTAAAGACATTCGCTGTAAAGACATATTCATTGTAATGTATACGCGGTACTCTTGCATGCATGGTGAAGACTTCATTGTAATCGCATGCCGTGGTAAAGGCTGTTTCCCATGGAGGGGCAGTAGGAGAAGAAGGGACAGAGTCTTGTGTTAAATGGAGGAGCGGTGCTAGAAGAAGGGACATAGCATCTGCAATGAATGGAGGGGCAGTAGGAGAAGAAGGGACAGAGTTTTGGATGAATGGAGGTGCTGTAGGGGAAGAAGGGACTGAGTCTGCGATAGATGGGGGAAGTAGGAGAAGACTATTTGGTGAATAAATCTATAAGCAAACAAAGGGCATAGCAATGAGCTTTTCCTTTAGTCCTAGCTACGCCTGTTTGGCAATGGACTGGTGGGAAAAACAATTGGTCTGGCATGCGAAGAATGACAAATTTGTGATTAAAACGATTATGTGGCTACGTTATATTAACGATCTTTTTATTATTTGGGACGGATCAGAAGAAGATTTTATTGAGTATTTCAATATTTTGACCTCCACAAATGCAAATTTCAAATTCACATATAACATCAGTCACTTGAGAGTGACATTTCTGGATACGAAAATATATATTCAAGATAATAAAATACACGCAGCACTACATCGGAAGGATACTTAAACTAATGAGATTTTACTTGCAGAAAGTTTCCACCAGAGTACTTTAATTCAAAACAAACCATATGGCGAGTTCTTATGGATCAGAAGAATTTTCTTTGAAGAGAAAGATTGGCCTAAAGACAGTAAAGTAACGTTACAAAGATTCATATAGAATTAGAAGGCTATAACAGCAAGAGAAGAAATATTAAAAGTAAAAACTCCGAAAACCACTGAAAACCTAGAAACAATCCGTCTGGTCACTACATACTCTATTACTCTATGGAATCCCAAAAAATCAAAGGAATTCTAAAAAATAATTGGAAAATACTCCAATTGGACCCAACAGTAGCTCAGATAATGGGAAAACATACAAATGTGTCATTGAGAAAAGCGAAGAACCTGAAGAACAGCAAACCAACGCAGTGGTTGAACACAAGTGGTTTCGTAGAGTGCTATAACTGAAAAGTATGCCAAATTGCGAAAAATACAAAACAAATCAAATTGTCTAATAACAAAATATGGAAAATTCAAAAACTAATAACTTGCAAAAGCCAATACGTAGTATACGTAATTGAATGTCCTTGCGCTTTGAAGTACATTTGAAGTACCATCTGTGAATCAAAAAAACGTATCCTGGTACATGTTCGAGCTACCGTAAACAAAGACCGCAGTAATATGGTAGCAAAACATATGGAGTCACACGATGGAGGTGATTGGAAATTGCTAAAATTCTTTGCAATTGAAATTGTGGACCCCCATGAGAGAGGCATAGACAGGGAAAGAAGGCTGAGACAAAGAGAATCTTGGCACATCTTGGATCGGCGTACCTTAATACTGTATGGCCTTAATCAAGATGAGGAATTGTATGTACACTAATAATAATCTCTATTACTTTTTGCTTCAAGACTGGATTATGATCAATTTCACAATATATCACTTTTGCACTTTATTTGGATCACCAAGCCTGTTTAATAATTAGATACGAGTGGAATAGGACTAATGTATATGATCGAAAAGATTTGGGATTGAAATGTAGGCATAGTAAAGGATAAGACGCTCTTTTTGACTTCGTAAAATTGGATTTAACCTACCCACTGGAGGGTTGGAGTGATGTATTGAACAATTGTTACAGTCAGATTTATGGTTAACCCACTAGAGGGTTATATTTTGTAACAATATAATCAAATATAAATATGGTGTTAAGAACTAGTCAATTAACAGATGGCTATTGGAAGCAAAGAATTGCCAATCGAACATATTATAGGACAAAAAAGCGATGTCCAAAGTACGAATGTTTTAAAAAACTTTAACGATCATAAAAATGTATACCTTTTCCCTGACCTTTTTTCATTATATAAGGCTTGTTTATAATTCACAGATTGATGCACTTGTTAACATTATTTAAAATGAGTTTTTTTTTTTAACTACATCTCCCAAAAAGCAAAGTGATGTAAGACAAGAAGTGACCACAAAGAGCGTAATGAATTACATTGTATTTAATTTGTCAAAATGCATTGTTTTTTGTTTTCCGTGAAAAAGGTCTCTGTGAGACTGAAACGTGTTGGTTTGTTGCATCTGGCCCGTATGAATCTTTACTGCCGGAATTAAATGAAACTGTAAACTCCCTATGAGTGCCACCCGCTCTTCTTTTGAAGTTTTGTGTGTGTGTTATATATATTTAGCTAAGCTGCCCACAAAACGTGGATGGCCAGTATGGGTATAGTAGCCCCAAAAGCTGTACCAGTGGACCGAGGTGTCCCTTGCAAGTAAGTTTAGTAGTGGCAGTAGAGCCAAGCAGACTATTCTTAGATTGTCTGAGAAGGCGCATGACTGACAGGTACCTTGCTAAATTCAGTGAACTCTCTTGATAGTGTCCCCTTATTTAAAATCTCCTATAGACCAGGGTAGCTTTAATTTTCACTTGACGGTGTTTCCGTTTGTTTATCCAGCTGCATGAGCCAGCAGCAGTATAGCTCCCCAGAGAAGTCCAGCTGACACACATAAAGTCTCAAGCTTCCAATGGGAGTGAATGTGAACCTTCAGGTGCATGCACATGGCATTGCTAAAGTGTCTTAGAGAGATATATATATATAATTATCGATGGGTAGCCATCCATTATGGAGATGTTTTTCACAGAGTGGTTCTGAGTGGCTTTGCAAGGCTGGTTTCCCGAGAACACTATCTGCCAGAACAGATCTGTAGAGTAACACAGGACTATGGACAGGTGTATGTTTCAGGCAAGTACCCCTTCCCTTAGATTGAGAAGGGGTACTTGCCCAGGGAATGGTCATTGTCAGTCCCCAGAAGCCTATTGACTACATCCTTGGCCCATCAAAGAGAAAAGAGCTAGCTGGGAGGAGCGGCAGCTCAGGGGCGGATCAAAAGCACAGATGTCTAAGGCTAGGGCTACTGTCTCTAAACAGAGTGAACGGAGGCCCAGAGAAAGAGTAAGGGGGTAGGAGGGAGATGTTGTCCAACGTGTGAGGACCAGAGGGTCAGGGGTTACCTGCACTGTGAGGAGAACACCCCAAAAAAGACCCCAGAGAGGTCACTTCTCACTTGGAAGTGCGTCCTGCGCTTTCTCAGAAACGGTGACAGGCAGACCCCTACATGACACTGCAAGAGTGTGTCATATTTGAATGGAACTGTGTGTCTACCCTGGAAGTCTTGGACTCCCAGGCACATGTCCAGTTTCGAGGTAAAGAGTGTGCAGTCTCAGGGTTTCACCACTGAGATGGTGGAAGTAAGAGTGGAAGGAGGGTGTCTGCACCCTGAAGATGTAGCCCCTCACCGAGAAACCTAAGAGAAGAGGCCAAAGGGACCTAAGGAGCAAGTGAGGGACCCCTTGCCACTTAGCGGTGGGCGGAATTTGCGTAATCGCGTTACGCAAATCTTCGCGAAAATGTTAAAAATCTCCGCGAACACGCGGAAATATCGCAAAGACGCGGAAGTTTTTGTCCCGCCTGTTCACGATGTTTTTTGCGTGATCGCGTTGGATATGTGTTGCCAACTTGCCCATGCGGTCACTAATGGGCGCGGCCATCTTGTTTTCACTTGTCCCGCCCGCTCGCGATGCTATTTCCGGGTCGGGCAATGCATGCTCGCGCCCGTTCGCGATAGGTATTTTCTGTTCGGGAACGGGTATTACGTGTTCGCGATGCTTTTTGCGTGCTCGGGGGAAAATATCTCGCGAACTTGCCCGAGCGGTCGCAATGGGCGCGGCCATCTTGTTTTCACTCTATTGCTATGGTTCTGGGGTCTCCTTTTCAATCCTCCCTCTATCTTTTCAATCCTTTGTTTCTGCAAACTTTTTTTGATCTTTTTTATTTATTATCTCTCTCTCTATTTTTCTGATTCTATATTTTTAGTTTTTGTCTACTTTTTGTATGTTTTTTAACTACTTTTTCTATTACCTGATTTTTTCATTTCTTTTACTTACTTTTTTAATTTTTACCTTTTCTTTTCCGCCCCCCGCCTACCCCAGAACCATGGCAAATGGCCACAGGGAGCATCGCAGCCAGAGCCGCGACCGCCTTTCTTGCGGAAGGCGGCGCCCACAATGGGTGCAGGCACGGGCCTTATTTGGGGAAGTGGGTCCGGGTACAGGCTCCGGGAGCGTCTGCAGCGGTGGGGAAATGTGCGCCAGGCAGTGTTTCGCTGCTCTGACGTCCGGCGCAGCCAGAACCAGTTGACGCACCTGTGGTCCGATATCCTGGACCGGGAGCAGGACCTGCTGGACCTGCTAGGAGTGGAGGTCCCGGGTCTTGGTGAGTAGCTATTTAATTATTACTATTTTGTGTCTGTTCTTCTGCTCTGTGTTATATATTGCGAATATATTTTTTTTCCGACCAGCTAGAATGCTGCTGCTTACATTACAGGTAATTTAAGTTTAAAAGTCTTCTGTGATTGTTATGACACAGGTGCTCTGCGCTACTAATCTTGTTATTTGCAACTTTGCGTTTGCACTCGTTTTGCGTGATTATGTAAGAGTTTATTTTAGAAAACTTAAGTGAGGTAATGCTAGAGTGACTCTAGTCCTTCCTTTGTCCTGTCACTAAGAGATAGGGGTGGATTGATACTTAGGTTTAGTTACTTATTATGAGCTTGTAATTGTTTTGCGGTCTGCGACGCGTGACGCCCCCTCCGTCACGTCACATGCTGCTGAGTGCTGCTAGTGCTGACCCCAGTCCTTGTAGAACCGTTTGTAGTTTGTTCAGTGAGTGGTAATAGGCTTAGCATTAGCAGAACATCAACATCAACCAACCAAAAATTTGGTGTATGCAAAAATGCAGGCATGTGTCCTCCATTAATGCATTTTTGAGGACAAAAAGAAGTGGAAATGCTTACTTAATGTACAACTGGCACGCCTGGACTAGGTGGGCTAGGTCAGGTGGAACGTACTACTTAGGCTTAGTCAGTACTCTAGAATCAGAATGGAACACTGGATTAGTGTAGATAAAGAATAACTAGTCGGTCCGCGAATCCGCCGATACTACTTGTCGACCAGATTAGATAGGTAAATTTTATTGCAATTGTTGTTTACATAAATGTTTTTTTGACAGTCTTTTAAAAATATTTTATTTGTTTCACACCAATCATCAATGTTTGTCTCTTTCTTTCTTATATTTTCCATGATCAGCACCCAGGGGCAAGAAGACGGGGGCAGAGTTTGCGGGAGCAGTTCCACAACACCAAGGACAGTAGGACCAGAACGAGGGCTCTTCTGCTGGCCCCAGTAAGTCTTCCTGTTTTTAATATTAATAATTCTTATTTAGTAACTTTTACTGCACCTTATTTTTCCGAACTATTGTTTCCGTTTCCTAATGCTATTTTTTACCAACAATTATCCTTCGATCTAGACAATCTGTTTCTAAATTCTTGTTATCCCTGCCTCTAACTGCCTCTGCTATGACTCTCTGTACTACTACTATTAGTCTGTCTGTAGCTAAGCATGCCCAGTTGGCCACTCTTTATTTAAAAGGTTTTAAATAAAACTCAGATTCACCAGTAGCTCTAGCCATTGAGTCCAGTCCTTTGGGTTGTCCTCTTGTACTCCTTCTAGTCTTCTTAATCTTTGAGGCTTTATTAATCTTGATGTTTTTCGACAATTCCCACCAACAAAATGCCCAACCAGATTTTACTATTTTGATAGGATAGGACATACTACTACTGTTGTAGGGATTTTCCACATACAGAACTTTGCACAAGAAAATAGGATGTTGGTGATGGGAGGTTGGACCTTCCTCACACCTCAATCAGAAGAGAACCCACCACAATCCCCTGCCCGACTTGTTATAGTAGTCTTTCATTACTATTAGCTCTCCGAACCCCCCATGATACCCAATGAGTAGACAACCCAGAACATAACACTCCCGACCTCTCAGTCGTGGAAGCAATGCACATGCACACCCTTCCTTTCGCTCACTCACTCGTGTAAGTTCATCCACACCAAATACCACCGAGTCTATATAAGTTCAAAGGTTTATTTCCAACTGACAAGCTCTGTATGTAGTTCTATAATGCAGCACCAACAGCAAAATGCATAAGATTAAAACTATAAACATTGTTACACTTAGTTACACTTACAACTACAAGTCCATAGAATGAATATCCCTTTGTAGGAATATAGTTTATATAAAATTATAAATGAAGATCTCTGAGAAAATTCTGTGGACCCCTTACCTTAGAAGAACCTAGTACTGGTTACATCATAAGCTCTGCAAAGCTCTGGTTCGTAGAAGGGAATCTTCAGTCAGTTAGGAGAAAAATAGTGCGTGTTAGTATATTGCAAGCATTTCTCAGTCGTGCCAAAAAGTGTAGCATTTTGGATAAGCAATATGGACTAACACCAGAACTCCATAACAAAGTGGCTTGTTTTGTTTGACCTTGTACGCAGCGCTTAGACAGTAGCAGTATGAGCTCATGTGGGCTCAAAGGCGTCACTCTTTATACAACAAGCTGCGAGGTAACGACGCGTGTGTAAAAATAAAAGACACAAAGGTAAAATGGTTGCATGGCTCGGGCTAACTAAGCAAAGACTAGAATGACCCTAGGGACCATATAACTACTAGTGTCTACTCTACTACTACCTGATTTGTACTAGTGATGTATGTTGTATATGTATGTATTACTATTAACTCATTTTTTCAATCTTGCTAGTGAAAAAAAGGGGGAGGTGTATATGACACCTAAAAAATGTGTAATGTTTTTTCAAGGCGCACTACCAACCACCAGTGCCGGGGCCAGCGGCGAAGGCGACGCGGCTGCTGACGGAGGAGAGGATGCGGCAGTTGCAGAAGGAGCTGTGGACCAGGGTCGTGGACCAGGGTCAAAACGGACTCGATAATTCTCGCCTCGGTACCTACTCTAACCAGGAACACACTCGGCAACTCTGGGCATTAAGCTTGCCTCATCTCTACAACGGCCCCCCACAGACGCCAGGGATGCCTGGTTTCACCTTGGAGATACCCAGAAAGGGACCATCTCACAGGATAAACCAGGACGGGTTCCCCAGCGGTCTTCAGCGCCAGGATACTCCATGGAGTCACAGTGCGCTTTACAAGTTCACCCACATTTACATTTACAGCTGCAGGGGGTGAGCCAGCAACAGTGGCGGCCGGAGCTAAGTTAGATTCCTAATACTTACTTATTGACATTACACTCACTGCAAGGGTGTACTGTATAATACTGTACAGTTGAGACTTACTAAGTAAGAAGTTGTTGTGAATGGTTGAAGACACCCTTTACTTAGCATTAGTAAAAGCATTAGCGGCGGGAGTTTTGAGTAACCAATGGCCTCTTCTATCTGATTTCAACTCAGCTGTGAAAGTTTTATGGAGAAGACTAAAAGTCAGATCAGATGACCTTGATGGATGGGTTGAACGAAAAGGGAAAGAAGAGTGGAAGGAAGAAGGAAGGGCGAGATTTAATATTTATGACTGGCAGAGAAGGATACGTGGGATGCATGCATGCATAGGTGGCTGATAGGAATCAGATGCATGGTTGGTTGAATGACTGAAACTCCCACAAATGTTAAAGTCCAAGAAAGTGGGAGGATAGATACATACCACAAATGTTATGTACTGTGCTTGCTAGTGCTACCATGACACAATGTGTAGAATTAATTTGTCTTACTGCTTTGCTAAGAGTATATTTTACAATAGTCTTGTTTTTTCTTCTTCATATATAGCTACTCCTTCCAAGGGAAAACCTGACTGGAAGGAGTTGGCAGCTAAGGCCGGAAGCTGGAGGCCATACAGACTGAATATCGTCGGCTGGTGGTTCTGGAAGAGGAGGAGGAGGAGCCGGCAGCAGCTGCAGCCTCTTCCAATGCCCCGGGCCCAAGCCACCGCCCTCTAGTGGTACGCTGCCACCGTCTGGTAGCCGCCCGCCGCCGCTCCATCAGTGCTGCCCCCTCCTGTGGATGCAACTGCTGTGCATTGAAGCGTTGTGTTGCCCGCCTGGAGGAGCAAGTACGTGTCCTCCAGGGCGTTGGGTTTTCTCTTTTCATTGGACAATTGAACATTTTGTTTGACGTTTTCTTTACGGACATTGGTTGGGGTTAGGGAGAGGCGTGGGTCAGGTGTTGTGGGATTTATTTTACATAGTTTATTTTTGTTAGGGTATTAAATAATGTACTTCTACTTTACATACAATGTTGTTAATGTTTTCTGGGTGGGGTTACTGTTTTACATCACACTGTATCCTTCTTTCCTTGCTGGTGCAGGGCCGCCCACAGCCAGTGTTTGATTTTAAAAATTGGCTGACTTTGTAAGACACAAACAGATAGATGCGGCACCCCTCACTGAGTGACTTGTCCTACTAGTACTGTCAGTCTCTTCTACTCTAGGCACTCTGCAACTGGACTCAAAAGGGTGTGTGAAATTGAATTAATGAAAACATGTCCATTATTAATTATGCCTCCCCCAAACTTCTCTTACCTTTTCTTGATGTTTAACTTAGGCACAGCGATGGCTGCATGGTGATGATGGTTTTGTTTCCTTACATGGTTGTGGTGGTGGTAGTAGTAGTAGTAGACACTGGCAGCAGCATTTGCAAAAAACGAAAATGAGGCAGTCAGTAGCCTGAGAGAGACTCTTTGAGGAGTAGTAGAATGAAGTACAGTACAGAACTTACTGCCAAACAATAATATGCAAAAATACAACAAAACATAATGGTGGTGGGGATAGCGTAGTAGTACACAGAGTTATAAACTCTAGTTGTGTCGAGTCACTTGACTAGGCCTACAGTACATGGGACACAAGCGTAACTGTTAGTGCTGTGTAGGAGGATGATAACAAATCCATTAATCCAATCAATGCCGGCAATTAATGCTGATGTATTAGGTTCCTTTGGTAAAAGAATTACCTCACAAATATACTGTTCATGGGTGGGCAAGCAGAAGAAGATCCCCGCCCTGCCTTGAAATTGAAGTACTGTTGCTTTTGCCACATCCGCCCCAGCAAGCATGTGATAAATTATTGGTGTACATTTAATTTAGTCATACCTCAAGTCACACAGCCCGGGGGAAGAGGGTTAGGGTTTGTTGAATGGTTGGGAAGGGGGGTTTGGGGAAAGGTTTGAGAAAGAAAAACAGTATGCATGGACAAACAACAAACAACATAATCTTTGTAGACTACCATATCCATATCAATATGTTAAGGGAGAAAAAGGAAATGCATGCAAAATGATGATAAGGAGACTCGGATTACATACAGTTTGTGTTCAGTGTTACCGGGCTTACTTTTACAGATAGCAAAGAACATTTTAAAATATCTGTAGGGATGAATTATAAACAGAGAGCAAACCTAATGATAATAATAATAATAACAACAAGAACACACTGTTGTAATGATTGTAGACAAAAAAATGAATCGAATTATTTAAAAGATGATGAAAGTTGATACTGTTACTGTGTTATCCTGGTCAAATGGGGAGTTGAATCTCGGCATTCCTCTTGGTCGTCCCTTCCATGGATGCTCCGTCCATCAATCTTGGGTGACGCAACTGCCTGCCTGCCTGGCAGGTATAGATTCATTGGTAAGGTAAGTGTGCATTGTTTTCCCAAGTATAGCAGAGGGTAAGGCCCGGCCTGTAATTGTAGATGCAAAAACAAAACGGATATTGAGAAACCAAGTTGAAAAAAATGCACAAGTTATGGTGTAGTGCAACAAGAACACTTTCTGAGGCGGCATGGATGCATCATCTCTACTCTAGTCTGTTTCCAGCATTAACCTACAACACCAGCAGGACAGAGCAGGCCCACGGTGACGACACCCTTTGCACATCCTCAATTTAGCATACATTTTTTGAAAGAGTTGGACAAAGCACATATCCAGCAACATCGCATTTTACAATTTAAGTGACTAAATCAATGCCCCGTAGTCATACCACCACTACACTGCTACACAGACATTTAGGTCTGCCGTGGTTGTTGTTTACTGACTTATTCCATCAATCATTTCCGATCCGTGTACTGAGTGGCTGTAAAGATACTAGGTCACTGTGGTCGACTCATCATGATGGTGTTGTACAGAGTGAGTCCCCTTCCTATATTCAAAATGCAATGTATCGGCCTACAGTAGAAGTACAAATTTGTTATTAAAAATACAAGAAGGGAAAAGGGACTTGAGTTACTTTTAGTGTGTAGATTATTACATAAAGTACACAATGAAGTAACTTCATGCACAACAAACAACAACAAAATCACTCAGTCAGTGTCCAATGCATGGCATCATTCATTACCTGTTCCTTCTCATCTCCAGTTAATGGGCAGTCTCTCTCGGATCAGAAAGGAGGATAGCTATAGTAGTCATCATCAATCATGTTTCACTTCTTTTGGAGGGACTAGGAAATATTTTCTTTTTTCTTCTATTTTGCATCATCCAATCATCATCTGTCTTCTTGAGGGCAATGGATTTAGGGAGATTCAGGAGGATGGAGGAGCAGGATTCGGAGGAGTGTACTGTGAAATGCAGACAGCTGAAACTTGTATATGGCAATAAAACAATTAGAAGACGGTGGTGATGGATTTGTTGTGATTAAAAGTTTCTAACCAGAAAGAGAGACACACAGATAAAGAAAATAAGGGAAGAAGACAGTAAGAAGTGCAAGCCCAATTGTCAGGGAAGTATGGCTCATCCTCAAACTCTGGGGGTTCAACCAGAAGTAGGTAATCATCATCTAACATACCACTTCCGTCACCTGAGCCGCTGTCCTCATCTTCCTCCCTTGATTCATGTATTGTGTAATTCGGTGGTATAAAGCGCTGATTCATTTTGATCATGGTTTACCTCTCCACGTTTTAGGGCAAGAGACTGGTCCTTCTCACTGTTACAATGGAACCAGCAGCACTGAAAACACGTTCAGAAGAGACACTTGTGACAGGGCAAGCCAGATAGTTTATCGCCAGCCTGCTGAGCAGTGGCCATTGGGCCCTTTTGCCAAACAAATACCGCAATGGGTGTGATCAATGTACACCTCTGTTGGGTCGTCCAGATAGGCCTGGACCATCCGCTCAATGTTCAGGGGTGCTAAACTTTTTTCGGGCTCTTTTCTCGTTGCATCAGCACTAGACTTACGAATGCCTTGCTGTAAATACCAATCCTGTAACGATTTTACTGGGCCTAATGATCCAGTTCTTTCTGTTGTCGATAGTGTTGGTGAGTGTTCTGAGCCAAATGCACTGCCCTCAGGCTCCGAAGTTGAACTTGACGCCAGATGCCCTTCTGCAGTACTTGTTGTGGGCTTATCTAGCGGGCTTTTAATTAGCAGCAGTTCATTTTCAAACTTACTTGCTGACTCAGCTATCCAAGTTTTGTACCGGACAACATCCATTTCTGAAACAGGAATTAATGTCTTCAGTGCCCATTTTGTCCGTGGATCCAGAATTGTGGCACAAATGTAATGTTTTTGTGACAAAATCTTATTTTGCACCCTTGTATTGTCAGCTAAGCGACGGGCTAAGCTCTCCACCAACTCATATGCTTCTTCTTATTCCTCTACACCTTTGTATGCTTCAGAAACCTCCTTCAGCTGATGCTCCAGCATTTGCAACAATGGGATAGCTTGGCCCATAGTACAGTCCTCCTTGCTGACTTCACGTGTGAAGACCTCGAAAGGAAGAAGAATCTCAGTCAGGCATTTAACTAGGCACCATTGGTTCATCTGAAGGGTCATGCCTTTCACAGTAGCATCCCCTCTTCGCATGACATATTAATTGATTGGCCTGTACTGCTCAAACAGATGGTCAAGCATGTAATAAGTTGAGTTCCAAAGTGTTGCCACCTCCTGGATGAGTGCTTTGACTGGCATTCTATAGTCACGTTGAATGATCCTCAGCTGCTTCCGAGCTTTAAAAGAATGGCTGAAATGAGTGCATATTCTTCGGCAGGTGATCAGTAAGTTGTTGACTATGGCTTCTTTTTTCAGAAAGTCTTGAACAATAATGTTAATGCAGCGCGCCAAACTCGGAACCCATGGCCTTAAGTACATTACTGCCATTATCTGTGGAAACAAAAACAATCTTAAGCCCTCTTGGGTGCAGCCATTCAAAAACCTTGCTGTGAAACTCTTCCAATATGTTTATAGCAGTATGAGATTTCTCCATGGCGAACATGGATACAGTTGCATGTTTCCGAGTAGCTTTAAAAATCTCAGCTGTGTCAACAGCACCTACTTCAGATAGCTTATCTCTAACCCCCACAAATGAGACCCAGTGTGCAGTGATGCACATGTAATCAGTGGCTTGGCAACTGGTACACATGTCTGTTGTTAGGTGGATATTGTGAACAGCACTCTGCTGCAAAGCTTGTCCAACCAATTCCAGCACATCATGATGTAGTGCTGGAACAGCAACTCTTGAGAAATAGGTCCGGTTGGGAACCTTCTATTTAGGGCAGATGGTTGACACAAATTCAAGGAAACCCACCCCTTCCACAAATAAAAAAGGGAGAAGGTCCAGCGCTAACATTTTAGCCAGCTTTGCATTGTACAACTGTGCCTTTGGGTGGTTGCGTTGGTACTGCCCCTCCAACCTAAGCATGCTGTCAATGGTAGGCTGGATTATTTTCCTTTGTAGTGCAGTTGTTTTCTTTAACCCAGTTAGGCTCAACGACGCACTTTGTTTCATTGCAGTACTACTCGGTCGCCTTGGTGTCTCAGCCTGACTCTGACTCTTAATGCGGTGTCACTGAGATGTTGCTGAGGAGGATGTGGGCGGTACCACTACACTACTGGGGACAGGGCTAGAAATGTCTCCCTCTTGTTCACCTTCCACCGCGATAATATCGTCCCCTGATTCTTCATGCCCAACAACAATAGGTTGAGATTTACTTTGTTCTAAGCAAAGTAGGTGAGCCTCCCACACGATAGTGTGGTGTATTTTGAGATGACTTGTTTGGCCTCTGGTACCATAGTTTGTACCAAGCTTACCTCGCCTAACAGCATGTCGACAAATTGAGCATATAGCAATGTTCTCCTCCTTACTGCTAACCGAAAAGATGTCCCAAACTGGGGAGGAGAACTTTCTGGTACTGCTGGATGTGCCACTTTCAATACCAGATGAACTGGAAGGTGTGCTTGGAATGTGACTCTGTGCAGCTACACTGTGACTTCTACCACTACCTACTGAGGTGGTGGTTGAGCTGGATGTAGGTCCCTGCCTTTCCTTTGCAAATGAAAATATGGAAGCTGGAGGTCGTGGTGGTGTTACCTGTGTTGGTGGTATCCGTGCTACATCCCTTGCAGCCATTTTGGATAGGGTAATAGTGTTGGTCTCCATATCCTTTGGGCCGGGAGTGATGTCCGTGATGTCTGGCTCGTCATCATAATCATCCCCCTCTTGTACATCTACCTCCATAACTCTAAGGCTTTCTGGAACCTTCCTCTTCGCTAGCCTTGTCTTGTGGCGTGCATCACTCTCAGACTGAGCTGGTGGCTTCCAAGTGGCATCAATCAATCAATCAGTCCATTTGTAAAGCGCACTACTTAGCGGGGCTTGAAGAAGAGGATGGACTAACCCTCCTTTTCCTTGCTTGGAAGACAATTGATCTTCTGAAACAGTGGCTTGCCCCTCTTTGTCTGCAGGAAGCTCGATTTCCTGAAATGCCCCTACTTCAGGGGGAACAACTACTATTGTGGGCTGTTCTTGTGGCGGCTGCTGTTCTTGTGGCTGCTGCTGTTCTTGCGGCTGCTGCTGTTCTTGCGGCTGCGGCTGTTCTTACAGCTGCGGCTGCTCTTGCGGCTGCGGCTGTTCTTGCGGCTGCTGCTGTTCTTACAGCTGCGCCTGCTGCTGCAGACTTATCTGCTGAGTTTCCGCCTGTGTTGATTGTGTACTACTTGCGATAATGACATTTTAACATTGCTGCTCGTTAGTAGACTGGCTACCTCTGCGACACTCATGGGCTTGGGCCTAGGTTGGTGTGGTTGGCCCGCTGGTGCAGAGGTGCTGCTCCCAGCGTGGTTCCCACTGGACAACGCTGCTGCAGGCGTAATTTGTTTTGGCCCCAAAGAACACATTTGCCGGCACACCAGTTGTGGTTAGTGCCTCTTGCTTTTTCTGTTCCTTCTTCTTCTCACCAGCAACTTTCTTGGTACTGGAGGACCTGGTACCTTTCTTTGGGGTCATCTTCTTCAGATGTCAGACAGGACGCAGGTGCACAAGTTGCAGAGATGTCTGTGGTCACACGTGGACGTGGTGTGGTGCACAGCAGGACTTCTGTCTGGCAGTCCAACGGATGATGTTGATAGTTACCTCCGCCTCTATCTTTTTGTGCACCTAAAAGCAAATAAGCCAGGAGAAGAACATCAGTGAAATGTTGCATTTGTTGTTGTGGTTCAATTACTACTAGTAAAAACAAACAAATAAAAGATATAGTGTAGCCATTTGTGAGACGTTGGCAACAACGGCTATGGTATACTACTTACTGTGTACAGTGTACACACTACACTCTCAGGAAGGCTAGGAAAGAATAAGAACAGCAACCAAAATACAAATGTAATGGAAGGGAGCTGCTGCTGGCAAAGGGGATGGATGGAAGCAGTAAGCCAATAGGAAAACCATGCAGGACCATATGGCAAAAGCAACACACTAATAATAACTCCTACTAGAAAAGGCCACCAGCCACATGGACACTCACAAATCACAAGCAACAAGAGAGGAGGCCTGGGAAACAATGAACTGACAAAAGGCCTATAAAAGAAGCCAGGCAAAAGATGCATGCTAATCCACACTGCTGTGCCTTTTTCATGCAATAAAATTCAAAAACGAAACTCCACAGGGCAAAACAAGGTCTGCAGGGTATACACCAACGCACCAGGCACACACAACAAAGGCATTTCTTTAACACACACCCAAAAACAGAAATGCCACAGAAAAAACACATTTTCCAACTCAATCCAATGCCATCCATGCCCTAAATGATGTTTAAATTCAACAGAACACACAGAAACACTTGCTTAATGCACCTGTGGCTACCTGCTCTGAGCCTACTGGATGAAAGCAGGCCCATGGGCAGACAAGGCCACACACGCTTGCAGGCCTAGGCTTCAAAATGGCCACCAGCCACATGGCCAGGTCCACCCAACTACAAGAAACAGAAGACAGACAATGAAGGCCTGTTGCAAAAAACACACTGCCTGCCTTCAAAATGGCCACCAGCCTCATGGCCAGGCCCATAACAAAAAGCCTAGGCCACAAAGGAATACCATGCAGGCCTATATATGGCAAAAGCAGCACACTAATAACTCCCACCAGAAAAGGGCACCAGCCACATGGACACTCACAAATCACAAGCAACAAGAAGGAGGCCTGGGAAACAATGAACTGACAAAAGGCCTATAAAAGAAGCCATGCAAAAAATGCATGCTAAACCACACTGCTGTGCCTTTTTAATGCAATAAAATGCAAAAACGAAAATCCACAGGGAAAAACAAGGTCTGCAGGGTGCACACCAACACACCAGGCACACACAACAAAGGCATTTCTTTAATACACACCCAAAAACAGAAATAACCCCCCAAAACACATTTTCCAACTCAATCCAATGCCATCCATGCCCTAAATGATGTTTGAAAAACATTCTACACACACCAAAGGAACAGTTGCTTCATCATGCACCCTCCCATGACTAGCTCTGGGCCTACTGGCTACCCCCAACAAAAAAAAGAATGATAAGTACCAAAATTGTAGTTGCAGCAACTGCAATGCCCCCAATCAGATACAACACCAACTTACTTGTAAAATATCAAATTCAAAAGTCCTCAAATCCAATGATAATGCTGCAGCAGACACAAAGAGTGATCCTTCCAGCTCAAATCCAAAGGCAGAATGAACAGGAGATGGACAATGCACTGGGAGGAGCCTGCTGGACAGGAACAGGAAGTTGGAGACTCTGTGGCACTTCCTCCCTCTCCCCCCAAAAAGCTTTTTTTTAAAAAAAGGAGTCCTTGAACAAAAAAGGACAGCCAAATGTCAATCTGAGGAGTTTTTTTCATCCAAATCATCATTTACAGAAGGTTTTATGCAGCTAGAGTTAAAATTCTTCTCCAAATTGAAAATTCGGCGTGTTTGCGATCGTGAGCTTCACCACACTTCCGCCGGATGTCGATGGCGCGTCCAAAATGACGTGTTCGCGATCTCATGCCCTCTGTCGCTGTGGAGATTGACATGTTTGTGACATCACGCTCTCTCTCGTGGAGGAAAAGGACGTGTTCGCGATCTTAGACTCTCGCGGTGTCTGATGGCGAGGCGAATGACGTGATCGCGATCGTGAACTCTCACGGGATAGCGCGATCGGCAATCAACATCTCGTGGAGCACGCAAACGGATTGGAAAACTCGTCGGTGAACGCGGGGATCCCGGTAAGGCGATCACGCGCGAGAACGCATTTTCAAAGCGCGAACATGGAAAAATCTTCACAACGTGGCAAATAGCGGAACGCGAAATTGTCAAAATATCGTAAATTCCGCAAGCAGAACGGAATTTTACGCCCACCCTCACCAAGGCTGGAGTTGAGGCCTACCCAAGCCCCAAGATTGGAACCTGGCAGTGGGTGTCCATGGGCCTGGATCCTGACAATGACAGCTGTCAGTGCCCACTGTTGGTTGCTAGCCCTTTGTGCAGAGTTTGACTTTGGTTGGAAACAGAAGTCTGAAGAACTGAGCAGAATGGGCCTCATCACCCTGTCGACCATAGTGGTACCCTCTGCCTACTGGTATGCATCTGTGAACAAGCTATATATGTAATCGCCTCCCAAGTGCAGGGGAGTGAAAGGTTCCACGTAGACATGGTTAGTGACTGGGGCATATGCTGACCAAGGGGTATAACTTTTTTCAGAGGGGCAGAGAACAACAAACAAGTGCTACTGCAGAAACAACAAATGGCCCATATCCGTCAAGGCATTGGTTAGTCTATCCTAGCTCTTGGCAGGGGGTGTGGGAGTCACATCATGTGTAGGAAATCCACCTTTTCTGTGTGGTCAGCCCAGATTTTTCCACCTTTTGATAGCCCATATATTTTTGTAGGCTTTAGAATTCTATGCACCTTCACTCTGCTAACCACAAGTAAAGTGCCTGTTCTCCACTTTTACACGTGGTTGAACTTGCATACTCCTAATTGCCATATTTAGCTTGTCTATTAGTCCCTAATATATTGTATAAAGTGTGCCCAGGGCCTAGAAGTTAAATGCCATCAGTGGACTGTAATACCTATTGTGTCATCCACTTCAGTGACATGAGTTCAAGCCTACCATTATAGCCTGACTGTAGCAGTGTAGAAACTGCAATTCAACCAGTCATAATAAACTCTTCTGACAGGTAAAAAACTCTCCTTTAAATATTAATAAGTCACCCCTATGTAGGCCCATAAAGTAGGGTGCATGGTATTTAAAATAGGACAAGTAGAAATTTCATGGTAACATGTCTTTACAGTGGCTAGCACCCAAAAGCTATTTTCAGAGGCAGGCCTAGCTGTCCTATGTGAAATACCAGAGTACATAATACAATACAAATTCTGTATCTTAGATATGGATCAGCTAGAAAAATAATTAAACAATTATTTCAATAGTATTAAAAATCAAATAAATGGTGAAGTCAGATTTTTAATAAATGTTAAGGAAAGGTAACTTAGTACGTTATGTTTTCCTAAATTGCATTGGCTCACCAGTTTCTCCCAGCCAATAATTTGCCTTGAATATGTGTGAAATACCTCCCAGGAGCAAACAAAAGGAAGACCTAAATGGGCAGAGATGATTCCTCTGACCTCCACAGATATTGAAGGGTGGGCCAGTGGGCTTCTTTTTTGACACTACAGTATTAATCCTGCTTGTGTCAAAACCTGCTTAACCAGTCAGCTGGGTTCTCATATAATGTTTGGGGCACACTGAAAGGGGAGAAAACAGAATGCCAAGGTAATTATTGTGGGTCCACAGTCTAGAGGATGCTGTTTTTGTCCTGCCAGACTTGTCTTTGAGTTCACATATATACCCTGGGGCACACTTGAAAGGGAGAGAACGCAATGCTAAGACAATACTTGTGGATCCACTCTCTGATTTCTGAATGATTGTCTTACAAGATGTTCGTCTCTGGATTTGTTGTGTGTAGAGTGGCTGCCTCAAACTGGATTTTAGTGTTAGATGTGGGTTTAGACTATGACTACCATAGTACACTTGCAACACAGAGACCCAGCCCTCAGAGCCCAAGTTTAGTGTGACCAAAGACTTTCACCAACTTCAAAATGCTCAATGTGGGTAGGGTTGGCCCTAGGGACTTTTAAGTTTTTGGTAAGGAACTGCAAATTCAGACCTACTAGCTAGTGCCAGTCATAAATATGGCACCTCTAAGCACCCACTTCAGAACACTTCCCGGACCTGTGAAGATCAAAAGAGGACTGGACCTGCTGTCTGTGATCTGAGAGGCGCTCTGAAGGGCTGGACCTGCTTCCTCTTGTACCAGGATAAAGAAGTGGATTCTAAGAGTCAGATGGCTGACCTTCTTTGTAGGCTACAGAGCCATAGCAAGCTGCAAGAAGCTTTCTCCTGGAAGTACCCAAATGACCAGCTGCAAGTGGACCTGGACTAGACCCTGCTGTTGGCCTTTGCCTTACACCCTGTGAGTCTCTAGGTGCCTCCCCTCAGGTCCTGGGGGTTTGGAAGTGTACTGCTGTGGTAGATTGGGACTTAACAAACTAAATCTGAGGGGGGCATGGTCTGGAAGTGCAAGATGGCAGATATGGCTCAGTGAAGATCTCGCCGTTCCCCCTATCAAATACACAATCCTCAGTCATCTTCTATTTGCAGCAATTTCCCTGATTGGAAGGCCCCCCACTAGGGAGGCCATGTTGAGTGAGATGAGTTCTGCCCCGGGACGGAGGCCTGCAGGTGCCCTGTGCTGAGTGGCGTGCGGGGGGTGTCTGGTGCGCGGCTCCTGAGATTTCCTTTCACTGTGGAGAAGGAGGCAGCAACTGTAGCGCAGGGGGGGTCTGTTTGGAGTGCTGGGCCTACTGCTACCACTGGTGGCATCTGGGAGCCTCAAAAGTGGCCGTGGCATGGTCAATGAGATGAGATCTGTGGAGGAGTGAGAGAGGCCGGCACCTGCGTGGACTGGTCCGGGCCGTATCATGAGAGGCGCTGGTCTTGAGGGACTTGGGATGGACCGAGTGCTTGAGCATCGGGTGGTGAATGGGGAGTATGACGCACTGAGCATCCATTGGGGGACTGTGGCCCCAAGTAATGCCATGGCCCTGGTAGTGACTGCCATGCAGACTGAGCATGAGGAGCCCAAGATGGAGTGGTGGCTACCCATTAGTATTGAGGACATCTGAAATGGTGCACATTCCACTGTGTATCCCCCAATGCCAGGCTAAGAGCCGCAGTGTGATCGGCCCTGCTGAGGGGGAGAACCTGTGGGCCACTTCCTGGTGCCTGACCCACCTTTGGTGCACACTGTGTATCAGGCGGTGCCCTGACGCTTGGTGGGTCTTTCGACTGGGGGGGGGGCTTCAATCCTAGACACCTGTGACTCATTGCATTGCTGACTGCTCATACTGCCCCCAGTGACTGGGGCTGACATGTCTGCTGGCAGTTCAGTGGTTGCCTACCTACATACGACTGGAATCCTAAGCCTTGGGAGAAGCAGCTAGCATGCCAATCAAACAGGGTAGAAAGGACAAATCCCCTGTCCTCTATACCAGTGCCACGGAAGAGGGAAACCGCGGAGCCCCCTGACAGGGGCTTGGATCCCTCGGCCAAGACAGAGTTCATTTTCCTGACCATTGAAAACTGCAGGAAGGTGTTTGAGACACAGATAGGGGGAGTGGGGACCGAGATCTCGCTCCTCTGCCAGAACTCCTGCAATGCGGTGGAGCATATCTCAGACATCGAGGATTGCTTGACCACCCTGGAGACCTCCACAGTGTGCAAAATTGAAATCAACAGTCCATGAACTGTGTTGTGGAACTGAAGATTGCATTTTGTGGACTTCCTGGAGGTAACTGAGGGAACTGATGCCTTGCTGAGTCCTGGATCAAGGCCTCCTTCAAATACCTAGTCCCATCTCCCCATATCCCCATTTCTTGATAGACCGTGCGCACCGTGCGCTGAGCCCTGACCCTCCTGGGAGTGCCGTCCCGCACTATGATTCCCTGCATCCATAATTACAGAGATAGGGGCCTGATTCTATGTCAGGACCGGAGGCTCCAATTATGCTTCTCTATTTCTTTTCTGAAATACTCAGCAGCCAATGAAAAACTTAGAACAAAACTACAATACCCATAAACACCGTATGTGTCACATGTACATCCATTGAGTCTCTGCCTATAAAAGTTCCATCCACCGGAACAGTGTCCTCTTTCTTTGCTGCTCCGCAGCCAGTTAAGTGCTCTTGTCATTGTCTACTATTTATTGAGCATAAAGTTCATTCTGGTGGTGATTGTGAAATTTGCTATTGTGACTTGTGACGTCACGTTACTATAGCGACTGTATTTAACGTATTCCCTTGCTTACACCCTGCTTTGTATTGCGCATGATTGGGGCTTACCGTGGGTAGTTTCCGCATGCCCGAGTATTGCCGCCCGACGCTATGTGCCGCTTAATGTCCGCTTCGGTCTGGAGTACGGCGCCGCTTTGTGTGTTATCGCAGCCGATCGGCTGCTGCCGAGTGGAGCGGAAGGTGCCGGGGAGCGATAACGCACGTTTCTATTGACGCGCAGTCCTCTCTTCATTTCCAATGAGCGGCCGGTTACGCGCCTGCGTGGCAGCCATATTTGCCCTGAATCCATTACTGAGGCTTGATTGAACGCCGGAGCAGTGTTTTTCATGCTCCTGACCCCGTTTTCTTAGCGTTTGGCCAGAAAATCAGCTCGTTGTGCTCCCCAGACGCCCTGCACTTACAATGCTGTGTTGGAGCTGGATAATAATTGCATAGGCTCTGCCTAGAGTGGCTTTTGGGCAAGCTTTCCTCCCTCCAAGTCTTACAATAAGTACTTACATCCTTTTAGGATTACACTGAGCTTGCCTGGGGTTCTTGCCACTCCCCCTGACTTCTATATCTATATATCTGTGCCAAGTGCGTTTTTTCCCCAAACATTTCACAGACAGTCCTCCTGGGGTCTGCAAAGCTACACTTTCATTGTTTCAGTATGGCCAAGTATTATTATGAAGAGGACTATTATTACGAAGAGGAACCGTCAGGTTCTATGGAACAAGACCTTGTTGAGGCTCTGGACGCAGGTGTCCAATATTTGGTTAACAGAGCTTTGGTGAAAGCGATAGAGCTCCTCAAACGTCATTTGTGCTCATACGCCAAGCAACAAGGCTGGCTCCCCACCTCAGACAATCGCCTTAGGTCTGGGGGAATAGGGGTTAAGAACCCGCACGCAGCAGATTTCGCCAGACTTGCAAAGTCTATGGAGGAGCAGAGGTATTCCGCCTCCTCCAGTAAGGCGACTATTACAGAAATCTCACAGGATGATGACCAGGATACGTCCTCCGACCCGTCAACCAATCAGGAGGAGGCTCCTAGACCTGCCAAAAAAGCAAGGAAGGAGAAACATACAACGGAGTCTTCAGCTCCTAAGGTACTCAATTTTGAAATTGTTCACCCCAATTCTTCTGCTTGGCTACCACCCCAGGAGGTGGCTGATTATGTCCAGTCTCATCTGTGCCAATCCTTCGACAAGGATGTACGGGCACGACTTCATTTGGAATGCCCTAGACCTGATTTAGCTGGCAAGGTGGCTTTAAACTCCCGAGGTTGACCCCTCCATGCTTATTTGCCTCAAGAAGTTTTCGAACAATCCCGAAAAGGGTCTTGATAGATCGTGGCGGTCATGTCAGGACAAATTATTGGACATGACTGGCCCCCTGACGTAGATCCTGGAGTTAGGCTTTAGGGCCAAGGAGTCCGGGATGGCGATTTACCCGGAGGAACTCATCGGTTGGGCCCAGAATGCCAACTGTGCACTGTCTTCAGAACATCGATGCTCTATTTTGTTAAAATTAGACCCCAAATTGGCAGAATTCTCATCATCTGAATCAGGTCCACTGGCCTAGGGCTTGCTTTTCGGACAGCCGTTCCTCAAGGAATTGACCAAGTTCGTGGCGACGTTCAGCGGTCTGGACAAGGCCCAAGTGTCCCTAAAACAGGCTTTTCACCCGGTTTTCGGCAGGGCTGGAATTATTTAGGGGCGCTCGATCGGCCGGGGTTATAATCAAGGCGCCCCTCGCGGTCAAAGAGGAGGTTATCAAGATCCCAACACCTATAATACCTTAAACAACAACTCTTCCTTCTACCCCATACGACACACCAAGAATAGATTCCGCGGAGGCAGATTTGGAGGCAATTCAGATGGACAACAAGATTCCGGATCTACAGGCGAGACTAATTCCCTGTTCAGAGGTAATCTTGGGGGGCAGAGTGAGGTTTTTCCTAAATAACTGGCGCACGATCTCTCAAGATGCATGGGTTTGAAAACCGTGCAGGGGTACAAGTTAGAACTGTACGCTGACCCTTCCCAAGACAGACAACCTCTACAGATGTTTTTTACCCAAAGCGATCAGACTTTTATCTCCACAGAAATAAACTCCCTACTTCAGAAAGGGACCATTGTGGTTTCAACTCCACACCCTCCGGGATTTTGCAGCACCATCTTCCTAGTGGACAAGAAAGGGGGTGGATCCAGACTAGTCTTAAACTTAAAAGAATTAAATGCCTGGATAGTCTACCGTCACTTCAAGATGGAGGGCATCCATCTTCTGCGCGAACTTCTCCGAGAGGGGGACTGGATGGTCCGTCTGGACCTGAAGGACGCGTATCTATCCATTCTTATCTTCGCGCCTCATCGACGGTTCCTGCAGTTCATTTGACAGGGGATCTGTTACAAGTTCAAGGTTCTCCCGTTCGGCCTATCGTCAGTTCCATGGTGCTTCACGAAACTCCTCCGTCCAGTAGTAGAATCTCTGAGGGCACGAGGAGTGCGGCTGATAGTCTATCTGGATGACATCTTCATAATGGCGAACTGTCCCCAAAAAGTCACCTTACATCTCAAATGGACAATAAATCTCTTACAGAGCCTCGGGTTCATTGTGAGTCAACGGAAGTCAGTGCTGACCCCGTCGCAGTCGATCGAGTTTCTGGGTTTTCTTGTGAACTCCCTGACATGCCAGCTTATGTTGCCGATGCAAACGATCAGATCCATCAAGAGGGAGTTGAGGTCGACACTTCACAAACAAATGGTGTCTTTGAGATCCGTGGCCAGGATAGTGGGCTTACTAGCTTCCTCAATCCAAGCGATTTTTCTGGGCCCCCTTCACTACCGAGCCCTTCAGCAGCTGAAAATACAACATCTCCAAAAAGGCCTCAGTTACTCGGAACTGATTCCCCTCTCAGAGGAGGCGAGGCTCGAGATGGTATGGTGGTTACACCACATGGAGGCTATGAACGGCTGAGCCCTTTTCGGATCGAACCCGGATATAGTAATCGAATCCGATGGCAGCCGGTGGGGTTGGGGCGCCCGTTGTGGTCAGTTATCCACGAGTGGCCGTTGGTCTCCGGAAGAGCTTACATTGCATATGAACTGCCTGGAGCTGTTAGCTGGTTCATTTGCAATCCGCTGTTTGTCGCCACAGAAAACAGATTGTTGTATCCTACTGCGGATGGACAACATCTCGGTGGTGCGGTACGTGAACAAACTGGGTGGCTCAAAGTCCCGCATGCTGGCATAGATTGCCAAGGACTTCTGGCACTTTTGCCTCCAGAACAGAATCTCGTTAGTGGGGGAGTATCTTCCAGGCCACATCAACGAGGTGGCAGATTGGCACTTCCGTCACTCCCGTCACTTACGGGACGCCAGCGATTGGATGCTACATCCCCAAGTGTTTTGGAACTTGAACGATCTTTGGGGCCCCTACCAGATAGACCTGTTTGCATCCCATCTCAACAGGCAAATTCCCAGCTTTTTCAGCTGGTGTCCAGATCCGGAGGCTCTGGACATGGATGCGTTCCTTCAAGAGTGGCCGACAACCACTCATCACTCTGCTCTGGAGGGCCCAGGCATGGTTTCCGGTAGTCCTAGAAGTGCTCTGTGCAACCCCAATCATTCTACCACGATTACAGAATCTGTTGCTGGACCCTCTACGGAACCCTCAGCCGTTGGTAGAGTCAGGCCAACACCCTCTTGTAGCTTGGTGGGTTTCCGGGACAGATGGAAAGTCCCAGGCCTTTTAAAGGAAGCTGATAAATTCATCAACAAGGCCTGGTCGGCCATCACTCACAAACGGTACGCTTCCTCTAGGAGAAGATGGTGTGATTGGTGCTCTCAATGGGATGTGGATCCCGCTACAGCACATGTCTCTCTAGCCGCTAATTTCCTGGCGTCAATGGCATCTTCAGGCTTAGCCTATAGCACAGTGAACAACTTTCAATCGGCCATCTCAGCAGGTCATGTACCCGTGGATGGCAAACCACTTGGTGAGCATCCGTTGGTGTGTAAACTGCTAAGAAGCGTGAGGATGGTTAAACCCCTTGCCTAAAGTACTCACAGTTGTGGGATGTGTCTGTTGTCCTTAAGTTTTTAGAAGCCTAGCCCTCTAACAAGTACCTTTCTTGAAAACAGTTATCTGCTAAGTTGTCTATGTTACTTTGTCTGGTCTCTTGTAAGAGGGTGTCAGATGTTCGAGCTCTAGACCTCACGAGGCATAGGTTTTCGGGTTCTTTTTCTCTATTCCTTGCAGGATCGGATTCTAAATAGAACTTGGGATTCTCTGATGAAGACTATTCTTCGTACATACGAGGTTTTATCAATATTCTTCGGGCCAAGTCCCTGTTTGAAGTTTGGCCCCATTGGTCCGCAGAAGATCGAGTAAGAGGAATTCTTATGGTGACAAATTCATTAAAGCAAGTGGTTCAGAGACTTATCTGATTTTTGTTTGCGAAAGAAAGAGGACACTGTTCTGGTGGATGGACCTTTTATAGGCAGAGACTCTATGGTTGTACATGTGACCCATACTGTGTTCATGGGTATTGTAGTTTTGTTCTAAGTTTTTCATTAGCTGCTGAGTATTTCAGTAAAGAAATAGAGAAGCATAATCCTCGCCTCCGTGTCCTTAATAGAATTGAAAATTCTTGTCACGAATGTTAGCAAATTTTTTATTCTTCATGCGGCCATTACAAACTGGGAGCGGTGCGATGAATCTTCCAAAATATCTTTATTTCCGGACTACTATAAACTTGTCCATCAACGCAGGACATTTGATTCTGTGAAGCAGAAACTGCGCTCCATGGGTATCTGTTACACACTACTCTGAAAAACTCAAAGTACTTTTCAACAATAGCCCCTACTTCTTTGAGAACCCGGAGCAGGCGTGGACTTTGGTTGAGGAGCCTCCTTCCATGCCCTGGGGACCGACCGAGGAGTTGGGGTCCCTGGGAGAGGGGCCTCGCAGCGCATATCCAAGTGCTTTGAGTCAGAGGAGTCAGTGGAAAATATATCCACTCGGCAGCGAAGGAGATCATGCTCCACCAATGTTAATGGAGAACCACACTCGCAAGACTATGAGGATTCAGACACTAACAGCACTACAGTAGCTGGGTGAATATGCCCAGGCTGGGTGCTTTGAGAGGTCAAAATACTTGGCAGTAGCCACGAGTTGTGGGTGCAGCCATGATCATCTTGTCAAGGTTATCCCTTGTGTTCTACCTTGCTTGTTATCTTCGATTGCTTGTGTGTTAGAAGTTCATATTGTTGGGGTGAGGGGGAACTCACCCTCTGAACTATCCAGACCAGATGCCCTTCTGCATGTTTGCCCGGTCTGGTTATAAAGGGGGTTTATTTCTGGGTTTTGTTTCCCTGTCCCTCTATATGCTTTTGGTAATGATTTTTCCTGACTTTTATAAGGTGGGCGACTGATGCCTCCATATTCCTGGAGGCATTAGGTTGGGGGAGTTGGCTCCACTGGACAAGTGGTTTGGCTCTTTTTGTTCACTATTTACTTGTTCGTTCTGTGTCGAGGTAAAGGCCAGTGGTGCACATCTGGACGCTCTGCTGTGACCTAGTCATGATGGCTCAGGGAGTGGGCCCCGTGAGGCTGCAGGTCTACAAAGTGCTGTCATGGAATGTTACTGGTGTAAATGACAAGATTAAATGGGGCGGTGATGCTGTATTTGAAGAGACAGCGGCCGATGGTGGTGTTTTTGCAGGAGACCCATCTGAGGAGGACCAACTGCTCCTTTTTGGGCAGGTATGGGGACAGAAGGGTATATCACTCAGGCTATGTCCAAGGTTCCAGGGGTGTGGTCATACTTCTGAGATGGTATTTCCCGCTAGAAGTGTATAAAGTGGTAACGGATGCCCTTTGGTCAGTAGGTAATGGTCATGGGCTCTCTGGGGGGCCGCTCGTGGAATCTATTGAACGTTCATGCCTTGCCTTCCGTATTAGACCCTACCATCCGTGACATCTTGCAGCTACTCACAGATGCCCTGCCTGGGTTGACAGTGGTAGGGGGTGAGTTCAATGCTATTGTGCAATCCCCATTGGACTCTGAATCCCCTTCGGCTTGATCTAGGTCACTTAACCTGGGCAGATGGATTGACTCCATGGGCATGGTTAATGTGTGGCTTAGAGCCACTGAGAGCACTGCTAATTCACATACTTCTCTTCCCCACATGGCATGTCAACCAGGCTTGATTACTTTTAATCAGGCTTGATTACCACAAATGTTAGGTTGATCACTGACTCGTGTATTCTTCCTCGTTGCTCTCTGATCATTCTCCAATGGAGATTATTTTTGCCAGCCAAGGGATGGAAAAAGCGGCTGAGACACATAAACCTCGGATGGTTGCTAGATGAATCAATCGCAGATCACCTGAGGAACAGTATTGCAGAATACTTCAAGCTCAACAAGGGCACCGTTTCCTTCCCATTCTCCAGCTGGGAGGCATTCAAAGCAGTCACAAGAGGCACTGCACTGTTACTAATCAGAGGCAAAACTAGGGCTAAAGGGGCCAACATAAGGCAACTTGAGGGTTCTGTGGTAAACTTGGAGGCCGCCCATGCTCACAACCCCACTGATTCGTGGTGCCAGAGTCTTGAACTGTCCAGAACTGCTCTCTTGCAGAAACTCCTTGATAATGACCGCTTGGGCTGGCTCCATATCCAAGTAAGGACATACACCTTGGTAGACCGGATTAAGAAACTACTTTAGTGGCTCGCTAAAAAGAATCAAGTCCGAGGCTGGTGTCCGAGATACACATACCCGAAGGGCGTACTGTTGTATTGGCCTGGAACACCGAAGTTGCTTCCTACTACAAGTTCCTATATGCTGGCCGACACAAACAGTTGACGTCGGGCAGGGAAATCCCCTGGTGCAGGATCTGACTGACAGGGGTGTCCTCGACCTTTCGATTATGGACAAGGAGATCCAATCGGCCATTACAGCTTTGCCCTCGAGTAAAGCTCCGGGTCTGCATGGCTTCCCGATAGCCCGATAGAGGAATTTAAAAGGTACTTCTCCCCTCCCTAGCATTCCCCCACCTCAGGGCTCTCCACGAAGATACCTTTTAATGACAGACCCTGCCTTATGACCTCCGAGGACGACGATCATGGTTATCCATCAGCTAAGTAAACCATCAAACTCCTGTGCCTCTTACCGCCCCATTTTGCTTATTAAAGTTGAGGTCAAAATCCTTGCGAAAATACCTGCCATACGTTTGGCTACTGTTACACGCACCCTAGTACACAGTGATCAAATTGGTTTCATGCCGAAACATGGTACTAGGCATTGTCTGCAGTGACTGTTCGTCCGGCTCAACCGGGTGGACGAGCTGGAGGACGTCAGTGCTCTCCTCCTAGTTGACCTAGAACATGCGTTTGGCCTTCATATGAAGGGAGTGTTGCCCAAAATGGGCTTCAGACCTTGATTCCTCTCTTTTCTCAATACTTCATACACAGACCCATGGGCTGAAGTCAGGGTCAATGGAGTGTTGTCAAGTCGCTTCCCCATAGAGTACAGGACGCGACAGAGCTGCTCGCTCCTGCCCCTGCTGTTTACACTGGTGCAGGAGCCTCTTGCAGAGCTCACCCTTGTTGATGCTAGAGTCCAGTGGTTCTGCTGGAAAAGTGGTCAAAAAGACAGGGTTTTACTCTATGTGACAACAAGATGCTCTTTATCCATTCTTAGCCACCTGGGGACACCATCCCCCGTATAACGGAGCTCCTGTGAATTTATGGGGATGGATCGGGTCTGCGAGTAAATTGGAGAAAGTCAGTGCTGGCTCTGATTGGGGGCGCACTCCCTGAGTCTGTGGGGACTCTGGGCCTGTGTGTGGCCATTGACTATTTCAGATATCTAGGCATGACAATAGCTCATACTCCACTTGTTGGGACCTCAATATAGCGCTGCTCTTTGCTGGAACTAGGATGGAGTTCCATGAGTGGGCTACCTTCCCACTCTCGATGGTAGGCCTGGGGGCTACCTTGAAGATGATTTCACTCCTCTGATTCCTCTACGTCCTGCAGCACTACCCCCATGTGCTCCCATCTCCTTTTTTCAACAGCCTTCAGTCCACTGTCAGTACTTTTATCTGGACAGAAAGATGCCCCGGGTGTCCTTTGTAAAATGCTTACCGTCTAATGCATGACTGGGATGGGCAGACATTAAATTGTATTATTGGGCCTCCCACATAGTGCCAATCAATAATTGGCTGCATGGTGACAGACACAACCATACTTACATGGTGGAGTTGGTGTTGGTCGAAGTTAGGGGTTCTCACTCCACGCAGTGGACCCACCACGTTCCCTGCCCCATCACTAAAGTTCCACTTCCCAGCTGGCATGCGGCCCTACAGCATATTAAATGGCAGGTAAAGTTTACAGCAGCAACCCCTTTATGGCAGGGCACATGGCTTGGCCACACTGCTAGACTAGCAGGATTCCTTCAGTGAGACCACATAGGAATCTCGACACAGGGAGATATTTGGAAAGGCAGCGAGAATAGGGCTTTCGCAGAACTGGTCCTTAAATTCCAATTGCATAAAACTCAGTTTTATAAATACATGCACTGACCACCTACAGGGAGTGACTGTCCTTGTTACCAGACAGCAGCCCACTTGAGAGACATGTCATGCCTGACAGGCTGGGCAGAAGGGCCATACCGCAACTCTACAAGGCCATAATCAATATTTCACCAGATCCTCTTGGGAGCAGCATGGGGTGCTAGAGGACATCGACTGGACATAGGCCATGTTGGCACCTCAAGTACTAATGATCTCAGACTCATGCAGTTCAAATATTTGCATAAATTCTACTATGACCAGAGAGGCTATGGTGCATGGGTAGGTCAGCTACACCTGGTACGTTCCATCATGTGGGTTGGCAGTGCCCGGTGTTGGCATGACATTAACAATACTGGGCTGTGGTGGCCAGGCCCCTTGATCCTGCTGGGCCTCATGGAAGAAGTCTGGGGCTTGCGCAGTGTACGCTCCCATGTGGCTCTTCGTCACATAGCGTCAGAGCGGGCCAATAGCCCGAAACTGGGGTGGGGGGAGTCTTCCACAGTCGAGGAATGGCTAGGAGGAATGGATAGTTGTGCCAAAATGGAAAACCTGGTGTTCAGAAGGAGGGGTGGGGGGGGGGGGGGAGCAGCAGGAAATACATCAAGTTCTGGAGCCGGTGGCTAGAGTCGGCACCAGCCCTTTGATCACTGGTCCCAATCGGGGAGTGCTGGGCTACTTCACACTACATAAGAGTGATGCACTGTGGTGTGATTTTCTGGCTGTATGTTCTATGTGTTGGCTTGTACCTGACAAGAGTTTGGTGTTTCCTTGTTATGCTTACAGAAAACCTAATAAGAAGGTTTGTTTTTCAAAAAGAACTCAATTTGAAGATAAAATATTCAACTAGGATGAACCTAGTTGGTGTATCTTAACAGTGCTTCAAAATGAGATTAGGTCCCAATCTATTGCTCCAAAAAGCATAAAGTGCCAGCAAGGGATATCAGGACCGGCTGTAGTGGGACAAAATCAAAAGTTGAGGCAGACGGCGATGGAGCACGGGCGCAGGGAAGGGAGGGAGCAGGCTAAGCATAATAAGCAAAAGTGTTTTAGTCTTGGATGCGTCAACGTCAAGGATTCTGTCGACAGGGAGGATGTGGGGTACAGACAAGGTGATGCACCAATGACAATACACACAGCGGTGGCGATGCGCTGGTTCTTATCCATGCAGCAGCAGCAGCAATGCGTAGGTTCCAATGAGAGAGGTGTGGAGATTCGGTGTCATCATGAAAGCTGCCGTCGACCGGATGCGAGGATCTTGCACCGGGAACAGCGGCACGCATTGGTGGTTCGGAAGACGATGCATCAGCTCCGATTTACACTGCAGTGATGATGCCTTGGTTCTGATCCACACAGCAGCGACAATGTGCAGGTGTTGGCCCAAACAGTAGTGGTGATGTTCCAGTTCCGATCGCTACAGTGATGGCGATTTGGTGGTTGTGCTGGAGCAAATACCTGTGTCCCACTTCCAAGGGTCCAGGACTGGGGTTGCACCACTTGGCAGGACACACTCACAGATGGTAGTGTCCAGGTGCAGAAGCAGGGTGGTTAGAAGTCTTTTATGTCTTTGCGATTTCAGCTCAGGAGGCCACCCAACTAGCCCTTGGTGTCACACTGAGTTCTCGAGTCACGTGATGCAGATTTGCTCCTTCTCACCCTGGCAAGGAGGGCAGCAGGTCAGCACAGCAGGGCAGCAGTTCTTCCAGAGTAACAGTCTAGCAGAGTGGCAGTCCTTCAGCAACACAACAGCCCTTCTTCATGGCAGAGTATCCACAGGTTCAGAAGTGGCCATGACATGTAAAACTTAAAAGTACAAGCCCTACCTTTTAATTACACAGCACCCTGCTCTATGGGCTACCTAGGGCCTACCTTAGGGGTGGCTTATCTGTTTAGATCTTGGCAAGGGATTTTAAATGTCGAGTCGACATGGCAGTGGAACACTACATTCAGGCTGCAATGGCAGGCCTAAGAAATGCTTTAGAGTGCTACTTATGTGGGTGGCACAATAAGTGCTGCAGGCCCATTGGTAGCATTTAATTTACAGGCCCTGTATAAGCAGTACCACTCTACAAGGGACATACAAGTAAAGTAAATAATGCCAAACAGGTGTATGGCATTATACTAGGTTTTAGGGAGAGAACACAAGCACTGGTTAGCGGAATACGAAGGGGAAAGTAGCGGTTGCGAGAATTCCTTCTTAGCGCCGTAAGGATTTCCCAGATTGTCGCTTTTAACTGTGGGCTCTGTCCTATTTTATCGCCATTGTGCTTTTAAACTGTGACTCAGTTTTAATTCATTACTGGACCATCCAGGGAGGTACGCTACTGCAGTGCGGGGGTGATTGCTTTAATAACTAAAGAAAACTGTATGTGATCGGACTCACCTATTTGTTATTTGTGTGCAGTCTCCGCTTCCCCGGTCCAATGCCGGCTTCGTGCCGTTTGATTGGAGGGAAGCGGACACACCTTTTTCTTACGGCCAATCACCCACAAGCCTGTGCATTTCCGGTTACGAGACCGGAACCAAGCCCCTCCCGCGCCCGGCCACCTATTTTAATTCATGCTGGGCCGGACGCGCAGCGGAATATGAAGGGGAAAGTAGTGGTTGCGAGAATTCCTTCTTAGCGCCGTAAGGATTTCCCAGATTGTCGCTTTTAACTGTGGGCTCTGTCCTATTTTATCGCCATTGTGCTTTTAAACTGTGACTCAGTTTTAATTCATTACTGGACCATCCAGGGAGGTACGCTACTGCAGAGCGGGGGTGATTGCTTTAATAACTAAAGAAAACAGTATGTGATCGGACTCACCTGTTTGTTATTTGTGTGCAGTCTCCGCTTCCCCGGTCCAACGCCGGCTTCGTGCCGTTTGATTGGAGGGAAGCGACACACCTTTTTCTTATGGCCAATCACCCACAAGCCTGTGCATTACCGGTTACGAGACCAGAACCAAGCCCCTCCCGCGCCCGGCCAGCTATTTTAACTCATGCTGGGCTGGACACACAGCGAACGCGCGCAGCGTGCGCACCACCGGCGCGCCAAAGGCAAGCCGAAGGCAAGCCCGTCTGGGCCCGTCCGCGCCAAGAACGTGCCAAGGGCAGGGAATGCTGACTGAACACTGCCAAAGTGGGTATACAGTTCTGAGGAATTAAAGTTGCTTAACAACAAGAGACACTGCAAGTGTCAAGTTGCCCCGGAAAAATTATGGGGAGGTTGCTCATGCTATAAGTGTAGATATGAGTTTCTCCCTCGCCCTACCACATTGATAAATAAAATAAGCCTACCTACCTTAGCACACAAAGCCATGTTGCAAGGAGGTCTAATTAATGCGAGATCACTCAGCAAACACTGTCAAGATATTAGGGTCCTAATACTTGATATGCAGCTCGATTTTTTATTTATTACGGAATCATGGCTGAAAGAGTGGTGCAATCCGGATATAGCCACTGCACTTCCATCTAGCTATAAAATTCATAGGAACGACAGATTAGATGGCAGAGGGGGTGGCTTGGCCATCATTATTCGTGATTCACTGTCTTGCTCCACCCTGAATCTGGACTCCTTTAAGGGCGCGGAAAGCCTAGGCTTCTGTATCTCCCTTGATGCTTCATTGTCATTTTCAGGAGTCCTGATCTACTGACCACCAGGGCAAAGTGCCACCTTCATAGACTCGCTGGGAGACTCCTTAAGCCAGCCACTTCTCAAATACGCTAATTTTACGATGCTTGGTGATTTCAATCCTCATTTGGAATCTAAAGGCTCTCCAGGAACGGACAATTTCCTTCAAACTATAGAGCTCCTTACTCCAAAACAACTGGTTGAGCACCCTACCCATCAGGCGGGACATACCCTAGATGGGATCTGTTCCAATTTTACTGCACTTACGGTAAACCCCCCATCCCGCTAATCTGGTCAGATCATTTTATGATTCCACTCACAATCGAGTTTTCGCAAAAAGAGTGCCCAGATCTACCTTCCCTCGACTCTAATCCCAGACGTGAATGGACCAAACTAATGAATGATCCTAAGCTTATGATCCATGCACAGGCATGTAGACCGGATCTTACAGGTAACCCTGAACAAGACTCGCGCTGTCTCCATACTTGGCTCTCAACCATTTGCAATGACCTAGCTCCTCTAGAGAATTATGACCAAAAAAAAAAAGGAGGAAACCAAAAACTCAGAAGGCACCGTGGTTTACTCCCGATTTAGCAATAAATGAGTGTCAATGTAAGCAACAAGAACGTAAATGGAGAAAGTCATACAACAGCGACGATAGATTAGCCTATAAAAAAAACCAGAAAACTTTATCATGACCACATCAAAATCGCTAAAAAAGTATATTACTCAAAGGTAATAATGGAGTCAAAACTTGACCAAAAAGCAATTTCTAAAATTATAAAATCCTTCACCAATCCTAAAGGTTTACAGAAAGAGCTACCCCCCTCACAAACCCTGTGCAATGACATCTCCAATTACTTTAAAGACAAGATTCTCAAAATTAAAAATAATTTTCCTTCTACCCCTACCAATAAAGAGGCTAGTGACTCAGACTCTGGTCAGACTATCTATGGTATTACGACCTTTAAACCGTTATCACTGGAATCAACCTTCAAGGCCATTATGACCTGTAAATCAGGATCCCCATTAGATGCCTGCCCCCCCCATGATCCTACACAAACTTATTGACATAGACAACCCGGTCATAAATCAAATTGTCAACTCCTCACTAAGTACAGGCACTGTTCCAGACGACTGGAAACTCGCCCTGGTCAAACCTCTTAAAAAGAAGCAGAATGTGGATTCCTCAGTTCTCTCCAACCTCCGGCATATTTCACTGCTCCCGGTACTGGGCAAAATCACGGAGAAGTTCGTGCACAAAGAACTCTCAAGGTTCATCGAATCTAATAATACTCTTCATCCCCAACAATCTGGCTTCCGTCCCAGACACTCAACGGAGTCTGCCCTTCTAGAGGTCACGGAAGCATTAAAAACTCTTGCTGACAAGGGAAAGAAAGCAGTCCTGATCTTACTGGATCTATCCGCCGCGTTCAATACTATCTCGCATGACATCCTTCTAACGAGACTCGAACGCCGCGGCATTACAGGTACTGCTCTAGAGTGGATTAAATCGTTCTTAACCAACCGCAGACAAACTGTCTCCCTAGGCCCCTTTCTTTTAACAGAGAAAATCATAACAACAGGCGTCCCTCAGGGCTTCTCCTTAAGCCCTCTGTTGTTCAACATTTATATGGCCCCTCTTATCTTTCTTATAAACTCCTTCGGAATCGAAGTAACATCCTATGCTGACGATACCCAAATGATCGTCTCCCTTGACAAAAAAAGTAGATGCCGAAGCGAACTTCAAAACTTGTTTATCACATGTCATACAGTGGATGAGGGATAACCATTTGCAATGTAACACCGACAAAACAGAAATTCTACCCATTGGGACAAATGTTACCTTTGTCCCGGATAGTTGGTGGCCAGAAGGAACCCCCCCCCCACCAGATATGGTTAAAGTAGCTAGAAACCTAGGTGTCCAATTCGATTCCGCTCTATCTTTTCTCCCTCACGCGTTAATCACAGCAGGAACCTGCTTTAGCTTAATATGATCACTGAAGAATTTTTTTGATCTCATTCCATTTGCGGCGAAGAAATCAGTAGCAGTAGCCCTAATCCTCTCGCGCTAGGATTATTGCAATAGCCTTCTAGCAGGGACAAATAAAACTACAATAAAAAGATTGCAAGTGGTCCAAAACGCTGCAGCTCGTCTTGTTCTGAGGCTCCCACGCAGAGCATCTGTCTCCACGGTGCTGAAATCCCTGCACTGGCTTCCAATCCATAAGAGAATCCTCTTTAAGATTCTCTTAATTACCCATAAAGCCGCGCGCAGGTCAGGACCTAATTACCTTTCAGCACGTTTCTCCCCTTACACCACCATCAGGACTCTCAGATCATCCAGAGCTAATCTCCTAAAATCACCCAACTTTAAACTAACCACAAAGGGAGGCAAAGCGGTCGCTTACCTGGGGTCTAAAGCCTGGAACGCACTTCCAATCAACCTAAGACTACAGGAATCCGAATCTCTTTTCAGGAAGGCACTAAAAACATGGATATATAATCTCCCAGATGGCCACTGCTTTGCGTTAATCTAAATATATCTTACACGGAATTCTTATTGATCCTTCCCTACCTCGATTTCTTAGCGCCAGGAGGCTCCTTGCGGAGTGACAGTTTGCGCTTTATAAATGCATATTTACATTTTACAAAATGCACAGAGTGCTAAGACGAACAATAACAAATTCAGCAAAAAAAAAGGGGAGGAGGAAGGCAAAACATTTGAGGTGACCCTGCAAAAAGGGCAGTTTTTCAACAATCGAGAGCAGTGCTTTGTGGTAACTGCCCTTTTAAGATGATGCAGGAGGAGGCTCTGATCTTCTAAGGGTATCAGTGTAAGCTGACTGATATCACAGTCTAAGTAGTGGCCCCCCTAGCAGTGTTAGTGCTCCTCCTCTACAAAGAGTATCCGTAAACCAGTAAGCATCAGTGGTCATTAACACATGGTAATGCCTAGTCTTTAGAGTGTGTTCCAACAAGTTTAAAGTAGTGTTCGGACAAAATATTGAATTGAAAATATCGAGATGAAGAAATATCAAGGGGCATATTAGCAAGGAAGTGGCGGAGAGAGGCGTTAGCCGTCTTGGCTTAATGCCTCTCTCCACCACTTCGGAAACGCGAGGCTCCACCATATTATCAAGGATATGGTGCAACCTCGCGTTTCCCCCTGCGATGGCGCTAAGTTTTACAACTTAGCTTCAACGCAGGCACCCTTGCACCAGAGTGCCAGGGTGTCTACGAACAGGGAGGTTTGTTTGTGTACAGGAAGGTGTCCCTTCCTGCACATAAACAAACCTAAAATGCCAGTTTGTAACTTACGAGTGTACTGCTTCATGCAGCGCACATGTAAGTTATCTATGTTGTTAGTATTGTTCACAAAAATATCTATGTTGTTAATATCGTTTACAAAAATATCATTTTTAATATCGTTTTCTAATTATTTTTATGTATTTTTGTATATGTTTTAATTGTAGATGTAGATTTTTTGTATAAGTATTGTTAGTATTTTTATTGTAATTTATTATGTCATGGCAGGTTCTGGGTTTTGTGGGGGTGTAGGGTGGGAAGTAATTTAATTATAATTAATTAATAATTAATCTATAATCATTATTAATCCTTTAAATGATGTCATTATGTAATTAATTTATTTTTTCAGTTAAGGATTAGATGTGGGTTGTGGAGTTTGTTGGGGCATAGTGTGGGAAGTAAATTAATTATAATTAATTATTAATAATTACGTGTTTAATTATTATTATTTAATTATTCATTATGTAGATTCTGTAATTCATGTATTTTTAAAGTTATGTTCTAGGTGCAGGCTGTGGGGTTTGTAGAGGTACAGGGTGGGAAGTAAATTAATTTTAATTATTTAATAATTTGTTTTAAATCATTAATTATTTAATTTATAATTATGTAAATTATGTAAGCATTTATTTTTTAAGTTATGTTTTAGGTACAGAATGTGGGGTTTATAAGGGTACAGGGTGGGAAGTAAATGGCATAATTAATAATTATTTTAAATTATTAATTATTTAATTGATAATTACTTGTTAGGTGTGGGTTGTTGTGCTTTTCGGATTACAGGGTGGGAAGTTAATGAAGAAATAATTTATTGATAATTATTACTCTATTATTAATCTAACGCTTTCCCTACTGTTGCAACGACTGGAGTGGGAACAGTAAATTTTACCCCTTCTGAGTCCAACTCTTGCTCTACTGTTGCACACAGTGGAGTGGGAATAGTAAATGTTATCCTTCCTTAGTCCAACGCTGACCCTACTGTGGCACAGACTGGTGTGGGAATAGTAAATGTAACCTTTCCTGAGTCCAACCATTCCCTACTGTTGCACCTAATGGAGAGGGAAGAGTAAATGTAACCCCTCCCGAGTCCAGCGCTTTCCCTACTGTTGCACACATTGGAGTGAGAATAGTAAATTGTACCCCTCCTGAGCCCAACACTTTCTCTACTGATGCACACACTGGACTGGGAATAGTAAACTTTTCCCCTCCTGAGTCCGACCCTTTCCCTATTGCTGCACCTACTGGAGTGGGAATAGTAAATGTAACCCCTCCTTAGTCCAACGCTTTCCCTACTGTTGCCCACACTGGAATGGGAATAGTAATTTTAATCCCTCCTGAGTCCAATGCTTTCCCTACTGTTGCACCGATTGGTGTGGGAAGATTTAATTTAACCTTTCCTGAGTCCAACGCTTTCCCTACTGTTGCACACACTGGAGTGGGAATAGTAAATGTAACACCTCCCGAGTCCAACACTTTTCCACCTGTTGCACACACTGGAGTGGGAATTGTAAACTGTTCCACTCCTGAGTCCAACGCTTTCTCTGCTGTTGCATTCAGTGGAGTGAGTGGGAATAGTAATTTTTACCCTTACACTTTCCCTACTGTTGCACACATTGGAGTGGGAATAGTAAATTTTAGCCCTCCTGAGTCCAGCACTTTCTATACTGATGCACACACTCGAGTGGGAATAGTAAACACTTCCCCTCCTGAGTCCAACCCTTTCCCTACTGTTGCGCCTACAGGAGTAGGAATAGTACATTTTATCCCTCCTGAGTCCAACTCTTTCTCTACTGATGCACCTACTGGAGTGGGAATAGTACATTTTACCCCTACTGAATCCTATGCTTTCTGTACTGTTGTACACACTGGAGTAGGAATAGGGAATTATACCCTTCCTGAGTCCAACGCTTTCCCTACTGTTGCATTTACTAGATTGGGAATCGTACATCTAAGTACACACAAGTCAAACACTTTCCCTACTGTTGAACCGACTGGTGTGGGAAGAATTAATTTAACCATTCCGGAGTCCAACACTTTCCCTACTGTTGCACACACTGGAGTGGGAATAATACGTTTTACCCCTCCTGAGTCCAACGCTTTCCCTATTGTTGCACAGATTGGAGTGGAAATAGTAAATGTAACTCCTCCTGAGTCCAATGCTTTCTCTACTGTTGCACACAGTCGATTGAGTGTGACTAGTACATTTTACCCCTCCTGAGTCCAGCACTTTTCCTAATATTGCACTTACGGGAGTGGCAATAGTAAATGTAACCCCTCCTGAGTTCAATGCTTTTCCTACTGTTGCACACAATGGAGTGGGAATAGTAAAATGTACCCCTCCTGAGTCCAACGCTTCTCTACTGTTGTACACAGTGAAGTGGGATTCGAAAATATATTTTACCCCTCCTGAGTCAAACATTTTCCTTACTGTTGCACACATTGGAGTGGGAATAGTAATATATATATATAAACAATATTATTTTATGTATTTTTTCGATATTAGTGTAAAACAATAGTTCTTTCTGATTATTTCTGTACTTACCATTATAGGTATAGAAAACAATATTTTTGTGATTGATGTTTTTGACATGATATTTCTGTATATTTCTGTTTCACAATATTTTTGGTCTCGATATTGTGCCAGTGATCCCTGTCAAGTCTTTTTGTATATGGAGGGGGAGGGGGGGGGGGGGGGGGGTCAGATCACTTGGTATGGACCAAGGAACAAAGAGCAGAGAGTGTGCAGGGCATGGTCTTCTGGATAATCAATAAAAGAAATATATAGCTTTCAAAATGCAAGACAGAATGAATGCAAGGGTGGAATGATGTAGCGCAATATAGAGGTGGTGATTTTATTAATCATTGATGGAGTTTCAGTGCAGGGGTGGGGCTTCATATGTGGAATGGGAAGAGTTGTACCTGGGTGAGCAGTGTTCTTGCCTGAATGCAGGGCGGTGTCATCTATAGACATGAATTTTGTTAAGAAAACAACTGTTTTGAAATGAAAAATAGTTTGACAAATTAATGTGTGTGGCAAGTTTGTCTATTTGTTTTTTATGTATCACCTCCCAGTACATTTAGCAGCTATGGTGTTGGGGCACAAGGTGGGGCCAAACAAGTATAGGTGGGGCGCGGCCCCACCTGGTCTCCCTCTAGACGCACCACTGACGCAGGGGAGGGCCTTTGGGGCTGCAGGGTGAGGATTGTGTCCATGGGACTGCAGGGTGAGTCATGTGAGAGTGTAGAGTGAGTGGTCTGCCTTTGTGAGCGCAAGAGTGGGTCTTTAAGAGTTCAGAGTGATAGTTATGAGCAGTAAGTGAGTACAAAGCAAGTAATGTGTTCCTGTAGGGATGGATCAGTATAATTATAGGATGAGTGTTATGCCTGGGTGAGTAGTGTGCCTTTACGAGTGTACAGTGAGAATTGTGCCTTTGTGACTCCAGGGTGAGTGGTGTGGGAGTGAGGTGCACGTGTTAGTGAATCAGTGGGATGTGCCTGTGAGAATGCTGAGGGAGGTATGTATCTCTGATTTGTGCCCATGTCAGTGCAAGGTTAGTAGTTTGTGACTGCAGGATGAGAGGGGTGGGTTGCAGGGTGAGTGGTTCACCTGTTTGAGCGCAAGGGTGGGTCACTGAGTGCAGGATACGCTGTGTGCTGGGATGAGCCTGGGTTGAGCCAGTATAATTTGTGGTCATGTGACTGCTGGGTGAGCAGTGTGCTGGTGCAGGGGTGGGTCTATGGGAGTGCAAGGTGAGTGGCAGACCTAGGTGGCTGTGTTGTGCATGGTTGGCTTTTGTGAATGTAGAGATGGGTATGCATCAGTACGAGAGACGATGAGAATTGTGCCCATGTTAATGAAGGGTGAGCATTGTGTGAGTTTAGAGGGAATGGTGTGATAGTGCAGAGTGAGGAGTGTGCCCGTCAGAGTGCAGGGGGTGGGCCTGTACGAATGCAGAGTGAAAGTTGTGCCTGTGAAAGTGCAGTGTGAGTGGGGTGCCTGTGAGTGTATGGTGAATGGTGTGCCTGTGAGAGTCCATGGGTGGCTCTGTAGAAGTACAGTTTGAGAGTTGTTCCTGTGTGATTGCCTGGTCAGCTGTCTGAGTGCAGAGCGAGGATGTAGTATGCCTGTTTGAGTGCAGCAAGGTAAGAAGTGTGGCTGTATTGGTGCAGGAGTGGGTCTGTTTGAATCCAGGGTAAGAGTCGTACCTGTGTGAGTACAGGGTGAGGTAAGTGGTGTGCCTGTGCGAGTGCATTGTGAGACTTTCCTGGTGTGGGTTTTGGGTTTGAGGCATGGAAATGCAGCATGAGGGGTGTCTGAGTGTGGGGTGAGCAGTGAGCGGGTACAGGGTGGGTCTGCAGGATTCCAGGGTGAGTAAAGAGCTTTGTGAGTGCAGTTAGATTTGTACCCATTTGAGTGCAGTGCATGTAATGTGTGAGTGCAGAGTGAGCGGTGGGTCTGTGTTGAGTGCAAAGAGAGTTGTGCTCATGGGAGTGCAAGATGAGCAATGGGTGAGTGCACAGTGAGATTTGTGTTTGTCTTAAGTGCAGAGGTGGGCCTGTATGAATGCAGGGTGAAAGTTATGCCCATGAGAGTGTAGTGTGAATGGTGTACCAGTGAGTGGAGGGTGAGTGAGGAGTGAGAACTTTGAGCGGTGTGAGTAAAAGGTAAGCGGTGTGCTTATATGGATCTGTTTGAGTCTAGGGTTCGTGGTGTACGAGTGCCAGGCGAATAGTGTTCCAGTGAGTGAAGGGTGAGTGCTACGTCTAGCTGTTTGTGAAATGCTCAGTGTGCTTATGTAAATGCAGGGGTGGGACAGTATGAGTGCAGGTTGAGAGTTGTGCCCATGTAAGTGCACAGTTAGTGGCTAGGCAGTGCAGGGTAGGAGGTATGCGTGTGTGAGTTTAGGGGTGGATCTGTATGATAAAGAATAACAGTTATGCCCATATGGGTGTAGCGAGAAAGGGATGAGTGTAGGGTGTATGGTGTGAGAGGGCAGGGCGAGCAGTGGGCCTGTTTGAGTGCAGGGTGGGTTAGTATGAATGCAGGGTGGGATTTAAACCCATGAGAGTGTTGGGTTAGTTGTTTGCCCCCGAGTGCAGGGTAAGCGGGCTGCTTCTGCGCTGTGCATCTGAGGGCTGTGCTTAATTTGAACTTGTGGTTGCAGGTGAGGCCAGCACTCATTTTTGGGGACAACCCCTTATTTTCCTTCATCAAACTTTGAACCAGTACAAGAGAGTGAAAAAGCACAGGGCAAAAAGAAGGAGGACGATAGGATGGGAAGACCGTTACAAAGGGAGAAAGCAGAAAGCTGCAAGAGTGAGATAAGGGCAGGGGAGGGAGTGTCTGGTGATGGATTAAAGAGGCAGGAGGTGGCATCAAGCCTACAAAACATTATTTGGCAAACAACATTCGGTACTATCAGCAGTGGGCGTCAGAGCAAAACTGTGGGCTCCAGGATCTATTCTTTTACAAATTAACACTGGTGCAGAGTGAGAATTGTGAGCAGAGTGAACACAGGCAGTGGTGTAGCGAAACTTGAGGAGGCCTCCCTGCAAAGTACATGGAGGGCCCCCCCCCATTCTCTGCGCCAGCCAAGAGCCCTCTGGCCAGCGACCCGCCATACTGCAGGGGCTGCAGGGGCTGAAGGGATATGTTATGCCACTGTTAACAATACAGCTGTTATAAGTAACCCTGGATGGTGGAGTTAATAGTTGGGCTTAGTTTGCTGGAAGTCTATCATAGGTGGTGGTCTATCCACTACAGAGTCCCTGCCATCAGTATGCCAGGGAGGTTTGCTCTATTTTAGGTAGGTTTCCTGATGCAGACTCCTGTCATGATATAAAACATTGGGCCCACTCATCGTTCAGTTATGCCAAAAGTGCATCCACTGCTCCTTCTCTTTCAGACTTCCTCCCTATCATCCCAGCCTTTTTCTTTCTATTCTCTGTCACTTTTATCTCCAACTTTTTCTCTCCCATCCCGTCGAAATCATTCCACTATGCTTTTCCTATCTCCTGTGCAGTATTTCTCTCCCTTTCTCTGCTTTTTTTATGCTATCTGCTTTGTATTTCCTTCATCCATTCCCTACCTCTCTGTACTCTTTTCCTCTTTTATACCCCACCCTCTCTTCCTTATCAGCTTTCCAGCTGACCTTGTCCTGATAGCACCTTATCTCTCGTCTTGAGCTCTTATTGCCCTTCTTCTTCCTCATACTCTTCCAGAACCCCTAGCCTCAAAGGTTGTATTTATTTACTCCAGAGTCTTCACTGGGGTCTCCAGAGTAGTTAGATGGTGCCGTTCCTCAGTGCTATTTGGCCTGGCTCCCATTGTGCCCACCACTACAGCTGCTCGATGTATAGGGTGACAACCCTGAAAAAACAGAAACTGTACTTTGCCACACACATTAAATTGTCCAACTACCTTTTGTAGCAAATCAGTGTTGTTTGATTAAAATGTTTGAATCTCTCTCTCTCTCTCTCTCCTTCTACATACATGCACAGACACACGCACACATGCACACACACACACACACACACACACGCAAACACACACAGGCACACAAAAAGGCCACTGATGGGGGAGAGGATTTTGCTGGAGTGGGAGACACATCCTTACCTCTGACCCACCACAAGAACATTTTGTTTTGGACCATGTATAATAGCCTTGTTCAAACCCCGTCACTTCCCTCATCACATATACAGCATTCTTGTTGTTTTCTGTACAGTGACATAGCAATGTTGTTGTGGACTCTTATGCAAACAAAAAACAGCCCCCTGCAGGTCAATACCTCATATACCAAGACATTCACATTGACACAACTCCCAAAACCCCTTAGGCATATTCCAACTTAGGAAAAGGTAAAAAAGAGTATAATGCATGAGGTGCATCATTAGGTCAGCACATTGGCTTAAAGGGGATGTATATTTTTATTGTGGTCAGAGTACGTTTATCAACATTTTCCATCAGCTGTGACATTAGTAAACCTGGTCTTGGGATCTCTCCCTGCTGCCTTTTAATTTTGCTAATTGATTGGTGACCACACTCTGATAGTAAATTGTAAAGACCAGGCAGGGCTAATGTTTTTAACACATGCAACTGTCTGTTACCATTCTTGGACAGATGTATTTAAACAGTCCATTGTTGTATTTCCTGGATGCTAACAACTCGCTCTTGCTTCTTTTTCAACTTCCACGCCACTACCTCACAAAGCCATTTACTGATAAGCACCACTATCGATCAAGGACAAAATCACCCCAAGAAATGAGCTGTGTTCCAACCCCACACCATCTTCCCAATAACTCACTTTAAAATACTCCGCAGAGGGCTGATCCATTTAATGTTTGACAACTTCCCTTGAAACAGACTTCCTGTAGAGAATCACTACCCATCTAACCTGCCACTGTTCAGAGAACAACTCAAGGGTCTCCTGCCAACACCCAACCTACCAAGATGTGATGATGCTACTCAAGACTCACTAGTTTCCCCAACTCCTGACTTATTGATCATCAGCCCAAAACTAAGAGCGACCTCTCTCTCCAACCTACTGTCCTGCAGAAACAATCCAAGGTGTCTTCCCCAAATTTCTCAAAATCGATAAAGATAGAGACAACCATTCACAAACGTAACCTTTCACACTGTGCAGCTTTCTCTTCTGGGGTGTCTGAGTGACTGACAGACAGACACACGTTCACTGTAGAGTGAGTCTCAGAACTTCTCTTGTCACTTGACAGAGACAAGGCATTTGATCAAGTGCACTGGCCTTTTTCTGTGGGAAATACTGGATAAGACGGGTCTGGGTACACGATTCAAAACATGGGAATTGTGCAACTATTCAAGCCTCGCAGCTCGGAAGCTGAGCTGGACTTTTACTTCATCAAAAGAAATGGACTGACATACTCCACAAAATGCACACCTCATTCTGTGCCTCGGGAAAAAAAGCAATGCTTAAGATTACACACTATTGGTACTACACCCCAGCCAAAAGGTGAAATGGAAACTCAACAGTCCTAATGGCTGTTAACGCAACTTCGGCCACCCAGACATACTGACTCATGTTCTCTGGCTTCGTCCCAAACTCAAACGCTACTGGTTGGCCGTGCTGAAAGATATCAATGAAATGTTTCCAACAGATATACCATGTCTTTCTAGCTACGTCCTACTGAGACGCCAATGATAATGGCTTTGTGTGGGGCTAAACATGTCATCAAAGCCAAATGGGGCACAGATACATTGTCGTCTCACTTTCACTGGCTGTATAAACTGTGGGACCTTACAGGGAAGGAAAAGCTTACTGCTTCCCTGCAGAACTAGTTGCTACACTTTGACAACATGAGGGGCCCATGCATCCAAGCTCTGGCACAGGACTTTTGCAAACTTACTAGTCCTCTTTACTTATGAGTACACCAGCTTACAAGACGAGGGGGCACGCCTGATCAGCAGGTCAAAGACTGACCGCAGTGGGTACAACGCACTAAAAGACCCAGCCCGCTGACACTGAATGCATTGCAAAGAGCTAGTTCTGGTGAGAGAGTCTATGCTCCCTGGGTGACGTTGTTTCTTTCTCAACATTTTTTATCACCTCTCTCTGGGCTTGTTTCTTTCACCCTTTCTGCCTCCCTGGGGCCTATCCTATTGCTCCCTGAGGCCCTACTTCATCCATCTTTGCCCCATCTCGCGATCTATTTGAAGGGATTTCTTTCACTCTCCCAGGTTGTCTAACATTACCTTTCTCTCTTTGCTCATCTTCTCTTTATCTATCCCCTGACACCGGTCCACGCAATACAATCTACCATCTCAGTCTTCTTTAATTCTCTCTGCACAACATATTTTGATGATGTTCAACAGAAATAGAACATATTGCTTTTCAGTGATCCTTATAAAACTCAAAATTCACATGCTCTCTCTCTCATGGCTTAGCTGCCTTTCTCCCTCATTCTCAGGGATGCCTCGTTTGCTCTTGTGGGGTCTCCTTAAAACGTTTTAATGCGCTTTATTCTCCTTGTAAATAGTGCTTCTTATTGACGTACACCAATTTTACTTGTGTTGATGGAATATTACATTAACCGCACTGTGTTTCTCAGGCTCCTTTCATACTTTCTCTTTGGGGCTTTTTTTTCACCTTTTGATCTTGTATTCTTTGATACGCCTGAGTGTTTTTTTCCTAAGTGCAAATTAATACATTTTCCATAGCTCTAATCCTGTTTTCTTTCTCACATGCACACATTTGTGCTATTTAAAGATTGCTTTTTTCCTATTCACATTCCTGGGATGCTTTCAGGTTTCTCAGATTTGTGGTCTTATTTTTTCGCTGTTACTCTCAAACACTGTAAACTTATTTCACTCTCCTTTGGTCTGCACAACTCTCTGATAATCCTCTTCACCTCAAGGCACCTCTTATAATAAAATGTTTCTTTCTACAGTCTAAAAGGCATTTCTGTACACATTTAACGACCTCAAAAAGATGAAACTATGGCTTAGCCTAGTTGAGATTCAAATTCATGAACTACAGATCACATAACATGTCTTCTCTTTTGATCTCACTGTATCTTCTCTCTCACTTTCTCCCTCTCTCAAAGTCTTCTTCTTCTCTTCTTAGTTCTCTCACCCTTCACCTCTCTTTCTTTCTCTCTCTCTGCCTCACTCTTATTCTTTCCATTTATCTCCTTCTCATTATCTTGCTCCTCCTCCGTTTTACGTTCTGTTTGTCCTCCCTCTTTCGTTCTTCATCCCTTATACTCTGCTTCTTCTGTCACCTAATTTGTTCTCTTGCTTTTCACATTTGTTTCCCCTTATATTGTTACACGTTTCCCTTCTCTCATCTCCCTGCTCTGACGGATGCTGTCCCTCCTCTAATTTCATCTTCCACTCTGTCCCTTATATTTCTCTCTAAGGGCCATATGTAGGTAAATTACATTTACCGATTCTTAAATACCGAATTTTACCGATTCGGTATTTATGAATCGGTAAATGTAATGTAGGTAAATATTTACTGATTCGGTGTCTGTCGGTATTTTAGAATCGGTATTTACCGATTCGGTAATGGCAACTGGCTTCCCATTCATTCCTATGGGCCTGGAGGCCCATAGGAATGAATGAGAAGCCAGTTGCCATTACCGAATCGGTAAATACCGAATCGGTAATGGGGGAGGCATCATCATGGGTGACAGGGTGTCACATTGACACCCTGTTGCACCCCTGATACGTCCATGTGTGCACATGTGGCGCACATACATGCCCTAAGGGTATGTATGTCTGCCACATTGCACACTTCAAAGTGCACAAAAATGCTTTTTCACAGCTATTCGTCATTTACCACCAACGTTTAGTTGGTGGTAAATAACGAATCCCCACACCAACGACACACTCCCCCTACATCTCATTTCAGGATTCGGTATTTACCAAATCGGTAAAATTACCGATTCGGTAATTTCCGAATCCTGAAATATGCCCCCTACATACCAAGAGCCTAAATACCGGTCGGTAACGGGATATTTACCGAAAATCAGCCGTTACCGACCGGTATTAGGCTTCCTACATATGGCCCTAAGAGTTCAGACTTCTTTATGTGTAGACGTCTCACTTTGCACTTGGAAAATTAAACTATAAAATAAGGTAAGAATCCCATACTGGAGTAATATGTTAAATACCTCCAAGGGCTGCACCACCTCCTGGATAGGCAGCATTCTAATATAACACTGTATATAGGTTTTAACAACATAATGCCATCTGAAAAATACAAATTGCAGCATTTATGCCCCTATGTTCAAATATGCACTGGCCGGCGCTTTGTGTTCTTGGGTCCTCTGCAGTGTCTACCATTGAGCTCAGGTCAAGGAACATTTCTCCAGCACAAGTGCTTTGCCCAAATGGACTGCTGTGAATCTAAGCACATTTATAAAATTTTGTTAACGAGCTGGAAAAGACTTTGCACCCCAGGAGGGACTGTATGTACAGACAAAAATCTTTAGTTTAATGCCAAGTGTCTAAGATACAGAAGCACTCACCTTCGTTCACCGCGGAAAATCACTTTGGCTTCCTTAGCTGTGTTTATTTCAACTTTCCAGTACTGGTTCATTTTTATATGTTTTTCTAGCTTTCAGGGGAAAATATGCGTATAGCAATTGAGCTTGGGAATGGTGAGCAGGGCTGGCTTTAGGGCAGTGCGACTAGTACGGCCGTACTATGCGCTGACCTGGAGAGGGGCACTGTACTCAGGAGGGGTGCTGTGCTTAGCAGCTTCTTACGATTTAAAAACACCTGCTGCAGACTTCCTTCTGCATCCAGCTTTCCGGCAGCAATAAAAACGTCAAGATAACTCTTGTATTTAATTTTCCTGCTAGAGAAATAGATTAGAGTTGGGTGTAGTGGCAGTTTTGACTCGCCATAAAGTAGCACAGAGGGTTAATATGCCTACTGCAAAGAACAGATCTGTATTTTTTTAGGCTAGGTGAGTGGATTAGTAAAGCCAGCCTTTAACAATGCTTTAAAACAAATGAAATGTGTGTGAGAGAGGGGCTATGGAGAGATGAGGGGCACTTTTGCCAGATGGTAGTGAGGGAATCCGAGGAAGAGGTCATTGGAGGAGGGCACCCAAAAAAGACTGTAGCACTGGGCACCAACAGAGCTAAAGCCGGCCCTGGTGGTGAGTGACGAACTGAAAGCATTGCATGTGCCGAAAGTGCTTACTCGGCCTTCTTAGCACCTCCTCTAAAGTGTCTTGATTATGAACTTGTTGGACCTGTCAGCCTTAGGGTAGTCTCCCCATTTATTTTTGATCGTGCCTCATTTTTTCCACCCTCATTTTCGTTGTAGATTTGAAAACCCCCCGTCAGCCCCTCAGGGTACTCCACGTCAACCGCCTGAAGCCGCACCATGAGCGATCAAAGCTTGCTCTCCTTATGGTGACGGATGGGAGCGAGGAGGAAGAGAGTGAGGCTCTTCCTGACCTTCTAGCGGTACAAGAGAAGGATGGTTCGGTGGAAGGTGTAGTCCTCTCCCCATCCTTGACCCCAGAGCAACAGAGGGACTGCTGCCATGTCCTGGGACAGTTCGCCTCGTTGTTCTCCCTCACGCCTGGAATCACTCATCAGTGTACCCATGATGGGGACACAGAGGACAGCCCCCCGGTGAAGAACAAGTCTTACCGGCTCTCTGACCGAGTGAAAGATAGCATCCAGCGTGAGGTGGCAAAGATGCTGGAGCTGGGGGTGATAGAACCTTCCAGCAGCCCGTGGGCTAGTCCAGTGGTGTTGGTGCCGAAAGCGGCCCCACCGGGTACGACACCGGAGCTTCGTTTTGTGTGGGCTACCGGGGGTTGAACTCTGTCACGAAGACAGATGCTCACCCCATCCCACGTGCAGCCGAGCTGGTGGACCAGCTGGGAGCAGCCCGGTACCTCAGCACCATCGATCTGACATCCGGATAATGGCAGATTGCCATGGCCGATGGAGCACGGGAGAAAACAGCGTTCTCCACCCCCGAGGGCCACTACCAGTTCCGAGTGATGCCCTTTGGGCTCAAAAATGCTCCGGCCACATTCCAGCGGTTAGTGAATCAGGTACTATCTGGCCTGGAGTCCTTCTCAGCGGCCTACCTGGATGACATAGCTGTCTTCAGTGGCACCTGGGAGGACCATCTGCAACACCTCCAGGAGCTGCAACGTGCTGGCCTAACAATTAAAGCCAGCAAGTGCCAGATTGGACAGGGATCTGTCGTGTACCTGGGACACCTGGTGGGCGGAGGTAAGGTGCAACCCCTCCAGGCCAAAATAGAGACCATCTTGGCTTGGGAGCCCCCCAAGACCCAAACAGAGGTCTGAGCTTTCCTCGGCCTCACTGGGTATTACCACCGGTTCGTCAAGGGATATGGTACCATCGTAACCCCCTTGACGGAATTGACCTCGAAGAAGCAACCTCGCAAGGTCATATGGACAGCTGCGTGCCAAGAAGCCTTTGACACGCTGAAACATGCGATGTATACCGCTCCAGTACTAGCAACACCAGATTTCAGCAAGGAATTTATTGTGCAGACCGACGCCTCAGAGCACGGCATAGGTGCGGTGCTCTCGCAACTCAACACCAAGGGCCAAGATCAACCAGTGGCCTTCCTATCCAGGAGACTCCTCCCTCGGGAACGGCGATGGAGCACCATTGAGAGAGAAGCCTTCGCGGTGGTCTGGGCTCTGAAGTAGTTGAGGCCATACCTCTTTGGAACTCACTTCCTTATCCAGACCGACCACCGTCCCCTTCGCTGGCTCATGCAGATGAGAGGCGAAAACCCCAAGTTGTTGAGGTGGTCCATTTCCCTACAGGGGATGGATTTTCGGGTGGAACATCGGCCCAGAGTTGACCACGCCAATGCTGACGGTCTCTCCAGGTCTTTCCGCCTTAGCGATGAGAACTCCCTAGAGGTTGGGTAGCTCTCCCCTCTTTCGGCTGGGGGGGACGCGTGTTGGACCTGTCAGCCTTAGGGTAGTCTCCCCATTTATTTTTGATCGTGCCTCATTTTTTCCACCCTCATTTTTGATGTTGGACTTAGGTCTCCGGGCGCCTTTTCATCGCCAACCAGTGTTAAGGTGCAGGTGCTCCCTTCTCCCAAGATGGCTGCCACAGACCCCTGCTACTGCAGAGTGGTCTTCATAGTAGCACCCTAGCTGCCAGGAGCTGGCTGGAACCCCACAACAATGTTGCAACACCAGCCCGCCTTTTTTGTCCCTTAGGTAGTATGGGGAAGCTCCTGGAATGTGCTGGAACCTTCTAGAAGGGAGGTGTGGTTTTTACTTTTGCTGCCTTGGCTAGAGGTCACCTGACCTAGGGATACATAAGTGAGGGAGGGAACTTTTTGGAGTTAGTTGGCCAGTTGGGGTGAAGCAGAGCTGGAGAATCCACGCAGGAGTGTAGGCGGTAGGGCCTAGCCAGGGACTTATGCCTCTGAGAGTGACAGGGCTTAGGTGCTGCCTCTTAAGTGAGTGAGGGATCCTGTGAAACCCACTGATCTTGCCCAGCAGTAGGAGGACCCAGGGAACCTCTGCCCAGCCTGACTAGGAAGGACCTAATCGCCAACCCATCCCCTACCCCCCAAGGAACAGAACCCTAAGGGCGCCAGTATCATCTGCGCCACAAAGACTGACTTTTGAAACTGCAGAAGTACCATCCTGAAACTTCATGCCAAGCTGACTATTGTAACTTCGTGAAACGACTGATTGCCTGACTGCTGGGGATCAACCAGGTGCTGGCGCTGTGTTTCCTGCGCTGCCAGACCTGACCTGTGACCCCCTGTGCAGATCTGCTGTCGAGCGCGGAGCTGGCCGAGCTCCCGCTTAATTTGTGACCCCCCCGGGTGCCAGGATCCGCAACGCGATCACCGCCGCGGCCCGTAGGCCTCAGGGAAGTGTCAGTGTCAAGTCGGAGCCCGCGGAGAAGCCCGGGGCCCCGCCGCTGCCGTCGCAGCATCCGAAGGAAGAGCGAGTGTCCGGGAGAGTCCCGCGCCGTTGCGCGCGTCGGAAGGAGGACCCGGAGCGGAACCGAGCGACGAGATCAAGGTAACCCCCGGGAGACTGGCCCCCCCCTGCTCCCCGGGAGTCGTGGGAAGGCCCGGTGCGCCCCCTGCCAGGTGGGAACGACACCGCATGCAAGAACTGTGACTTTCCCCCCTCTGTGGGATTTCCCGCCGTAATTGTGAGTCTCCCCTCCGTGGGATTACCCTCTCCTGGGGACTGCCATTCGCCGGACTCAACAGTGTTCAAAGCGTTCTATGTCCCCGTAGCGCTGAGCGTTCAATTGTACTCAACAGTGTTCAAAGCGTTCTATGTCCCCGTAGTGCTGAGCGTTCCATTGTACTCAACAGTGTTCAAAGCGTTCTATGTCCCCGTAGCGCTGATCGTTCAATTGTATTCCACAGTGCTCAATGCGTTCTATGTTAGGGTAGCGCTGATCGCTCAATTGTATTTACCACTGCTCAATGCGTTCTACGTTAGAGTAGCGCCGATCGCTCAAGTGTAGTTACCAGTGCTCAATGCGTTCTATGTTAGAGTAGCGCTGATCGTTCCATTGTATTCAACAGTGCTCAATGCGTTCTATGTCTCAGTAGCGCTAATCATTCCTGTGTATTCACCCACCCACGAGCGCTCCTTTCGCCAGTGAAGGTCCCGAGTGCAAGGCGCTTACTGTGCCCACCACGCTTATGCTCAGGGTGCTAGGCAGGCATTATACGACCGCCAGTTATGCTCATGTGCCTTTGTTTCTTCGTAGACACCCGTAGCGCCACGTGTGCAGGCCCCGGCCCGCAGCACTAGGGAAGTTCATACTGCAGGGGTTGCGGAGGTAACAGTACTGAGAGGCTGTAATGCACATGTTAAAGCGTACAGGTAATGAACAACTGTAATGCACATGTTGAAGCGTTCAGGTCATGAACAACTGTAATGCACATGTTAAAGTGTACAGGTAATGAGAAACTGTAATGCAAATGTGAATGTGTATAAGCTAAGATACATTGCCCTCCAAGATCACCGCGTGTGATCCTTTGATTAGATAAAACCTGATTAATTTGCATTCACCTTATTGTGTGGCGTCCATTATTGTGTGCGTTTACTGCTTCAGAGGATGCGTGTGTTGTATGGTCGCTTAACACACAGGCCTTTGGGTGCCCAGCCGCTCGTGTCACGTTACCCCCTTAGGGCCTGGAGACCCCAGGTCTTACAGAACTGCTCTGTCATTGGATGGCTGATGCTGCGCAACTCACTTATGAAGCACCACAACTCCTGACAAGCAGCCAGAGCACCATCGTGATACAGCCTCTCAGAAATAATCTACAAATTAAACCAGTGATCATCTCTGATACCTATCTACGGCCGGTCTGTTTGTTTTTCTACCTGCCCTTTCAGTTTCTTTCTCTCCAGCGAGTGGAAACAGAGAGGTTGGTGCAGGGCAGATACGAGCAAAAACACTGATCTGAGGAGCCTACACAGGCAAGATGCCCCCCCCTCTCGCTCCTGAACCCCGTTGCCACTGCACTGGCTGCACCACTGATAGCTCTGCCCCGGATTTTGTATCTTCCATTGCGTTCCAGCAGGATCCTGTTCCTGGTTCTGCAAACCTTCTCCTGCCCCAGTCAGCACTGTGCTGCCTCGTCCCTTCTCGGAGAAGCAGTTCCCTGTGGAGAAGGCTCTCTCTGAGGGCCCCCATCCTTGTTCCGGGCCTGGCTCTGACTGAAGAGAAACAATGTAAGTTGTTACTTTGTTTCTCTTCAGTCCTGGGTCAGGTGTGGAGCTCAGAGCAGGCGGCAGACTGCAGCTGCTTTAGAGCAAGACACACAAACAGCTCTCTACAGATGAGCTGAGGGGGCCCCCCTTCACGTACTGAAGACTGGGCCCCCCCGCACCACGGGGGCTGCGGGGGTGTTTGTTACACCCCTGAACGCAGGGTGAGTGGTCTGTAAGTGCAGGGTGAGCAGGGTACATATATGGGGGCACAGTTTGAATTGTGCCTATGTGAGTGTGCAGGGTGAATGGTGTGTGAATGCATGGTAATTGGTGTATGAGTTCAGAATTAATGGTGCACCTGTGTGAATGCAGGGTGAGGGAAGTGCTTGTACAAATACAGGGTCAAAGGTGTGTCCATGTGCATACAAGGCTAGCAGCGTGCCTGTTTGAGCGCAGGGTGAAGGATGCACCTGTATGTATGTTAAAGGTATGTATGTCCGTGGGAAGGCAAGGTGAGCAGCATGCTGGTGTGACTGCGGGCATAAAGGATGTGCCTTTACAGATGCAGGGTTAAAGGTGTGTCTGTGTGACTGCAAAGTGAGCAGCATGCCTGTGTGACTGCGGGTGAGAGGGCTGTGCCTGTATGAATTCAGGGTCAAAGGTGTGTCCATGTTCATACAAGGCTAGCACCATGCCTGTGTGACTGTGGGTGTGAGGGCTGTGCCTGTATGAATTCAGGGTCAAAGGTTTGTCCATGTTCATACAAGGCTAGCACCATGCCTGTGTGACTGTGGGTGTGAGGGCTGTGCTTGTACGAATACAGGGTCAAAGGTGTGTCCATATGCATACAAGGCTAGCAGCGTGCCTGTGTGAGCGCAGGGTGAAGGATGCACCTATATGTATGTTAAAGTTATGTATGTCCGTGGGAAGGCAAGGTGAGCAGCATGCTGGTGTGACTGCGGGCATAAAGGATATGCCTTTACAGATGCAGGGTTAAAGGTGTGTCTGTGTGACTGCAAAGTAAGCAGCATGCCTGTGTGACCGCGGGTGTGAGGGCTGTGCCTGTATGAATTCAGGGTCAAAGGTGTGTCCATGTGCATACAAGTCTAGCAGCATGCCTGCGTGAGTGCAGGGTGAAGGATGCGCCTGTATGAATGCAGGGTCAGCGGTGTGCCCATGTAAAAGCAAGGTGAGCAGCATGCTGGTGTGACTGCGGGCGTGAAGGATGTTCCTGTATGAATGCAGGGTCAAAGGTGTTTCCATGTGACTGCAAAGAGAGCAACATGACTGTGTGACTGTGTGACTCATGAGGGATGTACCTGTATGAATGCATGCCTGTAAGAATGCAAGGTCACAGGTGTGTCCGAGTGTATGCAAGGTAAGCAGCATGCCTGTGGAACAGCAGGTGTGAGTCTGTATGAGTTCAGGGTGAAGGTTTTATCTGTGTGGATGCAGGATGAGCGTTGTCTGTTTGAGTGCAAGGGTGGCTCTTAGTGCAGGGTGATTGATGCAGAGAGCACGCTGTGCCTGTCTGAGCATAGCGGCGCATCTATATGAATACGTGGTAAGAGTTAAGCCCAGGTAAGTGTTGTGCCTCCAATTGCAGGTGTGGGTGTGTAAGTATTGTGTATGCATGGGTGCAGTAAGAGTGCTATATCCATGTGAATGTAAGATGGGAAGCCTTCCTTTTTGAGTACAGGGTGCAGCACATTACAGCCAGACAGATTGACATTTCCAATGCTGGTTTTATTTTCTATGGGCCATTTTACAAGGAAGTAACTCAGCACGGTGCCTTAAGCCATTTGGCTGCACTACGCTGCGTTACTTCCAAAGCAAAGAGATGCGTCAATGCCTGAACAGACACCTCCTGAGGCGGAAGCCGGGAGGAACGATCGCCATTTTTTAAAGCATTTAAATACTAAAAATCGCTGTTTTACCTTGCTCGCACACACCGCGCAGCTGATCTAAACGCTGCCGCGGGTCAGTCAACAATTTGCCGCCATCAGCGAGGGAAGTGAGGCCACGCCCACCGCCCTGAGGCCATGCCCCCCTCCCTGGCTACTATATAAGACGCGCTAATCTCCAAGCCCGCATTAGCCTGAACAGACACCTCCTGAGGCGGAAGCCGGGAGGAACGATCGCCATTTTTTAATGCATTTAAATACTAAAAATCGCTGTTTTACCTGTTGTTGCACATCTCCCTGAGCACTCCCCCCTCCTTAGAGTCGCTCGCACACACCGCGCAGCCGATCTAAACGCTGCCGCGGGTCAGTCAACAATTTGCCGCCATCAGCGAGGGAAGTGAGGCCACGCCCACCGCCCTGAGGCCACGCCCCCCCTGGCTACTATATAAGACGCGCTAATCTCCAAGCCCGCATTAGCCTGAACAGACACCTCCTGAGGCGGAAGCCGGGAGGAACGATCGCCATTTTTTAAAGCATTTAAATACTAAAAATCGCTGTTTTACCTGTTGTTGCACATCTCCCTGAGCACTCCCCCTCCTTAGAGTCGCTCGCACACACCGCGCAGCCGATCTAAACGCTGCCGCGGGTCAGTCAACAATTTGCCGCCATCAGCGAGGGAAGTGAGGCCACGCCCACCGCCCTGAGGCCAAGCCCCCCTCCCCTCCCCCCAAAAGTATGTGCCTCTACCGGACGTGCAGCGGACCCGCGCTGCGGGCGCGCCGCCAGCGTGCCGAAGGCGCGCCAAAGGTAAGCCCGTCTGCGCCCATCCGCGCCAGGACGGGCCCAGGGTCTAGTCCCCCTGCTCCTCTCAGCTCGTCACCCATCAGTTACTCCGCAAGCACACTTCGGCTACTCGCCATGAGTACCCATGAGCTCTGCCTCCATTCAATCTCTCCCGATGAGCATCAAAACAAATGCAACCACTGTCCATTCAGACTCACCCCCCACTCCTCCCCCAAAGTTAGGACATTCAAAATGGCCCTGCTCAACTGCAGATCCCTCCCCAAACACAGCACCGAGATTAACCTTCTAATACTGAACAACGATATCGAAGTGCTGTTCCTCACGGAAACCTGGATCAACTCAGCATCTGACCCAGACATAGTTCAAGCCCTACCCCCGGGCTACATAATTAAACATTTAGATAGACCTCAAGGACAAGGAGGCGGCATAGCAATTATCACCAAAGCTCACCTCTCCTGCCAACTCAAGGACAGCCCAGCCCTCGATTGCGAAAACACTCACTTCTCCCTACATCTCTCCCCGGAGAAAACACTGTTGGGACTTCTAATCTACCGACCCCCGGGCCCACCTGGACAGTTCCCTAACTCGCTGGTGGAGACAGCCACCTCTCTAGCCTGTCTATCTTCCAACTTCACAGTGCTAGGAGATCTTAACATTCACTTCGATGACCCAAGGAACAAAATAGCTGGAGACCTCAAAGAAGACCTAGCCGCACTCAGCCTCCCCTTAAAAAATCCTCACCCCACCCACAACAAGGGCCATCTCTTGGACCCCATCTTTTCTAACATCCCGGAACTCACCACATCCTCACTCCTACCCATCCCCTGGACAGATCACCATTTGATCCTCCTCAAACTTCCAATCTCTACCGAACTCACCCATAGCCTCCCACCCCAAGCACCCTCTCGCCCGTGGCACAAACTAAACACGGATGCTTGGACCAGCCAGCTGATAGCCTCCACCCCCACCTTGGACCCGGACCCCTCACTAGCAGACACCCAAATTCGATCCTGGATTAAAACATCCCTAGACGCGGTCCTCCCCGTCAAACACCTCCCCAGTAAAAGGGGATCATTTAAGTCACCCTGGTTTACTCCGGAACTGCGTGAACTACGCAAAAAATGCAAAAGACTCGAACGTCTCTGGAGGAAAGATTGGACCTTAAACAGCAAAGAAACTTACAAATCATCCATGAAACAATACAAAACCCTTATAAAAAATACGCAAGCTATCTATTTCGAAGAGAAAATCCTAGCTGCTTCCAACTCCTCCAAGGAGACCTACCGCATAGTAAAATCACTTATGAAAATCCACGAACCTCAGCTGGCTGCTGATCCCACCGGAGCCAGATGCACCCAACTCGCCGAGTTCTTCTCTTCCAGGGGGATCAGTGGCAGTGATCCTCCTGGACCTGAGTGCCGCCTTCGACACGGTGGCCCTTTCATTTCGCAGATTACTGAAAACTTGGCTCTTCCCCCAATAATCCTATAACAGGAGTACTTTCAGGCCGACACTATAGCGCTGGGACACCCGAGGGTAGCTACGCGCTCTATAAAACCCAAATCAAATCTAAATCAAATCAAATCAAATTTACAGCAATATGACATATCCCTGAGCTCTCCCATGTGCTGGCGCACCATAGGATGCCATGTGCTAACACAGGCATCCTTGCACCATGGTGCAAGGGTGCCTGCGTTGCAGGGGTGATTGTTTTTGTGCAGGAAGGTGCCCTTTCCTGCACAAAAACATTCATCCCTGCAACGGGATGGAAGGAACACCTTCCTGCACAAAAATAATCACAAGAGCTGTTTTCCTCTTTCTATGTGTGTTGCATAATGCAGCACACATAGAAAGAGGAAAAACGAGAAGAAATAAAAGTATTTCTCCTTGTTGAGTCTCCTTATGCCTACCCTGGGGAGGCATAGGATTCTGACGCATTCCCAGGTTTACGAAATGTTGTAAGTCTTGGAATGTGGCAGAATTCATGGATTTTGTGTGGTAACACTCACAGCAACACCCATGGAATGCCCCTTTCACGCAAAGTGCTCCATGAAAAGGGGCTGTATTAACAAGGACATGAAATGCCACGCTGGGTGGCTTTATGTGTCCTTGTAGATATGGAGCACCACATTACGCCCCGTTGCGTCACAAAAAGTGAAGCACCGGCGGCGCAGGGGGCTTGTAAATATGCCCATAAGTGTTTTGTACTGGAGGGAAACTTTCTACATTCATCTCAAGTAAGCGCCGCAGGAGTTTCTGGAAGAAACCTGCAAAGAAAAGATGAAGCGTTGGTAAACTCTGAGGTGACCAATTGAAATGTCCGTCTAATGCTGTGGGTGGAGCTAGCAAAGAGACACAAACCAGCTACATCACCCAGAAGTAGGGCCTTCTCTCCACACATAATGCCTTACCCAGTGGGTGAGAGGTGACAAGTCCGAAGAGCAGAGTATTAATGGTGAAAATAGTGAGCAATTCCTACTTGAAAGATGAAATATGACTCCTGAAAGTGACAGCTCAGTATTGACATTGATAGGGTGCAAATATCATTTCATGTGTAGAGGTGTGTCATAATCAGGTGTAGAGCACACCAGCATATAATCATCCACTGTATTAACGTGAAATGTGAGAATTGTGAAATGTATTAACATGAATGAGTGACGTATTTCAGGCCATTGACAAGTAGAATGGAGAAGTAACATAGAAAATGAATGTAACAAGCAGAAACGTTATCATGAAGAACTCGTGTTGTGAAGCAGATAATAATTTGTGTATTAAATGTGCTTATTACTTCTGTCATTTTACACATAGGTAAATGTATTAGCTGAAATTGCATTAATGCCATGTAGATTCGTAAAACTTACATGGTGCGTTTGTATGTTAGCTGAAATTCGTAGGTCTGAAATATAAGTCCCTGGAAAACTCTTGCTACAGAATTAATAGTTGAATTTCATGTGCGCTGTTCAATCTGTTCTTTCTCACATTTTGTGTTGCAGGTGAAGAATCGCTCTTGTTAGATAGTTAATGTCTTTGTTTCACTAGCTAGGCAAGGAGGAAAGAAGTTCCAATCATTGGCCAGAGTCGATACAAGGGGTTTCTCACAGGAGAAGGCCTGGGAACCAAGGACAAATTGTAACAAAAAGGTACAAGGATGACATAGTTAAAAAATACCTTCAGGACTGTACCCAGAGCAAATGGCATGATTTGAAATGCACCACAGTAGTGCTACCTGTGGAAAACCGGTTGTTGGAATTAGGGACAGGGCCCCACTTCTATCCTGCCTTCAGAGAGAGAGCATCTTAGGACAAGCTCTTTCTTGGTAGCTTTAGGCTACTTGACCTATTGATTGTGGAGAGACTTCTCAGGACGACTCCACAGGCTAACACCTTTTATTCTATCTGAAATGCTTAAATAGGGGTGTTACCTTAGTTTTAGAGTAGGGATAGTTTTAATGCTTTTCACTCACCGACCCTCGATGCAGGAAAACTTGGACTCAATCTTCGTGATCTTCTGTATTCTACTTCTTGAATTAATTGTGCTGCACCCTCTAAATTGGATGCACAGATTTGGCTTCATGCTAATACCTTTGTATTTCTATACCCTTGTGTTGAGGTGCATTCATGTCCTGTTATTTGTGGGTTTGTAATAAATCAACAAATGTTAAGTAGTTGTCCATGGGTTAATATGTATCCAAGGAAGTTATTGGATATTTGATTGATTTCTAACAACTTTTATCCCCTTTACACTTTCGTGCTGCAAAAAAAGAACCATCAGAGTGTCACTCTAGGTCTTGAAATTATATGCCCAGCCCTTTGAGTTGGTAGCAGAGTAGGATGGTTCGCACATGATGTAAGGGGAGAATGTAGAAGTAGTTTAGCATAGGTGGAACCTAGAAACCCAAAGCCCCAAACAAGTGCCCAATGATCAAGAACAAAAGGCGATGAAATCTAGCAGAGACCGACAGAGTTTGATGGTGTAGCGAGATCAGCGGCGGAAGGAGGAGTGACTATCAATAGGGTGTATGCAGAGTGTTAGATTGCGGGAATGGTTTGACTGTGTGATGTCTTGTGGAGTTAGAATGAGAGTCGAGTGAATGTGATTTTGTGCTGGATGTGGTCCAAGAATTGAGATTTGAGTTACAGGTCCCGAAGTGGACTAAGATCCCGGTATATTAAAAGGTGTAGAAGACACCGAGAATGTGACTGTCTGACCGAAGAATCGAGGAGTTATCGTGAGATGTCATCGGCAGTTCCACTTAAGACAGGGAATTTTGTGTGAATGGGATGCATGGGAATCATCTAATGGACTTCGTTTACAGTGGTACACAAGGTCCGCTGGATGAGGGTCACTGGTCGAGTGCCATTGTGTGTGAATGTTCTTGAGTGGCTGAATTTCATTGATCCTTTTAGATGGCATACAATTACGGATTTAAGATGTATGTGTGAGTGAATGCATACTGAGAAATTGTAAAGGAGGGTGAACAGCTGCCTAGAGTGAAATGTTACCTCAGGGTGTGTCGCACTGTGATAGGTCGGTTGGTGTAACGCTGTGCTGGGATTGGTCTGAAGGCATCAGGAAGTTTAGGATTGAAAGAGATTGTTCCATCGTAATCTATTGAACAGTAAATTGTAATTTGGAATCACGCGATGTTTTAGAGTGTTGCGGAATCTTTTTAGGGGAGATGAGGGGGTTGTTACTCGATTGGGCAAAGGGGAGCCACCTGGGGATACTCCAGCACACTATATGGCAGCAATAGTTGGGCTCCATACCATAATTTGGCCTCAAAATTGGCACAAGATCACTGAAATCAAGTTCATTTTGGTTGGATGTACTGAATCAGCTCAGAGGAGTTTGTGCTGTGACCTTTGCCTAGACCAACCCAGTTTGAAGCGTTAGATGCATGGATGCATGCAGCTCATGCTAAACAGAGGGAGAAATAGCAAGGGAGAATGAGGAAAACTGCAAGGGCAGACCAGGATGCACAGTGAGATGAGAAGCTCAAGAGATAGAGGGGTATATTCTCAAGAACGTGCGATAATCATCGCCAAAATAGGGTAACGCAATGTTTCATATCGCCGTCTATCGGTGGAAAATAACTCTGTGTTAACGTCCTATTCACAACACGGCGGTAACATGCACTAGATTCCCGATAAAGCGTCAAATGTCCATGATAGGATCACCGGGACGGCGATAAAAATCTACACCCGAACGTGAAAAAAGCTGCGATGGGCCCAACAGCGATAAATATACAGCGATAAGCAAGTCCCACAAGTCAGGCAGGAAAAAGCACTATAAAGATGGCAGCAAAAAACACAAACAAAACACATACAACTGTGAAGCACCATGGAGGTAGCCGGAGCAAGCACAGAGAACAACCAGAACCCCACAAGCCCCACGGAGGACCAGCCTGGGACCATCATTGGGGAGACGGTGGCAGGAGTTGGGGGACCGGACACTGTGCAACAGGACCTGAGCCAACAGCAACAGGGTGAGTAACAACCAGGGACTGGAGGGACGGGGGGAGATGGGCACAATGGCACACATGCACAATAAAGTATAGCACATCTGTGAAGAAACCATGCCCAAGAGTCACAACTCCGACCAAGAGCCCAATTTACCCAAGTCTGCAACATCTCAGCACTGTATAAGCACAGCAGTGAAAGGTACACCACCTGAAAGGGATAAGGGCCCGCAAAATCAGAGCTGAAAGGGCAACCCACCAACAATGCAGCACACACACATAAGAATCTGAGCACCTCAACATTGTCAACAATGTGGTACAAACTGCAACACTTTCACAATAGAACAGAGGACACAACTGCTGCCGCTTGTGTGCAGAAAATGGCAATTCACATTTGGCATAGCAGGAAACTGTGAGATGACAATGTACAAGTACAACCTCACATCCCTGATGGTGTAGAATTGTCAGCTGCCCCGCTTCAAATAGGCATCTCCTCACAAACAGTCACAATGTACATTGTCATGCAGTCTGTTAGTAAACTTGTACAATGCGTTAACATACATTTATTTATTTTATTTATTTAAGCAATTTATTGAGCGCACAAATACCCTAAGGTGTCTCGGCGCTATGGACAGCTTAGTTGAGAAAAGAGGGAGAGGAGGGATTATTTACTGAATAGCCACGTTTTTAATTGTTTGCGAAAGAACAACAAAGTAGGGGTGGTTTTGATGTGTAAAGGGAGTGTGTTCCAGAGCTTAGCCGTGGCTACAGTGAATCTTCTGTCTCCCCAAGTGACTTTCTTAGTTCTGTGGACTGTTAACAGATAATCTGATGAAGAACGTAAGGTTCTGTTTGGTCTGTATAGGCATATGTTTTTTTTGAGAAATTCAGGACCCGAGTTGTGCATTGCTTTGTAAGACAAATGTGGAGCAGATCCAACCACACAGCACTGATGATGAAGAGGACCTCCCCAATATCGACACAGACACCCTCCAACTGCGCATGGACAGCTCTGGCACCCCACACCCAGGAGTAGGGCAGCCCAGCTGTATCCAGGAGCTCCCATCCCCTGCACAGACCACACAGCAGGAAGCACCCACCACCACGGCTGTCTCCCAGGACCCCCACGACCAACACATGGCATTCCAACGCTGTGTGTTAGGGTGCCAGGAGAAGGTGGCTGATGAGGTGCGGGTGGGGTTCGACCTCATGGCAGCCAAACTAGATGCCATACGTGGGTGTCTAAGTCCCATCAGGGACCACTTACAGTCCCTAACGGACACCCACGGTCCGCTCCATGCTCTCCAACAATCCATGGCTGACATTGCTGGAGTCCTGACTCTGACCCAAGAACAGCTGTCTAGTCAGAGTGGCTCCAGCGATGTCAGCCAGGAGTTGGGTCACATAAGGAGAATGATGGAGAGCCTGGAGCGGATGCAGGCGGAAACAATGTTTGCCACGGCTGCACACCAGCGAGATGTAGCTGGGATCTTCCATGCCCTGCAGATCCTCATCATGGCATTGCAACCACAATGGCTGGCGTGGATGAATGCTGCTGCTACCACCCCATCCACATCTGTGCTCCCTGAAGTGTCAGTGCCACACAGTGCGGCAGACATTCCACCTCCAGCTCCTGATGTGTCACTGCCACACAGTGATGCAGACAGAACACCATCAACATGTGCGGATGACGATGATGATGAAGAATCCGGCTTCGTGCTCAGAATGAAGTGGTAGCATTAATCTCCGCCATATGGCCGGTTTCAGCTTGGTTCCGCACTCTGCACCATGCCCTGGAATAACACCTTACATTGTCCCTCAATACACTCAGCGACACTCACCTTGGACCTCGACATGGACTGATATATATTTCTTATTACCAATGACACAGCAATCACACTGCGGACTGAATTCTTCCACTTCTGCTGAACTTGTCAATCCCTAAAGGAATCTGGCCGGCCCTCCACGGGGCAACAATGTGAAAGTGGGGTTTCATGGTCCTGTACTGGTCCAGCTTAAACACAACCACTGAATGTGAATGAAACATTCTAAATCCCACAGATGTGTCATGGCTATGATCAATCAAGTATGTAAGTATGGGTGAATGTAGGGACAGTGATTCAACAAAAAGGTACTACCTGGGTAATGCTATCAATGCGCATGTATGGCCATGACCCAGATGTGAAGTGAGACACACATTGTCATTCAAATCAACACTCATCACAGTTGAATGCAAGTGAAGATGCGTACACTTTATTAGCATATGCGTGTCAATAGTGGCAAGAAAAGTGCCACAACATGCAGACCAATGCAGCAGTATGTCAGAATGAGGAACCTTGCCAAGCACCGCTGTCCACTCCGGGGGCGTGACTCACCTTTCACAGTTGTGTGTCAACCCCTAGTTGTCCGCTCATGAAGTCGGAGTCCAGTCGAATGCAGCCATGTCCACTGTTGTCGTGGGATATGTTCCAGATCTACAAGATGCAACGAGGTGTTGGGACATGTGCAATGGGTTCAAATCAGTTGTGGCTGCAGGTACATAGTTACTCATCCATGAAAGCGATTGCAGCTTCGTAGGCCATCATTTCCAACATGAGGTCGTTGTCGACTTCATCAAACAGGACAGCGAGTCCATCCATTAGCAGGTCCGGACAGATGTGCTGCGTCCACCCCCTTTCACCAATTAGCACCACAGCCCATTAGGGGAGCGGTTCAATGAGGTCACTGCACACGAGGATTTGTGCAATCTCCCAGGTCCAGCTGCCAGCATGTATGCCAAGTAGCAACGCATCCCATAAACGGGTATCACGGTGACACCCCTGGTCGTGTGCCAACAGGGGGCGCACACACATGTCTAAATACAGTTCATCTACCATCCTGTTGGATAGGCAGACATCCATGCACCACTCGAATATGCACGATCGACAATGCAACACAGGCTGAACGCATGTGACGTTGGCAAGGCAAAAGCTTAGCCGGTAACTGTGCCCCAGTAAATGCAGCATTTGTGCACGGTACAGTTCCACATGACAGGGGTTGTGCATGTGTCCGGGATGTTCGGCTATTGCGTTAGTGGCTCTTGTTGAAGCGGGACTGTTCTGACCTGCGCCAGTTCTGTGGATGAAATGCCACATCTCGGATCAATGAGTTGTTTTAGTGTGCACCGGTTGTACGCCCGGGATGTTGTAGGAGTAAGTGCGAAGGCCATTCCATGCAAGATAACTTTGAGCAAGGACTACTGTGTGTAGGGTGTGTATATTTTGGTCTCTTGTTGGGCTGTGCATAATGTGGAAGTCGGCATCAGCTGTTATAGTATCTGTCAGGGGGTGCCAGGCACATGCAATTCCGAGGTCGGAGGTGCAGATGTGCTTTCGCCTGATAGTTCAGACAAAGGAGCTTTTATCCATAGTGTTGGTTTGTCATCTGCTTGCATTCAGGAACTGTGAGGTGGCTTGTTGTGGGTGGGGTGGGATGTGTGCGACTTTGGGATTCCCTTTTGACATGTCTTGCATGTGGCATATGAGCGGCATCACTGTGTGTTACGTTGCCTCACAGCTGCTCTTACCTCCCCCTGAACCCATTTACTTACGTGCACTGCGTGATTGCATCACTTGCACTCTTACCGCACAGTATTGTCATGCCTGTCTGCGCATGTCCCCAAGCCTGAGAAAGACACTGTGATGTTGGCCATTGAAGGTGGTGTGTAGTGAGTGTAGGCGTATGGTAAGGATAGGGCGGACACAGATGTAGAATACATGCCTGGCTGAACTGGCGCTGCTAATGTGGCTAGGCATTTGGCTCATGTTGCAGCAAGACAGATACACACAACACTTGGCACGTATGATCCTGGACCCCGAGCGGTCTTGCGCTCCTTCATTCCGCTGTTCGTGCGAGCCCGCCCTCAGGGTGAATGCTACATTGCAACATTGTCACTTACAGGGGGTGACGGCTTAGCCACATGTCCAAGCTCTTCCCCACTGCCTGAGGTGACATGGTTGCGTCCACTGTCCACAACACTACAAACAACAGCAGTATATGTCCACATGGACAGGTCTGTACTCTGCATACTGAGGTCTGTCCAGCACATCACCGCCACACTTGCCATTGTGTATTCTTATTCATGGGTGACTTCCCTCCTTCACACATACTTGGTTCCCACCTCTCCCCACATTCTGCTATTGTTTGGCTGAGGGGCCATGCCATTTTTGGAACGTCTCCTGTCCTGATCTGTGCTGCCTCGGTGGTAGTCTGGGGAGGGATGGTCTGGGGGGGGGCATGTGGGTGGTGGCGGTGGGTGTTGTGGCCCTCTTGGGTCTCCGAGCTGCATGATCAGTGGCTCCCTTTCATACTGCAGGTAGTCATCCTGCTTTACACCAGTAAAAGACAGGTGTTAAATCCTTGCTGCTAATGCGCCTTATCGCCTGTTTTTGGATCTCATCGCAGATCTGGCTGGTCGTTGAGAATATCGCGAAGTGGTGTTTTCGTGTTTTTTTGCACGCAAATGCCTACTCTGCATTTCATATGGGTTAGTTGTCGCTCTCAACCGTGGTGATGTTTTTTGCGGAAGCTATCGCTGGAAAAACTGGCAATATTGGCAGTTTGCACCAGCTTGAGAAAGGGGAGATAATTCTTTCACCACTTTTACTGCGCTAAAGTGCCGATAACACTGTGATAAGTCCTTGAGAATATGCCCCAGAAGAGAGTGGATACCATTGAGGGAGAAAGGTTGAACCCAGTACTGGTGGGAGATGGAGAGTCACCGGACAGGAGTAAAAGGAGAAGTGGGAGTGATTGTAGTGAGAATGAAGACAGCTTCTTTGATGGGTTGTTAGCCTTGAGTCCTCCACCTTACAGTCCACAATCTGGTAAGGAGGGTGAAGCTCGGAAAGTGCTGAGAATGGGGTTAGTGTAGTAGCTCAAGTGGGTCCTGATCTAGGAGTTGTGGGAAGGATATTAGCAGGAGTAGGGGTGATAGGTGTGTCTGCCTTGGGAAGTATGGAACAGAATGGTGTTAATGCTGCTTCACGGTTGCAGGAAGCTCTTACAGGACCGGTTACCATTGGTCCTGTTGTTCCTGTTTACGACAAGAGCTCAATGGGAAGCCTTAGTCAGGTACAGCCCATACATGCTGAAGGGACTGGATTAGGATGTATAGGGAGCACAAATGTGAATTACCATTCCTTAGTTCTTATGGAATCTAGTACCCCTTTGGCAACTACTGCTGACCCTTCCCGAGTTCGTATTGGCTGCAGTACTATATGGTCTATGCCCATTGTAAGCACCCTTTCAGATTTGCAAATGTGGGAAACTCCCGTGAGTGGTGCGAATTTGGAAGCATGCACACGTCAGAAACCCTCTGTCAGCATGTTCTGGACGTTGCAGACTTGGAGTCCTGGTTGAGAGACCGTAATAACAGTAAGGAGAGCCAGAGTAGTATGTCAAGGTAGGGTACCATCAAAGCTGCAATGAAGGTGAAGCTAGTGGAAGTGGTGAAACTGAAAGCCGAAGTTGACAATATCATCAGTGAGAATATACCTTTAGGTAGAATAGAGACCTATGAGGCGGATGGTTTGTAGTTTGTAGCAAAAGCTGTCACCCGAAGGGCAAGGCAAGCACATGAAAAACTGTCAGAGTTGGCTGAGCGGTATGGAGTGGAATTGTCTCTAACGAAAACATACAGGGAAATCATATGCTTACTTACATTGACCAAGAGCTAAAGGAAAAGAGAGTTATGGGGTTGAAAATGCACATTCGAGAGTTGGTAATAGGAATAAGGGCCTGGAGCATGCTGGATAAGTGGGAGGAGAGATGGTCAAAGAAAAAGAGCGAAAGAAAGGCGACAGGAGAGACACCTCCTCCAGGAGGGGGGAACGCAAGGAGTAGAGGCATACCTGTTACGGGAAGTGCCTAGTGAGGGTATATGTGTATTCCTTGAAGTCGGGGTGACCGTGCTGCATTTACTAATAATTTCCCCAGGCTGAGGTAGAAACCTGCTGAGTGGTATAAACACGTAAATCACTTTGGTAAGATCTCGAAAGTTTTGTGGATTGACCTGAACACCCTGTTCGAAATTGTGGCCCCTAGTGACCTATGGTCAGCTTGTAAGATAGCTATTGACTGACCTGCAGCTGAGCCAGAGAAGGATCCAGTAACTCATGGTCCTTTGCCAGTAGTTATGAAGAAGTACGATCAGGTGATTACATGGTTGCAGTCCAAAATGGCCCCTCACAGCATTGATCGGGTTAAGATAGATTGAACAACAAGGAACCTAAAGAGGCGGTGCATGCTTACCATGAGAGGCTGTTAAAAGCCTTTAAGCAGTACAGTGGGCTAGATACTCTTGATCCCTAAGACATGGGTCAATTTGTATGCAAATTAGTGACTGGACTGAGGCCAGAGATCAGCCTCATGATCCAACAATACCTGATTTGTTGGCAACAGCTTTCTGTGGATGAAATCCTACAGTATGCCAGGCGTTGCAACGATGAGGTGGACTAGAAGCAAAGGAGAATAAAAGAGAAATTGATGCTGGTCCAAATGCAAAATGCTCAGAAGGGAGAACAGGTGCAGGATATAGTGGGATCTATAGCTCGTGGTCAAGGGACGGTCCCAGGAGGTGTCCAAGTAACATCAGTTGCAGGGCTGACAGGACAGGAAAGAGGAAGATGTTTCCCCATAGATCCTAAGACAAGGATAGATGTTTCAAACCTAAAGAAGACCACTCTCTGTCATTTTTGTCACAAGATTGGGCATTAGAAGCGTGACTGTCATCTCAATCCTACGAATCAAGTTCAGGAAGGAGTACTCGTGCAGGTAGCAGGTGGAGTAAATCAGTTGCCGACAGTTACTAGGCCAAGTTTTGCTCAATACGGGAGGGAATCAGAATCAGTAAGTGCCAGTGCCTCAACCTCCAAAAATCTTGCAGGGCAATCGGACTTATCACCAGATGCCTTTAATGGAAGCTCTGGACGGATTTGATCCGGACCCATTTTTATAACTTTGCCTGAGGAGGAGGAAGACTGTATACTTATTTTATTTATTTTTTATTTATACATTTATTAAAACGCCTGGTTACACCTACAGTGTGTCCCCGCGCTGAGACATATCGAAGCGAGAGAGAAAAAACTGCTGTATCTACGGGCTGATAGATGTTCACTCGTCAAAATTTGTGAACAGCCATGTCTTCAGCAGTTTGCGGAAGACCCTTTCGTTGGTTTCTGTTCTAATGGTTATCGGCAGGGTGTTCCATAATTTGGCCGCTCGGTACCTGAAAGAGCGAGCCCCCATTCTGGCCCTAAATGTTCTAGGGACGGTCAGTAGGGCCCTGTCCATGGAACGTAAGCTACGACCAGGAATATATCTGGTCAGTAGTGTTTGGAGGTATCGAAGGCTTTTATGTAAGAGTATGCGATGACAGTAGCACATAGCCTTAAATAGTACTCTCCTTTCCACTGGAAGCCAGTGTAGGGCAGTTAGGGCCTTTTTTGTGCTGGTTCTCCTAGGGAGGCTAAGGACCAAGCATGCAGCTGCGCTTTGGACCCTTTGTAGTCTAGTTAGTCCTTTTTTGGAGGCACCCAGATACAGTACATTTCCATAGTCTAGTTGAGAAGTAACTGTTGCATGAACTATGGTTCTCCTGGCTTTAGTGGGGAGCAGATCTATGACTTTCCTCAGGGTTTTCATGGCCCCGTAGCATTTTCCCGCAACTTTCTGGATCTGACTGTCAAAAGACAGTTTAGAGTCCACCCATATTCCGAGATTCTTTACCTCTTTTTTTGGGAGGGGAACTTGGCCCAGTGTTTCTGGCCACCATGCAGATGACCATATCGTGGGTGATTTGCCTACAATTAATACTTCGGTCTTACTCCCGTTCAGTTTGAGGCAATGGCTTGTCATCCAATCTGCTACCTCCTCTAAGCATTTAGTAAAGCGGAGAGCTGCCTGATCCTCATTTTGGGATAGCATTACGATTAGTTGAGTGTCGTCCGCATAGGAAACTATCGACACCTCATGTTTCTCTACACACTCTGCTAATGGACCCACATACATATTAAAGAGGGTGGGGCTCAGAATTGATCTCTGCGGGACCCCTTGAGGTAGAGGGTGGCTATCCGATCTGTGTGCAAGTTGGGCAACCTGAAAGCTCCTGTCGGTCAGAAATGAAGTCAGCCATTTCAGGGCATTGCCCCTGATGCCACACGGCTCTAATCTATGGAGTAGCAGAGGGTGGGAGACGGTATCAAACGCTGCGCTGAGGTCCAGCAGGATCAGCGCAGCTGTCTTCCCTTCATCAGCCTGTTTTCTCAGGGTCTCTGTCGCCATTAGTAATGCTCTGTCTGTGGAGTGTGCCCTTCTGAAGCCTGACTGAGAAGGGTGTAGTATGTCATTGTTGTTAATGTGTTCCACCAGCTGTCTATTCGTAACCTTTTCTGCGATTTTTGCTACAAATGAGAGTAGTGAGATAGGGCGTAAGTTGTCCAGAACAGTGTAATCTAGCTAGGGTTTTTTCCTGAGTGGTTTCACGATAGCCTGCTTCCATTTAGCTGGGACTATCCCCATCTGGAAGGATCTATAGATAAGTTCAGCTATGTATGGTATGATCATGTCAATCCCCTCCATTATTCTCTCTGGTCATGCCGGGTCTAGAGGGGAACCAGATTCTATACCTTTTGATATGGCTATTAATACCTCCCTATCTTGTATTTTGAATTCGTTTAGAGTTGTTCCTGCAAACTCCTCCTGGTTGACAGCAGGAAGATTGCTGCCCAGCTGTGCCTCTGTTGAAAAGGACGCATATATTTTATTTACCTTATTTGTAAAGAAGTTAGCTATTTCATTGCAGATCTCTTTGGAGGTTGCGATAGCTTTATTCTCTTCTTGATTTTTGAGGGACTTCAAAATTGTAAACATTTCTTTATGCGAATTGTTAGCTCTTTCAATTTTGTCTGTATAGAACTCACATCTAGTTTTTTTTATCAGGGAGTGATAGGCCTTTAATTCTTTCTTATAATCCTCCTTAGACTTATTGCTATAGTTTTTCCTCCATATGCGTTCTAATTTCTTACAGGTTTTTTTTGCCTTTGATAATTTATCGTTAAACCATGGTGTCGTTACCTTAGGTCTCTTAGGGATTCTAGTGCTCCAAGGTGCCACCTTGTCTAGTGTGTTAGTGATCCAAGTATCTATCTGTTCATTAGCCGTATTGATATTTTCATCCAGCACTGGCTTCTGTTCTCCAAGCGCTTGTGTGAAAGAGGTGGAATTGAAATTATTCCACTTTCTAGTGGTAATAGCTTCTTTGGGCTGTTGGGCCTTCCTCCTCTGTGATGGCACGGTAAATGGGACTAGATAGTGATCTGACCATGGTACTGGCCAAGGTGTTCCTATTTCTACCTCAGCTGAGTTAGTGAAAATGGGATCTAGTATGTGACCACCTTGATGAGTTTGTGTTTCCACTTTTAGTTTTAAGTTTAGCACGAGCATCTCCTTACAAATGGCATTAATTTCTTTATTTTCAGTGTCATCGAAGTGTATATTAAGGTCCCCCAGTATCAGGAATGTATTATGTTTTAGAGCTGGATATACTATCTTATCCTCCAGACTAGTCACAAACTGTGGTATCTGGCCAGGTGGGCGATAGATAAGAAATCCGGTTATGGAGTTACCCTCTGCTATGGACAAAGTAAAAAGAATGCTTCACAGTTTTCTAGGTCGGCTTGTTTGACCTCGCATTTCATGTCTTCTTTGTAAATTATGGCAATGCCTCCACCTCTCTGTCCTACCCTGTCCTGTCTTGCTAGGAGGTAGTTGGTGGGAATAGCATCTATTACATCCGGGGTCGAGTTCTCAGTTAGCCATGTCTCTGTCAGAAATAGAGCATCAATCGCTCTCTCACTAAGAAGATCGTGGATTTCATGTCTATGTTTGGCCATTGACCTGCAGTTCAATTAAGCCATCTGTATTTTAGTTTCCTTCGTAGTAGATGCGCTATCTCGGAAGGTTTCTTTACAGTGTTTACATGTCGGTGCCATGTTGTCAACATTCATACTATGTTTACATACATTGCTGGTAGACAAACATAGTCCCCATAGTTCCTCTTTGGTGTAAGTAATCCTTACTTTGTTCCCTTTGGCACCAGGGCTTCTGGCCCCTGGTCCCGGTTGGGTGTGGACGGGCGCAGACGGGCTTGCCTTAGGCGAGCCTTCGGCGCGCCAGCGGCGCGTCCGCTGCACGATCGTTGGCACATCGATCTTTAGTAGGCAGTCCGGCGGAAGTCCCGCCTTTGCCTGCTAGGCCGGAAGTGCCGTAATACTGATGCGCTCTGCCCCGCCCTCCACACAACGGCACACAGCCGGGATGGACCGGGGCGGGCAGGTTAATAACGCGGTAAGCTAGTAGTTGCTACCTAAGCCATTTATTTCTGCAAAAACTGCAAGGGCAAGCACTCTTTAAAAATACACAGCTAAATCAGTACACAACTTAAAATATTTTAAAATCACAGGTTAAAACAGGACGATATTGGATATGTAGCGCGCACTCAGCACTCTCACCTCGAGTGTCTCTGTGCGGTCACGAGCACCTCGTCCTCTAGTAGGCAGTCCGGCGGAAGTCCCGCCTTTGCCTGCTAGGTCGGAAGTGCCGTAATACTGATGCGCTCTGCCCCGCCCTCCACACAACGGCACACAGCCGGGATGGACCGGGGCGGGTAGGTTAATAACGCGGTAAGCTAGTAGTTGCTAACTAAGCCATATATTTGTACAAAACATGCAAGGGCTAGCACTCTTTAAAAATACACAGCTAAATCAGTACACGACTTAAAATATTTTAAAATCACAGGTTAAAACAGGACGATTTTGGATATGTAGCGCGCACTCAGCACTCTCACCTCGAGTGTCTCTGCGCGGTCACGAGCACCTCGTTCTCTAGTAGGCAGTCCGGCGGAAGTTCCGCCTTTGCCTGCTAGGCCGGAAGTGCCGTAATACTGATGTGCTCTGACCCGCCCTCCACACAACGGCACACAGCCGGGATGGACCGGGGCGGGCAGGTTAATAACGCAGTAAGCTAGTAGTTGCTAACTAAGCCATATATTTGTGCAAAACATGCAAGGGCTAGCACTCTTTAAAAATACACAGCTAAATCAGTACACGACTTAAAATATTTTAAAATCACAGGTTAAAACAGGACGATTTTGGATATGTAGCGCGCACTCAGCACTCTCACCTCGAGTGTCTCTGCACGGTCACGAGCACCTTGTTCTCTAGTAGGCAGTCCGGCGGAAGTCCCGCCTTTGCCTGCTAGGCCGGAAGTGCCGTAATACTGATGCGCTCTGCCCCGCCCTCCACACAACGGCACACAGCCGGGATGGACCGGGGCGGGCAGGTTAATAACGCGGTAAGCTAGTAGTTGCTACCTAAGCCATATATTTGTGCAAAAAGTGCAAGGGCTAGCACTCTTTAAAAATGCACAGCTAAATCAGTACACAACTTAAAATATTTTAAAATCACAGGTTAAAACAGGACGATTTTGGTTATGTAGCGCGCACTCAGCACTTTCACCTCGAGTGTCTCTGCGCGGTCACGAGCACCTCGTTCTCTAGTAGGCAGTCCGGCGGAAGTCCCGCCTTTGCCTGCTAGGCCGGAAGTGCCGTAATACTGATGCGCTCTGCCCCACCCTCCACCGGGGGCCCGGGGCGGGCAGGTTAATAACGCGGTAAGCTAGTAGTTGCTACCTAAGCCATATATTTGTGCAAAAAGTGCAAGGCCTAGCACTCTTTAAAAATACACAGCTAAATCAGTACACGACTTAAAATATTTTAAAATCACTGGTTAAAACAGGCCGATTTTGGATATGTAGCGTGCACTCAGCACTCTCACCTCGAGTGTCTCTGCGCGGTCACGAGCACCTCGTTCTCTAGTAGGCAGTCCGGCGGAAGTCCCGCCTTTGCCTGCTAGGCCAGAAGTGCCGTAATACTGATGCGCTCTGCCCCGCCCTCCACACAACGGCACACAGCCGGGATGGACCGGGGCGGGCAGGTTAATAACGCGGTAAGCTAGTAGTTGCTACCTAAGCCATATATTTGTGCAAAAAATGCAAAGGCTAGCACTCTTTAAAAATATACAGCTAAATCAGTACACGACTTAAAATATTTTAAAATCACAGGTTAAAACAGGACGATTTTGGATTTGTAGCGCGCACTCAGCACTCTCACCTCGAGTGTCTCTGTGCGGTCACGAGCACCTCATTCTCTAGTAGGCAGTCCGGCGGAAGTCCCGCCTTTGCCTGCTAGGCCGGAAGTGCCGTAATACTGATGCGCTCTGCCCCGCCCTCCACACAACGGCACAGAGCCGGGATGGACCGGGGCGGGCAGGTTAATAACGTGGTAAGCTAGTAGTTGCTACCTAAGCTATATATTTGTGCAAAAAGTGCAAGGGCTAGCACTCTTTAAAAATACACAGCTAAATCAGTACTCGACTTAAAATATTTTAAAATCACAGGTTAAAACAGGACGATTTTGGATATGTAGCGCGCACTCAGCACTCTCACCTCGAGTGTCTCTCTTGGCACAGTCTTAGAGGTAGGCCAGAGTGGACCACACGTAGAAGCTGATGTAGATTGTCATCATATTACATTCTTGATTGATACTGGTGATACCCGTTCTACTGTGAGATCAATCAATCAATCAATCAATCATAGCATTTATAAAGCGCACTACATACCCGTGAGGGTCTCAAGGCGCTAGGGGGGGGGGGGGGAAGGCTGCTACTGTTCGAAGAGCCAGGTATTGAGGAGTCTCCTGAAGGTTAGGAGGTCTTCGGTCTGCCGCAGGCGAATGGGGAGGGTGTTCCATGTCTTGGCGGCGAGGTGGGAGAATGATCTGCCGCCGGCGGTCACTCTTCGGATGCGGGGGATGGAGGCGAGGGTGTGGTCTGCCAAGCGGAGCTGGTGGGTGCGGGTGTAGAGGCTGAGTCGGCTGTTGAGGTACGCTGGTCCGGTGTCGTGGAGTGCCTTGTATGCATGGGTGAGGAGCTTGAAGGTTATCCTATTGTTGATGGGGAGCCAGTGCAGGTCTCTCAGGTGGGGTGTGATGTGGTTGCGGCGAGGGACGTCGAGGAACAGGCGTGCGGAGGCGTTCTGGATGCATTGGAGCCGTTTCAGGAGTTTGGCCGGGGATCCTGCGTAGAGTGTGTTGCCGTAGTCCAGTCTACTGCTGACGAGGGCCTGGGTGACCATCCTAGTTTCGATGGGGATCCACTTGAAGATCCTGCGAAGCATGCGTAGGGTGTTGAAGCAGGCGGAGGAGACAGCGTTGACCTGCTTCGTCATGGAGAGGGTGGAGTCGAGGATGACCTCTAGGTTGTGTGCGTGGTCGGTGGGTGTAGGGGGTACTCCTAGTGCAGTCGGCCACCAGGAGTCGTCCCAGGCCGAGGGGGAGGATCCGAGGATGAGGACCTCCCTCTTGTCCGAGTTTAGCTTCAGTCTGCTGTTTCTCATCCATTCGGTGACGGCCTTCATTCCTTCGTGGAGGTTGGTTTTGGCGGTGTGGGGATCTTTGGTGAGGGAGAGGATCAGCTGGGTGTCGTCGGCGTGGGAGATGATGTTGAGGTCGTGCAGTCATGCGACGTGGGCGAGCGGTGCCATGTAGACGTTGAACAACGTTGGGCTGAGGGATGAGCCTTGGGGTACGCCGCAGATGATCTTGGTGGCTTCGGAGTAGAAGGGGGAGGCTGATGCTCTGAGTTCTGACGGAGAGGAAAGAGGTGGTCCAGTCCAGGGCCTTCTCTTGGATTCCGGCGTCGTGGAGGCGTGTTCGTAGTGTGCGGTGGCAGACCGTGTCAAAAGCGGCTGACAGGTCCAGGAGGATGAGGGCCGCGGTTTCTCCATTGTCGAGCAGGGTCCTGATGTCGTCGGTGGCAGCGATGAGGGCAGTTTTGGTGCTGTGGTTGCTGCGGAACCCGGACTGGGACGGGTCCAGGATGCTGTTCTCCTCGAGGAAGCTGGTCAGTTGTTTGTTGATGGCCTTTTCGGAGACCTTCGCCGGGAACGGGAGCAGGGAGATGGGTCGGAAGTTCTTGAGGTCCTTGGGGTCCACCTTGGGTTTTTTGAGTAAGGCGTTGATCTGTGCATGCTTCCAGCTCTCCAGGAAGGTCGCTGTCTCGAAGGAGATGTTGATGGTTTTCCGGAGATGGGGTGCGATGGTGCTGCTGGCTTTGTTGAAGATGTGGTGTGGGCAGGGGTCTTCCGGGGATCCGGAGTGGATGATGTTCATGATCTTGATGGTGTCGTCGTCGTTGATGTTATTCCAAGCGAGTAGGCAGTTGGTGCAGATGGTGGTCATGGGAGCAGGGGTCTCTGCGGTCGCCGGGGTGGTGACTGCGTCAAAGCTGTCGTGGATGTCTGTGATCTGGAGTAGCCCCAAACCTACCCCTCTCGGGAATATCGATCCAAGTTGTAGGAGTCTCTAACAAAAGAATGACAAACCCTTTGACGGAAGAGGTGTTGGTGAAGATCAGAACCTTTCAGGATAACCATCAGTTTGTGGTGTGTAATGTGATTCCAGTGTGTTTGCTAGGGCATGACCTGTTGTGCAAATTGAATTGTAACATCTACTGCACATCAAAGGGAATTAAATTGCAAACTAATTGATGAGGACATTGCTTTCAAATTGGCCAATAAGAACCACTGCACAGCCATTTTCCCTCTACTGACAGCAGAACACATGCCGCTGTATTTGAGGGACACTGTCTCCCCAGTGATATAGGACTTCTCAGGGCAGGAGATCAAACTGATTCGAGGATTCGAGGCAGTTCGCATATAGGTCAAGCCAAATGCAAAGTTTCCGAGACTGCCTCAGTACAACCTGATCCCAGAGGCTGTGGCAGGGATTACACCTGTAATTGAGTTCATGATTGCGCAGATCATCCTGAAGGAGATGATGGAAAGTTCATGCAATGCTCCTACCATGGTATTGCAGAAGCTGAGTGGGAAATATTGCATTATTCAAGATCTTAGAAAGGTAAACAGCATAGTGATTCCATGTTGTCCCGTGGTACCTAATCCACCTACGTTCCTATTTCAGATCCCTTGCGAAGCTGCATGGTTTATGGTGATTGACCTCTGTCAAGCATTTTTCTCCATCCCGTTGCATGAGGAGAACCAATTTTTATTTACTTTCCATATGGGGAATCGTGTCTTAACATGGTGTTGTATCCCACAAAGGTACACTGAAAGTCCATCCATATTAAATCATGTCTTGAAGAAATACTTTAAGAGCTTGATTCTGCCACAAAACTCAGTGCTAGTCCAGTACATCGATGACCTCCTCATTGAGTCTGAAATGCGGGACACTTGTAGGGACCATACCATTGCCTTACTGAACCATCTGGCTGACAATGGGCATAAGGGGTCTCCATGTAAGCTTCAGTACTGTCTGACTGAAGTGCAGCATTTGTGTCATCAAATTGAAAAAGGCAAGAGGAAGTTGTCACCAGAACGAGTGGAGGCGATCATGAAAATGAATCCGCCCAGTACCCAGACAGAAGTCAGAATGTTCGTGGGGATGGTTGGCTACTGCTGACAGTAGATTCCTAATTTCTCCTTGATGGTGAGATGAAGGCTTTACAGATGCTTACTCACAAGGATGTGTGTGATCCGGTACCTTGGGATAACGACTGCCTGCTTGCTTTCCTGGAGTTGAGAGAGAACCTGTGTCGCGCTCCAGCTTTTGGAATGCCGAATTACAACAAAGCATTCTCATTATTTTGCCATGGCCTAGAAGGTTGTGCTCTATCTGTACTCACCCAGACACATGGAGGTGCCCGTAGACCAGTGACTTATTTCTCAGCTACCTTATATCTTGTAGCTTTAGCGTTGCCAGGATGTCTCCAATCCTTTGCTGCAACAGATGTCAGTATTGAATGCTGTGAAAGCATTGTAATGGGTCATGCTCTTACAGTATGTGTACCACATTCAGTTGAGCTCCTGATGACGAGAACCAAAACACAGCATTTGACAAATAACAGGCTAACAAGGTATTAGCAAGTGTTACTCGCTGCCGGGAACATCACCCTGAAGTGTTGTTCTGTGTTAAATCCTGCTACCTTGTTTCCTTCTCCAAATGCTGATGGTGAAGAGTGTGAAGACCATGACTGTCTGGAAGTTACTGAGCTTTGCACGAAACAGGGCCCTGACATTGTCAATGAGCCATTGCCTGATCCCAGACAAGTCCTTTTTGTTGATGGTTCATGCTTAAGAGACAAAACAAATTTGAGAGCAGCGTTTGCTGTCTGTACCATTTCCAGAGCAATGTAAGCTGCTTGTTTAAAGGGAGTACACTCCACACAGGTGGATGAAATCATTTCCTTAACTCGTGCATGCCAAGTTTCTGAACAGATCCGAGTAACCATCTATACTGATAGCCAGTACGCGCACGAATCTTACCTGCTGCTGTCTTGTTGGGGCTGCAGGTCCTGCCGTGAGGGGAACGGCGTTTTCACCATCGACTCCCGCCTGGAGGGCTGCGAATCTCTGGCATCGCCGTGAGGGGAACGGCCAGCGATACTTCATCTCCCATAATCCCCGGTCCCCGGCGCCTGTCATCCACGTCATCAGGCTGCGCCAGGGGGGATTAAAGCCCGCCTCCACACCCGCAGCGCGGGACGCGCGCGGGCGGCGCCGGACGAAGCCCGGACAAAGGGCGGGCCCTCTGAGGCCCTCAGAGGACCGAGTGAGGCCGGGACGGGGCCACCTCCTTTCAGTCACCTATTCGTTACAACTTGAAGGTACTGTTCATTGGTCCACTGGCCATCCCTCATTTGGGAACCGTGGGTACTGTTATTTAATTCCGGGACTATTTGCCTCTTAACTATAGTGTTCGCTACGTGTCATTAATATTTGTATCTGCAGCCCTGCGCAACAACTCAAACCGCAGACAAGGGGTTATTATTCGTCAGCATGGCTCCAAGAGGCACCCGTAGCAAAACCGCCGCCGCTGTGACCGGCCCCATTGACCTTTTTATTTCTAAGGCCAATGATGCCATCAACCAGGGCATAAACTTACTAGAACGCAGGGTATCACAAGACTTGGCGCATGCCAAACGCTCTTCGCTTGGCCTTATTGCTACCGCCACTACACCTGCACAAATTATGCCTAACAACATTAGACCCCTACTTGATGTTTGTGCTGACATACACACCATTCCTAGCGAGGTTAACCTCTCAGCCTCAATTCCCCTGTTAGACACAGATACTGACACTAGCACAGACCTGGAAAAAACGCCAGATTTACTAATTAACCCCTCTCCTAAAGTACAATCTGCTGATAACACCAGGCATGTTAGAGGTAGGCGAGAGGGGGCAGTTCAAAAACTGAAGTTACCCGTACCCAAGCCCCGGATAACTAAGATCAGGAAATATGGCCGGGCACAAAAGAAACCTGGGAAAAATACCAACTCCGTCCCTGACAAAAATCATAACGCGACTAAGGTTACGGTAACACCTCAGAGGGACGATAGTGAAACTGTTCAGCAGGGCAGAACAACGAACACTAACGGAAACATAGATAAGGCATACGACCCCCTGTTGGAAAGATTGGGGGATTTATTAAGTATTTATTTATCCCCAATCGAAAATAGGCTTGCTCGACTAGAAAAACTGCTAGGTGAATTGAGCAACCCTCTTAAGATTTTTCTAAAGGGAGGTCCTACAATCAGTACAGAAAATAGTAATCCCACCAATATAGTAGGCCCCAAAACAACCATTTTACAAGTACCCCCAGTCGCCCCAAATAATGTAGATATAGCTGTACCTGTCGTGCTGGCCAACGGCCCAATTACAAAACAAAAAACAGTAACATCACACATTAACAGCAAACCTACGGATAAAAGAAAGGACCCTGGCATCTATACCACCGTGAATACCACACTCTCAACTGTGACCACTACAGGTCACCCTTCATATTCAATTCCCACAAGCAATCCTACCTTGCCCCAACCTATCCCAAAACCGCCCAGACAAGTTCCGGCCCGCATTAATCTTCCTCCGGAATGCGGTGCATATGTATTAGTGTTAGTAAACGTTACCAAACTAAGAGAGGATCAGGATGAAAATCCCACATCACTCAAAAATAAAACCCTGCACTGGCTAATTACCAACTGCAATTATCCGATTGATGGTGCAAGGGAGATTATTAACACACAGCGGGTGGGTTGGATTGGACCCCTTAGGAAAAAATTTGAGGGCGACTGTGTCATTGTTAGTTTTAGAAAACCACATTGGGCAGAGAAAACATTAGCTAACGCCCCTTTACCATCGCCATGGGAATTTAACACCACGCTCCTTCCCTTAGGTTATTTTTATCGACACTTGATATCCTCAGAACAAGCCACGGTTAACCCTCCTAACAACTTCCCCACTAACCCATACCAAGAGATGAATTTTGGTGCAAGGGTTAAATCACCCTTTTTTGCCCAAAACCAGAACTTAAATGCCGCCTCTTTTAACGACCTCAATTGGCATCCACAACCTCTAATGCCAATTCTTACCCCCAACCATCCACAACATTTTCAAGCCCCAACTATGCGTCAGAGCAATCACAGGGATAGGTCTTATCCAATCCCTAACCCACCCCAGTTTGCACAGACAACACAAGTCAGGCCAATGTACAACATCCCAACTTTCAATCGGTTCGACTATCTATCATCATTAGACGAACAGGATTGACTGAGCATACCCCTCAATAATGAATCATGCAAGAATGTAAAAGCCTGTAACCAAGAGGATGCCACAACTACAAACTCACTTGCATCACTCCACGCTAAAACAGTACTTCCAGAAATCATATTGTCGGATAGTACTCCGGCCATTTCAAAAGAATCAACCATTTATGATAAGGGGAATACTAGGTGCACATTTATTAATCAGGGGTTTAAACACGGCTTATCAATCCTAAGCTGGAATGTTGCAGGTTTAGAACCCAAGCTCTCTGACCCTGTTTGGACAGAACTAATTAAGGACATAGACATACTCATGTTCCAAGAGACCTGGGCTGTTGATAACCTGTACATCGAAGGCTACCATTGTTTCAGCCTGACGGCTTTAAAACCCAGTTTTGGTCGAGCGGTGGGTGGACTCTTTATGGGGATCAGAATCTTAGCAGGCGGTACAATTAATGTTTTGGAATCAGATAACCTAGCTAATTCCAATATTCAAATCCTGGAATATAAATTGAAATCAAAGACCACAATTTATTTAATCAATTTTTACAATAATGATTTTAACGGTGTACCGAACAAAAATTTTGTTGCCTTATCTAAGGTTTTAAATATAATTGATTGTTCCATGTCAGTAGATATTAAGACTAGTATTCTGATTGGGGGAGATTTTAATGTGAAACTTATAGATAACTATGGATCCACTAACTTTGATCACTGTAATGACCGCAGGGGCCTGGAACTGATTAGTATACTCTCTGATTTTAATCTTGTTGATGTAATGAGCGTAGGGTATGATATGAATTTTCCCTATGCCCCGACGTTTAAGGGCAGGGATAACGGTTCAATTATCGATTACATTTTTGCATCACCTGTGTTAATTGACTGCTTAATCAAATCCTCTGTGATGCAAACTTCCTTCAGCGATCATAATCCTTTGTTTGCTATTTTTAACCTCGCACCCAGTCCGATTTTTATGAATCTAAATGGAGCTAGGGATATTACACCCTCAATTGATGGCCTTCGCCTCAAATGGAGAGGAATTGATTGTGGGGCCATTATAGACACAATTCAGATGGTATATCCGGATCTATTGAAATGTCTCTCCTCACCCAACACAAATAATGAAAAACTGATTACTGATTTTGAAGCCTTATGCACCAATATAAAAACTCTCCTGTCAGTCCCACTCTCTACTGACCATAAAGAGCCACGGTGGTTCGATACATCTTGCTCCGTGGCCAATAGAGAGTTAAGAAAGGCCCTCTCTGCCAATCCCAGGTGTAAGGACGCTGTTCGAGCCGCTAGGAAAAACTATAAAGACAAAACATCGAAAAGGAAGGCAAATTTGCTCTCCGATCACTGGGACAAGCTGGTTATCAGCGCCAATCTGGGTGGCAGCGGCCCATTTTGGACGGCGGTTAGGAGAACGAGGGAAATGGGCAAAGAGCTTACTAAAATTAGTTGCAACATAACCAGTACAGCCTGGGAGACTCATTTTTCTAATATTTATGCTGCCCCCTCTGATGAGCAACCCCTCCCTAACTCGAACCAAACAGCAGGCTTAGAGATTTCTGACTCAGAAGTCAGGAAAGCTATTAAAGAGAGCCTAGGTAACAAGGCGCCCGGGCCAGATGGCCTTCCTATAGATATCCTCAAATTTAATGTTGATCTTTGGACTCCAATACTCTTAAATATTTTTAATAGTCTTCCACATGTAGCTATGCCTGCCACCTGGGCTACCAGTATTATTGTCCCCATTTATAAAAAGGGAGACAGGTCTGACCCAGTAAACTATCGTCCCATCTCCCTTCTGGACAATACTCTAAAAATACTAGGACGTATAATTTATAACAGGGTACTGTTATGGGCATCTGATTCTGACTTCTTAGACCCCTGCCAGATGGGGTTTAGGAGTGGGGTTGGAACAGTCGAGCAATGCCTAAACTTAAAATTGATAATAGATAAATACTGCATTGCCCGCTCATCCCCCGTTTACCTAGCTTTTATGGATCTCTCATCCGCATTCGATCTTGTGAATAGATCCAAGCTGTGGTTAACTCTCCTGACAAATGGCCTCGATGCCACTCTTGTTAGATTCTTAGCCTATCTCCATACCGACTTGAAAGCTCGGGTACGTATTGGTATGGGCGGAGAGGTATCGGGAGCCATTAAGATAGGGAGGGGGGTGAGACAGGGGTGCGTTTTAGCACCCCTGTTGTTTATCATTTATATTAATGGCCTGTCCAACTGTTTAAAGAAAGCTACCCCCGATGTCCCAATCATTTTAGGAAATCCCCTGCCCGTACTTTTATATGCAGACGACGCTGTCCTTATGGCACGCACACCAAACGCCCTACGTCTGCTTGTACATAGTTTTGTAAATTTTATGGAGGGACTGGATCTAAAAGTTAATTTTAAAAAGTCTTTTATTATGCCTTGTGGGCCAGGCAAAAGGAAACTCGGCACTATTCAAATTGGAACAGATAAACTTGAATCTGTCCATAAGTTCCCTTATCTGGGGTTGGTTTTCGCTGCGAACGGCTCCTGGAGTGGGCATGTGGCCCACGCCACGAGCAAGTTCTCGAAAGCCAACAACTCCGTCCTGAGTCTCCCACGCCCCAAGAAAATTGGCGCCACTAAAGCTATTCTTAAAATTTTTAAATTACAGTGTTCCCCTGTTGCTACGTATGGAGCTGAAGTTTGGGGATCGGCCAGCAGCATTGGTATTCAAAGAGAGGAAAACCGCTTTTGCAGGAAACTGCTGGGAGCTCCAATTTCCTCTTCCAATTTCATCTGTCATAACGAACTTAACCTCCCATTCATAAACGACTTTATTAAAGCAAGACCAGCACTCTTCTGGATTAGAATCTGGAGGAATGGGGCTGCAGCCCTTACGCAAAACATTATTAGGGACTGCCTCAATAGTGATAAAGGCATACAGATCCCCTGGTTTAAAGAAGTTTTTAAAATATTTAATGAAATTGGAAGAGGTATCTTGTTTACAGAGCCAACGGCCATTGAACCAAAGGACAAACATGAGGTTCAAAAGGCACTCTATGCACTTTATCGTAATGAACGGCTTGGAATTGAACTACAGAAATCAGGGGTCAAAAAATACATTGGTAATGGTCTCTGTATGCAAATTATGCCATCCTACTTATTACTGCCTATGTCGAACTGGGAAAGATCCTTACTGTTTCGTCTAAGGGCAGGAACTGTTAAATTTTTGCTCTCTTTTCCTTTGGGGTATCAACATCATACTGCCCTTACTCCCTGCCCCTGTGACGGTACAAGCACTCAAGATGATTGGCATTTTTTGTTTTTCTGTAAATATTATGTGAGATATACCAAATGGCTTTTATTCCCATACTTTAGATAGCTCAGACCTCTTACACTCCAGGAATCCTATATGCTGTTGCTCACCCTGGACAATGATGAATTGACATTTCGCACTAGCACTTTTCTAAGACTAGCCATACGTGCACGTAAGACTATGGAAAGTCCTTGTAATCAGATCCAGTCAAAAAATACTACTGCTTAAACCTTATAAGTTAATGGAATTTACTGTTTATCTTCTGTATGAATTGTCTTGTCATCATGAAATGTAACTTATTCAACTGTTTTGTATTATGTGTATGTACATGATGTGTCGGTACTTTTATGAATTTTAACAAATTCGAATAAAGGTCTTTTGAAACTTGAAACTTGAAACTTGATAGCCAGTACGGTTTTGGGGTGGTTCATCACTTTGGATAGCTATGGTCGCAGAAAGGGTTCCTAACTTCATCGGGGTCTCCGATAAGGAATAGGGAGTATGTGAGACAACTGTTGGAAGCCTTGCAATTGCCAAGAGAAGTGGCTGTCGTTAAGTGCGCAGCCCATGAAAGGGGAGAAGATTTTGTTACCATCGGGAATAAGTACGCTGATGAAGTTGCACATTTCTGTGCTATTCATGCACGTTTGCAATGGGGAATATATTGGTGAGAGTACAGTGAATACTGAACTCAGCATGATGCAGCTGTTGCTGACACGTGGGATTAAGTGAGACGTATGCAAATGGAAGTCACATACAAGAAACAAGCAGGTTGGATCAAAGCAGGTTGTGAGAAAGGGGAAAATGACATTTGGGCATCAGTTGATGGCAGGGAGGTAGACCAGACTATTTGTTACATCCAATGGCAAGGCAAATTCATGGAGCAGCTCATATAGGACGAGATGTTATGGTGAGATGGTTCAGACTTGGTTCAATCTGACGTTTCAAGTGATTGCAGAAGCTGTTTGTCATTGGTGTGTCACCTGTCAACATATGAATGCTGGAAAAAAGACTGTGATTGGCTTGAGTCATATTGGGCGATCAGGGGTTCCTTTAATCAGATCCAAATGGATTTTGTTGAGATGCTGGTGTGTAATGGGTTGAGATACACCCTGGTTGTTGTGTGCATCTTTTCTCAATGGGTTGAATCTTATCCAACTAGAAGGTGTGATAGTCTCACAGTATCAAAATTGTTGTTGAGGGAACTCATTGCTAGATTCGGATTTCCAACTACATTGGAATCGGATAGAGGTACGCACTTCCACAATGAAGTCATGAAGTTGTGTGCACCGCCTTGAGTGTGGATCAAAGACTGCATTGTAGTTACAGGCCTAAGAGATCAGGAATGGTGGAGCAGATCAACAGTACCTTGAAAGCTAGGCTGCCTAAAACGTGTGCCTCAACATCTCTGAAGTGGCCTGATGCATTGCGTTTAATGCTAATGAGTTTGCACAGCATTCCTGACAGGAGAACTGGGTTGTTGCCTCATGAGATCCTTATGGGAAGAACCATGCGTTTGCCTGCTGTGCCCGCTACTGCATTAGTGAACATCACAGAAGTTTTGGTCCTTGACTACTGTAAATGATTGGCTGCTGTGGTTTGTTCTGTGTTTCATCAGGTTGAACCTGCGACTGCATAGACTTCAAAAGACCTCTGCCACGACCTGACCCCAGGAGATTGGGTTCTCATCAGAAAACACGTGAGAAAAAAACTGTCTTGATTCTCGGTGGCGAGGACCATATCAAGTGATCCTGGTGACTAACACTGCTGTGAAGGGTAGCAAAGTGATGAATTGGATCCATGCTTCCCATACTCGACGAGTCACAGGTTCCTCTGATGAAACAGCTTCTCACTCAGAAGTATTTTCAGCCATTACCAAAGGGTCATCGGGGGGGATTAGCCAAGCTGGGGAGGTACCTGAAGAGACTGGATACACAGGAGATCGATATGAGGGGTGTCAAGCTGCACAAGACCCTGATATAGACTCTGAGGGAGACGGTAACGTTACGACTGGTATAGAGTCTGACTCAGCGGAAGAGACTGGTGTGACAAGTGTCACATGGTCCTTGAGGACATTGTCGTCTTCCCTATGTTAGCACAAGCACGCTGCACACTGTCCGCTGCTTTGCGCACATTACTACACACATTTATTTTGCATATGCCTCTCTGACACTTTCACACAAGAATCTACAATTGTTTTCACGCTTTGCAGGTTCCTGGGATTTAATCTGAACATTGTGAACACGATTGAACAATTCCCCTTGTTATTCAGCTCTGGTCCTCCCTAGCACTTAGACAAAACATTCAGATGCAGTTGTTTGTTTGGAAACACGTACTTTGGTTTTATTGGAATACACGGATAGGTAGCACACACTTGAAGAGTGACCTTTCCAGGTAGAAGAGCATGACAGCACCTAGGATGTAGATCTACCATCTATAGACTGAAGTACGGGGTCTGCAGATAATACCCAGAGATCTTCTAATATATAATCATCTTGCTTCTATGCAAGGGGAGGGAGGTTAGGCTACGCCGTCATTCACTATGACAGCTCCATTTATGATTTACGGACTATTTGGTATGCTAACCATATTTGTGTTATGCAGTTTTCTGCTTATTGTGGCACGTATACTGCATACTAAACTAGGTTAGTTAAAATAAATATTTTAAACTTGTTTGTGTCTCTGTCAGACCTTATTGTGGACGAGTACAATAGTATAAGCGAAAGGGTTTGTCTTACAACTGCGAATCCTGAGAGAGCCAGGAGTGTTGTGCTCTGGGGTGTCTAATCACTTGTTCCTCTGTGAGTGAGTAGGACGGCAAGTGAGACAGTGTAGCTAGTTGGTCCCAGGCTCATGGGTACTAAGGTGGTAGGATAACTCAGTCCCTACAGAGTAAGGTCCCATTATCCGACACATAGTTCTGCGCTTGTGCAGAATCCCTACAACATGGCGCCACCAACGTTTGGCCTGGTACTTATTCACGGGACCCCTGAGTAGCTCCTGTGCTCTTCCACGATACCCTTTCACTGGTTCCAGGAGATGTCTGTGGTGGGAGGGCTTTGCCTCCTCCAGGTGTAGGCTACAACTATTTCTGTAGGTTTTTCAAGCTTGAATTCTGAAAGGTTTAGACCTGTTTTGCGCTACCATTTTGCTGACTTTTGGTTATAGATCATGGCACAACCAGTCGCGATTCCGGCACATAACCAAGCGGTGGTTACAAAACATTTGAAACAGCATGGGGTCCCCAATACGGGGTCTCAAATTGTTTTCATGGTCGAGGTGGATCTTCATGGGCCCACACCCCGATGCCTGGAATGACACCAGGTGGCCCCCGCCCTCTGAAGCCCACCCATCCCCAAGGTCCACGCACGCAACCTCGGAATCATCCTGGACTCCGAACTCAAAATGGACTGTCAGATCAACTCCGTCACATCCTCCTGCTTCCACACCCTCTGCCTCCTACGCAGGACCTTCAAATGGATCCCCCTCGAACACAGAAAGACCGTCACTCATGCCCTTGCCACCAGCAGACTTGACTGCAGTAACGCACTCTCTGCCAGAATCAACAAAAACCTCACCCGCAAGCTACAAAACATCCAGAACGCCGCCGCAAGACTAATCCTCAACCTGCCAAGACACTGCCACATCTCCCAGCACCTGCACACACTCCACTGGTTCCCCATCAAGGCTAGAATCACCTTCAAGATTCTTACCCACGCACACAAAGCCCTCGACAACACCGGACCAGCATACCTGAACTGCCGACTCAAATTCCACGCACCCCGAAGGACCCTAAGATCAGCCCAGCTCTCCCAAGCCGTGGTCCCCCGCACCAGGAAGTCCAGATGGGGAGGCCGCTCATTCACCTTCCTCGCGGCCAGAGCCTGGAACGCCCTACGGCTCCACCTCAGACAGACAACATCACTCCCCATCTTCACGAGAAACCTCAAAACATGCTCTTCGATAGACCTCCTCCTTGATGGACTGGATCCTGCACCTCTCCTCCACCCCAGCGCCTTGAGACCCTTACGGATGAGTAGTTGCGCTCAACAAACCCATGATTGGTTGAGTGAGCATACAGCTTTGAGGTATTTTATATCTGGGTTACATTTCCTGCAGTTGATGCAAATAATATTTTTTTTCATGCTTACACGGTCGTTGCTGCCCCAGCAACGTCTTGTCCTTATGCGATGATTGAGTTCCGTTAACGTGTTTTGAGCATATGATTTGGTTTATTAGTGCCCTTTCCTTACTTACCCTGTCTCTTTTGTTTGTATGAGCCCCTTAATTATTGATGGGGCTCTTGGCCTGTAATGGCTGGTTTTACACCACATCCCAACTATCTTAATGTTAATATAGCAAAACTTCGGTTGCTATAAGGACAAGTAATAATACTCTATTGACAAGTCATACAGTTTATTTCTAGTTCTTTCCTGGTGGCTTCGGCTGGGGCAGGTACAGGGCGGAGGCCTTGTAATAAGTCTCGTCATGATTAACTCACTGATGGACAAACGTCCTCAGAATCGTGGATTGCTCAGAAAATTGAACAGCTCAATGCTATTTTCCCACACACAAGTCCTCTCGAAAAACACAGGATCCACACTATGGGGCAGATTTACAAGGACTGGCGCATCCCTGTATATCAGCAGGGATGCGCCAGGTAAGATGCGTCACGCAAGTTTACCCTTGCGCCACCAAAGATGCACCGCATTTGCAATGCGGCGCAAGGATAAACAGATGCGTAACACATCTGAAGGCGTAAGGGTGGCGCATTGCTGGAGTCGTGTCGCAAGAGTGACGCAACTCCAGCAATACTCAGGGGCTGCCCATATCTAACATGCTGCGTCACGCCTTATGCCTGCTTCAAGCAGATGCAGGGTTTTGACGCAGCGGCGTCGGAAAAGTGACTCAGTGAAATCTTGTAGATTTCACTGCGTCACTTTCCCGAGGCTTTTCCCGATGGAATGCCCACCCTGCATACATTAAACCTGAGGCAGGTTTAATGTGGTGCAGGGCTTTACAACGTGACGCATCTCCCTAGATGTGTCACGTTGTAAATAAGGCGCAATATGGCGCATGGTTTACGCCGCCGCTGCGTCACAGAAGTGACGCAACGGCGGCGTAAATGTGTCGCAAGGGGCTTGTAAATCTGCCCCAAAGTGTTTACCATGTGGTCTGATTCCCCCCTTTAGTGGACTGCAACACCTGGGGGATGATGTTTGCCTCTGTGTATACACTTTGTATTGGCACCCCCTCTATAAGCGTTCTTCTGAGCGTTCTAAAACGTGTACAGGATGAACCCATGGTTGTTCTAGCCCTGGATTTGGGGATGAAATTAGTGGATATTATTTCCATAGTCTCCGTTATGATTCTGGCTAACATTAAAGGTGAGACTGTTTGCTTACAGGTATGACAATGCCTAGCGGCGTTGGCGGACGCTGATCGGAAACGACAGTTCCCAATTATTATTGTGAATGTTTCTACATCGTTAGGACACAATAATTTGGGAGTTACACAAGTGCAGGGTAAACCCCCTTCTGACAAGGAGGGTCGTCCTGTCTTTCCGAAAAAGACATGGGACAAGAATAAGCAGCAACAGCAGCCTAGGTCTTGGGCTGGTTCGCCTCCACCTGACGCTTCTGAGAGTAGATATGATTTATGCGACTGCTCTAAAATTAAGACACCTGTGAGGTTCCAGGTTCCTGATCACAGTTCTCCTCGTTTCTTTTGGGAATCATCAGATCAACAATTTGGCAGGGGAGAGCGACGGGATCGCAGGCAGGGTCCACGCAGCAAAGGTGAGATCCACAGCAGCAGTTTGACTTGAAAGTCAAACGGGAGGAACCACCTCAATATCGTGCCACATTTCAAAAGAAAAAAGTTGCTGCTTTGACAGTGAAGTATGCCCCAGGCGGTGAGAGCCCTCCCCCTAGACAGGAGTTGGGCTGTGACTCTCTTCGAGAGTGCAGCGGAAGTTACCAAAGTTCGCCGGACACTCCACCATCTTCTGGAGGCAAAAGCAACTGACACTTTCATAACTGTTAAAACCGTGGACGCCCACGTAGCTCCACCTGAAATCTTTATCATTTAGCCCTTCAAATCGAACGTGATGTAAAACGCATTGTCAATGCAGTGTTTTGGAATAATTTAACTTCTTCCGATGACATTTTGCTGACAGTGGTTAATTGAGCTCCTCCTTTTGTCCTCGCTTGACCTAGGGGCAAGGATCTAATTCTTCACTCCTTTTCTCAGTATGTCCCTGAGGAGACTAAACAAGCTTATGCTTCAGAGTGGGCTCTAGCCTTAGCTATTGTTTTATATCGTAATCAGGCAGGTTGGGATGAGGATTCCATTACGGTCTACACCGCAGCCCCAACCACAATATCCCATTAAACGCAATGCTAAGGCGACCGTTAGTGGCATTCTGACTCAATTGGAATATCAGGGTGTAATTCAGCCCTGTGTCTCTTCGATTAATAATCCTCTTTTTCCGACATTGAAACCGAAGAGTTCATATCATATTGTTTTGGACTACAGACACTTGAATAGTCACGTTTGTACCTTTGCAGTACAGAACATACAAAGTTCAGCATTAGTATAAAATATTGTCAGCAAAAAGTTTAAAACCACCTTAGACATTTCTAATGGATTTTACAGTCACACTTTGGCTCCGGAAAGCTGTGACTTGACAGCATTCAGTGCTCTCTGCAATCAGAGGCACTATGCGAGATTGCCTATGGGGTATACGAATAGACCCGGAGTTTTTGCGGCACGCATTGTGTTGATTTTACATGAAATAGATCCTGATGAATTTTCATATGTCGATGACATTTACCTGACAGATGATGAGCTCAACCCCCATCTTACGCGTGTGGATCGCGTTATCACCAGTTTCGCCGCTTTGGGTTACAAGTTCAATATTGCAAAATCCCATATTGCATTTTTGGCAGTTCTTTTCCTTGGTTATGAATTAGACAATGAGGGTAGAGGGTTGGCACCCCACTCTTTGGAGAAGTGTGCTCAATTGCAACCTCAGACTACCCTCAAGAAGTTACAACCTTTGCTGGGTTTCTTGAATTTTGCCAGAACCTATATTCCAGATTATGCCCAACGTATCAAACCGCTATACGCTTTGATACAACCTTCCTTTTCTTCTTCCAGTTTGCTTCCGGAACACACCGCGAGTCTGTACTCTTTGCAGTCTGATTTGCTTGCAACTCAATACTTGCGAATAGAGAAAATACTACCAATTTGGCTATACGGATTGTACCAGCAACAGTAGGATTCACTTATGTGACTTTTAATGAAGAAGACAAGAGTCCAATTGCCTATAAATCACATTTGTACACTCTGCAGAGTTGCGTTTTTCATCTCTTGAAAAAATATACACTGTAGTACAGATGGCGATTCTAAAGGAGCGCTCTCTGGCTCAGGCCAAACACATTTTTGACGTTTAGCCAGAGCCCGCTTTGGAGGCTGTCACGAAGGCGAGTGTACCCAAAACCTCTGCATCCGTGTTGGATACAATTGGCTACTTTGTTGATGTCTGCTAATGTCAATTTTATTTTTGATCCTTCTTTATAAACACAAATTTCTTCAATATGAACATGTTCATCCTCCTCCCTCGTCCTTTCTTCCTCTCGATCAGTACAAATGCATCATTTACACTGATGGTTCCGCACTGCCAGCCATTGGTTCTAAATAGGCTTATTCTGCTGCCTGCGCAATAGTTGCAGGTACGATTGAAAACTGTGATTTTAAATCTTCCCTAGTTCACACGCAATCAATCGGGGATTGCCCAGCACAATTGGCTGAGTTACGTGCTTTACCCTTGGCTCTTGAGTTTGCCAATCCTGAGTTACCTACTCTAGAAGGTGTGTGACTCTTTCTATGGTGTACAATCCTATAATGACAACGTATTCTTTTGGAAGTGATTTTTGAGATTCTAAAGGTAGCACAATAAAGCATAAAACGCTTTGAGTTTGAGTGGCTGGTCTTAAGGACCATTTGTACTCATGCATGTTATCCATACCGTAGAACATCAGCACGTGAGAGCACACACTGTTGGTAATTCTACGGCTGATGAAGCAGCCAAATTTGCAGTAGCCACATGTTCAGTTGCAGCTGTTACAAGGTCCACGTCTAAATTTGACGATGACATTTTGGCGGATATAGCCGCAACAAAGTAGGGTTTCCCTTCCCGTTATACTTACCAGTTAACTACTGATCAGGTACCATTGTGACTATTCCCACAGTTGGTGATCCCAACGAGGACCACAGACTTTCTCAGATTGTAGCCGCCCAAGAAGGAATGGCTTCTGCGCTCGCAGGAGTGATGGCCACAATTTCTCATTTACAGCAACGTTATTGGTTCTACTGTTTTGCGTTCACCACAGACTTATGTCTTCATTTCTAATCATCCCTTTGGGTGTATTTATCTTGATCACAGTGGTTCTTTAACACCCGACAATGCCATGCTTTCAAATATATTTTGGTTGACCTGGATTCATGCACTAGGTTCCTCTGGGTTTGGCCACAGCGCTGTGCAGATGCTCATACTTTTATAAAAGATTTGCATGTCTTTGTAGGGAAGTATGCCTGTGGCACCTTCCATTCAGACCAAGGTCCGGCTTTTGCCTCTAAGGCTTAACATGATTTGATGAAGTCTATGGGGGTGCAGGTGCTTTTCTCATCTCCATATCGGCCTGAGAGCAACTCTGTTGTGGAGCGGATGAACCGTGACTTAAAGCAGTCTTTAACAGCAAGGGTATTAGGTACAGGCAGTGGATGGTTGACTCATCATAATGAGTTTCAACGTGCACAAAATAATCTCCCAAGAAGATCTTTGGGTTGGCGGACCCCGTACAAAATGCTCTTTGGCATTAAGATGTTTGTGCCAGACCTTGATGGTCTAGATGTTGTGGCAGCTGCCCCAACATTTGATGTAGATAATCATTGTGCCATGATACAGGAGCTACAAAAGAATTGAGATTCTGTAGCAAAATTCCATTTGCCCTTGCCAACGGATGCTGCAGTGCTGGTTCCTGTGTCTGGCTGGCTTCCTAAAGTTGGTGATCTGGTCCAGTAAAAAGTGGCGAACAACAAAGAATTCAGTCCCACATACCGTGCTCCGGTCCCGGTCCTTGGTATTATGGGCACTCGAACTGTGATCTTACCTCTGCTATCTGGATGAAACGACAATCGATTCATTTCAGTTGAACATGTCAAGGTACACCATATGGCCAATTCTCAAAAGTGTGCCTACAAGCATCCCGCGTCAAGATGTTTCACTACATCAGATGAATTTTTTTTTCCTGATTCTCCCAAGAAGCTGGATGGGGTGATGAGTCTTCAGTTGATCAATTAACTGTTTTACCTTCTATATCTTTCACGGTGAAAAAAGAGTATACTTCCCCACCTGTTGAACTTTCAGTTGATCTCCCAGACACTGGAATACATTTGACTTCTAGTGAAGAACAGCCCCCATTGTTTCAGCTGAGTTCTAGTAGTTACTATATAGACCAAGATAATTTTTCTTCTAACACATCTTCGTTGTCTTCTACTATCTCTCTGGCCCCTGCACAGATTTGTGTTTTCATCTTGTGGATGAAAAGAACTTACCTGGTCCCACCATGGACTTACATCTGGATCGCATTGTCAATGGTGCTCCTCTTCATGTGGATTGGATTCATGACTGTCTTTTTCCATTTGAACAATGGCCACCACCTGCCTGAACACTCTGCTTTGGAACTGGTTGACGGAGTACTGGCCCCTCACATGTTTTCCTGTAAAATAAAAAGAGATCAGACCCTGGGTAAGGTTGGTAAGCATTGTTTGGGACAAGGTGCCATTCAATGTATATGGTCCTATGCAGACCCTGGAAATTCCATATGTCCTCCGTGTTTCCCTAGGTGATGTTGTTATACCTGGAGTGCATTCGAATGATTGGGATGTTAATGCTGTAAATTCTTTATTTTCAGCTTTGAATTATACCCAATGTGAACATTGCCCAACACAATCTAAAGGGGGTTATGTAACACAGAAAAAGAAATGTACATTTTTCACTGGTTACAATCTATTCGATCTCGCATCATAATATTTCAAATTGAATTTCCCCACTTTGAACAAATATATGCTTACGCAGACTAAGTTGGTTTATTCCTCATCATTCATAGCAAATCTGTCGCTGAAAGGTTACGACTGCAAGTGCAAGTTAGCGAGTCCTTGCATTGTGCCTGTCTAATACCGTCTTAATTGCTATTTTTAAATCAGAATGTTCAGCAAACTACTTGTTTTGGTTTAGCCTCTGCAAACATTTTAAATACTCCCTCTATTCCGTCTCTGGCTCAATATGACACATGGCGTACATATACTAACAATACTACGGAAGAATTAACTTCGATGATAAAAAAAATGTACTTTTAATTCTTCTGTGATTAATCCAGATGGTTGGCCTACAGACACTAATGATTGTCCCTTATGCTCTATAAATGAAACACAAGGGTTTAACCAACATAGGCCGGATCCACGTTACCCCCATTCACATACCGTCACTACTTATTCGGTTGGCAACCTATGCCAACAATGGTTGGAACATTCACACTCTCGTCTGTGAAGCACCATCTTTCCCTTTTGTCAGGTGACATTGATCTTCCCGATTTTCTTCTAAGTCCAAAGTCCCTACGCAACAAACGTTTTGTTTATGCAGCCTATAATGAATTTTGAAAACTGCCACAGATGGAAGCAGCAGTACGCTTACGCCAAATAGATCAGGATAATTTGGGAAAGGTACATGCAGTAGTTGATAATAGTATTAACACGCTATCTTTTCAGATATACACCTTGGATAATATTGTGTCTTCTGTTATTAATATTGTTCAGAATGAAGTGTCTACTTTGTATCATGGTCAGAATCAGCTTCGTCTGTCATGCAATTTGGTTGGACACTACAAACACTTAAAAATGGGAGGGTACCATGGGACTACCTGAATGCTACAGCACTGTTTATACCTTTTAATTTGACCGATTAACAAAAATGTATGCCCATGAAAGGCACAACATATACTATGTTACACATCAAGGAACTAGAACAGTTACCATTTATGTTAGCAGAAACAGTTTCTGCAGTATGGTTAATACATGGGGTTATTTCATTACCCATGAAACTTTATTGTTCAGTTAATTAAAATTGTTACAATATTCTATCAACAAACAAAGGAATGTTTAAAATCTAACTCAATTTTACTAAGACTGAAAAAACATTAAAACAATTAAAATAATAAAAGAACTATTGCTAGAACTGTTATCCTATCTAGCAGTAAGGTGCTGTGCATAGGACTTAAGGAATAGTTCTATCATAGTCTCTCTTGCTTGATGGACGACTGATTACTTTTATGTCTCAGTTTTCAGTTTCAGTGCGGATCGCATTGCGTCTATGAATTTCCCTAATCGGGCCACAGTTTGAGTTGTATTAACAGAGAAGCACAAGTCTGAAACATCTCTGCAACTAAGAAGGCCATAAAACCTACAGATGGGGAGAACCAAGCGCTGCCGCCCACTAACTAACTTTGGGTAGCAGCACAGGAGATGCAGCCAAGATTCACGGTGGTAGCTGCAGAGTCGACAGGCCACTAAGTTGTCCTGCCGGGCCCAAGTTGAATTAAAGTCCATGATAGGCAGTGCGAGAAGTCTCATGTAGATGATTCTTTCCCGGGCCAAGACTGTCAGGGCTTGCTCAAGGTAGGGCTGCGGTTTTCCCACAATGTATGAGGCGTCCAGTGGAGAAAGATTGGATTGGTGATGCAAACTTTCCAGGTCCCTTTCAAAAGATACTCTCTTGACCTGTGTGTTCACTGTTTTTCTCCAGGCTATTACTGGGATGTCAGAGTTGTGCAGATTTTGGACATCTATATCCAGTAATCTGGTGGCTGCTGCCAACTGCACCTGCCATGGAGAGCCATCCTCTCAAAGATCGTTTTAATTTGCCTTTTTAATGACCATACTGGGGCTCGCAGAGTTCTAATATAGTATTTTAATAGATCGCCTGAGCAAGTAATGTCTGGACGGGTGAGACCCAGCTCCAGCCTTAAACTTGCTCTCCTGGCCTGTCGAGGGAGAGCTAGAACCTTTTTATAGGCCAGAATTTGAAGATTCATAAGGAATTTACTAAAGGCACCGGGAAATAGCTACTTCTCACTCAGGCACTTCAGGGCGACGTGCAGCGGACCCAGCGCTGTCACGGGACACCCTCTACCTGCCTTCATCGCCGCTAGCCACGCCCACTCTGTGGCCACGCCCCCTCCCCGCCCTACTTAAGGGCTGACTCCACGAGCTTTCAATCGGCTCCGGTCTCCTGAGGCGAAAAGCCGGGAGGTGACATCGCTGATTGTAATTATTCTGTGTTTTACTGGTGTGTTTTTTAAATAGCTACTTCTCACTCAGGCACTTCAGGGCGACGTGCAGCGGACCCAGCGCTGTCACGGGACACCCTCTACCTGCCTTCATCGCCGCTAGCCACGCCCACTCTGTGGCCACGCCCCCTCCCCGCCCTACTTAAGGGCTGACTCCACGAGCTTTCAATCGGCTCCGGTCTCCTGAGGCGAAAAGCCGGGAGGTGACATCGCTGATTGTAATTATTCTGTGTTTTACTGGTGTGTTTTTTAAATAGCTACTTCTCACTCAGGCACTTCAGGGCGACGTGCAGCGGACCCAGCGCTGTCACGGGACACCCTCTACCTGCCTTCATCGCCGCTAGCCACGCCCACTCTGTGGCCACGCCCCCTCCCCGCCCTAAAGGTCCACTACTTAAATGTGCATTCTCAGAACGCGCAGCGGGCGAGCGCAGCGGGCGCGACGAATGCGCGCCGAAGTTGCGCCTAAGTTAAGCCCGTCTGCGCCCGTCCGCGACTGGCCGGGACTAGGGGCGTCTCACCCTGCCCCACTCACCACCTACACCCCGGACCAACTTCGTAGCTACCAGGGCCACTGGCCCATCCCGGCGACAACAATTTCCCGGATATCTGCTCTTGGCATAACTCCCCCCACCCCCCTGTCTGGCCCTGTTCCCACAGGTGATACCTCTCCTACGAGTTATGAGTCAGTCCCTTTGCCTATTCCTAAAAACTTCACTGCCTTCTACCTTAATACTCGGTCTGCTGTTGCCCATGCGCACGAACTCTTGGTCCTGTTGGACCTTCATGCCCCCGATCTTCTCTTTTTAACCGAGACCTGGTTCGGCGATGACTCCCTCCCTGCCCTCCTTTCCACCTTACCGGCCTCCTACTATGCCCTTAGGGCGGATCGTTCTTCAGGTAGAGCTGGGGGCGGCGTGGCGGTCATCGCACGTACCGATCTCCCTTTCCAAGTTCTTTCCTTACCTACCATTGCCACCACCGAATTTCTGGTGATTCGCACAGTTTCCATCTCTCCCCCTCTAACCTGCTTCCTCACCTACCGCCCTCCTCAGTCCCCCCTGCAGTTTCTCCCCGACTTTTTGGAGGCCCTGGCTACCATCACAGTCAATAATTCCTCCATCTTGCTCCTTGGCGATTTTAATTTCTGGCCCTCTGATCCCTCCGAATGTCCGTCATCAAAGGAATTTTCCGAAACCCTTCACTCCCTAAACTTTATATCTCACGTTCACTCCCCTACCCACATTAGAGGTCATCGGCTTGACCAGATCTGGTCCCTGAACTGCCCTGTGGAATCACTTTCTATCTCTCCTTGTTCTTGGTCTGATCACCACCTGATCTCCTTCCTCCTTCCTATTCTCCCTCCAGCTAAGCCCCCCCGGCCCAAAAACACATGGGTCCGCTCATGGGGCCGTGTCAACCTCGAGAATCTCTCCTCTCTTCTTACCCGCTCTCTCCCCTCTCTTCAGGGCCTTACCATCGCCTCCCAGGTTGATACCATAGATCAGTGGCTCTCCCATAGCTGCGACTCCGTTGCCCCGCTCAAGCGCATCTCTTCCAAACGCGACAAAGACGCTAATCGGTGGTTTAATAAAGAGCTCAAAACCACCAAATTAGCAGTCCGTCGCGCGGAGCGGGCCTGGAGGAGAAACTATTGCCCCACTTTGAAACTGGAATACTCTAACATCCTGAGCCAGTACAAAAAAGACATCTTGGAGGCTAAAACATCTTATTTCTCCTCCAAGATTTTAGCAGCAGAGAACCAGTCTAAGGAGATTTTTACCATCGTTCACAACCTGGCGTTCTCAGACCGAATTACTCTAAAACCAGTCCCGTCTGAAGATCTTTGCCTCTCTCTCAACGATTATTTCATTCACAAAATTTTAACCATCAAGGCCAACATCCCTCCTCCTTCCCCCTCTTTTGATGCTCCTCGATGTCCTCCCCCCAAGGGCGCACTGACCACCCTTCCTCCAATCACTAAGGAAAATCTCACCTCTCTGATCCCTTTGATCAAATCTGGCTCCCCACACGATCCCTGTCCTGCCCATATCCTCCGCCACATCTTTGTCTCTTGCCCAGACCCTCCCCTTCATCTCCTAAATAGCTCCCTCTCTCAAGGTATAGTCCCCAGCTCCCTGAAATCCGCGGTAATTGTGCCCATCTTGAAAAAACCGGGGGCAGACCCTTCTGTCCCAGCCAATTTCCGCCCCATCTCCCTTTTGCCATTTTTGGCTAAAGTGCTCGAGCGCCACGTCACTCGCGCCCTGAGTTCCTTTGTGGAGAAGCACGGAGCCCTTGCCTCCCGCCAAGCTGGCTTCCGCCCCGCACACTCTACGGAGTCCGTTGTTATGTCGGTTCTAGACACCCTCAGGGAGGGCATGGATACCAATCAGCACCAGGCCCTTGTGCTCCTCGATCTCTCAGCCGCCTTTGATACAGTGGATCATAACATTCTACTTTCCCGTATCGGGGCGGCGGGGATCGGGGGGACTGCCCTGGTCTGGCTATCCTCCTTCCTGAGCAACCGCACCCAGGCTGTCCGCCTGGGTGAATTCACAGCGGACACCCGGAAAGTTCTTCTGTTTAATTTGTATATTGCCCCTTTAATTTTTTCTCTTCAACAGATGGAGGTCACCGTTTTCAATTATGCGGATGACCTCCAGCTGGTCTTTAATCTCTCTTCTCCCTCTGCTGTCCTTAACTTCCAAACTGTCATGCTTCACATCAGGGACTGGATGAACCACAACCACCTGAAACTCAACCCTGATAAAACCGAGTTGGTGCTGACGGGCGGTTCATCCAGCCCCTGGTCCCCTCTTTTCTGGCCCCCCGCCCTTGGTCCCTCTCCTGCTCCCTCTTCCTCAGTTAAAACTTTAGGCATAAAACTTAATTCTCAACTCACCCTTCACTCCCAGGTCAGCTCTGTGGTATCCTCTTCTTTCCTCTCTCTGCGCACTATACGCAGGGTGTCCCGCTTCTTCACTTTTTCTGCCCTCAAACTCATTATCTTGGCCATGGTGATGTCCCGCCTGGACTATGGGAACGCCCTGTATGCCGGTATCCCCGCATACAGTTTGCGTCGCCTACAACAGATACAAAACCAGGCGGCTCGCCTGGTCTTCAATCTCCCTAAATTTCACCATTCCACCCCACTTCTGAATTCACTACATTGGCTTCCCGTGCGAGCTAGAATTCAATTCAAGCTCGCATCCATTACCTTTTTGGCCCGATCGGGCTTGGCGCCAGCCTTCATTTCTTCTGAAATTGCCTCTTATATCCCCACCAGGACTTTACGTTCCTCCTCCCAGTTCCTCCTCACCATCCCACGCTTCCGGAGAAATAAGTGGGGCGGATCTAAATTTGCTATCCTTGCCCCTACCCTCTGGAATTCCCTTCCCCTTGAACTTCGTTCCATCACCCTCTATTCACAGTTCCGCAAATGCCTTAAAACCCACTTATTCGCTAAATCTCTTGTATAAACACTCCCCCTTCCCTCCTTGTTTTTTAACCTCAGTTTCCCGTCAGCCATAGCGCCAAGAAACCGCTGGTATACGTGCGCTCTATAAATACTTTCAAACTCAAACTCGAAAAACTAAAATGGCCATAGTTGAGAGAGGGCACTAATTTTGCCTTGAGAACTTTCAGAATAGGTTCTGCAGTTGGACTGTAAAGTTGCTGGTTAAGGCTTTTTAAAGAAAAAATTATGCCAGCCCCTTTCCTTCTCAGAAGTTTCAGGTGGGCTGTAGGTTTAGCTCCTTCCGATAGCCAGAAGCCCAAATAATTGTAGCTTATGCTTGTCTTGATTTGCAGAGCACCAAGTCGCAAGTATGTGGTCTTCTTTAGTTGATACTTCCCGAAAATAAGTATCCTGGTCTTCTCCCGATTCACCAGGAGTTTGTTCTGTTGATTGTATCCATGCAGAGCATTTAGGGCCTTCTGTAAGCCGGTTCTCGTGTGATCCATTATTACAATGTAGTCTGCATACTGGAGTATTTGAAGCCGCACATTCCCCAGTCTTGGAGGCAGTAATCTTGCCCCCTCCAGGGCTTTCCCCAGGTCAGCTGTGTACAGATTAAAAAGTATAGTTGAAGTTGAATTTATTGTTCAGTTAATTAAAACCTTTACAATCATGCAATAAACATTTCTTTTTTTATTTTTATAAAATAGGTTAATGTAAAAACACAATAAAATGACAGTAAAATTTGTCCAAAAAGTGTTAAACAGCAAGAAAAGGAGTATCGGGCAAGATGGGGATGTCGAGTAAAGTGCAAGATGTAGGGCATAAAGTGAAACAGCGTGCGCAAGGCCGTGGAGTGCTAGGGGCAGCTGAGGTTAGGTAGCTATGGCTATGACTTGCTAAAGCATATAACTGCGAAGCAGTGCGTGCCCTGCGCGGTGCCATAAGGTGCCCGGCGGCATTAGTCTGGGGCATAGCAGCGATTTGAATAGAGGAGGAGAGCTAGAAAGAATCCTTCTTGCAATAAAGGGTGCGGCTTGCTGCAAGCATGGGCTCCTTCTTCTAGATATTAGCGACTAGCGTCGATGTTCGGCCTAACTTGCAACAGGGTCCAGTGGTGTGTGTTGAAAGTACTGTTTTTGGGTGTCTTACTGTAGGGAAGGGTAAAGTGCTGTGTGCTAAAAGTGCTGTTTTTCTTTTTTTTAAGAATCTTTCTAAGTGCTGAGCTTTGTTAGCGATTGTTAGTTGCTGAGTATGGTGGTATGTGCAGGGGCCTGCAGTAGAGTTATACATTAAGACTTAAAAAGGGTCGAATGGTCGTGTTAGGGAGAAATGTTGGAGAGGGTTTTTGCTTCCTGGTAGAAAACATTTAAGGTACATGGTTTACATCTTTGACATTACTAAAGTTCCTGTTTGTGGCAGCAGCACAGTCTATAAAGTGCATGTAATACCAATCTTGACGGTACTAAAGTTCCTGTTTAGGGCAGCAGAGCAGGTACCGTGGTCCGTTCTGTTGTCGTACAGTCCACAGCCTGAGTAGCCTGCCTTTTTATGATCGTTTCTGCGGCGGATAAGTATTTTACCAGACGACAGCTTAGTTGGACGTCCTCCCCAGAGGAGGATGCTAGCACTGCTTGTCTGCAGGTTCGGATGGATTTGTTGTTGAAGGAAGGTCTTAACAGTGTCCGACGATCCTGTTTTAGGGCCTTGCATATGGTCAGTAAATGCACTATATCCTCTTCCCCCTCCCCACAGAGTTGGCAAATTGCTGGTTTCGGGGGACGAAGCCAAGGTGGCATGTGATATGTAGATGGTAGTATGCAGGGCCGGCTTTAGCACTGGTGGCGCCCTGTGCGACAATGTTTTTGCCGCCCCCACCATGACCACCTGGACAACGAATTCCCGCACTACCACTGCCCCTTATGTCACCATAATCACTCTCACTTAGATGCATTTAATTAGTTTTATAGTGTCACTCATAAAAGTGAAGGGTGTCAGTGCACTTTACATTGTACACAGGTTACTCAATCATATGTGTGTAAATCAATGGATAGGAAACTTTACATAAGATAGACTGGTAGAATTTATATGTCATCCATTCTGGTAGGCAATAAAGTTTAGGAGGGCTTGGTCTGGAGAAGCACAAACTCAGAATTTAAAACGTAAGACCATGGTTGGAGATTATATTTAGTAATTGGAATTGTTTTCCACCCAAATCAACTCTTTGTACAACATTAGCATATTGAAAGTCTGGGGAAAAAATCAATACACTCTAATCTATACTTGAAGTCTGCATTTCAGTTATTTGATGACAGTTAAGAGCTCACTGTTTTTTATTAGTATTTTAACTTATAAACTACAAGTAACAAAAGGAAGTCTGTGACAAAAGCAGTAACCCCTTGACCTATTTCCATTATTTTCACTTCGTGATTTGCACGGTACACATTCTTTGCAGCAGGCATATTAACCCTCTGCACTACCTTATGATGAATCAAAACATCCCCCATTCAAAACTTCCACTAGACAAAACTTCTTTCTGTTTCCAGGAAGAACATCAATCACGGGAGTAGGCTTGACATTTTTATTGTGGGTTGAAATTTGCTGGACGTCAGGAACGCTGCAGTGGGTGCTTTTAAACAGAATATAATCTAGAAAACAGGTGCCCCCATGAAAAGTCAGCACCCGGTGCGGTGGCACCGGTCGCACCGCCCTAAAGCCGGCCCTGGTAGTATGCCTAGGCGAGCTTTCAGGAATTTCTCTTTTGTTACTCTGGAGAAGTTGGTGAGGAGGTAGGCTTGTGGGATTGCCTTGCTGTAAGACTGCAAGATGAACCAGCCATGAGCACGCTTTGTCAGGGCGGCTTTGTCCTGTATGAGTGATTCTTTTTTGATCACATTATTTACTATTTTTTTAAAGCTGGCAACGGTAGCTGGTACCTCCCAAAGTTCCTGGAGACCCAGCTGATTGAGTGAATCGTCCAGATACCTTTGGACTGGGCATGCCCCCTTGGTGTTCAGGTCTTTCCACAGATGCATGTTTAGCGAGCCCGACGGTCCCCCTTTGATTTTGAACCAGCTTTTGATGAATGCCCCTTTGCGGACGAGCTCTTGCCTTTGCATCCCAAGCTCCAGCCTTAATTGTGCAGAGGAAGTATATCCTGGTAGCCCAAAAATCAATCGAATTGCTCTTGTTATTGTGCGATCCAAAGTTTCAGCATCTCTCCCTCTCAAAGCTTCACTTCCATAGCTGATTGATGGTATGAGCTTCACCTGGATCACTCTGATTAAGGGAGATATATTTGGGCCAGAGATGTTGTTCTTTAGGTTTCTTAGTGCCACAGCGGTCATTAATCCCCTTTTTTTTATGGCCTCAAGTTGGGCTGTGTACTTCCCTCTATCATCAACAATGATTCCAAGGTACTTGTAATTTTGTACGGCTTCCAGTTTACATGACACCATGTGCCAGCAAGGTTGTGACTTTTTTTTGCGCCAATTCACACAGAGAGTTTTAGTTTTTTCTCTGTTAATGCTGAGTCTGTTCTCCTCTGAGTACCGAGATGTAGTGTCGAGCAGACGCTGTAAACCCACCGGTGTCCGGCTTATCATGACCAGGTCGTCTTCCTAAAAAAGATTAGACAGCTGGAGGCCACCTATTTTGGGTGCGTGCGAGTTGTTGCCATTAATGGAGATTGAAAGCTCGGCCATAAAAAGATTAAAGAGTAGCGGAGCTAGCACGCAGCCTTGCTTTAATCCGTTGGTGGTTGGGATCTTTTTTGTTAGGTGGTCTCCTTTGCCCAGTTTTACTTGTACCCAGGTGTGGCTGTGTAAGAGGACTAACTGTTTTAGTAATAGTGGTGGAATATTCAGCTTCATTCGTTTTTACCACAATAAATTCCTGTTTATATGGTCGAATGCTGAGCTGTAGTCAATGAAACATAGATACAACGGCTGTTTTATGGCAAGCGTAGCATCTATCATTAGTGAGAGAGTCACGATATTGGTGGTGGTACCCATGTTCTTGCAAAAACCTGTTTGATTTATCGGGATTGCAGAAATTCCTGTCGCCCACGATGTTAATTCTTGTAAGAGCAATCCTGCGTAATATTTAGCTTCGTTGTCAAGAAGAGCTACCAACCTATAGTTTTTTGGATTGTCCCTTTTTCATTTTTTATAGATGGGGGAGATGATCGAGCCCCTCCATGAGGATGGTATCGTCGAAGTGCGCAGGATTGATTCAAAGGTCGGTTTTAATATGGATGCCCAGTATTCTGTGTCTTGTTAGAATAATATGGGCGGGATCCCATTTGGTCCTGGTGCGCCCTTACGTCTCCCCTTTTAAATTTTTTTGCAGATTTGTTTGCTTGTGATTATAAGAGGCATGCCCCCTTGGTGTTCAGGTCTTTCCACAGATGCATGTTTAGCGAGCCCGACGGTCCCCCTTTGATTTTGAACCAGCTTTTGATGAATGCCCCTTTGCGGACGAGCTCTTGCCTTTGCATCCCAAGCTCCAGCCTTAATTGTGCAGAGGAAGTATATCCTGGTAGCCCAAAAATCAATCGAATTGCTCTTGTTATTGTGCGATCCAAAGTTTCAGCATCTCTCCCTCTCAAAGCTTCACTTCCATAGCTGATTGATGGTATGAGCTTCACCTGGATCACTCTGATTAAGGGAGATATATTTGGGCCAGAGATGTTGTTCTTTAGGTTTCTTAGTGCCACAGCGGTCATTAATCCCCTTTTTTTTATGGCCTCAAGTTGGGCTGTGTACTTCCCTCTATCATCAACAATGATTCCAAGGTACTTGTAATTTTGTACGGCTTCCAGTTTACATGACACCATGTGCCAGCAAGGTTGTGACTTTTTTTTGCGCCAATTCACACAGAGAGTTTTAGTTTTTTCTCTGTTAATGCTGAGTCTGTTCTCCTCTGAGTACCGAGATGTAGTGTCGAGCAGACGCTGTAAACCCACCGGTGTCCGGCTTATCATGACCAGGTCGTCTTCCTAAAAAAGATTAGACAGCTGGAGGCCACCTATTTTGGGTGCGTGCGAGTTGTTGCCATTAATGGAGATTGAAAGCTCGGCCATAAAAAGATTAAAGAGTAGCGGAGCTAGCACGCAGCCTTGCTTTAATCCGTTGGTGGTTGGGATCTTTTTTGTTAGGTGGTCTCCTTTGCCCAGTTTTACTTGTACCCAGGTGTGACTGTGTAAGAGGACTAACTGTTTTAGTAATAGTGGTGGAATATTCAGCTTTGGTCGAATGCTGAGCTGTAGTCAATGAAACATAGATACAACGGCTGTTTTATGGCAAGCGTAGCATCTATCATTAGTGAGAGAGTCACGATATTGGTGGTGGTACCCATGTTCTTGCAAAAACCTGTTTGATTTATCGGGATTGCAGAAATTCCTGTCGCCCACGATGTTAATTCTTGTAAGAGCAATCCTGCGTAATATTTAGCTTCGTTGTCAAGAAGAGCTACCAACCTATAGTTTTTTGGATTGTCCCTTTTTCATTTTTTATAGATGGGGGAGATGATCGAGCCCCTCCATGAGGATGGTATCGTCGAAGTGCGCAGGATTGATTCAAAGGTCGGTTTTAATATGGATGCCCAGTATTCTGTGTCTTGTTAGAATAATATGGGCGGGATCCCATTTGGTCCTGGTGCGCCCTCTCGTCTCCCCTTTTAAATTTTTTTGCAGATTTGTTTGCTTGTGATTATAAGAGGCTGTTCTAAAATTAAGTTAGATGGTAATTGAGATGTTCGAGCATCGCTGTCAAGCAGGAGAGTACCGGTAAGCGGCTCGAGTTCATAGACTTTATTAAAGTGAGTTTGTAGATAGGTTGTCCAAGCCTCTTCTGTTACGTGAGAGTTGATGCCTTGATTTAGCAGGTTGGCGAAAGTATTGACCTTTAACCAAAATTGAGCGCTGTTGTTGGTTTTTATATTGTGCAGAAGTTTAGTCCAGAAGGCCTCCTCAGTGTCTTTTTTGAGGCATCAGATTAATTTTCTGCGCTTAGCTTTCAGGGCTTTCAGTTCTTGCAAGGTCACAGGATCAGCTTTTCCTTTATTCAATCTCCGAAGTGCATGGTTTATCAACTTTTTTAAGTTTTTCATTTGCACATTATGTCCAATGTTGGGACAGGGGTGTTTAATCCGAGCAGATCCTGAGTTCCTGTTTGGGTGGGATCCTTTTTTTACACCATATTTGCTTCCTAAGTTTCGTGTGAACGACTCCCAGCTTCTCAAGCCATCGGAGTCTGCAGATTGTGCTTCCTCCACAAGTTGTTTTGCAAGGATGAGGAAGCCTTCTGGATCGTCCATTTTGCATTTTATTCTCTTTTCATTTGATGTAAATTCCAAATCATGGTTGTTTGCTGACAAGGTTTGTGGTGTGTAGCTTGAACCTATTGTGATTTCCTACGGTAAATGATCACTGAGGTCGGAGGTTCCAATTACTTTTGGGAACACGCAGCGGGAGACAAATGTAAAGTCTATTGTGGTGCTTGCCACCATGTTGTGGAAAGTTGCTGTCTGAGGGCGGTCTCCTGGAAATCTTCAATTTAGAGATCGGAAGCCTAGCTGCTCTAAGGTTGCTAACAGCCTCTGCGCTGTTTTCGTGTGTCTCCCACCTGCATTATTGTCTTGTGTTGCTACGGTCCACAAAAAAGGGTCCTCTTCCATGTCGATGTCTTCAGGTGTTCTCCTGAACATGTTTGCGTTGAAGTCCCCAGTGATGATCAGACTGTTGGTCTGCTCTTCCGTAAAGATTTCCTCTAGCTTCTCTTTCAGCTGCAGAGTGCCTTTGGTTCTATCGCAGGGGTGTATGTAAAGATTTATGAGAATTACCTGCATGTTTTTTCCCTCCCCCTGTAGGGTTAGTCTGAGCGCTTGCATAGCATTTGGTGGCGCTTAAAAAGTATAGGGGCAAGTACGCACCCTTGTTTTAGACAGTTATTGGTTGGTACCTTGGCGGTAACTGATGTTTGACTGATTTTAATACGGACCCAGGTCCCCTGATATAGAGATTACAGCCTTTAGCAGCTGTTCGGGAATTCCCCAAGAATGCAGTTTTTCCCACAGTTTCCCTCGATCAACCAGATCAAAAACTGCACTATAGTCCACAAAACAGCAGAAAAAGGATAACTGTGATGGCTGGGTCGCGCAGTGTGACAGATGGCCCAGTAAAATATTGTCTATAGTAGACCTTTGGGACCTAAATCCAGATTGAAAAAGGGGAAGGATGTTGTTATCTGTTGCCCAGGCTTCTAGTTCTTTCAGAAGTATTCTGGCATATGCTTTCGCTTCAACATCTAATAAAGCAATAAGCCGCTAATTGTCAGGTTTTGTACTGTCCCCTTTTTTATAAATAGGAAAAAGTATTGACCCTTTCCACGACGATGGAATGGTAGAAGTGGCGAAGGCATGCTTAAAAAGTGGTGTTAACTGTTCTGCCCAGAATCCCTGCGAAGCTTTGAACACTGATGCGGGAAATCCATTGGGCCCTGGAGCGCCATCTGTCCTCATTTTTTTAATCAAGGTAGTTACCTCAGCCACAGTGATGTTGGGAGTTTTGACGACTTTGTCTTTTATTGGAGATTGTTGATGAGGATAGGTTTGAATGATATTCTGATGGGTTGAGTACAGCTGCGTTGCATGGTTAACCCACTCCAAGGCTGCTACTCCATTTCCTTTTGTCTGACCGGTGTTAGTTTATTGCTTAATGTATCTCCAAAGTTGAATATGTCCTCTTTCTTTAAGGAAGGTAAATATTTTCACTCAGTCTGCCTCGATTTTCTTGGATCGTATCTCCCAAACTTTCTTTCTGTGTTCTGCACGAAGAGCTGTTACTTCCTGAGTTTTGGGACTTTTGATTCCTTTCCTTCTTGTCTTCAAGGCCCTTAAAATACTGCGTTGTGTGTGAATCAGGTCTCTTGATTTGATTCATTGAGGGGGTCCCTGGGAGTGGGTATCCTGCACTTGGGTGCCTCCAGTTCGTCCCCCTAGGACTGATTTTAATTCTACTAGGAGTGCTTCCCAGTGCACCTGAGGGGGAGACTATGCTCATGACTATGGAATTTGACTCTTTATAATTTACCCACTCCAGGAGTTTTGGACCAAGATTGGTAGTCCATTTTATTCTGCTCAGGACTTCGTAGTATTCTTTGCCAATTGAAACCCCCCAGTGCTTCCAAATGTGTTGCAGTTTTCCCGTTTAGCTGCAGGGTTATCCTCAGTGGCCTGTGATTGCTCTCATCCCTATTGTCCACTTCGAAGTTGTTAAAGTATGGTACTAGGTGATCCGAACTAAAGATATAGTCTATTGTAGATATATCCCTGAAGGTTGGGAGAGGGAGCCAGAGAGGAACCACAGCTGTTTTGATGGTGTGAGCAGAGACCAAACTATGATTAAGAAAAAGCCGCTGCAATGGCGCAACATCGATGTGCGGTAGGGTATGCACTTTCAACTTCCCTAACTCCAGAGTATTCAGGTCACCAGCGATAACGGAAAAGTGTGAGACCAATTTATTTATACGCTGGTCCATTTTTGTTATCAGTGTTTTTAATACTTGTTTTTTTTGCTGGGAGGCAGGTTTTACATAGCAGTTGATTACCAAGAGACGAATTGAGTTTTTGTTAATTTTCAGTCCGCTAATAAGTACCGCTTGCAAGTCTGGGGTGTTAGTTACAATAAAAGTTGTCTCTAGTCTGCGAGCTTGGTTTATAGACCAGGCCCAGCTGGAGCAGCATCAGCTTCACTTTAGGGAGATCAATCTCGGTAGGTATACCCAGCAAAATGAACACAGGGTCTGGGGGTATTTATTCTTGCAGAATAAGCTCCAATTCCTTCAGAAGTGTGCCCCAGTATAGCTGTGCATGTGTGCATCCCCAAATAGTGTGAAAGAAGGTCCCTTCTATGTTCTTACATTTCAGGCAATTGGGGGACTCCGCTCTACCCATCTTATGCAGTCGGGCCCTGTCATAATACATTCTGTGTAAATACTTAACCTGAATCAATCGCAGCCGCGATCTGATGGCAACCTCCCTCGGGTGCACCAGGGCCATTTCCCAGTCTAGATCTTCTATGTCTCCCAGATCAGCCAACCAGTGTGATCTCAGTTTCCACATTGGGTCAGGTGTATTATTCATGATCCTCCTATAAGTCCACGACACTGCTTTCTCTCCAATGTCACCCATCAAAAGTCGCCCTTCTAACGGGCATATTCTGGGAGGCCCTCCATATCAACATGTTGCGCCCGCCAGGCATGCCTCAGTTGCAGATACTTAAAGTGTTGCGTCATATTCATGTCATATTCTAGCTGGAGGCGCGGGAACGTCACCAGCTCTTTACGATAGATTGTATCCTTCAGCTGGGAAATACCAACCATATCCCATTTTGGAAAGCCTTTTAGTTTGACAAATTCCTTAAGTTGTGTTCCCACCCAAAGCGGGGTTTCCTTGGTCACCCGGTTTTCCCACTTCATGAACCTCCCTGCCTTTTTCCATGCCATTATCGCTGTTTGCGTGGCCGGTAGCAATTTTGCAACACCCTTGCCTCCATAAAGGTAGTGGGAGTACGGCCTATAGAAGAACTGAGTGTGCTCAAGCGCATATGCCAGCTGGTCCCTCTCGCCGAAGGCCTATTCGTTGATTACTATTAAATGAGCAGCCCAATAGTGGGCGCGTAGGTCCAGCAGGGAAATACCACCACTATATTGGTTACATTGCAGCTTCCCTGGTGCCACCCTATGGGGCTTCCCTCCCCAGAGGAACTTCCTCAGGATGTCATCAATTCTGATGAACCACTCTTTCGGCACTGACTGGTAGGTATTTTGCAAAACATACAGAAACTTCGGGAGGGTTATCATTTTAAAGAGCGCTGCTCTTCCGAGCAGAGTTAGGGGTAGGGAGGCCCATCAGTCCGCATCTATACAGAATTCCCCCAGTACCTTGTACAGGTTCCGCTCCAGTGCCCGTTGCCTATCTAACGTTATGTGGATACACAAATATTTTATCCCCGTGGTTGCGACATGTAGTTGGCTAGGATAAACGATATTCTCGACCACTTGTCCCACTGGATAAACACTTGATTTTCCCCAGTTGATTTTATACCCCGCACACCTGCCATAATCCTCATAACTCTCCACAATGTTAGGGAGCGTTGTTTCAGGGCTCGTAACATATAACAGTATGTCATCAGCATATAAGGAGATGCGTTCATCCAGATCGTCCATGTCATTTACACGAAAGCCGGTTATGTGCGGGTGTGTGCGAATGGCGCATGCCAGGGGTTCCAGGACGATCGCAAATAATAGAGGGGATACGGGGCAACCTTGTCTGGTGCCCCGTTCAATTGGGAATATCCGGGACGTTAACCCATTGACTCTGACCCTAGCTAAGGGTTTCTCATACAGAAGGGCAATCCATCTCCTGAACACAGGGCCAAATCCCAGTCTCTCCAACACGGCCATGAGGAACGACCAATGGACCGTGTCGAATGCCTTCTCGGCATCTAGGGACAGTATGAGGTGCGGGTCAGTCCTATGACGCACCAATTCCAACCAATTGGCAACCCGTCTGAGATTGAGTCTTGTTGACCTATGAGGCATAAAACCCGACTGGTCCCTATGGATAAGTCCTGTTATAACCTTGGTTAGTCTGTTAGCCAGAATTCTAGCCAAAATCCTCGTCTCCATGTTTATGAGAGAGATGGGTCTACACGAACTGCATTTCTGTGGCGGCTGCCCCTCTTAAGCTATCACCACAATAGTTGCTGTCCTCAAATCTTCAGGGAGTGTGCCCCTTTCCCGCGCCTCTAGATACACCTGAAGTAGATGCGAGCTGAAAAGCGCCCCATGTTGTTTAAAAAATTCCAGTGGGAGTCCGTTAGGGCCCGCGGATTTCCCTGTTTTTGCCTGGCTTATGGCTTCCACAATTTCGGCGTTTGTCAATGTTGCCTCCATCGCTTGTGTGTCACTGGACTCTAGTCTAGGGAGCTTCATAGATTGTAAATATGTGTGTATCTGTTCTGTGTCTGACAGTGGTCTTTTGACATAGAAGGCCTCATAATAGCCTGTGAAAGCACACGATATCGCATCCGGGGTCTGATGGACCTGATCCTCATCCATCTGTAATCGGGCCACCCATCTGCTTTCCATCTCTTTCCGGCTGAGCCAGGCCAGCAGTCTACCAGTTTTATCACTAGCATCATATAATCTCCTGTGCATGGCTTGTATTGCATGTTGCACGTCTTTTTTGGCTAGCGCAAGATATTCACTCTGCAAGAGTTGTAATCTTCTTAACCTGGAGACATTGTCTCCGGTACTGGCTTGCGATTTGGCCTGTAGGAGCTGTGTTTCCAAGTTCTCCACCTCCTCTGTCTCTTGCGTTTCTTATGCGCGATAATGATTTGTGCCCTGTCTTGGAGGACTGCTTTGTAGGCTTCCCACAGAGTAATAGCGGAGTCCACCGACCCCAAATTTTCTTTAAAATACAAATCTGCATCCACTCTAAGCTCTTGGGACACCTGCGGGTCTCGCAGTTCCCACAAATTCAATTTCCAGTCTCTACGTTTGTATTGTGACTGTGCACCAGCTGTTAACCATACGGGCAAATGGTCCGAAAGACCCCTCGCTATGTATTAAATTCTTTGTATTTCACCTACTTCTCCTGCCAGGGTAAATATATAATCTATTCTCGGGAATACCTTATGAGCCCCAGAATAGAAGGAGTATGCTTTAGTCTGGGGGTGCTGTTTCCGCCACAGGTCCATAAGTGCAAGTGTGTCTACGAACCTTTTGAGAGGGGTTTCCCTTGGGCCCCCTTGATGGATCGTTGTGCGATCCCATGATGGATCCATCACATAATTAAAGTCTCCCCCTATAATGTGGGTGTGGGAACCCGCCTCAAGGAGAATGGCGGCCAGTCTATCCATTGTCTGCTTCTGTAGCCTAGGAGGCGCATATACGCTAATGAGTGTAATATGTCTTCTATCACAAAGCCCCTGTACAGCCACATATGTCCCGTTGGGGTCACTCCAAGTGCGTTCTACCCTAAATGATGGGTTTTTCTTAATTAAGTTCGCGACCCCCCGTGCCCCAATGGAGAAACCCACATGTGCCAGTGTTGTGTATGGTCTATGGCCCAGAAAGTTGCATCGCGTACCCTGTAAGTGTGTTTCCTATAAGAGGATCACATTCGGTTTCAGCCTTTTACAGTACGCCGCTACCAACCCACGTTTGACCTTGTTTTCCATTCCGTTGACATTCCATGATAAAACTGAATACGGGGAATGATTAACTGTCATTCTTGTTTTGTCCGCTTTTCCCCTGTACCTCCCCCTGCTTCGTACCCTCCCCCTTCTCAATCCCCCCTGAGTGGCCACAATAAATACATTCCTACATGATACATTCCTTTTTTGTGACAAAAAAACCATATCAAACTCACCCCTCCCTCTCTCCCACCCCCTTCCCCACCCAATCGACTCCCCCACGGGTCAACGTGACCAACTTTGTCGCTTGGATCAGGAGAGGTCTGTCCCCCACCCCCCCAACAAACAAACCTTCATTTTAAATAACTCTAAAAGACACAAGAAGAAAAAGAAATGCACACACAAAGGGAGGCGAGGAAGCCCCTCTCTCACCTTACTGTCCGCACCACTCTTCCAGCCCGTCTCCGCACATCATTCGGCCACCTCTCCGTGTTTAATATGCGCCTCTGCTCCAGCCACCATGTCCAACCCCCCCTGGTTTTCAAGGAGGTTGATATCCTGCATGAGGGGATGTTCCCCCTCTGAGTCTGTGGTGATGGCCTGGTCTGTACAATCAGCCAACCTTTGTTGGGCTGCGTCCTCTCCCACACCGCTCTTATGATGCCTGACCCCCATCAAGATGTTTTCAGAATCCAACGCTCTCGGGGTACTCCCCATGGCCCCCCTAGTGTCATATGGAGTCGTCCTGTTAGGGACCCTCTGGGATGTTTCTCGAGTTCTCCGTTTGGGCCTCTGCGTCCGGGGCCTGTTACTGCATCTGTTTGGGGCCCTCCCACTGGGCGATCGCTGAGTCCCCATGGGTCTAACAACCGGACGCTCCTCGATCCAGTGCCAGGCCTCCTCTGGTGTCGTAAAGAACATTGTCTTGGCCTGGTATATTACCTTCAATTTTGACGGGAAAAGAAGAATGTAGGTAATTTGCATGTGCCTCAACTTGTCCTTGACCGAGTCGAACATTTTACGCTGTTTCTGGACTTCTCTGGAATAATCTGGAAACACCAGGATTTTGGTGTTGTGGATCTTGACTTCCCCCTTCTGACGGATACCTTGTAGGACAAGATCACGGTCTTGGTAGTTGAGAAACTTCGCAATCAATGGTCTTGGCATCGATCCCACTGGAGGCCATGCTCCCGGGATCCGATGAGCCCTCTCGATGATAAAGCACAGCGAAAAGTGTGTGTTAGGTAGGGTATCTAATATCCACTGTTTCAGGAAGGCACTGGCATCTGTCCCCTCGACGTTTTCCGGAAAACCAATAAAGCGAAGGTTATTCCTCCTTGCCCTGTTTCCACATCATCCACTCTCCACTGTACCTCCTTCATGGCCGTTTTCAGCTCTGTGACCTCCTTCCGAAGGGTATGTGTAGTGTCCTCCACCTATGATATTCTATGTTCTGCCTGTGTGACTTTTTCTGACAAATTCCGTAGATCCTGGCGGAGTAAGTTGACATCAATCTTGATGCTGTTGATTTTGCCTTCAAGGGCCTCCCTGGAGGAGCGGATAGCTTGAAGGAGAACATTATTATCCGGTGCATCCATAGTGGGCATTGCGGTGGTCTCCGTCCCCAGCAAGGGCTTAGCAAATTTGTCCAACTTGCCTTGCTTCTGCGTTTTAGTGTCCTTGTCACGCGCCATTAGTGGTCCCTCTCTTTGGTGCCCAGGTGGCTTACTTGAACTGCAGGATTCACTTCGCCCTACGTTAAGGGGTTTGCAGTGTCAGTGTCGGAAGTCCCTTACGTCACTATTGTCTCACCAGTGGGCCCACCACCATGCCCCTCCAGCCTCCGCGTAGTGTACCTCTGATCTGACGCCCTGTCACTGGTGCCTCTCCGACCATCAGCTTCCCTTGCCGCCTTACATCAAGTGAGCTATTCTCATCCGCCCGCACCCAGGTGATCAGGATTTGCCGGCCCTGCGCAGGTTCCTGCCTGCTTCTTGTTCTTCACCTCTGGCGTCGCGCATGGACTGCCCCACGTTGTCCGGCAGCACCCTGCCCAGTGCCAGGCTCCCTCAATGACCGGCATCAGCAGCACTGTCCTAGATTGCAGAACAGCTCCACCAGCTGCTCAGGGCCAAAAGCCCCACACAGGCACAGTGTTCCGCCGGCTCACCTGTGCTGGCGCGTTGCCAGATGGCGGCACGCAGGGTCCCAGTGGTCTTTCCTCAAGTACCAGTTTAATCGCAGCGTTACGGTCCTAGTGCTCGCCCATCACCCTTTCTTACAATGCCCCGGGTGCACTACTCCGTGTATGCTTTACTGGCTAGCTTCCACTGCCATCACTGTCCGTCTGTGTCTCAGCAGTCCAGCAGCCCAGAGGGGCAAGAGGGGTGGGCCCCAGGGGAGAGCAGGGAATACAGCTCCAGCAACCCTCCACTGCCGCCGACCCCCAAAGATCTCTGTCCCTTCTCCTCAGTCAGGGTGGAGGGGGCGGAGGGAGAGAGGAGCGAAGGTCCCGGCACTCACCCCCAGCACTCCAGCCATCCCGGGCTCGCCGGCAGATTCTCTCTTTGGTCTCAGGCCCCCACCAAGGCCGCCGGACACTTGAGCTGTCAGGAAGGGCAGGGTGCGATTATAGCGCTGCACCGCCTACCTCTTTCCAGCCGGCGGCCGTACCGCACCGCAGCCGTCTTCACAATACAGCCTCCCACGATGCCTCTGTTCCGGCGGGCGGGAGGGAGAGAAAGCGACAGGGCTCCGCCGGTTCACGACTGTTCTCCACTCCGCAGCCTCCCCAGGAAAACACAGGGCAGCTCCTCACTCTTCACGGCGATGGTGTGCCCGGCCCTCCAGCTACGCCACCCCCTCTGCCGCCATCTTGTCTTCACGCCGCGTCAGCTCCGTTCCTCAATTTCTGGCCAGCTCTGCCTCAGACGGGGCTCCCGGGACCCGAATTATCTCCCGCACGGTGCTCCTCACTACTGTCCACAGGATTGCATGTTCGTGGGCTGTCCGATGGCTCAGGATATGGTCAGGATTACTCGCAGGCTGGGAGAGCTACTGCAGGACACATCTAGTCCGCCATGCAGCTTAGCCACGCCCCTCAAGAAGTCTGTTTAGACCAGCTACATTCCGGGATATAATGGACAGCTGAGTGTTATTTCCCGGGGTTCTGGTGCTGAACAGATGGCGAACAGGCTTTTTGATGTTAGAGGTGCCATCCTAGTTGCTGATCTACTTGACGAGACCTAATACCCTCCCCAGGGGTATGGCTTGGCCCACTTGCATGAACTGTCCTATGTTCTGAGGTACTTGTTATCCTGTATGTGTAGTACAGACTTGTCTCTGCAGCTAATTATTTTCGCTTGTAGGTTGCTCACTGTCCCCTTTAGGACTGAGTAAACTTCCTTCATAGGCGATGGTGCTGCTAGCATGTGCGGATATTTCTATGGGTCGGGAAAAGCAATATCAATGCCCCAGTCTGCCATTTGAGATATTTCTACTGGTGTTAGCCCCACACTGGTATGACGACTCAGCCCTATCGAGGTTGATTCCCCATGGGTGTCAATGGAAAGGCGAAGGAACTTGACCCAGGCTAGATCATCTGAGTATGTTTCTGACAGCTTCGGAATGTGCTTGAATAGACAAAGTATATTACCCCTATTTAAGATGTTGTGTTGGCCTTTGATGTAATATCTAGGTGTGAGGATTACCTCATGTTTTTTTTGTGCAGACTTTACTTAGTTTACTGACCTGACTCTGCTTTTAGATGGGTGTTTGAACCGGTCTGTAAGGTACTTTGGTTGAAGTTGGGCCTGCATCATGTTGTCAGGTCTCTAGGCTAGCACTGGGGCTTTGTGTTGGCGGAGTGGTCCTCTGAGGAGCCGTGGGAGAGGGCCCTGGATGGGGTAGACCCCGGTGGCAAATCCTTGTTCCTTGGGTGGGCTTAATTGACTTTTATACTCCAGCTTCTTGATGTTTAGTGAGGGAACTGATTGAGTATTTATTGCCGGACTTGGTAAGCTGTACGAATCCCCCATTCGGGGAATTGACTGTAATGATCTTTCAGTCGCTTGTTATGCATCTGATGAAGTTGATGCTGTAGCTTTTTCGTCACTCACTGCATGTTTTATAGTAAAAATTGGAAAATTCCGAATTTTTCTATTGTCAGCTTGTGATGTTTGATTATGAGTTGACAAGAGGACAACTTTTTTAGTAGCTTTGGCTTTTTTCTCTTGTTTGCTTAGTTTTTTTTTGGCCCTCCTTGAGAGAGGCTCGTCCTTTCTTCCCTGGGTAGGATCATTGCTCTCAAGCTCATTGGCTAGGTGTATGGATCCAGGGCTGGAGTTGAGACCTGATGAGCTGATGTAGACTTTGGTGGATACGGGTAAAACTTGATTGTCAGGCTTTGTTGTGGGATTACTCAAGTAGATTGTAGCCAGATTGGCTGGAAGCTCTACACTGTTTATTATGGATGCCGTGCCACTGTTATTTAACTGGCGAATAGTTCCTTGTTTGTCCCTTCAGTGAGGCTACCAAGTCTGTTAAAATTTTAGGGAGCGTTGCCCATTTATCGACGAGTTCAGCGCACGAGCAAGTACAGTGTCGGTTGTCCTGCGTAAACACTAAGCTTGTTTTCTATAAAATCAACCTTGTTGTTTAACTCCACCAAGCGTTGTGCAATTGTAGATAGCAGGTCAATTTGCAGCTCCATTTTATTAGATTGCCAAAGTAGTGCCCTTGCCATTGATTGGTTCATTTCGCTAGTTAAAGTTGGTCCTGGGTAGTTTATGAAGGTGCTACTGTGTAGACTTTGGCTTTGAAAACTTTGGGTTGGAGAAGGAGCGAGCCTAGTATCATTGGCCGTTCTAAGGAGATTTGGAGTAAGCTCCAAAGTTCTTTGTATCTTTGTTTCCAAATTCTGTAGAAATATTGGTGCTAAGAACCCGCAATTTCCCTGATGTTCTAGGGTTTCAGTCTTTATTAAACCAAATCCTGATGGCTCAAAAGAAGATGCCAGAATGGAGGACTGCAGAGCTGCTTGTTGGTAGCAGTGCATTTGGACTGGGACAACCTGCTTGTGTTTTCTGAGAATTGGAGCAGTGGTGGCCCCTGGTAAATCAGGTAAGTCACTTGCATATTTATATTCATTTCCCGGCCGAGGGCAGGATTGGAACCGGCGTCTCCCAATTTGAGTGCTCTGGTCTAGTATTGCAGAGGAGTGAATGTTGTGAGATCACTACAAGAAGGGGTTCGTTCCATTGCTGGCCTTAGTCCTTTTTGGTAAGCCGATCGGGATGGGGGGATTCTTATCATTAGAATGGCGTTTGTATACAAATTGAGTGATGAGGCCTGCTTTTGGTGTCTTTAAAAATGACTTCGAGTCAGGGACTGCATTCCGTGAACTCATTAAGATTCTGGGTGAAACTTGAGTCGAGGGGTTTGATTTTACAAGGACGTTTCCTTGCCGTTGGGAAGCTGTTTTTTTTTTGGGCATCCTGTGGTTGAGGCCCGCTGTCAATGACTGTATATTACCCTGGTAGTCTTTTACCTTCCTCCTTGGGGGTAGACGATCACCAGAAAGGGTGGCTGCGGCGGCCCAACAAACCACCTCTTGATATTAGGCTAATTTTGAACAGCTTGAAGTCTGGCTCCCCTAAGGACCCTGTCCCTCTTTCCGTGCTCCAAAAACTTGAAACATCATCTTTGACGTTAATTATAGAGCTACTTAATGCCTCATTAATGGAAGCTAAGGTACCATCTATGTGGAAACATGCAATGGTTCTTCCACTTTAAAAAAAAGTTAATGCCGATCCGGCACAATTATCTAATTTTCGCCCTATTTCTCTGCTCCCGGCCTTTTTGAAAATATTGGAAAAGCATGTCAATACTCAACTGTCAGCTTTTGTTGAATCTCATAACTTTCTACATAGTTCTCAGTCGGGCTTTCGACCTGGTTTTTCTACGGAGACTACCTTATTAGGTGTCACTGAAATTATACGAAACTGTGTGGACAGTGGTGATACCGTGGCACTCATTCTTCTCGACCTAAGTGCCGCGTTTGACACGGTCTCTCATGCACTGCTTTTGCAAGCGTTGCAATCTCTAGGAGTGTCCGGATGTAGCACTTAACTGGCTTTTGGTGTATGGCACCTTCCAAGTTTTTTCACCTACATCCAGTTCAAAAAAGTACTTTTCACCTTACGTGTTCCCCTAGACTCTATTTTGAGCACGTTGTTATTTAATATCGACGTTAGGCCTTTAGCACTTATTGCAGAAGATTCTGGGCTCTCCCTGTTCTCCTACGCCAATGACTCCCAGATTGTCTTCTCTTTATCTGCTGACAGAACATCCAACCCATCCTCTCTCCAAGTGGGGTTGAGAAACATCGCAGATTGGATGCAAGCCAGGGAAAAGAACCTATGGAGCTCCCTACATTGGCCATCTGAAATGGGTGCTCTACCTCTACCCAGCCGGCAGGTTCAGAATCTGGCCGTCATAATTGATGAACAACTTTCAATGAGGCAGCAAGCGGTGAAAGTGTCATCCACTTGCTTTACCATCCTTAAATGGCTTAGGAAAATCCTTTGCATGATGCCATTATCTACACAATGCACTGTGGTCCATGCTCTTATTACATCTGGGCTGGATTATGGCAATATTCTTTATCTTGGAGCCAATAGCCAACTGGTTCAAAATGCGGCGGCCAGTCAGCTCTGCAAGCTTCCCAAAAGTGCTTCCATCTCAGGTGCTCTTCGTGAGCTGCATTGGCTCAGGGTTGAGAACCGTTTAAAGTACAAAGCCCTGAGCTATATGTTTAGAATCATTTGTGGCAAAGCACCACAATATTTGAAAGCTTTGGTTCAGTATTATCTTCCCTCATGCTCGTTACGTTCAGCCTCACAGGTTAATTTTATTGTGCCAAGGATTAGACTGGCCCGGATGGGTGGCCGATCGTTTTCTTATCTTGGCCCACAGCTGTGGAACGCCCTTCCGAAGGTACTGCGGACCGAAATTAGTTACGTGAACTATCGCAAGGGCCTAAAAACCTGGTTGTTTCACTTATAGAGTTCTCTTGTCTTTCTTTACCTTTCAGGCGGCGCCGGGAAACCTTTGGATAGCTGTGCACCTAATAAGAATAAATTAACAATAACAATAACCTCTCCCCAGGGGGCCAAAGGAAGTCAGTAGGCCCGGAGCCAAAGGTAGTCAGGAGACCCGGGGCCAAAGCCAACCAGCTCTGGAATTTAGCCTCTCGGGAGTTGGTGGGGAACCCAGGAGGAGGCCAGGGAGAGCCCAAAAGACAAAACAGGACACTCGCTAGCCCTCGCTTTCCCTGACGTACACCCCTCTGTGCCCTGGGCATACCTCCCTGCAGCCTCCCTGAGTTTCTGCTGCATGCGGGATGCTGACGGGGCACTTCTCCTTCCGCGATGACTCGAACGACAAGAAGGAGCCACAACAGCTGGCAACAACAGCCACTATGCCAATTGCCAACGGGTCTCGGTCGGCCCCCACCGCTGCTGCATTTCCAACCAAGGCAGCCGCCGACGGTCCAGGAGCTGGGGCCCGCAGGCAACCGGACTCAGCATAATCCCCGGCACCACCACCACAACCAGCAGCGTAACGGCGTTGCAACAACGAAAGCAACAACGAAAGCCTGTACTGCATGGAATAGAGAGCATCACTAGTGGGACAAGCATTACCCATCTTACTATTCCAATTTACAGCTTGTACGAAATACTATCCAGTAGGTAGATTGTAGCCTTCAGTTGAGATTGGGCTGAGCAGCATTTTGGCTGCTCCTGGTGGGGCTGTTCCACTTGATCTACTTATCTTCAAATAAACATCTTGAACGTCATCTACTGTGTGTGGACTTAAATACTACATAGATACAAACTGCTTGGAAGCAGTTACATACATGAACTGTGGTCCTTGCCCTTCGAATTCCGTTGTCAGTGTGCAGAAAATTATGTTGTCCTTACAGGGGAGGGTTGTGACTCTATAGTCAGCCACTCCTTTGTGTGTAAACAAGTGAAACTTTACAGCGCCGGCAATGTTTCATCTCCTAATTTGACTTGTTTTATAAAGGGAACCTCGGTTCCTGCAATCCAACTCTCACTTTGCTTTCTAACGGCAGATATCTCATTCTCAACAATCAGAACTGCTGTGGCTTACGGTCAGGCATCCCGTACATTGTAACAATTTCACAACGTGTTACTTGTTGCAGCAATGTCCTGTTTCCACCGTCCCCATGTGGGAGTGTAGATAGTTTGCTGTGGCCTTCCATTCCAACTTCGAAAACAGATTCCCATAAGCTTAGCAGACTCAAAGCGCTGTTGTTTCAAAAAGAAGTTGCTCTCACGTCAGCCTGTGAGACCTTTAAATTGCAGGTGGTGAGAACATCTAGTGAAATTCAGTTGTTACTAAACACCAATCTCCCCCCACACTTTGGAGAGTTAATTCACCAAATATTTAATGCGGATACGGCAGACCAAGTCCACTTTTTTTTAATTGTGGGATATGGCCTGGTCACCTCGCTTCAGACTATTTTTGGAGTAATCCCTGCCTTTAGTCATTCTATTTTTTCTACTGTATTCGGAGGGTTTCTCCTACTGCTCCTTCTGATTTGTGGCGTCCTTGTACTTCTATTGCTGTTCCGCAATGGCTGCTCGATATGTGGTTCTACCAACACAGCAACAGTTGCAGCAATACCCTGATCGGATACGGCAGCTTTTTGGTTTGATGCCATTGGAAGCTCTTAACTTCGACTATTGGCTAATCTTCCGCTATGTCTACTTCACTTGTGTGCAGCCTGTGTTCTACTGCATTCGGTGCCCCTTTTAATGGGCCCTGGACGTCTGCCTGTCCACCACACCATGCCCTGCCCTGGATTTTGAACTGTTGATGGGTCCGTTGATGTCCCATAACCAGGACTGTTCCTTGGGTATGCAGCTAATGTGCGATCCTTCGCTGGGGCCGGTGGCTGAAGCGAGTCCCTGGGCCTGTGCACAGCGCCTCTTGGATCTGAGTTTCATCAAAGTAGACATAGGTTGCCCTGGAATGCTCCTGACAGCCACTGGATAGGAGGAGCATGTCTGCTCATTTGATTTGCCTAATTGGATGGCATCCCTTTTCACTCTGGAAGGTTCTGATGCCGTATTGAAGCTTATGGCATTTCACTTGTCACGCAAGGTTTTTGGCCCGGATGATAAACTGTGATTGGATATATTTTTGCATCCAAAATTGTTTCGATTTTCATTACATCAATGTCCTACTTTGGACTTTGGTTTCAATTTGGCCTTTGAATGAGACGCTTTGGCTCTGCTTACCTGTGACTTCTGTTTTAGCCCAGTGCTAACGTCCTGATCAAGGGAAGGATGTCATATGGGCCTTGAGGACATTGTCGTCTTCCCTATGTTAGCATGAGTACACTGCACACTGTCTGCTGCTTTGCACATGTTACTACATATGCTTATTTTGCATATGCCTCTTTGACACTTTCACACAAGAACCTAGAGTTGTTTTCACACTTTGTAGGTTACTGGGATTTAGTCTGAACATTGTGAACAAGGTCGAACAACAATGCCCCTTGGTATTGTGTTCTGGTCAGGCCCTAGCACCTAGACAAAACATTCAGATGCAGTTTTCTGTTTTGGAGCACGTTCTTTGGTCTTATTGGAATACACGGATAGGTAGCACACACTTGGAGAGCGACCTTTCCAGGGAGAAGGGCATGACAGCACCTATGATGTAGATCCACTATCTATAGACTGAGGTACGTGGTCTGCAGATAACTCCCAGAGATCTTCTAATATATAATCATCTTGCTTCTGTACAAGGGGAGGGAGGTTAGGCTACTCTGTCATTCACTTTGACAGCTCCTTTTATGATTTACGGACTACTTTCTATGCTGACCATATTTGTGTTATGCATTTTTCTGCTCGTTGTGGCATGAATACTGCATGTTAGTTCAAATAAATATTTTAAACTTGTTTGTGTCTCTGTCAGACCTTATTGTCGACGAGTACAAGAGAATGCCTTAAAGGGTGTGTCTTGCAACCGCGATTCCTGAGAGAGTCGGGAGTGTTGTGTTCTGGGGTGTCTAATCACTTGTTCCTCTGTGAGTGAGTAGGAGGACAAGTGAGACACTATAGCTAGTCCGCACCGGGCTCATGGAGACTAAGGTGGTAGGATAACTCAGTCCCTACATACTAAGGTCCCATAATCCCACGCATAGTTCTGTGCTTGTGCAGGATCCTTGCAACACAATTGGTTGTGTGCAGTTAAACAAAAAAGATGCTGCAGGTGAAACATGGCCTGTGAGACAGAGTAGAAGCATTCTGAGACTTGCATCTGAGAGAGAACTTGCACCAACAGATGAATCTCCGGAGTGTGATCTGAGTAAACTAAGCAAGCCACAGAAAGTGCTAGAAGGTGCAAGAGAGCTTGAGTGGTGTGTTGGAGATACCCCTCTCCAGAATAGACTTATCTGGTTACAAATGCCGGGGGAAGCGAGGTCTGAGATTTTGATACAGGTTGTTGAGATTTTGCTGAGTTACTGGAATTAAAGCTAACTTAATTTTGTTATTGACTGTACCATTTCCACCAAGCTTGAGCAGTTTACGGACTCTGATTCTGGAAGATATTGAATTCCTAAGCTCCGGAGCTCCACAGTTTCCTCAAGAGATTGCAGCATTGTGAGCTGAACTAATCCAACAAGTCATTGGGAAGGTTAGCTCTAATCTCATAAGGGATGTAATTTAAACTTTGAACTGTAAATAAGTTGCTTGAAAAAAGATATTCTAGGCCAGAGTGGAAGAAGAATAAAAATAGGGACTTTCATCTAGAAAAAAAAAGGGCTAGGGAAGTCTTCCAAGCTGTGTAAATACTGTATAAAAGACTGTTGAAAAGAACATTTCAAGGTTTCAAAGAGAAAGTTGCTCAAGTACTTTGTTACTTTGATCAGGAACGACAGTTCCCAATTATTATTATGAACGTTTCTACATCGTTAGAACGCAATAATTTGGGAGACCGACCAGTTACACAAGTGCAGGGTAAACTCCCTTCTGACAAGGAGGGTCGTCCTGTCTTTCCGAAAAAGACATGGGACAAGAATAAGCAGCAACAGCAGCCTCCACCTGACGCTTCTGAGTGTAGATATGATTTATGCGACTGCTCTAAAATTAAGACACCTGAGAAGGTTCCAGGTTCCTGATCCCGGTTCTCCTCGTTTCTTTCGGGAATCATCAGGTCAACAATTTGGCAGGGGAGAACAACAGGATCGCAGACAGGGTGAGTCCACGCAACAAAGATGAGACCCACAGCAGCAGCAGTTTGACGTGAAGTCAAACAGGAGGAACCACCTCAATATCGTGCCCCATTTCAAAAGAAAAAAGTTGCCGCTTTGACAACAAAGTATGCCCCAGTGAAGTACTGGGTTTTTAAAACCCAGCGGTGCAGGGGAACACACCCTAAGACTTCGGGTTCTTCCTGTTTCAGACCTACTTCTAGGTGAAGTCAAAGATCGATTTATTGGCTGCAGACCAATTACGGGTATCCGAGAAGTACAACACAATGTATGTTCTCAGGAGACTGCTTAAAACTTACAGAAACGGCCTTCTCCTTATATACAAAATATCATGCTTCAGGCACACATTCCTCGTTTTACGATATGGTCATTCACATGTATTCATTACAAACGAAAAGGCAGAGTCATGATGACCATCCCACATTCCAGTTAAGCCAGCCCACAATTATTTACCCAGCGAGGCTCAGATCCCACATCAGATATCAACAGACCCCAATAAACACAGCCATCTCCTGTTTGTAAAACAAGCCATAAAGCAGGAAGAGTCAGGTGTGAAAGAGATTAGCCGGAGGCTTGTGTGGGATGAAAAGGCTTTATGGTGCGTCAAACCCTGATGCTAATCACAGGTGGCCGTAGGATGGGGAGCTCGTGGGACCGGACTGACCTGGGGCAGCGGAGCCAAGCTGCACAGGTCACAGAGAAGTCAAATAGAAAGCACACATAATCTGAAGGCCTGTGCTTGTTCGTAATGTGTAGCCTATGTGAGGGCAACCATAAAATGGCCACCGCTCCAAGATGGAACCCACGAAGTCAATGTGTAATATCGTATACACAGTGCATTTATCGATAAAACGTTATGCAAAGCACTTGTACATACTTCATTGGCCATTCGCGGTTCGCTAAAACCGGAATAGGCAGGGTAGGGCCCTGCCTCCCACGCGGTCCCAAATTTTAAAGTACCAGAGACCCTCCTTTTGCCCTTACATAGGCAATAACTATACTCATTTTAATCCGAGTCCAGGTCTATATTCATGAAGTTATAGAGATGTTGCTGTAGCATCATCCTATTACTTAGCTCGTCCCTCGATACAGATTTCCTTACGCATAATGTAGCACAGAGGCCACATATCGCAGGAGCACACTGTATACACAGACAGAACAGGAAAAGGATGGCTAAGATCATTCCAATGACCATCAGAATCTTCCAACCCCAGGCAGATATCAATTCCCAGAACCACCCCACCAGTGACCAATCTCCTTTATCCATCTGAATAGATTCAGATATTTTATGCAGTTTGGAGATGGCTTGATAAACTGTTGGAGCGTTATCTGGTATGAAAATGCAACAGCTAGATTGGATGACCTTACATACCCTACCGCGGTCTGCAAGTATGACGTCTAGAACCATACGGTTCTGCAAAGTCATGAGGCGATCTGCTTGGAGCTCAGCTGTCAAATTACCAAGGGCACCAGCCGTTACATTAACAGTGGATTCAACCACACGAGTCAGTTGTCTCAGGTTCCTACTATTAACCATAGGTCCCCAAAACGGCAGGAAACCCAAAAAGAAGTCTCCCGCTTCCTGACCGGCAGTATCCTCCTTACTAACCACGCCTCTTACAACTCTGGTCTTGTGATAATCAGAGGCAGCAGTAAATGTCGGCGGTAGCAAGTTTGCAATATAACATGTGCCCGAGAAATCAGGGGGCAACCATGTATATGCTCGGTCATTGCAGACAAAATATGTACCCTTGGCAGGCAAAAACGCAGGGGAAAACTGTGATGGAAAAGTGTACGTTTCAGTACAGTCACTTTTCCCCAGTTGAGCTCTTGGATTCTGACCATTACCTTGTAAACAGAACCGACCTATGTGGGGTACGACCCAAATTGGGGATGAGATTTTTCGCTGCCTTTCACCCAGACTAATGCTATACCCCGTCGCGTTCCAACCTACATAAGCTCGCAATTCATCCTTGGGAATAGATGAGTATGCATCGATATCTCTGCTCATATCGGCAACTCCTTTCATTAAGGCTTTATTATTTGTGCTAGGTCTGATGGAACGCGGTTGTTGCGGGGAGTAAGCATCTAATGCAAAAAGAAACATGGTCTGGAATGCCCATGACGATCCATTGTAGCTAAACGGCAGCACTAGATAAGGAATACCCTTGTTAATGGTATGTGGCATTAAACCACACACCCAGCAATTGGTTGTATTCATAACTAGCTGGTGCTGGTGCAGGAGTTTAATGAATGAATTGTTTACGAACTCAGACCGTCTAGCTTGTTCGTGTTCAGGCAGAGGGTGAAAAGAGTGCAAGGAGGCAGTAGGAGGAGGCATAGGTTGTACAGTGGGTGCAAATGGTACTTGAGAGGAGAAGAATACATAACCTACAGTAAACACCATCATACTACATAGTATAAACAAACATAATAATACAAAACGTTTTCTCTTCATTATTTTACATATTTTCGTCTTAAAGTTCATTTCCTCAGCGAGTCTCTCCATCTTGAAAAACTCCATCCTCTAATCGTGCCGCTCGCGGCGGGTGAGTATCTTCTGCTAAGGAGTACGCCCGTCAGTCCAGGGAACGCCCTAGACCAACCAGAACCGTTGACCTAACGTCTTCGGCCTGTACCCCAAAGTCTTGGCACCGCGACCCTGCGGCTGAACCCGGATGGTGGTTCGAAAAACAAAAATCAAAAAGTCCTTCAGATGGGAGAGCTATAATATCAAAAAAAAAATAGTAAGGGAGGAGAATTTTTATTTGTCCATAGGCCTTGGTCTCAAGTTATATCGGTTTCTGCCAGGTACTGTCTGGTCCTGGAACAAGAGTTCAGGCTCTGTGGTGTCCAATCGAATTGACGGTGGCACAGCTTCTTGCAAAATATCGTCACTCTCTTGTTCTGAAGTTGTGCCTCTTACGCGTGCATTACTAAATGGTACAAAACGGGGTACAGTGTCTGTTTCAGAATCAGCGATACCCTCCTGGACCCACCGGTCATATGGTAGGGGCAAAGGGATCCGTTTGCAGTGGGCGCCGTGAATCCAATTCTTTTTCCCTTTAACTCGAACCGCTGATCTTGTCGATAGAAGTACGAGGTGAGGGCCGATCCAACGGGGCTCATCGTTGCTCTTTCGCTGAAAGTTCTTCACGAGTACCCACGTGCCAGGGTCGATAGGGTGTCCTGGAGCTTCAGAGGCCTGGGGGAGAGTATCGTGCACCTGTTGGTGTAAAACACGCAATTTAGCCGTCAATTCATACAGATAGTCAAGCAGTACTGGATGTTCGATTTCGCTGAATTTTGTCGGTCTTGGCACACCCCATACATTGGCCGGGCGGCCAAAAACCACTTCATATGGACTAAGTCCCACTCGTGAATGCACAGTCATTCTGGTGGATAGGAGTGCTAAAGGCAGAGCGTCAGGCCATTTAAGACCGGAGCTCGCCTGGATTTTGGCCAGTTTTAGCTTCAGAGTGCCATTGTAGCACTCTACTAATCCAGCTGATTGGGGGTGATTTGCAGCGTGTAATTTTTGCTTTATCCCTAACCCCTCACACACATTCTTCATCACTCGACCCACAAATTCACTCCCATTATCACTCCACACCATTCTTGGCATTCCAAACCTAGGGAAAAATTATTTCACAAGGGCTTTGGCTGTGGATAAAGCAGTGTTGTCTTTTAGGGGATATGCTTCTATCCATTTTGAAAAAGCGCAAACAACAACCAGTACATATTTCAAGTTGTTGCACCTTTCCATGTGGATAAAATCTAGCTGCAAAACCTCAAATGGATATGATGGAGGCGCAAAATGACCAGCTGGAGTCGGGGTTCCCTTACCAGGGTTGTATTTCAAACATACCATACAATTCTTGACCACATTCTCTGCACACTTGGGAATTCCAGCGTTCTGCCATACTGGAGCCAACAACTTACAGATTCCTTTCACACTGATATGTGCCATTCCATGTGCCATAGTAACCACTGGAAGCACATATGCATCAGGTAGCAACCATCGCCGATGTTCTGACAGATCAACCCAACAACCATTCTCATCCAATTTACCCGTACTTTCTCTCCACTTGCTCAACTCTTTCTCTGTGGCTTCAGCTTGAAGGGACTTCACACTTTCTATCGTGTTTTCACACATTCCAACATCATTAACCCATCTTGCAGGGCCTGCAACATACATTCGAGTCTTCACATCTTTTGCTGTTTCTTTCGCGATTTCGTCAGCAAACGCATTACCACGACCAACATCATCAGTGACTTTCTTGTGCGCACTGCATTTCATAATCGCAACTTGTAACGGTAGGGTCAGTGACTCAAGGAGATCATTCACCAACTTGCCATTCTGAATTTTAGCTCCATGCGAAGTCAGGAACCCACGTTCCTTCCACAATCGCCCAAAACTATGGGCCACACCAAAGGCGTACTGGCTGTCAGTATATATGTCACTTTCATTCCTTCAGACAACACGCATGCTCTTGTAAGGGCAATTAATTCTGCTGCTTGAGCCGAATTATGTGGCACACGTGCAGTTTCAACGATCGTGTGCAAAGTCGTGATAGCATATGCAGCAGTCGTATCACCATTCGGAAGCTTGAAGCACGAACCATCCACCCATAAGGTACCATCACACTCAGTCAGGGGAGTATCTTTAAGATCTATTCTCCCTTTCGTCTCTTCTTCTGTTCTGAACAGACAATCATGCTGCTCAATCTCATCTATGTCTGCTGGAATCGGCAATAATGTAGCTGGGTTCAACGTGTTGCATCTTTTTATGTGTATATGGTTTGCCAACAGTGTCAATTCATATCCTGACAATCGAGCACTAGTTAAGTGCTGTGTCTTGGTCCGGTTTAACAATGTGTCCACAGCATGTGGAACCATAACAATCAATGTGTTATCCATTACCAATCCAGCAGACTGTCGAATAGACATAGCTGCTGCGGCTGTAGCTCTCAAACAACTTGGCAATGTCCTCGCTACCGGGTCCAAGGTTGACGAAAAATACGCGCATGGACGCGGTCTGTCTCCAAAAGGCTGTTTTAGCACTGATAATGCGCAACCGTCCTTTTCATGAACATACAATGTAAAAGGCTTGCTGTAGTCAGGGGTACCCAACACAGGAGCTGAACATAATGCATTACGCAGTTCCCAAAAACTTTTCTGACACTCTTCAGACCATGGGACAGGATTCGGTGTATTTTTACAGGTTAATGCTAACAAAGGCTTTGCCAGCAAAGAAAAATTTGGTATCCAGTGCCTACAGTATGAAGTAATGCCCAAGAATGCACGCACTTCTCTCTGTGTTCTTGGCACACTTAATTGTGCAATGGCTTGAATTCTTTCTGGGGTCAATTTCCTTCCCTCCTTCGATAAGAGATGACCTAAGTAGGTCACTTCTTGTCGACAATATTGCAGTTTGGAGAGAGACACTTTATGATGAGAGGCAGACAAATGACACAACAATGACAATGTAGCTTCTTTGCAAATCCTTTCAGTATCCGCGGCGATTAGTAAATCATCAACATACTGAATAAGGATAGCGCCACTAGGTAAAACGAGTGCATCAAGCTGCGCTTTTAAAGCCTGACTGTATAGTGATGGACTTTCACAGTAGCCCTGTGGAGCGCGTTTAAAGCGGAAGCTTCGACCACCTAAACTGAAGCCAAAAATGTCCCTGCTCTCCTCTGCAATTGGGATGCTAAAGAAAGCATTCTTTAAATCGATTACTGAGAACCATGCAGCGGAGGCTGGAATCATAGTTAACAAGGCAGTTATATCAGGGACAACTGGAAACTGTGGCACAACAATTTTATTTACCTCTCTAAGATCAATCACAAATCTGTAAACAGGTGGCTGTGAAGGGTCCGTACGTTTTAAAACAGGTAAAACAGGACTATTGCAAACGTTGCCTCTTGTCTCTTCAATTACACCCTTTTTAATCAAATCACTGACAATTGCTAACAACGCTTTCTGACCTTCATTGGAGATCTTGTACTGGGGAATGCGTGGCAATCTGACATTGGCTTTTAAAGTTACCACGTATGGTGGTATTTCCAAAAGACCCACATCATTGGAACCAGTAGCCCAAAGGACATCCGGAAGGGATGACAATTCAGGTGGCATTGTGTTCTTTGACAAATACATCGGGGAAATCACTTCCTTACCTAATGTAAGTTGTACTCCTGAGGGAGAACAATATAGCATTGCATGCAATCTTTTTAACAAATCCAACCCTAACAGATTTTCACCACAACCTGTCGTTCGGATGAGGGGTGCTTTTAGCTCGCAAGGTCCAACAGAAAGGGGCATAGGACTAGAAATCGGGTTCCTAACTGGGGCGCCAGAAAAACCTACTGAAACATTCATTTCGCCAGACAAAGGCGCGCCAGGGAGTTTTGAATGCATAATTGAACTCTTTGCAGCACCAGTGTCCAGCAAAAAGGGCTCTGTTACACCCGCTGTAGTTACCTTAACATACGGTCCACTCTGATCCACTGGTACTGAAACAACTCCCTCTCTCTGTCTATGGCTGTCCTAGTAATCATTACCTTCCACATTGTCGTCTTCTGCATAATAATCATTATTATAGTACTGAGCTGTATTACCAGTTGCATTGGCTTGCTGATCAAAGCTATTTATCGTATTTTGAGGCGGAAGAGGACGCGCGTTCTGGGGAACATTTCCACGCCCTCTACCTCTAGGAGCTTGCTGACCACCTCTACCTCTCGCGCCATACGCATTACTAGTACGCTGCATTAATTTAGGACAACTATACTTAAAATGACCTTCCTCTCTGCAATATGAACATTGATTGGGACCTATAGGGATACGTGGTTGATAATACCCATTCATTTGCTGGTTATTCTGAAACTGTTGGGGTTGCTGATAGATACCTTGGGTTTGCCTACAATTATTCTGACCTCCACGTGGCGGATAAGCCTGCTGTAAAAGTACCTTCGTTTTCAGTTCTTTCGTTTTCTTGTCTGTTCTATCCTTCTCGTCTTTATCCCTATTTTCGTAATACTGTGCAGTAGCCAGTATTTGCGCTGAAGAGGAAACAGCCCAAGAACTCTCTGAATCTTTTAATTTCTTACACAACTCGGGAAGTAGATTCTGCTCAAATTTATCAACAAATAACCGTTGGCCACCTCAGTACTCATGTCTTGACCACTGTGGTCAATAAACGTTTCTTCAAACCTTGTAAAGAAATCGGACACTGTCTCATCTTTCTTCTGCTTGCATGCGGATAGTTTATCCCAATTCACGCGCATCGCGGGCATTAAAGTTTTCATGTATGTAATAATTCTACCGGGGAGGTCTGCTACGAGGGGCTCAGGTTTTGCACCACCAACTTGTCTAGTGTCTGCAGCAATGATATTAGCCCATGTGCCCCCTAGTTCTGCAGCATGATCCGTATTACGAATGGATCCCCATAAAGGCTGTGTAACAACATTCCCAAACAACATATCTATGTCAGCCAGATTCATGACACACGAGTCTGCAGTCTGTGATAACTCCTTATAATATCCTGCAGGGTTTTTACGGGGATCAGGCAATGTCTGTTTAAGCGCTAACACTTCAGAACGCTTCCATGGGACATGTACCCAAACACGCTGAAAATGAGCTGGAACAGCTGGATTAGCATTTGGATCAGCAGGTCTCCAAACTGGAGGAACCTCACGCATCGGATATTGGCGCGCTTTTACCTTTTTCCCCACAGGGAATTCCTGTTCGAACAATGATTGTTGACAATCGCCATTCCTGAAGGACAGTAAAGTCGCAACCGCTTTATCTACATCGGGACCCACAATTATACCTGTTCCAAAATCAAATCGCACTCGACACAACTCCTGCGGGTTTGAGTTTGAACCATGATCCTCCAATTCCTCACAGAGGAATTCACACATTTTGTCAAACACATACCTCTGTTTTGGGGCGTCCCATTGGTGAAAAACATTAACAACTGATTCCACATCATAGAGTGAAGGGAAAACAATCCACCTACGCGCCATATGATCTAGTACCTCTTTCTCTTCGGGATTAGGCAGCTGACTGCGCAACTGCTTACGTTGTAAACCAGGGGTCACACTAGATGACCCAAAGAGAGGCGATATTAAACTAGTAACTACATTCGCTAGTCGTTGTCGTGCTGAAGGAGAAGTTGAGGCGAAAACGGGGGGATAGACAGAGGGAAGAAAAGTGGATGCAGATACAGGTGCCTGGGTAGTGTAAGGAAGAGCGCCAGGGGAGGCAGCTGATGTACTAGGCAAAGTCGCAGGAAGCGCGGGGGCAACAGGTAACAAAACTGGCGGCCCTTGAGAGGGCTGCACTGCAGGGATAGGAGCCAGCTGAGGAGGAGCTGGCGGCTGTGGGAAGGCTTGCAGCACATTAACTGGAGGCTGCATATTTACGAGCTGTGGAGGCGCTGTGGCATTTTGCGCATACGGGGGTGGCGAACTTAGCAAATGAGACATTAGGGAATCTTTCTCTTTTTCTTTCGTCTCATCTTGTGGAAGGGGTGACAAAACTGGGTAACATTTATCTATCCCTAGTTTACGCTGTCTATGTAACTGCTCATTCATTTGTTCCTCCTCATTATCTTTAAATTACACAGCTGCTTGCATCATTGACATACCTTTTTCTCTCTTATTTCTTTTTGCTAGCTTAATTTCCTTCTGTTTGGCTTCCTTTCACCATAGGCGGAAAGAATCAAACATCGCCGGCCGGGCTTTCTTTTTAAACAACTTAACTTCCAAATTATCTAAGATATCTGTATCGAAACTACCATTTTGGGGCCATTTTAAAACACCGTCCTTTCTGGTGTATCGGATCCATACTTCATTATATGCAATGGGGCCCACGCCATGTTTTACATAAAGCTCATAAGTTGGAGTTCCAATTGGAGGAACCGGACACAAATCCTCTAATTGGGAATCCCTTTTACAACCCAAACAAAACAATCTTCCAAATACACTAGAACCAGGCATCTTCGCTCACTAGTCTAGTTTCAAACTTCAAAGGATTATCGAATACGATAGTCTCGTGAATACATGAGTCCTCTGGCTTTGGCACTTGCAAGCTCCAAATCAAAGCGATCCCGAAGGATACCAAATTCCCGAAGGATACCAAACAAACTGGGAGACGCTCCACTTATACTTAACTGAATATCGATGATCGATGGCGTCACCAGAAGACTCTCTCAATTGTTTCGCTCTACCAAATCGTCAAGGGTCCAAAACAGGGCGATTAATCAGGGCAGCAGTCCTTCGTAGCCGTCGGGACGCGGAGAACCTTGCAGAAAAGACTTTCGGACCACGTCGACATGCAGGGGTCGATGAAGTGGCGGCCTTCCTCCGGAATTTCCACACGAAGCTCCTCACGAACCTCTGGCTTGGACCGGTACCGCTGAAATCGCCCCACGTTGGGCGCCAACTGAAGTACTGGGTTTTTAAAACCCAGCGGTGCAGGCGAACACACCCTAATACTTCGGGTTCTTCCTGTTTCAGACCTACTGAAACACAGAGTCTTCTAGGTGAAGTCAAAGATTGATTTATTGGCTGCAGACCAATTACGGGTATCCGAGAAGTACAACACAATGTATGTTCTCAGGAGACTGCTTAAAACTTACAGAAACGGCCTTCTCCTTATATACAAAATATCATGCTTCAGGCACACATTCCTCGTTTTACGATATGGTCATTCACATGTATTCATTACAAACGAAAAGGCAGAGTTATGATGACCATCCCACATTCCAGTTAAGCCAGCCCACAATTATTTACCCAGCGAGGCTCAGATCCCACATCAGATATCAACAGACCCCAATAAACACGGCCATCTCCTGTTTGTAAAACAAGCCATAAAGCAGGAAGAGTCAGGTGTGAAAGAGATTAGCCGGAGGCTTGTGTGGGATGAAAAGGCTTTATGGTGTGTCAAACCCTGATGCTAATCACAGGTGGCAGTAGGACGGGGAGCTCGTGGGACCAGACTGACCTGGGGCAGCGGAGCCAAGCTGCACAGGTCACAGAGAAGTCAAATAAAAAGCACACATAATCTGAAGGCCTGTGCTTGTTCGTAATGTGTAGCCTATGTGAGGGCAACCATAAGATGGCCACTGCTCCAAGATGGAACCCACGAAGTCAATGTGTAATATCGTATACACAGTGCATTTATCGATGAAACGTTATGCAAAGCACTTGTACATACTTCATTGGCCATTCGCGGTTCGCTAATACCGGAATAGGCAGGGTAGGGCCCTGCCTCCCACGCGGTCCCAAATTTTAAAGTACCACACCAGGAAGTGAGAACCCTCCTCCTTGGGTGGTGACTCTCTTCGAGAGTGCAGCGGAAGTTACCACAGTTCTCCGGACACTCCACCAGCTTCTGGAGGCGAAAGCAACTGACACTTTCATAACTGTTGAAACCACGGACGCACGCGTAGCTCCACCTGAATTTTTTATCATTTAGCCCTTCAAATCGAAGGTGATGTAAACCGCACTGTCAATGAAGTGTTTTGGGATAATTTGACTTCTTTCTATGACATTTTGCTGGCAGTGGTTAATTGGCCTCCCCCTTGCTTGACCTAGGGGCGAGGATGTAATCCTTCACTCTTTTTCTCAGTACGTCCCTGGGGAGGCTAAACAAGCTTATGCTTCGGAGTGGGCTCTATCCTTAGCTATTGTTTTATATCACAATCAGGCAGGTTGGCACGAGGATTCTCCTTTGCATGTTATTCAATTACAGCCTACACCATGGCCCCAACCACAATATCCCATTAAACGCGATGCTAAGGCGTCCATTAGTGGCATTCTGACTTAATTGGAATATCAGGGTGTAATTCAGCCCTGTGTCTCTTCGATGAATAATCCTCTTTTTCCGATATTAAAACCGGACAGTTCATATCATATTGTTTTGGACTACAGACACTTGAATCGTCATGTTTGTACCTTTGCAGTACAAAACATACAAAGTTCAGCATTAGTAAATAACATTGTCTGCAAAAAGTTTAAAACCACCTTAGACATTTCTAATGGATTTTACAGTCACACTTTGGCTCCGGAAAGCCGTGACTTGACAGCATTCAGTGCTCTCTGCAATCAGAGGCACTATGTGATATTGCCTATGGGGTATACGAATAGCCTCAGAGTTTTTGCAGCATGCATTGTGTTGATTTTACATGAAATAGATCCTGATGCATTTTCATATGTCGATGACATTTACCTGAAAGATGATGAGCTCAATCCACATCTTAAGCGTGTGGATCGTGTTATTACCAGTTTCGCCGCTTTGGGTTACAAGTTCAATATTGCAAAATCCCATATTGCATTTTTGGCAGTTCTTTTCCTTGGTTACGAATTAAACAACGAGGGTAGGGGGATGGCACCCCACTTTTTGGAGAAGTGTGCTCAATTGCAACCTCAGACTACCCTCAAGAAGTTAGAACCTTTACTGGATTTCTTGAATTTTGGCAGAACCTATATTCCCGATTATGTCCAGCGTATCAAACCGCTATACGCGTTGATACAACCTGCCTTTTCTTTCCAGTTGGCTTCTGGAACACACCGCGGTACTGTACTCTTTGCAGTCTGATTTGCTTGCAACTCAATACTTGTGAATAGAGAAAATACTACCAATTTGGCTATATGGATTATACCAGCAACAGTAGGATTCACTTACATGACTTTTTAATGAAGGAGACACGGGTCCCATTGTCTATAAATCACATTTGTACACTCTGCAGAGTTGCGTTTTTTGTCTACTGAAAAAATATATACTGCAGTACAGATGGCGATTCTAAAGGAGCGCCCTCTGGCTCAGGGCAAACACATTTTTGTTGTTTCGCCAGAGCACGCTTTGGAGGCTGTCACAAAGGCGAGTGTACCCAATTCAAAAGCACTGCATCCGTGTTGGATACAATGGGCTACTTCGTTGATGTCTGCTGAGGTCAATTTTGTTTTTAATCCTTCTTTATAAACACGAGTTTCTTCAATATGAACATGTTCATCCTCCTCCTTCGTCCTTTCTTCCTCTCGATCAGTAGAAATGCATCATTTACACTGATGGTTCCGCACTGCCAGCCATTGGTTCTAAATAGGCTTATTCTGCTGCCTGCGCAATAGTTGCAGGTATAATTGAAAACGGTGATTTAAAATTTTCCCTAGTTCACAAGCAATCAATCGGGAATTGCACAGCACAATTGGCTGAGTTACGTGCTTTACTCTTGGCTCTTGAGTTTGCCAATCCTGAGTTGCCTACACTAGCAGTGTGTGACTCTTTCTATTGTGTACAATCCTATAATGACGACTTATTCTTTTGGAAGTGATTTTCGAGATTATAAAGTTAGCGCAATAAAGCATAAAATTCTTTGGGTCCGAGTGGCTGCTCTTAAGGACCATTTGCCACTCATGCATGTTATCCATACCTTAGGACATTAGCGCGTGGGAGCACACACTGTTGGTAATTCTACGGCTGATGAAGCAGCCAAATTTGCAGAAGCCACATGTTCAGTTGCAGCCGTTACAAGGTCCACGACTAAAATTGACGATGACATTTTGGCGGATATAGCCGCAACGAAGGAGGGTACTCCAGTGCCCTAGGGTTTTCCTTCCCGTTATACCTACCAGTTAACTACTGATCAGGTACCATTTGTGACTATTTCCACAGTTGGTGATCCCAACGAGGACGACATACTTTCTCAGATTGTAGCCGCCCAAGAAGGAATGGCTTCTGCGCATGCAGGAGTGACGCCCGCAATTTCTCATTTACAGCAACGTTATTGGTTCTACTGTTTTGCGTTCACCACAGACTTATGTCTTCATCTCTAATCATCCCTTTGGGTGTATTTATCTTGATCACAGTGGTCCTTTAACACCCAACAATGCAATGCTTTCAAATATATTTTGGTTGACCTGGACTCATGCAGCAGGTTCCTCTGGGTTTGGCCACAGCGCTGTGCTGATGCTCATACTGTTATAAAAAATGTGCATGTCTTTGTAGGGACGTATGCCTGTGGCACCTTCCATTCAGACCAAGGTGCGGCTTTTGTCTCTAAGGCTTACCGTGATTCGATGAAGTCTGTGGGGGTGCAGGTGCAGTTCTCATCTCCATATCGGCCTGAGGGCAACTCTGCTGTGGAGCCGATGAACCGTGACTTAAAGCAGTGTTTAACAGAAAGGGTATTAGGTACAGGCAGTGGATGGTTAACTCATCATAATGAGGTTCAACATGCACAAAATAATCTCCCAAGAAGAATTGTGGGTGGGTGGACCCCGTACGAAATGCTCTTTGGCATTAAGATGTTTGTGCCAGACATTGATGGTCTAGATGTTGTGGCAGCTGCCGCAAGATTTGATGTAGATAACCATTGTGCTATGATACAGGATCTTCAAAAGAATTGAGATTCTCTAGCAGAATTCCACCTGCCCTTGCCAATGGATGCTGCAGTGCGGATTCCTGTTTCTGGCTGGCTTCCTAAAACTGGTGATCTAGTCCAGGAAAAAGTGGCGAACAAGAAAAAATTCAGTCCCGCATACCAGGCTCCGGTCCCGGTCCTCGGTCTTAAGGGCACTTGAACAGTGATCTTACCTCTGCTATCTAGATGCAAGGACAATCGATTCATTTCAGTTGAACATGTCAAGTTACATCATATAGCCAATTCTGAAAAGTGTTCCTACGAGCATCCCGTGTCAAGATGTTTCACTACATCAGATTAATTTTGTTTTTTTCCTGACTCTCCCAAGCAGCCGGATGGGGAGGTTGAGTCTTCAGTTGATCAATTAACTGTTTTACCTTTTATATATTTCACGGTGAAAAAAGAGTACACTTTCCCACCTGTTGAACTTTCAGTTGATCTCCCAGACACTATAATACATTTGACTTCTAGTGAAGAACAGCCCCCAATGTTTCAGCTCAGTTCTAGCGGTTACTATATCGACCAAGATAATTTTTCTTCTACCATATCTTCGTTGTCTTCTACTATCTATCTGCCCCCTGCACAGATTTGTATTTTCATCTTGTGGTTGAAAAGAACTTACCTGGTCCCACCATGGACTTACATCTGGATCGCATTGTCAATGGTACTCCTCTTCATTTGGATTGGATTTATGTCTTTTTCCATGTGAATAATGGCCACCACCTGCCTGAACGCTCTGCTGTAGAACTGGTTGACGGAGTTCTGGCCCCTCACATGTCTTCCCATAAAATAAAAAGAGATCAGACCCTGGGTAACGTTTCAGCAGTCCCAATCGCAAGTGGCATTGTTTGGGACAAGGTGCCATTCATTGTATATGGTCCTACGGAGACCCTGAAAATTTCATATGTCCTCCGTGTTTCCCTAGGTGATGTCGTTATACCTGGAGTGCATTCGAATGATCGGGATGTTAATGCTGTAAATTCATTATTTTCAGCTTTTAATTATACCCAATGTGAACATTGCCCAACACCATCTAAAGGAAGTTCCGTAACACAGAAAAAGAAATGTAAATATTTCACTGGTTACAATCTATCCGATCCCGCATCATATTATTTCAAATTGAATTTCACGCTTTTGAACAAAAATATACTTATGCAGACTAAGTTGGTTTCTTCCTCATCATTCATAGCAAATCTGTCGCTGAAAGGTTACGACTGCAAGTGCAAGGTAGCGAGTCCTTGCATTTTGCCTGTCTAATACCATCTTAATTGATATTTTTAAATCAGGCTGTTCAGCAAACTACTTGTTTTGGTTTAGCCACTGCTAAAATTTTAAATACTCCCTCTATTCCGTCTCTGGCCCAATATGGCAAATGGTGCACATATACTAACAATACTATGGAAGAATCAGCTTCAATGATAAAAAAAAATTACTTTTAATTCTTGTGTGATTAATCCAGATGGTTGGGTAATATGGCCTACAGACACTAATGCTTGTCCCTTATGCTTTATGAATGCAACACAAGGGTTTAACCAACATAGGCCGGATCCACGATACCCCCATTAACATACCATTACTACTTATTCGGTTGGCAACCTATGCCAACAATGGTTGGAACATTCACACTCTAGTCTGTGAAACGCCATCTTTCCCTTTTGCCAGGTGACATTGATCTTCCCGATTTTCTTCTAGGTCCAAAGTCCCCACGCAACAAACGTTTTGTTTATGCAGTCTATAATGAATTTCGGAAACTGCCACAGATGGAAGCAGCAGTACGCTTACGCCAAATAGATCAGGATAATTTGGGAAAGGTACATGCAGTAGTTGATAATAGTATTAACACGCTATCTTTTCAGATATACACCTTGGATAATATTGTGTCTTCTGTTATTAATATTGTTCAGAATGAAGTGTCTACTTTGTATCATGGTCAGAATCAGCTTTGATCTGTCATGTAATTTGGTTGGACACTACAAACACTTAAAAATGGGAGGGTACCATGGGACTACCTGAATGCTACAGCACTGTTTATACCTTTTAATTTGATTGATTAACAAAAATGTATGTCTATGAAAGACACAACATATACTATGTTACACATCAAGAAACTAGAACAGTTACCATTTATGGTAGCGGAAACAGTTTCTGCAGTATGGTTAATACATGGGATTATTTCATTACCCATCTCACTATTCCAATTTACAGCTTGTATGAAACACTATCCAGTAGGTAGATACAAACTGCTTGGGAGCAGTTACATACATGAGTTATGGTTGTTGCCCTTCGAATTCCGTTGTCAGTGTGCAGAAAATTATGTTTTCCTTACAGGGGAGGATTGTGACTCTATAGTCAGCCACTCCTTTGTGTGTAAACAAGTGAAACTTTACGGCGCCGGCAATGTTTCAGCCCCTAATTTGGATTGTTTTTTAAAGGGAACCCCGGTTCCTTCAATCCAACTCTCACTTTGCTTTCTAATGGCAGATATCTCATTCTCCACAATCAGAACTGCTGTGCTTACGGGCAGGCATCCCGTACATTGTAACAATTTCACAATGTGTTACTTGTTGCAGCAATGTCCTGTTTCCCCCGTCCCCAAGTGGGAGTGTAGATAGTTTGCTGTGGCCTTCCATTCCAATTTTGAAAACAGATTCCCATAAGCTTAGCAGACTCAAAGCGCTATTGTTTCAAAAAGAAATTGCTCTCACGTCAGCTTGTGAGACCTTCAAATTGCAGGTGGTGAGAACGTCTTGTGAAATTCAGTTGTTACTAAACACCAATCTCCCCCCACACTTTGGAGAGTTAATTCACCAAATATTTAATGCTGATACGGCAGGCAAAGCCCATTTTATTTTAATTGTGGGATCTGGCCTGGTCACCTCAATTCAGACTATTTTTGGAGTAATCCCTGCCTTTAGTCATTCTATTTTTTCCACTGAATTCGGAGGGTTTCCCCTACTGCTCCTTCGGGTTTGTGGCGTCCTTGTACTTCTATTGCTGTACCGCAATTTCTGCTCGATCTGTGGTTCTACCAAGACAGGAACAGTTGCAGCAATACCCTGATCGGATGCGGCAGCTTTTTGGTTTGATGCCATTGGAAGCTCTTAACTTCGACTATTGGCTAACCTTCCGCTATGCCTACTTCACCTGTGTGCAACCTGTGTTCTAATGCATCCGGTGCCCCTTTTAATGGGCCCTGGACGTCTGCCTGTCCCCTACGCCATGACCTGCCCTGGATTTTGAACTGTTGATGGGTCCGTTGATGTCCCATTACCAGGACTGTTCCTTGGGTATGCGGCTAGTGTGCGATCTTTCGCTGGGGCCGGCGGCCGAAGCGAGTCCCTGGCTCTGTGCACAGCGCCTCTTAGTTCTGAGTTTCATCAAAGTAGACATAGGTTGCCCTGGAATGCTCCTGACAGCCACTGGATAGGAGGAGCATGTCTGCTCATTTGATTTGCTTAATTGGATGGCATCCCTTTTCACTCTGGAAGGTTCTGATGCTGTATTGAAGCCTATAAGCACAACCAAAGGTGCCCCTGAGTCCATAAATAAGAATATATTCACTTGGAGTCTAGACACAGTACATTGCCTACACTTGAGTTCCACTACGGAACAATATTACATCAAGAAAAACTTTTTATACAACTGTGAGTCTGGATATACATAAACTAATTACCATCACCAATGAGATTTTATCCAAGAGGTTATATTTAATATTTTTAATTCAATTGTTTATGACCATTGCCACTTTTTTATTTCTTTTTAAAGAAATACCATTTTCATGGTTACAAAAATTAAAACACCACAAGAAACATAATTAAATCATAATTGATACATAAATTGTGAAATGTACACAAATTCTTAACATCTTTTTGGTCCTAAAATTGGAAAAAACTGATATATATCATACAACGGGAAAATCATACATCATTGTTTCCTCGATTAAATTTGAATTTAGCGGTCCAGAAAGAAGGAGGTCAGAGATAGCATTGGAATAGATTGTGAACAGTTATACCACAATTAATTCAGTACACTTTGACATTTCATAAAGTCTCCAAAACGTATGTCCTGTTGCTGCTCTTGACCTCGTGTGTGAAGAAAGGAGAAGATTGTGTGAAGTTGAGAAAGTGCGGTTAAACCAAAAAGTGAGCCGACGCGTTTCGACCTTCAAGTGTGGGGACCACAACGATTTCTAGGAAGGTCTTCCTCAGGGCTGTACTACTTTGTGTAGGACACTAAAGAATGAAAAATATATCGATCAGTATGGTGCCTAGTGATATTGTCCATCATACTGACTATAAAAGAAAAAGGTGCAACTTACAAGGTAAAGGGCAAATCGTAGAACTTCCATACCTGAAAAGATTGAATAGAAGATCGGTTTTTGAAGAAACCAATTTGTTCTAAAAGAAGGCGGCAGCCGCTGCCTGTGGTTTTAAATCTCTGTAAATTAGAAATATATATATATATAAATATATATATATATATATATATCTTTTCGCAAAGTGACTTCAAAAAGCATTACAAATGAGTGTTGATCTCATTATCTTGCTTTATCTCATCTGGCATTTAGACAGACCAGCCTAACGGGGCTTAAAGGGCATGTATCAAACTAGTATGCATTTTTGTTGTGGCTGGAGACTGAGTAGCAGCGTTTATGTTTTTTATTCGATGCTGTTTGAAAATGTGAAAAACATACATTCAGTGCTGATGCACACATGTTTCAGTTTGAAAAGTGGAAAATGGTTAATCTGTGCCTGAACATGGCCTATACGGCATCTTAAGAAAAATGTTCAGTAACATTTAAAATAAGATAGATGCTGTTTCTCATTATAAATGCATTACGGTGGACATAGATTTTGAGAGACCACAGTATTTGATGCAAGATCTCAACTAAACTTAAAAATGACCCACTTATTCTCAATCTTGCACTAGGGATATGATTTAGAGCATGTCCTAAAATATACACAATAAACGCAATGGGCGTTCGAAGCATTGTATAGCTATTGCAGAGCCAGAATTAATTAATTATTTATACTACTTTATGCCTGGTGAATCGTAACCTTGATACCGTATATTACACGGACTAAGCGTACTCGACATCAGACGTATAAGTGATGGTCTGAAAACATGACAGAGCATGTATAGCGCTTGCTTATACTGACACATTTGTGAGTGAACGAGGGATGCTTACATTGCCAAAGTATCGGCGCGTACATCATAATATAAATAAAAAATAAAACTTGTGACCCTCTGTTTGAGTGAGCCCAGCCAACTAGAATAATGCTTGATACCACACAATTAAGCTTTAAGTGTGCTGTATAGTGGCACACATTGGGGTAGTGATGACGGGCTTTAAAATAAACATAAGGTACTCACGTTACCTGAATGCCGGCGCGTTCTTCGCGTGTTGGTGAGTGTATTCTCCGAAATTGTTCATCTAGCGCACACGGCGCATAATTACTTTCGCCGATTTCATGAGCGCTCGGTCAGTGTAGATGCTTTTATCAAACAGTTCAAACGCTTTTGACGAACGATCGTTTCCGGGTCCCTAGTTCGCGGTGCATTATAAGGCTTTGTTTGACTGCCCGACTTCCTGTGATGTGGGAGATAAACATGTAGCAGCGCCATCTAGCAACAAAGTTGCTGGATTTCTTTTTCTAAAAAGTATGAAACAAAGCTTTACCGAGTCTTGAAGTAGATCTCCACAATGGATGTTATAAAAAAGAGAGAGAATGCTCTTTTATACAGAACATGTATTCTGTGCAAGGCATAAACAGTGCTTTTATTCAGAACATGTATTCTGTGCAAGGCATAAATAAAGCTTATTGTTACAATGCGAGGACAATACTCAACATTGAATCTAGTGCAAGAAGACATGCTGTTGTTACCACCCTCATACATATTATGATCCCTGATATTCAGAATTAAATCAAATAACAGTACATCATATTTGATAAATCATCGCCCAATAGAATACAACGGATAATACTTGATCAAATACAAAAATGAAATGAAAAGGGTAAACAAGACACACAAATGTTACCAGCCATAAAGTTGTTCGATACAGTGTTCAGTTTTTAGATACAATGCATGATTTCGGATAACTCATTTATCCCAAAATCAGTAGTACCCAATTTCAATATATATTTAGCTTCATAATTGGCTAGAAGAGTTTCAATCATAGCACCGTTGATCTGTTTTAACACCGTCCATTTTATTTCTTGAGGGCTATGATTTTTTTCAATACAGTGTTTCACCAGAGGAGCTGTTAAAATCCTACATTTAATCCGTGATCGATGTTGGGTAATGCGTGTTCTAATCTGTTGAGTTGTATTACCCACATAGGCTAGGGAACAAGGGCACACTATGTAATACACCACATTGGTGGTGTTACAGTTGGTGAACTCAAAATGTTTGATAGTTCCGTTTCTGTATTCAAATTGGCTACCTTCGATAGTGCTATCGCAAGATGTACAATTACCACACCGGTGGTGACCTTGAACTGGAGGTAACGACAACATCGATTGTATAGTGGGAGGGGATTTTGTAGCATGTGTATTTGCCCTCACCAAATGGTCTCTAATACTCCGGTTTTTTGCAACGCAAAAATGGGGAGTGCCCCAAATGGGTCTAGCCCTTTGACACATTGCCAGTTACGCTTGTATTGAAGCCTATGGCATTTCACTTATCATGCAAGGTTTTTGCCCCGGATGATACACTGTGATTGGATATATTTTTGCATCCAAAATTTTTTTGATTTTCATTACATCAATGTCCTGCTTTGGACTTTGGTTTCAATTTGGCCTTTGAATGAGACGCTTTGGCTCTGCTTACCTGTGACTTCTGTTTTAGTCCAGTGCTAACGTCCTGATCAAGGGGAGGTTGTCACATGGGCCTTGAAGGACATTGTTAGCATGAGTACATTGCACACTGTCCGCTGCTTTGCACGTTACTACATGCGTTTATTTTGCATATGCCTCTCTGACATTTTCACACAAGATCCTAGAGTTGTTTTCACACTTTGTATGTTCCTGGGATTCAGTCTGAACATTGTGAACAAGGTTATTCTGTTCTGGTCAGGACCTAGCACCTAGACAAAACATTCAGTTGCAGTTTTTTGTTTGGGAACACATACTTAAGTCTTATTGGAATACATGGATAGGTAGCACACACCTGGAGAGGGATCTTTCCAAGGAGAAGGGCATGACAGCACCTATGATGTAGATCTACTATCTATAGACTGAGGTACGTGGTCTGCAGATAACTCCCAGAGATCTTATAATAAATAATCATCTTGCTTCTGTACAAGGGGAGGGAGGTTAGGCTACTCTGTCATTCACTATGACAGCTCCTTTTATGATTTACGTACTACTTTCTATGCTGACCATATTTGTGTTATGCATTTTCTGCTTATTGTGGCATGAATACTGCATGTTAGTTCAAATAAATATTTTAAACTTGTTCGTATCTCTGTCAGACCTTATTGTCAACGATTACTAGAGTATGAGCTAAAGGGTGTGTCTTGCAACGGCAATTCCTGAGAGAGTCGGGAGTGTTGTGTTATGGGGTGTCTAATCACTTGTTCCTCTGTGAGTGAGTAGGAGGACAAGTGAGACACTATAGCTAGTCGGTACCAGGCTCATGGATATTAAGGTGGTAGGATAACTCAGTACCTACATACTAAGGTCTCATAATCCGCCGCATAGTTCTGTGCTTGTGCAGAATCCCTGCAACACAATTGGTTGTGTGCAGTTAAAGAAAAAAGATGCTGCAGGTGAAACGTGGCTATGAGACAGAGGAGAAGCATTCTGAGACTTGCATCTGAGAGAGGACTTGCACCAACAGATGAATCTCCGGAGTCTGATCTGAGTGAAACTGAGCAAGCCACAGAAAGTGCTAGAAGGTCCAAGAGAGCTCGAGTGCTGTGTTGGAGATACTCCTTCCGGAATGGACTTATCTGGTTACAAATGCCGGGGGAAGCGAGGTCTGAGATTTTGATACAGGTTGTTGACATTTTGCTGAGAGTTCCTGGAATTGAAGCTATTCTAGGCCAGAGTGGAAGAAGAATAAAAATAGGGACTTTCATCTAGAAGAAATAGGGCTAGGGAAGTCTTCCAAGCTGTGTAAATACTGTATAAAAGACTGTTGAAAATAACTTTTCAAGATTTCAAAGAGAAAGTTGCTCAAGTACTTTGTTACACATGAATAAGAGACGGAAAAAAGAGACTGTGTATTGAACCTTTAACTAGCTGTAATCCGAGCTACTTTAAAAATGTAGTCTGGAAATTCGAATCATAGGCACAAATGTGTTAAAGGTACACTCATTGTAGGAGAAGTTATAGTAATAGCTGTAGTCATTACTGAGTACATTTTAAGTGCACACAAAGATGAGGAACATGGAGTGGGGGTACATGGGTCTCCCCTCCACACTCTCCTATGGGACTAGTAGGTCCCGTTTGTTAGGATAAGCATTGGGAACTATGTTCCCCGTTATTTCTAAGTGCACAGATGAATGACACTACTGGATGCACTTATAGCCACGCACCTGTTACTTGCATGAGTATGTGGCGTACCAGATGACCTCTGCCAGACTTGTTATTGTATCACTTGTGTCTGGACTTCACTTTTGTTTTTTTCCTACAGGCGTTAAAATTTAGTCGCATACGAGGTGGCAAGTACTGCGCTCAATACCAAGTGAAACCCTCACTGACTAAATACGGTAAGGGCGGAACCCGTTTATGCAGTATAGGTCCGGATGAATGCCACGGACCCCTTATGGGGCCAGCAGGCAGAAACATGTTGACCACGTACGGTGGGGGGACAATAGAACCCCCATCACACCGACCTTTGTTTTTAGAACACCATACAGATGCCAGTTACATTAAAATAAGTATGACATCTGTAATGGAAGTTTAACTTCACATTTTTGTAAGGGCCCCCACTTAGCTTTAGAAGTGCATCCCTGTCTTCAGGTGTATGCCCGCCCTCTATCAAACCAAGTTTTTAGAGGGCGAGGACTGGTCAATGATGAAGCATGACACCAGATGGTGTGTGCAGGGCCGGCTTTAGGGCGGTGCGACCGGTGCCACCGCACCGGGTGCTGACTCTTCAAGGGGGCGCCGTCCTTGGATGTATTTTATAGCTTTAAAAGCACCTGCTGCTGCATTGCTAGCCTCCAGCAATTCTCATACAGCAATAACAATGTCAAGATAACTACGGTGATTCATGTTCTTCCTGGAGAGAGAATGAGTTTTGTCTAGTGGAAGTTTTAACACATTTTATGGTAGCTCAGAGGGTTTATATGCCTGCTGCCAAGAATGTGTACCATGCAGATCAGAAAGTGCATATATTTTAAATCAGTCAGTGCTTTTGACAGAGAGATCCTTTTGTTACTGTCAGTGTAGATGTTAAAATCCTAACATGGAACAGTGAGCTAATAACTATCAAAGAGCTGCATGCAAACTGCAAGATATAGATTAGAGCATTATAGATTTTCCTCGGTCTTTCATTATTCTAATGTTTCAAAAAGGGTTCATTTTGGCAAGAATAAAAAATCTCTATTATTAAGTGTAACCCCAAACCATGGGGTTATGTTTTCAATTATGAGTCGGTGCTTCTCCAGACCAAGCACTCTTAAACTAAAATGTCTACCAGTATGGATGACATGTGACTCCTACACCTTGTAGTCTTCTGGCTTATGTAACATTTCCTATACACTGATTTACACACCTATGATTGATTGTCTCTGTGTAGTGTGTGTGTGTGTGTGATGTAAAGTGCTCTGACACCCTACACTGGTATAGGAGGTGCTATACAACTAATTAAATACATGTGAGAGAGAGTGATAATGGAGACTTGAGGGGCACTGTGAAAGGGTGGTAGTGAGGGAGTCTGTGGGGGGCGCCAACAAACATTGTCGCACAGGGCGCCACCAGTGCTAAAGCCGGCCCTGGGTGTGTGAGACCAGTCTTTCACTTTTTGTGAGATGCCTGCACTCACAAACTAACACTATTACACTGTAGCACTTAGGTCATCATACTAGGAGCGGCTCATTTGTGGTAAACATTATAGTTTGGAGGCTGCCTCTCCTAGCACCCAGTGCCTCTAGTTGCCTTCCCCAGGTCTTCCCTGAGGTTTTGTGGTTATACACATCCACACCTACCTTTGCTACCTCAAAGGAGGGTACATTAGGATCTAAAGAGGCTTAATAGAGCCAACTAGTCACATTCTTCATGTATACTTATCTAAGGGTGATTACAAACTGAAGGCTTATGCTAAGCTGCTGTATGAGTATATTGACACTATGGGAGTGAGAGACTGCTATGTGTGCATGCAATTACCTGCTTCAGTGGAGGAGGGAATTCTCTACCATCACTTACCCTTGATTCGTGGCATTAGTTGTAGTTGACTCCTTAGCATGTTTTATGAAAGGAGCCATTATGAGTACTACTTCTAAAAGTATGATGTGGTGCTCTCAGAAATATCAGTCTATAAACATCTGAAGAAATGAGCATTGCAAGCAAATAGAGAATGGAAAATTACTTTGCACCAACAGTAACATTAGACACTACTTATGCTCATAGACATAACATTGCATATTAACAGACATAGAAAAGAAATTCATAGATCAAGTAGAAGATAGACGTAGGCGATTGTAGGAAAGTGCCCCTTTTTGCATGGTTACCCCCCACTTTTATCCTGACATCTGATGAAACCTGACTTGATTTGTCCTGGGTCCCTGCCAATCCTGTTCCGAGGGCCTGGGCTCTTTCCCAAAACTGTCCCTTGTTCCCACAATTAGAATATCTATGGCCACAGGTAAGCCCCTTGTAAAAGGTAGCATGGGTACCAAGGGCACTGTGACCAGGGAAGGCCTCTAAGGGCTGCAGCACCTATGGTGCCACCCTTAGAGGCCCGGTACCTTAACTCCCACACACTGCCCTTGCAGGCTGCGTGTTTTGGTGCAGAGAAAAGTGAAGAGTCGACATGGCACACATCCCGGTGTGCCATGCCTGCAACCCACTGGCCGAGGTAAGTCACCCCTCTAGGAGGGTGCGCTAACCCTCAGGTGGGGGTGGAGTGGCATGAGCCTTGTACCCCTACAGTGTCTAAGTTCATTCTTAGACACTGTAAGTATAGTAAAGCGATTAAGAGTATATAGTCTGGGAGTTGATCATTACGAACTCCACAGCTCTATAATGGGTTTACTAAAAACTGGGAAGTTTGGAAGTACCCTCTGAGATACTTTTAGATTCACACACTTTCTTATCTTTTTTTGCACTCTGCCCCTTATTCACATAGAGGTATAGATACACTTACATGCTAGGTAAGAACACTCCTGCTCCTTCCCGAAGGGGAAGTTGAAGCCCACACTAGGTACTTTGCGGTTCCAGTGTGCTTGGAGGAACCCAATGATGAAGCATGTCACCCTAGGTTGAGTAAGGGTTTACGTCCATTAATAGGTCATGCCCACCTATATACACACATACACCGCTCTCTCTTTTTAGTTAGTTTACTATCCTATATTTAGTGTGAGTTGGAAGCAATATAGGTTAGGTAACACCGGCCCTGTCTTTTACGTGTTACAAACTTCCATTAGACCCGTTGCGTGAGTAATAGTATAATAGGGGGTGTACCCATCAAAAGGAAGGGACCCATTGGTCCTGACCTGCACACCTCCTTAACGCCACCAAATGTATTATTTTGGGGCAACCCTTAACTTTGCCTCCTCAGATTCCAGGAAAAAGAAGAAGAGGAGGACTCCCGAGTGATCCTGATCTGTGATCCGGTGATCCCAACCTCCATCAAGCTTCAAGACGACGCCTGCAGCCTCAACCTTAAGGGCCCTCCAAACAAAGACTGGAGCTGGTAAGGAAATCAGACGTCAAAAGACACCCCTGCACCCGATGCCCCACGGCCTTGGATGGCCCAACTAACGGTGTCCAGGCATCCTCCAAGAACCCAACTTGCCTCTCTCGCCAGTGGTCACCTTCAAGAAGTCTTGCTGCCCAAGCCTGCAGCAACTTTTTCAAACCGATGGCCTCCATTGGAAACCACAGGGCCCGATGTCTTTTTGACAACCTGCACCCGGCCACCCCCGTGCTGCTGGTGGTGCAGCTCCTGTGCTAATCTTTGGCCCCTGCAGTGTTGACCTTAATCCCAGGAGCTTTGCTCCCACACCAGAGTGGCCTGCTTGCAAGTAGCCTCTAACTGAAGGCCCCATTAGCATTTTTGGCCAACACTGGGCCTGTGCATTCTGCACCCGGCCGCCCCAGTGCCACTGGTGGTGCAACTTGATGTTTGTATGGAGAAAGAGTAACTACACTGCAAAGCTTTAAAAGTCTTACCTTGTATTGTGCGATTCCTCCGTGTGGTATCTAGGCATACCACCCCAAATAGTTGATGTAATCTAAAAGTAATCAAAAAATATCCTAAAAGTAATTAGTGTTATTTAAATTGCTTTTTGAAACCATACCAACCTGTAACAATTGCAAATCCACTCCTAATTGCATTTCTGTGTAAAGGTTTAAAATTGAAAGTATAGTTTACCTACCTGTACAAAGTCCTCCTTGGTTCTAAAAATAAAAGTATACCTTTTTTTATACTTTCCCAATTGGTCTGGATTCGTTCTCTGAGTGTGTGCCATCAGTCTAGATTGAGTGAATACAATAAATGCATAACACACCCTCTGCATAAGTCTAACTGCTCACCCAGACTACCATACAGAGAGCTGTTAGTACTTACCTAATTTAGGCTCTGCTATACCTCTGGGACTCCATGGACTCTATGCACACTATATATTACTTTGGTATAGTGTATGCAGAGCCAGCTTCCTACAGGAATTAAGCATCAAGTCTGATAACAAGGACAAGAATTCAGAGTGGACCAAGGAGGAGTAAGCTCAAAAGGCTAAGGGACGTTTTGGTCCTATAGCTTTAGATTGGAGAACAACGAGGCAAGCTTTGCGTGCGTCAAGTTGCAAGTTGGTATCATACGGTATTTGGGGGACAGAGTGTGTGTGATCATATCTTTCAAATAAATGGCCCTTGGAAAATGTTTTTGCAAGAGTCATTTTGAATGGTGTGTATTTTGTGTGTGGAAAATATGCCTATGTTCGACTGTCTAGCAAATGGTATGGTACTTATTATTTAGCAGATATATCATGTGGAGGATTTGGAAGGGAAACCATATATATTTGGAGCGATAATACCTAGTCTGGGAGTGATATTGAACAATATCAAAATTAGAAGACTGTCAACCATAGTGGATAAGTTATCAGTTAACACAGCTCAGTCTTTACTGCTCATAGATGGGGAGATGGTCTTGATATTGGCGATAGTGATGCAGAACCATCCTGCATTAAATGTGTGGTTGGCGAAAGAAGGCGGAGTCTGTTGGATGCTGAAAGTCCAACATTGTTACAATTAAATCCCGGATAGAAGTAAAGAGGATATATCAATATAATCACTGGTATACATCATGTGATACAAGATCTGGCAGCAAAAGGAGTTTTGGATAAGATTGGAAAGGGATTTGGTACAGTGGGGAATTAGTTTGCAAATCTAGGAAGTGGTATATTTGGATACACCTTGAAACCAATAATAACTTTTGTAATCTGTGTTATTATCTTGGTAGGAATGATAAGGGCACATAAATGGCATTAGGTGAGGCAAGTGGAGAACTCCTTATGGGAATGGGAAAGAAGATGGAAAGACTGCTGGACAGTCATTATGAGAATTTGAAGCAATTGGAGGAATTCAGACAGAGGGGGTTAGCTACGACATCTGTTTTGATCGGTCAACACTGCAGGGATATTTTGGTGTATTTTATGATGACTTAACGCCATGAGAGCGAGGAACTGATAGAGTGCAAATCTCATTTCATTTGAAGGGGTGTATCATAATCACGTGTAGAGCACACCCCCATATAATCTACATTATTAACATGAATGGTTAGAATTGTGAAATGTGTTAACATGAGCAAGTGACATAAATTAGGCCATTGACAAGTAGAATGGAGAAGTGACATAGAAAATGAATGTAACAAGCAGAAACGTTAACATGAAAAACTTGTGTTGTGAAGCTGATAATAATTTGTGTTTTAAATGTGCTTATTAATTATTACTTAATGTAATTGTATTTTATTTATTTAATTTAGAAAGTTTTATATAGCGCGAACATGACCACCGAGGGTATCAGAGCGCTTTACAGATTATGCAGCAGGAAGGGTACAGGCAAACAACCAGATTCAACATAGTGAAAAGTACATAGTCTTAAAACATCCAACAATCTCGCGAACCAAGCCGCTGAGCTACAAAACAGTGTCTATATTCCCATGGCCAAGTGGGGAAGGCAGACTGAGGCAGATATTTCTTCATCAAGGGCCCTTTAACTTCTATTTTGAAGAGGACAGTTGAAGGGATCACCCTGACTTCGGGGGGAAGAGAGTTCCAGATCCTCGGTGCGATATCTGAGAAGGCTGGATTATAGGTCTTTTTTTTCTTGCATTTTTGTGGTTTGAGTAAAAGGGTGCTGACACTTCTGGAGGCTCTTGAACCACATGAGAGCTCCAGTTTCTGAGCGAGGTACATCGGGGTCTTGAAGTGAATGGCTTTGTGTGCCATGCATGCAATTTTTAACTGTATCCGAGCTTCATATGGGAGCCATTTCAGGGCCAGCAGGACCGGAGAGATGCAGTTGTATTTTTTAGTGCCAGTTAAGAGCCTAGCAGCAGAATTGAGGGCCACCCTAAGAGGAGCCGTTTTCACTCTGGGCAAGCCACAAAGCGTTGCGCTGCCATAGTCCAGCTTTGCGATCACTAATGCGTGCACTGCAACCTTTAGGTCATGAGCAGGGAGAAAGGGTTTGAGCTTCCTTAGGATGCTGAGTTGGAAGTTCGCTCCTTTCGTAAGGGAACTGATGTGCTTTTGCATGTTCAGACGTTTGTCTAATATAATATCAAGCGAGGATGCAGAGTCCACGAGGTGAGGTCTACAGTTAAGAGCAGTAAGCTGATTCAACCATTGTTCAATGACCGGAGATTGCTTGTGGGGTGAGATTAGGAGGAATTTAGTTTTTTAGAGCACTTAGTTTCAGGTGGTTACGTGTCAGCCAGTTTTGTGTTTCCAGCAAGACTGAGTTGAGGGACTGAATGTCCTCAGGGGAAGCGATCTTCAGGTATAGTTGAGCGTCGTCCGCATACATATGATAGTGAATGCTGGATGATTTCAGAAATTCTGTTAGAGGCTCCTTGAATAAGTTAAAGAGCGTGGGAGAGAGTGCTGAACCTTGGGGAACCCCCAGCGTAACCCGTGCAGGATGGGACAGCGATTGGTTCACTTTGAAGCTTTGGGATCTATTCAAGAGGAACGAAGAGAACCAGCTAAGCACAGGCCCAGAGAGCCCCATTCTGTGTTCAATGAGGTCAATTAGGTTATCGTATTTGATAGTATCAAATGCTGACAAAAGGTCAAGAAGGATCAGTAGGCACGACTCATTGTGGTCCAGCATTCTTAGCGAAATCATCAACAATGTGCGTTAGCGCCGACTCTGTGCTATGGCCCGGGCGGATACCAGATTGACATTGGTCCAGGAGTTGGAAATGGTTGATGTGGTCACAGAGTTGGGCATCAAACAACAAAGGAGAGAGAAAGGGTTTTCTTGAACGGGAATCTCCTGGTCCCCTTATAGTATAGTTATCAAACAGTAGACGGAGTACACCCTGGAGACACACCAATGTCTCCGAGGTATGGGGGGGGGACAAAAAGGAGAATTCCTCCTTTTTAAAAAGACCCCTATAGTGTTTTGCCTTTCTGCTTAGCCAGTCTAGTTATCATGTAGAATGTTGACATTCATGTGATGCAATGGAATGTTGGTATGCTGGACTCTTGTAGTGAGTTGGGATTGGGCTGAGCAAGAAAGAGGCTGCTCCTGGTGGGGTTTCATCTCGGCATATACTTGGAATAAACTTCTAAACCTACTACTTCGTCTGATTCCTGATTCATACACCTTCACTACAATTTTGGCGACGATCTGGGTGAACTTTCCCCTGCTACTTAAAGGACTTTCAAAATTGATGTAACTTCAAGATAATGGATTTCCTTTTCTTCTAACTACTAATTCATAAGCATACTGGCACCCAGCTAGCCCCACCAGTGACCACTCCACCGGTCTCCCACATCCCAAGTGTGCCGGTCACTGCTGTAATGTGCTGCCTGCTGGCGTGCTTCTCCTACGAGGATTCCCCTGCCTTTCTGTCTGTTCTGCCAGCGTGTCCTACCAGCGTGCTTTGTTTTGATGCCTACTTCTCCTGCCCCTCTTTTGCATTCGTGCATCGAGCTGACTTCCCTAAGGTTTCTGCCACGACTAAGAAATGCAGAAGTTATGTCGTTCGGGGGCAAAGATCTAGCCCCATCTGTTTCTGCTAACAGCAATTGCCGTCCGCTTGCGTTATGTCATCCAAGGGAATTGGGTGAACAGCCAGTTTTCCATGTCCTGTAGTAATTTTCCAATTTAGTGAGTCTGTTGTGTCACTGGGAGTTGTGCATATTTTCTATTCTGCCTGAAAATCACCGACACGCAGCTTTGTAGTTGGGTTTGTGATTATTTTCGATTATTTTCTAGTGTTTTGAACTTTGACTGTGTTTCACTTCTTTGGCAGTTTAACCGCTACTACTTGAACTGCCATTCCACTTTCAAATTTTGCACAAGCTGTTTTCAGAGCGCATCCTTCAGCGAGCGCTCTTACCTGCTTTATTCTCTGAAGCCTCCATGACGTCTTATGCTGCTCCTTCCCGCTTTGCTGCTCCTGGACGCTCTACCGCCTTCACGCACTGTGCCACCCAGCACATCGTCTAAAAACATGCCGCGATCTTGCGTTTGTCTACTTTGCTTGCCTCCATCTATATTGCGAAGTTGTTTTATGTGCCAACCACGTTTTTTTTTTCAAGAGCAGCAGCAGCGTCAAACTTCAAGAGCAACTTTTCACAGGAAATCTTCTAAATTTAGCACAACATCGGGGATGTCGATCTTTTTCTAACCTTAATGGGTTGCTGTACTCCAGTTCTTCTTGTTGTGCAGGACATCAGCAATTTCAACTGTGTTTTGTTTCCTCAAGGTACTGTTGGTGAGAGTACTTTCTTCATTAAAAAAGGCACGAAGTGCGCGAGTACTTTATTTACACCTTTATTGTCTACAACTTGCAGTTTATAAAGTTTTCTTGAATCCCTGCTGCGAGTCCTCTGCGCTGATTCGCACAGCCTTTTATGTTCTCTTTCCACATATTTACGCTAATGGACAACGGTGACTACCTTATTTATTTTATTGTTTTTGGGAACATTTACTGTGTGATACATGGTTAATCTAATTTTTGTTCAAGTTACCACTGCACCTTAACTCTTTTATTCATGTTCATGCATGATTTTGTGATACATAGTTAATGTAATTTCTACTCACGTTTCCACTGCACCTTAATTTTTAGGTTCTGGAATGATTTCCTTCTACAGTGCCACTTATCGGGTGAGAATTCGCTCACCGGTAAGCATTATGTATCAGTTGTAATTTTCTAATGGATACTTAATGATTCTATTGTTGTATTCCAAATTTAGTTCTACAAGCTTTACTTGTTTTTACTTATTTCTGCTTATTTCTTACAATTGTTTATTCGCTAATTCCAGCTTTGTAACTTTCAATTTATATGCAATTTTTGTGATATTTGAGATTGGTTGTTATCTGCATTGTTATCTGCATTTTTCGTGCTTCACATTTCATTTTCTGCCTTCAGTTCATTTCGCACAATCTGTGCAATTTCTTGTGCGTAGACGTACGTCACTTGAAATTAATTTTTCACATTCTTCTAAATAATGATGATGAATGACCCTCGTTATTTTCTTCGCAGGTTAGACCGTTCAAACTATGTTAGAATTTTTTCGCTAATTATTCTTGATGTTGGTCACCTGCATTTTCATTCTTCTTTATTTGTTTTATACTCATGAGTTTTCTTAGTTCTGTGCACGGAACCTCTTCCATTGATTCACTTCAAAAGTCCTGGGTTATTCTTCTTCAAAAGTTCTGCTAGTTCCTGTTTCACTTTGCGCAAAGGTTTCATTCATTTTAGTTCCTGGCAATTTATGTTTTTCCTCTGATTCAAATTTGTTCATACTCCTGTTGAGTGTTGTTCCTCGCCCTTCTTCTTGCTTTCTTGGAGATTCTTGCTGTTTTCTCCTGTTAGGAGTACTTTTCTTGTTTTTTGTGTGTTTCTCTTCCTTGCCTACCGTTTGTCCGTTCACACCTTCATACCAGTCTGGCCAATTGGTGTGTTTTGCTGTAACCTTGAACGTGTTGTGTAATTCTCTTTTGTCCTTGAAAGAGAAGATGTCTTCCTTCCTTCATCCTTGCTTTACTTCTCCTATTTTTTCCTTCATCCTTGCTTTACTTCTACTCTTGCTATGTTTTTTGTATAATGCTTCACATCTTTTTCACATTTTGTATTCCTCTCCTTATGTAATTATTGTTCTCTTCTTTTCTTATTCTTGCTCTTTTCATTTGTTATGAGTGTTTCTCATTGTTCATATTGTGTTATTATGTTATTGCATTGTTTTTATACCTTGTGCTTTTTGATGCCATTATAAAGGGGAAGATGTGTAGTGTTTTGCCTTTCAGCTTAGCCAGTCTAGTTATTATGTAGAATGTTGACATTCATGTGATGCAATGGAATGTTGGTATGCTGGACTCTTGTAGTGAGTTGGGATTGGGCTGAGCAAGAAAGAGGCTGCTCCTGGTGGGGTTTCATCTTGGCATATACTTGGAATAAACCTCTAAACCTACTACTTCGTCTGATTCCTGATTCATACACCTTCACTACAACCCCTCGCTCACCAACCTAGTTGGTGACATGCTTCATCATAGGGGTCCCAACCGAAAAGCAGAGTGCTATCCAGGTGTGCTTCAACACCTGATTACAGTGTAACAGAGTTGGGCAAGCACACATTTCTCCAGGAGCTTTGCCAGGGTGGGGATGTTGGAGATTGGGCAAAAGGTATGCAGGTCTGTGGGATCAGCAGTTGGTTTCTTTAGAATCAGGGTTACTTGACCCGATTTTAGGCAATCTGGAATAGCACCTTGCCGAAGTGATGCATTGACGGTCGTAGTCCACAATGTTAGTAAGGAGGATCTAACTTCTGGGAAAAGGTTCGATGGCAGAGGGTCGGTGTAGTGATTGGAAGGTTTCAGAGTCAACAGTGTTTTGCGTATAGTGCATTCGTCCAAGGTTTGGGACAGACTCCAGGATGCACTGTTTTGGGGGAGGTAGGGTTGTGCAGTGTCAGTGATATCCACACCTAGTGGACAGAGAAAGGTCAGTGGACTGATCAACAGGTGGCCACGGGCAGATCGTAATTCAGTTTCAATCTTACTAGTCTTATCTGTAAAGAAATCTATGAATTCTTCGCAATAAGGCAATGTCCCTTGACCGAGTCACGCGGAGTTCGGATGACTGTTGCCTTGGGACTTGATGAGTTCGAAAAAAAATTGTGACGGTTTCTTGCTTGGGTCTAGTGGAGTTCTGTAAAAGGTGGCCTTCGAGCATCTGATGCGTTTATTATATATGCTTCTCAGGGATCTCAGGTGGTAGAGATGCTCAAGGGAGGGATAGGACCGCCACAGCCTTTCGGCACATCTTAGGTTTCTTCTTTCGGAATTAAGACTATCATTAAACCATGGTTTGGAGAGTTTAGAGGATATTCTTTTAAGCTGTAGTGGTGCAACCGAGTCTAGTACGTTCAGCATTGCGTGGTTATAGGGGGCCATAAGGTCGTGGACATCGGACATGTTCGGTGGGGAGGGCAGGATGTTATCGCAGATAGCAGTCAGATCTTGCGGGTTGATGTTCCGTAGGCATCTTTTCAACTGTTTTGGGTTCTTAGGCTGAGCTTTACTTGCTCTTGCCGATTCCGATATGCAGAAGGTGATGCAATAGTGGTTTGTCCAATCACATGGGAGGATCGAATCCAGGAGGATGGAGTTGGGCTTACCAATGACATGATCTAAGGTAGCTCCTTTGATATGAGTAGGGCTGTCACAGATTTGAATTAGGTTGACGCCAAGTAGGAAGGATTTAAGGGTATTGACCACTACATCATTTACATCGTTCCAGTGGAGTTTGAAATCTCCCAGGAAGATCTGAGTGCCGGCTCGGTGAGAACAGCCCGGGGGCGGGGCCAGCGATGAGGAACATGGCGGCGGGCTGAGTGCCGGTTGCAGCGGCTCCGGGGAACTGCCGAGGCTGAAAATGCCGATAAACGTAGCGGGACATTGGCGGCTGTAGCTGGCACTCCAAGGCGGTAAGAGTTGGATGGAGTTGGTGCGGTGACGGAGAGGATTCTATTCTTTTCAATTTCGCCTCTATTTCTCTTTTTCTCGAGGTACGGCAGAGGCGACGGCGCTAGGACCTGCTCCTTTGGGCCCCTATGTGTGGAAAAGAAGTGCTGCAAGTAGGAAACTCGGGCATATGCCGGAGGAACTGGTGGTTTCGTTCTCGTCTAGCCTTCGCTCTACTCCAGCTCCGTGGCCCAGTGTGTGAGAGAGTTTCTAGTCTCTCGTGGGGTAATGTGGCGCCAGTGCAGGCGCAGGCACAGGCACAGGCGGTAAGCTGTTGTGGTGGGGGGAAAGCGCCGGTGTGCCAGGAATAGATACCAACTCCGCTCACAGGAGTTGAACGTGGGTGGTGAGTTGGATTCTGTCGAAAGAGAACGGCCCATGCCATTAACCCCTTGCAAGGGGGGGAAAAAAGTAGGAAACATAAAAAAAGCAAAAGTGCCTAAACCTGCGCAATTGCCCCTTAAGAAAAATTCGCCCTCACTCAAAACTTACTTTAGAATAATGGAGCAGGCTGCTGGTCATGATAAACAGGCAGAGTCCGATCTTACTCCACAAGGAAACCAGAGTGCGGAGATCCCAGTAATCCCCCTTGAAAATCAATTTGCCCCCCTGGCAGGACTGTCTGACACTGGGAGTGGGATACTACCGGTACAGCCTGAGGCGATGGAGGGGGCGGTTAAAGGTCCAAGTCCTCAGGTTGCTCCTACACTGGTTGTAATTCAGGAAAAGCAAGGCGAGGACCCTGGCCTGGGCCCGGCCTGTGATCAGAGTCTGGGGAGCTTAAGGGAACCAGAGAGCTTAGAGACAGACAGGTTGGGCTCCCTCTTTCAGTCCTTAAGGGGGGATTTGATGTCTAAATTTGAGATCTCGGAGGGCAATCAAAGGGCAATTCATGATAGGTTCGATTTATTGGAATCTAAATTAGATGATATTATCGCCCGGATCAGTAAATTGGAACTGGAAGTGGTAGCCCTAACCAAATCTGTCCAGGGGAACTCCAAAGACATTGAAACTCTGAAAATACAGAATAAATCCTTGGCTTCAGATGTGGAGAGGTTAGAAACCCAAGCCCAAAGAAACAACTTGAGAATTTTGAAAATACCAGAGGGAGCGGAGCTGGAGGACATCAAGGGTTTTGTCTGCAACCTGTTAAGAGAAGGGGTTTTAAAAGACCGTCCAGACATTGACTTGGAGGCTGAAATTCAACGAGTACACAGAGACCCCTTTAAGTTACACACAGATAGAAAAGCACCTAGAAAAATCTTGGTAAACTTTCAGTCTTTTAATATCAAAGAGTTAATCTTGGGGAGAAGTCTCTCTAAAGCAGACCTTCATTATCGGGCAACCTCATATCTCATTAGATCAGATATAGGAGGAAGAACAGCTCAGAGGCAGTGGGAGTTGGGTACCAGGATGCCAGAACTAAGATCGTTTGCAGCTCAAGTGCAAATGAAATTCCCAGCTCTCTTAAAGATTATGTGGAATAATAAAATGCATAATTGTACCCAGGTCACGGAAGTTGATGATCTCTTAACTTTGATGAGACAGAAGTGACATGGATAAAAAAAGGTGCAAAATACTGGAAGACATATAGGTCACTTTGGACACATAGGGGGTGCGTGGGGTATAGAGGTTAAGTAACTAATAGGAAACTAGGGGAAAGAAGGGAATAATAAAGGTAAAAGGAAAAGGGAAGGGGGGGATGGAAGATAAAAAATAAAAATAAAAAAAAAAGAAGAAAAAAAAGGACATACATAAAAAGAGGGAAAGGGAAAAAAAACAAAAAACATTTTTTAACCTAATTTGTCACGTAGTACCTTCGCACTTTTGCACTTATTCTTTCATTATATTTCTCTACGATAGGAGTAACTGGAGTAATGATAAAAATTCCCGTCGATGCTCGTAGACCCAAAGGCAGTTCTCCCAGAGCCCTATAGAGGTGTTTTTTTTTTTACCGTCAGGTATGTTGGGGGGGTTCCTCGGGGGGGGGGGGGGGGGGGTGCCGGGTGGTGGGTAAAAAGTAAAAAAAACAGTCCTCATATATAGGAATCATATGTTTAGGATGAGAGAAAACGTAGAGTACAGTTATGAGTAGATCGACAAGTATTAAAACCCTCTCCTGGAATTTGAACGGAATGGGCGATAAGAGAAAACAGTCTAGGGTCTGTGATTTTTTAAGAAACTCTGGCGCCGACCTTATGTTAATACAAGAGACACACCTTGAGTTCAACATCTGTAAGCCAGTCTTTGAAAAACTGGGGTGGGTGCAGGAGATAGTGTGTTCCAGACAGAAGGGGGTGACTAGGGGGGTTGCGATTGTTGTTAGGGCAAATAGGGGGATAAGACTGATAAAGTCTGAAACTGATCAAACTGGTAGATGGATAGTGGCAACCCTCTCCATTCACGGCATCCACTACACATGTGCAGTATATTATGGCCCAAATGATGATGACCCCGGGCCTCTGTTGAAATTGGCAGCAGGTCTATTAGCATCCCCAGGTCCTGTGATTTTGGGGGGGGATTTCAATCTTATTTTTGATTTTAATCTGGTTAGGACATCAAAGGTCAAATATCATGCCCCTTCAAAATCACTTTCTGTCCTGGGAGCTATGATGAAAGACTTTAATTTGCTGGATGTTTGGAGAGCCAAGTTCGGGTTTACATTCTATAGCAAGAAATATAAAAACTATTCAAGAATTGATTACTTCCTAGTAGATCAACATTTGCTTACAGACATAACCTCTCTGTCCCATATCCCAGTAGGGATATCTGATCACGCGGTTGTCGAAATGGTCTTTTCGTTAAGTTTCAGACCCCCAGCCATTAGATGGACACTAGAGAGGACACTGCTTTTAGAGGATCAAGTAAAGGTAGAAATGAGGAAAAAACCAACTGAGTTTCTTAATATTAATATTGGCTCCTCTACCATTCAGATTGTGTGGGAATCATATAAGGCTTTTCTACGAGGCATGTTGAGCTCCCTAATGGCTCAAAATAGAAAGTTTCTTTAAAAAAAAAAGCAGGATGAGCTGAAAGCAATTACTGAAAAAGACTTGGAATTACAAGCGGCCACTGTTTCAGATAGAGAGAAGATTTCTAAACTAGAAAAGGAGCTTTCAGAACTACAACTATCTCTTAAAGCCAGCGAAGAGAAGATTATTAGGAAATAATGGGAAACTAGTAAGCTGAAGAATTTTGAATACGGGGAGAAATGTGGGGCCCTTCTCGCCTGGAAAGCCAGAGAGGATAGATCCAGGAACAACATTAAAGTTTTAACACAAAGGGAGACAGGTATATCAATTTTGGAGGATGGGGACATCAGGGAGGAAGCGAGAGGGTTCATGCAAGGCCTATATAAGGAAGATAAGAGTGTTGAGTTAGAGAAAGTTCAATCTTGGTTAAATCAGAAAACCTTACCCCAAATTTCAGAAATCGATAGGAACTATCTAGAGAGTGAGATTACGGAAGGGGAAGTAATAGCTCAACTCAAGAGAATAAAGCGGGGGAAAGCGGCGGGCCCAGATGGGTTACCAAGCGAAATATATACAGATTGCTTAGAGCAATTGGTACCTGTCCTTACTTTACTCTTTAACCATTTATTGATTTCTGGCCAGAGCATCCCCCCTACCTGGGCTGAAGCGACAATCACCCTAATAGTAAAACCCAATAAGGACCCAAAAAAAATTGAGTCCTATAGGCCCATATCTCTCTTAAATTCTGATTTGAAACTCTATTCGGGGATCTTAGCAACCAGGCTTGCTAAAATTATAAAATCTATAATACATCCGGATCAAAGAGGGTTCATTCCGGGGAGGCAGCTGAATGAGTTGACCTTCCAGGCGATTGGAGCCATCGACTATGCGGAAGACAGAGGGCTCCCATTAACCTTAATTGCAATAGACGCAGCCAAGGCCTTTGACCAAGTAAACTGGATCTATCTGTGGGCCACTATGGCTGGGTTTGGGTTCCCTTCAATTTTTATAGAGGGAATTAAATCTCTTTATCAGGGCCCCAGAGCTAAAGTATTGGTTAATAACGGCTTGTCCGACTGGTTTCAGATATCCCGCGGTACGAGACAAGGCTGCCCTTTGTCCCCCCTTTTGTTTGATATTTATTTTGAGCCTTTTGTCTGTGGTATTAGGGCTGATCATGTAATTCAACCTTTTAAGATAGCAGATTTAGAGCTAAAGGTCGCTCTTTACGCAGACGACCTTCTTTTATATACTTCCAATCATGTGGAAGCCATACCTAGGCTGTTTTATTTAGCTGAAGAGTTTGGAAGGCTCCCGGGATATCAAATAAATAGAGAAAAGACTGAAATAATGGGATGGAATAACACTACACCTATACAAAATGTAAAACATAGAATGATATATTTGGGAATTAATCTAACTCAAGAACTGAAAAACATCTCGTAAATTAGTTGGCAGATAGTAGTAAAAGAAATAACAAAAACATTAACAAGATGGGGTAATCTGCCATTAAATATTTATGGACGTGTCAACCTCATTAAAATGTCCATACTTCCTAAATTAACCTTTCTGTATAATTCCATCCCCCTTATCATTTCCACAGAAAGAGATTAAGTGCCTTCAAGGTAAGATCGGCTCTTTTATTTGGGCATGTAAATCTCCCAGGATAGCTTGTAAAAAGCTAAGAAGAGGGTTAAGGATTGGGGGTCTAGGCTTACCTGACTTACTCATATATTGTCATGCCTTTCACTTCAAAAATGTCAGACTACTGACCAATAAACTGGATTCAACCTCACAGGGCCGCCTTTTTCAGGCTTTGCTCCATGACCTACCACAGGGACAGGAGTTTTTTTAATTTAAATTTGGCGACCAGAAATTTTATTAAAAAGTCAGTTTGAAGATCCTACAGGCTGCTCTTAGGAACTGGGTATATGTCCGGAGGGCTCTGGGAATCCCATATTACCACGCTAACACCCCAGTTTGGGATTCCCCGGGCACTCCGGAGTGCCTTCAGGACCAGTTGTCCCAACCTTTAAAAACAGCTGGCGTGAGGAGATGGGGAGATCTTTGGGGTAACTCGGGCCTTTTGGACTGGGATTCCTTAGCTTCACTAACAAATGGATCTTTAACAAGATTTAAGTTTTACCAACTCTCTGCCTGGTGGTCAAGGCAGATGGTACAGCGACAGAGGGACCTTGAGATCCTTGAATCTGTCTCCAGGGGAGGAGGGTGGAAACGTGAGGTTTCATTTTGGTATAGGGCCTTATTGGGGGCAACAGAAATGTTAAACTGTGAGTTGGCTAATCTCTGGGGTAATTTGATATCAGATAGTCCCGAAGCATTAAGTAAGATCGGGACAGATTCTTTCTCTTTGTCCCAGAGCCTAATAAAACCGGCTAATCTAAGGAGAAACCATCTGTTCACGGTATATCGGGTGTACTGGACCCCTGCTAGATTGTCCAGGGTCACTCGAGTGAGCTATTGTTGCCCACGCTGTAAACTCCCGTCTGCCGATGACACACATATTTTTTTAGAATGTCCAAAGATTCATGAATATTGGCAGGAGATTTTTGACTTCCTGGGGAAGGTTTTAACAAGTACCATTACATGTTCTCCGAGGTTAGTTTTTTTTGGCTTACCGCCCGGTTATAACGTTAATAATTATTCCACACAATTTATATTCTATGTGAAGGTTATAGCCAGGAGAGAGATTTGCAAAGAATGGAAGTCAACGGCTCCCCCCAGGTTTGCTGACTGCTTACGAAATATCATAGAAGTCAGCAAGATGGATATGGCGTGCCAAGTTGAGAATACAGATAACGTGTGGTCGGAATTGGTGGCCTGGTTGTCGACATAACGGTCCGATGATTATGCCAGAGGTTTGTTATGATCCGGTCCTCCACAGCCCCGAGGTATTCCATCATAGGACAGGGGAGTGGGACAAGGAAACAGCCTACCTCTGGGCGATCTTTATTGCTACGCATTGAGTCCAGGGCGGTATCAACAGTCAATGTGAAAGGCATATGGGGTTTCCATCTAGAGTATAGACTGGTGGCATATATGAGGACAAAAAAAAAAAAAAGGAAGATCTGAGTGCCATGGAAGTCTGTATTGGCCGAGATAATGTCCATGATCTGTTCTGTGAAGGAAAGGTTGTCGCGTGGGGGGTGGTAAAACGTGTGCAGTTTGCAGGAGTGATTGTTGCCAGCAGTCACTTCAATGCATAGGTATTCACAAGACGGCAGGAGGTCAGTCGTTAGAACTTTCACTGTGAGATTGCTACAATGTAAAACATGCGATGCCTCCACCTTGACCACTGGATCTGTCCAACCTAATGATATCATAGTTGGGAGGTATTAAAAAGTCCAGGATGGGGGCAGCTGAGTCATTTAGCCAGGTTTCCGTCAACATTACAAGGTCAAGATCCTGCACCAGGGTGAGGTCGGCAATGTCCGCAGCATGTTTAGCGGACGATCTACAATTTAGGAGCACGCATTTGAGACTTATGTTGGTGTCTGTTGGTGCCGGAAGAGTGGTGGTGACTTCCGTGCGGTTGTTCTCATTTAAGGTTCTGGTGTTTGGCCTAGGTTCCCTGAAGGGATCAGTGGGGATGGATTACATTTTTTGCAAGTTTGCTATGGTAGGGGGATGTGCTGGAACGTAAGAATGTAAGAGAGAATGAATATCCGTATCAGACAGGCAGGCTCTGCATCTGGAGGGCGAGCAGGGTTGTTTGGGAGTGGAACGGTGGACAACCTATGAGGTGTGTGGGTGACGTGAGAAGGTGACTGCCACAAATAGGGGGGGGGTAGAGCCCGGTACACCCGCAATCTGGGAGCGAGCGTAGATGGAGATTTTTCATGGTGAAGCAACTTAGTCTGGAGTTAGCAGACAAAGCCTTAGTGATATGTAGGGGACTACGAACCTCTGACTTAAGTCGTTGTAGGCAGAATGCTATCTCGCTCAGACAGCCTTTCAGTGAGGTGTGTGGATGGGATTGGGAGGCTAGGTCCAGGGGACCCTGGAGCTGGAGAGAGCTAGTGAGGTCGGGGGAAAGTAGGGAGGGTGGTGACTGAATGTGCCCAGAAGGAAGAGATTCTGGGAAATGGAGCTGCATGCTCGGAAGGATGGGTAGGATAGGTGAGGAGCTAGTGAGGTCAGGGGAAAGTAGGGCAGTTGGCGACTGAATGTGCCCCAAGGGAAGGGATTCTGGGAAATGGAGCTGCAAGCTCGGAAGGATGGGTAGAAAAGGGGAGGAGGGGACTGACCGATAGAGACCCCTGGAGGCCGGTGGGAACCTGATGGGATTATGTGTTGGACTGGAGGAAGGTGTCTTGGGGAGAATCAGGACGGTGCTGTAAGCAATGGAGCTAGGGCTTGCTAACAGTGCAGGGGGGCAGGAAGATTAGCGTGATGATTGTGCTGTCGCAGCTCGTTCATTGCGTGCATTGCAGGTGAGTTGGTATTAATTAAGAGTAAGGGTAGGTAGAAGGGGGCACTTAGAAGCAGATGTGGGATCAGAGGATGGTGGTGGAGAGGTGGGAGATAGAGTTTGCGAGGACTGGGGGACCACTAGGGGTTCCGCCCTTACGAGGGGGGCGGAATTGATGTTAGCCACTGTATTCATGATGGTGGGGAAAAATGTGTCAAATAACACTAGATTGCGGTCTGAGGCTTGTATAAGGATGGTTCTATTTTTGTAGAGGGAGATGGTGGTTGCAGCTCTGTAATCCGAGGAGGGCGTATTTATCAGTCTAAGACCATGTGGCATTTTCAGGGAAGTGGAGATCTTGAGCAGAAAGCAAATGGCGTTCCGCCATTGAGCAAGACATTTAGTGTAGAAGATGAGGTCATTTATGGTAACACCCTTTCTGATAGAGAAGTAGGGGTCTGAGATAAGAGTTTCCGTATGTGTTTTAAATTGTCTACGTTTGACATTTTTTGCAGCATTTTTAGATAGGTACGGGGATATCTGAATCGGAAAGCGTCATGGCCAGTCGGTTCCAGGTCGGGAAGGAAAGGGTTCAAAGGTTTAGGCTCCATGTTATCACAGGTCTTGTCTCCGCACAGAGGAGGTGTAGGTAAGCAGGCGTCTGGGCAGAGGTCTGCCCTGACCATAGGAGGCGTAGGTAGTCCAAGCGTCTCGGGCAGGGGTCAGGGACATGACCTCTCAGCGGGAGAGCAGACGGGGAATTGAATCGCAATTGCTAGCAGCCCCCCTCGGGTTCCTTTGGGAATGTAGTTAGTTGAAATTGCATTAGTGCTATGTAGATTTGTAAAGCTTATATGGTGCATTATTCTGTTAGCCGAAATTCGTAGGCTTGAAATGTAAGTCCCTAGAAAACTCTTACTTCAGAATGAATAGTTGAATTTCATGTGCGCTATGGAATCTGTCCTTTCTCAGGTTTTGTGTTACATGTAAAGAAGCACTCTTGTTAGATAGAAATGTCTGTCTTTGTTTTACTAGCTAGGCAAGGAGAGAAGAAGTCATATTCATGTGGCCAGAGTCGATAAAGGAGGTTTCGCACAGGAGAAGGTCTGGGTCCAAGGACAAATTGTAAAGAGAAAGGTACATGGATGACATTGTGGAAAAATACCTTCAGAACTGTACCCAGAGTGGATGGCGTGAATCAAAATACACCATGGAAGTGTTAACTGTGGATAACTGGTTGTTGGAATTAGGGATAGGGGCCCACTTCTTAATTGCCTTCAGATAGAGAGCATCTTCGAACAAGCTCTGTCTTGGTAGCTTTAGGCTACTTGACCCATTGATTGTGGAGAGACTTCTTAGGAAGACTCCACGGGCTGACACCTTTTATCTTTTCTGAAATGCTTAAGTAGGGATGTTAATGCTTTTCACTCACCTACCCTCAATGCAGGGAAACTTGGACTCATGCTTCCTGATTTTCTGTATCCTACTTCTTGAATTAATTTTGCTGTTCATGCTGCACCATCTAAATTGGATGCATAGATTTGTCTTCATGCTAATACCTTTGTATTTCTATGCCCTCATGTTGAGGTGTCTTTATGCCCAGTAATTTTTGGCTTTGTAATAAATCTATTTATGTTAAGTAGTTGTTTGTGGGTTAATATGTATCCAAGGAAGTTATTGGCTATTTGATTGATTCCTAACGACTTTTCTCCCCTTTACACTTTCATGCTGTGAAAAAGAACCATCATAGTGTAACTCTAGAACAGTTCTAGAACTTATGGGTCTGGCCCTTTTAACACAATTTTTATCAATATATTCATGTTAATTATTATTCTATTTTTCCGTGTACCAATTAGTGTATTCTTTATTTTATGAAAAACACTATGGTTAGTAAATAGGGGCCCCCAGTCTTCCATATCAAATCATACAAAGGCATGCAGTTAGGTCAAAGGCAGAAACACGCCTAGGTACCATTTTGGACTCATGCAGGAGTTGAGCATTTGAATGTTGCCTGAAATTCAATAGTGTTCTTATGTTTACCCCGAAAAGATGTATGCCCCAACACCCCAAGGCAGTGTTCCTAAAGAGAGCTTAGTGACCTGGTGCAGACTTTCATTCTGTCTGTATTGTCAGCCCCCACTTCCTGTGTTCCACCCAAGCACATGGACTTAATGGAAGCTGAGATACTGCAGGTGAACGAGGGTCCTGACGTCAGTGTTGCTGAAGATTAGTGGGCTCTTAGAAAAAGTGATTGGTATGGACAGGTCTTGAGAGTTCAATGAAGACACACCAAGCTTTGCATTATACAGTTTATTTCATGTCACTAAACTGTGACAGGGCCTATTCTCTTTTCAGAACGTTAACAGAACAGTAAACTGAAGAACTTTAAAAATATGTTTCATTGATCAAAAGATATATAAAATGTCTGAGTACCCTGGACCGCCATGGAAAGCCTGGGGCCACTTGATCACACCACTGACTCCCCCAAATTCCCCCTCCCCTCCACCCCCACTGATAATGAACAGCAGATTTAAACAGAGGTACAGCCTGGTGCAGCTAGCTCAGAAATTCCCCTGACAGACTTTTCTTGAAAGTTACTGACATCTTCCAGTGATAGGGGGAAATGATCCAGATTCACCAAAAATTGGTTAAATGTTACCCCAAGTGTTACTTGAGTGGCTTCAAATAACCCCGTACTTCATTGAAAAATCGTCAACGTCCACCTCACGGGATGCTTTAAAAATCAGCATACATCTCACTGCAGAGCATCATAAACAGCCCCAGAAAACCCCCTGGTAGCATGAGCAGTCCCAAGTCTCGCTGAAGTGGATTAGCAATGTCACAACTCTCACAAGAAAGCATAACATAAACATTTGGTAACTAAACCCCTATCTCCTTGGAATTTATAAAGAAACGTCTGATCTCATTATAGTGAATTAAAAGGGCCACTTCTCCCAGTAGGGAGGCACCCACAGTCTCATGGGAATGTATAAAGATGCTGTAGTGACAGCTGCCAAGAGTGCCTTCTTTGAAAGATGGATTTCAGAACCGTGTTGTGGCCCACCTCTCTCAGGGCCTTACTGGGATCGGTCCACGTTTAGACACCCTGCAACACATGCCCAGTTGGCACTAAACGCCGGGCCCGATCCACACACCCATAGTTGCGGACTCCGTCACAGTACAAGCTGTGGTAAAGCAGTAAGCGAAGGAAGACATTTAAACATGGTGTGCGGTTGTAACAGACTCCACTCCTGCAGCCACATTTCCAAAAGAGAGAAAGAACATGCCCAACATTATAAACCTGAAAATTGGTTTATCTGCAAAGTTTCTGGCTGTGCTGTGTGGTGTTGAGGAGCAGCATAAACTGCAGATGTTGATGGGTCCGTGTCTGAAGAGGTGCGATGAGAACATGGAACAGATAGTGGCTAAAATCGACCTTTTGGATGGACGTTTGGTAGCTTATTGGCCAAGTTCTACTCAGTGCTTCCTATCAAGTTCTAATAAAACAACATTAAAGGTGTACTAGTCGGAGGTCTTTTCTGTTAGTTAATGCCCTATTGGAACAGCTACAACCCAACCACAAGGGTATTACAAACACAAAACACCCTACCCTTCAGCTGTCTTGCTCTTGAAATACATGCTTGTTCTCTGTTGAATGGGTAAATTATTTCATTTAGCGAATGATGTCAAGTAATACTATAAGAGCTCATCATCTGGGCCAATCAGAGTAAGAGATGGTCTTCCCATTGATACAGGCCACACCCTTTGCACTTCTATTTGATTCAGTGATATATTTTGTGGCAGCCAATAGGCATCCTGCCCCTCTATCTCAGGTGCTTCTATGGTCTAGGTATTAAGAATCTACACTTGATTCCAGGGCTCTGGTCAGAACCCTTTCAGCATCTTCTGCAATTTCTTTTAAGAAGTTTTTCAGCATGTAGTATGTGGTGGCAAAGGAAATTCCCCCAGCAGCTGCAGAGCCGAAAAAAGGGATGGTACTCAGAGCATATTCAATGACCATTAACCCACCTCCAGCAGCCTTGGTCATTAACTTACAGACAATTTCCGTCGTTATCTCTGTCACAACCATTGGAGACTTGATCACTGCCTTCAGCTCATCTTCAGACTTGTCAAATTTTCTAGCAAGTTTACTGAGTGATTTTTCATCCAGACCAAATTCCTTGAGGTAACCTTTCATTGTCTTCACCAGGATGACAAGGTCACACGCGACTGAGAGACCAGGTAAAGGTATGGTAGCAATGGCGCAGGAAAGTGTGGCCAGCTTCCAGATCTGCTGTCTCAGGACCTCCTTTTTCTTCTGTAAAACTGCTACTGAAATATTGGGCAGTGAGAGCAAGAAGGCATGCCTTTTGTGTCCAGGCAGTTCTCTTTCCAGAGTGTCCTGCATCTTCTGGAAGTCATAGAGGCCCAGCTCACAGCAAGACAAGAGAAACACCTTTGGGGATTCTATACCCCCTTCTTTCAAGCAGTTGGTACAGTTGTCTCTAATTTCATTCAAGATCCTTTCCTCATTGTAAGTAGACTTGCGACGTTTTTGGCACGCGAACAAGTCAGAGTCCACTTTTGAACGCACAAAGTAGAACTTTTTGCCCATTTTTTGGATCTCGAGTGCAAGCAGGATGTGGTTTTCCTTGAAACGCTCAGAGGCAATGAGAATGAAGAAGTCATAGCGGCTAAAATTCACTCTCTCTAGATAAGCGTCAGCTTTGAACTTGGGTGTTCCAATGCCCGGCAGGTCCCAGATGGTCACATTGGAATGGTTTTGGTACTGATAAGGTGTTGGGTCCATGGTGGTTTCTACCACCCCTGTCTGGGCTGCTCCATCGACTTCATCTTCGATTCCCCGGATTGCATTGACGAAGGTAGACTTGCCGGACCCCGATTCTCCTGTGATGGCAATATCCAACTTGGCATTCTCCACTGAATCCAGAGATTTCCTCAGCATCGAAGCAGCTTCAGCCAGGTCTCCTTTTTCTAGTGCAGCCTGAACATCTGCCACTTCATCATCTGTGATGAACTCATAGCTTTCCGGCCCATCGTTATCTTCAACACCAGCCATGTCAGAAAAGGATGGTAGTTTCAGATTCTTGAAAATGGAAGTAACTTCAGTTTCCAAAGGTGGGCAGTGTTCCTAGGAAGAAAATGAGATGGTGCAGAGGTCAGAACAATTTGCAAAATATAATCCTGAAATCATGTTGTCAGGTGCATGGATATCTCCACTCAATTACAATCTACAAAAATCTATCATCACCTCCTTTACAGTATCACCTTCAGGGACAGTAAGACTTTTCCATTTTTAGGTCTCACATATAAAACAGTTTTAAATGTTTGGTGAGAGCTAATGCTGTCACACAATACGCACAGCACACATATACACAACATATAATATACACATATTCATACCTAAAGATACCGAACAGCCTTTGGAAGCTGTGGTTTTGTTAGCTTTAAGCACTAGGTTTAGGGGCTTTCCATAAGTGTTTGCATCAGTCAACAGAATTTGGTCGAAGTGGACTATTTAACAAGTAGTTCACATTCATTTATCCCCCTTACAGAGCCCTTTTACTACTACATGTGCCTGGTCCCATCACTGCCCGCCATCTGCCCACCTTACTGTTCTGCCGAACAGCCCCACACCAAATGTATCCGTTCAGATCACTACATTACATGGTTAAAGGATGTATGACTCCTATCACACCACACGTCAGGGAATTATACTGCCTCCTGATAGCTAAACATGCTCAATTCAAACTCCTCATACATACATTGAAGGCACTACACAACTCAGCCGCCCCAACCTAAACAGTTTCATCCCCTTACTTCAACTAACCAGGCACCTCTGTTCCGTGGGTGTCCTACATCCTATGCACACACAGAACCAAATCAGGAGGGCAGGCATTCTCTTACATCGCTTCTAAAGCATGGAATGACCTCTCAAGCTGAAGACTGGGCATTTCAATTAACCAACCTACCATAGGTGAGGATAGGTACACACACTAGCTCAGTGCCAGGATATCCTCGCTAGTGATGGTGTGCTTTACGAAGACACATAATATAACATCCCATTAAAAGGAGAAAAAAAGTATTCTCCCAGACACTTGAGGGCATATTTATGAACTCCTTGCGGAGCCGGGTCATCACTTTTTGTGAAATCACATCTATGAAGCCATGCAAAGCTACTTTACGTGGTTTTGAATGGTCTCAGATTTGGAGTTAAGCAAGGCAGCGCAGACCGCTGCAGTGACTTATCCTGCGCTCAGGACGCGTGCCATGGGATTTGCAGTGGGTATTCCCACGCAACGCCCATGGGTTTTGATGCTTCCCCAGATTTGCTAGAATGCCTCCCACGGTGAGGTATAAAGAGGAGAAATAACTTAAAGCTCCTCGTTTATTCCTCTTTTCATGTGTGCTGCAGTCTGAAGCACATGAAGAAAAAGGAAAACTTATTTATGGATTGTGTGCAGGAAGGTACCCCTTCCTGCATAAAACAATCCAGCCAACAGAACAGGCACCCGTGCACCATTGAGGAAACAGTTATATGATCTGAATATGAGTGCAGACATTTTTTTTTAAATCTACCTGACTTTGTACAACGTTGTCTGAGAAATGTTTCCATGTACGTGCTGACATTGTGCATTCTTTTGCTCTCCATGCCGTTGGATAAGTACCGAATGGTGCTTCTCTGAGATGTAAAGCTACTTTTTTCCATCCAACTTGCAATTAGTCAAGCCCTGTGAGTCACTCTCCCATTACTTAACTTGAAAATGTAGTGTGGTTAGCTATTCTTTTTGTATGTATAACTGGAAGGCACTTTCCACACCATGGTTCCAGGGTGCCAGTCTTAGCGTTAGGCTGCCAAAATGGCACCAGCACTGGGAGAAGGACAGGAAACCGCTGGATTGGTTAAATATGGTGCATTCCTGCCTTTTCACTTTGACATAGGGCAGTGCAGCAAATGAATGACCTAGCCAAATCCACATAAATGTGGCCGTTGGCATCACTCTGCCAGTGGAACATAGTTAACAAAGAAGGATTTACTGATACACTTAGAAGATCTAGTTACATACTTTAATCTAAGTAGAAGCTCAACAAGCATTGGCATAGCCAATAGGTCTCGCTTTTGGAACCTTATAAGTGTTTAGCCATGCAACAGTTGATGTTGCTGCACCAAGAATATTGTGCTGCATATCTAAATACTTATAAGGTCCCAAAAGCGAGACCTATTGACTATGCCAATGCTTGTTGAATTTTGTTTTAGCCACAATACATTGCATCCACACTGCTGTCCAGCATGGCTAATAAAAACATTGCCAAAAGCAGTAGCTTTCATAGGAGAGAGCTATTGGCTTTGCTAATGCTTGTGTTTTTTTTTTAGGTTAGCCACAGGGAGATGTGCCTAATTCGTCTAATTGCCCAGAATCACAGGATGTTGAGAAGAGGCCGGGAACTGCACCTGGCTCTCCTGCTCCAAAGTTTGCAAGTCGGGCCTTTAGGCCACATCCCCTACCCTTCTTAAGAACTGTTGCCTGTTAAGGAAAGAATGTGGCCTAAGGGGTAGGGCGGTGGGTCTTGGAGCTGGGGAACCAGGTTTGAGTTTTGGCAGGGACGCTCAACGTTATGTTGTTCTGGGCAAATCAGTTAATGTCCCCGTACCTAACAAAAATGAATGTGTCAGCCTGTAACGTAACTGGTGCTCATGTAAAGCGCTCTGATACCTTCGGGTCTAGTTTGCGCTATATAAAACTCCGCAAGATAAAAATCAGTTTCTAGGAATTAAATGCCCAGATGTCGAGTTTACTGGATTTGTAGTGCGTCACATCCTTGCCAGAAAAGGTTGGTAAATGTGTTTCTCTATATCACTTTAAAATATGTGTTTACTTACCAACTCTGTTTTTTACAGCGATCACGTTTAATGGATAATAATGGCAAACCTACCCGAAAGCAAAGGCAGAGAACAGGATCCCTCTGGAGATAGTAATCCGATACTCGCCCGCCCCATTTGAGTAAACAAAAGGCCCAATTTACAATTCATTAATTTTGCGCTGCATTTTCTGAAAGCATGAAGGGATGTTGCTCAAACAACGATATTTTCTTTACAGCCCCAGAGAGGCAGATGCGTTTGTAAATTGAGCATCGTTTTGTAATTCTTCTTTTTTACAATTTTCATCCTTAAGAAATACTTACATTTTTTAAGACAGGAAAGACTCACGGGGTGTGTTTTTGTTTGCCTCCCTGAAGCAACCATCATCAAATACAAATGGAACTTCTTGTTTACAGACATTTACTGGAAGGGTTTTTTTTTTTTTTTTTTTTATCAATTCTTGTCCTCAAGTGCGGCTTTGTGTGTGCATGCGTGCTTCAGTGGAATGCAGCTTTGTGTGGCTGTGTGTGTTTCATTTCAATCTGGAATTTAGCACCAGTGTGGAAAGGGCAACAGATTTGATTAGGAAGATGTCTGCCACATGTTGATAGGAAAAATAACAAGCCCGGCAGAGCGTGGCGCGCGCGCGCCTGACGGGGGCGGGGGAGCGCATTCGAGGAGGGTGAGCATACGATGCCAAAAGCGGATTGCATGGCGGCACGATGCACGTGATTGTGCGCGTGCTCGCCATGCAATCCGCTTTTGGGAGCACTTTTGGGAGCCCCTTATAATAGTCTCGCTTTGCAATCGCTTACGCGATAGCAAGGCGAGACCTAAAAACGGCACTATGTACTCTACGTGACCTCTACACGACTATATGACTTGTTCCTCTCAGGAGTAAAACAGTTAAAATGAAGTAACGCCAATTAGAGTGAAACTGGGAAAGGAACTATATATAATGAATCTGCCACAGCTGGATTTAAACAAGCATTTGCAATGCAATTGGTGTCGCATTTGTGAATGTTAGAGCTATTGGCATTGTAAGTAATAATGTTTTTTAGTCATTTTTTTTGTTTGTAGTGGAGTAAAGTAACAGATAAAGCAGCTGACTTTGGAATTGGTGAAATAATTTTCAGTTTTACGATTAACCATCTTGTGCTTTAAGTAAAATACATTTTTTGTTCTTAATAATGGGTATTGCGCAGGTACTTGGTTCATAAAACCAAAAATAGAAGCAGCAGTGAAGTCAACCACTCACTAGTAAGGAAGAACGGGTGCTGCAGAGGGACATTAATAGAGGGTACGGTGCATTGTATTATGTGACAACGTGTGCACTTTGCGACAAGACACTCACTACATGAGGGGCGCGTGCACTATAAATCTATGGGCTACAGGGGCAGTCATTCACTGATGTGCCGAGAGGTGCGTTATCTGTCATACGTGAGGGTGGCACTAACTGCGGTGCAGGGAACAGTTAAATGAGGAATAAGTAGGACACCTGGTGCACTTTAATGACCTCCTGTTAGAAATAAAACAAGCATATGGTGCATTCTGGTATTAGAAACACACTTCATGAAAGTTAACGTGCAAGAAGTGTGTAAGGCACACGACATTTATGTAGCTTGAAATTTCGTGACACATGTGACTTATTTCTAGGCCTGGGCTAAATTTCCGTTCCGCTCGCGGAAATTGCGATAATTTGACATTTTCACGTTCCGTGGAGAGCGCGAAAATGTCAAAATTTCCGCATTCCGCAGCTTAGCGATAATTTGTTTCTTGCTCGCGCTGTAAAATAATACATTCTCGCGCGCGATCGCCTTACCTGAATCCCTGCGTTCGCCGACAAGTTTTCCCGATCCGGTCGCGTTCTCCACGAGATGTTGGATTGTTGGTAGCCATTTGCGCTGTCTTGCGATAGTTCGCGCCCGCAGTAACGTCATGCGTCGCGCGATCACGTCTTTCTTCTCGCGATCATGCACCGCGAGAAGAGTGAAAAGAAGATGGCCGCGCCCGCGAGCAACCGCATGGGTAAGTTGGCGAGCCGCGACCACGCAGAAAATACCACGAACAGGCGGGAAAAAAACTTCTGCATCTTCGCGATATTTCCGCGTGTTTGCGGAGATTTGTAACATTGTCGCGATACTTTGCGAAAGTCGCTTTCGCAAATTCCGCCCACCCCTAGTTATTTCATATGACCAGTTACTCACCGTATGGTGTGGCCTCCTCTCCTACTACTCAGTGGTTAATTTGTAAAAACAGTAAGTGCTGGGGCTCTCAGCCGGAAGCTGCTTGCAACAGACCATATCTCCTGTTAGCGCCGACTAAAACAGAACCATAAATGTGGTGTGATGGCCAGAGCTGCTGACTTCGGAGCTGTAAAGCCAGGTTCGAGTCTCGGCCTTGGCTGAACATCCTGTGATTCTGGGTAAATCGCCTAATCTCCCTGTTCCTACCAAAAATGATTGTGCAATGCAACATGTACTCACGCAAAGCGCTCCACCTCCTAGGGTCAATTTCACCCTAAATAAAACTGCAAAACAAATGTTGGAACCATTCTTATAGCTCACACTGGCAATAAAGCGCTTTATAGTACTGGAGGCAGGAAGATTAAGTGAGTTTCCGAAAATCACACAATGTTGAGCTGAGGTCAGGAATTGAACGTAATAATTCTGCATGTAGCTGCGGAGTCATTAGCTCTCGCCACAAAGTCACCTTCTCATTACTTAATAGTAATGTTTGTTACCCTCTTCTTTCCAGTCCTCACTCGTTATAAGCGCTTAGCAGTGACTGGGGGATGCTGGGAATGCCAGCCGTCTCTGGGTGCCCAGATGAGGGTGGTCAGTATTTACCTCAAGTTTCCTGTCTCCAGAGCAGCTGAGGCGAAAGGAGAGGTGTGAACCGCCCTGAGAAGTGTACCCCCTGGACACCACACCATCTAGAAACCTCCCAGCATGGTTGGAATGGAGGCATGCAAAAATAAAGGTTAGGCCCTGGCAGGGAGGTCAACCAGTATACCCAGAGGAAGGCATTGCTGTGGTGGATACCACTGCCTCTCACACCCCTAGTTCAAGGGTCATGAAAGAACTGATGTCAGCACAGCGCGGAGAGCCAACTACAGTGTGTGGTCTCTGGCCCTGCTCCCAGCCAATCCGCAACACACAGGCGGCTCTTAGGAGGCTATGGGTGCTACGTGGGGGTTTTGGGGGTTAGACCTTTGATGTCAGAGATCGAAGACTGTACGGTGTCACTTCCAGGACCCTTGGCATTCTGGGTAACCTTTAACCGGGTCTCGTGTAGCTTCTTGAGAGCCTATTAGGAAGTACCGAAACTTTGTCTTTCTCGTCTTTGAGTTCCTTGAAATCTGCTGACCAAGCACTTTATTTTACATCGTGCCACCTCCTCACTCTGTCAGCGTGTTCCTGGCGCCCAGCAGCTCTGCGCCCGCGCTTCATGGCACACTATGGTATGACAGCTGCGGCGCCTCCCCTTCCAGCTCGGCCCGTGGACCCGAGATAGGCGGCCGGCACCATCTTTAATATAAGAAAGGGGCCAATGCCAGCCTCTTTTCCTTCCGGCGACACTTAATTAAAAAAGCTCTGAAAGTAAAGGAAAATAAGTAATTCAAGCAGAGCCGCATTTTACCATGGGAGTTCTGGAGCTGCCTGTGAGGACACTCTACGTCACGGCTGCTAGAAACTTTCAACTATTTTAACTGCCCAGAGCATATCCGATGAGGGGCCGACACCGCTTAGCACCCCCACAATCTATTTTTAATGTGTCCTTTAAGTAGTGTATGCATGCACTCTGCTGCTCAGTGTGAGCACCCTGTAGGCAAAATAAACAAATAAGAAAAGCGGGGGGAGGAGTAGAACGAGGCATAGGAAGGCGAAAGGCATGGCTCATTGAAGTATAGGGAGCAGGGGACTCCTCCACCCTTCTTTACAAAGGCACTACGTAGTGAGGACGGCACAGCGCTGCTCGCTTAGCAGCATTTAAGTGTATCATGTACAGGCTAACTTTAAGTTGCCCGAAGGCACCCTGTGAGGCACCAGAGGTGATGGGGTGCAGTGTTATTGTGCAACTATGTGCAAGCTGGAGTAGTTGTATAATATGGTGTGCAGCGCTCATTAAAGGATGCTAGCTACTGAGCATATCTTTGTTTTGTCAGGATCTAAGGCCTGGGCTAGGGTCGTCCAGGCGTCCTGTGTGTGGCGTGACGGGACGGGCGGAATCCAATAAATATAGGCATTGGTTTTCCACCACTGACTTAACGTGGTTGGGGGGACCAGGCATGTGCGAGCACAGCTTGGGGTAGAAGCTGCGACACACTACTGGGATAATTTGGTTGGGTCCCAGGCATGCGCTGGAACAGCCGGCTGTAGAAGCTGCGACAGATTTGGGGGGGGGGGGCGTGGGGGTTGTTCTCCCCTCCCATTATTTTGGGCATCACTGGGGAGTTATAGGGGTCAGGGATAACCCCTCTTTGAGTATGGCGAGGAGCCCGGTCATGGAAGGCAAGGAATCCTCGCGCAGGAAAGTTAACATTGCCATGCGTAAAATTCACTGAACAGAGGTGGTTTAAATTTATCAGGCATGGGTTTTAGCATGCCAAGTACACAGGATGTTTTGATTAAGAGGGGGTGCACCTGTCAAGAGTGAACAGGGACCTTGTACCTGGGAGAGGCCTGGGAATCAGCAGGATGTAGGTAAAGATGCCTACCTTTGTGGGGGGCCCTGGGGTGACGGTGGCCACACCCAGTGCTGTGGCGGAGTTACAGGGCGATCCAGAGGCTGTAAGGTACAGAAGCGTACCCTCTGCAGGAGCACAGTAAGGGTGCTAAAGCCAAATATCCCCAGGGAGGTCCTCTCGTTGGACCCTGGAAGAGCGACGGCGCCCCGTTAGTCCTACGGGCGGTTGTAGACCTGAGCAACCGGGCGTTGCCTGCAACGCTCCGCCCCCCCTTAGCTGGGGGGCGTGAGTAAGGGGTCGGACTGGTTGTCCACCGGTGGGAGGGGCTATCCCCTCCCCCAAATCTAACAAACACCGGTTGGCTAGGGCCACGGTGTATTTTGGCTCATCAGGTGGGCAGGCGGCGAGGGGCTGCCTGCCCTGGGATCGCCCGTAAGATAACCCACCATGTTGGCATATCTGTTATGCAAATAAACCTGCAGCAATTTTCTCCACTAAAAATGTGTCTTGTCTGATTATTTCTCTAAGTGATTGCTCTGGGAGGGATGGGGAGTGTTGCCGATATTGGCACTATGGAGAGAGAATAGTATGCAGCTCTCAGAAGGAGAGGTTGTGGGTTCAGTGGTTAAAGCTATCGACTTGGAAGCTGGGGACTAGCGTTCGAGCCTTGGTATGGGCTCAACATCTGTAATTATTAGCAAATCCGGATCTTGCACTTTAAATTAATAATAAATAAATGGCATCTCTGAAGGAGTGGGAGAAAGATAAAATGAGTTAGTTAAAAAACCAAGTGACAGAAGTGACGGGCTGCTTGGAAAGTGAAAGCGTGCATCCAGTGCAGAAAAGCATGTTGTGCCAACAGTAGGAAAAACTCATTAAATAAAGTAGTCTTTACAGACTAAATAACAAGGTACTGTGTAACAACAGAAGCAAAAGGGCAAGTAGCCATGGGAGGTTACAAATGAAGACAAGGCAGTATACTAAGGAGGGACAAACAAACGGATTACTGAATCGGAAGCCAGCATTTACAAAGGACAAAGACACAAGCCAATGAAAAATAAGGGCAGGGCCAAGAGTGGGCGGAGCTTCTCTTCCATACTCAAGTACAGCAAGTCTTGCAGCACTGACTCTAGGCTCGCCCTGATAAGGTCTGGCTTACTACAAACCTCTAATTTTAGACGCCATTCAAGGACATTACACCAATAAGATTAACAACTGGGTTAATAAATAAAAATACATTTTAGTTGTTGGAAGGGATCTGACAAATATGACAAGAAGTCTCCTAGGCTTGACTCCTGCACAACATTTTTGTGATCAACTGAGTGCGTACTTTTCAGATGAGATGTCATTAATATGAGACGACATTAAGAACAGACCCTTTTATCCCAGTGTCAATTATGCATGCTTTGTAAATTGTATAGTGCTTACTACTCCTACCGAGGCATTGGAGCGTTTTTTCCATGAGTAGCATGTTACTACAGAACCCAAGGGTAGTAGATTAGTACAACTTCTTTTTTTTCTTGTGCATTAGTTTTCTTAGGCTTCTGCTCTTGATTTTTTCTGTGTTTAATAGAGTTTGGAGCAAAGATAGAATGACAGGAGTGGATTTGAAAAGGGGAAGTAGAAGTGTTTTTGTGAGTGCTGATGTTGCCTCAGGGAACATTTACAGAATTGATGGCATTGGTCTGGAACTGGATGGGCAGCAATCACCTTTCACCCTGTACAGTGCTCCGCTGCCTTTTGGCTAGGTTCACGCTATAGAAATACCACATACAAAGCTGAATGCAGATAAGACCGAGGTCACGATAGTAAATGAAAAGTTAGATCTATAGCTTGAAATCTAGTGTCCTACAGAAATGGGCCCTTTACCTACCCGTTCACCTTCAGGGAAGAGATTAGGAGTTAAAATCGACAACCAGTTGACACTAACTAATCATCTGCCATTTGTAGTCTTTAACTACTTTGTCTTGAAAGTAAAAAAAAAAATGTTTCACCATGTCTGACAAATGTAGGATAAAGAGCAGTGGTTACAACACTATCGGTTTCAGAGTGGACCATGCCAGTTCATTATATCCTGGACTCCCTAACGCCTTACTGAACAGACTTCAGATGGTACAAAATGTGGCAGCCCACTAACTCTTGAATGCCCCTCGAAGTCACTCTCAGCCTCGCTTAAACAACCTACATTGGCTCTTAAAAGAACTCCTTCAATTTAAGGCCCTGTGTGTGACTTTTAAAGCATTACATGGGCAGGCTTCTACCCTTATATGGAAACGAATAGTACAGTATGCACTGAATCGTACCTGTGGTGCAACGCAAAATAAAGGCTGCCCCTGCAGAATGTGATGAAGTCTCTGCTCCACAAACTCCAGACCATACAGAACACCGCAGCCAAACTCGTCCTCCCTCGACACAAACACATCTCCCAACACCTGCGTAACCTCCACTGGCTCCCTGGCAAAAAGAGAGTAACTTTCAAGATACTCAGCAACGCCTAAAAATGCCTACACAACACCAGAGCCCAATATCTAAACGATAGAATCTCCTTCCACGTACCCATGAGGAACCCCCGATCCGCCAACCTCACCTCGCCGAAACCCCGTGCATCTGCAGAGCAAGAACAGGTGGAAGAACCTTCTCCTACATCGCAGCCAAGACATGGAACGAGCTCGCAATAGACTTCAGATACGCACCCACCCTACACATCTTCAGGAACACCCTCAAGACCTGGCTCTTCGACTGACCGGAGCTGCCTCCACCCCCACTCCCACCAGCGCCTTGAGACCCTAACGGGTGAGTAGCATGCTTAAAACCCCCTGATTGAGTAATTGCTTACTACCCATATGTGGAGCACTCAATCGCTTACCCACACACATAGCAAGCAACACTGTGTAGGGTGTGAGGTTGGGAAGGTGATGTTTTTTGTTTTGCCCCTATGTGGGAAGTGTTTCCATTTCATGCGTGTTCACCAGTGAGTGCGGTTATCATGTTATGCAGACCTTTCAACTCACACAGTGCCACCCTATGTTACGTGATATCGGCTCCCATCACATGGTCACCTGATAAGAAGCCAATATCACACGGTGCGCACACAATTAGCTGAAAGCCTGTGGAGAGCAGAATTACAGCTAATTGTTTGGAGGTTCTGCTCAATGGATGTCACTTATGAATTGGGAAACTTCCCAAAGACTTCGACTGCAACCTCAAAAGCTTTATTTTTGGTGCTGGTGGGGTGGAGGACGGTGGTGGGGTAGGGGGCTTCTACGGCAGTGAATTTTAAAAAACCTTGTCATAAAGTGGATGTTTTGCTTCTGGTGGATGCGCTCGAGTAAGTCACTTGGATCGGACTGGAGTATTAGAAAAGGACACTGTGCCTTTCAACGACTGGGTTGAGAAGGCCATTGTCATCATTGCACCCATGAAATCCCATTCACCCAAGAGACTGAAGCCTTTGGACCCCTGGTTCTCTGAGGCTCTCAAATTAGAGAAATCTCGATGTAAAAAGCTACAAAGGCAATGGAGAACCAAATATGATATGGATGATAAAGTGATTTATCAGTCTGCCCTTTAGAAATATCTTGCAGCAATTCATATGGCTCAAAAAGCATTTATTGCCATGTATATTTCTGAAGCTGATAATTCTCCTAGGGAGTTGTTTGAGGTGGTTAGTACCTTTCTTTTCCTCTCCGCTATCAAAAATACTCTTACTCCTTCGATGGAGCTCTACGAAGGCCTCTCAGATTTTTTTCATGACTAAATTCAAGCTTTTTATGTTCAGTTTCTGATGCCTTTTTCCACTCCTCAGAGTATGTATTCCTTCTCCTCTTCTGTCCCTTACTGTCCTGTTTTGAGGATGTGGGGAGGATGAGCATTAAGGGCGAGAGCGGCTGACCTTGAAGCTGGGGATTTGTGTTTGAGTCTCGGCAGGGACACTCAAACATCTTGTGATTCTGGGCTAATCACTAAATCTCCCTGTGCCTAAAAATGAATGTGTCCGTCTGTAATGCAATGGGTGCTTATGAAAAGCGCTCTGATACATTCAGGTCGAGGTCGCGATATATAAAACTGCAAAAAATAAATAAAACTGCGTTTCAATCCATATCCCTGGAGGAATCCTTCAAATAACTTGTCAACGGCAAGTCAGGATCGCCCCTCGACCCCTGCCATTCTCATAATGGTTGTTTCGGTGGTGAATCCCACGTGAGCAGTTTACTTAAAGACTCCCTTGCTCGGGCGATCGTCCCCTCCGGTTGGAAGCAGGCACTCTTACTCCCCCTACTTGAGAAGGACTCAGCCAATCCCAAGATTCGTAGCAATTTTTGGCCCATCTCACTTCTCCCACTATGGCAAAGCTTGTGGACAAAAATGTGAAGACAGCTCACACATTTTTGGGAGGAAAATCATCTGCTCTTTGATTCGCACTCAGGTTTTTGCTCCTGGTATAGTACGGACACCTGCTCTCTGAGGTCTCTGAATATATGAAAGTAAATCTCGATTTAAACTTCCCGGTTGAGGTAATGCTTTTGGATCTTTCTGCGGCATTTGATACAGGCTCTGAATGAATGAAGAATTTGTAGAGCGCTGGAATCACCCCCAAAGGGGTATCTCCGCGCTGACAGTGGAGGAAATAGAGGATAAAGGAACACTTGGTTATTAAAAAGTTCAGTTTTCAATAGTTTCCTAGATTTATGAAGATTAGGGCACTTGCGTAAGGCATTGGGGAGTGAGTTCCACAGACGAGGGGCTAGTTAGGCAAAACTTTTGCCCGCGGTTCGAAGTTTGTTAAATCGAGGGACTACTAGCAGAGCCTTCTCTCAAGAGTGCAGAGATCTGCTGGGACGATAGTGGATGAGTTTTTCCGCCAGATATCTGGGCCCCCTATAATTGATCGTTTTATGGACCAGGCAACGGATTTTAAACTTGATTCTGTCATAGATGGGGAGCCAGTGAAGTGATTTAAATAACGGCAGGGAGGCTGTTCTGGGAGGCATATTAAGCGCTAACTGTGCTGCCGTATTCTGAACTACTTGCAATCTGTTGAACACTACCTCATTTGCTGCTCCCAGGAGTGCATTGGACCAGGGTTTTGCGGACATATAAAGGGAGAAGGTGGAACACTCCCCAAAGGAGCTTCAGCATGAGACAACAAATGCCTGAAATGGCAGCCACTTGGTCTTTCATAGATAAAGAGAGGTCTAGATACACTCCCAGATTTTTTGCCTTGGCAGAAGGGGTGAGGGCAGGGCCTAGTTCTGACGGCCACAAATCGGGGGACCACAGGATTAGTGTTTTGCCAAACAGTAGAACTTCTGTTTTATCGGCATTCAACTGGAGAACATTTTTCAACATCCAGTCAGAGATAGCTTGCATACCGTCTGCAAAGAGCTGTCTTGTTTCCACCGTGTTATTATCAAACGAAAGAAGAAGTTGCGTGTCGAACGCATACGAGAAAGGAACAAAGCCATGGTCTCTGCTGATATTTGCAATGGGTGCCACATATATATTAAAAAGAGTAGGACTAAGGCAAGAGGCTTGAGGAACCCCCTTCATAAGGGATTTAGCACCAGATCGAAAGGGACCCAGATTGACGGTTTGGATATGCTGCTCTAAAAAGCTGGAAAGCCCTACCACCCCAATTTCGGTCAGTCTTTGCAACAGCCTATGATGAGCTACAGTATGAAAAGCTGCGGAGAAGTCTAGCAGCACTAGTGATACTGCCTTATTGTAGAGACATTTTAATAAAGTCCGTCACACCTATGAGGGTGGACTGGGTAGAGTGTCTTGGTCTAAAACTAGACTGTGAGGGGTCTAGACATAATTGGGCTTCAATATTTTCCATAAGTTGCGAGTTGATATATCCCTCCAAGAGTTTGCTCATGAGCGAAAGGAGCTAAATAGGGCGGTAGTTGGATAGCTCTGTGGGAAGCATGTTAGACGTTTTACAAATCGGAAGGATTTGGACAGATTTCCAAGCCAGAGGCACTTTGCTCACCCAGGGAGTAGTTAAATAAAGTGCATATTGGCGAGGCAAGATGCTGAACCAGCAAGGCGAATAGTCTACCTGGCATGATGTCAGTAGGAGAGCCAGATTTAGCTGTTTTTAACATCTCTTCCACTTTAGAATTCTGCAAGGGGGGGGAGCTAGCTAGGACCCCATCTTTCCTTCTGTGAACTATAGAAGAGATAATGAGAGTATCAGGGATACTGGCGTCCCTGGGAAATTTGTTGTAGATTTTATCAATTTTTTCATTAAAATTGAACTGGATATGTTATCACATAGAATCTGATAAACAGGGATAGGATTAGCGCATGCGTTGGGCGACGTAAAAGATTTAAAGATCGTGTAAAGTTCCTTCGCGGAATTCCCTGCTTCTTTTAATTGCACGGAAATATGTCCTTTCCGAGTTAACTTAATGTTTTATGACAAGGGATTGCTGCCACTTTAAATATTTCTTTCTCTGCCTGTGATTGGGTATTGCACCATATTTTCTCCAGCTTTTTACATTTAGATTTTTCCCTACTTAGTTCTGGGGTAAAGCAGACTGCATGGTTTCTGCGAGATTTGGGCTGCTGGACCTTAAGTGGAGCCAAAATGTCTAAGGCTGCCCCAATAGCATGATGGAGTTATTGAGTTTAATATTTATATCCCCGGGCTTGGCAAAGGTAGGGGCTCTGAACTCCTTCGAGAAAGCTTCTTCTGAGATTTTATGCCACTGTCGTATTATCTTCCCGATGGGAGGGGCTTTGGCCTCAATCTGATGAGTGCTATTAATCTTGAAGTTGACTAGAGAGTGGTCCGACCAAATCACAGGCAACGGGGGGGGTAGGCATGTATGTGTGGAGAATTGGTAAGAATAATACCCAACATATGCCCTGCTGCGTGGGTCGGCCCTGAGTTAATTATTTCCAGCCGCAGGGAGGCCAAGTCTGCCAGCAAGAGGGAGGCGTCAGTATTCTCGTTAATTTCACTAAGTCCCATAGTATGAGAAATTGTAGAGAAGAGGTGACGTTGGGGGCGATCCTTTCCATTAATTTTAAAGAGAAGTCCTTAAGAGGCCCTGGGGGGGGGGGGGGTACACTAAAGCGCCTTTCCAGCAATACTGTGGTGAACGCTCAATCTTATAAAAACAAATCTCTATCGAATGGTCTAAGGAAGTATCCGTTATCGTGATGTTCAGGGTTGATTTGAAGACAATAGCAACAGCTCCACCTGTAGTACTGTCCCTATTTAGATGCAAAATTCGATCCTGGTCTGGGAGGGCTAATGTAATCTCCGGAATGGAGAATGGTTTGAGCCAAGTTTATGATAGAAATCTTACGTCAGGGCCTGGGATTTTAGTGTACCCCATATTTCAGTACAATGTTTGGGCAGGGATCTAACATTTATTAGACAGGCACTCCAACTATCGGGAGGACAAAGAGAGGCCTTTCTGCCTAGAGTCATAGAAGTGCTTTTTACTGGTATCAGGTCAACTGCTGAGTCTTGGAGAGGGGTATTGTACACCCCTGTGGAATAAGATTCTGGTATTTGCAGAATTTACAGGAAAACGACCCCACCAGATTGGCTAAGAGAGCATTTGCATGACACCCCCGTGAGGCGACAGCCAAGTTTGCTGACTGGCATATGCCTTTAAGCTCTGCTCTAGTGTAGCTGTAACCTGGTAGAGAATGGCTATTACCAGGGGCAGGGGTCCTGGCGACGGCCGGGCGCGAACGTAGTGGTCTTTGGCGCGCCAGCAGTGCACCAGCTGCGCGCGTCTGCGGGATCCTGTCCATTAAGTAGACAGGCTGAGGAAAATTATCCCGCCCACCCTGAAGCCATAGCCAGAAGTGACGTGACCAGAAATGGGGGCAAAAAGAACTAGACTGCTCGCCCTCCCCACACAATCGGAATTGACCTGCGGTGGATCGGAGTACAAGCAAATATTCACTCTTGCTCGAGTGGCTAGAAATAATGGATATTAAAGAGGTTATGTTATAGAAATCATATAGAGTGCACGTTCACCATAATTTATCTTGGCAATCATGCTCTGTTATGGTTCAAACCTTTCATTAGCAACCGTAATTCGGTAGTTTTTCTTACTCTTTCACCTCTGCAGCAAAACCTCTGGATTGCGGATTTCCGCAGGGTTCGGCACTCAGCCCTACCCTTTTTAATATTTATCTGTCACCATTAGCCAATATTGTTGAGTCCTGGGGAGCTAAAGTAGTATCCTATGCGGATGACACTCTACTCGACTTTTTCACAAAAATGTTCCTTCCTGTTTGAGTTCTTTAAGTCTTTCCTCAAGTCTGTTATGGACTGGATGAATAATAGTTTTCTAAAGCTAAACTCATAAACTCAGAGAAAACTGAGATTCTGTTTTTTTTGGTGCGAAGTCTACCCCCGATTCCAATCTCTGGTGACCATCATTGCCCCTCTCCAGTGGCAGGGAACCTTGGGGTCAAATTTGATTCTGACCTCACTTTTGAGCCTCAGATTAAAGCACTGTCTGCCTCTTGTTTCCTGACCCTGAGATCTTTGACACATATACTGCACCACATTCCACTGGAACACCTAAAAACAATTGTTCATGCTTTGACCACTTATAAACTAGACTATTCTAACAGTTTGCATTTTGAGCTTCTGGCCTTTCTCATTCAGTCTCCAATTTATTCAAAACACTGCTGCCCGTCTGATCTTCAAAACCCCTCCTTGGGTCTCGATATCAAGTCATTTGCACCGGCTTCAGATTAACAGAAGGATCCAGTTCAAGGTCCTTACCCTTACCTCTAGCATTTTCAACCAAAAGGGACCTCTCTACCCCAGGCGCTGCTTTAATTTGTTTTCTCAGGCCCGCTCACGATACTCCAATAACCTCAAACTGTCTCACACCCCATGAGCAGCGCTGGCATATTTACCCCTGCTGCAGTGGACATGAAAGAGACGTGCTGCCATGTGCTTAGTTTCAAGGAGCTTGAAGCGGAGGACGTAAGAGACTTGTAGGTGGAGGGTTGCACCCACCTCGGTGCTTCCTATATTCAGGAGACAGCAGTCTGGTAAACTGCTTGAAAATGGCCTAGCACTGCCCAATCACCAGCCCCGTGCATCAAATCATACCTGGGCCCTGTTGAGCTGCTGGAAGAATGATTTAGGCCTGGGGGCAACAAGGAATCTACAGGATCCTGACTGAGTTGTGCCACTTCAGGGCACCTCCTTACTCTGTTGTTGTTGACCAGATTGTGCTTTTTATTATTTGGTGCAAATCCGTACAGTAGTTTTTGGGAAATTTAGGCTGTACATTATAGATACATCTCCGGCTGCGGATATTTTGCTGTGGTTTCGCAAATAAATCATGGATCGACACGCCAACAGAAATGCTCTGATTGGCTAAACGCAACCTGAACAGAAAGTTGTGGCTGCCATTTTTTCATCCAGGAACAGTCCGCAGGGCTGAAAATTTGCGTAAAAGCCCACATAAGGGGTTAGGTGGAGATACTCTGACCTCATGTTTGAGAAATGGGTGTGTAAGTGACAAGTTATGTGTCCAAAATAGATTGTTTTAATTGCGTGTGATATTTGTGACGACAACGCAACCGCCAGCACTGCCCCCCCCGTTTACCATAGCGGGGACTTTGCGAATATCGCAAAGTCATCACAAACATTAGTAAAAATATATAAAAAAATATATATATTTGTACACACTCACCAGTCTCTGTCATACACTCATGTATGCACTCACAAAATCACTCAGACACTTATACACCCATTCACATACCCACTCCCACACATACATTCAGTCACATATGCACTCAGATACTGATGCAACCACTCACATACTCATTCAGGTACTCATGCACCTACTTAGAGACCCACTCATAGATTCATGCAGACAGTCTCATACCCACTTAGTCTCTTACACCCACTCACAGACCCACCTGGGCACTCATGCATCCACTCACAAACCTACTCAGATACTCATACACCCACTTACAGACTCACTCAGTCACACACCCATGTACAGAGCCATTCAGAGACTCGTGCTGCCACTTACAGACCCACTGACACACTTACGTTTGTCCTCACAGACCCACTGACACACTCATACACCCACTCACAGATACACTGAGACACTCATACACCCATTCACACACCAATACAGTCATTCACACACTCAGTCACAGACCCTCTCTGAAACATATGGACTCAGTCACTCACTTACTCATACACTCAGAAACACACACACCCACTCACAAACTCACTCAGATATACACACACCCACTCACTCACCCAGTCGAGGCTCATGCATCCACTCACAGATTCACCCAGACACTCGCCCTTCCAGTCACAGACCCACTAGTGCATGCACCCATTCACTCACCCACTCAGAGACTTATGCTCTCACTGGCAGATCCATTGAGACACTCATACCCCGACTCACAGATCCACTCAGACACTCATACATCTATTCACGGACCCACTCACACCCCTACAGTCATTCACACAGCCATTCATAGACCCTCTCAGACTTATGCACCCTGTTAGTTATACACTCAGAGACTTATGTACCCATGCACAGTCACAGTCACAGACCCACACCCCATTGACATAACCACTCAGACACTCATGCTGCCAGTCATAGACCCACTCAGAGACTCATGTACTCATAGATCCACTCAGACACTCATGCACCCACTCACTCACCCATTCATACATCCACTTAGACACTCTTGTATCCACTCACAGATCCAGTCAGACAGTCATATACTTACTCACAAATGCACAAAGGTACTCATGCACCCACTCACAGATTGAGTGAGAGACTTACGCAACCAATCACAGACCAATTGTGACACTGATGCACCCACACATAGAAGTACTGAGGCTGCCACGCATTTAGTTACAGAAGTATTGATAGACTGATGCACCATCTTACAGATTCACTGAAATACTTATACAGTTTATGAGCGACTTAGTGATACAGAGATGCATGCAGTTATAGAATACACTGAAAAAGTTATGCACTGTGTTATAGAGATATTAAGGGAGTTGTACATGCTATTATACAGTCGTTTAGATAGTGATGTGTTTAGTGTGTTTGTTATAATTCATTTTGCAGCTATAAGTTTTGAATGTATTGGTGGCTATTGAATATCTGCATTTGTTTTGTCATTCTGTGACGTATTCGTGGTGATCGCGGCTACCGATAACATTGCCATGCCCATCTCCACGGCAAAAACGGAAAATCAGATTAAATGGTTGTTTTTATGCAAACTCCCTACAAACATATGGCTTTAAACAGTGCAGTATTAAACTCCTAGTGTCTAAAATACTGTAAAATGTGTGTATATATGTGTTTTGCACCCCCTAATAAAGGTGTGATCTTCGCGGTTACTGGAGTCATCATGACTCTCGGTGTAAAAGCAAAAACGATAATTAGGGCCCAAACACAGTTTTTATAAAAGCTACTACAAATATATGTGTACAAATATGTTTTCAAAGCAGTGATGTAGTTAGTAATGAGTGAATTGTAATAGAATTACTTTTATAACTTACAATTTTTTAATGTGGTGGTGGTTGAATGTCTGCTTTTGTTTTGCGATTTCACAACATGATCATGGCGGATTTCAAAGATTCACAAAAAATTATTTGACAAGAAAATTAACAAAATGTTGGCCTCTTGGGTGGCTCAGATTTAAAAAAAAAGTCTTTAAGTGTATTTCTCAGTATGTGAAATAAATTTGCTGATCATTGATTCTCCACAGTAAATGTACCTCGCCGGCAGAACACAGAGAGTACGCCTCCCTCCGTTCCGATCTGAGGCCACCGGAGTCATCTGCGGCGTCCTGCAAGGATCGTCGCTCAGCCCCACCCTCTTCAACGTCTACATGAAACCCCTCGCGGCCATCGCACGCCAACACAACCTCAACATCATCTCCTACGCCGATGACACCCAGCTGATCCTCTCCCTCACCAGAGACCCCGACAGCGCCAGGACTAACCTGCACGAAGGGATGAAGGACGTCGCCGAGTGGATGAACACGAGCCGCCTGAAGCTGAACACGGACAAGACAGAAGTCCTCATCCTTGGACCATCACCCTCCGCATGGGACGACTCCTGGTGGCCCCCAGCCCTAGGCACCGCACCAAAGCCAACGGACCACGCACGCAACCTGGGCTTCATCCTGGACTCTTCCCTATCAATGACCAGACAAGTCAACGCCGTCTCCTCATCCTGCTTCCACACCCTCCGCATGCTCCGCAAGATCTTCCGATGGATCCCGACCGAGACCAGGAAGACGGTCACCCAGGCCCTCGTCACCAGCAGACTAGACTACGGAAACACCCTCTACGCCGGAACAACAGCCAAGCTTCAGAAATGACTTCAGCGCATCCAGAACGCCTCCGCCCGACTCATCCTAGACGTCCCCCGACGCAGCCACATCTCGAGCCACCTGAGAGACCTACACTGGCTCCCTGTCAACAAGAGAATCACGTTCAGACTCCTCACCCACACACACAAATCTCTCCACGACCTGGGCCCAAGATACCTCAACAACCGCCTCGCCTTCTACGCACCCACTCGCCAGCTACGATCCGCGCGCCTCGCCCTCGCCGCCGTCCCTCGCATCCAGAGAGCCACCTCCGGAGGAAGATCCTTCTCCTACCTGGCGGCTAAGACATGGAACTCTCTGCCCATCCACCTTCGGCTGACCCAGGACCACCTCGCCTTCAGGAAACAGCTCAAGACCTGGCTGTTCGAGCAGTAGCAGACCCCCTTCCCCAAGCGCCTTGAGACCCCTCCGGGTGAGTAGTGCGCGATATAAATGCCTTGATTGATTGATTGACAACGTTGTGCAGACTCAAAAAATATCCAATTATAGAAAGAAAATATGAAAATCTTAGAGGCTAACTTTTAAAAAAAATAGATGTTACAATTAAGATATAGAATTTAAAAAAACCTTAGAAATTCACTGAAAAAAACAAAGGATACAGGGACATTATAGTTAGGCTGACATTTCACTCATACAAACCAGAGAAATTCAGCAGTTATAGTCAGCTGAGCTAACTATAACTCGCGCCCCTGCAATGCACGGCTTATGGCCTTACTTATTACATCACTCATTACTTGGTCAGTGACATCACTGATGACATCATCCAGTGACGGTGAGTGTTTTTAAAAAGTTTATCGGTGTTAAATATGTATACCAAGGTGTATTGTAATCAGTGTGTATGAGTGCCTGAATGGATAATTCAAGGGGTGCGTGAATGACTGTAAAACTCAGTGATTAGGTGTCTTAGTGAATTTATGGGTGAATGACTAGGTTGTGTGAATGTCTGAAACAGTCTGTCAGTTGGTGTCTAAGTGGCTGTATGGGTTATTGATTGGTTGCCTGAGTACCTGTATGGGTGTATACGAGTGACTATGTGGGTGTGTGAGAGGGTGCGTGAGTGCCTGCATGGATGAGTCAGTGGGTGTAGGAATTGGTGAGTGTGTAAGAGAAGGGCTGTATAAGTGACTGAGTGTGTGTATCGCTGTGTGTGTGAGTTAATGGATGTGTCAATGGTATATGAGTAACACTGCATATGTGAAAGACACTATAGGTGGGTGGTGAAGTGACTATGTGTGAGTGACTGATTGTGAGAGTGGCAGTATGGGTGTGTGCTTGCATCAGTGACTATATAGGTTAGGGAGTATGTGTTAGTATCTGTTTGAATAAGTGAGTGGGTGTGTGTATAACTGTATACGTGAGTGAATGGCTATCTGATTGACTTTATAGGTGAGTGAGTAGCTCTACTGGCAAAGTGGGAGTGGCTGTATGAGTGGACATAGCACTGGCTATATTAGTGAGTGAGTTGGTGTATGAGTGTTTGTATGGGTAACTGAGTGGATGTTTGTGTAGTCCTATGAATCAGTGAGTGGGTGTGCAAGTATGGGTATGTCAATGGTTTTGAGAATGGTAGTGTGGAAGTTGGAATGGGTGTATGAAAGATTATATTGGGGTGGGAGTGGATGCGTCAGACATTCTGTGAATGATATCCTGTGATGACCATGGCATGAGTGATGTAATAAGTGAGGCCAGGCAGTGTGTTGCGGGCGCCGAAATTATAGTTAGCTTAGCTAACTATAACTGCTGAATTTCTCTGGATTTGTACGAATGAAATGACAGCCTAACTAGAACGTCCCTGTAGCCTTTGTTTTTTAGTGAATATATATATGGGGGGAGGGGAGGGAAGGGGAGAGAAAGAGAGGGAGAGAGAAAAAAGAGAGAGAGAGAGAGAGAGAGAGAGAGAGAGAAAGAAAGAGAGAGAGAAAGAAAGAGAGAAAGAAAGAAAGAGAGAAAGAGAGAAAGAGAGAAAGAGAGAGAGAGAGAGAGAGAGAGAGAGAGAGAGAGAGAGAGAGAGAGAGACTTTTGGTCAGAAGTATGATTCAGCAAGGAGGGACTTTGTACAATCATCCCCTTTGGTATCGCTTTGTTTGCCCTAAGTTGGCAGGATATGCCCAGACAATGGTCCCTTGCTCACTTTGCCACTGGATTCAAGATAGCCTGGCTGATGAGGGTTATGAATCCGAAAACGCTCCCAGGATGCTTGTTTACGGTCCAGGGAAGACATGGCTTGGCAGTTCGGGCTGGACTGTTCCCATGAGGCACAGGGTCAGACTGATTTGCATATGGCTATGTCTGAACTGGAGTGGTGGAGTGAGCTAAAGAATGATGATGGATTTAACCCAGATCAGTTGACTGGGGGCAGTGTTTGATTTGCTCAAACGCTCCGTCCATCATCCCCTTTGGGATCACAGATGTACCATCCGACCTGGACGAGGCGCAGAATACAGCCGCACCAACAAGAGGCCCCTTCCCTTCACTCACTGAATGCCGTTTTTTACGGGGAAGCCTGGGTGGAAGAAAGAAACCACCTCGGGGAAGAGGAAGAGGCGGAAACAACGCACAAGGAAAAGACAAACCAGGAGAGGAGGCGAAGGCCAGAGACATTGAGACGCCCTATGGGAAAGGACAACAGCGATCCAAGCACCTCAAATAATGGGTGAGCAATTTAACAATAATAATCTTTCTATTATTAACATTTCCTCGCTTAACATTACAAGTGAGGAATGTGCAGTATTAGAACTTGGTTTGTCCTTTTGCCCTACTGCTAACTTTAAACTTCCCAAGAGCCCGTATTGACATTTTTTTGTTCATAAGAAAACTTGAATTTCTCAAGGGCCACACTCAAACATGGTGGGATCACCTCCACAATGGCGCCATCTGGGGCACGGATGGGGAACTATTGATCAGCATGGGAATTGCTACCGATCACAAATCCAGAAACGACTTTAAACCTAAATCCATGTTTAATCCGGTTACTCTACATGATGGCATAGATACCTACCATGAGACGGTTTTAACAGAGCTAATGGGACTCTGGGAGAATCAAAACAACTCCTTTGCTAGCAACTTAACTTCTGCGCAGAGGGTGGGCTTACAATCCCTCCAAAATGCTGATTCCTTTATCATCAAGCCCTCTGACAAAGGGGGAAATGTCGTACTTTGGGATATTAATAAATACAGGGCTGAAGCCACACGGCAGCTAGAGTTCTCAGGTAGCTATTTAAGATCTAGCCAAGCTGAATACAGCAGCGCCATTGTCCAGTATCACCAACTCTTTGAGACATGGCATGGGCAAGGGACCCTGAGACGCAACAAATTCCTCTTTTTGATGGTGAAGAAGCCAGCTGCCCCAGTGTTTTATATGCTCCCCAAGGTGCACAAGAGCCTCACTGATCCACCCTGGAGACCTATCATTGCAGCAAACCAAAGCTTGCTAGAGAATTCGTCTATATACCCTGACTATTTTCTCTGCGATTATGTTTTTAACTTACCATCTTACGGCAGGGACAGCATGGATTTTCTTCCTAAAATACAGGGCATTCCATGGAAAGCCTCATATGTCCTTGCAACAATAGATGTGGTGTCCCTGTACACCTGCATCGAGCATGATTTAGGCCATGAGGAATGCAAATATTTCCTTCGTGACAGACCTATCTCCATGTTTGACCACACTGCGCTACTGCTAGATATGCTACATTTCCGCCTACATAACAACTGCTTTCTTTTTGGGGACACATGGTATAAACAGTACACAGGGACCGCGATGGGGAGTTGCTTCGCCCCCAGTTGTGCCTGTATCCTCATGGGATGGTGGGAGGCGGAGCATCTCTGGCATCAAGGCAATGAGTGTTATTCAGACAATCTGATCCTGTGGACCCGCTACATTGACGATATTTTTCTGATTTGGGATGGCCCACAGAATTCGTTACACAATTTCATTGCAGGACTTTCCACCAATGACCTAAATCTCAGATTCTCTAGCAAGGTAGACACTACTACTATTTAATTCCTGGATGTTTTAGTTGGAGGTTTGTGACGACAATATACACACAAGTCTGTTCAGAAAGGCTACAGCCGGGAACAGCATATTACATGTACAGAGCCACCACCCAGATGGTTTGAAGATGAGCATCCCATATGGAGAGCTACTCAGGGCCAGACGTAACTGCAGCACACCACAGCCACTGTCCAGGGAAGAAGTGAACATGATTGACCGCTTTAAAGCACGAGGCTATTCAGGGAAGACTATCAGAACAGCCTTTGAAAAGGCCTCCACAAGGGATAGGGAAAGTCTCTTAATCCCGAGGACACGCAGTAAGAGTAAGCAGGAAGTGAGACTCATTACCACCTTTTCAAACGCATCCCAGGCACTTCATAGCTTTGTAAACAAACACTGGCACCTGGTCAAACAGGATGCAGTCATAGGCAAGCTGGTCAGCCCCAAACCACACATTACATATCGCAGATGCAAATCCTTACAGGATACACTGGTACACAGTCACTTCACACAACAATGCAGGAGAACAGGCACATGGTTAAAGGAAATCCCTTGCTTACGCAAATGCGGCCGCTGCAAGGCCTTTGCCAACAGTCGCAATGTAAAAAGCTATCAGCTGCCATTTGAAAGAAATTAGAGAATACTTCCATTCATCAATTGCAACACTGATTTTGATGTATATGTCCTGACTTGTATCTGTGGCTTGCGCTATGTTGGTAGCACTGTGTTTCCAGTGAAGAAGCATATACTTGAGCATCTGCGTGCTATGAGGAATAGGGATCAAACCTACACTGTTGCTAAGCACTGCGCGCTGGAGCATGGCGAGGTCTCTGATATCAGCGCTAAGATCTCTTATTTTGGAATTGACAGGGTTGCAGTGCACCCCCGTGGAGGTGACCGAGAACGCCGCCTGCGACTTTTGGAATCCGAGTACATAATTCGCCTGCAGAGCAAGGCTCCCGGAGGCCTCAACCGTGAGGAAGACCTTCATGTCCACCTAGGGTAGAGAAGATATCATATACAAATGGTGCCCTAACAACCCCTTGGAATATATATATATATATATCCATATATATCCTACTGGCAGTTGCCAGTAGGTAGTTATAGTTAGGACCTATCTTCCATAGGAAATCCGCAACATTCTATTTGGATTTGACGAATCTTCGCGAAATTTTCCAAACTTTTGGCCAGCTCCGGTCTGCTCCAATCCTGAAAATTTCACGGTGATTCGTCAAGCGGGGGCCGAGAAAAAAGTGGGGTCCCAAAACACGTTTCCCCATGCATTTTCCCATAGGACCTGTTGATGCAGCTACAGCCCGAACTGCTGAACGGAATTATACCAAATTTGGCAAAGAGGTAGTCCTCAGTTCAGACTCGTGCCTTTTGCTTAAATGGTGTAAATCCGTTCAGTAGTTCCTGAGAAAATTAGAGTTAAAAAGATAGATATATCTGGGCGGAGCCTATCCACACATCTCATCGTGCGATCTGATTGGCTGTCAGTACTTCATCCAAGAAGTGTTGGCAGCCATCTTGGGACCAATATACATGATAGCACCTCATTAAAAAGCATTGCAGTTAATAGAAGGTGTTAAGACTTTAGTTACATTATAAATCATTTGTTGATGGTACCATACTCATTTTAGGAATTGTGGTGTGTTCTAAGGTGATTTTACCATGTGAAAAAGCCTTCTGCTGTGATATCATGAATCATGTTTGAGAGAAAACTATTTTCTCATGCTTTTCCCACAGAGGTTTGGAAGGTGATCTATAAGCTAAACTGAGAGCATATTTTCTGTAAATTCACATTATCTTTCTCAGTCATGTGAGAATGAAGTCTGACATTCTCAGTAAAACATGTACATCCAACAAGGGCAGAGACTGTCAGTTGATTCCTTTGTGTTCTACTGCAGCTTCCCAGAGTGTTATTAAGAACAACTAGAGTGCTAACAGTCCTACTTATGACAAACGTATTGCACACCTGAAGCCATTTTGATTGGAATAAAGTGGTAACTCTTAAAACATTTAATTTAAAAAGGAACAAAATGAGGGGGTTCATTTTGCCATAGAAAGTAGCATTAGTGCTGCAGAAAGAAAAAATTAGGGCACATTTTGAGTGACTTCTCAAATCCTCTTCTATTTCATTAAACAATTCTGACATGCAGACTGAAACATGCACTTTCAATACCAGCAGCAGACTTCCCTGGTGAGAAGTAGCTTTACCACAGTGATCTAATGAGCAACTAGAGTGCTAACATTCTGAATTTATGGCAAATGTGTGACACATCTGAATGCCTCCTTGATGGAATCAAAGTAAAAAACTGAAAGTATTTCCTACTGAGGAGACTGTAGTAAATGAGGAAATATAGGAAACTTCATCACAAATAAGTCTCCCAAAATGGCCACCAGAGACAAAAGAGCCCAAATGTAGCACAAATATCACCCAGATGTAGCCCAAATATAGCCCAATGACAGAATGTCCCAGAGGGTTCTAACGAACAACTAGAGCGCTAACAGTCTTACTTATGACAAAAGTATGGCACACGTGAAGCCATCTTGATTGGAATAAAGTGGTAACACTTAAAACATTTAATTTACAAAGGAACAAAATGAGGGGGTTCATTTTGTCATAGAAATTATGATTAGTGCTTCAGAAAGAAAAATTAGGGCACATTTTGACTTCTCAAATCCTCTTCTATTTCATAAAAGAATTCTGACATGCAGACAGAAACATGCACTTTGAATACCAGCAGCAGACTTCCCTGGTGAGCAGTAGCTTTACTACAGTGATCTAATGAGCAACTAGAGTGCTAACATTCAGAATTTATGGCAAATGTGTGACATCTGAATGACTTCTTGATGGAACCAAAGTAAAAAACTGAAAGTATTTCCTACTGAGGAGACTTCAGTAAATGAGGAAATTAGGAAACTTCATAAATAAATCTCCCAAGATGGCCACCAGAGACAAAAGAGCCCAAATGTAGCCCAAATATCACCGAGATGTAGCCCAAGTATAGCCCAAAGACAGAATGTCCCAGAGTGTTCTTAAGAACAACTAGAGCGCTTACTGTCTTACTTATGACAAAGGTATGGCACACCTGATGCCATCTTGATTGGAATAAACTGGTAACACTTAAAACATTTAATTTAAAAAAGGGGGTTCATTTTTCCATAGAAATTATGATTAGTGCTGAAGAAAGAAAAATTAGGGCACATTTTGAGTGACTTCTCAAATCCTCTTCTATTTCATTAAAAAATTCTGATATGCAGACTGAAACATGTACTTTTAATACCAGCAGCAGACTTCCGTGGTGAGCAGTAGCTTTATTACAGTGATCTAATGAGCAACTAGAGTGCTAACATTCAATATTGATGGCAAATGTGTGACATATCTGAATACCTTCTTGATGGAATCAAAGTAAAAAACTGAAAGCATTTCCTACTGAGGAGACTGCAGTAAATGAGGAAATTAGGAAACTTCATAACAAATAAATCTCCCAAGATGGCCACCAGAAAAAAAAGGAGCCCACATTCAGCACAAATATCACCCAGATTTATCCCACATGAAGCCCAATGACAGAAGTGTGCAAAACACTTATTTTTTGTGTATTTGCAGTTTTATATAGTGCAGATTTGTCAGGTATTGGAGTGCTTTATATGAGCATTGGTTACATCACACAAGATTAAATTCATTTTGGTTGTAGACATGGGGAGATTAAGTGATTTGACCAGAATCACAGAATGTTGAGCTGAGGCAGAAACTCCAACCTGGTTCCCCAGTTGCAAAGTCTGCAGCTCTGGAAGTAACACCACATCCTCTCCCCTAAGTGCAACATTTAATCAAGTGGTCAACTGGAAAAAAAACAAAGATTACAAAAGATAATCTAAAGAATCTAAAGAATAATAATAGTTCTTTGTCGCTATTTGAAAACTCAGAAAATATGTCCTCATTTTAGTTTTTTAGAGCACTAACCATAATTTTGATGCAAATAAGACCCTCTCATATATGTAATTTCTAAAGGAAATGCTCTAGGTATCACAGTTTTATTACGTCAAGATGACGTCAGACGTTCCACGCTTTTGTAATAAATATAGAATGTTAGCAATCTAGTTGTTCATTGGGATACTGTTGAGAGGCAGAGGCCTGGGGCACGGACTCTGAAAATTGAAGGCAGGTAGGAGAGTGCAGAGGCAACAATTTGACCACACTGGGCAGGCAGGAAGGGTAGTGGCAGCACAACAGACTATGGAGGGCAGTGGAAAGGGGGGCAGGGGCAACAAACCAACAATACAGGACTGGCAAGAGAGGCTGTGGCAATAAAATAGACCATTGTGGGCAGAAGGAAGAGGCAGTGGTAGTACAACCATACATGCCAACAGACCTGTTTCAGCCAGGAAACGGGCAATGTTTTTAAGCTCAAATGGGCTTTATTTGATCTGTCTTCTGTCTACAATCCCCTCTTTTTCAATGTAACTCAACGGGGAAAATCAATACCCCAGTTTTTTTTCCAAATCTCTGTGAGGGGGTGGGGCCGGGGGCGCGACGCCAAACTCCTTTCTTACCTGTGGTACGGGGAGTGCGAACGCCGGATAGAAAGCAGAGACCCCGGAATGAGACTCCGGAACACCCGTCAACCACACCCCCCTCTCCTCTCTTCCCACAGACAGGCAAGAAGACGGAAGAGGGAGGGGCTAACCCCGGAAGCGATACGTATCCACCATTCAAAGGAGACCTGGCCCAGGAAGTGCTCTCTCGGAGCGGAGAAGGAGCAGGAAGCCGAAGGACGAAGGAAGCGAAGCAGAGAAACGAGGACCGGAACGACGGCGAACCGGACCAGGTCGGGAACAAAGGCGGAACCGAATCAGAGGATCCGGAGGAGTTCTGGAGCGAAGACTGGTGGTGTCCCCCGGAGGAGGCTGTGGAGCGGCTGCAACTCAGGAGAGTTGTGGCGAGGCCGGTGAGTGACGAAACTCCAGGGGAAAGACCGACAGGGAGCAGGGAGGAGGGAGGAGACTGAGCAGAGGGAGGGGGGTGGAATCGGGTACAGGCAGGACCCCGGGCACTAATTAGTTCGTTTTGCCAGTGCACCCTTAGTCCTGCAACCCCGCATAAGTTATTCCTGAGCACAGTGTGAGTTTCGGGCATTCTTCGCATTTCTTCTACCTCTGAACCTCGTGCAACCTTTCTCACCACGCGGGCTTTTCTGACACACACCTTTCAACCCCCTTATATGTTTCTCATGGTATTATTTAGAAGAGACGACCATTGCGTTCTAAAACCCATCACTCTCCTACCCTATCCTCCGCGACACAGCTGAGGGGAAAGTTGTTCTGGAAAGCAGAAAGCCAGACTAAGAAACCCGGGTGAGGTGACGGGTTGAGTAACGCCTATAAGTACTGAATGACCCTGACACTGACGGCCCACTGTTTCTTCTTTTCATGAGCCTTCGGGAAGATCCAACCATGGCCGAAGAAGCGAGGCAGACGCCCTTGAGATCCAGCTCCGAGGAAGACGACGACGAACAGCGTTACCCCAGTACCTCTTCACGGATAGGAACCGATACCTTCCCAACCGCCACAGCAAAGAGTGACCTACCTGATAATAAAATATTCTCACTTGGAAAATATATTCAGCCTCCGCGTCTGTATATCCGACCCGCCCTCCCACAATCTCCCTCTTACCAAGTTCAAAATGTTCGCAAGTATGGTACATTGGATCATGGTAGGCAGGAGGAATTGGGGTAGGGACATGGACTCGGATGACAGAGGACAGGAGGGACATGGAGAGGTGCACCAAACTGACCCTACAGGGCAGGCATCAGGGTTTGCAGCAGCACAATACACCACACAGGGCATGTGGGACGGGAGTGCAGCACAACAATCCATAGAAAGCAATAGGGAGGGGACAGGACCATTCACATGGACAACAGAGAACAGAGGGGAAAGAGGCAATGGTAGCTAGCTGACCATAATGGACAGACAGGAGAGAAAGCTACAGCATAACAGACCATAAAGGGCAGGAGGGACGGATCAGGGGCATTACAATGGATCAGACAAGCCAGGAGGGAGGGAATAGGGGTCTGCACATGGAAACAGAGGGCTGGGGGCAAGAGGGCAGGGCAGGAGCAGCAAGATGACCATGGAGGTCAGGCAGGATGGGCACTAGAAACAAGACACACCATGGAGAGCAACAGTAAGACTATGATGGCATACACACAGACCATGGAGGGAAGGTGGGAGGGGGTCAGGGGCAGCTAGCTGGCCACACAGGGAAGGTGGGAGGGGCCATGGCAGCACAGAAGACCATGCATGGCAAGCGGGAGGGTTAGTGGCAGCACAATGGCTATGATGGGCAAGGAGGAGGGTGCAGGGCCATGCACAAAGGACCATGGAGGATAGAAGGGAGGGTCAGGACCTGGGCACAGACAAGAGAGTTCAGGGGAAGGGGCCTCATACCAGACCACGCGGGGCAGGCAGGAGGAGCAGTTGCAGCACAATAGACCAGGGAGGGCAGAACGGCGTGGCAGTAAAATGGACCATGGAGGACAGGAGGAAGGGGATAGGGGAATGGCATGAGGACAGGCAGGGTGGAGGTGGCAGGGACAGGTTACAGTCATCTGACAATGCTAGGCAGGTGGGAGGGGAGTGGCAGCTCAACAGAACACTCAGAGTAGATCGGAGTGGCAGGTCCATGGAACATGGTGGGCAAAAAGGATGGAGCAGGGGCATGCACAAAGACATCGGAGGGCAGGGGGAAGGAGAATAGGGGCAGCAAGCTAAGCACAGAGGCTAAGCAGGAGGTCAATGATGGGCCATAGAATTGGGCAATGGAGGGCAGGAGGAGTGGACTGGTACATCATGCTAAATGGAGGGCAGTGGCAGCACATCAGAACATGCATGGCAGGAGGGAGGAGGCTAGTCCATGGATTCAGACAACAGAGGATAGGGAGGAGGTGGATGGGGCAGCAAGCTAACTGTTCAGACAAGGTGGGTATTAGGAACTTTATTGTTTTTAAAATGTGTGTCTGTGCGAACTACTTAAAATATGAACAAGTATGCAGCATAATCTCACTTTTATTCAGGAAGAAGAGGACGTTTGTGACTGTGACTCCGGGCTCACTTGGCAGAAACACCCCCTGACCCTCCACCCCCATAGCAAAATGTAATGCCCGTGAAAAGGGTAAGTGGACGCAGTGTTATATAGAACATAGTCCTGAGAGCACGATTGAAAATGAAAACTAGATATAGTATATGGTATAAACTATGCACCAAAAAGTGTGATGAACCGGGCGTGAAATATAATATGCAATACATTGTGCGCAATGACAGATTCATTGGAGAGCGCGAGATAGCACAGGCACTAGCGCGTGCTATGCGATATGCGCCTTGGAGTGTAATATGCACAGGGCAGTGTTGTGTAACCTAACTAGTCTCTAAAGTTGGAATATAAAATATGTGCTGGGGAGTGTAACGTTGCATATGCACTGTGACAAAGATATGGATCCCAGATTGTAATATGTATGGCATAGCGCTGTGCGTTATAACACAGGCATCGAGGAAGGCACGTTAGATGGGGCAATATAACCCGTGCAAAGGCAAGTGTGGCATGACATATTCACTGGGTGGTGTTACAGTGCACATGGGCTAGAGCGTGTCATAGCATACGCACTAGCTGGTGGAATACAACACAGAGGTGTGTGGCACTCGGCGGGCACTGGTGGGTGTAACACAGCATTGGGCTCAGCCAGGAGCACGCTGTGACTCTCAAGTGAGGTTTGTCTCCTTTCCAGAGAGTAAAATAAAAAGTATTACACATCCGGCGGTGGATGGGTGTTTTATTAACCGTGAGGGGGGTTTCTTGCATAGTTTGGTCGAATTTTTGTCGAATCCCCTTTGAATGGCTTGGTGTGCGTGTGTATTAAATGTGCCCGTCAATAGCTACCCATGTTTGTATAAATAAACGACAAGGGTGTCTACTTGGAGAGTACCCACCGGCGGGGGCGCCGGGATTAGGCACGGTAGGGCGTCAGACACGTCAGAGCTTCACTAGCGGTGTAGATACATTACACGTGGATTCATTGTATGCATAGTCGCCTTTTAATGAATATCACGCAAATCGTCATGGTGATAGGTACATACGGTTTGTCCAGCATGTCCTAGGTGTTTCTATAAATATATATATTTTTTAAATAATAAAAAACAAAAGGCCAGCCCCGGGGGATGGGGTCCCCGGGGCCATAAGTGGCCTGAGGAGGGGGGCAACGCAGCCCCCCTCCTAAAGAACAAAAAAAAAGGCCATGACCCGGGGGTTGGGGTCCCCGGGGCCGATTAAGGTCTTGGGAGGATGGCCAAATTTATTTTTTTCAACAAAAAAAATTAGGGTGCAAGCCCTAGGGGACGGGGTCAGCTCCCTGACGCATGCTGTAGGTACCTGGTGGGCTAGTTGGCCCCCAGGGGACCGCAGGATTGAAGAGGAATTAATTCCCCAACTTAAAACGCGCCACAGGGCGTGTTTGCACACGTCAACTCCGGCCCCACCCCCTCCCTTCACCAGTGTGTGTAAACGCGCCCTGTGGCCGTTCTAATTTGAGAGATTAAGTCCCCCTTGAATCCTAAGGGTCCATAGGGTCAAACTAGCCCACTAGGTAACTCCAGCAAGCGCCACAGAGCTGCGTTGCATAGAGGTGTATTACCATTGTACAAATATTCCTCTAAAATCAGCCGAACTACGAATTCCGATTTACTCACCTGTAATCAGGAGAGAACCCAGTGCTGCATCTTTTAGCCCAGCACTGACCCTGAAAAGTAATTTTAAGCGTACTTACCAGTAACTTGTATTTCCTTCCATAGGAATCCATTGTGTGGTTTTCAGCAGAAAATTTTCTAAGTGTCCATTTTTGAAACGTACAAATATTCCTCTAAAATCAGCCGAACTACGAATTTCGATTTACTCACCTGTAATCAGGAGAGAACCCAGTGCTGCATCTTTTAGCCCAGCACTGACCCGGAAGAGTAATTCTAAGCATACTTACCAGTAACTTGCATTTCCTTCCATAGGAATCCATTGTGTGGTTTTCACCAGAAAAGTTTCTAAGTGTCTATTTTCACAAACTAAAAATATTCCTGAAAAATCGTCTGTATGACTTAAACACATTCTTTCAACTGTTTACAGGAGGTTGGCCAGTGCTGGATCCAGGATCCACCACTGAGTAAGAAAAAGTAATGATAACACTACTTACCTGCTAAGGGAATTTTCTGCCATAGGATAACATTGATGATTCCATGTGAAAAAATTTCTAAAGTGTCAACTTTTAAAATACAATAATATTCCTTAAAAATAACTACTGTAACCAAAGCGCTTTTACTCAACTGTTTACAGGAGATGTCCAAGGACTGAGTCTAGGATCCAGTCCTGTGGTTAGAAAAGTAATCCATAAAGTAACTAATTGCATTTCACTAGAAATTCACATTGAGCTCAATGTCGCTTTGTGTTTGAAATTGTGTTGCCCATTGCAACAACTGTAACTACTGTACTTAAAAGTCTGTTGCCTATTTGCCAAGTATTTAAACGAAAGTAATTCATTCTGAGAAAGTATATTTTGTATTGTAATGTATAATGTAATTAAAAAAATATATCTAAAAATAAATAGTTAAAAAATATAGTAAATCAGTATAAAAAAAATCAGTATAACAATTAATACATTCAAAATTGTCATTTACAAAACCTTTGAAATTCACTGAAAAAACTATAGGTTTCAGGCCTGATATAGTTAGGAATTAGCATTTAAAAAACCTTTGAAATTCACTGAAAAAACCATAGGTTTCAGGGGCATTATATTTAGGAATTGGCATTTAAAAAACCTTAGAAATTCACTGAAAAACCATAGGTTTCAGGGGCGTTATAGTTAGCTGGACATTTCCCTCGTACAAAAACCCTAGAAATTCCCCCGTTATAGTTAGTTCAGCTAACTATAACTCGCGCCCCCGCAATGCACTGCTGATGACGTCACATATTACATCACTCATGACATGGTTAGTGACATCACTGATGACATCTGAAATGACATCACTGATGACATCACTGATGACATCACTGATGACGTCATCCAGTGAGTGTGTGTTTCTGTAAATTTTAAATATGTTTAATATATATATAGGGAAAAACCTATGGAAGAATGAGTGGGTGTTTAAGTGTGTGAATGGATGATTTAGTAGGTGCGTGACTGACTCTATAAGTGAGTCATTAAACGTATCTTATTCCAGACTAATGACTAAACTATGTGAATGTCTGTATCTGTCTGTCTGTTGGTGTATAAGCGGCTGCATGGTTTTGTGAATAGCTATATGAGAGTTTCTATGGGTTATTGATTGGTTGTCTGAGTATCTGTTTGGGTGCCTGAGTGTTTGTGTGGGTGGGGTGTGTGTGACTCTGTGCATACATGTGTGAGTCGGTGATTCTATGGGTGCATGGTTTTAAGAGTGCATCTGTGATGGAGTGTATGGTTGGGTGAGTGCATGTATGGGTGTGTTAGTGATTCAATGTATATCTCAGTGGTACATGTGTGAGTAACTTCATATGTGAAAGGCAGTATATATGTGTGTAAGAGTATATAAGTGGGTATATGTGAGAGTGTGTGATTGTTAGAGTGGCTGTATGGATGAGTGTGTGCTTGTATCAGTGATTGTATAAGAGCGTAAGAATGTGGTACTATTTTTATGAGTGAGTGTTCTTGTGTGTGTATAACTGCATAGGTGAGTAAATGGGAGTGTGATTAATTATTTGCATGACTGACTAGGTGTGAGAGTACCTCAATGGATGATTGGTGGTGTGTGAGTGTCTATGTAGGTGTATAAATGCATATGATAGTCCTGTACTGAGTGACTGTAAGTATGAGTGACTGTACAGGTGAGTGAGTGGATGTGTGTGTAGATCTAAGAGTCAATGAGTGGGTATGTAGTTATTGGTATTGGAGTATCTATGGTTTTGAGAATGGACGTCTGAAATTTTGATTGAGTATATCAAAGGGTGTGAGAAGATGCACTAATTTATCACATGGATGACGTCATCAGTGATGTAATTTCAGATGTCATCAGTGATGTCATCAGTGATGTCACTGACCATGTCATAAGTGATGTAATATGTGACGTCATCAGCAGTGCATTGCGGGGGCGCGAGTTATAGTTCACTGAACTAACTATAACGGGGGAATTTCTAGGGTTTTGTACGAGGGAAATGTCCAGCTAACTATAACGCCCCTGAAACCTATGGTTTTTTCAGTGAATATAATCTGATCACCTGCTTTTGCGGGCAGATCATCTGACACCGGCATGCTGATGTGTCTTCTACCCGCTGGATTGCGGTGCTGCTCGTGTGCTGCCTCGCCTGAGGGCATGGTGTTTTGGAATTGATACGCGGCGGCCCTGCCGTGGAGGCATGCACCACCCCGATTTTATGGGGGTCACGGACTTGAAATCACTAAAGTCTGAGGTGAAGCAGCATCAAGGGATTAATGGACACACAGTATTCTGGGGCCCATTCGGGGCTTTTCATTTTTCAGCTGTGGCGCTCCCATTCAGGGAATTAACACTGACTATGTATCGCACAATGCAGCGTTTCAAACTCAATTGAGTTTTATTTGAATAAATAGTGGGAGTGTTAAGCGCCAAGGACAGTCGAGCCTCTGATGACGAGCGAACGGCTCAGAAACGCGTCAGGCGAAGAACGACTGACAAGCTGACACCGGCATGCTGATGTGTCTTCTACCCGCTGGATTGCGGTGCTGCTCGTGTGCTGCCTCGCCTGAGGGCATGGTGTTTTGGAATATATATATATATATATATATATATATATATATATCTATAGGAATAGACAACTAGCACTAAGGAGACTTGAGTCCAGATATATCATTCTGTTGGACAGTAAGATTCCTAATGGCCTTAATGCTGATGAGGCATTAAATGTGCATTTGTAAGACAATAACTGCCTCTTCAAAAATTCGTTGATCCATCCTTTTATTGCTGACCCATTTAGTCATTGTTATTATTTGAATTTCGAACACACTTGGTTTAAAGGAACATCATTTTAATATTCATGCTAGTATAGGTATCAATAGCAGGTTAAAATAATACCTTAGATTTAGTTACACCACTAAATAGCAATCGAGTTAGAGCATGGCATTATTTAAGTTCAGGCCCACTGGGGCTTTATTTTCAAACAAAAAGTTTAAAGTTGATATACTGTTATATTGTAACATACTCTAAATATTGATGAGCATTGCGCTAGAATTATGATGGTGTAAACTAGCTATTGCGGTTTTTGACATGTTGTATATATATCGTGATTTGGAAGAAAGACGTATCTTCCGCTGTGATTTCCTTTATGTTTACTATGTGTTTATAACGTTTCTAAGCAACTGCTTAATTAATTTCAGGTGGTGAGACTGTTTAAATGACTTACAAACAAATGGGTCGGTCACAGTGAGCAAGGCGGACTTGTTCCGCCGAAACGCGTCTGGCTTCATTGTTATGAAATAAATCTTTTCCTTTGAAATACCCACGGTGTCAGCGCCTGTTTCAGATCACAGAATCTTCAGGATTGGATCTAATATATCTATATATATATATATATATATATAATCTGATCACCTGCTTTTGCGGGCAGCTCATCTTGTCTTTTCCCTTTCTTCTTCATTGATTACATCCATGCCTTTCTGCAAACATTATGGGGCTGTAACTCTCTCCAAGCGGCTGCTTGGAATAGTAGAATGCATTGCTACCATGTTCTCACTGTATAGCACCGGGGGTGGGTTTTTCCTAGCGTTGACCAAGTTATTTTCTAATTTTCCTTTTCCTATAGTCGCTGTATTATTTTTCAGTTTACTTCACTTTACTTTCATTATTTCATCGTCTAGCAATACCATAGAGCGCTCACACTAGGGCAGCCGGTACCCATTGAGTACTGTTTGGCTTTTAGCTTACAACATTTTTAGAATGCCGCACACGTTTAATGGGGTCTATAACCTACAGCTTCCCCTTTACTAATATCCACAATGCCACTTGGCGCTGCTACTGCTTGTGGATGGCTTTATTAACTCATCCGTCAATTATAAACCATTTGGGTTCCAGTACTCCATCTGGGGGGGCGTCCTCTCACATACAGCTACTTATGCCTGCGCTAGACAGATAGCTCATTCTTTATCCTCGTCTGTTTAATTTAATTTGTTTTATTCTCTTTATACATATATATTGGTTGCATGATGTTCATTGCAAAAACAAAATTATGACAAATGCTGAATTAAAGTGGTCTGAGTCTGTTTTCATGTACACCAATGACTCTTTTCTTTATGTCTATTCAAATTTTGCTTGGTCATGCTTGGTTGTAAAAACATTTAAAGTAGCCACTTCCAGTCTTAGAAGTGACTTTGACAAAGACCTTGAGGTTGAAACGCATCAGTCAATAAATCTTTTCTCTTATATTCAATCCTGAGTGCGGCTTTACCTTTTTGTTGCGAGACAGGAGGAATTTGTACACATATATATACACATACACACACACACACACCCACACACACACACACGTACAGTATTTCTAGCGCACGAACATAGCAAAAAGGCAGCAGAGCGCTACATAGGGTCAAAAGTCAAGCATAAAGTGGCATGATAGGAGAGGTACCTGGTTTGTGGATGGTTAATGCATTGTGATGTAGTAGTATTTAAAGAGGTGAGCCTTTGGCTCCTTACGAAATTGGAGCGGCCCTGATGGATAAGGGTACGTTGTTCCAGATACTGGGGGCATAGACTCTAGTAGCTTGTTTATGCTTTAAAAAAAGTCCTGGACCCAGTTTCTCTCTTTCTTCACAATTGTCTCAGGGTGCTCAAACAGGTGGGCCCATCCCAGCACCGAGAAACACTCTTTGATATACTTCAACCACGGGATGGCCGAACCATGCTCACAAGATAAACAGTCTCAAATGACTGCCTGATTAAGTTTGGCTTCTTTCGTATACCAAATAGAACACCAAAGAGCCACGTTTGCGGCATTAGTAGTGTCTTGAATATATCCAAAGCCTAACTCCAAATGCAATGAAAAATGAGGGGTAGAGGGAAGGACACATAGTAACCAGCGCCAGAATCTATTCTCTTCCGTCTGCATTGCAAGGGCATCCCTATATACCCAAATACCCATTCCATATGTCAAAATTGGCAAGCATTTCCGTTTATAGATCTCTAATATCGGCGCAATGGGTTTTTTGCCGATGGACATGGCAAGCGAGGAAGCAGTACCAACGGCTTGGGTTAAGCGCATTATCCTATTTTTAGTACAGGTAGAACAAGTACAGCCCTCCTCAAAGTCCAATCCCAGGTAAGGTAAGGAACTAAGTATATTCAAAAGTGCTTGCATAACACATAAAGCTCTCTACTCTAGAAAGCCAACCTACCTAGATAACCGACTCACAAAGGCGGGACAAAAAAGACCCCTACGAAGCTCCAGCACTCTTCTCCTCACGCCTCCCAAGTTCAAGACAACCAAATACCTCACCCGATCCTTCTCCGGGAATGCCCCCAGAATATGGCACACCCTTCCTAAGGAACTAAGTGACAATCAATCTTACCTTCACTTCAGGATTTTTTTATTTTTTATTTCTCTTCTCAACAACTTTCCCTACTTATCTTCCTGAATGGCTATTCTGTTTTAAATCACCTTGTCCATCAATTTCACTGCTCACCCTGACCCCTACTATCACCCCCCGCCCCCGGCTTTCCCCACCCCTTCCTCCTAATGTACACCCTTACTCCTACTGCATTAGAATACCCCCCCCCTACTTATATCTAGCTCTTTTTTATGGCCTACTTGCCGTAAATCAATATTATTCTGATACCTCTTTGGAATGTTATATATACATTTCCCTGAAAAGGCTTATAATGTTTGACTCCTTCCTTCCCTTCTCCTATACCTCATGTAAACGATGCATATACCTCTTGCAAATGATACTTAACCCATGTAAGACTCTTTATTGTAGGACTCTCCCCTCACACTTTTTGTTTTGCCTCCTCTATTTGGAGTCCATGTACAGCGCTCTGATGCTTTCAGGTCAAGTTTGCACTATAATAAACTCAAACAAGCATTGGCATAGTCAATAGGTCTCGCCTTTGGGACCTTATAAGTGTTTAGTTATCCAGCCCAATATCATTGGTGCAACAACATCAAGTGTTGCATGGCTGAACACTTATAAGGTCCCAAAGGCGAGACCTATTGGTTATGCCAATGCTTGTTGTTCTTGTAACCAACTCAATAGTGGTGACCTAGAGTATTGTGCACAATTTTCAAGTGCACCCTAGTAGTAGGAAACGCAAGGCCCTCAAGCGAGTGCACAAGTTTGGGTGCTCAGAAGTCAGTGTGCTGACCGAAGGCTTTATTTGTGATGGAGTAATGTTTTATTGCTTCCCATAAGAATCTACATGCCAGGAAGCTTGTGTCAAATTACACTGCTAATTATTTCACAGCACACTAATATCTATAGTGGGATTTGCTAGATAACTTTGACAGGATTGAGAAGGTGGGCTTCTTGGCCAGTGGTTTAGATGAGGCAGAGAATTTGTAGAAGCGCCATAGTTGCCACCTTTTCTGCATGTGTGTTTGTGAAATGTCTATGATAGTCGTGTGGCGTTAATGCAGGCAGAAAAGTAATATTCTGCTGAGAACACCAGTCCAGTTCTTAGTTTGCCTTCAGCGACCTTTGATTCTGTGTTTATGGGGACATAAGCATCCAAGGAATGCAGCTAATCACATCAAACATGGGACAACTTAAGGTGAGATGTCTGGTTGTCTCATGTCAGTTCCCAGCCTACTATGGACCCTGTGGCTTAGACACACATTACCTCTACGTCCCTCGTCCTCGACCCAGTCATAACTAATGAGGTATTCCACATGACAGGAAACAAAACAGGAAAGGCTTTTAGGATCCACCCACCCTCCCGTCAGGGGCTATAAGTACATAGCCAACAGAAAGCACATCCGGTTTTGTTTCCTGTCAGTGGACCTGACGGGAACGCTGGGGTAGGTGCTGGGCACTTACCTGCTTCATGTTGTCCTGTGGTTTCCTCCTCTGCTGAGCTTTGGGGGCGCTCATGGTCCTTCGTGGGACTTCCTCGAGTCCGGCTGCTGGGCTTCCTGGACTCTTCAGGCTCCTGGATGCTGGTTCTGCTGGGCTGCACTGGCTTCCTGGGTTACTGATGCTGCTGCTCCTGCTGTTGACAGTGAGTCCTTCCCTGTGGGTGTGCTTCGTCCTGGCCTCCTGTTGTGCTCCGCTGGTATTTTCAATGGATTGGGGAGCCTCTGTCCCCCGCAGGTCGAGCGCCCGGGGTGGGGTCAGGGCGCTCCGTATGTGGGCTGCCTGTGTGGTGGGAGCGCCCAGGTTGGGGTCCGGGCGCTCCCTGCTGTTTTCTCTTGGGAGCACTCGGGTTGCACCGAGTGCTCCGCTTATGCTATTGGCGGCGTCTGGGAGCGGAGCGCCCGGTTTGGGGTCCGGGCGCTCTGTGTACATTTTCCTTGGAGCACTCGGTTTCCCCGAGTGATCCGTGTTTATGCAGCTCCGGGCGGGGCCTTCATTGTAGAGCGCCCGGTTTGGGGTCCGGGCGCTTCGTTGGTATTTTCATTGAAGCGCTCGGGTTTTCCCGAGTGCTTCACGTTCGCGCCCTTCGGGCGGGTCCTTTGTTGTGGAGCGCCCTGGGTGGGATCCGGGCGCTCCGTTTAGTGCTGTGCCTCGGGAGCACTCGGGTTGGGTTCCGAGTGCTCCGCTTTCTTTGATGCCGCCATTGATGCGCCCGGGTGGGCTCCAGTTGCGCTTTTCCTTCGTGAGCCGGTTTGGTGCCTTCGGTGGCCGCGCACTGTTACTTTATTTTGGAGTTCTGGCCACGCCCCCTCCCGCCTCGCTTTCGTTTTCACTTAGAAACAGGAAACCACCCCAAGCACACAGCTGTTTGGTTTTAAAAGGAGGGGGGTGTCGCTTTCGCTTCAGTTCTTCCTGTGTTTGGCTTGCTGGTTCCTGCCTTTGGTGTTACTTCGTTTGCTAGTTGGTTCTTGATGGGGAAGCATCACAGAAAGCGGAGACACGTGTTTCCTGTTTTCTTTTCCCCTTCCCTTGCGGACAGTGGGGATCCTGTCCCTGTGGGGAAGCGCCCGAATTTGGATGACAACAGGTTGAAGAGCCTGATTTTGGAGACTTTGTCTGACCTAAAGTCCTCCAAGAAGTCTCCTGGGAGTCGTTCTGGTGGGGGCGTTGCCCTCTATTCGGACATTTCTTCTTCCGATTCTTCTGGTGACGCTTCCTTGGGGGCAGTGGATCTGGAGGGCAAATATATATTTCCATATAATTGTTGCCTGACTTGCTTTCTCATGTGCGTGAGAACATGGGGTTTCCTGATGATGCTGTGGCCAGTACTTCCTCGGATGCTGTCTTGCCGCAATTTCAGAAGCCTGCTGCTACTTCACTTCCTATTCATCCCTTTGTGATGGATGTCCTCTTGAATGAGTGGAAGGACCCGGATCAAATTATGTTGCCGCGCTTCATGTCGGCTTTATCCTTTACAGGGCATGGAGAAGTCTTTTCCTGAGTCTGTGCATGTGGATTCCATTGTCGCGAGTTTGGTTGGTCATCCTTCCATGGCGGATGATAACATTCTTCGTGATGGGGTGGATAAGAAGATTGACTCTGCTTTGCGAAAGTCTTATGCTGGTTCTCACCTTGCCATCCGTTCTGGTATCTATGGAGCTTATGTCGCTCAATCTCTGTTGACTGACTTTAAGACTTTGTTTTCCACGATGCAGGAGGGTGGCTGTTGCCCGGATTTGCTGGAATCTATAGAGCGTCAGGCTGAATTCCTCTTGGATATTGCTTTCGATTCTGTGCGCACTTCTGCCTTGTCCTGTGGTTCCTCTATCGCTGCTCGTCGGAATCTGTTGTTAAAGGGTTGGAATACGGATGCCGCCCAGAGGTCCATGGCTTTGCGTTTGCCCTTTACTGGCCCTCATCTCTTTGGGGTCGCTCTTGAGGATAGGCTGCATAAGGTGTTCAAGGAGCGTAAACATTCCTTTTCCTTCCGTCAGCAGCCTTCTCGTAAAAAAATTTCCTTTTCACAGGCCAAGACTTTTCATCAGCCTTCCAGGTTTCAACAGTCCTCCTTTAAAGACCCGAGGGGTGCTGGTAGAGGTTTCCCTCGGAAGTTCCAGAAGAAGCCTCCCCGTGATGCTGGACCGGGGCCGCAGCGTTCCTGACTATGCCACTCCGGTCGTGGGTCCCGCTGGTATGGCACCTGAGATTGGTGGGAGGTTGCGATTGTTCCTTCCCGCTTGGCATCTGACGACCTCCGATCAGTGGGTCCTGGAGGTCCTGGAACAGGGGTATCGGATTGAGTTTCTGTCCCTTCCTCCTCCCTCGGGCGTGGTGCGGACTCCGACTCCATTGTGCCGGTCCCGTCGTCAGTCCTTGGTGGCCGGTGTTCACGCTCTGTTCTTGAAGAAGGCGATTGTGCCCGTTCCCCGGTTGGAGTGGGGTCTGGGGACCTAGTCGATTGTTTTCCTGGTTCCGAAGGTCACAGGGGAGTTTCGGATTGTCAACAATCTCCGGATTCTGAACTTGTTTGTGCGGAAGATCCCATTCAAGATGGAGACTTTGCAGCGGGTGGTTACTTTGATTGAGGCCGGCTGGGTGTTTGATACTCTGGATCTCCAGGACGCTTATCTTCATGTGCCCGTGGCTCTGGAGGATCAGATGTTCCTGCGGTTCAGCCTCGTGGGTCATCATTGGCAGTTCTGTGTCCTTCCGTTTGGTCTCAGGTCTGCTCCCCGAGTATTCACCAAGGTGGTTGCTCCCTTGGTGGCCCATCTTCCCCTCCGGGGAGTGTCGGTGTTCCCCTACCTCGACAATTGGCTGCTCCAGGCTCCTTCCCCGGCTGTCCTGTCTCAGCACCTGTCCTTGACCATCCTTACGCTAGAACAGCATGGGTTTCTTGTGAACTTTCAGAAATGTCAGCTCCTTCCTGCTACTCGGCGAACTTTCATAGGGGCCGTCTTCGATTCAGTCCTGGGCAAGGTGTTCTTGCCGGATTCACAGATTCAGCATCTTCAGTGCCTGTTGCGGAGGTTGTTGTCCCGGGCTGCGGCTCCCCTCCTTCAGTAGCTCGAGGTTCAGGGTCATTTGGCTGCTACTGTCTTCACGGTACCCTGGGCCAGGGTTCATCTTCGGCCTCTGCTGTGGCATCTTCAGCATTGGGTGCCGTTTCCGGTTCAGGACCATGCTCTCTCTGTGCAGGTGTCTCTGGAGGTGGTGTCTGCTCTCCAGTGGTGGCCGGATTCCTCGAATCTCTCCAGGGGGATGTGGATTCGTCTGCCACCTCCTTTGGTGTTGACAACAGATGCCAGTGCGTCCGGTTGGGGGGCTTCTCTGGGTCAGTGGTCTGGTCAGGCTTGTTGGCTCCGGGTGGAGTCCCACCGCTCATCCAATTGGAGGGAGCTGTCTTCTGTGGACCGTGCTCTTAATTTCTTCCAGACCCGTCTGCTGGGGTGCAATGTCCTGGTGAGGTCGGACAACTCCGTGACTGTGGCTTACATCAACCACCAGGGCAGTACTCGCAGTCCTTCGTTGAATTTGGTGGCCTGTGCAATTGCGGGTTGGGCGGAGTGTCATCTTCTGGCCCTCTCTGCTCAGCATATCCGGGGTGTGGACAATGTGGTGGCGGACGCCTTGAGTCGCAGTTTTCCATCTTCACTGACCCTGTGTCTCTCCCCCAGGATTTTCCGGTTGATCTGTCGGAGGTTTGGGACTCCCCTGCTGGACTTGTTTGCCTCCCGGGCTGATGCCCAACTCCCCCTCTTTTGTTCTCGGACTCCGGAGTTGGGTGCTTGGGGGGTGGAGGCGTTGTCTCTTCAGTGGCCCCCTTGGTTGCTGTATGCCTTCCCCCCCATCCCCCCCTGATTCCTGCCTTCTTGCTGAAGGTCCAGCAGGTGGGTGCCCGGGTGGTGGCGGACTTGCCTCACTGGCCGCGGAGGTCCTGTTCCCGTTGTTGTTGAGCCTGGCAGTGGGCCCGCCTTGGATTCTTCCCCACTACCCGTCTCCGCTGAGGTCTCCCTCCCTCCTGGTCCCTCTCACCATGGTGGTCTGGAGGTTAGCCGGATGTCTCTTGGAGTCCGGGGTTTGCCTGATCACCTCATCACTGTGATGCAGGGGTCCCGTAGGAGTTCCACTTTGTCCTCCTACTCTGAGCATTGGGCTTCTTTCTCCTCCTGGTGTTCGGGGCTTGGTCACTCTCCTGTCTCTTGTCCTATCGCTTCTATCCTTCAGTTTTTCTTGAATGGGTTTCAGAAGAAGTATGCCTTGTCTACTCTGAAGGGGCAGTGGATTGCCATTCCGGCTTTCCGGGGTCCGGCTTCGCTTCCATCTTCGGATGGATTGTTGGTTTCCCGGTTGTTCCGGAGTTTCTCTCTGTCCTCTCCTTCTACTCGTTCTCCGGTGCCTCCTTGGGATCTTTCTTTGGTCCTGGGTGCTCTGCAGTCCTCTCCTTTTGAGCCCTTGGAGTCTGTAGACCTTAAATTCCTCTCTTTTAAGGTGGCTTTTTTGGTTGCTGTTACTTCTGCTCGGCGGTTGGGTGAGCTCACTGCCTTGCGTTGTTCTCCTCCCTTTTTGCGTTTCTTGGATGACGCAGTGGTCCTTTCTTTGGATCCTGGGTTTGTTCCGAAGACTCGTTCTCGTTTTCATTGCTCTCAGGAGTTGATTCTTCCTTCTTTCTGTCCTTCTCCTTCCTCGCCTTCTGAATTGTTGCTTCACTCCCTGGATGTGAGACGTACATTGTCTGTTTATGTTGCCCGCTATGCAGGGTTTTGCTCTTCGTCTTAGGCAGATAATCGTGTCCCCACTATACAAATTTAAAGAAGTTGCAATTAAAAGGAAACAAGAGCTACTGCTTGCAAACGTTTCCTCGAGCTTGACACTAAATGTATACAAGAACATTATAAATGCTGATTTAAAAGCGAAAATACTTCACAAAAAAATTGATAAGGCTAAGGAGTTGAAGCGATGATTTTCCTCACGCTAACCAGCGATGCGTTGAATCCTCACTGCAAGGGAGGATGATGCGCTGGATTGTGTGCAGGACAAAGCGACAAACTTCTGCAAGCTAAGCCGGCGATGCGATAAAATCCTTGCCGCGAAGGGAGAATGATGCGCCGAGCCTGTTGCGTGTGCGATCTTGTTGCGATGAAAGAAAATGGCGCTCCGCGAGGGAGCGACGATCCTGGTGTGATGCGATGAAAATGGCGAACGCTCGGCGTCCGCGCTGCAATGTCGTGAAGCGATGAACTCGATGCGATGATCTTTGGTTAGCGAGCGTTTTGAGGCACGCTAACATGCAATGCGATAATCTTCGGGTTAGCGAGCGTTTTCAGGCCCGCCGACAGGTGATGCGATGATCTCCGGTAGCGAGCACTCGGCGGCAGCAGAGCGACGATTTTCCTCACGCTTTCCAGCTGCAACGGCTCGCAAACGGGGGTTAGCAACAATTTTCAGCGCTCTTTTCTCCACAGTAGAACTAGAGGTCCTGGAACTGACAGGAGCCTCACCTGCAGATAGAAATCCCCACTGGGAGGAAACAGGAGGCTGGTGGTGGAGTCTGATGTGCCTGAGACTCCTGCAGGAGCTAGCTCTCTTCTAGCCCTTGGGTGATTGCTGTAGCAAAAATAAAAGTTCCTTCAAAGTCCTTTTCCTCTGCTTCCAAGTCCAGTAGTAACCACTGCAAGCCAGTCCAAGAAACCACACACAAGCACAAGGACAGTCCTTCTCCTGCAGATTCCTGTCGTTACACGGATTGAGGTTCATCTTGTTGTCCAGGAGCAATACAAATTGTAGGGGTTTGGGAACAGATATTTATACCCCAAAAGTCTTTGTTCTAAGAAGCTACTAGAAACTGAACCCAGCCAGAACCAGTTCTGCCCAGCCCTGGAGCACTTTGTTTACCAGGCTGCATCCTTCCTTTCAGAAAGAGGGGCTCTGCCATCAGACACACAGTGGGAGGTGGAGCCAGCATTCACCTTGCCAGGCACAGCCCTATTCAGGTCCAGGAGCCTACCCCTCCCCATACTCCAATGCAGATCTCTCTATTCAGCCCAGGTCTGACTCAGCCTGCCCTGTCCCTCCAAAACCAGACAGCCAATACACATCACAGCAGAGCACACTGGACGGCTTAGGCAAGAAAATACCTACTTTCTAAAAGTGGTATTTTCAAACACAGAATATAAAAATAAACTTCACTAAAAGATGTATTTTAATATTCTGAGCTCAGGCATACTAAATTCGTGTTTCTACCATGTTCTGTGGGTCAGTTAGGGCTATAGAATGTAATAGCCAAACCTCCCATTCTGGCCTATGGAGAACAGGTAACCTTACAGTAGTGAAAAACGAAATTGGGTGTAATTCACTACTAGGACATGCTACACACATCAGAGCATGTCCTACCTTACACATACAATGCACCCTACCATAGGGGTGGCTTACATGATGTCAAGGGAAGGTTCAGGGGCTGGGAAGTTGGTGCACTTCACAGCCAAGATGGCAGTTCTGGACTGCACGCAGACTCTGCAGAGACACACTTTACAAGCTGCTTCTGTGGGTGGCGCAAACCAGCGCTGCAGGCCCACCAGCAGCATTTGGTTTACCAGCCCTGGGCACACACAGGCCACGCAACTAGGGACTAACATGTAAACCAAATAAGCCAATCATGGATATACCAATTCACATGTCAACTTTACACAGGGAGCATTCGCGCTGTGGCACTGAATGGCAGTGGCCCAGCGCCCAGAGCATCTATAACTAGCAGAAGGTGACTACCACGCTGCGCTGGGATTACATGAATAGCGCTTTGCTGTAACTTGCGCTTGCAATTTTAAAGCCTCCTCATTTTGTATTTCACTTGAGCTTATTTTTTACCCTTGTTTTAACTACAGTCGCGCCCCCCCCCTGGCCCCCTCACGCACTATAAAACTTCTTACAAGCACCGCAATTTTGCGGGTCCAGGCTCACGGGGTCACGTGACGCGCCGCCGCCATTTTGGGAAGGTCAGTGCCACTTCCTGTGTTCGGGGGTTAGCGCTCTAGCGCTGTTACACTGCCACATCGCCTATTTAAGGCGAGCTTTTAACGTGGGTCAGCCTGGAGAAGGTGACTACCACGCTGCGCTGGGATTACATGAATAGCGCTTTGCTGTAACTTGCGCTTGCAATTTTAAAGCCTCCTCATTTTGTATTTCACTTGAGCTTATTTTTTACCCTTGTTTTAACTACAGTCGCGCCCCCCCCTGGCCCCCTCACGCACTATAAAACTTCTTACAAGCACCGCAATTTTGCGGGTCCGGGCTCACGGGGTCACGTGACGCGCCGCCGCCATTTTGGGAAGGTCAGTGCCACTTCCTGTGTTCGGGGGTTAGCGCTCTAGCGCTGTTACACTGCCACATCGCCTATTTAAGGCGAGCTTTTAACGTGGGTCAGCCTGGAGAAGGTGACTACCACGCTGCGCTGGGATTACATGAATAGCGCTTTGCTGTAACTTGCGCTTGCAATTTTAAAGCCTCCTCATTTTGTATTTCACTTGAGCTTATTTTTTACCCTTGTTTTAACTACAGTCGCGCCCCCCCCTGGCCCCCTCATGCACTATAAAACTTCTTACAAGCACCGCAATTTTGCGGGTCCGGGCTCACGGGGTCACGTGACGCGCCGCCGCCATTTTGGGAAGGTCAGTGCCACTTCCTGTGTTCGGGGGTTAGCGCTCTAGCGCTGTTACACCGCCACATCGCCTATTTAAAGCTCGCCTCGGCACGCAGCGGTGACGCGCAGCGGTCACGCCTTCGCTACGCCTGAGTCTAGCCAGAGTCCTGCCCGTCTGCGCCCGTCAGCGCTAAGGCAGGGTCAGGGCAGGAGACGCTGGACCCCTCAGGATGATATTGGCTGACGCCCTGCGCCAACTGCGCTGCGAGGTAAGAAGCTGCCACCATGGCGCCTTGGACCCTCTGAGCGGCCCTTACCAGTGTCCTAGCTGTTCCTTTAGGCTTCAAAGGCCACAGCCCATCTTAAAACTCCAACCTAGCCCACCCACGCTACATACAGCTGACGTAGTCGCTGATCATGTTGCCCGACCCTCAATAAAAATCCTGCATCTAAACGTCAGATCCCTGGTCTGCCATTATCTGGAAGTGTTCTCCCTGATTACGGATGAGAATCCCGATGTATTCTTTCTCACCGAAACATGGCTACATGATCAAGCCATGGTAGCCACGAACCTAGCTCTACCAGTGGGTTACACAATGTACACGCTTCATCGTAACGCTAGAGGGGGAGGCATCGCGGCTGCGGTAAAATCATGCTACCCATGTGCCTGGTAGCCTGTTTCCATAGCGGGGTGTGAGAGCGCTCAATTTAACATCTCTATAAACCCCCATTTCACTTTCTCGGGACTGCTCATCTATAGGCCTCCTGGCCCGGATGTAGCCTTTCGTAATAGCCTCCCGGAGGTAGTCTCCTCCCTTGCCTTTGAAGACTGCCAACTTCACTATAGTTGGAGACCTCAACTTACACATGGATTCACCGATTACCAACTCAGTCAGCAGTCTTCTAGCTGATCTTGAAGCCCTTCAACTAGTTCAGCTGATCGAACAACAGACTCACACTGGAGGCCACCTACTGGACCCCTTCCTGACAAATATCACCAACATTTCAGTGCTTCAGCCTAAACCCATGGCCTGGACCGATCATTATCTGATCGAGATCCACATTGCAACATCTACCCCCTGCTTTAGAAATAACCTCACCAACATTTTTAAACGACCATGGAAAAATTTAAACCTAGTGGATTTCCACCAGCTTCTGATGAAGCATCACCCATACCCCCCCACTGAAGTTACCCGTGGTTATGATAGTTTTTGTGAGTGGCTAACTCAAGCTTTGGACTCGCTCATACCTGCTAGATGGAGCAACACCAGATCAGGTCCCTCCAGTCCATGGTACAATGATTCCCTTAAGCAGCTTAAATCCTCCTGCAAAAAGGCGGAACGAGCCTGGCGTAGAGCGTATGACACTGACCTCAAGTTAGCTTACAGGGCCTGCACTAGGCTATACCATCAGGCCATATGCAAAGCCAGGGCTGCGTATTACTCATTGGAATTAAAAAACAGCACTAATCCAACGAAGGTAATCTTTAAGGTGTGTAAAGATTTAACTAGCAAAAAGACGGCAACCTCAGTAAAAGCCACCTTAGCTCACTGTGAAGATCTCGCCTCTTTTTTTGTTGAAAAGGTCGAGGCTATATATAGGTCCTTCCCTCAGTCCACTTCCTTAAATAATACACCTGTTCCTAAGCCAACTGCCTCAAAATCATTGCTATCCATTCCGGGCCCCACCTCTGAGGAGTTCAGATCTTTGGTTACCAAAGTTAAGTCTGGCTCCCCCATGGATCCTCTAAGACCTGCTCAATTTCGGGATCTTGCAGAGTGCTACTATCCTTCACTTCACAATCTCATTGAACTCTCCTTTGACTCTGGTACTGTGCCCACTAAGTGGAAGCAGGCCACCATAATTCCTATATTAAAGAAACCTTCCCTCGACCCCGCCAAACCCGAACACTATCGGCCCATTTCCCTTCTCCCTTAGATATCAAAATTAGCAGAAGCACACACCAATAACATCCTGTCTTCACACCTGCAGGAAGCTAGCATTCTTGATCCTTCTCAGAATGGGTTCCGTGCGGGTCACAGCACCGAGACCGCTCTTTTAGCAGTTGTGGAGCAGATAAGGAAGATGCTAGACAGTGATCCGACGGTGGCACTGATCCTTTTGGATCTTAGTGCCGCTTTCGACACTGTCTCTCATCCGATCCTACTCCAACGGCTTTCTGAGGCGGGAGTCGGGCAAGTAGCGATTGATTGGTTCCGCTCCTTCCTTGCGGAGCGCACCTTTAAAGTCTCTACGCCGCCTTACGAATCCTCTCCCTGCCCTATCTTACAAGGTGTTCCACAGGGTTCGGCTCTTAGCCCTACCTTGTTCAACTTATATGTTCAGCCGTTGGCGGAGGTAGCCCGTAGTCGTGGTCTTACCATGGTGTCATACGCTGATGACACTCAGCTGGCGGTTGCACTTAATGGTGACACCACTATGGATGCTCCCGCTTTCCAGGCTGCCCTTAAAGAAGTAGCAGGGTGGATGTCGGAGAATCGACTTCAACTCAATGCTACTAAGACCGAGGTCCTTGTCTTCGGCAAGGACACTAAGCTCTGGGGAGATCAATGGTGGCCATCAGAGCTGGGCCCCGTTCCCACTCCCGTTACAGAGGTTAGAAATCTCGGGGTGTGGCTTGATAACAAGCTCTCCTTTACTCCCCACACTAAGAGAGTGGCTGGTGTCTGTTTCGGCACTTTGCAGTGCCTTCGGCCGATTTTTAAATTTTTCGATGCGGCTACCAGACAAATAATAGTCCAAGCCATGGTCCTCACCAGACTGGACTATGCCAGCTCACTCCTGCTGAGAGTGAACCAGGCAGAGCTAGCTCGCCTCCAGCGTGTCCAAAATGCGGCAGCCAGGATGTTGGTTGGCCTCCCTAAATTTTGCTCAGCGCGACGCACTATCCAAGATCTCCACTGGCTGCCAGTAGGGTAAAGGATCAAGTTTAAGGCTCTCTGCCTGACTTTTAAAATCTTAAATTGGCCTCTCCTCCTATCCTTGCCCAGACTATCTCTTATTATATCCCTTTTAGAGCTCTCCGGTCATCAGGGCAAAACCTTGCCATTGTCCCACGCTACAAAAGAACAAGAATAGGCGGACGCTCTTTTGCAGTGTTGGCGGCCTCTCTCTGGAACACTCTGCCTACCTCACTCCATTCTATTCCCGATCTGCTCCTGTTTAGGAAGGCATTGAAAACCTTCCTATTCTCCACAGTCTAAATCTCTGTTGATCTGGCCTTCTCAATGTATGTTGTGTTTGTCACCATCTCTTTAGCGCCGGGACGCCTCTTGGCTGCGGCATCTGTGCGCTTTATAAAAAATTATATAACATAACATATAACATAACAGCAAATACAGAGGAGACACAGCGAAAAATGGAAGGGAGACTCACGCCAATGGTGCCAGGTCTAACACGCGTCCCCTCCAGCTGAAATGTAGGGAGAACTACCCATCCCCTTGGAAGTTCTCATCACTAAGGCGGAAAAATCTGGACAGACCATCAGCATTGGCGTGTTCTGTACCAGGGCGATGTTCCACCGTGAAGTCCATACCCTGTAGGGAAATGGACCACCTTAACAACTTGGGATTCTCACCCCTCATCTGCATCAACCATCTGAGGTGCCTGTGGTCTGTCTGAACCCGGAAGTGAGTCCCAAACAAGTATGGTCTCAGCTTCTTCAGTGCCCAGACCACAGCAAATGCCTCACGCTCAATTGCACTCCACCTCTGTTCCCGTGGAAGTAACCTCCTACTGATGAAGGCTACAGGTTGGTCTAGTCCCTCCTCATTCATCTGTGACAGAACAGCCCCCACCCCATGCTCTGAAGCGTCTGTCTGGACAATAAATTCCTTAGCAAAGTTGGGTGCCTGGCGTACGGGTGCTGTACACATGGCAGTCTTGAGGGCATCAAAAGCTTTCCGACAGGTGTCAGTCCAGTTCACAATCTTGGGCCGCTTCTTGGAAGTCAGCTCAGTCAAGGGTGCAACAATGTTGCCATACCCCTTGACAAACCTCCTTTAATAACCTGTGAGTCCTAAGAAGGTCCTCACCTGGGTCTGGGTCCTTGGGGGCTCCCAAGCCAGGATGGCTTCAATCTTGGGCTGTAGGGGTGCCACATGGCCACTCCCTACCTGGTGTCCTAAGTACACCACAGAACTCTGGCCAATCTGGCACTTACTGGCCTTGATTGTGAGGCCTGCTCTGCACAGCGCCATCAACACTTCCCAGAGGTGGTGCAAGTGGTCCTCCCATGAAGAACTAAGCACTGCAATCTCATCCAGGTAGGCGGCACTGAAATCCTCCAGCCCAGCCAACACCTGGTTGACCAACCTCTGAAAGGTGGCAGGGCCATTCTTCATCCCAAAGGGCATCACACGGAACTGGTAGTGCCCATCTGGTGTGGAGAATGCTGACCTCTCCTTGGCCCCATCAGTTAAGGCGATCTGCCAGTACCCAGACGTTAGATCAAACGTGCTGAGGTACCGGGCAGCCCCTAACCGAACTATGAGCTCATCAGCTCTGGGGATGGGGTGCGCGTCGGTCCTCGTGACCGAATTGAGACCTCGGTAGTCCACACAGAACCTAAGTTCTGGAGTGTCACCAGGTGCGGCAGCTTTTGGTACCAAGACCACGGGGCTGGACCAAGGGCTGCTAGAGGACTCAATCATCCCTAGGGCAAACATTTTAGAGACCTCCTCCGTAATGCAGGCCCTTATCCTGTCAGTCACTCTGTAAGCCTTGTGCTAGACAGGAGGACTGTCCCCGGTGTCTACCTCATGGACGCACCAATCAGTGACACCAGGCACCAGGGAAAATAAATCAGAAAATTGCCCCAACGGCTGGTGGCAATCTCTCTGCTGCTCAGGGGTCAGTGTGGTGGAGAGGACCACATCCTCCACGGACCTATCCTTCTCTCCTGCACACAGGAGGTCAGGAAGTGTTTCACTCTACTCCTCCATCCCTGCATCTGTGGCAAGAAGCATGTCCACTTCAGACCTCTCAAAGTGGGGCTTTAGGCGATTCACATACAGGACCCCCAGGAGGTTTCTGGGAGATTTAAAGTCTACCAAATAGGTAACTGGACTTTTGAGCTCCACCACCTCAAATGGACCGGTCCACTTATCTTGAAGTGCACAAGGCTCTACTGGGGCCAGTCCCCAAACCTTCTGACCAGGTTGAAACTCGACCAGAGTGGCATTTTGGTTGTGCCAACGTTTCATCTCCTCCAGGCTGGCTTCCAGATTTGCCTCAGTAATTTTTCTGAAACGCCGAGTCTGGTTCCTGAAGGCCAAGATGTAGCTAAATACATCTTGGGGAGGCTTCCTGGGAGATTGCTCCCAGCCTTCCTTGACCAGACTCAGAGGCCCTCTTACCGGATGGCCATAGAGCAGTTCAAAGGGACTGAACCTTAAGGACTTCTGTGGCACCTCACGGTATGCAAACAACAAGCATGGCAAGAGGACGTCCCACTTACGCCTCAGGGGCTCTTCTAGGCCCATGATCATGCCCTTCAAGGTCCGGTTGAACCTTTCAACCAGACCGTTACCTTGGGGGTGGTAAGGAGTGGTGAACTTGTAAGTTACCCCACACTCCTTCCACAGAGACTTCATATACTGGGAGATGAAGTTGGTCCCCCTGTCGCTCACCACCTCTCTGGGGAACCCCACACCGGAGAAGATCCCCATCAGTGCACGTCCCACCATTGTCCTGAGCGGGATGGCTTCAAGGTACCAGGTGGCATGGTCCACCAAGACCAGGATGTACCTTTTGCCCATGGCTGTCTTGGGGTCCAGAGGCCCCACAATGTCAATGCCCACTCGCTCGAATGGGGTACTAACAACTGGAAAGGGCTGGAGTGGGGCTTTGATCTCCCCCCCACTCTTCCCACTTGCCTGGCAAGTCTCACAGGTCCTACAATACGTATCTGAGCTCTTGCGCATCTGGGGCCAATAAAAGTGGGTGACCAGCATCTCAAAGGTCTTGGTCTGCCCCAGATGTCCTGCCAATGGAATATCATGAGCCAACCCCAGTAGGAAGGCTCTGAAGCACTCGGGTACCGCCAGCACACGGGCTGACCCCGGCTCAGCAGCCTTAGGCTCGCTATACAGGAGACTGTTCTCCCAATAAATCAGATGTGAACCAGACATGTCACCTGCTGCCTGGGCAGCAGCCTGTTGCCGCATACCCTAAAGAGAAGGGCAAACTCTTTGCTGCTCACAAAACTTCTCCCTGGGGGGTCCTCCTTCCTGCTGCCAATGGGTCAGCTCAGGCAGGTCCCCCAGGTCGGTACTCTGCTCCCCGGTAGGCTCCAGGGCATCCCCCTCAGGGTCTGCTCCCTCCTGGGCCGTGGGAACCAAGGGGGCCGGCTTCCGGTACCCCCTGCCCCTTCTCTCTAAGGCAGGGACCTGGGCCATACTCTCAGGCTCCAGGTCTTTCTCAACACCCTCTCTGGCTGCCATGGACTGAGTGGTAGCACATGCCCACTCAGGCAGACCCAACATCTCCAAGTGAGATTTCCTCTCCACCGTAGCCCACGGTGAGTTCTCTAAATCATTGCCCAACAGACAGTCTACAGGCATGGCGGGCCTCACAGCCACCTGAAGAGTTCCTGAGACCCCTCCCACTCAAAGGGAACCTGAGCCACCTCACATTGGCTCTCTGAGTTGTCTGCGGACGCTACTGGGTAGAATGCATGGGGAACAACCTGCTCTTTGGACACCAACCGGGAGCTGACAGCAGTTACAATGGCTCCTGTGTCCCTTAGAGCCTCCACTCTATGGCCATTGATGGTCACCCACTGCCTGTACTTGTTAGTGTTATCAGGCAGTGCAGGCTTAGGGACCATCTCAAAGTCTCCTAGTGAGACAAGGGTCAATTCTACGGGATCCCACCCACCTTGGGCACCCATCTCCTCCCCTCCCAGGGCTACACTAGCAAGCTGGTGGGGTGGTGCACGGGGTGGTGCAAGAGCATCCCTTTGAGGACACTGTGGATCCAAAGTATCGGTGGCCCACTTGACCACACTTAAAACAAGTAAGGGGCCCCCTCTGAACAGGCCTACCTGTTGGGGGCACTGGCTTCTTATCTTGGGGAGGCTGGGACACCACTGCTTGGTTCCCTTGGGAATTACTTTGGGGCCCTTTGTGGAATTCCCTTGGTTTACCCCTGTCCCCCCTACCTCTCTGCTGGGGACCCTGCCCACCTTTGGCAAAGTCTCCCACTGGACCCTTGCAAACCCGGGTGCTCACCCAGCGGTCCGCCTCCTCAGCAAGCTTCCTAGGGTTAGTTAGCTTGCAATCTATCAGATGCTGGCATAGCTCAGGAAAACAATTACTAGATAAATGCTCCCATGCAATCAAATCATACAGTTGCTCAAAAGTTTCTACTTTGCTACCTTTTACCCAGCGCTCCATTGCTCTGCAAAAAAACAGACACATATTCAACCCACGTGGTACCCTCTAGCTTCTTGCTGGTTCTAAATCTCTGCCTGTACATTCAGGGGTCAAATCATAGCGGGTAATCAAAGCTTCCTTCATGTGGGCATAAACCATCCTACTTTCTGGGGGCAGGTCCAACAAGGTATCCCTCTCCTCACTCACAAAGCGTCCCCACAACCCCGCTCCCCAATCCTTCTCAGGGACCCTGTGGGACACCATAGCTAATTCATAAGCGGCAAACCATTGCCCAATATCTTCACTTTTATGGAAATCCTTAATAACCTCTTTAGGTATCTACACTCTACTCTCAGTATGCACTACTGGTATGCTGCCACCAGAGGGGGAGATCTCTATACTCCTTGCTTTAATCTCCAACTCCCTCAAACTTCTCTCATGTTCAAGTTTCACTTTCATCATCTCAAATTCTAACTTCTTATTCTCTAGGTCCCTCGGACCATCCAATTTAAGCTTAGCCATCTCCATATTATGCCGCCTATCTCTCTCCCTGTCCTCCATCTCTTCTGGAGTCAGGCCCCTTGAGGACACACTAGTGTCCGGGATGGAAACTGCTTTATCTCTTACCAAATCTACCACTTCATCCTGCTGCTCTCCTGCATTCTCTCCCCCCTCCACAGGCTCTTCCATATTCCTAGGGGCATCCCTGGCTTCTAACCAGGCCTTCAGCGCCTTGTAATACTCTTCCCTCTCAGTGAGACCTGTGATAGGGACTGTGAATTGTTTGCAAAAATATCTGAGCTGCTTAGAAGTGTAGGTGTCTATTTTCTCTTCTTCCCAGGAGAGATCCTCAGAGGCATTGGATCTGGGCTTGGCCTTTGTAGCAATAACTGCCAATAACAATCAAAAAAAGAATCAAAAACCTCAAAAACTGGCTCGATAGAAGAGAGCGTGCTAGCCGACTCATCCCTGAGCTCATGGGAGTGGACGGTATCCCTGTTACGCACCCCCAAGAGATAGCCACACAATTTGCAGCCCACTATGCTACAGTACATACGTCGGTGGCACCTCACACAGTTGACGACTCCCTAGACCTACTCAGGGACATCTCCCTTCCTACCCTTTCGGAGGCGGACCGTCAATTCCTCGATAGCTCCCTCTCCACTGAGGAAATCGCTATAGCCATACGAGCGTTGCGGCCGGGTAAAGCTCTGGGCCCCAACGGTATCCCTATTGAGCTGTACAAGCTTCGCCCTGACAAACTAGGACACTATCTACGGTCCATGTACACCTGCAGCCTGGAGACGGGGATATTGCCTCTGGATCAACGCTTGGCCACGATTGTTACCATACATAAGGAGGGGAAGCCTAAAACAGATTGCTCATCCTATCGGCCTATCTCATTACTAAATGCCGAGCCCAAAATACTGGCTAAGGTACTTGCTAATCGACTGGTTAAGGTTGTGGGGGATCTAGTCCATCCCGACCAGTCAGGCTTTATGCCCCGACGGAATACCGCCTTGAATTTGCGCAGAGTACACGGGGTGCTGGGTAGGGCCCCCACAATACGAGAAGATGCGATCATAGCCTCCTTAGATGCCACTATGGCATTTGACACCCTTGAATGGGCTTATCTATTTGCAGTGCTAACAAAACTTGGCATGGGTCCGATCTTTATCAGCTGGGTGAAACTGCTATACGCCGCTCCTATGGCGCAGGTAGTCGTCAATAATAGAAAATCCGCCCTCTTCGAGCTTGGTCGTGGCACCCGCCAGGGCTGCCCCCTTTCTCCCCTCCTGTTCGCTCTGGCCCTCGAACCCCTTGCAGCGTGGATCCGCTGCGGACCGCACTGCCGGGAGACACCTCACCACCTGATAGCACCCCCCTGAAAGACAGACTCCTTGATGGACACCTGCCCGAGCGGGCCATATCCCTGACTTACAGGAAGCTGATCAATATCATGCGGGACCCTTTAACCATACTGAGAGAGAAATGGGCTGGGGACGGTGTAGAACTAGATGATGAGGGGTGGCAGACAGCGGTCTCATCCCCTAAAACAGTTGCAATATCAGCAAGGCTCCGCCTAGTGCAACTCAAAATATTGCACAGAATATATTTAACAGGGCCGCAATTGGTGCACATGGGGAGGCAAACTGATGGGTCCTGCAGACGGGGATGCACCCAGCCAGGTATTTTCATATACATCATATGGCATTGTGGGATAATTCAAGAGTACTGGCAGAAGATACACTTGATTATTGGTGAAGTCCTGGGGGTTGAACTCCGGCCGGAGGCTCCTAGATGTCTCCTTAATATCTGGGAACCCACGGACCTCAACGCCTACGCCATACAATGGGTCACGCTTGCTTGTATGATAGCTAAAAGAAATATTGCACAGCACTGGGGGGCCCCGCAAGCACCCAAAATTGCAGAATGGAAAAAGGACCTTGATTGGTGCATGCAAAGGGAAAAATCGGTATACACTGCGAGGGGTTGCCCACGGAAGTGGTCTAAGATTTGGTCCCCTTGGAATTTGTACAGAGGTGAAATATGTGCCCCCCCCAGATTGAACGATTTAGATGTCTCCCCTTCCCCGTAACTCAAACGGCAAAAGTATATTGTCTATGTATGAAACCTTGTGTTTGCCATTGCCTATGTTGTGACACTGTGAAGCTATGCCTTGTTGTCGATGTCTTTAAAATAAAAAGAGTTATAAAAATAAAACGTACGTAGTTATGTTATGGTCTGCACTCACTAATAGTGTACACTATAATTACTGTATGCAATCAAAAATGCAAGTCCAGATCCTCACCGCTGACCACCAATGTTAGAAATGGGGATCTCTAGTTGGCAATGGCTGGCCACTGTCCAAGTAGGGACCCTTTTTCCTAAGTCAGAGTAAGCAGACTACACCCTTTGATAACCCCTGCTCAACCCTGTGGTAACGTAGCACGAGCAGCTAGGCTTATCTCAGAGGCAGTGTGTGAAGCATTTATGACCATACACAGTAACACAGTGAAGAACACTACAAATGGACACCACTCAAGTAGTTATAGGAAAATAAGTATCTTTATATATAGACTTAACACAAGACCAATAACGGTAAAAATCCACAATACTAGAAAATAGGGTTACTCTGAAAAGGCTGTAAAAATAGTTCAAAGTGCACAAAGAGGTGTTCAGTTCAAGGCAGTGGTCTCTGCGACCCTTTTACTCACAAGGTACCTGGATTCTGTAGCAAAGCAACAAAAATGTCGCTAAGGAGTTGTAGCGATGATTTTCCTCACGCTAACCAGCGATGCGTTGAATCCTTACCGCAAGGGAGGATGATGCGCTGGATTGTGTGCAGGACAAAGCGACAAACTTCTGCACGCTAAGCCGGCGATGCGATAAAATCCTTGCCGTGAAGGGAGGATGATGCGCCGAGCCTGTTACGTGTGCGATCTTGTTGCAATGAAAGAAAATGGCGCTCCGCAAGGAAGCGACGATCCTGATGCAATGCGATGAAAATGACGAACGCTCGGCGTCCGCGCTGCGATGTCGTGAAGCGATGAACTCGATGCGATGATCTTTGGTTAGCGAGCGTTTTGAGGCCCGCTGACATGCAATGCGATAATCTTCGGGTTATCGAGCGTTTTCAGGCCCGCCGACAGGTGATGCGATGAACTTGGGTTAGCGAGCGTTTTGGGGCCCGCTGACATGCAATGCGATAATCTTCGGATTAGCGAGCGTTTTCAGGCCCGCCGACAGGTGATGCGATGATCTCCGGTAGCGAGCACTCGGCGGCAGCAGAGCGACGATTTTCCTCACGCTTTCCAGCTGCAGCGGCTCGCTAACGTGGGTTAGCAACAATTTTCAGCGCTCTTTTCTCCACAGTAGAACTAGAGGTCCTGGAACTGACAGGAGCCTCACCTGCAGATAGAAATCCTCACTGGGAGGATACAGGAGGCTGGTGGTGGAGTCTGATGTGCCTGAGACTCCAGCAGGAGGCTAGCTCTCTTCTAGCCCTTGGGTGATTGCTGTAGCAAAAATAAAAGTTCCTTCAAAGTCCTTTTCCTCTTCTTCCAAGTCCAGTAGTAACCACTGCAGGCCAGTCCAAGAAACCGCACACAAGCACAAGGACAGTCCTTCTCCTGCAGATTCCTGTAGTTACACGGACAGAGGTTCTTCTTGTTGTCCAGGTGCAATACAAATTGTAGGGGTTTGGGCACAGATATTTATACCCCAAAAGTCTTTGTTCTAAGAAGCTACTAGTCACTGAACCCAGCCAGAACCAGTTCTGCCCAGCCCTGGAGCACTTTGTTTACCAGGCTGCATCCTTCCTTTCCGGAAGTGGGGCTCTGCCATCAGACGCACAGTGGGAGGTGGAGCCAGCATTCAGCTTGCCAGGCACAGCCCTATTCAGGACCAGGAGCCTACCCCTCCCCATACTCCACTGCAGATCTCTCTATTCAGCCCAGGTCTGACTCAGCCTGCCCTGTCCCTCCAAAACCAGACAGCCAATACACAAAACAGCAGAGCACACTGGACGGCTTAGGCAAGAAAATACCTACTTTCTAAAAGTGGTATTTCCAAACACAGAATATAAAAATAAACTTCACTAAAATATGTATTTTAATATTCTGAGCTCAGGCATACTAAATTTGTTTTTCTACCATGTTCTGTGGGTCAGTTAGGGCTATAGAATGTAATAGCCAAACCTCCCATTCTGGCCTATGGAGAACAGGTAGCCTTACAGTAGTGAAAAACGAAATTGGGTGTAATTCACTACCAGGACATGCTACACACATCAGAGCATGTTCTACCTTACACATACAATGCACCCTACCATAGGGGTGGCTTACATGATGTCAAGGGAAGGTTCAGGGGCTGGGAAGTGGGTGCACTTCACAGCCAAGATGGCAGTTCTGGACTGCACGCAGACTCTGCAGTGGCAGGTCTGAGACACACTTTACAAACTGCTTCTGTGGGTGGCGCAAACCAGCGCTGTAGGCCCACCAGCAGCATTTGGTTTAGCAGCCCTGGGCACACACAGGCCACGCTACTGGGGACTAACAGGTAAACCAAATAAGCCAATCATAGATATACCAATTCACATGTCAACTTTACACAGGGAGCATTCACGCTGTGGCACTGAATGGCAGTGGCCCAGAGCATCTATAACCAGCAAAAACAGAGGAGACACAGAGAAAAATGGAAGGGAGACTCACGCCAATGGTGCCAGGTCTAAAAGGGGGTGGTGATGGACGGAGCTTCAGAACCAATCAAACACTCACACCCAGTCAACAGATCTGGGTTTGATCCATCACCGTTCTTTAGCCCACTCTGCCACCCCAGTTCAGACATGGCCATATGCAAATCAGTCTGACCCTGTGCCTCATGGGAACTGTCCAGCCCGAACTGCCAAGCCATGCCTTTCCTGGACCGGAAACAAGCTTCCTAGGACCGGTTTCTGGCATTTCAGCCGTCTTCAGCCAGGCTTGCTTGAATCCAGTGGCAAAGTGAGCAAGGGACTCGCGTCTGAGCATACCCTGCCAACTTATGGCGAACAAAGCGGTACAAAAGGGGGTGGTGATGGACGGAGCTTCAGAACCAATCAAACACTCACACCCAGTCAACAGATCTGGGTTTGATCCATCACCGTTCTTGAGCCCACTCTGCCACCCCAGTTCAGACATGGCCATATGCAAATCAGTCTGACCCTGTGCCTCATGGGAACAGTCCAGCCCGAACTGCCAAGCCATGCCTTTCCTGGACCGGAAACAAGCTTCCTAGGACCGGTTTCTGGCATTTCAGCCGTCTTCAGCCAGGCTTGCTTGAATCCAGTGGCAAAGTGAGCAAGGGACTCACGTCTGAGCATACCCTGCCAACTTATGGCGAACAAAGCGGTACAAAAGGGGGTGGTGATGGACCAGGTCTAACACGCGTCCCCTCCAGCTGAAATGTGGGGAGAACTACCTTGGAAGTTCTCATCACTAAGGCGGAAAAATCTGGGCAGACCATCAGCATTGGCGTGTTCTGTACCAGGGCGATGTTCCACCGTGAAGTCCATACCCTGTAGGGAAATGGACCACCTTAACATCATCTGCATCAACCATCTGAGGGCCTGTGGTCTGTCTGAACCCGGAAGTGAGTTCCAAACAGGTATGGTCTCAGCTTCTTCAGTGCCCAGACCCCAGCAAATGCCTCACGCTCAATTGCACTCCACCTCTGTTCACATGGAAGTAACCTCCTACTGATGAAGGCTACAGGTTGGTCTAGTCCCTCCTCATTCATCTGTGACAGAACAGCCCCCACCCCATGCTCTGAAGCGTCTGTCTGGACAATAAATTCCTTAGCAAAGTTGGGTGCCTGGAGTACGGGTGCTGTACACATGGCAGTCTTGAGGGCATCAAAAGCTTTCTGACAGGTGTCAGTCCAGTTCACAATCTTGGGCCGCTTCTTGGAAGTCAGCTCAGTCAAGGGTGCAACAATGTTGCCATACCCCTTGACAAACCTCCTCCTAAGTACATCACAGAACCCTGCCCAATCTGGCACTTACTGTCCTTGATTGTGAGGCCTGCTCTGCACAGCGCCATCAACACTTCCCAGAGGTGGTGCAAGTGGTCCTCCCATGAGGAACTAAACACTGCAATGTCATCCAAGTAGGCGGCACTGAAATCCTCTAGCCCAGCCAACACCTGGTTGACCAACCTCTGAAAGGTGGCAGGGGCATTCTTCATCCCAAAGGGCATCACACGGAACTGGTAGTGCCCATCTGGTGTGGAGAATGCTGACCTCTCCTTGGCCCCATCAGTTAAGGCGATCTGCCAGTACCCAGACGTTAGATCAAACGTGCTGAGGTACCGGGCAGCCCCTATCCGATCTATGAGCTCATCAGCTCTGGGGATGGGGTGCGAGTCGGTCCTCGTGACCGAATTGAGACCTCGGAAGTCCACACAGAACCTAAGTTCTGGAGTGTCACCAGGCGCGGCAGCTTTTGGTACCAAGACCACGAGGCTGGACCAAGGGCTGCTAGAGGACTCAATCACCCCTAGGGCAAACATTTTAGAGACCTCCTCCTTAATGCAGGCCCTTATCCTGTCAGTCACTCTGTAAGCCTTGTGCTTGGCAGGACTGTCCCCGGTGTCTACCTCATGGACGCACCAATCAGTGACACCAGGCACCAGGGAAAATAAATCAGAAAATTGCCCCAACAGCTGGTGGCAATCTCTCTGCTGCTCAGGGGTCAGTGTGGTGGAGAGGACCACATCCTCCACTGACCTATCCTTCTCTCCTGCACACAGGAGGTCAGAAAGAGGTTCACTCTACTCCTCCATCCCTGCATCTGTGGCAAGAAGCATGTCCACTTCAGACCTCTCAAAGTGGGGCTTTAGGCGATTCACATACAGGACCTGCAGGGGGTTCCTGGGAGATTTAAAGTCTACCAAATAGGTAACTGGACTTTTGCGCTCCACCACCTCAAATGGACCGGTCCACTTATCTTGAAGTGCACAAGGCTCCACTGGGGCCAGTACCCAAACCTTCTGACCAGGTTGAAACTCGACCAGAGTGGCATTCTGGTCGTGCCAACGTTTCATCTCCTCCAGGCTGGCTTCCAGATTTGCCTCAGTAATTTTTCCTGAAACGCCGAGTCTGGTTCCTGAAGGCCAAGATGTAGCTAAATACATCTTGGGGGGGTTTCCTGGGAGATTGCCCCCAGCCTTCCTTGACCAGACTCAGAGGCCCTCTTACCGGATGGCCATAGAGCAGTTCAAAGGGACTGAACCTTAAGGACTTCTGTGGCACCTCACGGTATGCAAACAACAAGCATGGCAAGAGGACGTCCCACTTACGCCTCAGGGGCTCTTCTAGGCCCATGATCATGCCCTTCAAGGTCCGGTTGAACCTTTCAACCAGACCGTTACCTTGGGGGTGGTAAGGAGTGGTGAAATTGTAAGTTACCCCACACTCCTTCCACAGAGACTTCATATACTGGGAGATGAAGTTGGTCCCCCTGTCGCTCACCACCTCTCTGGGGAACCCCACACGGGAGAAGATCCCCATCAGTGCACGTCCCACCACGGGGGCCGTCACTGTCCTGAGCGGGATGGCTTCAAGGTACCAGGTGGCATGGTCCACCAAGACCAGGATGTACCTTTTGCCCATGGCTGTCTTGGGGTCCAGAGGCCCCAAAATGTCAATGCCCACTCGCTCGAATGGGGTACTAACAACTGGAAAGGGCTGGAGTGGGGCTTTGATCTCCCCCCCACTCTTCTCACTTGCCTGGCAAGTCTCACAGGTCCTACAATACGTATCTGAGCTCTTGCGCATCTGGGGCCAATAAAAGTGGGTGACCAGCATCTCAAAGGTCTTGGTCTGCCCCAGATGTCCTGCCAATGGAATATCATGAGCCAACCCCAGTAGGAAGGCTCTGAAGCACTCGGGTACCACGAGCACACAGGCTAACCCCGGCTCAGCAGCCTTAGGCTCGCTATACAGGAGACTGTTCTCCCAATAAATCAGATGTTAACCAGACATGTCACCTGCTGCCTGGGCTGCAGCCATACCCTCAAGAGAAGGGCAAACTCTTTGCTGCTCACAAAACTCCTCCCTGGTGGGTCCTCCTTCCTGCTGCCAATGGGTCAGCTCAGGCAGGTCCCCCAGGTCAGTACTCTGCTCCCCGGTAGGCTCCAGGGCATCCCCCTCGGGGTCTGCTCCCTCCTGGGCCGTGGGAACCAAGGGGGCCGGCTTCCGGCACCCCCTGCCCCTTCTCTCTAAGGCAGGGACCTGGGCCATACTCTCAGGCTCCAGGTCTTTCTCAACACCCTCTCTGGCTGCCATGGACTGAGTGGTAGCACATGCCCACTCAGGCAGACCCAACATCTCCAAGTGAGATTTCCTCTCCACCGTAGCCCAAGGTGAGCTCTCTAAATCATTGCCCAACAGACAGTCTACATGCATGGCGGGCCTCACAGCCACCTGAAGAGTTCCTGAGACCCCCCACTCAAAGGGAACCTGAGCCACCTCACATTGGCTCTCTGAGTTGTCTGCGGACACTACTGGGTAGAATGCATGGGGAACAACCTTCTCTTTGGACACCAACCGGGAGCTGACAGCAGTTACACTGGCTCCTGTGTCCCTCAGAGCCTCCACTCTATGGCCATTGATGGTCACCCAATGCCTGTACTTCTTAGTGTTATTAGGCAGTGCAGGCTTAGGGACCATCTCAAAGTCTCCTAGTGAGACAAGGGTCAATTCTACGGGATCCCACCCACCTTGGGCACCCATCTCCTCCCCTCCCAGGGCTACACTAGCAAGCTGGTGAGGTGGTGCACGGGTGGTGCAAGAGCATCCCTTTGAGGACACTGTGGATCAAAGTATCGGTGGCCCACTTGACCACACTTAAAACAAGTAAGGGGCCCCCTCTGAACAGGCCTACCTGTCGGGGGCACTGACTTCTTATCTTGGGGAGGCTGGGACACCACTGCTTGGTTCCCTTGGGAATTACTTTGGGGCCCTTTGTGGAATTCCCTTGGTTTACCCCAGTCCCCCCCACCTCTCTGCTGGGGACCCTGCCCACCTTTGGCAAAGTCTCCCACTGGACCCTTGCAAACCCGGGTGCTCACCCAGTGGTCCGCCTCCTCAGCAAGCTTCCTAGGGTTAGTTAGCTTGCAATCTATCAGATGCTGGCATAGCTCAGGAAAACAATTACTAGATAAATGCTCCCATGCAATCAAATCATACAGTTGCTCAAAAGTTTCTACTTTGCTACCTTTTACCCAGCGCTCCATTGCTCAGCAAAAAAAAGACACATATTCAACCCACGTGGTACCCTCTAGCTTCTTGCTGGTTCTAAATCTCTGCCTGTACATCTCAGGGGTCAAACCATAGAGGGTAATTAAAGCTTCCTTCATGTGGGCATAAACCATCCTACTTTCTGGGGGCAGGTCCAACAAGGTATCCCTCCCCTCACTCACAAAGCGTCCCCACAACCCCGCTCCCCAATCCTTCTCAGGGACCCTGTGGGACACCATAGCTAATTCATAAGCGGCAAACCATTGCGCAATATCTTCACTTTTATGGAAATCCTTAATAACCTCTTTAGGTATCTACACTCTACTCTCAGTATGCACTACTGGTATGCTGTCACCAGAGGGGGAGATCTCTATACTCCTTGCTTTAATCTCAAACTCCCTCAAACTTCTCTCATGTTCAAGTTTCACTTTCATCATCTCAAATTCTAACTTCTTATTCTCTAGGTCCCTCTGACCATCCAATTTAAGTTTAGCCATCTCCATATTATGCCGCCTATCTCTCTCCCTGTCCTCCATCTCTTCTGGAGTCAGGCCCCTTGAGGACACAATAGTGTCCGGGCTGGAAACTGCTTTATCTCTTACCAAATCTACCACTTCATCCTGCTGCTCTCCTGCATTCTCTCCCCCCTCCACAGGCTCTTCCATATTCCTAGGGGCATCCCTGGCTTCTAAAGCAGGCCTTCAGTGCCTTGTAATACTCTTCCTTTTTAGTGAGACCTGTGATAGGGACTGTGAATTGTTTGCAAAAATATCTGAGCTGCTTAGAAGTGTAGGTGTCTATTTTCTCTTCTTCCCAGGAGAGATCCTCAGAGGCATTGAATCTGGGCTTGGCCATTGTAGCAATAACTGGCAATAACAATCAAAAATAGAATCAAAAACCTCAAAAACGTACGTAGTTATGTTATGGTCTGCACTCACTAGTAGTGTACACTATAATTACTGTATGGAATCATAAATGCAAGTCCAGATCCTCACCGCTGACCACCAATGTTAGAAATGGGGATCTCTAGTTGGCAATGGCTGGCCACTGTCCAAGTAGGGACCCTTTTTCCTAAGTCAGAGTAAGCAGACTACACCCTTTGATAACCCCTGCTCAACCCTGTGGTAACGTAGCACGAGCAGCTAGGCTTATCTCAGAGGCAGTGTGTGAAGCATTTATGACCATACACAGTAACACAGTGAAGAACACTACAAATGGACACCACTCAAGTAGTTATAGGAAAATAAGTATCTTTATATATAGACTTAACACAAGACCAATAACGGTAAAAATCCACAATACTAGAAAATAGGGTTACTCTGAAAAGGCTGTAAAAATAGTTCAAGGTGCACAAAGAGGTGTTCAGTTCAAGGCAGTGGTCTCTGCGACCCTTTTACTCACAAGGTACCTGGATTCTGTAGCAAAGCAACAAAAATGACGCTAAGGAGTTGTAGCGATGATTTTCCTCACGCTAACCAGCGATGCGTTGAATCCTTACCGCAAGGGAGGATGATGCGCTGGATTGTGTGCAGGACAAAGCGACAAACTTCTGCACGCTAAGCCGGCGATGCGATAAAATCCTTGCCGCGAAGGGAGGATGATGCGCCGAGCCTGTTGCGTGTGCGATCTTGTTGCGATGAAAGAAAATGGCGCTCCGCGAGGGGGCGACGATCCTGATGCAATGCGATGAAAATGACGAACACTCGGCGTCCGCGCTGCGATGTCGTGAAGCGATGAACTCGATGCGATGATCTTTGGTTAGCGAGCGCTTTGAGGCCTGCTAACATGCAATGCGATAATCTTCGGGTTAGCGAGCGTTTTCAGGCCCGCCGACAGGTGATGTGATGATCTCCGGTAGCGAGCACTCGGCGGCAGCAGAGCGACGAATTTCCTCACGCTTTCCAGCTGCAGCGGCTTGCTAACGGGGGTTAGCAACGATTTTCAGCGCTCTTTTCTCCACAGTAGAACTATGGGCCCTAGAACTGACAGGAGCCTCACCTGCAGATATTAATCCTCACTGGGAGGAAACAGGAGGCTGGTGGTGGAGTCTGATGTGCCTGAGACTCCTGCAGGAGGCTAGCTCTCTTCTAGCCCTTGGGTGATTGCTGTAGCAAAACTAAAAGCTCCTTCAAAGTCCTTTTCCTCTTCTTCCAAGTCCAGTAGTAACCACTGCAGGCTAGTCCAAGAAACCGCACACAAGCACAAGGACAGTCCTTCTCCTGCAGATTCCTGTAGTTACACGGACAGAGGTTCTTCTTGTTGTCCAGGAGCAATACAAATTGTAGGGGTTTGGGCAGATATTTATACCCCAAAAGTCTTTGTTCTAAGAAGCTACTAGTCACTGAACCCAGCCAGAACCAGTTCTGCCCAGCCCTGGAGCACATTGTTTACCAGGCTGCATCCTTCCTTTCAGAAAGAGGGGCTCTGCCATCAGACACACAGTGGGAGGTGGAGCCAGCATTCACCTTGCCAGGCACAGCCCTATTCAGGTCCAGGAGCCTACCCCTCCCCATACTCCAATGCAGATCTCTCTATTCAGCCCAGGTCTGACTCAGCCTGCCCTGTCCCTCCAAAACCAGACAGCCAATACACATCACAGCAGAGCACACTGGACGGCTTAGGCAAGAAAATACCTACTTTCTAAAAGTGGTATTTTCAAACACAGAATATAAAAATAAACTTCACTAAAAGATGTATTTTAATATTCTGAGCTCAGGCATACTAAATTTGTTTTTCTACCATGTTCTGTGGGTCAGTTAGGGCTATAGAATGTAATAGCCAAACCTCCCATTCTGGCCTATGGAGAACAGGTAGCCTTACAGTAGTGAAAAACGAAATTGGGTGTAATTCACTACCAGGACATGCTACACACATCAGAGCATGTCCTACCTTACACATACAATGCACCCTACCATAGGGGCGGCCTACATGATGTCAAGGGAAGGTTCATGGGCTGGGACGTGGGTGCACTTCACAGCCAAGATGGCAGTTCTGGACTGCACGCAGACTCTGCAGTGGCAGGTCCGAGACACACTTTACAAGCTGCTTCTGTGGGTGGCGCAAACCAGCGCTGCAGGCCCACCAGCAGCATTTGGTTTACCAGCGCTGGGCACACACAGGCCACGCTACTGGGGACTAACAGGTATACCAAATAAGCCAATCATGGATATGCCAATTCACATGGCAACTTTACACAGGGAGCATTCGCGCTGTGGCACTGAATGGCAGTGGCCCAGCGCCCAGAGCATCTATAACCAGCAAAAACAGAGGAGACACAGCGAAAAATGGAAGGGAGACTCACGCCACTGGTGCCAGGTCTAACAGTCGGCAAAAGTAAAAGCGTTTCCCTTGCGGGAGCGAGCAGCGCCAGGAGCGATAATTGGAAACATATGGCACCAAAGCTCGCTCCCGCAAGGGAATCGCCAAACGTGCGTGCGTTGCCATTGAAATTAATGCAACGCGTGCACGTTTTTAGAGCGAAAAGTTAACCAATTCCAAAAGGTCTTTTTCCTATGCAACAAATGCACGCTGCGTAGGCGAGACCTAAAAATAAAAGTAAGTAAGGAGAGAAAAATGCATCCTAACATTATATTAGCATTGATGTCTTGATGCCCAGCATTCATTTAAACGAAATGATTTTGATTCAAGGTTCAATGCACAGCAGACCTGTAAGCTATGTTTGTTCTACCCAAATGCCAGAGCTTAATTTGAGCCGGTGAGGCTCACCAGCACTCATGTTTAGGGACCGCCACTTATTTTCCCTCTTCAGATATGGACCGCAAGCGAGAGAAAAACACACAAACAGGAAAGAAAGAGAAGGACCGCAAAACCTGCACAATAGGGAGAAAACAGGAACAGGCAAGAGGCAGGTGAGGTGTCTGGTCGTGGATTAAAGAGGCCTGGGGGGTGGATTCTATTACAGGACCGGAGGCTTCGTATTATGCTTCTCTTTCTATTTATTGCTACCCACAGCAGCCAATGAAAACTTTTGTTACATGAAAAAACAACACTTTTCTCATGATGCATATGTCACATCACTTCCTGCAGGGCCCCATAAGAGCCAGCCATACCGGAACTAGTCCTCTTTCTTTGCTGCTCACGCAGACAGTTAAGTGGAAAGCTACGATTTGATTTAATCTTAATGCTTATGTGTTTTACTAGCGATGGCTATTGTAAGCTGATGCTGATAATGCTTATGTTCCGGCGCGCGCGCCCTGACTTGTGTGCAGCCTTTGGTTTGCTGGGGATTTGAATCGCGCTGTGGCGCCTGGTGAACACCGCGGTAGAACGCGGTTCGATCGACGGCATTTTTTGCCGATTAGCGGGCCGAAGCGCGAAAAGCGCAGGATTTCAAACTTGGGGATTTACACGCGACGCTCGGCCGCACCGCATGCCCCGTTAGCGCGTTGCGCTTACCGATCAGCACCTGGTACCGCCCCGCCTCCGGTGGGTTCGAAATTGATGTCTCATGGGCGCTGGGCTTCCCTTGTACGCCGCTGACGCCAGGAGCCTGTTAGTTTTAGTTTCGTTAGCGTTTCCACGTGCGTAGCCCAATCTAGTAGGATTTAGTAGGATTTGGGCTACGCACATCGAAACGACCCGATTAGTTTCGTTTTCAGCATTTGAGCTGTAGTTTTTACCGAAAGAGCACTGCTGACGCCTGGCTGGCTGTAAGAACGACCTGGGCCTGGAGGGAGCACACCTCCTTATATTTAATATTGCTCTTGGCTCCATTACGCCCTGTGGGCTGAAATAATTATTCTACAGCTGTTGGCTGAGGAGCTAGGTACCGGTGCTGCTGTGCTGTGGGTTGGCTCCCCCCTTGGATTCCTCTTTGCTCTTGCCCTATGAGCAAGTACCGCTACAAGTGTGGTTCCACTATGGATACGTGGGTGCATTATGAGGAGGATGATACCTTGTACGAGGAGGAGGTAGGAGGACCTGCCATTGAGGACAATATTGTTGAGGCCCTGGATGCTTCTGTCCAGGAGTCGGTCAGCAAGGCCCTAGAAAAAGCAGTTCCTGGAACTGTACAGCAAGCTCTGGCGACGGCCTTAAAGCCCATCACTAAACAGCTGGAGAGGTTTGCTAAGAAGCATGGCTTCCCTAAACAAACAGAGGGGACGTCAGGGGATTCCCGGGGTCAACCTTGGCCACATTCACAGTCCTACGAGGCGCTGCCGCCCCCAACTCGAGAGCGTGAGAGGGTTCAAGACACTGATACAGAGTCTACGTCCACTTCCTCGGACACACCGGACGACTCCCCTCCTAAAAAGAAGTCCAGGAAGACCAAGCATGCGGAACCCCCAGAGGTTCCTACACCCTTTACTTTTAACCCCGCAGATATCGTGCACCCCCGATCATCGGACTGGTTACCGGCTCCGGAGGTGGCTGCGTACCTGCACGAGAATTTACGCAAGGGGTTTGACAAGGAGGTGCGCAGTAGGCTAAAGTCAGAATGCCCAAGACCGGACCTCTCGGACAAAGTGGCGGAGACGCCGGACATTGACCCCAGCATGCTAACGTTCCTAAAAAAGTTCGCCAAGGATCCCAAGAAAGGGATTGATCGCGCTTGGCGGGGTTGCCAAGACAAGCTCCTGGATGTGGTCGGGCCCCTGGCAAAAATTTTGGAAATGGCCCTTGAGGCGCAGGAATCTCGGAGTGCGATCGATCCACACGTGCTAGCGGGCTGGACCCAACGAGCTATCTGCTTGTTAGAGAATGCCAACTGCGCGATATCGACAGAACGCAGGAAATCGATATTAATGCGGATGGACGCCAACCTTACTGAGCTGGCCGCGTCGGAACCTGGGCCGTTGGCGGACGGCAACCTCTTTGGGGACCGGTTTGTTAAGGATGTTGCGAAGTATGTGGGCACGTTTACTACCCTGGACAAGGCTCAAGCAGGGATCAAGCGCGTGTTTCACGCCGGTGTTTTCAATAGGGCCGGACGAGGGCGGGGACGCTCGTTTGGCCGTCAGCACACTCAAGGTCCCCAGCGAGGAGATTTCGGACGCGGCAGGGGTGACTGGGACTCCACCCGTGGTGGTACCTTCTACCCCACCAGACAGCGCTTCAACAAACGGCGCTTTAACAAAGGCTCCTATCGTGGAGGATTCCAAGCCGCTGATTCCTCAGGTGAGCGCTTCAGATTTACTTCCTCTTCCCTTGGGGGGGCGTACTCGGTATTTCTTTCACAATTGGGCTCAGATATCACAAGACGCTTGGGTATTACAGACTGTTCAAGGGTTCCAACTAGAGTTTTTTCAGACGCCCCGTCAGGTACAGCGCCCCAGACAGCTTTCTTTTTCCCAACGCGAGTGCGATTTCATAGATTCAGAAATAGACGCATTGCTGCAGAAACGCGCGATAGCTCCTTGCAGAGAGGGCCCTCGCGGTTTCTGCAGCACTATTTTTCTGGTACAGAAGAAAGGAGGCGGTTACAGGTTAGTACTCAATTTGAAGGATTTCAACCACTTTCTTACTTACAAACACTTCAAGATGGAGGGCATCCATCTTTTGGCGGATCTACTGAAACAAGGGGACTGGTTGGTCCGTCTGGACCTGAAGGACGCTTATCTGTCCGTTCCCATATATCGTCCCCACCGCAGATTTCTTCAGTTTCAATGGCGGAACCGGTGGTACGAGTATTTGGTCCTTCCTTTTGGACTTTCCTCAGCACCGTGGTGCTTCACCAAGGTGCTGAAGCCGGTCGTGGCCTACCTCAGAGAACAAGGGGTTCGCATGATCGTCTATTTGGACGACATGCTCATTATGGCGCAGTCTCCGGAACTAGTGGCTCGGCACCTGCGCATGACCATTCATACTTTGCAGAACCTGGGGTTCGTGATCAACGAACCGAAGTCGGTCCTCTCTCCCACGCAGACGATAGACTTTCTGGGGTTCGTCATAAATTCTCAGACGGCCCAACTCTGTCTCCCGAGCTCCAAGCTACGGGACATCAAGAAGGAACTACGCTCGTTTCTATCCAAGCAGATGGTCTCGCTCAGGGGGATTGCCCGCATAGTGGGCCTCCTTGCGTCATCCATTCAGGCGATATTCCCAGGCCCCCTGCACTACAGGGCCCTTCAACGCCTAAAGATCCAGCACTTACAGAAGGGCCTTTCTTACACGGACGTAGTCCCCCTCACCCAGGAGGTGAGGGAGGAGATGCAGTGGTGGTTGGCCCACGTCGAGGCGTGGAACGGCAGAGCAATCTTCGGCTCATTGCCAGAGGTGGTCATAGAGTCCGACGCCAGCCGTTGGGGTTGGGGAGCGCGCTGCGGAAATATGTCCACAGGGGGACGGTGGTCCCTGGAGGAGTTAAATCTTCACATAAATTGTCTGGAGCTCCTCGCAGGATCCTTTGCGATCCGGACGTTGGCCCCCCGGCAGATCTCATGTTGCATCCTTCTTCGGATGGACAACGTGTCGGCAGTCCGATACATCAACAAATTGGGGGGCACGAGGTCCTCGATGCTGGTGGAGGTAGCGAAGGCCTTTTGGCATTACTGCCTAAACAACCAGATATCGGTGGTAGCGGAGTACATTCCGGGTCAGTCCAACGTGGTGGCGGATTGGAACTCTCGCCACCTCAAGGACTACAGCGACTGGCAACTTTGCCCGCGGGTGGTTCACTGGTTACAGGAGATTTGGGGACGCTGCGAGATCGACCTATTTGCTTCCAGGCTGAACCGTCAAATGACGCAGTTTTTCAGCTGGAGGCCGGACCCTCTGGCGCTGGCGACGGATGCCTTGGCTCAGGAGTGGTCTCAACAGTTGAACTATGCGTTTCCACCGTTCATCCTCATTCCCCGAGTGTTCACTCAGGTGATGCGTCAGAAAGCGGAGGTGATACTGGTGACTCCCCTGTGGAAGTCGCAGCCTTGGTTCCCGTTGCTGATGGAGGCGAGTTGCGACTTCCCCAGGCGGATCCCTTGGTCCTCGACCATGCTCCAGGGCCCTCAGGGGGAGACACACCCGATGGTGCTATCGGGGCACCTGACCCTGATGGCCTGGAGACTTTCAGGCAGCGTTGGCAAATGCCAGGATTTTCGGACCAGGCTGCAAACTTTATCAATCAAGCATGGGCCCCCTCTACCAAGAAACGATATTCTTCAGCCTGGGGATGCTGGGTTCGTTGGTGCGTGGGACAACATGTGGATCCCGTGGGGGCAGGATTACCCTATGTTGTAAATTTTCTTTCGGAGAAGGCGTCGCAGGGTTTAACCTACCGCTCGGTTAATAACTTCCGCTCCGCCATCTCGGCAGGCCACTCTCAGATCGAGGGCAAGCCTGTTGGGATGCATCCTCTCATCTGTAAACTCCTAAAGGGCATTAGAGTAGCCAATCCTCCCAAACCAAAGTATTCCTCTTTGTGGGACGTCTCGCTGGTTCTGTCTCTCTTCAATAGTTGGCCGGACAACAATAGGTTGTCCAGGAAGCAGTTGTCGGCCAAACTGGCCATGTTACTTTGCCTAGCGGCTTGCAGACGTTCCTCGGATGTTAAAGCGCTCGATATTACAGGTAGAGTATTTACTCCAGAGGGCGTTTCGTTTAATATTACGTCTAGAACAAAAACCTTGTCACGTTGTGTGGATTATCATGCTTTTCCTGATAATGCTAAGCTTTGTGTGGTTCAATGTCTCAAGACTTACGAAGAATGTACCAGGTCTCTCAGGCCTGATGGGGTGGTACAACTGTTAATTGCTCTGCAAAAACCGTATAAACCTGTTACTGCGGCTACCATAGCCAGATGGCTGAAAGGTGTTATGCAAGAGGCAGGGGTAGATACCCAGGTGTTTGGTGCACATTCTGTTCGAGGCGCCATGGCCTCCAAGACTTTCATGTTGGGTTCTACGGTGCAAGATATAATGCGTTCTGCAGACTGGTCGTCTGAATCCACGTTTAAACAATTTTACTATAAACCGGTGGGAGATATATCCTCTGTTGTCTTTAATCAGCGTTAAACTAGCATAATACGAAGCCTCCGGTCCTGTAATAGAATCAAAAATTAGCTAGCATTCGCGCCAAGAATTTTCAATTCTATTAAGGACACGGAGGCGAGGATTATCCCACCCGGTTAAATTACTGTAATGTAATTTCTTGCCCACCCGTGCTGTATATACTCTGTTTTGACAGAAATTACGGGCTGTTTATTTCTATTCTTTCAGGATCTGACAAGAAGATGGATTGATCCGTCGTACGGAGTGGCGTGTTTCCCAGCTGGTCTGGTGTTCTTCCACGTTGGAAGCTGTTGTTGTTGAACTTTAATACTTTTGAACTTTAATACTTATTGGACTTCTGTTCGGAGCAAAGAAAGAGGACTAGTTCCGGTATGGCTGGCTCTTATGGGGCCCTGCAGGAAGTGATGTGACATATGCATCATGAGAAAAGTGTTGTTTTTTCATGTAACAAAAGTTTTCATTGGCTGCTGTGGGTAGCAATAAATAGAAAGAGAAGCATAATCCTCGCCTCCGTGTCCTTAATAGAATTGAAAATTCTTGGCGCGAATGCTAGCTAATTTTTGATTCTACGCCACACAACCTTGGTATTCGGGGTTTGCAAATGCTTGACACCAGCACTTATTTATGACAGTCTACCACATGGTGGCGCTGGTGTCTAAATTTGTGCAGATTACATCAGTTTAACAATGAAATGCACGTTTGAAAAATATTTCCAAAGCTTCTTGGACATTCTTCCTGCTTCGGGAGCCATTGATTTCCCAAAATGGCACATTTATAGGATAGTGGCCCTGAGTAGGATGCGTTTGTATTGGCACGTGGCGGCGATGGTCGTCCCTGTCTGTGTGCACCAGTAGTAGCCTCCTGAGCAGTATCGTGAGCTCCGGCACTTCTTTATTTACAAATGAAGCACTGTGAGCTCACCGCGGGGAAGGGATTAAACAGGCAGAGGAAAGAAAAAATGCACACACTACTCCCCTCGGAGCAGTCATCCCCAAAACGCCTGTCATTCCTATCTCCAGATACTGACAGCACAAGTCTCTCTCAAAAACACACACGCACACCCTACACAACAAGCATCAAGTGATTGGCAGGCATACTGACTAATCAGACGTCTAGTCACCCCAGACATCCCTCCAACTACAGATGTAGTAAATGAAGAGTTTTTTTATATTTATTTTAAAAGTTTTATATAGCGCTAGCTTGACCCGTGGGTATCAGAGCGCTTTACATACATACTGTAAAGAGTTGAAACAGCAGAGCTGCGCCCCGAGGCACGCCATGGTGTGGAAAGCAGAACTATCTCTCGGGTCACACAGAAGTAGCAGGCTTGTTTAAACAGGGGATCTCGGTCTCAAAGCACAGGTGTTGATTGAACCCAGCGCTGGGCCCAAGGTCACACAGATGTAGCAGGTTTATTGTTTAAACAGCAGAGCTACGCTAGGCGTAGCACACGCTGTTGTAAACAGAGTTCAAAGCGCAACCCCGAACCAGTGTGGGGATTAAAGATGGTTAGGGTGGCCGATGTGTTGGGGGTAGACAGGGGCAGGCTCGCGTCTGCCCTCCTGCGGGTTACCTTTGGTAAAATAACCCCCCACATGTTAAAGAAATGCATTCTGTAAATGTTGCAGCGACTTTAGCCCAGTTTTGCACGGCGATAGCTGCATGATTTACACGAAAACATAGTGAAGGCTCGGCTCGTGCACGGGCTCTCAGAGCCGAGCCACGGCCTCGCGCTGATCATTTGTTGGTTCGCCCCCTCACCCCAGATCCCCGCTCACTCACCTGGTCTGGGGGTGAGTCTCCGGAGGCAGGCAGCAGCTGGAGGCGCACTATGTGGAGCAGACACTCGGAGGGACCTTAAATGTCTGACTACCGACGTCACTGAAGGAAAACCGCTCGAAACGACGAAACCAAGTACTGTAAATATCACTTTCAGTTTCGTTTCCTCCGAGAGCGAGCGGCGCCTTTCTGTAAACGGAGTGACTTTCAGAAGCAGCCAGCGGTGTCCGCCTCGGGTGCGGCCTCTGGGTGAGCCCTGCGCTCTGCCGCCAGGGCCTTTCCTGCCCCAGGGGAGGGCGGGTCCATGCACTGCGGGGAATTTCCCTCTTCCACCTTGAGGCAGCGAGCCAGGAAATGAACAGCGAGAGCCGAGCCAAGGGTCTTCTTGGCGCTGAGTGCCCAGGCACTACTCGAGCCATTAAAAGCGTTGGCATGGAAAAGAAAAAGAAAACCACGTAAATGTGAGATATGGACTCCTCGCATGTTAAAAAGTGAAAAAAATGTTTTGCTGAGTTTTATATAGCGCGAACTTGACTGGAATCCAATCAGGTATCAGAGCGCTTTACATAGCACCAGTTACGTTACATGAGGACACACATTCATTAGGTCTCGCCTACGCAGCGCGCATGCACTGCATAGGCAAAAAGACCTTTTGCAATCGCTTCGGCTTTTCAGCCGAAAAAGTGCACGCGTTCCATTGCCTTCAATGGCAACGCGTGCACGTGTGGCGATTGCCTTGCAGGAGCGAGCTTGACACCATATGTTTGTAATTAACAAACACATGTTGCCCCTGGCTCGCTTCTGCAAGGGAAAAGCTTTGTGTGCTGTCGCACTCCCCCCACCCCTCCCACTTTTAGCGCACGTTTTTTCAACATTCCACGGTTAAACAAAGATTCACACTTTTGTTCCTTCTTTTAAACATCTTATTGTCTACAGCTCTGGGTTTACCATCTAGCCGAAAAACGACAAGCTCATTAAACAGAAGAGAAGAATACGTTTTTCACTGTGTAGATTATCTCTGTACAAATGTAGTTTTGTTGTGGAGGAACATTATCGGTAACTTCAAAAGCATGTGACTGAGACAAAGTATTCTGGTGTTTTGTAACTCCAAGCGCAAAGGGTAGTGGGAAATGTTTCGATCCTGCAGTACTGCAAAATAATGCAGCCAAATTTTTGGTGGAAGTAAGTCACACGAAAATCATTAGGGCCCGCAGACTTCCACCAACATTCAACCTGCTATACAAATGTGCCCCAGTCATACAAGGACCACAGGCTGCTGTAGGGAGTGTGGCTTCTGTGTTAGGTTTTTATAAGTGCAGAGCTATGTGATTAAATAGGTCATGAAAGTCACAGGCGTGGCCTGTTGCTAAACCAGCATATTCGGCGCATGGATGTGCATCTCAAACAATAACAATGCATCTAAGTATTTGCAGTGTGGCTATGTAAGAGAAGCATTCAAAATGGCTTCCTGGTCATGATCCAGATTGTGCCATTGAATGGTAACCTCTGAAAACCCACAGAATGAAAGATGCTGCTAAATACTCAAGTATAACAAGGTGAAATTATGATCTACACCCAACAATGGTTTTTTGTGACGCCAGGCATGTATCAAGCACAGTAGACCCTTGCGTCCATGAAAATGACAGAAATTCTGTTATTTCTCGACTCTCATCGTAGTCTGAACTGGCTGTGGACCAACATCGCATATTCCTTTTCTGATTGACATATCGGTCAATCATCACCAGCGCGAGGTTGACCATACTGCAGAACTTCAAAAAACACAGCAGCATATCCAAATTTGAAAATGCAGAAAACAGGCGAGGGATTACGAGAAAGCATAAGCATGAACTCACAAGAAGTGAGGTCTACGGAGACGGTCAATTAAAGCATCTGTGCGGAAAGCTTTGGTTTTAGTTGGCTGGCAGATCCAACTCCAGTCATCTAGTTAACATCTCAAGGCCTCTTTTTCAATTCCCATTATTAGCAAGAAGCAGCAAGGGTCATTCATTCTAAGGGAACGGGGTGGGTGCCTAGAAAATTAAATATGGGTTGGAGTTATTTTTCAGACACTGAAATTCCTCCGCTAAGAGTGGGCCAACGTTTTATAGTTGCAAAGCATAAGATGTGTATAGCTTTCATTATAATTATGTTGAATGCTTTTTTGGATTCTCTCCTATTCCATTCCATTAGCTGGCACTCTAGCTGCTGGCATAAAGCCCTGTTAGACTGTTTAAACTAACACCAGGTATGCCCAGCCCTGCTTAGCAACATGTTTGAATCCCCACACATGCTCGATGAGTGGGAGAGTAATCTCTTCCACTGCCCAGCTGTGCGTCCTTGCTAGCTGCACATTTGCAGCACACTACGAGTAGATCTGACCAATGAAAGAGGGGCTTGTGGAAAGATCAGGAGAATACAATAATGCCTAGAACTGAAAGTGAGGGAATCACAGGGACTTTTATCACGTCCTTACCAATACCCAACACATTGGACAGATTTCCAAGAAGGAAAAAAAGGGAAGAATAACAAACACCCAGGTCCCAAACAACTAAGTTAATACACTTCAGAGGACTTTTTGGCTGAACGCAATATCTTTTCCATGATCTGTAACGTATGTAAAGTACACAGGAATTGTGTGGAGTTCCCTATGCAGCTGTAGGACATATAACTCGCACCAGAACATGGTTGTACAACACATATAATATGGATGTAGGGTTGGTATAATAAGCACAGGTAGACTTTGAAGGAATTGAAATACATTTCCTCTTGAAGCAAAGATGGGTAAACTAAAGACATCCTGTTTCTGCACTGTTTCTATTTTATGGTATGTTTGCAGAACTGGTTTTAAAATAATTGTCCCCTCTCATCCTGAACCTCTACACGGAGTCTCTTGGTGCTCTAATCACAGATAGCATCATCAAGAGTCACCAATATGCGGATGACACCGATATACTTGAAAGTCTCCTCTGTTTTAGAGTTCCAGCACCTCAAACACTACCTGTACATCACCCAGATCTGGCTGCCCAGCGCCCACCTGAAGCCCAACCTGAACAAGGCAGAATTCCTGTTATTTGCCAAGAACAACAAGGAAACAGTAGAAACCTGGCTCAATTACATGAACCTTAATGGCTTCGTACCCCGACTTCAACTGAATGCCAAATTACTTGGATTCACCCTGGACACCAACCTCTGCCAAAAAATAAAGACAGATTGGCACCAGACCTCTCTTCTAAAGAAGTGAAACGGTTTCTTCAAGAAAATGACTTCAGAACTGCTGTTCAAGCCCTCATTCTCTAGCATTTAGATGATGGTAAAGACCCCTCCATGCCCTTCCAAACTCCACATTAGCACCCCTCAAGGACTTCTAAAGGGGTATCATTTGACCTGAAGAATAACTGGAAGCCACTGATTGACAGAAAGAGATCCAAGCTTGCTAAAACCACCGGGGCAGTGGCTAGTTTCGCAGGTAGGTTTGGTTCTTGGTCACCGAGTGTCCTACTGAAAATTTACTAGGTCAAATGCACATTTGGGGGTGCACAGAGATTAATGAAATCCAGGCAACAGAAAATACATTTTTAAGATGACTTGTGCAGGTCCTACAATGTACCCCGACCTTTTCAGTTCATGAGGAGCTTGGAATAAGTTATCTAGCCGACACGGTTGCCCTTAGCCCACTGCTGTATTATGTTAAGGTCTGGACCAGGAAGGATCTAAAACTTAACAGACTGATTCTCTCGGGCTGTCTGTCCCTTGCCCTTGTGCATCGAATCCTCTGGATAGCTTATGCGAAGGCTGCTTTTGCTTCTCTAGGGAGAGAAGATATTCATTTAGATCCCCGTTCACTGACTCCAGAGAATCAAAAAGCGTAAAGGTGCTGTTCCTTGAGAAGGCTTTGTTAATCAGAGAACAGGCTAGGGTGCTGAAACCCTCTGAGGGGATACATGCTATTAAACTTTAAAGACTTTTCAGGGTATGGAGCATTACTTAGTGCAGGTACCCAACATGCCTGATGGGTTTTTATTGGCCATGTTCAGCTTTGACTTGTTACACCATCTCCTGGCCTCACCTAGTGGATGGAAAAAACCTGGTCTTAGGTTGCCCAGTGGTTGTGACAATAAGTCTCTGCAGAACACTCTACATTTTGTAATGTTCTGCAATTATTTTTGCGGGCCTAGAAAGCAGTTTTAGCCCCACTTTTGAAATCCCTGAACTCCTTTCAAGTAAGCCCTGCTCTCGTGTACCTGCTGATGCCCCCCAATGAACAGGTTTTATTTGCTGTTTCCTGTTTTTAAAGAGCAGCACTGATGTCCGGGAGATGGAGACCTGACTGATCATTGTATCTATGCACATGGGGTGCTCCTTATTTGTTTTTAGTGTGATCTGGCTTTTAAATTCTATGTATTTTTTGCTCATGTGTTAGAGAAGTATGATTTTATGTAATGTTCTCTGTGCTCTTTCATGGTTGTTGTTTTCAACTGAATAAAGATTTTAATATGATGAGTCACCAAAATGCTGATGGCACAAATATACTTGAAAGTCTCCTCTGCTTTAGAGATCCAACACCTCAAATACTGCCTGTACATCACCCAGACCTGGCTGTCCAGCGCTCACCTGAAGCTCAACCTGAACAAGGCAGAATTCCTGTTATTTGCCAAGAATAACAAAGAAACAGACACGGCTTAATAACATAAACCTTGATGACTTCGAACCGTGACTTTCACTGAAAGCCAAATTACCCGTTCTCACCCTGGACACTAACTACTGCCAAAAAAAAAAGACAGATTGGCACCAGCCCTCTCTTTCAAAGAAGTGAAACATTTCCTCGATGAAAGGGACTTCAGAGCTGCTGTTCAAGCCCTCATTCTCTTGCATCTAGAGGATGGTATAGACCCCTCCATGCACTAACAGACACCACAATGGCACCCCTCTAGGACATTCTGCATGCTGCAGCACATTTCAATCAGGGCCTTTAGCAATATGATCACATCACCTCTAACCTGAAGGAACTCCATTGACCCCAAGTGCCAGCCCACAGCGTCTTCAAAACCTGTTGTGCCATTTACCAAGTCATCACAACTAGCACCCACTCTAATGTTGCAGACAAGCTCGCCATGTCTGTTAGTTCTCAGCAAACCTGCAACCAGGACACTATCTGTCAAACTGGAGATTAAGAAGTGTAAAAAAAAGAAAAAATACAAGGCAGCAGATCTTTTCTTTTCCCATCTATGCACCCCAAATATGCAACACAACAAACAATTGATGGACGGAATGCTGACAATGCAAACATTCTCCCCCAGTCAAGAGATCTGGGTTAAATCCATCGTTCTTTTGCCCACTACACCACCCCAGTTTAGACATGGCCATATGCAAATCAGTCTTGACCCTGTGCCTCATGGGAACAGTCCAGCCCGAACTGCCAAGCCATGTCTTCCCTGGACCGGAATCAAGCATCCTAGGACCGGTTTCTGGCTATCAGCCGTCATCAGCCAGGATTGCTTGACTCCAGTGGCGTAGTGAGCACGGGTCCCACGTCTGGGAATACCCATCCCACTTAGGGCGAAAAGCGTTACAACAAACAATTGATGGACGGAATGCTGATGCAAACATTCTCCCCCAGTGTTTGTTGTAACGCTTTTCGCCCTAAGTGGGATGGGTATTCCCAGACGTGGGACCCATGCTCACTATGCCACTGGAGTCAAGCTATCCTGGCTGATGACGGCTGATAGCCAGAAACCGGTCCTAGGATGCTTGATTCCGGTCCAGGGAAGACATGGCTTGGCAGTTCGGGCTGGACTGTTCCCATGAGGCACAGGGTCAAGACTGATTTGCATATGGCCATGTCTAAACTGGGGTGGTGTAGTGGGCAAAAGAACGATGGATTTAACCCAGATCTCTTGACTGGGGGAGAATGTCTGCATTGTCAGCATTCCGTCCATCATTTGTTTGTTTTAACGCTTTTCGCCCTAAGTGGGATGGGTATTCCCAGACGTGGGACCCGTGCTCACTACGCCACTGGAGTCAAGCTATCCTGGCTGATGACGGCTGATAGCCAGAAACCGGTCCTAGGATGCTTGATTCCGGTCCAGGGAAGACATGGCATGGCAGTTCGGGCTGGACTGTTCCCATGAGGCACAGGGTCAAGACTGATTTGCATATGGCCATGTCTAAACTGGGGTGGTGTAGTGGGCAAAAGAACGATGGATTTAACCCAGATCTCTTGACTGGGGCAGAATGTCTGCATTGTCAGCATTCCGTCCATCGTTTGTTTGTTGTAACGCTTTTCGCCCTAAGTGGGATGGGTATTCCCAGACGTGGGACCCGTGCTCACTACGCCACTGGAGTCAAGCTATCCTGGCTGATGACGGCTGATAGCTAGAAACCGGTCCTAGGATGCTTGATTCCGGTCCAGGGAAGACATGGCTTGGCAGTTCGGGCTGGACTGTTCCCATGAGGCACAGGGTCAAGACTGATTTGCATATGGCCATGTCTAAACTGGGGTGGTGTAGTGGGCAAAAGAACGATGGATTTAACCCAGTTCTCTTGACTGGGGGAGAATGTCTGCATTGTCAGCATTCCGTCCATCATTTGTTTGTTGTAACCCCAAATATGCAACAACATCCCTATAGCCATCCGGCCCGACGCAAGGCTGCTCCAATTTAGGGAAGAGTTGAAGATGCACCTCTTTAAAGAGCACCACATCACAATGCTTTACCAGTCCACAAACAAGCTGGCTCTCCTATCACTAGTTAACTTTATACTTGTCTTTGATACCTTTCCTTGTGAAGCTCACAACAAAAAAGTTAATTGTAGGTTTGCATGTAGTTCATGAATTTATCAACTTGCTATTCAGTTCAACACGAAATGTTTCTAACTTAGCAAATGTGCTTATCCAAATATGCACTTCCATAAAATAGGACCATAAAGGTCCTGTCTGGTGTGCCTGGCTGTTGAAGATGACCAAGCAGACTGGTTTTCTGGCAACCTGGGCTTCGTCTTTTTTCTCCTTCGAAATCTTTCTAAAACATTATACCAGGACTTGAATCAGCTTGGAGAGCTTTAGTCATTTTTAGGTCGAGCCTAGCGCAGCGCGCATGCGCGGCTCTAGGAAAACGACCTCTTGGAATCACTCAGGACTTTTCACACGCTCGTGCGTGTGGTTTTTTTGGATCATTTTTTCTATTGGGCTTTGCGTGCATCTTTGTAAAAAGACAGCACGCAATTGGGCATAGGCGGTTGCATGCCCCACTTTTCCCAGGAAATGTATCCGCTCACGGCCTACGGCTTGCGGTTACGAGCAGCGGCACGCAGTGTGCCATCTGTTATGTGTCAGATTTCACACGAGCCCGCGCGCATCACTCGTGGGACGCTGCAGTCCTCGCATCCCACGGAGTTTTTGCCTGCGGGAGCGAGCAGCTGCAGTACCTCCTTGTTTTTAAACGTGCAGCAATATCACCGGTTTCACTGTATGCTCCCCAGCTACACCAGACAACAAAATAGTACACGGAAACTAAATGCGGTATTCCTGTTAGAAAAAACAGATACTTAGGAGAGGTGTTTATTTCAAGTGCCTTTTTCCAATACTGAAAGTCACGAGCTGTGGCTTCCTGCAGGGCTTCGCATCCAGCTAACGTTTTATGGCCTGTAGGTTACTTAAAGCGCTTTTAGTAACCTACGATACCGCCATTCACGCAGGGCCATTTTTAATATAAAAGACGACAAAAAACAGACTAAGGTGATAGGAACTCCTTTTTTTTGGCCTAAAACAAATTCACTATCGCCAGGACGTCAAGTCCCTTTGTGCTGAGAAACAACTTCCTGTGAAGTAGTGTCCCCAGGACTCGGAGTTCAGGACTTAGTCATTACTGTGTCACAGTCAGCAGAATCAGTCATCATAGCTTAGCACCCTGCCATAGAGTGGGGAGCAAACGCCTTTCAGCCTGCCTTTAGAACAATCACTGGCAGCGAAAAAACATCCCGAACCCCGCTGTGCACACCCACTCGCTGGGGCTTTCTGTATGTCTTGAGACCTCTAAAGTACAAAAAAAGGCAGGCATGAAGGACACTTGCTAAGCAGGTTTGTATGAGTGAATATGCAAATTAGACAACAATGGCACATTGCCCCACTGCTGCGATCCATTTGATATTAATATTAGCCTTCAAACTAATTCTACTTAAAAGCAAGCATTTGCATAGCTAATAGGGTCTTGCCTTTGGGACCTTATAAGTGTTATCCAGCACAATATCCTTGGTGCAACAACATCAACTGTTGCATGGCTTAACACATATAAGGTCCCAAAGGCGAGACCTATTGGCTATGCCAATGCTTGTTTTTTGTTATGCACAGGGAGATTAAGTGATTTGCCCAGAATCACAGGATGTTCAGCGTCATTACCGAGACTCGAACCCAGTTCCCGAGGTCCGAGGTCGAGCGCCCTTGCCGTTAGGCCAACTCCTCTCTTTTAACATGTGGAAGCGTTTTACTCTAGAAGAGTATATTATATACAATATTTTGAATTGTAGGGGGGATGATCTTCAAAGCCCATTAAAAATGACTCATTGGGGACAGCAATTTAACACTATTAACCTTTCTTTCTGCCTATGATGTCCTCAAACCCAGCATTTGTAACCCTAATGGTCTGTCGACCCAGCAGCTCTACTGTCCCATCCTCTTTAGCCGTCCCTCTTTATTTATTTTTATTTATTTGCAGTTTTATATAGTGCGAACTCGACCTGACGCTATTAGAGCACTTTACACGAGCACCAGTTGCGTTACACAAGGACACAATCATTCTTGTCAGGCACAGGGAGATTAAGTGATTTGCCCAGAATCACAGGATGTTGAGTCAACGCCGATTCTCAAACCTGGTTCCCCATCTCCAAAGTCGGAAGCTTTGGTCATTACGCCACATCCTCCCCCAGTGGGCACAGCAAAATGTCCGAGGTAGGATCATGAAAGGTCTCATTGTTGACACTCTGGAGAAGATGGTTAGTGTCCAGGCTTTCACTGCCTGCCCTGGCACACAGTGCACTAAGCTCTAAATCCACCACCTCGCACACATATACCTGCACTCTGCTGCTTTACATTATTGCTCCTTTTCCCTCTTGTTAGTGGTTAGAGGCCTAAGGCAATGTATCTATGCAGTGGCGGCTGGCATGTAAGGAGGGTGGAGAGGCCAGGAGGAGGTCAAAAATAAAAGTAAAAAACAAGTAAAAAAAATAATAATTCCACTTACCTTCCGGGCAGAACATCCTCCTCACGCGGACCTTCTCCAGGCAGACAGGCTCCACACAGGAAACTGTAGTAACCAATCCTGGAGCTGCTCTCATGCAGCATAAGAGAAGCGCCAGGATTGGAAGGTGTGGCCTCCTTCGGCGCTCCAGAGGATACTGGAGCCCTATGTTGTCTCTATCCCAGCTGTCTAGGACAGCTGGGCTAGAGAGGTTTAAAATACATATGGGTTCCAGAGTAGCGTGCTCCTCACCAAAAAACCCACTTAAACCCCCCATCAGGGGTAGCAAGCGTTATATAAATGCAAACCTTTTTTCCCTTCTCTATCCCTCCACTATCCTTCTAAATCCAAATAACTGGCTAACATATCCACCACTCAAATTACTTTCATATTTTCACTATACTAATTCACCACTAACATTGTATGGGTTCCAGAGTAGTGTGCTACTCGCCGAAAAAAAACACTTCAACCCCTCATCAGGGGTATTAAGTGCTATATAAATGCAATTACAATACAATACAATGCAATGTCTGGCTGGCCGTCGCAAGCTGGCCGGCCAAAGGGACATGCGCACTTTAAACTAAAAGTGCCCTGCCCATCACTGCTAGCCCCGCCCGCCGATGGGGTTTTGAAAAATAAAATGGTAATAAATGAACTTTATCAACATTTTATTTTTCCATCTCTGGGGGAAATGTTTTAGTGGGGCGACGCACCTTGGCCTTAAAGGAGGAGCCACCCCTGTATCTATAAACCATTGTTTCATCAGTCTTGGGGAAGTCCACTCCACCTGCTAGTCTCCTTTCTCATTCCTTGTAGTGTTTTTCCTCCTTTCCTATATTGTCGGCCCTCTTTTCTGTTTTTTCTTGCCCCCTGTCAGCAGTGCTTTGAGGTCCCCTTATGTCACTTTTGAATTAGACAAATTAGCAACAGAATAATTCAGGACAGCCACAGCCAACAACCACAGTCCCTGATCATTGACATACTAAGCTTTTACTTTAAATGAATACTGGGTTACTTTCGCTCAGTATCACTCTTGGTATTACAAGTTCTTTGTCTCTCTGTCTGTCTCTCTGTCTGTCTCTCTCCCTCTTTCTATGAGTCTTTCTCTCTCTCGGTCTCTCATTCTCTAATCGTTCTTCGGGCCTCTCTCATGGTTCTTGCCCACCCATAGTGGAGTGTGAACATCAGCAAGATGGAAAACTACTGTTCATTCAAAAGAGAAATTGAGAAGGTATATTTAATTTTCACCAAACATTGCTAACAACACATACACCCTTGCACCATGGTTCATCTCCCCTGCCTCCCTCATTTTTTAAACAAAATATTTATTATTTTTAAGTACAACCAGGTGATTGGTACCTAATATGACATATAAATATTAAATGTCGACAGTTCGCATCCCGCCGACAATGTATGCAATCTTCTGCCCGTCAAGATTCAGGAGTCTGGGCCCTCCTAATAAGTAATAGTCAAGCTACCAGACTGAAAATGTTATCCTGTCAAACATGGCACCTTCGTTGCCGCAAAGGTCCTTGGTCAACAACTTGCAGTTCAACCTATAAGGAACAACAAACACCCCCCATCCCTCTCCCCTTCTCCCGCCCCTGGCGTGCCATGGCTGGGCCTGCTACTAGGTAGAAAGGGATAATCTGACTTTCTCCCCATTGTGGAATGAAGAGGGTGTCGGGCAAGGCCTCACAATAATGTTAATGTTAGTGCCCAAGTTTTGAAATCCTCTATGTGTGCCCATTTTATGGGGGGCTACCACTTCACATCGTAGTTACTCTCTCCAAGGCCTAGAGTGTTATTTGTGTCATCAGGGCATATGTAGGGGTTCTTCAATTAAAGAGCGGTCTAGGGGGCATATTCACAAGGAATTAACTGATTTATCTCCACCTTAACGCAGCAAAAGTTGAGATAGATTTAACACCCCATTCACAAGCTGCTGCAAACTGCAGACAACACCAGTATTCCCGCGATAACTGCCCCCAAATTTATCTCCTCGGTGGACACCACCAACTAACACTAATGAGATGCAGAGTAGGCGTTCCCGTGCAAAAACACACGAGAAAACCACAACACCACATTCACAACGAACTGTCAGATCTGCGAAGTAAAGCAAAAACAGGGGATAAACCGCGGTAGCACCAGGGATTTTACACCTGCCTTTTGCTGGTGCTAAGCAGGACGACTACCTACAGCATGGAAGAGAGCCCAGCCAAGAGCCACACCTGAAGACCCACAGATGCCATGGAGGCACGGGTCATGCAGCTCCGATACCCATGAGGGCCACAACACCCACCGCCACCACCCCCAACCCCCGCCATATTTTTTTAATTACCTGCCAACCCCTCAGCATTCACCCGTGAATGCATTTCCATCTATCACTTGTAGGTGCTGGCTGGCAGGGTCTTTCAATAGAGCGGGGGTACAGAGGTCGGGGAAAGGGCCTCTGTTGACGCAGCAGTCTTTCAGGCTGCATGCCAAAAGTTAAAAGAACCAGAGAATGTCTCCTGCATTTGTTATTCACTTGACATCCTTACCCTCACATCCTAATATTTGTAGAGCCATGTTCGCAATGCGATATCGCCTGGGTTGGGAAAGGTGAGTTATCTGGCGGTCATGTGCCGATCCACAGTTATCGACTGCTAACGCAGGAATAGCTATCGCCATTGCGATGTAGTTGTCACCTGTTTTCTCCACCTTTCACTGTAATTATCGCCATGTAGCGCGGGCTTGTGAATTCCATGCTGTCACGGTGAAGAAAAAAAAAATCGGGGTTAGGCAGTGCTAACTTTTTGCCGATAATTTACTCTGGAGATAGTTAGCAAACGTTCTTGTGAATATGGCCCTTGGTGTTTCAATTCCTCCACTAATGCCTCCCAAGCTCTGGCAGCCTCAAGGGATCCCTGGCCCTGCCTGGCATCTCTGAGTCGTACCGTTCCGGCATAGTCCGCCCAGCGTAAGACTTCACTTCTCCGTCCCTCAGCACTAGGCCCTCTCTGTGCCTTCCAGATCCCGGCAATCTCCCTTTTAGCCAAAAGGAGCCTCAGATCCTGAAAACGACCAGTAACTGCAGTCTTGAGCGTATGCGGGAACCAGTGGAGGAGATAATGTCCTGGTGTGTAGTGGGCCTTCCTATCTACCACCTCAGTCAATGTGCCTGTCACCGTCTTGCAGAAGTTGCCTGGCTCTGGACAGCTCCAAAACATATGGAGGAATTCAGTCCCTGATTCTCCACATTAGATCTTCCCTTCCTTTCTCTTGGCATCTTCCACGCTTATCAACCTCGAAGTACAACAGCCCCTGTATCCTACAGCACTCAGTAGCTCCTCTTCTGCCCCTCACCCTACACTAACATAGCACTTCCTTGCCCCTGATCCAACACTATTCACAATTCCCATCCTTTTCGCTCTTAAGGCAGTACCCTTACACAACCAGGGCCTCATTTACAAGAGGCCTGTGCTGCCGGAGCATCACTTTTTTTGACGCTCCAGTGGCCCAGGCCTCTTAATCAGATCTATGAGGCGACGCAAAGCCACCCTGCAAGGCTTTGCATGGCCTTATAGATATGGAGTAACGCAAGGCAGTGCAAAAGGCAGCGTTGTCTTACTCTGCGTCAAAAAGGTGTTCCATGGGCGTTACGGTGTGTGTTCCCATGCTACACCCATGGATTTTGACGCTGCCCCAGATTTGCAATCACATTTAAATCTGTTGGAGGAGGAGCCTAGCGCGCAACCAAGATGGCCGCGTAGGTGCGAGGCTCCCGAGGACCCTCGCGACCTCCTGAATTAATCCTGGCGATATCCTGTCCTTGTTGAGGGGACTGTGTCGGTGAACCCGAGCTGAGGCGCCGCCCGTTCTTTGGGCTCGAATCGGACCCCGAATACCGGTGGGAGCATCGATTGAAGGTTGCGGCCTTCTCCTCGCCGGCCCCCCGGATTGGAGTAGTGGGGCGATCCGGGGACGAAGTGAATAACAACGGCGAGCGGGGCTGAGCGACTCGCATACCCCGCACTTTCACTTTCGCTTTTGCGCCCTCCTTGCCTCAGGCGGGGTCGGGCTGCGGAGCGGGGTGCGGTGGTGTTGCCTTGTCCAGGTGCCCGGCTGACCCGCCGGCGGTGGGGTGACCCGCTGCCCGGTGGTCGCACCCGTCCCCCCCCCTGACACCCGTGATTTGGTGTGGCGGCCCGTTTTGGAGATCTTGGCACGACGGTGTAAGGGCCAGCATGGCCACCAAACAAGATGGCGACCGGGCGAAGATGAAGACAACCCGCCGTGGCACGGCGCACCAGGCCAATAGTATGGATCGCTATATGCTCCAAAAGGGTTCTCCGGAGACAGCGCGGTCGTCCCTGGTGGGCCCGACGGAGGCACCTGCCCAACCGGTGGATCTGACCCTCCGGGACGTCATGGGCGCCATCGCAGAGATGAAGGCCTCGGTGGACCAGCGTTTCGATACCTTGGCGCAAAAAATTGACTCTGTCCTGGTGGATGTGGGCCTTGTGAGGGCAGACTTGTCAAAAACGAACGACCGAGTTGACTCCCTGGCCCACACCACAACGAGCCTCACGACGGACGTGGTGGCCCTCCAGAAGGAGGTGCGCCGGCTTGGCCAGGCGAGCGCCCTGATGGACCGGCGACTGGAGGACTCCGAGGGTCGGGCCCGGAGGAACAATGTTCGCATTATTGGTGTGCCGGAGGGCCGAGAGGCGGAGGCGGCGGATCTCTTTGTGGAAGAATTGATCCTGACTCATCTCCAGCCCCGGGGGCTGAGTAAGCTGTTTGCGGTGGAGCGTGCCCACCGGGTCCCTGGGGGCCGCCCTAAGACCGGTGCCCCGCCGCGGCCTATTATTGCCCGAATTTTTAATTTCCGGGACAGAGACGCCATCCTTCAGACCTCCAGGCAACAGGGACCGGTCAGGCTGGACAACATGGATGTACACTTCTACCCAGACTTTACTCCGACGGTCCAGAAGCAGCGACAGAGCTTTCTCGGTATCAAGCGTCGCCTAAGGGACTTAAACCTCAAGTACTCAATGCTCTTTCCGGCTAAGCTGAGGGTGGAGGTGGATGGCCATACGCACTTCTTCGACCGGCCCGAGGCGGCTGGGGACTGGTTAGATACTTTGCCTGGAGATCGGGGTGGGGGGGGCGCGGCTGGCGGGGAGGGCCCGCCGGATCAGAATTGAGGGGTGACTGTATAGGCCTTGCTCGGGATATTACTCCTTTACCATATATTGCTTTCGTATGTTCCCCTCCCATGGAGGTCGGGTGGGGTCTGCTGGGGGCTTCCCTCCTCCTCTGGGGGACTAGTTAGTACTTAGCTACGGGGCGACAGGCACACTGCACTTTGGGGGGGCTGTCTGGGCTCATGCAGGGGTGCAGGGAGGGGGGAGTTCTGTTGGGACCGGGGGGTGGGGGGGTGTGTTGTTTGTTAACACCGCGAGGCAAACCCGCAACTGTTTTGTTGTTTTTTAAGATGCTCGGTGGGGGGCGACCGATTGTTTTGACGTATCATGGGGGGTAGGGATTTGATTGTGTTGTCATGGAATGTCAACGGCCTGGGGGATAGGATTAAACGTGGTGTGGTCCTGCAGTATTTAAAACGTATTTCACCAGATGTTGTCTTCTTGCAGGAGACACACCTTATTGGTAACACCTTCAATGCAATGAATCGGCGGGGATATCGTTTAGCGGCCCACTCCGGCTTCACTTCGGGCTCGCGGGGGGTGGGTATTATGGTCAAGAACTCGCTCCCGTTGGAGATTGACGAGGTGCGCCATGATGAGAGGGGACGCTACACTGTTCTGGTGGGACGAATGGAGGGTAGAGTGTTCATCTTCATATCAGTGTACGTCCCGCCTGGGTTACAAGCCACTACATTTGCGGACCTGGGGCGCCTCCTTCTGGACCTTCCGGGTGGCCTGTTGGTGGTTGGAGGGGACTTTAACGCGGTTGCCTCTGGGTCTATGGATCGCCATCCCCCTAGGGACCTCCCCCGGGCACAGGCGTGGCTGCCCGGCCTTTTAGACACGCTGGGCCTGGTGGATTGCTGGCGCTTAAAGCATCCCGTATTGCAACAGTACACCTTCCACTCGGGGGCCCATGGTAGCCTCTCGCGGCTTGATTACATCCTTGTCCCGGCGGCCCATGCAGGGAGGGTGGGGGAGGTGCGCCATTTGGCACGGGGTATCTCAGACCACTCCCCATTGTTGTTGCATTTCGATGTCTTCCCGAGGGGGGATGGCAGAGTGGCCCCGATCAATGCATGGTATTTGCGCGACCCCACCATTCGTGCCGACTTGATCAAATCCTTACAGCGCTATTTCGATGAGAATGTGGGGTCGGTCCCGTCTGCCATCTCCCTGTGGGAGGCTTTCAAGGTGGTTCTTAGAGGGGAGGCCCTCTCCTTTATTTCCAATGCCCGGCGGCGCGAGCGGGAGGAGGTGACCCGGGTTGAGGCCGAGATTGCAGAACTGGAGGGTGACCTGGGGAGCGGGGTAACAGACGCCAAGTTGCATGTTTTGCATTTAAAGCAGGCGGCCTATCGGGCCCTCGTCACGGAGGCGGCCAGGGGCCTCAGTAGAGAGCAGCAGGGGCGATTGTATGATGTGGGGGACAAGGCTGGCAAATTGATTGCGTGGTTAGACAAGAGGGAGAGAGCGAGCCGCGTGGTGCCTTTGATTGAGAGCGTGGATGGTGTGTGCGTCACTGAGCCGGACGCCATTGTCTCCTGCTTCGCGGATTATTTCCGCGAGGTCTACTCCCCGGTTTCTCCCTGCTCGGAGGAAGATTCCCAGGCCTTGCTTCGGGACATCGCACTGCCCTCCCTTACGGTGGAGGACAGGGATTCGCTGGACGCCCCTCCCACCTCGGACGAAATTGCCTCGGCTATTCGCTCGGTTGCATCCGGCAAGGCCATGGGCCCCAATGGTATTCCCATTGAGCTATACAAGTTGCGCCCGGATGTGTTGGCGCCCCACCTGCGCGCGATGTTCCTTGCGGCCCACTCGCGGGGCTCCCTCCCGCCGGACCAGCGTCTGGCTACAATTGTGGTGATCCCCAAGGAGGGGAGGCCCCGTGAACGGGTCACATCCTACCGGCCGATTTCGCTTTTGAACGCGGAGCCCAAAATCCTCGCCAAGGTGTTGGCCAACCGGTTGGTTGGCGTGGTGGGCGACTTGGTCCACCAAGACCAATCGGGCTTTATACCACACCGCAACACGGCGCTTAATCTGCGGCGCTTGCACGGGGTGCTCGCGCGTGTCCCATTTGTGCGGGAGCCGGCCATCTTGGCGTCCTTGGACGCCACCATGGCGTTTGATACGCTCGAATGGCCATATATTTGGGCGATGCTGGCGAAGTTTGGGTTCGGCCCGGGTTTCGTCAGCTGGGTCAAATTGCTCTATTCGGGCCCGCTGGCGCAGGTGGTGGTGAATGGGCGAGTATCTGCCCCATTCGCGCTGGGGCGGGGCACGCGACAGGGTTGTCCCCTGTCGCCTCTCCTGTTCGCCCTGGCCATGGAGCCCCTGGCGGAATGGCTGCGGTGGCATCCTTCTATCCGTGGTCTCCGCTGGACCCCCGAGCATGAGGACCGCGTGTCTCTCTATGCTGACGATATCCTCTTGTATCTTGCCTCCCCGCGCAAGTCACTGATCGTCCTGGTTGATGTTTTGCGTTCCTTCGGTCGCAACTCAGGCCTGGTCATCAACTGGGCGAAATCCTGTGTCTATGTGCTCTCCGGGGAGGCCCCGGTCCTGCCACGGGACTGTCCGATCCAGATTGCCTCCCAGGGGTTCCGGTACCTGGGTATATATATCACTCTCGACCCGGAGGCCCGCTATGAGCGGAACTTGCTGCCCCCCCTCCAGCGTCTGAGGGAGGACGTGGTGCGCTGGCGGCGTCTGCCGCTCTCGCCGCTCGGCCGAGCGGCCTTATTTAAAATGATGTCCCTGCCGCGCCTCCTCTACGCCCTCCAGAATACCATGGACTTGGTCCCAGCACGCTACTTTCGCGAGGTGGAGGGCCTCCAGCGGCGCCTGTTCTGGGATGGGAGGCCGCGTATTGCTCTGGCTAAATTGACGCTCCCGTGGTATGACGGAGGAGTCGCCCTCCCGGACATCAAACGGTATTACTGGGCCTCCCAACTAGCTGCAATTAATCATGGCCTTTACGGGCCCGCCTTGAACCCGGCATTCGAGATGGACCGGACGCTTCTGCCCGGTGGCGATTATAATCGAGCGCTCTACTCTGGCACGCCCGACTCCCGTTTGACGGGACCGACGCGTGTCATGGTGCGTGTCTGGCACGCGGCTAATGCAGCTATGGGGTGGAAGGACCGTTTGACCCGAGCGTCTCCGCTGTATGCATCTGAGAGGTTGGGCTCCCTGTGGACGTCGAAGGGCTTCGAGAAGTGGGACACGATCGGAATCAGCACGGTAGGAGATCTCTGGACGAGGGGGGGATTCAAAACTTTTGAGACGCTGCAGGCGGAGTTTCAGCTGCAGGGCGGTGAGTACTTTCGGTACCTACAGGTCCGCCATGCGCTGGGCTCCGTCTTCACGGATGTTGCATCTATCCCGGAGTCTTCCCCCCTGGAGGACAGAGTGCTAGATGGCCATGTCCCGGACAGCACGATCTCCCTCATATATAAAAAACTGATTAACGATAGATCGTGTCTGCTGACTAGTCTCCGCGAGGCCTGGGTTGCCGACGGGCTGGAGCTGGACGACGAGGATTGGATTTCCGCGGTGGCCTCTCCGAAAGAGGTGGCCATCCCGGCTCGCCTTCGTTTCGTCCAGCTCAAGATCCTTCACCGGGTCTACGTGACGGGGCCAAGGCTTTTACGTATGGGTTTTGCCGGTGATGGAATGTGTAAGCGTGGCTGTGGTGCGTTGGCAACTTTCATGCATATATTGTGGGAGTGCCCGAAGGTGGAGCGATTCTGGCGTGGTGTGCATGAGGTTCTACGAATGGTTACGCGGGTCACGCTGCTGCCTGAAGCGAGGAGATGCTTGCTGAATGTCTGGGAACCAAATGACTACTCGGTACCGCAGACGCGGTGGGTGACTCTGGGATACATGATAGCCAAGCGTGATATTGCCCAATTGTGGGGATCCCAGAGGCCCCCTGCGGTGTCGGCCTGGAAGGAGCATATGGATTGGTGTATGTTTCGTGAAAAGGTGGTGTATGTGGCGAGGGGTAAACCTGGGGCGTGGATGAAACTTTGGGGCCCCTGGAACGCCTACCGCGGGGGTATTTGTGAGCCGCCGCTGCTACCGGCGGTCTCGCCGGCTCCGTCTCCCTAGATGGCGCCCCTCCCTTGGCCGCGGGCGCGCGGTCCCCCAGTCCCTGATCTACTCCCGTCCCCCTCCTCGGAATTTTGCTGCTGGTGTGGATCCCCCACTTATGGAGCACGTGTTGTCACTTTGGATCGAGGGTTGCCTTGCGGTTGTGGTTTGTTTATGTTGTTTTGTATTGAGAAAATGGAACCGTACTGTGGGCATGGAGCTTGGAGACCTGCACCATTGATCACTCCTGTTTTCCTACTGTGCACCGCTGAGAAAATTTTTTTTCTTTATGCTGTATGTATGTAATATGCTTTTGATGCTCTAGCGGCCGGCCGGGTGGTTGTAGGCCCATACCTGTAACTTCTATAAACTGCAATAAACGGTTTCAAAAAAAAAAAAAAAAAAAAAAAAAAAAAAAAAAATCTGTTATGTTAAATTAGTTTTCTAATGCGCGAAGCTACTCCAAGGAGTGTCCCGGCGCGAGCAGAGGGACTGAGATTATGTCCATACTAAACAAAGAGGTGAGTTTTCAGCAATCTTTTAAAAGCCACAGGGTCTTCAATATTGTGAAGCGCAAGCGGCAAAGCGTTCCAGGCCTGGGCCGCCAAAACGGCGAGGGAACAGCCACCCAGCCTGTGCCGATGAAAACGGGGAACCTTTGCCAGGCGAAGAGCGGAGGAGCGTATCAGGCTCCCTGGAACATAAAAAGAGAACCGTTTCTGCAAGTAGGTTGGCCCAAGGCCATGCAAAGCACGATGGGCAATGGTAATAGATTTACATTTCACCTGGGTCGCCATAGGAAGCCAATGAAGAGAGCGGAGATAACCTCGCATGCTACTTCTTAAGGGAATCTCTCCCAAAAGCCGAGCCTCCGCATTTTGTACCACTTGAAGTTTGTTAAGGGAGTATGCCGGAATCCCCACATAAAGCGCATTAGCATAATCCAGGAGGGAGAGAATGAACGCACGGACTACTGTCTCTTTCGACGCCTGTGAGAGAAGTGGGAGAAATCTTCTCAAGATTTTGAGGAGGCCAAAGCAACACCCTGAGATTCTCTTTACTGGGGTGGCAAAAGATAAATTATCCACAAACCAAACTCCCAAGTTCTTAGCAGTGCTACTGCTAGAAGATGGTGCCAAGAAATCAGACGGCCAGATCAGATCTCTAAAGGGGAAAGTTACCATACAAGAGTATCTCCGACTTGTCTTCATTGCATTTTAATTGGGGGCCCGCAAGCCACTTAAATACCGAAGACAGGCAGAATTGAACGGACACCACGGATTCCTCATCTTTTTTCCAGGTGAAAAGTAGCTGGGTATCGTCAGCATAGGCGATCACCTTAGCCCCCAAATCCTTAGCCAATATGACTAGAGGAGTGAGATAGATGTTAAACAAGAGGGGGCTAAGGAATAACCCCTGTGGGACCCCAGTAATAACCGGCAGAGAGGCAGACGCTGCCGGCGGGAACCAGACTTGTTGTACCCGACCCTCCAAAAAGGACTTAATCCAGTCCCAGGCCGACCCTGAAACACCAATCTCCGCGAGTCGGTCAAGCAGCAAAGAATGAGGCACCGTACCAAATGCAGCAGAGAGGTCGAGCAGCACTAAGGCTGCTCTCCCGCCGGCATCAAGGCACTCTCGAATAGCCTCAGACACTTCCACCAAAGCCAATTCGGTACTGTAAGAGGTTCGAAAGCCCGACTGAGCTGGGTGCAAAATGTCCGCTCTCTCCACAAACTCAGTCAGCTGTCTATTCACTACCTTCTCACAGACCTTGGCGAGACTGGGAAGAAGAGAAATGGGCCTATAATTCCCAGGAATCAAGGGATTGAGGTCAGGCTTTTTTAATAAAGGAAGAATTTTAGCCTGCTTCCAGTCATCAGGGACTCGGGCTTCTTGCAGAGAATAGTTTATAATGCTGTTTACCTCCGGATTAACAACCTCCGCTACTGCTGCCTTAATCTGGCGGGACAGGGGTCAGCAGGTGAACCAGATCTTAGTCCCTTCAAAATTTTCAAAATACTAGGCAAATCAACCGGGGAAAATTTACCCAGAGAGTGCCTAGGAGAGGTAGGATCAGAGGAAGACGACAAAGAATTAGGTGGACACAGTATAAAGCTTGCTTGAATCTCTAGGATTTTATCCATAAAAAAATTAGACAGTGTGTCACACCAGGCATCTGTGGCTGGCAAAGAACTTGATTGTGCTATGGGTGACATAAAGCTCTGTACAATTGTAAAGATTTCCTTTGAATTGTTTTGAGCCTGATCAATACGGACAGCATAATAGTCCCTTTTAGCTTGAGAAATAGCAGTGTAATACATTTTCTGTCTCTGCCTAAGCATACCCTTTGCCACCGGGCAGTACTCGCTGAGACGCCAGGAGCGTTCCAGTTTTTTCCAGTATTGTTTCAATAGAGTCAGCTCAGCTGTATACCACGGTTTAGAAGGAGTCTCCCTGGTGCGCCTCGCCGAAGTAGGAATAGCAATGGTAGTCATAGTAGACCGAACCCAGTTGGTAAAAGCTAAGAGGCTCCCTTCCAAATCCTGTGGCAGTACCGGCCTACAGGCGGTCAAAGCCATTGCAAATTTGGAGAGCTGATTCGCGGGAGGCAGGGATAGGCAGACTAGCTGAGGCCACCTCCCAGGAAAAAAAGGTCAGATGATGATCAGACCAAGAAACTGGAAGCGGGTCATCAGCTGTGATGGAAAAGTTAGAGCAGATGGGATCGAGAATATGGTCCCCTTGATGGGTCGGCCGAGTGACCCATTGAGAAAAATGGGCGAGCTGAACAGTATCAAAGAACTCTGAGGAATCCGTAGAATCCATCTGATCAAGATGTATATTAAGATCGCCCAATATCATACAGTGGGAAAAGTGCAGAGTCCGTGCGGTCACTGCCTCGCCCCAAGATTGAAGAAAGGCCTTCGCAGGGCCAGGGGGTCGATATATCAAAGAAACCCCCAGTGTGAAATGGGCCGAAAAGCGAATGCTAAAGTCAAGAGCTTCACACACGTCCCAGGCACTAAAATCACACTTGAGAAGATCCCACTTTTCTTTAAACATGATAGCCACCCCACCCCCCCATCCCTCCGTGTGGTCCAATCCACATATCTTATAGCCCCCGGGAGTGGCCAATGAAATAATAGGATCGGAGGAACTGTCCAACCAGGTCTCCGTAATTAACAAAAGATCCAATGAATTGTCGGACAGCAGCTAAAACACATCCAGATACTGTTTTTTCAATGAGCGAGCATTTATCAGTGCCGCTGAGATGGTAGGCGCCCCAGTAGACCTGCTAATGGAGGCCGGATCCAAACAAAGTCTAAACCCACTTGCAGCACCAAGAAAATCCTTTTTCAAAGATAGATCAGGATAAACATGGTGACTACAGATTGCTGACCTTAAAAGCCTTAAAGACTCACTGGTGAAACACCGACGGTCCGAAGTGGCGATAAGCCGACAGGCAGCATTACTGGCCCTGGCCACTACCAGGACGCTAAAGGGCGCAGACGGGCTTGCCATAGGTGCGCCAGCGGCGCGCCCGCTGCGCAAACGCGCAGCGTGCATTTTTATAGATCCGGTAGCCAGAACAACTAGAGAGCGACCAGTCAAAACAAAAATGGTGTCTCTCACTGGCTTGCCGGAAAACAGGAAGTGAGGAAGCCCCCAGACCAACATAATGAAAAAGTAGGTATTAGAGGTTCAAATTACATGCAAGCATAAAATATTTTGAAAACGGTCTAAAAATCAATCAGTGAACACAGTCAATGTAGCAGCACAATTTTAGCAGCAGAGTGGAATAGTACGTGCAAAGAGCAAAGTTACATCAGACCCTCAAGTAAATATGGGGCTGCACCAAGACCTTATGCCTCCCCAGAGCAGGCGTAACAATGAGAAATGTTTTAATTTCTCCTTGTTTTTCCTATTTCTACACAAAATGAAGGAAACGCCTGTCATGACTGTTTTTGTGCAGGAAGTTGCCCCTTCCTGCACAAAAAGGGTGCCTGCATTGGCACTCAGCTGCAAATAGTGCACCGGCACTGGCTATCTTGTAAATACGCTGCATTCCTGCCCTTTCAAATTGGCGTAGGGCAGTGCAGGAAAAAGACTTGCGCCATGTCTTTGTAAATGAGGCCCCCCCAGTCTTTAATCTGTGCCCGTGGTTGCAGAAATTGGGCATCATTACGTTTCTGGGACGGGACTTGTTATTCATCACCAGACTTTTAGTTAGAGCAAGAGACCCCAAAGCAGACAATGGAGAGCGAGCAAAAGATAGAAAAACAGTAACAAAAGGAGAACGCAGGACTAAACAAGAGCCTGCAAGAGTGAGTTAAATAGACAGGAACTGTCAGGTGGTGAAAAGAGGAGGCACAAGTCGGGATCATATACTCGAGACAAAAGAATGGATAGAACCCACAGAGGACAAATTGCAAAGCCTCAGAGAGTGTATAGCCCCTTCCAATCACCACCTAATTGAAATAAAGGGCACCGGATTCTGACGTCATCAATTTGAGTTTGCAAACTTGTATCTTGGATTCCTTTCCACAAAAAAATGAATCTGTGACCTGAAGTAATGAAGCAACAAGAGTATTTATAAGTCGTGAAAACGTGTTGTCTTAAGTTTCTGTAGAAGTCAGTCACTAAAACTTTTCTCTCACTTAACCCTAACCTTAGAGTCCTCCATAATAGTCAATCAAACTTAAGATACAGCCGCAGAACTGGCCTCCTTTAGACATAATCAGTCTAGGTATCGTTAAAGCCAGCTGTTGGCAGGGCACAGCTGGCTGCTAATAAGAACTTTGGGCCGCTGTGCTAAGTACTGTTGTGTTTCATACATCAGGCATACTCACAGCCGTTTCCCCCTCAACTCTGGAGCTTCCCTCAACCATGTCTCCTCAGCCTGTCCCCTCCCCATCCTTCTCCCTTTCACACTCGTCCCATCCTCCACTCAGTCCATCCCCCGTCGTCTTCCCCGAGTAACCCTTCTCCTGTCAGCTCTTTCTCTTATTTTACTTCATTCTGTACTCCGCCACCTAGTCTTCTAAAAGTACTCCCTGCCACCTTACGTTTCTTCTCCAAAAAGAACCCGGGCGCAAGAATCCTGCAATGATGTGTCATTTCCAATGTTTCCTTCAGAGGTTTCTGGGAGAAGGGATCTTTCAAGTGGCTACAATTCGGTTTTATAGCTGACACACTCCACAATGTCAGAAATGAGGCCAAAGAAAATGCAGGGGTGCAGGGTGTCAGCTGGTCGCCGTGCCTGCTGCCAGCAGGCAGCTCATAGCTGCTGAGTCTCCTGGGGTCACAGAGCCAGTGGTGCCAGTCAGCAGTCATTTTGGAACTGCCTGGCCATACGATGGGGGTTTCAGGCCAGTGGCGTCTCCAAGTGGATTGGATATTTGTGTAGCGGTCCTGTCCCTGTGGTCCTGCCATTTGTTGTGTTCTGCCTGTTTAGCAGGACACAGCACCACTGTTTGTAGATGGACATTTCTGAGAGTTTTAATTTTTCTTTAGCCACAACCTTAGCACCCATATTAGTAGAGTGCAAGTACAATCCCCAGAGTTTCATTGTGCTATTGAATGGTCATAGTTCCTCACATCAATGGTACTCATTGTATCAATCTCAGAACAATGAAAAATCACATAAACTCATGTGGAATCGAACATGTGAGTATGGGGGCAAACACAGACCTTTGGAGTGGGCACATTAGCTCTTTGAGTCACCTGTGTAACACATAACTGTTACAGTACCAGAATTTCCAGTACGATAAAGGTGTTCGAACAGTGTACTGACACACAAACAGTAGAGTGTGTTGCTGCTACTGCCGTTCATCTCTGCAAAATTGCTAATTAATAAAAAAAATCAAGCAACAGCAGGGCGGCCCGGCTGGGGACAAAGATGGCAGATTCTGTTGGTGCTGAGGACTGGCTCCCTGTCGTCTAGGTGTGCCTGTCCTCAGAGCAGCCTGTGACCGCCAAGGAGGCTCTCTGCAAACTCACTGACACCTAGCAGTCACTGCAAACCATGCTGACCTGATAAACTTTTCAATCCTTGCTGACTTCTAACTCTAGCCAGACCCACTGACCACAGTCCCCTCTGACACACACTGCAACCCTAGCACACTCAGTAAACCACATGCCTTCAACAGACTCTGCAAACCAGCTAACCTACAACACATTCTGCAAATCTCCCTAACCAAAAATACAATTTAACCCTCATTGTGCATGCAATATATTACAAGCATGCACAACACTCAAGGTGCAATACAACAAAAGCAGTAAAATGTATTTGTAATGCCAGAAATAAAGACTTACTTGAAAGCCCTGGTGTAGCAATGAGGAAAAGAAGGAAAATGTCTTAGGGAAAATAAAGTGCAGTGCTTTAGATGGTCAGTGTTTTCATTTATCTCAGGCTGTGATGGGCTTGAGACTGAACCTCCGATCTGCACCAGGAGGAGGGCACCATCGTTGGGTGCTCTGGGCGCGCTTGCGCAGTGGCCTAAGATCTGCAAATAAGTAAACTACAACCTACAGGTGCTCACCTTCGGCTGTGTGCCTGTATGTGTGTTTTGTGAGAGTCTTCTTGCCATGCATTTGCAAGTACAGTAGACACTTAGAAAGAACAAACGGGGCCTCACAAAGTGGTACTATTCTCTGGCGAAACCAGCCAAATAACTTTGGATCCGGCAGCACTGCAACCCCCGCCCAGTGAGCCCCGCCCACGGCAACTGACGGGGGTGGGCGGGTTAAAGGCCTTTTAGCCCTATGGTCGTTGCACGCCTGATTATATACATCGCTACAAGGCACAAGTCCTGGAAAAAAAAAGTAGGCGGGGACTAACCAAGCTAGGCAGTTCGCAAGTGACATCATGGTGCATGACATCAAGGCGTGTGATCTCGCACGTGGCATCACAAGAAATGACATCAGAACCCTTGACCTCACAGGAAGTGACATTACAATAAGGGACATCAGATCTTAAGGCCTCACACATATGTTTAGCAGGTCTACTATTTGTACATTTGAGCACATTACAATATTTAACAAATGAGATTGTGAGTCTGGTTTGTGCCAAAAAAGTAACACAACACCGACGCAAAACCTGGGTGTAGGAAACTGGATTGCGTTGCAGTTGTCCCCCCACTTTTTGCATGGTATTTGATGCAACTTTGACTGAAGTGCACTGGGTTCCTGCTAACCAGGTCCCCAGTGCCAGTGTTCTTTCCCAAAAACTGTGCAATTGTACTCCAAATGGCAATACCTTTAGTACCCTCTGTGAGTCTCTCGTACATGGTACCCCTGCTACCTAGGGCCTGAGTTACTAAAAAGGGTCCCTAAGGGCTGCAGTACAAATTGGGCCACCCTAAAGGGATCCCTCACCAAGCTTATAATGCAAACTGCACTGCAGGCTGCGTGTCTTGGTGCAGACAAAAGTGAACACAAAAAAGCGGCGCACCGCCTGTGTGCCATGCCTGCAAACACTGCATGCAGTATAGGCTAGTCACCCCTACAGCAGGGCTTACCACCCGTACACGTGAACATGGAAGCCATTTTTAAAAGCATGTGCTGTGATACTGGGAGCAGATCCTGAATGATATTGATCAAGCTTTTCGCACAACCATCCCCCTCTTTCCTGCATATATAATCTTTGGTCTCCCCAATCCCTTGACCTTCACCTTGCGATCAGTCGGGGGTAGACAAATAGCTCTTGCTTTGAATGTTGCGTGACAGGCCCTCTTGGCATGCTGGGGCACTAATGAGATTCCTGACCGTTTAGCATGGCTGAGAAGACTGTGTGGGTGGTGCTGGCTATGGAGCGCATGACAATGATGCTAGATAACAGAGCGGATAATTATCCGGAGTTATGGGCCCTGTTCATTACAATCCTATCGGAGGAACTCAGAGAAGTGACGTGCCCAAGGTTTCTGCAAATCCTGTGCTTGGTGTCCCCAAATAGCAGAGATGCAGCGTAGGTTGCCACCTGCAACACTACACCCCCAAACACCACAGTGGGCCCTGGAGGATCGCGAGGCTCTAGGTAAAAGCCACCAAGGTGCCAACAGATCTGGGTTTGATCCATCACCGTTCTTTAGCCCACTCTGCCACCCCAGTTCAGACATGGCCATATGCAAATTAGTCTGACCCAGTGCCTCATGGGAACAGTCCAGCTCGAACTGCCAAGCCATGCCTTTCCTGTACCGGAAACAAGCTTCCTAGGACCGGTTTCTGGCATTTCAGCCGTCTTCAGCCAGGCTTGCTTGAATCCAGTGGCAAAGTGAGCAAGGGACTCACGTCTGAGCATACCCTGCCAACTTATGGCGAACAAAGCAAAAACCAAAGGAAATGATGGACGGAGTGTTGAACATTGCAAGCACTCACCCCCAGTCAACTGATCTGGGTTTAATCCATCACCGTTCTTTAGCCCATTCTGACACCCCAGTTCAGACATGGCCATATGCAAATCAGTCTGACCCTGTGCCTCATGGGAACAGTCCAGCTCGAACTGCCAAGCCATGCCTTCCCTGGACCAGAAACAAGCTTCCTAGGACCGGTTTCTGGCATTTCAGCCGTCTTTAGCCAGGCTTGCTTGAATCCAGTGGCAAAGTGAGCAAGGGACTCATGTCTGAGCATACCCTGCCAACTTATGGCGAACAAAGCGGTACAAAAGAGGGTGGTGATGGACGGAGCATCAGAACCAATCAAACACTCACACCCAGTCAACAGATCTAGGTTTGATCCATCACCGTTCTTTAGCCCACTCTGCCACCCCAGTTCAGACATGGCCATATGCAAATCAGTCTGACCCTGTGCCTCATGGGAACAGTCCAGCTCGAACTGCCAAGCCATGCCTTCCCTGGACCGGAAACAAGCTTCCTAGGACCGGTTTCTGGCATTTCAGCCGTCCTCAGCCAGGCTTGCTTGAATCCAGTGGCAAAGTGAGCAAGGGACTCACGTCTGAGCATACCCTGCCAACTTATGGCGAACAAAGCGGTACAAAAGAGGGTGGTGATGGACGGAGCATCAGAACCAATCAAACACTCACACCCAGTCAACAGATCTAGGTTTGATCCATCACCGTTCTTTAGCCCACTCTGCCACCCCAGTTCAGACATGGCCATATGCAAATCAGTCTGACCCTGTGCCTCATGGGAACAGTCCAGCTCGAACTGCCAAGCCATGCCTTCCCTGGACCGGAAACAAGCTTCCTAGGACCGGGACCGATTTCTGGCATTTCAGCCGTCTTCAGCCAGGCTTGCTTGAATCCAGTGGCAAAGTGAGCAAGGGACTCACGTCTGAGCATACCCTGCCAACTTATGGCGAACAAAGCGGTACAAAAGAGGGTGGTGATGGACGGAGCATCAGAACCAATCAAACACTCACACCCAGTCAACAGATCTAGGTTTGATCCATCACCGTACTTTAGCCCACTCTGCCACCCAAGTTCAGACATGGCCATATGCAAATCAGTCTGACCCTGTGCCTCATTGGAACAGTCCAGCTCGAACTGCCAAGCCATGCCTTCCATGGACCGGAAACAAGCTTCTTAGGACCGGTTTCTGGCATTTCAGCCGTCTTCAGCCAGGCTTGCTTGAATCCAGTGGCAAAGTGAGCAAGGGACTCACGTCTGAGCATACCCTGCCAACTTATGGCGAACAAAGCGGTACAAAAGAGGGTGGTGATGGACGGAGCATCAGAACCAATCAAACACTCACACCCAGTCAACAGATCTAGGTTTGATCCATCACCGTTCTTTAGCCCACTCTGCCACCCCAGTTCAGACATGGCCATATGCAAATCAGTCTGACCCTGTGCCTCATGGGAACAGTCCAGCTCGAACTGCCAAGCCATGCCTTCCCTGGACCAGAAACAAGCTTCCTAGGACCGGTTTCTGGCATTTCAGCCGTCTTCAGCCAGGCTTGCTTGAATCCAGTGGCAAAGTGAGCAAGGGACTCACGTCTGAGCATACCCTGCCAACTTATGGCGAACAAAGCGGTACAAAAGAGGGTGGTGATGGACGGAGCATCAGAACCAATCAAACACTCACACCCAGTCAACAGATCTAGGTTTGATCCATCACCGTTCTTTAGCCCACTCTGCCACCCCAGTTCAGACATGGCCATATGCAAATCAGTCTGACCCTGTGCCTCATGGGAACAGTCCAGCTCGAACTGCCAAGCCATGCCTTCCCTGGACCGGAAACAAGCTTCCTAGGACCGGTTTCTGGCATTTCAGCCGTCTTCAGCCAGGCTTGCTTGAATCCAGTGGCAAAGTGAGCAAGGGACTCACGTCTGAGCATACCCTGCCAACTTATGGCGAACAAAGCGGTACAAAAGAGGGTGGTGATAGACGGAGCATCAGAACCAATCAAACACTCACACCCAGTCAACAGATCTAGGTTTGATCCATCACCGTTCTTTAGCCCACTCTGCCACCCCAGTTCAGACATGGCCATATGCAAATCAGTCTGACCCTGTGCCTCATGGGAACAGTCCAGCTCGAACTGCCAAGCCATGCCTTCCCTGGACCGAAAACAAGCTTCCTAGGACCGGTTTCTGGCATTTCAGCCGTCTTCAGCCAGGCTTGCTTGAATCCAGTGGCAAAGTGAGCAAGGGACTCACGTCTGAACATACCCTGCCAACTTATGGCGAACAAAGCGGTACAAAAGAGGGTGGTGATGGACGGAGCATCAGAACCAATCAAACACTCACACCCAGTCAACAGATCTAGGTTTGATCCATCACCGTACTTTAGCCCACTCTGCCACCCAAGTTCAGACATGGCCATATGCAAATCAGTCTGACCCTGTGCCTCATGGGAACAGTCCAGCTCGAACTGCCAAGCCATGCCTTCCCTGGACCAGAAACAAGCTTCCTAGGACCGGTTTCTGGCATTTCAGCCGTCTTCAGCCAGGCTTGCTTGAATCCAGTGGCAAAGTGAGCAAGGGACTCACGTCTGAGCATACCCTGCCAACTTATGGCGAACAAAGCGGTACAAAAGAGGGTGGTGATGGACGGAGCATCAGAACCAATCAAACACTCACACCCAGTCAACAGATCTAGGTTTGATCCATCACCGTTCTTTAGCCCACTCTGCCACCCCAGTTCAGACATGGCCATATGCAAATCAGTCTGACCCTGTGCCTCATGGGAACAGTCCAGCTCGAACTGCCAAGCCATGCCTTCCCTGGACCGGAAACAAGCTTCCTAGGACCGGTTTCTGGCATTTCAGCCGTCTTCAGCCAGGCTTGCTTGAATCCAGTGGCAAAGTGAGCAAGGGACTCACGTCTGAGCATACCCTGCCAACTTATGGCAAACAAAGCGGTACAAAAGAGGGTGGTGATAGACGGAGCATCAGAACCAATCAAACACTCACACCCAGTCAACAGATCTAGGTTTGATCCATCACCGTTCTTTAGCCCACTCTGCCACCCCAGTTCAGACATGGCCATATGCAAATCAGTCTGACCCTGTGCCTCATGGGAACAGTCCAGCTCGAACTGCCAAGCCATGCCTTCCCTGGACCGGAAACAAGCTTCCTAGGACCGGTTTCTGGCATTTCAGCCGTCTTCAGCCAGGCTTGCTTGAATCCAGTGGCAAAGTGAGCAAGGGACTCACGTCTGAGCATACCCTGCCAACTTATGGCGAACAAAGCGGTACAAAAGAGGGTGGTGATGGACGGAGCATCAGAACCAATCAAACACTCACACCCAGTCAACAGATCTAGGTTTGATCCATCACCGTACTTTAGCCCACTCTGCCACCCAAGTTCAGACATGGCCATATGCAAATCAGTCTGACCCTGTGCCTCATGGGAACAGTCCAGCTCGAACTGCCAAGCCATGCCTTCCATGGACCGGAAACAAGCTTCTTAGGACCGGTTTCTGGCATTTCAGCCGTCTTCAGCCAGGCTTGCTTGAATCCAGTGGCAAAGTGAGCAAGGGACTCACGTCTGAGCATACCCTGCCTACTTATGGCGAACAAAGCGGTACAAAAGAGGGTGGTGATGGACGGAGCATCAGAACCAATCAAACACTCACACCCAGTCAACAGATCTAGGTTTGATCCATCACCGTTCTTTAGCCCACTCTGCCACCCCAGTTCAGACATGGCCATATGCAAATCAGTCTGACCCTGTGCCTCATGGGAACAGTCCAGCTCGAACTGCCAAGCCATGCCTTCCATGGACCGGAAACAAGCTTCTTAGGACCGGTTTCTGGCATTTCAGCCGTCTTCAGCCAGGCTTGCTTGAATCCAGTGGCAAAGTGAGCAAGGGACTCACGTCTGAGCATACCCTGCCAACTTATGGCGAACAAAGCGGTACAAAAGAGGGTGGTGATGGACGGAGCATCAGAACCAATCAAACACTCACACCCAGTCAACAGATCTAGGTTTGATCCATCACCGTTCTTTAGCCCACTCTGCCACCCCAGTTCAGACATGGCCATATGCAAATCAGTCTGACCCTGTGCCTCATGGGAACAGTCCAGCTCGAACTGCCAAGCCATGCCTTCCCTGGACCGGAAACAAGCTTCCTAGGACCGGGACCGATTTCTGGCATTTCAGCCGTCTTCAGCCAGGCTTGCTTGAATCCAGTGGCAAAGTGAGCAAGGGACTCACGTCTGAGCATACCCTGCCAACTTATGGCGAACAAAGCGGTACAAAAGAGGGTGGTGATGGACGGAGCATCAGAACCAATCAAACACTCACACCCAGTCAACAGATCTAGGCTTGATCCATCACCGTTCTTTAGCCCACTCTGCCACCCCAGTTTAGACATGGCCATATGCAAATCAGTCTGACCCTGTGCCTCATGGGAACAGTCCAGCTCGAACTGCCAAGCCATGCCTTCCCTGGACCGGAAACAAGCTTCCTAGGACCGGTTTCTGGCATTTCAGCCGGCTTCAGCCAGGCTTGCTTGAATCCAGTGGCAAAGTGAGCAAGGGACTCACGTCTGAGCATACCCTGCCAACTTATGGCGAACAAAGCGGTACAAAAGAGGGTGGTGATGGACGGAGCATCAGAACCAATCAAACACTCACACCCAGTCAACAGATCTAGGTTTGATCCATCACCGTTCTTTAGCCCACTCTGCCACCCCAGTTCAGACATGGCCATATGCAAATCAGTCTGACCCTGTGCCTCATGGGAACAGTCCAGCTCGAACTGCCAAGCCATGCCTTCCATGGACCGGAAACAAGCTTCTTAGGACCGGTTTCTGGCATTTCAGCCGTCTTCAGCCAGGCTTGCTTGAATCCAGTGGCAAAGTGAGCAAGGGACTCACGTCTGAGCATACCCTGCCAACTTATGGCGAACAAAGCGGTACAAAAGAGGGTGGTGATGGACGGAGCATCAGAACCAATCAAACACTCACACCCAGTCAACAGATCTAGGTTTGATCCATCACCGTTCTTTAGCCCACTCTGCCACCCCAGTTCAGACATGGCCATATGCAAATCAGTCTGACCCTGTGCCTCATGGGAACAGTCCAGCTCGAACTGCCAAGCCATGCCTTCCCTGGACCGGAAACAAGCTTCCTAGGACCGGGACCGATTTCTGGCATTTCAGCCGTCTTCAGCCAGGCTTGCTTGAATCCAGTGGCAAAGTGAGCAAGGGACTCACGTCTGAGCATACCCTGCCAACTTATGGCGAACAAAGCGGTACAAAAGAGGGTGGTGATGGACGGAGCATCAGAACCAATCAAACACTCACACCCAGTCAACAGATCTAGGTTTGATCCATCACCGTACTTTAGCCCACTCTGCCACCCAAGTTCAGACATGGCCATATGCAAATCAGTCTGACCCTGTGCCTCATGGGAACAGTCCAGCTCGAACTGCCAAGCCATGCCTTCCATGGACCGGAAACAAGCTTCTTAGGACCGGTTTCTGGCATTTCAGCCGTCTTCAGCCAGGCTTGCTTGAATCCAGTGGCAAAGTGAGCAAGGGACTCACGTCTGAGCATACCCTGCCAACTTATGGTGAACAAAGCGGTACAAAAGAGGGTGGTGATGGACGGAGCATCAGAACCAATCAAACACTCACACCCAGTCAACAGATCTAGGTTTGATCCATCACCGTTCTTTAGCCCACTCTGCCACCCCAGTTCAGACATGGCCATATGCAAATCAGTCTGACCCTGTGCCTCATGGGAACAGTCCAGCTCGAACTGCCAAGCCATGCCTTCCCTGGACCGGAAACAAGCTTCCTAGGACCAGTTTCTGGCATTTCAGCCGTCTTCAGCCAGGCTTGCTTGAATCCAGTGGCAAAGTGAGCAAGGGACTCACGTCTGAGCATACCCTGCCAACTTATGGCGAACAAAGCGGTACAAAAGAGGGTGGTGATGGACGGAGCATCAGAACCAATCAAACACTCACACCCAGTCAACAGATCTAGGTTGGATCCATCATCGTTCTTTAGCCCACTCTGCCACCCCAGTTCAGACATGGCCATATGCAAATCAGTCTGACCCTGTGCCTCATGGGAACAGTCCAGCTCGAACTGCCAAGCCATGCCTTCCCTGGACCGGAAACAAGCTTCCTAGGACCGGTTTCTGGTATTTCAGCCGTCTTCAGCCAGGCTTGCTTGAATCCAGTGGCAAAGTGAGCAAGGGACTCACGTCTGAGCATACCCTGCCAACTTATGGCGAACAAAGCGGTACAAAAGAGGGTGGTGATAGACGGAGCATCAGAACCAATCAAACACTCACACCCAGTCAACAGATCTAGGTTTGATCCATTACCGTTCTTTAGCCCACTCTGCCACCCCAGTTCAGACATGGCCATATGCAAATCAGTCTGACCCTGTGCCTCATGGGAACAGTCCAGCTCGAACTGCCAAGCCATGCCTTCCCTGGACCGGAAACAAGCTTCCTAGGACCGGTTTCTGGCATTTCAGCCGTCTTCAGCCAGGCTTGCTTGAATCCAGTGGCAAAGTGAGCAAGGGACTCACGTCTGAGCATACCCTGCCAACTTATGGCGAACAAAGCGGTACAAAAGAGGGTGGTGATGGACGGAGCATCAGAACCAATAAAACACTCACACCCAGTCAACAGATCTAGGTTTGATCCATCACCGTACTTTAGCCCACTCTGCCACCCAAGTTCAGACATGGCCATATGCAAATCAGTCTGACCCTGTGCCTCATGGGAACAGTCCAGCTCGAACTGCCAAGCCATGCCTTCCATGGACCGGAAACAAGCTTCTTAGGACCGGTTTCTGGCATTTCAGCCGTCTTCAGCCAGGCTTGCTTGAATCCAGTGGCAAAGTGAGCAAGGGACTCACGTCTGAGCATACCCTGCCAACTTATGGCGAACAAAGCGGTACAAAAGAGGGTGGTGATGGACGGAGCATCAGAACCAATCAAACACTCACACCCAGTCAACAGATCTAGGTTTGATCCATCACCGTTCTTTAGCCCACTCTGCCACCCCAGTTCAGACATGGCCATATGCAAATCAGTCTGACCCTGTGCCTCATGGGAACAGTCCAGCTCGAACTGCCAAGCCATGCCTTCCCTGGACCGGAAACAAGCTTCCTAGGACCGGTTTCTGGCATTTCAGCCGTCTTCAGCCAGGCTTGCTTGAATCCAGTGGCAAAGTGAGCAAGGGACTCACGTCTGAGCATACCCTGCCAACTTATGGCGAACAAAGCGGTACAAAAGAGGGTGGTGATGGACGGAGCATCAGAACCAATAAAACACTCACACCCAGTCAACAGATCTAGGTTTGATCCATCACCGTACTTTAGCCCACTCTGCCACCCAAGTTCAGACATGGCCATATGCAAATCAGTCTGACCCTGTGCCTCATGGGAACAGTCCAGCTCGAACTGCCAAGCCATGCCTTCCATGGACCGGAAACAAGCTTCTTAGGACCGGTTTCTGGCATTTCAGCCGTCTTCAGCCAGGCTTGCTTGAATCCAGTGGCAAAGTGAGCAAGGGACTCACGTCTGAGCATACCCTGCCAACTTATGGCGAACAAAGCGGTACAAAAGAGGGTGGTGATGGACGGAGCATCAGAACCAATCAAACACTCACACCCAGTCAACAGATCTAGGTTTGATCCATCACCGTTCTTTAGCCCACTCTGCCACCCCAGTTCAGACATGGCCATATGCAAATCAGTCTGACCCTGTGCCTCATGGGAACAGTCCAGCTCGAACTGCCAAGCCATGCCTTCCCTGGACCAGAAACAAGCTTCCTAGGACCGGTTTCTGGCATTTCAGCCGTCTTCAGCCAGGCTTGCTTGAATCCAGTGGCAAAGTGAGCAAGGGACTCACGTCTGAGCATACCCTGCCAACTTATGGCGAACAAAGCGGTACAAAAGAGGGTGGTGATGGACGGAGCATCAGAACCAATCAAACACTCACACCCAGTCAACAGATCTAGGTTTGATCCATCACCGTTCTTTAGCCCACTCTGCCACCCCAGTTCAGACATGGCCATATGCAAATCAGTCTGACCCTGTGCCTCATGAGAACAGTCCAGCTCGAACTGCCAAGCCATGCCTTCCCTGGACCGGAAACAAGCTTCCTAGGACCGGGACCGATTTCTGGCATTTCAGCCGTCTTCAGCCAGGCTTGCTTGAATCCAGTGGCAAAGTGAGCAAGGGACTCACGTCTGAGCATACCCTGCCAACTTATGGTGAACAAAGCGGTACAAAAGAGGGTGGTGATGGACGGAGCATCAGAACCAATCAAACACTCACACCCAGTCAACAGATCTAGGCTTGATCCATCACCGTTCTTTAGCCCACTCTGCCACCCCAGTTTAGACATGGCCATATGCAAATCAGTCTGACCCTGTGCCTCATGGGAACAGTCCAGCTCGAACTGCCAAGCCATGCCTTCCCTGGACCGGAAACAAGCTTCCTAGGACCGGTTTCTGGCATTTCAGCCGGCTTCAGCCAGGCTTGCTTGAATCCAGTGGCAAAGTGAGCAAGGGACTCACGTCTGAGCATACCCTGCCAACTTATGGCGAACAAAGCGGTACAAAAGAGGGTGGTGATGGACGGAGCATCAGAACCAATCAAACACTCACACCCAGTCAACAGATCTAGGTTTGATCCATCACCGTTCTTTAGCCCACTCTGCCACCCCAGTTCAGACATGGCCATATGCAAATCAGTCTGACCCTGTGCCTCATGGGAACAGTCCAGCTCGAACTGCCAAGCCATGCCTTCCCTGGACCGGAAACAAGCTTCCTAGGACCGGGACCGATTTCTGGCATTTCAGCCGTCTTCAGCCAGGCTTGCTTGAAACCAGTGGCAAAGTGAGCAAGGGACTCACGTCTGAGCATACCCTGCCAACTTATGGCGAACAAAGCGGTACAAAAGAGGGTGGTGATGGACGGAGCATCAGAACCAATCAAACACTCACACCCAGTCAACAGATCTAGGTTTGATCCATCACCGTTCTTTAGCCCACTCTGCCACCCCAGTTCAGACATGGCCATATGCAAATCAGTCTGACCCTGTGCCTCATGGGAACAGTCCAGCTCGAACTGCCAAGCCATGCCTTCCCTGGACCGGAAACAAGCTTCCTAGGACCGGTTTCTGGCATTTCAGCCGTCTTCAGCCAGGCTTGCTTGAATCCAGTGGCAAAGTGAGCAAGGGACTCACGTCTGAGCATATCCTGCCAACTTATGGCGAACAAAGCGGTACAAAAGAGGGTGGTGATAGACGGAGCATCAGAACCAATCAAACACTCACACCCAGTCAACAGATCTAGGTTTGATCCATCACCGTTCTTTAGCCCACTCTGCCACCCCAGTTCAGACATGGCCATATGCAAATCAGTCTGACCCTGTGCCTCATGGGAACAGTCCAGCTCGAACTGCCAAGCCATGCCTTCCCTGGACCGGAAACAAGCTTCCTAGGACCGGTTTCTGGCATTTCAGCCGTCTTCAGCCAGGCTTGCTTGAATCCAGTGGCAAAGTGAGCAAGGGACTCACGTCTGAGCATACCCTGCCAACTTATGGCGAACAAAGCGGTACAAAAGAGGGTGGTGATGTACGGAGCATCAGAACCAATCAAACACTCACACCCAGTCAACAGATCTAGGTTTGATCCATCACCGTACTTTAGCCCACTCTGCCACCCAAGTTCAGACATGGCCATATGCAAATCAGTCTGACCCTGTGCCTCATGGGAACAGTCCAGCTCGAACTGCCAAGCCATGCCTTCCATGGACCGGAAACAAGCTTCTTAGGACCGGTTTCTGGCATTTCAGCCGTCTTCAGCCAGGCTTGCTTGAATCCAGTGGCAAAGTGAGCAAGGGACTCACGTCTGAGCATACCCTGCCAACTTATGGCGAACAAAGCGGTACAAAAGAGGGTGGTGATGGACGGAGAATCAGAACCAATCAAACACTCACACCCAGTCAACAGATCTAGGTTTGATCCATCACCGTTCTTTAGCCCACTCTGCCACCCCAGTTCAGACATGGCCATATGCAAATCAGTCTGACCCTGTGCCTCATGGGAACAGTCCAGCTCGAACTGCCAAGCCATGCCTTCCCTGGACCAGAAACAAGCTTCCTAGGACCGGTTTCTGGCATTTCAGCCGTCTTCAGCCAGGCTTGCTTGAATCCAGTGGCAAAGTGAGCAAGGGACTCACGTCTGAGCATACCCTGCCTACTTATGGCGAACAAAGCGGTACAAAAGAGGGTGGTGATGGACGGAGCATCAGAACCAATCAAACACTCACACCCAGTCAACAGATCTAGGTTTGATCCATCACCGTTCTTTAGCCCACTCTGCCACCCCAGTTCAGACATGGCCATATGCAAATCAGTCTGACCCTGTGCCTCATGGGAACAGTCCAGCTCGAACTGCCAAGCCATGCCTTCCATGGACCGGAAACAAGCTTCTTAGGACCGGTTTCTGGCATTTCAGCCGTCTTCAGCCAGGCTTGCTTGAATCCAGTGGCAAAGTGAGCAAGGGACTCACGTCTGAGCATACCCTGCCAACTTATGGCGAACAAAGCGGTACAAAAGAGGGTGGTGATGGACGGAGCATCAGAACCAATCAAACACTCACACCCAGTCAACAGATCTAGGTTTGATCCATCACCGTTCTTTAGCCCACTCTGCCACCCCAGTTCAGACATGGCCATATGCAAATCAGTCTGACCCTGTGCCTCATGGGAACAGTCCAGCTCGAACTGCCAAGCCATGCCTTCCCTGGACCGGAAACAAGCTTCCTAGGACCGGGACCGATTTCTGGCATTTCAGCCGTCTTCAGCCAGGCTTGCTTGAATCCAGTGGCAAAGTGAGCAAGGGACTCACGTCTGAGCATACCCTGCCAACTTATGGCGAACAAAGCGGTACAAAAGAGGGTGGTGATGGACGGAGCATCAGAACCAATCAAACACTCACACCCAGTCAACAGATCTAGGCTTGATCCATCACCGTTCTTTAGCCCACTCTGCCACCCCAGTTTAGACATGGCCATATGCAAATCAGTCTGACCCTGTGCCTCATGGGAACAGTCCAGCTCGAACTGCCAAGCCATGCCTTCCCTGGACCGGAAACAAGCTTCCTAGGACCGGTTTCTGGCATTTCAGCCGGCTTCAGCCAGGCTTGCTTGAATCCAGTGGCAAAGTGAGCAAGGGACTCACGTCTGAGCATACCCTGCCAACTTATGGCGAACAAAGCGGTACAAAAGAGGGTGGTGATGGACGGAGCATCAGAACCAATCAAACACTCACACCCAGTCAACAGATCTAGGTTTGATCCATCACCGTTCTTTAGCCCACTCTGCCACCCCAGTTCAGACATGGCCATATGCAAATCAGTCTGACCCTGTGCCTCATGGGAACAGTCCAGCTCGAACTGCCAAGCCATGCCTTCCATGGACCGGAAACAAGCTTCTTAGGACCGGTTTCTGGCATTTCAGCCGTCTTCAGCCAGGCTTGCTTGAATCCAGTGGCAAAGTGAGCAAGGGACTCACGTCTGAGCATACCCTGCCAACTTATGGCGAACAAAGCGGTACAAAAGAGGGTGGTGATGGACGGAGCATCAGAACCAATCAAACACTCACACCCAGTCAACAGATCTAGGTTTGATCCATCACCGTTCTTTAGCCCACTCTGCCACCCCAGTTCAGACATGGCCATATGCAAATCAGTCTGACCCTGTGCCTCATGGGAACAGTCCAGCTCGAACTGCCAAGCCATGCCTTCCCTGGACCGGAAACAAGCTTCCTAGGACCGGGACCGATTTCTGGCATTTCAGCCGTCTTCAGCCAGGCTTGCTTGAATCCAGTGGCAAAGTGAGCAAGGGACTCACGTCTGAGCATACCCTGCCAACTTATGGCGAACAAAGCGGTACAAAAGAGGGTGGTGATGGACGGAGCATCAGAACCAATCAAACACTCACACCCAGTCAACAGATCTAGGTTTGATCCATCACCGTACTTTAGCCCACTCTGCCACCCAAGTTCAGACATGGCCATATGCAAATCAGTCTGACCCTGTGCCTCATGGGAACAGTCCAGCTCGAACTGCCAAGCCATGCCTTCCATGGACCGGAAACAAGCTTCTTAGGACCGGTTTCTGGCATTTCAGCCGTCTTCAGCCAGGCTTGCTTGAATCCAGTGGCAAAGTGAGCAAGGGACTCACGTCTGAGCATACCCTGCCAACTTATGGTGAACAAAGCGGTACAAAAGAGGGTGGTGATGGACGGAGCATCAGAACCAATCAAACACTCACACCCAGTCAACAGATCTAGGTTTGATCCATCACCGTTCTTTAGCCCACTCTGCCACCCCAGTTCAGACATGGCCATATGCAAATCAGTCTGACCCTGTGCCTCATGGGAACAGTCCAGCTCGAACTGCCAAGCCATGCCTTCCCTGGACCAGAAACAAGCTTCCTAGGACCGGTTTCTGGCATTTCAGCCGTCTTCAGCCAGGCTTGCTTGAATCCAGTGGCAAAGTGAGCAAGGGACTCACGTCTGAGCATACCCTGCCAACTTATGGCGAACAAAGCGGTACAAAAGAGGGTGGTGATGGACGGAGCATCAGAACCAATCAAACACTCACACCCAGTCAACAGATCTAGGTTGGATCCATCATCGTTCTTTAGCCCACTCTGCCACCCCAGTTCAGACATGGCCATATGCAAATCAGTCTGACCCTGTGCCTCATGGGAACAGTCCAGCTCGAACTGCCAAGCCATGCCTTCCCTGGACCGGAAACAAGCTTCCTAGGACCGGTTTCTGGCATTTCAGCCGTCTTCAGCCAGGCTTGCTTGAATCCAGTGGCAAAGTGAGCAAGGGACTCACGTCTGAGCATACCCTGCCAACTTATGGCGAACAAAGCGGTACAAAAGAGGGTGGTGATAGACGGAGCATCAGAACCAATCAAACACTCACACCCAGTCAACAGATCTAGGTTTGATCCATTACCGTTCTTTAGCCCACTCTGCCACCCCAGTTCAGACATGGCCATATGCAAATCAGTCTGACCCTGTGCCTCATGGGAACAGTCCAGCTCGAACTGCCAAGCCATGCCTTCCCTGGACCGGAAACAAGCTTCCTAGGACCGGTTTCTGGCATTTCAGCCGTCTTCAGCCAGGCTTGCTTGAATCCAGTGGCAAAGTGAGCAAGGGACTCACGTCTGAGCATACCCTGCCAACTTATGGCGAACAAAGCGGTACAAAAGAGGGTGGTGATGGACGGAGCATCAGAACCAATAAAACACTCACACCCAGTCAACAGATCTAGGTTTGATCCATCACCGTACTTTAGCCCACTCTGCCACCCAAGTTCAGACATGGCCATATGCAAATCAGTCTGACCCTGTGCCTCATGGGAACAGTCCAGCTCGAACTGCCAAGCCATGCCTTCCATGGACCGGAAACAAGCTTCTTAGGACCGGTTTCTGGCATTTCAGCCGTCTTCAGCCAGGCTTGCTTGAATCCAGTGGCAAAGTGAGCAAGGGACTCACGTCTGAGCATACCCTGCCAACTTATGGCGAACAAAGCGGTACAAAAGAGGGTGGTGATGGACGGAGCATCAGAACCAATCAAACACTCACACCCAGTCAACAGATCTAGGTTTGATCCATCACCGTTCTTTAGCCCACTCTGCCACCCCAGTTCAGACATGGCCATATGCAAATCAGTCTGACCCTGTGCCTCATGGGAACAGTCCAGCTCGAACTGCCAAGCCATGCCTTCCCTGGACCGGAAACAAGCTTCCTAGGACCGGTTTCTGGCATTTCAGCCGTCTTCAGCCAGGCTTGCTTGAATCCAGTGGCAAAGTGAGCAAGGGACTCACGTCTGAGCATACCCTGCCAACTTATGGCGAACAAAGCGGTACAAAAGAGGGTGGTGATGGACGGAGCATCAGAACCAATAAAACACTCACACCCAGTCAACAGATCTAGGTTTGATCCATCACCGTACTTTAGCCCACTCTGCCACCCAAGTTCAGACATGGCCATATGCAAATCAGTCTGACCCTGTGCCTCATGGGAACAGTCCAGCTCGAACTGCCAAGCCATGCCTTCCATGGACCGGAAACAAGCTTCTTAGGACCGGTTTCTGGCATTTCAGCCGTCTTCAGCCAGGCTTGCTTGAATCCAGTGGCAAAGTGAGCAAGGGACTCACGTCTGAGCATACCCTGCCAACTTATGGCGAACAAAGCGGTACAAAAGAGGGTGGTGATGGACGGAGCATCAGAACCAATCAAACACTCACACCCAGTCAACAGATCTAGGTTTGATCCATCACCGTTCTTTAGCCCACTCTGCCACCCCAGTTCAGACATGGCCATATGCAAATCAGTCTGACCCTGTGCCTCATGGGAACAGTCCAGCTCGAACTGCCAAGCCATGCCTTCCCTGGACCAGAAACAAGCTTCCTAGGACCGGTTTCTGGCATTTCAGCCGTCTTCAGCCAGGCTTGCTTGAATCCAGTGGCAAAGTGAGCAAGGGACTCACGTCTGAGCATACCCTGCCAACTTATGGCGAACAAAGCGGTACAAAAGAGGGTGGTGATGGACGGAGCATCAGAACCAATCAAACACTCACACCCAGTCAACAGATCTAGGTTTGATCCATCACCGTTCTTTAGCCCACTCTGCCACCCCAGTTCAGACATGGCCATATGCAAATCAGTCTGACCCTGTGCCTCATGAGAACAGTCCAGCTCGAACTGCCAAGCCATGCCTTCCCTGGACCGGAAACAAGCTTCCTAGGACCGGGACCGATTTCTGGCATTTCAGCCGTCTTCAGCCAGGCTTGCTTGAATCCAGTGGCAAAGTGAGCAAGGGACTCACGTCTGAGCATACCCTGCCAACTTATGGTGAACAAAGCGGTACAAAAGAGGGTGGTGATGGACGGAGCATCAGAACCAATCAAACACTCACACCCAGTCAACAGATCTAGGCTTGATCCATCACCGTTCTTTAGCCCACTCTGCCACCCCAGTTTAGACATGGCCATATGCAAATCAGTCTGACCCTGTGCCTCATGGGAACAGTCCAGCTCGAACTGCCAAGCCATGCCTTCCCTGGACCGGAAACAAGCTTCCTAGGACCGGTTTCTGGCATTTCAGCCGGCTTCAGCCAGGCTTGCTTGAATCCAGTGGCAAAGTGAGCAAGGGACTCACGTCTGAGCATACCCTGCCAACTTATGGCGAACAAAGCGGTACAAAAGAGGGTGGTGATGGACGGAGCATCAGAACCAATCAAACACTCACACCCAGTCAACAGATCTAGGTTTGATCCATCACCGTTCTTTAGCCCACTCTGCCACCCCAGTTCAGACATGGCCATATGCAAATCAGTCTGACCCTGTGCCTCATGGGAACAGTCCAGCTCGAACTGCCAAGCCATGCCTTCCCTGGACCGGAAACAAGCTTCCTAGGACCGGGACCGATTTCTGGCATTTCAGCCGTCTTCAGCCAGGCTTGCTTGAAACCAGTGGCAAAGTGAGCAAGGGACTCACGTCTGAGCATACCCTGCCAACTTATGGCGAACAAAGCGGTACAAAAGAGGGTGGTGATGGACGGAGCATCAGAACCAATCAAACACTCACACCCAGTCAACAGATCTAGGTTTGATCCATCACCGTTCTTTAGCCCACTCTGCCACCCCAGTTCAGACATGGCCATATGCAAATCAGTCTGACCCTGTGCCTCATGGGAACAGTCCAGCTCGAACTGCCAAGCCATGCCTTCCCTGGACCGGAAACAAGCTTCCTAGGACCGGTTTCTGGCATTTCAGCCGTCTTCAGCCAGGCTTGCTTGAATCCAGTGGCAAAGTGAGCAAGGGACTCACGTCTGAGCATATCCTGCCAACTTATGGCGAACAAAGCGGTACAAAAGAGGGTGGTGATAGACGGAGCATCAGAACCAATCAAACACTCACACCCAGTCAACAGATCTAGGTTTGATCCATCACCGTTCTTTAGCCCACTCTGCCACCCCAGTTCAGACATGGCCATATGCAAATCAGTCTGACCCTGTGCCTCATGGGAACAGTCCAGCTCGAACTGCCAAGCCATGCCTTCCCTGGACCGGAAACAAGCTTCCTAGGACCGGTTTCTGGCATTTCAGCCGTCTTCAGCCAGGCTTGCTTGAATCCAGTGGCAAAGTGAGCAAGGGACTCACGTCTGAGCATACCCTGCCAACTTATGGCGAACAAAGCGGTACAAAAGAGGGTGGTGATGTACGGAGCATCAGAACCAATCAAACACTCACACCCAGTCAACAGATCTAGGTTTGATCCATCACCGTACTTTAGCCCACTCTGCCACCCAAGTTCAGACATGGCCATATGCAAATCAGTCTGACCCTGTGCCTCATGGGAACAGTCCAGCTCGAACTGCCAAGCCATGCCTTCCATGGACCGGAAACAAGCTTCTTAGGACCGGTTTCTGGCATTTCAGCCGTCTTCAGCCAGGCTTGCTTGAATCCAGTGGCAAAGTGAGCAAGGGACTCACGTCTGAGCATACCCTGCCAACTTATGGCGAACAAAGCGGTACAAAAGAGGGTGGTGATGGACGGAGAATCAGAACCAATCAAACACTCACACCCAGTCAACAGATCTAGGTTTGATCCATCACCGTTCTTTAGCCCACTCTGCCACCCCAGTTCAGACATGGCCATATGCAAATCAGTCTGACCCTGTGCCTCATGGGAACAGTCCAGCTCGAACTGCCAAGCCATGCCTTCCCTGGACCAGAAACAAGCTTCCTAGGACCGGTTTCTGGCATTTCAGCCGTCTTCAGCCAGGCTTGCTTGAATCCAGTGGCAAAGTGAGCAAGGGACTCACGTCTGAGCATACCCTGCCAACTTATGGCGAACAAAGCGGTACAAAAGAGGGTGGTGATGGACGGAGCATCAGAACCAATCAAACACTCACACCCAGTCAACAGATCTAGGTTTGATCAATCACCGTTCTTTAGCCCACTCTGCCACCCCAGTTCAGACATGGCCATATGCAAATCAGTCTGACCCTGTGCCTCATGGGAACAGTCCAGCTCGAACTGCCAAGCCATGCCTTCCCTGGACCGGAAACAAGCTTCCTAGGACCGGTTTCTGGCATTTCAGCCGTCTTCAGCCAGGCTTGCTTGAATCCAGTGGCAAAGTGAGCAAGGGACTCACGTCTGAGCATACCCTGCCAACTTATGGCGAACAAAGCGGTACAAAAGAGGGTGGTGATAGACGGAGCATCAGAACCAATCAAACACTCACACCCAGTCAACAGATCTAGGTTTGATCCATCACCGTTCTTTAGCCCACTCTGCCACCCCAGTTCAGACATGGCCATATGCAAATCAGTCTGACCCTGTGCCTCATGGGAACAGTCCAGCTCGAACTGCCAAGCCATGCCTTCCCTGGACCGGAAACAAGCTTCCTAGGACCGGTTTCTGGCATTTCAGCCGTCTTCAGCCAGGCTTGATGGAATCCAGTGGCAAAGTGAGCAAGGGACTCACGTCTGAGCATACCCTGCCAACTTATGGCGAACAAAGCGGTACAAAAGAGGGTGGTGATGGACGGAGCATCAGAACCAATCAAACACTCACACCCAGTCAACAGATCTAGGTTTGATCCATCACCGTTCTTTAGCCCACTCTGCCACCCAAGTTCAGACATGGCCATATGCAAATCAGTCTGACCCTGTGCCTCATGGGAACAGTCCAGCTCGAACTGCCAAGCCATGCCTTCCATGGACCGGAAACAAGCTTCTTAGGACCGGTTTCTGGCATTTCAGCCGGCTTCAGCCAGGCTTGCTTGAATCCAGTGGCAAAGTGAGCAAGGGACTCACATCTGAGCATACCCTGCCAACTTATGGCGAACAAAGCGGTACAAAAGAGGGTGGTGATGGACGGAGCATCAGAACCAATCAAACACTCACACCCAGTCAACAGATCTAGGTTTGATCCATCACCGTTCTTTAGCCCACTCTGCCACCCCAGTTCAGACATGGCCATATGCAAATCAGTCTGACCCTGTGCCTCATGGGAACAGTCCAGCTCGAACTGCCAAGCCATGCCTTCCCTGGACCGGAAACAAGCTTCCTAGGACCGGGACCGATTTCTGGCATTTCAGCCGTCTTCAGCCAGGCTTGCTTGAAACCAGTGGCAAAGTGAGCAAGGGACTCACGTCTGAGCATACCCTGCCAACTTATGGCGAACAAAGCGGTTTAAAAGAGGGTGGTGATGGACGGAGCATCAGAACCAATCAAACACTCACACCCAGTCAACAGATCTAGGTTTGATCCATCACCGTTCTTTAGCCCACTCTGCCACCCCAGTTCAGACATGGCCATATGCAAATCAGTCTGACCCTGTGCCTCATGGGAACAGTCCAGCTCGAACTGCCAAGCCATGCCTTCCCTGGACCGGAAACAAGCTTCCTAGGACCGGTTTCTGGCATTTCAGCCGTCTTCAGCCAGGCTTGCTTGAATCCAGTGGCAAAGTGAGCAAGGGACTCACGTCTGAGCATACCCTGCCAACTTATGGCGAACAAAGCGGTACAAAAGAGGGTGGTGATAGACGGAGCATCAGAACCAATCAAACACTCACACCCAGTCAACAGATCTAGGTTTGATCCATCACCGTTCTTTAGCCCACTCTGCCACCCCAGTTCAGACATGGCCATATGCAAATCAGTCTGACCCTGTGCCTCATGGGAACAGTCCAGCTCGAACTGCCAAGCCATGCCTTCCCTGGACCGGAAACAAGCTTCCTAGGACCGGTTTCTGGCATTTCAGCCGTCTTCAGCCAGGCTTGCTTGAATCCAGTGGCAAAGTGAGCAAGGAACTCACGTCTGAGCATACCCTGCCAACTTATGGCGAACAAAGCGGTACAAAAGAGGGTGGTGATGGACGGAGCATCAGAACCAATCAAACACTCACACCCAGTCAACAGATCTAGGTTTGATCCATCACCGTTCTTTAGCCCACTCTGCCACCCAAGTTCAGACATGGCCATATGCAAATCAGTCTGACCCTGTGCCTCATGGGAACAGTCCAGCTCGAACTGCCAAGCCATGCCTTCCATGGACCGGAAACAAGCTTCTTAGGACCGGTTTCTGGCATTTCAGCCGTCTTCAGCCAGGCTTGCTTGAATCCAGTGGCAAAGTGAGCAAGGGACTCACGTCTAAGCATACCCTGCCAACTTATGGCGAACAAAGCGGTACAAAAGAGGGTGGTGATGGACGGAGCATCAGAACCAATCAAACACTCACACCCAGTCAACAGATCTAGGTTTGATCCATCACCGTTCTTTAGCCCACTCTGCCACCCCAGTTCAGACATGGCCATATGCAAATCAGTCTGACCCTGTGCCTCATTGGAACAGTCCAGCTCGAACTGCCAAGCCATGCCTTCCCTGGACCGGAAACAAGCTTCCTAGGACCGGTTTCTGGCATTTCAGCCGTCTTCAGCCAGGCTTGCTTGAATCCAGTGGCAAAGTGAGCAAGGGACTCACGTCTGAGCATACCCTGCCAACTTATGGCGAACAAAGCGGTACAAAAGAGGGTGGTGATGGACGGAGCATCAGAACCAATCAAACACTCACACCCAGTCAACAGATCTAGGTTTGATTCATCACTGTTCTTTAGCCCACTCTGCCACCCCAGTTCAGACATGGCCATATGCAAAGCAGTCTGACCCTGTGCCTCATGGGAACAGTCCAGCTCGAACTGCCAAGCCATGCCTTCCCTGGACCGGAAACAAGCTTCCTAGGACCGGTTTCTGGCATTTCAGCCGTCTTCAGCCAGGCTTGCTTGAATCCAGTGGCAAAGTGAGCAAGGGACTCACGTCTGAGCATACCCTGCCAACTTATGGCGAACAAAGCGGTACAAAAGAGGGTGGTGATGGACGGAGCATCAGAACCAATCAAACACTCACACCCAGTCAACAGATCTAGGTTTGATCCATCACCGTTCTTTAGCCCACTCTGCCACCCCAGTTCAGACATGGCCATATGCAAATCAGTCTGACCCTGTGCCTCATGGGAACAGTCCAGCTCGAACTGCCAAGCCATGCCTTCCCTGGACCGGAAACAAGCTTCCTAGGACCGGTTTCTGGCATTTCACCCGTCTTCAGCCAGGCTTGCTTAAATCCAGTGGCAAAGTGAGCAAGGGACTCACGTCTGAGCATACCCTGCCAAATTATGGCGAACAAAGCGCCCTAAGTGGGATGGGTATTCCCAGACGTGGGACCCGTGCTCACTACGCCACTGGAGTCTAGCTATCCTGGCTGATGACGGCTGATAGCAAGAAACTGGTCCTAGGATGCTTGATTCCGGTCCAGGGAAGACATGGCTTGGCAGTTCGGGCTGGACTGTTCCCATGAGGCACAGGGTCAAGACTGATTTGCATATGGCCATGTCTAAACTGGGGTGGTGTAGTGGGCAAAAGAACGATGGATTTAACCCAGATCTCTTGACTGGGGGAGAATGTCTGCATTGTCAGCATTCCGTCCATCAATTGTTTGTTGTAACGCTTTTAGCCCTAAGTGGGATGGGTATTCCCAGACGTGGGACCCGTGCTCACTACGCCACTGGAGTCTAGCTATCCTGGCTGATGACGGCTGATAGCCAGAAACCGGTCCTAGGATGCTTGATTCCGGTCCAGGGAAGACATGGCTTGGCAGTTCGGGCTGGACTGTTCCCATGAGGCACAGGGTCAAGACTGATTTGCATATGGCCATGTCTAAACTGGGGGGGTGTAGTGGGCAAAAGAACGATGGATTTAACCCAGATCTCTTGACTGGGGGAGAATGTCTGCATTGTCAGCATTCCGTCCATCAATTGTTTGTTGTAACGCTTTCACCCTAAGTGGGATGGGTATTCCCAGACGTGGGACCCGTGCTCGCTACGCCGCTGGAGTCTAGCTATCCTGGCTGATGACGGCTGATAGCCAGAAACCGGTCCTAGGATGCTTGATTCCGGTCCAGGGAAGACATGGCTTGGCAGTTTGGGCTGGACTGTTCCCATGAGGCACAGGGTCAAGACTGATTTGCATATGGCCATGTCTAAACTGGGGTGGTGTAGTGGGCAAAAGAACGATGGATTTAACCCAGATCTCTTGACTGGGGGAGAATGTCTGCATTGTCAGCATTCTGTCCATCAATTGTTTGTTGTAACGCTTTTCGCCCTAAGTGGGATGGGTATTCCCAGACGTGGGACCCGTGCTCACTACGCCACTGGAGTCTAGCTATCCTGGCTGATGACGGCTGATAGCCAGAAACCGGTCCTAGGATGCTTGATTCCGGTCCAGGGAAGACATGGCTTGGCAGTTCGGGCTGGACTGTTCCCATGAGGCACAGGGTCAAGACTGATTTGCATATGGGCATGTCTAAACTGGGGTGGTGTAGTGGGCAAAAGAACGATGGATTTAACCCAGATCTCTTGACTGGGGGAGAATGTCTGCATTGTCAGCATTCCGTCCATCAATTGTTTGTTGTAACGCTTTTCGCCCTAAGTGGGATGGGTATTCCCAGACGTGGGACCCGTGCTTACTACGCCACTGGAGTCTAGCTATCCTGGCTGATGACGGCTGATAGCCAGAAACCGGTCCTAGGATGCTTGATTCCGGTCCATGGAAGACATGGCTTGGCAGTTCGGGCTGGACTGTTCCCATGAGGCACAGGGTCAAGACTGATTTGCATATGGCCATGTCTAAACTGGGGTGGTGTAGTTGGCAAAAGAACGATGGATTTAACCCAGATCTCTTGACTGGGGGAGAATGTCTGCATTGTCAGCATTCCGTCCATCAATTGTTTGTTGTAACGCTTTTCGCCCGAAGTGGGATGGGTATTCCCAGACGTGGGACCCGTGCTCACTACGCCACTGGAGTCTAGCTATCCTGGCTGATGACGGCTGATAGCCAGAAACCGGTCCTAGGATGCTTGATTCCGGTCCACGGAAGACATGGCTTGGCAGTTCGGGCTGGACTGTTCCCATGAGGCACAGGGTCAAGACTGATTTGCATATGGCCATGTCTAAACTGGGGTGGTGTAGTGGGCAAAAGAACGATGGATTTAACCCAGATCTCTTGACTGGGGGAGAATGTCTGCATTGTCAGCATTCCGTCCATCAATTGTTTGTTGTAACGCTTTTCGCCCTAAGTGGAATGGGTATTCCCAGACGTGGGACCCGTGCTCACTACGCCACTTGAGTCTAGCTATTCTGGCTGATGACGGCTGATAGCCAGAATCCGGTCCTAGGATGCTTGATTCCGGTCCAGGGAAGACATGGCTTGGCAGTTCGGGCTGGACTGTTCCCATGAGGCGCAGGGTCAAGACTGATTTGCATATGGCCATGTCTAAACTGGGGTGGGGTAGTGGGCAAAAGAACGATGGATTTAACCCAGATCTCTTGACTGGGGGAGAATGTCTGCATTGTCAGCATTCCGTCCATCAATTGTTTGTTGTAACGCTTTTTGCCCTAAGTGGGATGGGTATTCCCAGACTTGGGACCCGTGCTCACTACGCCACTGGAGTCTAGCTATCCTGGCTGATGACGGCTGATAGCCAGAAACCGGTCCTAGGATGCTTGATTCCGGTCCAGGGAAGACATGGCTTGGCAGTTCGGGCTGGACTGTTCCCATGAGGCACAGGGTCAAGACTGATTTGCATATGGCCATGTCTAAACTGGGGTGGTGTAGTGGGCAAAAGAACGATGGATTTAACCCAGATCTCTTGACGGGGGGAGAATGTCTGCATTGTCAGCATTCCGTCCATCAATTGTTTGTTGTAACGCTTTTCGCCCTAAGTGGGATGGGTATTCCCAGACGTGGGACCCGTGCTCACTACGCCACTGGAGTCTAGCTATCCTGGCTGTTGACGGCTGATAGCCAGAAACCGGTCCTAGGATGCTTGATTCCGGTCCAGGGAAGACATGGCTTGGCAGTTCGGGCTGGACTGTTCCCATGAGGCACAGGGTCAAGACTGATTTGCATATGGCCATGTCTAAACTGGGGTGGTGTAGTGGGCAAAAGAACGATGGATTTAACCCAGATCTCTTGACTGGGGGAGAATGTCTGCATTGTCAGCATTCTGTCCATCAATTGTTTGTTGTAACGCTTTTCGCCCTAAGTGGGATGGGTATTCCCAGACGTGGGACCCGTGCTCACTACGCCACTGGAGTCTAGCTATCCTGGCTGTTGACGGCTGATAGCCAGAAACCGGTCCTAGGATGCTTGATTCCGGTCCAGGGAAGACATGGCTTGGCAGTTCGGGCTGGACTGTTCCCATGAGGCACAGGGTCAAGACTGATTTGCATATGGCCATGTCTAAACTGGGGTGGTGTAGTGGGCAAAAGAACGATGGATTTAACCCAGATCTCTTGACTGGGGGAGAATGTCTGCATTGTCAGCATTCCGTCCATCAATTGTTTGTTGTAACGCTTTTCGCCCTAAGTGGGATGGGTATTCCCAGACGTGGGACCCGTGCTCACTACGCCACTGGAGTCTAGCTATCCTGGCTGATGACGGCTGATAGCCAGAAACCGGTCCTAGGATGCTTGATTCCGGTCCAGGGAAGACATGGCTTGGCAGTTCGGGCTGGACTGTTCCCATGAGGCACAGGGTCAAGACTGATTTGCATATGGCCATGTCTAAACTGGGGTGGTGTAGTGGGCAAAAGAACGATGGATTTAACCCAGATCTCTTGACTGGGGGAGAATGTCTGCATTGTCAGCATTCCGTCCATCAATTGTTTGTTGTAACAGTCAATGGTTGTAGGCATGAGCTGTGTAAAAGCCTTACTGATCTTATTAAAAAGAATAGTTCGATAAAAGTATGTGCTACACACTGGAGAAAATTGGGGGCATATCAACAAGGGCTTTATCTCTGCTTTTTTGGCTTTAAAAGCCAAAAAAGCAGAGATAAAACTAGCGCCCTATCAACAACAGGCTGCTAACATGCAAATTTGCATGTTAGCACCCTTTTACTCTACGCTTCCCCTTGCATCTCTAATGAGATGCAAAGGGGGCGTTCCAGAGTAAAATAATAGGAGAAACGTCGCTAAGCGACATTTCTCCTATTATCAAGAATGTCGCTAACCCTGTTAGAGACAAAAAAAGCAGCGCTAACTGCGGTTAACGCTGCTTTTTTACGTCTGGTATTTTTCTGACTTAGCCATGATATCCTATGGAAGGAGGATATCATGGCTAAGTTTGCCTGTCCCTATCAACAAGGTAACGTGAGATTATCGCTGGGTTTCCAGCGATAATCTCATGTTAGCCTGTTAGCGTGAGGATTTTTATCGCTATTGAGATAAGCGTTGCTAATAGCACGCTATCTCAGCGATAAAAATTCACGCTAGCCGGCGATAATTATCCTAGCGCTAAGTGCGCTTAGAGATAATTATCGCCGGTTGTTGTTGATATGCCCCTTGGTTCCCTCGATACACGATGGATTCACTGAAAATAGAAATGTATGGTATATAACTTATGCCAGTGTTGGATTTAGGATTTAGTAATACATGCACAGAGAGGTACCCCCTGAAAACCTCCCAGCCACCGTTGTACTGACTGACTGCTTTTCGTCGACCTGCTACCAGAGACAAGGTTCTTACCTCAAAGGTTGAGGGCCTTTGCTTTTAGGAGGCCAGAAACCAAGCCTGCTCAGGCAGCCCCTCCCACAGGATGACCTGCAGATTAACATCCCACGGCCACGGGTATGCAAATCTGGCTTCTCTCACAAGAAAGAAACCCAACCCCTTTTGTCCTGAGCCCTTTGGCACCTGGATGGGTGGAAAAGAAGCTAATCTGATAGGCGTGTTCTCCTGCAGGCTAGTACCACCCCTAAAGTGGGCTACCTGAAATGAACACAACTTTTCAGAGTTGGCCTTCTGGGCGATGGCAAACTTAGGAATACTGGTACAGGGCTATGCCCACTTCCCACAGGAGGTGGTCATATGGGGGGCCTCTGGGTCAATATCCCATTGGCTTCTACCCTACACTCCCCTAACACTGCTAAATTTAGTATTTAGGGGAGCCCCTGGCACCAGAGATTTAGATCCTGCTGATCCAAAAGAAGAAGAAGGGTCGAAGAGCTGCAAAAGCAAGAATTACAGAAGAAGCAAGAGACTTGGCACGAGCCCCGCAGGCCTGTTCGGCTATTCTCGACAATTGCACCAACGTCGTCTTGCCCTGCAAGCTGCTGATCTCCCAAAGCCTGGGAGGATTGTCATCACTTCTCCAAAGATTGAGCTGTTCACCTGCATCTTCAGGTACCAAAGACTGAGCTAATAGGCTCCAATACCATGAAAACCTAACATTGGAAAGCACCACTTCACGCGAGCCGCCTAGCCCAAGCTGAAGTGGGCCAACTGTGCCAGTGTGGTCCCCAGATTCTGCCGACCTACAAAGAAGAAGGACACTGAAGAACCGCAAAAGCACAGACTGTGGAGAAAGCAACTGACCCAGTGCCAGCCCCACCGACATGTCTGCTGTTCCCTTCGAAGTGCGCCAAAAGTCATCTCATCCTGCAGCTGCTCTGCCTCACAACTCCTGCCTTCAACAGAGAACCAGGGACTCCCATAGAGCACTGGAACTGCCCCCCTGCATCCTGCAGGCACCCCAAAAAAGACTGTGAGACTCCGAAACCTCGAAACCCTGATCCTAAAAAGTATTACTGCATCTTCACTCCCGAGCTGAAGTGAGCCAATGGTGCCAGTGTGGTCCCCGGTTCCTCCAGATCCACAGCTCACCTTGGACTTGGCCACTGAGAACTTCCGGACACGCCGGCAGCCTCTGTTTGTAGGCCCCCTCTATAGCGAGTGCTTCCGGTGACTAAAATCCAACACCTAAAGACACCTTGGTACCCATCGCCCCTGGAGAAGAGGACCAAAGTTGTCCCTGAGCCCCGCAAGAGTTGAGCCCCCCAAATTTGGTTTAGTCCGACTGGTAACCCAGTCATAGTTTGCAGCCTCTTTTCCTACGGACCAATCTCCATAGACTTAAATGGGGCACCCGCCGCTGTAATGCACCTCAGCACCCAGCGCCCCAGTGCTGCCAGAAGTGATCTGTTGGTAAGTCCAGAAGATTGGTCCAGTAAATCTCTGTTAAGTGCCCAAATGCAATATATGTTTTTCCTTCAGAGGTTAACATCACACCGAAGTGTTTCAATTACGATTTAAAGTATCAAATTCACCCAACGCTGAAAAACACACCTCTGCATCCAGACGCCCTAGTACCTCCTGAGGTGACCTAATAGTGCTGCCTTGGACCTTGCGCCCTACTCACCTTAAATCCCGGGGAAGGGTTCCATATGTCATTGTTAAGTTATCTGATGCAATGCATGTATTCTCCAAATCTTAGCATTACCGCAAAACGCTTTAATCACAATTTAAAGTATCAAAAACCTGTTTTCTTCAAACATGCCGTTTAAAAAAGTACTTACCTGATTTTGATGATCTTGGTGCCTAAGGTTATATGTAGATGCGTGTTATTATAAATTTGCGTGGATCTCCTTGTTGAGTTGTGTGATCATTTATTGACTAGTGTGTGTATTTGCAGATGTCTAATACTCCTCTCTGATAAGCCTAAGACTGCTCGACCACGCTACCCCCTAGAAGAGCACCTTGGGATTGCTAGAGCAAGCCCCTGTCCACTCGTAAGGGAATACCTGAACTCTTTGCACAGTGTATCTCTGTTTGATATACTATAGAGAGAGCCAGCTTCCTACACTGGCCTCAACTTACACATTTATTTTTTGAAACTCTGGAACAAAGAAATTGGCAGCAAGGAGAAATGTGGTAGCAAATTTGTCCTGCTTAGTTGGTTGCAAAGTCTGTATTTTAAAATATCTTGTGTGGTTAAGGCACATGCTGCAGAGATCTTTGTGTGCCCAGTAAATCTCAGGGAATAATAATAATGGTAAAATAACTCAGGAGGCTAACGCATTTGCTGGAGAGATCTGTGTTTTGTCCAGTAGCATGGAGGGTTAGTATGTCTCCTGCAAAGCACATCATGTGACACACACACAACAGATTTTTATTTCATGTAGATAGGTAAGTGGGTTACTGATTTTAACACAGGGATCCTTTTTTCTTATGTAACACATACTGTACATTGGTTTACACATATATGATTTATTGGCAATGTTTAATGTGTAAGTGTGTTGTAAAGCACTCTGACACCCTGCATTGGGATGAGTCGTGCTATAAAAGAAATAAAACGAAATAGTGGTATTTAAATTGTTATTTGTGTACATATTAGGATAGACCAACACATCTGACATTCATATGTTAAAGTGTATGGATATCTTTTATATATGGGGACTGAACTAAGTCAAAAGCATGCCTCTCTAAGTACTAGTGAAGTCATAAGCTGTGTGCATTTGTTTCCCCTCCATTTCATTTACATGGAGGTGTGAGGCTGCAGGTACCTGTCAGCCAGGGCACTTGAACAAAAGAAGACCTGATGGCCCCTTCACTTCAGCCTTTGTTTTTGTCCCAGCTGGAATTTATAATAACAAAGCCCCCTCTCCTGCCCATTGCTGCGCGGAACTAAAGCAGACAACCTGCCGGCTCTGCTGAATGTATATTTCAGTGGGGCCCAACTTATTGGCAGGGTGGACGGCATCCAACATGTGAAAAGAGTGGGTAGACGCAGTATACCTGTGTGTTTCCAGACTTGAGCCCTGCACTGCTGCATTGAGTAATGTTTATTAGAAGTGATTTCTGATCCCCTCCCCACCGCCCTGAGGACAATGGCAGCAGTCACTGGAAAAAAACAAGCAAATTGTGAAGGGCCCCCTTGTTCACACACCACGTTAGCACACCCCTCATCCCACCTGCCGGGGTCGGACTGGTGTATTATAGGGCAATCAGGCAGTCCCCGGTGGGCAGGTCTAACAGAGCAGTGTGTGGGCCGGTTTTTAGCAGCAGTGAGCATGCTTATGGTCAGCTGAGCTGTTTTTTACTGTTATTTCCGTGATATTACCACAGACATTGCTTGCAGCAAACACAAATGCATGCAGTCTCCAACACATTGCAAGCAACCCATACAGCTTGTCTTTAAAAGTTCAAAACTGTCATAATTAGCAGATGTGGTCCACTTTCTTTAGCTTTGAGGGGCCGTATTGCAGAGAGTGCCCTGGTGGCCCACGTGCACCTGCTTTATGCACTCCGGGGCACTTAGCGATTACAGCAGGGCCGCAGGTGCTTGTGCGGCCCCTTCTGTAATACAGATAGCGGTGGCGCTCATGCAGCATCAGTACTATCTCAAGAGAGCGTTCCCTCAATTGCATGGTGGCGTGGCTTCATGCAAATGAGGACATCTCTTTACCTCTGTACCGTATTATGGATGCAGGCGCAAAGGCAAGGAAGCTATCAGGAGGCGCACTCAAAGTGCGGCACAAAAGAGTGGCATACTGTCAGTGCACCCCCTGACAGCAGATTTCTGGAGGGGGAAAAGTGGGTCACCCCAGACATCCCCCTGCAGGTGGGTGCTGTTACTCACCTGCAAACGGAGCTCTAATTCCTTCCTCATAGTGCAGGCGGGGTGCCTCATGCACAATGTAACATGGAGTGACTTTTAACAGCTTCTCCTTATTTCACTTGAATGTGCAGCACCCAGGGCAGTACGAGTTCCCGGCTGCCCTGAGGGCAGCACATTCTCTGTTATAGTGCGCACTTTCCCGGTTTGCACACGGCGCCCCTATTTGAAGTTGAGCCATGGCGCAAACAGGAAATGTGCACTCTATGTGTAATAAAGGCCCTGGTTCACTCGGGGGGGTCAGTTTTATTTTGGTGTCTGGGCCAATTCTTGACCAGTCTGCCCCTGTCATCTACCAAAGAAAGGTGACAGCTGTACTGGGTGGTTAACCTCCCCGTTATCCGCCAGCTTCCCTTTTTAGGTCTCGCCTGGCGTAGGCTGCGTGCATGCGCAGTCTCGCTGGCGAGATTTAATGAGTTGTGGATTTTCTGTAAGGGGCATTAAGCCCCACCCCTCTTTTCCATTGGCTGGCGTCACAGTTTATGCTAAATGGTTGCCAGCCATTGGAAAAGAGGTGTTGGTGACGTATTTGCTTGGCTTTCTGAGTCGTCGCATTTGGACGGCCTGGCCTGCTTTGCCTTCGTCGCAAAAGGTTTCTTATCTTTATGGGGCCAAACACATGGCCCCATAAAGACAAGAAACCTTTTAGCAGGCGAGAAAGCCGAGCAAATACGTCATGGCGAGCGCTGTTGTTTGCTTCACTTCATTCACTATAATGTTTGTTCCCCCCTACCAACCCCAATAGTTAACTCCCTCATCCCTTGGGCATATTCTTCACTCATCTAGCGATCTCAGTCGCGGTCTCAGTTAGGTCAGATTTAGTACCCCTGCCTCTCACACCACATTCTTCCCACCTCTTCCCGCTGCCTCTCCCTTTCAATGTCTACACAATTCCATCCCCTGTAAGCACCCGCTCCTGTGGAGCACAAAGGCCAGTACTATGGTGTCCGCTCTTCCATTGGACGCACCATCTCCTTCTCTGGGTGGGCGCCATGGACACATTACTGTGGGGGTAGTCATTCATTGCAGTGCATAAGAATGCCTTCACACAATGAGGGATAAACAATAGAGAGGGCGGCGTTTGCTCTCTGGAACCCGGTCAGCCTGGGGGCGGCACATGTGCCGGAGTACCCATAAGTATAGATAATTAGAGGCGCTTGGAGGAATCGCTTTTTGGGGGATTATTTGGGTTCACGACAATGGACACAGATTATTTGGGGACAACAAGGGGCAGCGCCACCCTCCTTCCTCCTCACCTTCTATTCCGACGGGGTCCATCTGCACATGCCGGGTGCTATCTGCATAGCTACAAAACAAAATATTGCTAGCACAGCAGTACGTAACTAGTACCGCGTGACCTGCCGGTGTGATCATCTGATTTCGAACTGCATGCAGGGAAATGTAGTCCTTTCGCCCTTCCCGTCATATTTGGCCAATGGAAGTTGTAACTCGGCGTCAGGGGCGATTGAGTAAATTCCCGTCTGCGTCTTTTTCCGTGCTGCGTCGCGTGGCCTGCCTGCCGAGTCAGCTCTTTGGTTCCTCAGATCAGTGAGGGTAGAGGAGGTAGTTAATTTTGGTCGTTTTATATGGCGCGAACTCGACCCGAAGGTATCGGACCGCTTCACATGAGCACCAGTTGCTTTACAGACGGACACATTGATTCATTCTGCCACAGGGAAATTAAAGGATTTGCCCACAATTACAGGATGCTTGTGTCTCCCACCAGACTCTGGTTCCCCAACTTCAAAGTCGCCGCTCTAGCCGGATGGACAACGATTTAGTGGGGGTGGGATTGGGCCGACATAGCAGGGATAAGAGAGTCACTGTGGCCAGAGAGAGAATAATCACATTCACTTTACCGTTTTCCAAGTTGGTAGGTCACAGCTGTCACACTGTGTGAGCAGAACCACGAATGGGTTACGTGTTACAAGGGTGGGGTTGCTACGTTGAATCGTCTTCACTGTTCCCGCCTTCGTCTGTTTTTTCATGTGAAAATAGCAGGCAAATAACGGGGCCGCCGCCAGAGCGTTGTCTTGTATGAATTAAACACACCAGGATATCGATCGGGTGGAGTCTCGGCTCAGAAAGCACGCACAATATCTGCTTTGTTCCAAATGGCTCTTGTTGAGTTTTAAAGTTCACCCCAGAGGCTTTGAAGCCCCCAAGTGTAGTCTGGCAGAGGTGTGCATACTTCACCTGCATTTTTGTCTCCACTTTAAAACGTGCGCTGGCCTGCGCGTGCTTGTTCTGCTGTTTGAGAGTGACCACCAGACCAGGTCTCATTGTGTGCTCTTGCGCATGCCTCTCTGAGAGGAATGCGCCCAATGTTATTTCATCACTGGATGTGCAGTTGTCAAAATAGAATACAGCGTAGCTTTAGAAAAATAACAACATTTAAAATTCCATCGTTATACGATATGTTTATATCGTTAGTTACCTGACCTTTGGGAGAGATATCTGCCCCAGAAGATAGGTTTAAAGGTTCTTTAAAGAATATATCTTTGCATGCCATGCTGTTGATCCTCTGCAGTTTAGCTAAGGTTCACAATATAACATATTGTTTTTATACAGCATTTTCCTACCTCTTGTGAGGCCCAAAATACTCTAGTACCACTACATACAAAGATGCAGAATGCATTAATCCAAAGTTACACTGGGATTTTTCGATCTATTGCTTCCTCTCACATAGTGTTTTTCCCATTAGATCAAATGTTTTGTTGACTTTCGAACTGCTGCAGTCTTTTTTGCTTTTTTGTGTTGTCATTAAAAAAATGCTGTCTGAACCACTGCTCCCAGAGAATCCTCAGCGTCTTGGATCAGCACTGTATGAATTTCACATTGAAGGCCGCAACAGTATTTCTGACACACAGTTGCAGGGAAAGCCAGACATTATTCCTCACTCGGGCTCCCTGGGGCAATGAACCCTTCCACTGCAGATGATCTATGAGCTCGGCCCTCAGGGTGAACTGAGTGTTGCAGCATGTTCAAACTGCGGATGAGCTGTTCACGGTTTTCTCTCAACAAATGTGATTTTTTTTGTGTAGCCAATAAAGGCATGTTATGTGCATTCAGTTGTGTAATGGAGAGTGCTTAATTTGAGCTGGTGGTTGCAGGTGGGGCCCACTGGCACTCATTTATGGGGACCGTCATTCATTTGTACTCATCAGACTTTGATCCAGAGCAGTAGGGATAAACACACAGAAGAGGGAAGCGAGAAAGATGAAAACAAGCATTTGCAATGCAATAGGTCTCGCAGTTACACGAGTTAAAGCTATTGGCATTGTTAATGCCAATGCCTTTTATTTATGTTTTTATAACGAAAACAAATGTAAAAGGCATTGTTATTTGCAATGTCAATAGCTCAAACTCGCGTAAATGCGAGACCGATTGCATTGCAAATGCTTGTTTTCCTCGCCTTGTTGTTGGGTGCGACTGGCTCCAATGACTAACATTTCTTTTTTACAGCACTGCAAGGCCTGGAAATACTAGCGGTTACTATTTCACAATTTATGGTACATAATTTACGGCCAGCGGGATGATGTCACTCTGCGCGGGCTCCGCCATGAGCCAACCTCGCTGCCCTGCCTCCCGCTTAACACTATCTCCAAGGAATGAACATTGGACTCATTGAGCTGTTTCCCCCCGCATGCTGACTGATATCACCACTGGAAGAAGAGTCAAGCACGGCAGAGCCCATGCTTAAACAAGCATTGGCAAAGCCAGTAGGTCTCATCTTTAAAAGCAAGTGCTGACATAATGTCTTTGTTAATGGTTTTTATTTTATTGTTCTAAAAAGCCGTTGGCCATGATAGGACATTAAAACTAAAAATCAAAAAATGGCTGGTGGTGGATCACAACGCATGTAGCATGTTTTTGCCTTGAGTGGTACCCTCTGGGCAACAGTGGGTGTGGCAGGCACTGTGAGGTCAAATTTACTGTTCTAACTCTAAAATTGGGGGAAACTGCAACTTTCCCAAAACTAGTGACGAAGGCTTACACACTGTTCTTTTTTTTTTTTTAAATATAAGCGCATGGTAGTCGCATTCACTGAAAACCCTTGCAGATGCTCTTTTACCAGTGCCGGGGGTTGTCCTTATGTAACTCACTTTGCGCCTTGTATTACTCGCAGTTACAGTATCTAGTCCACAGTACGCCCAACATTTCCCCAATATCTTCCGGTGTTTCTTGGGGCATCCTCGGGCTCATTAAATCAGTTACCCCAATTTTGCGGAACAGTCCATGCCTGCCCTCCACTCCTTCATCGAGGGGGCTTCTGGTGGCCACCAGGATCTGGCCATGTCTCTTTTGGCCACCAGTGTGCCCAGCCCCAACAAGGTCCGGTCCCCTCTTAGGCCACCCATGTCATCCACCCGACTCAACAGTGCAGCTCTTGGTGATGCCTCAAGCATCTGGCCCAGAACCGCTGGCAAGGCAGCGATTACAGACAGCCAGTACTTCTGGATGATAGGACGCTCCCAAACCATGTGATAAAGGTCACCCACATCTCATCACAACTGGTGCAGCAGGAGTCCGGACGTTTGTGGGCTCTCCACAAACGCTCAAGTGTGTAATGGGCGCAGTGCAAGTAATTCAATTGAACAAGAAGCAGCTGGGCTCAAATGGCTAAAGGCCGCAGCGCCATACACGCCGTCTTCCACTCCTCCTCGTCCAGCAGGCCCAGCCATCCCTCCCAACGCTCCCTCAGATGCCTCAGTGTACATGGAGAATGATTTACCAGATTTCTATTTGTCCTGGAGATGCCACCCCTAGTCAGTGTGCCGAAAGGTAGCCGGGCCTCCCAGCAGTAGTATTCTGGAAGTTCAACCAGTGCCTTACTGTACCCGGAAGCCCATGACAGAGTTGGAGGTGTTCAAAGAATAGTGATTTGTGAAGGGATAACCTCTGTGTTGGAAACGGGTATCATGGTGCAGAGCGGGCGGGCCAAACTCTGGAGGAAATGTGCAAAGCATCCACGCAGTACACACAGGCGACACACAAGGCACACTACAAAAAGAGACGCTACACAAGTTTGTGTGAAAAGAACTTTTGTATTGTCAAAACACAGTATGTTTGGTAATCTCTACACGGCGCCAACTGGCGCTGGGTCAAAAGGTACAGGGGGGAATTATATACAGGGCAGGGCCAATCGGGCCCCTGCTGGAATCATTGCGACATAGAAGACAATAAAAATAAGTCCATCAGCCTCAAACCTGCAAGAAAATCATCATGGCATAACATTAGGCAATAGTCCGGGTCACCTGTAATAAAAACATCATGGCATTCCCCTATGCATCACCAAAGTGAGTGACCCCGGAGCCTGAGGCCGAAATTCAGGTAGGCAGTTCATTGACACATTAAAACCTGGCAGCTAAACATAGCGCTGCACATAGCCAATCAATAGCGCGTCACATAGAGCCTTTTAACATAGCGCTGCACATAGCAAGGCAATAGCGCTTTAAAACATGGCATCGGACATAGCGCTGCACATAGCAAGGCAATGGCGCTCTAAAACATGGCATCTAACATAGCATTGCACATAGCAAGGCAGTAGCGCTTTAAAACATAGCATTTGACATAGCGCTGCACATAGCAAGGCAGTAGCGCTTTAAAACATAGCATTTGACATAGCGCTGCACATTCCTATAAAAACAGGCACTCCCTAACAAGTTAGCAGTCCCAGACAGTACAGTCACGGAACATGGGGGCCCCTCCTCTGGGACTCTCCATTCAAAGTTAGGCCCCAAATGTGGTATCTGGGAGCCCCCCTCCAGGGGCTCTCGAGTTAGCAGTGGTGTGGCCCACAATAAGACGGCCCAGCTGGCGCAGCCCGCCAGGGTATATCGACCCCTGGGACTCCTGGGCGCAACAATGCTTCCTGCTTCGTTGCCGCTGCCCTCTGTCGGACGGGGCAGCGGGGAGGACCAGTCCGGGCACTGGGGGCGGGCACCGGCAATGTACCCCGAATTCACCCCCCTACCACTCGACATTACAGCCCCACTCACCGGCTCACTGAAGGGCTCCTCGGGCCAATTAGGCACACGTTGCAGCGGTACAGTCACACTGGTGCAGGGGGGGGCGGGCACCGGCAATGTGCCCTGTCGCCCTCTCAATTCCCCGCTCCTCAAAAGGCCCCTTCGGTGCAGCCGCCCGCTTCCGCGGTGCAGCTGTGAGGGCTGGGGCTGGTGCAGGCACTCGCTCGGCTTCAGGGGGCCTCAGGTACCGACCCCGTACCTCGAACGGCCCCCACCGGTCTCCACATGTAGCCCCACTCACCGGCAATCCTTGAGGCGGTCTCGTCTTCACCCGGGTTCCGGCGGACTCTCCTCAGGTGCAGGGCTCTCCTCAGGTGCAGGGCTCTCCTCCGCTCACGGGGAGCCCTGCGGACGCCAGCTCCTTCTTCGGCTTCACCCGGCCCCCTCCTGGGACCCGGGACTTCGATCTGGAGCCTGCGAGGCTCTGGGCCAGCGCGGGGTAGGCTCCCGCCTGGCGCCACTTCAGAGGCAGCCTTCCTGTCCCGGCCGGGCTTCGATGCAGCTCCACCCACGTCCCGGCCGGCTGCCTGACTTCCGCGTCGCGTCTGTGGCGCGGCCTCTCCCCGGGCCGCAGCGGTGAGTTGGCGCAATCTTCTCCTTGCGGGGGCAACACGGGGTAGGCTCCCATTTTCAAATAAGGCGCCGATACGGGGTGGGCTCCCGTTCCATCAAAGGTGCATGCAGAGCGCCGCCATGACGTGGGGTAGGCTCCCGCGGCGCTGGCAAATCAACAGTTCTCCCGGGCCACACCGCGCTACCGGGACACGGGGTATTGCGCTTACCAAGAGCTAGGCAGCCCCCTCAGCTCCAGGACATAAGACAATGCGCCTTTTCCCCGAGGCGCTCCACACGTAGCACCCTCCATTTCAAGCACTAGGCAGCCCCCTCAGCTCCAGGGGCATCAGGCAGCTGGGATTACAACACTCACCAGCAGAGCACAATCCATGCCACTGTAGCGCCCACCGGATATAGTGCTCCCCTTCCACAGGCAGCTTGTAAATAGCGCTCTCTCTCCGCAGGGACTGCAGTCCGGGTCCCACGAGGCGCTTGCTGGCTCCTGCACCCTTGGTTGAGGGTTTCTCAAGGGGGGGAAGTTGAGTTGGTGGCTGAAGGCGGACTAATTAGTCTCTGCCCGTCGTCCCTGGGTTCTCCGCTCGCTGGGTCAGATCAGTGGGTTAGTTCAGGATCCCTCACTCACTTAAAAGGCAGCGCCTAAGCCCTGTCACTTTCAGAGGCATAGGTCCCTGACTAAACCCTACCGCCTAAAACTCCGGCGTAGGCTTCTACAGGTCTGCGTTGCCCCAACTATAGCTTTCCCTCGCCCTGGGGACAGTAGAGGGGGGTAGGTAGGCTCAGGGCCCAGCACACAGGCCCATGTGGCGGTAACCCCTGGCAGCAGGTCCCCTCTCTCTCAGGGCCACCCTCTGACTGAGCACATGGCAGCCCAGCTCCGCCCTTTATACGCCCCTCACCCCACCTTCCAGACAATGCCAGAAGCTTCTAGAAGCGTCTGGGGAGACTGGCTCTAACTGGCCTAGGGGGAGGGGTAGAGCACCCTGGGTGCCAGGCTTTCCTCCAAAAGTGGGGGTTGCTGGGAAATAACCACTAGACTGTTGACCCAGCTCAGTCAAACGGCACAACCACACAGCTTTGGCATCCATTTTAAAAATTACATATTTAAAATGGGGAAACTCCGTCTGCGTACATTATCACACAGCTTTCAATCTTGCATTTACACATCATGAGATTTCCCAGAAAAGCGAAACATTTCGGGGGAAAAGGGCCAAGTCCAACACAACCCCCTTCCGGCCAAAAGCCAGGGTAGACCGATCAATGCCTTGATGGGCTTCCCTGCTTAGGGCGAGAAAAGGTGGACGCAGGCCCGCAACTGCAGGAGCACCCGCAGGTTCTCCTCCACTCTGGAACCCGATGGTTCCCTCTTTCAAACCTTCCTCGACCGACTAAGCCACCACCCGGGGGTTCCCTAGCTGGTTGTGGCCAGGACTGGCCCCTTGGTCATCCAGATGTCTCTGGCCCTTGCGGTCTCACAGAGTGGGGGGCAGTAACCCCAGGCCCGTAGTACCCGTTGACCACTCTCCTCCTCCTCCTTGCAGTACCAAACTGCCACTGGTCCTCCGACCTGGGGTCTGCACCCTCAGGCTGACCAGCCATCAGGGGCAAGGCTCTCCTCCCCCTACCTCTCCTTCTGGGGTTCCTCACCCTATGCGAGGCACCCTCAGACCACCACTCTCTCCCCAGTCCAGGGCCTTGACCCCTCAACTGGTTCCCCAGCCTAGGGTCTAAACCCTTAGGCTGCACCAGTGCCAGGGGCGAGTCCTCCCTCCCCCTGCACTCCCTCCCAGAGTTCCGCACCCTCCCAACGGGAGAAGTACCCCTGGAAGACCCTTCTGGGGTGACACTGCTAACAGATGTCCCACCCGCCAGGTCAGGCAGTACCCATCCCTGGCCTCCCAACCCAGGATCTAAGTCCTGTGGCTGAGCCGGTGCCCGAGGCGAGACCTTCCTCCCTCTGCACCCCCTTCCAGAGTTCCGCACCCTCCCACCTGGAAAAGTACCCCTGGAAGTCACTTCTGGGGGGACACTGTTAACAGATGCCCCACCCGCCAGGTCAGGCAACGCCTGAACCTGGCACCCCAGCCCAGGATCTAAACCCTGTGACTGGGCCGACCCCAGAACCCCAGGTGCTCTGATTACAGTCGCCCCTGGTTCTCCTGACACTAGGGGCTCCCCTTCACTGGGCGGCACATCAGGACAGCATAGGCTCCCAACCTGGGGCTCCCTTGTGGAACTCTCCAGGCCCTGAGACTGCGGTTGGGGCACCTCGGGACACCTCCCCGTCTCACTCCTTCCTATAGATAGGACGTGAGGCCCTACAACCCTCTCTCTTTCCGGGGACCTAGCTGGGCTATTCGCCACCTCTCCCACCTCGCTGGGTTGGAAGATCCCTGCACCACCCCTTTCAGGGTCACTCCCCAATGCCTCCTCAGACACCCTGGCACTCACCCAGAGGTCTGCCTCCCGTGCAAGCTCCCTGGGGTCGGAGAACCCACACTGTAACAGGTGGTGACGCAACCTTGGGAAACAATTCCCGAGCATGTGCTCCTTGATGACTGCCTGGCACAGCCCTTCCCAATCACTCACTGCACTCCTCACCACCCAATCCTCCAATGCAGTCCAACACACCTCCGCAAACTCCCCCCAGGACTGGTGGGACAGTTTTCCCCTGCCCCTGAACACTACCCTGTCCCCCTCCTTCTGGGAATCAGGCGCCATCTCCTGGGCTCTGGGAGTGGGACACCCTACATTGGATCCACTCTCGCTGCCACCACTGGATCCCACCCTCACCGGTGAATGCAGACCACAGAAACCACTCTCAGGGGACAATCTACACTCCCGAGCTAGTCTCTCCCTGGCAAAGGTCCTCTCTGCCTCAGCCATCCTTTCCTGCGCTAGGACCCTTTCGGTCTCTAGCTTCTTCTCCTCCACACTCAGCCGTGCTAGCTCCACCCTGAGCCTTTCCAGCGCCAGCTGATGCTCCCTCTCTTCCCTCCTATCCACCCACTCTAATGGGGACAGGGAAAGGGACGGGGCAGTGCCCCCGGGACTGGACCCAGCACGGGACTCCCTAACTCTGGTGTCCTCCCTCGCTACTGGCGTCTCCCCCGATCATCTTCTTCCTCCTCGTCAGTGTCACCCCCCTCCTGGGCCCCCTCACTGTCGGAGTCCTCCCCTCTCTGGAGGTCCTCCTCCGGGTCTCCACTAAATCCACCCTTTAAATATGCAGAGGGGTAATCTGACAGGTCCCCACTGATCTCTAAGGGTTCCCCCCTCTTGAGGGCCTCATAGAGAAATAGCTTCCGGCGTGTGTTGCCTACTGGGGGTATCCCTCTCTCTCTGCAGATATACATCACTTCTTGCTCCGTTTACTCCCCAAGATCATCCTCGTTGTAGGTTAACCCCATCCTGGCGAGGTACACCCAGGACACACCACCCACAGTGCAACAGGGGAACACAATTTAAAAACACCACTTCTAGGAGGAAAGCACAATCAAGGAAAAAACAATAATTCCCAAAACCCTGAGATTACATCACGGCTCAGTTTGCAGTGCAACCCGTTGTCGCTGCGGTACTGCGCAAACACAAGTCCTATCCCACCGCTGAACACCAATGTTGGAAACGGGTAGCTTGGTGCAGAGCGGGCGGGCCAAACTCTGGAGGAAATGTGCAAAGCATCCATACAGTACACACAGGCGACACACATGGCACACTACAAAAAGAGACGCTACACAAGTTTGTGTGAAAATAACTTTTGCATTGTCAAAACACAATATGTTTGGTAATCTCTACACGGCGCCAACTGGCGCTGGGTCAAAAGGTACAGGGGGGAATTATATACAGGGCAGGGCCAATCGGGCCCCTGCTGGAATCATTGCGACATAGAAGACAATAAAAATAAGTCCATCAGCCTCAAACCTGCAAGAAAATCATCATGGCATAACATTAGGCAATAGCCCGGGTCACCTGTAATAAAAACATCATGGCATTCCCCTATGCATCACCAAAGTGAGGGACCCCGGAGCCTGAGGCCGAAATTCAGGTAGGCAGTTCATTGACACATCAAAACCTGGCAGCTAAACATAGCGCTGCACATAGCCAATCAATAGCGCGTCACATAGAGCCTTTTAACATAGCGCTGCACATAGCAAGGCAATAGCGCTTTAAAACATGGCATCGGGCATAGCGCTGCACATAGCAAGGCAATGGCGCTCTAAAACATGGCATCTAACATAGCATTGCACATAGCAAGGCAGTAGCGCTTTAAAACATAGCATTTGACATAGCGCTGCACATAGCAAGGCAGTAGCGCTTTAAAACATAGCATTTGACATAGCGCTGCACATTCCTGTAAAAACAGTCACTCCCTAACAAGTTAGCAGTCCCAGACAGTACAGTCACGGAACATGGGGGCCCCTCCTCTGGGACTCTCCATTCAAAGTTAGGCCCCAAATGTGGTATCTGGGAGCCCCCCTCCAGGGGCTTCAAGTTAGCAGTGGTGTGGCCCACAATAAGACGGCCTAGCTGGCGCAGCCCACCAGGGTAGATCGACCCCTGGGACTCCTAGGCGCAACTATGCTTCCTGCTTCGTTGCCGCTGCCCTCTGTCAGCGTGGGGGCAGGCACCGGCAATGTACCCCGACATTAGAGCCCCACTCACCGGCTCACTGAAGGGCTCCTCGGGCCAATTAGGCACACGTTGCTGCGGTACAGTCACACTGGTGCAGGGGGGGGCGGGCTCCGACAATGTGCCCTGTCGCCCTCTCAATTCCCCACTCCTCAAAAGGCCCCTTCGGTGCAGCCGCCCGCTTCCGCGGTGCAGCTGTGAGGGCTGGGGCTGGTGCAGGCACTCGCTCGGCTTCAGGGGGCCTCAGGTACCGACCCCGTACCTCGAACGGCCCCCACCGGTCTCCACATGTAGCCCCACTCACCGGCAGTCCTTGAAGCGGTCTCGTCTTCACCCGGGTTCCGGCGGACTCTCCTCAGGTGCAGAGCTCTCCTCAGGTGCAGGGCTCTCCTCCGCTCACAGGGAGCCCTGCGGACGCCAGCTCCTTCTTCGGCTTCACCCAGGCCCCCTCCTGGGACCTGGGACTTCGATCTGGAGCATGCGAGGCTCTGGGCCAGCGCGGGGTAGGTTCCCGTCTGGCGCCACTTCAGAGGCAGCCTTCCTGTCCCGGCCGGGCTTCGATGCAGCTCCGCCCACGTCCCGGCCGGCTGCCTGACTTCCGCGTCGCGTCTGTGGCGCGGCCTCTCCCCGGGCCGCAGCGGTGATTTGGCGCAATCTTCTCCTTGCGGGGGCAACACGGGGTAGGCTCCCGTTTTCAAATAAGGCGCCGATACGGGGTGGGCTCCCGTTCCATCAAAGGTGCATGCAGAGCGCCGCCATGACGTGGGGTAGGCTCCCGCGGTGCTGGCAAATCAACAGTTCTCCCGGGCCACACCGCGCTACCGGGACACGGGGTATAGCGCTTACCAAGAGCTAGGCAGCCCCTTCAGCTCCAGGACATAAGGCACTCACCAGCAGAGCACAATCAATGCCACTGTAGCGCCCACCGGATATAGCGCTCCCCTTCCACAGGCAGCTTGTAAATAGCGCTCTCTCTCCGCAGGGACTGCAGTCGGGTCCCACGAGGTGCTTGCTGGCTCCTGCGCCCTTGGTTGAGGGTTTCTCAAGGGGGGGGAAGTTGAGTTGGTGGCTGAAGGCGGACTAATTAGTCTCTGCCCGTCGTCCCTGGGTTCTCCGCTCGCTGGGTCAGATCAGTGGGTTAGTTCAGGATCCCGCACTCACTTAAAAGGCAGCACCTAAGCCCTGTCACTTTCAGAGGCATAGGTCCCTGACTAAACCCTACCGCCTAAAACTCCGGCGTAGGCTTCTCCAGGTCTGCGTTGCCCCAACTATAGCTTTCCCTCGCCCTGGGGACAGTAGAGGGGGTAGGGAGGCTCAGGGCCCAGCACACAGGCCCATGTGGCGGTAACCCCTGGCAGCAGGTCCCTTCTCTCTCAGGTCCACCCTCTGACTGAGCACATGGCAGCCCAGCTCCGCCCTTTATACGCCCCTCACCCCACCTTCCAGACAGTGCCAGAAGCTTCTAGAAGCGTCTGGGGAGACTGGCTCTAACTGGCCTAGGGGGAGGGGTAGAGCACCCTGGGTGCCAGGCTTCCCTCCAAAAGCCGGGGTTGCTGGGAAATAACCACTAGACTGTTAACCCAGCTCAGTCAAACGGCACAACCACACAGCTTTGGCATCCATTTTAAAAATTACATATTTAAAATGGGGAAACTCCGTCTGCGTACATTATCACACAGCTTTCAATCTTGCATTTACACATCATGCGATTTCCCAGAAAAGCGAAATATTTCGGGGAAAAAGGGCCAAGTCCAACACTCTGTTTGGAGGTCCTGGAAAGATTTAATGTAGTTGACCACCCAAATGTCACACAATCGGGAAATGCAATGTTGTCCCACCCTTAATCCCTGAGAGCTGTGCGACCTGGTCTAGCCATCCACCAACCCATAGTGGGGTTTCCTACACTTTCACTGATCCCCACACTATATGCAGTTCTGCTGCCCACCTTGGGTGCCCAAAAGGTCCAGAGCACAGAGGTTGTCTCACTCTTGGTTCTACTTTTCATACAACTCCCCCCACCTGCCGCTCCCAATTCACTATACCATATGCCTCACTTCAGTCTGTTCAAGCTTCCTCTCCCGCCTGTCCGTTCTCTTTTGCTGAGGCCTCCTTGTCCTTCACCATTCTCCTATATCTCTCACACTGAGTCTTTGCTCCAGGGATCTCCACCATCCTCCAGCCATCGAGCCACTCCCACACAGCCTCTGGGGTGGTAAAGAAACAGGCCTTACCTTCCGATTCCACCCGGAGACATGCTGGAAACAGCATGGGGTATTTCACACCCTTGTCTCTCAGTGCTTTTCTTTCGCTGACATAAAACTCTGCCTAAGCGCCTGGGTTTTAAGACGTGACGTCCGTAAAAAAACGAATCTGGGTGTTTTCGAGCAGCACTGGTGGGGCTATACGAGCGGTTTGAAGGATTGCGTCTTGGTCTTTATAATTACAGAGATGTGCTATCATGGGTCGAGGTGGCGCTCCCGGCCTGCTGGCGCATCCACCCGGTACCCTGTGGGTCTTTCCACAGAGAAAAATTTGGAAAGCCCCCGTGGCTGGAGCTTTTGTTGCATAAGATTTTCCACAAATAGGTCAGGCATCTGTCCTTCTGCTCATTTTCTGGACTCCAAGAATACGGATGTTATTGCGCCGTGATCTCCCTTCTTGGACCTCCAGTCTAGCTTCCAGGGTTGAGGTGAGTGCTTGAATTTCTTTTATTTGAGCCTTAAGCGCTGTGGTGTCCTGCACTAGTGATTTAATAGTATTTTCCACCTTGTGTACTTTTGCACTCATGTTGCGTAGGATCGCTCGGATCAAAAACACTTCTGTTGAAACAGAGTCCAATCGAGACTCCAGGGCTGCTTGTACTCTTTGTATTGCAGCAATTACATCATTGAGAGAGAGAGAAGGTCCATCAGCCACCGCCCCAACTCCGGAGGGGGCGTTCCTGAGAGTTCTCTCTTGCCTCCACACTCCTCTGAAGTGTGAACTTGATTGGTGTGAGGCCTTCATGCTTTTCCCTCCTGTCATGATGTGGTGCAGCCACCTTGGGTAAAGCGGTCAGCACAGTCCGGCTACTGAGCTGCCGCCAGCCAGGAATCTACTAGTTACTCCCTGTGGCCTTTCAGGTTGTTCCTTACACACTCCATTTATCCCTCCGCTTCCAATTTGGTGCCCCGCTGGCTAATCTCCTCTCCCTCTTTCACCTCCTAAGTCTTCACAGGTTCTCCAAGTCTCTGAAAGCTGTACCAGCTTCTGCTGGAATGGTAGGGGGGTTCACAGGCCACTCCAGACCAGCAGGAACTAGTCTCAGTCTCCCCACACACTTAAACTTAGGTGGGCCCCTTAACCCTGAGCGTTCAGACTCTGGACGCTGGTCTGGGGGTTTATAAATGCTGGATCCCCCACTTCTGCCACTATACTGAGTGCTTTAGCCCCCCGTGGCCGCTCCTCCTCCCCAATTTGATTGGGGTCTCTTCTGGTCTGTACCTGCTATTTTCTTCTATTATTTTCACCGATTCTTGCTGCTATCGTGATCAGGGCCCTTCTCGCTTCTTTTAAAAAAATATATTTTTATTAAATTTCAAATAAGAGCATCAAATGCAGCTTCAATAACAAAGCAGCTTATCCAGCAAATTATAGTTCACGCTGCTCCCTCTCAAACTCTCTCCCCTCTTCCCACCCTCCCCATCCACCGGTGCGCCGTAAGGTATATACAGTATAATCAATTACAGAATTCCCGGAGCAGTTTAATAACATTATTTAGCAGGGACAGTACTGTACTGGAGGCTCTGAGATCATACACAATAACTGCCGCTATTAGCCTATGGCTAGTCGGTCAATCTATTCAAGTGTGGGAACTGGGACCCCCCGTCCCTCTTCAAGCGAGCCCTCCTCTGAGTCTGAGTCCGGTGTCTGAAGTGCTGCAACTAAGGCCTCCCATGCCCTCGCTGTCTCATACGCTTTGTCGTTATTCATACGTGAGGCTTGTTGCAGTCTAAGTATGCCCTCACTCCGCGCCCATTTGAGCAATTCTGCCCGCCATCTCCCCACCTTAGGTCCCTGGCGTGATTTCCAATGCATAGTAAGCTCCTGTTTAGCCAATACCAGCCCCAAGTTTAAGAATTTGCTAGTGACTTTCGTTCTGGCAGTATGCGGAAACCAATGAAGTAGGCAAGTACCCGGTTCTAGTGCTAATGTCCTATCAGTAATAGTATTTAAGAGGTCCAACACCTCCTCCCAATAGGTTCCCAGGTCCGTGCACCCCCACATCATATGCAGGAAGTCCGCTCCCTCTAGAGCACAGCGCGGACACTGAGCCGCCGCCGCCTCGAAATACTGATTAAGCTTTGCGGGTGTTAGAGACGCTCTATGCAGGACATAAAACTGTATCAATTGAAACCGGGCATTTCTCGTACTTTTCCATGCCCTCTTAACCAGTTGAGCCCATGTATTCTCAGGGATTTCCCTGCCAAGGTCCGCTTCCCATTTCCCCTGTAACGCTCGCAATGGGTCCAAATTCTCTGTCAGCATTCGCCGGTATAAGCATGTTATAGCCTTAAATGAACCCGCGGCCATTACTACATATTGGCATGCCATTGAGGTTCGTGGTTCCGACAAACCCGCCCTCCAATAGCGTTGGATTGCGGCAATAAGCGCTGAATGCAACAAGTAGTCCCCTCGTGGAAGGTCATGCCTATGCCGCAAGTCCTGGAAAGACAACAAGGTCTCGTTCTCGTATAAGTCCCCCAACACCTGTATCCCCAGGACCTCCCAATTTTCCAGCGCTGTCCAGTCCCCTCCATGTGGGAATGCTGTGCGCATACCCAGCGGTATCTCCGGGGCATATGGACGAGCGAAACCGGCCCTACGCTGACTCTGGTTCCAGCACAGCCTCATCATCCGTTCTTCAGTCGTGAGCGGCTCAAGTCACATCTTCTGTTGTAGTACTATAAAAGATAAGATATAATGCGGGACCCAACGACCCTCAGGGCCATCCGGACCCCTGGGCCCTTCTTGCTTCTGCTGCGCTGTTCTGTTGTTCCAGGAGGGGACAGCAATGCACACCACCAGGGAGCTGATGCGAGGTTTCTCTCACCCGGAACCACCGTCAACATCGATGCCTCTCACTATTAGAGGCCGATGATTTGTATGGTTGTCAAGGCCGCCCTTCCACAGCTCCGCCGGGCTCGTGAGCTGCCTTCCCTCCGTGCTCTCCTCTGCTACGCTCACTCTCCGCAGCGTTCGGACGTCTTCTGTTGCCGGGTTCTGGCCAAATTAGTGCCGGATTTTGGGGGGGATTGGAAGGTTGGGGTTTGGAGCCGCTTCAGGCAGCGGCCATCTTCGGTCGCCGGCAATCCACGCCACCCAGTCTGGTGTCTTTGCCAACCCTTTTCAGCAAGAGCAGAAAGCATAGGTCAGCCTTTTAAAAACATGTGCAGCTGATAATGCAGGAGAAACCAATGGAATTTGGTGGATGCAAAATCTGCCTGGCATACTGAAAAGATGGGTGATTCTGCTTTGGTAGGTACTGCAAGTTTGCCCATGATAGTGATATACTAGTCCACACCAAACCACATAGTACAACTTAACAACACACCACATACATCCAATCCACACCACACAATTCCACATCGCACCACAAAATCAACAGCACACCACATAATTAAACTCCACTACATACCACTCCCCAACACAAAATACCATTCCACCTAATTACACTGCACAACACACAATACCACACCACATAATTCCAGTACACCCAATTCCACATAATTACTATCCACATAATCGCACAGCACACCAAGCCACACAATTTGACTACACAAATCCACTCCACACCACACAATTACACAATTACACAATTACACAACTACACAACTAACTAATTCAATCCAACATGCGTAATTCCACTACACACCACATTCATACATTTCATCACACATAGATAAAAGACATTGGGACATATTATCAAGAATGTGTGATAATCATCGCAAAAGTAACTCAACGCAACCTATAACATCGCCGCCTATCGTGGGAATTCACGCCGTGTTAACCAGGCATTCACAACACGGTGGAACCATGCGATAGTCACCAGAGAACGCGTCAAATGGCCACAATAAAATCAACGCCACACCGCAAAAATGCTAAACGCGAATGCCAAAAGTGCTGCGATGAGGCCAATCGCGATACAAAAATCGGCGAAAACGCGTCAGGTGGGAACAATCACCATAACAGTAGAAAAAAACTGACAAACAAATGCCAAACAACAGCCAAGCACAATGGATGTTACCGGAGCAAGTACGGAGGAGAACCAGAACCCCACAAGCCCCCCAGAGGACCTTCCTGGGACCTCGGGGTCAGGGAAGGGCAAGGACAAGAAGAGTAGGAAGAAGCACTTCAGTCCGCAGGATAACAGGATCCTGATTACGGAGGTGGTTGAGCACCATCAACAACTGTTCGTCACCTCCACTGTGTCACTGGCGACAATAAATTGACTATGGCAGGCCATGGTGGACAAGGTGAATGCAATCGGTGTGCTGAAGAGGACAATGGACGAGGTCAAGAGGCGCTGCAATTACGTCAAGTGCAAAACCAAGCTGAAACTCACCAACAACCGGAAGCCAGCAATGCAGACTGGAGGTGGGAGCCCAGCGCCACAGGAGGAGCTGGACGACATGGAGGAAATGGTGTCCACAGTCATCAGTGGGGAGACAGTGGCAGGAGTTGGAGGACCAGACACTGTTCAACAGGACCGGACACAACAGCAGCAGGGTGAGTAACAACAAGGGACTGGGGGCACAGGGGGAGATGGGCACAATGGCACACATGCACAAGTAAGTAGATCACAGCTGTGGACAAACCATGTGCCAGACCCCAACTCCCACCAAGAGAACTATGTACCCAAGTATGCGACATCTCAGCACTGTATGAGCACAGAAGTCAGAGGCACACCGCATGTAAAGGATAAGGGGCAGGCAAATCAGAGCTGCAGGGGCGACTCCCCCAAAATAAGGCACACACACGCCACATGCGCAGCACATCAACACTGACTACAAAGTGGCACAAACCACAGCACGGTCACCACAGAACAAAGGACACAACTGGTGCCGACTGGGTGTAGACACTGGTCAATCACAAGTGGCATTACAGGGAAATGGGAGTTGATAATGTACAAGTACAAACACACAGCTGTGATGTTGTCGAAATGTCCACTGTCCAGCAGCAAATGGGCAGCCCCCCGAAACAGCCACGATGTACACGGTCATGCAGTCTGCATGTAAACATGTAAAATGCAACAACACACATATGAACACATTGTTAAACTGCATCTCCCCTTCACATTGCAGAGGGACAATCACCACCTCCTGCAGAGCAGTCCTAACCTCTCTTCTCTGATGATGAAGAGGACCACAACACCTTTGACTCCGATGCCCTCCGAGAGTTCATTGACAGTCTCCGCAGCACACCTCCAGGAGCAGGGCAGCCGAGCTGCAACGAGGAGAACCCACCCACTGCACAGACCACACTGCAGGCAGCACTCACCACCACGGCTGCCTCCCAGGACCCCCACGAAGAACACATGGCCTTCCAACGCTGTGTGTTGGGATGCCAGGAGCAGCTGGCTGAACAGGTGCAGGTGGGCTTCGACCGCATGGCAGACAAACTAGATGCCATACGTGGGTGTCTAAGTCCCATCAGGGACCACTCACAGTCCCTAACGGACACCCACAGTCCACTCCTCACCCGGGAGTTGGGACTCATGCGGAAGCTCATGGAGAACATGGAGCGGGCCAATGCAGAAAGAGCGGCTGCCACGTCTGCACACCGGCGAGAGGTAGCTGGGTTTCACAATGACCTCAAAACCATCCTCATGGCATTGCTGCCACAAGGCCTGGCGCCGATGCATGCTGCTGCTACCACTACATCCACATCTCCGCCCCCTGAAGTGTCAGTGCCACACAGTGCTACAGACATTCCACCTCCGGCCCCTGAGGTGTCAGTACCACACAGTGCTGGAGAGAGGGCAGCACCACCGACACTTGAGGCACATGAGACAGCAGAGAACGAAGATGCGGATAAATCTGCCCTCGTGGTCAGAAGGAAGTGGTAGCATTCATCTCCGCCTCATGGCCGGTTTCAGCTTGGTTCTGCCCTCTGCATCATCACCTTCCACTGTCCCCCGATACACTCTGCGACACTCACCTTGGACCTCGGCATGGACTGCCATAACCTGTATGATCGCCAATGACACTGCTATCAGACTGCGGGCTGAACTCTTACACTTCCTTTGGGCTGGTCATTCCCTGAATGACTCTGGCTGGCCCTCCACAGGCCAACATTTGAAAGTGGGGTTTGCATGGCCCTGTTCTGCTCCAGATGCAACACTCCGCTGAATGTGCATTAAACATTCCGAATCACACAGATGTGTCATCTCTATGGTCTTTCAAGTGTGGTAGCATGGATGGATGTGGTGTCAGTGAATTCCTCTTACATCCATGTGGCTCATGTCATTGGACTTGGGTCACAGGGTGACACATTGTCGATTGTCGTCCGGGTGACGCAGACGCAACAACAACGTAACACACATTTGTTACTTCCTTGTCCGGCCCCGTACGGATGCACGCATAGACCCCCAGGGTCATTGTACAAACCCTTACGCTGGAGTGGAATACGCCAGGCCAGCCCACTACGCTTACGCTCTAGGGGGGACAACAACGCCACATGTGCCAGGACTCCCCTGTAGTGATCTGCTGCTCACAGGTCTAGTTATCAGCATGCCACGGCCACTCCCTCACGGCTGGTTTACACCCACACCACAACCATCCAGCACACGCGTCACAGCACATGTGACCCTGCCAATAAAAAGGGCCGGACGCACGTGCACGACGCCATTTCCAACCTCTTTCGGTGTGTATCCGTGTGGTGTGCATGTAGGCATGGGGACCCAGGGGCCTGAAACATCACATTCCGCAGGCCCGGAGGGGACATGATGGCGTCCGCACCACGATAACCAATCATAGAGGGTCCATGACTGTGGGGGCGCAGACTTGGTGACACCGGATACACTGCGGCCGGCACAGGCACACCGCCACGGGACGGTGACTTTGGGTGCACTGAGGTAGGGGCACCTTAAGTGCTGAGCGGGTGTGCAGCCTGCGATGATGCCCCATCCCGGTGGTCCGGACGGCTCAGGTTATGTGTGCCCTGCTGGACTGCAGTGTAGGTCTGAGCCAGCGGGTAGCGCGGGCCTACTGCCATGTGGCATCACCTCCTGGATCACAGAGTTAGTGGCACCTATGAGACTGAGCGGGTGTGCAGCCTGCGATGATGCTGGGTGCACTGGTAAGTCCTCTGCCATGGAGTAATCAAGACCCAGCACCAAATGTGAGACCTGGTGGCCTGCGGAGCGGGCTGCATGATGTGGAGGATGCCATGTCTGCAGGCCCCGGGCTTGTGGCTTGCAGCGGTACGTGGTTGGCCCTCTTTTCTACACGCCGGTGGCGGAAGGTGAGCAGTGAGGCCTGTGTGCGCAGGGGCGGGCATGCACCGATGGGCGGTGGGAGGGGCTGGGGTGCAGCTGCCTGGGTGTGCAGGGGTGGTCAGGCCATGATGTCTTGTGCAATTGTATATACTTTGCCATTCAGGTATCTGGACTCTGTTTCAGATGGTGGGTCTGTCTCAGATGTGGAACCTGGTGAACTGCACTACATACCGGCACGTGGTTGGAGACACCGGTGGCAGCAGGTGGGCAATGTGGCCTGGGTGCGCAGTGTCGCCACTCTCTTTTCCTGTCCCTCTCTTCTTTTCTCTAGCTCTCTCTCCCCCTATCTGTTCGTATATCCCTCTCTGTCCGTCTATCTCTCTCCCCCTCTCTGTCCGTCTTTCTCTCGCTCACCCTCTCTGTCCGTCTTTCTCTCGCTCCCTCTCCTTCGCTCTCTCTCCTTCGCTCTTTCTATCCTTCGCTCTCTCTCTCCTTCGCTCTCTCTCTCTCCTTCGCTCTCTCTCTCTCCTTCGCTCTCTCTCTCTCCTTCGCACTCTCTCTCTCCTTCGCACTCTCTCTCTCCTTCGCTCTCTCTCTCCTTCGCTCTCACTCTGTCCTTTGATGTGCGGACACACCTTCTCATCATGATTTTTGTCTTGCAGGCTGTGACCTACATATTGTCCCGAGGGAAGACGACGTGTCTTCATTTCTGTTCTGTGTTTATTTTAATACATTTTCATTTGTTGCTTCGAATGTGAATGTGTGATGCTCATTTTTGTGACGTCACATGCATGTCACCAGATGTGATTGTGCGACGTCATGCGGGTTATCTGGTATATGTTTCTGTGTGGTTGATGTGACATATCTTTGTCCAGGGGTGGGTGGGGGGTGCCCGGAGTGGGATTCCAGGGGGGTGGGGTCATGGGGTTGATGGCGGTGGGTATTGTTGCCCTCTTGGGGCTCCGGGATGCATGTTCTGTGGCTCCATGGCATCTGTTGTTCTTCAGGTGTGGTTCTAGGCTGGGCTCTCTTTTGTGGTGCAGGTTGTAGTCCGACTTTGCACCAGGTCAGAGCAGGTGTTAGTTTCCTGGTGCTAACGCCCCTTATCGCATGTTTTGTGATCTTATCGCAGATCAGGCTGGTCGTTGAGAATGTTGTGGTGTGGTGCTGTCATGGCTTTTTGCTCGGGGAAAGCCTACTCTCATTAGCGATAGTTGTCAGGGTAATCCTTGGCGATGTTTTTTGCGGCTGCTATCGCCAGAAAACTGGTGATATGGGCTGTTTGCACCAGCTTGTGAATGGGGTGGTAAGTTTATCGCAAATTTGGCTGCGTTATGGTGCCGATAACTCGGCGATAGCTCCTTGAGAATATGGCCCACTGCCATTTACAATGCCAAAAGCTTTAACTCAAACAAATGCAAGACCGATTGCATTTCCAATGCTTGTTCTAATATTTGTGACCTGTTTATGGGGAGAGGATCCTCATGCTTCTGACACATTTTGTAAGTGAAGTAGTTGGATCTGTGCCAGTGTTGGCTGGTGACATTTAAAAGTGGTGGGCGTAAAAGTTAGGGATGAGTTTTAAGTAGCAAGCAAACAGCTGCATTTTCATTTATTTTTGCCTGTCATAATTTTGAAAACTGTGTACCCCAGTGATGGAAGCCCCATCGCACCCATTTGCATAGAATTACAATTACAACTGAAATACGTGACCACTGTCCTGTGCGCTCTGCAGAGAGGCCTATGATTGGATGTCCATGTATTCTGAACACCTTTTTGACCCAGTGACAAACCATATAGGAAGCTCTCAGTGCCTTCAATCACAGCTCCAGAGCTCTCAATCCTGCAAAGAAGCAGTGCCACTCAGTTCAAAGTATGCACTGTACAAGCGCAATGTGCTACATGAAAAAGTACAGAAAAAACATCCTGGAAGTAGCTAACGTTATTTGACATTATCCTGCATATTGAATTGGCACCTATGAAAAGCTGGTAGCCTACCTGAATGACAAAGCTATCCATAGACTGCTGATGCCTAGCTGTGGTCCAAAGTCACCCTCAGATGCTCATGAAGAAGATCGACATGGCCAAGTGAAGATGAATGCTAAATAACAAATGTGCCCATCGGCCCATCATCCTAAAATCATGGTGCAGCACAGAGGCGCAACTAGAGCCAAATTTCGGGGGGGGCTAAGAAAAAATTTCGGGGGGGCTGAATCTTTCAAGCCATAGGCAGAGTGGAGCTGTAGGGGCTCTTAGAAGGGGTGAAACAACAGCAAGGCCTCATTAACATGCAAATGGTCTTTTAAAGACCTGTGAAGTGCTCGGGTGCTGCTGTGTGTGCACCGGGAAGCTGTCTCATCCCGGGCTGCCACACACGAGGGGGGGGGGGGCTGAAGCCCTGTGAGTCCAATGGGTGTTGCGGGCTCTGCAGTACAGAAGTTGAGAAGGCAGATGCCTGCGGCAAAAGCATCCAGAGAGGAAGAGTGGACAGGTGTACAGGCGGTACAGCAGTAGGAAGTGGAATGGAAATAATTCCTGTCGCTAGATAACAGGCGTCGGAGGAGGCATTCAGCCAAGGAATGTGTTCCGAGAGCAGCCGTCCAGCCGAGCCATCACGTTCAAAAGAGAGGGAAAGGGAAGGAAATGGTTGACTTCCTACAAAAGCTAACTCAAACCTAACCAATCCTGGTGTTTCTCTCATGTTGTTTTCAGCATGAGGGAAGAGTCAGGATTGGTTTGACCAGGTTAACGCAGCATTCCTTTTGAGGTTAGGAGCCTGTGCCTGCAATTCCTTGTCAGTTTAACACCACCGGGATTGGTGTGGTCTGAAGTGCGCATGTCAGGCTGGCTGTCGCAAGACAGCTGGCCAATCGGACATGCACAGTCTGCACTGGCATGCTTGGCAAGTCATCCTGCTGCTCCTACCAATCAGCAGGATTCAGCCCCACCCTCACACTCACGCTAGAACAGCGTGGGTGGCACATCATATTATAAAATGGTAATGACCATTTTATCCATTTACCTGCTGCGCTCGCAGCAGGCGGGGTGACGCTACTCTGCCCTTTCGGAGGACCTGCCAATGTGTTCCCCCATTGTTCTTCATATCTTGATTCTCACATCTATCTCAGCTGGTTGAGTGGCTTCTGCTTCTTTTTGGGATCCTTGCAGTGGGCACACGCAAGAGGAATGAGTCATTCATCATTCCTGTTAAAGGTCATGTGCTTATATTTTGTGGAGTTCTTTATTGTAGACACTTAAATGGGGGTAGAACTTAAGATTCTTCCTCTAGGGGTCCGGTGCCCCCGCTACATTATTGAACAAAGGGTCAAATGTATCAATATACTGGTCGCATAAGTGGTTTTAAATTGCGCACCAACTTTTTGTGACCAGTCTTTAATTTGTACTAATAGATCAGGCTGCAAAATGTCAACTCCCAGGAGCCTGCAGAACACCAGCCTAATGAATATTAATTAGACAGGTCACTATTTGTGACCATTGATTGACTACAGGCACAGGCATGGTGGCCTCCAAAGAACAGCAAACCACCATCTCTGTGTTTACTTTCCTAAATGGAATTTTTTTGTTTTTTAAGCAATAGGTGTTGCTTAAAAAAATAATGCATCTTTAAAAAAAAAAAATACGTTTCCCATTTGTGAAAACTTTGCGGGGAGAAGGAAGAGGTAACTTGTACCACAAACTGCTCTCCTGAGGTTATCCAGATCCATTCACATAAGGGAAAGAGCTCCAAGGGGGCACCTTCCCCTTTGCAAATCAGTTACCACCTTGTTTGAGGTATCAATAACTGAATATGATTTGCGACCACAGTTGCGGCTGCACATTATTGCTATATATCACACCAAATTGCAATTAGAAGGGGGTACCCCTTTTACTCCCCTTCTAATTGTGATTTGGAATGAGTTGCTGAACCCATTTTGCAAGGTGGAAAGGCTTTCCTGACTAGCAAAATAGATTAAATAAATACCTAAAAGCCCTTTAGCGTTGCAAACCATGCAATTTTGTTGTTTGTAGGGTTTGCAATCGCGAGATGGCTTTGTACATGTGGCCCTAAGATTTTCTCCCATGGCAATATAGCCCTGACTGGTGATTCACCATGTATATTTACTACCTCCTCAAAGAATGAGCGAGTCCGGCACCTCTTCTCTGTCTTCTATGCCTCAGGAGGACATGCATCTGACTCGGAGAGCCTTTGTGAATGTTCTTCCTCAAGGCCTAGTGTCTGGGCATCCAGCTCTTAGTACACACTGGTATAGTCTTTTCTAGGCTGGGTCCCCATTGGGAAATCAGGGACCCTCTGCTAGGATTGATAGCGCTTTCCTGTCACCCATGCTGAGCTTGATACAGCCAGAGACCAGTACAGATGCCTTGTGGTGAGTGCCAATGGGAATTGCCCTTCATTTCTCTGAGACTAAGGGGCTGATTATGATGTTGGTCCGAAAGCCTCCGACTGCTGTTCTTAAGATTTCCGACTGCGGTCGGAGGCTTTCCGACTGAGGTTGGATGCTTTCCGACTGACATAGTAGGTTTACGGTCTGACCACCAAATTACGATGTTGGTGGTCGGAGTGTAAACTGGCCGGTCATTCCGACGCGGTTCATATGGACGCACGGAGATCGCCAGCCAGTCGGAACAGCACCATAATACCCCATGGACAGCATTTCCACCGTCGGGATTACAATGTCGGTTTCAGACAGCCTTTCCATGTCTGCCTTTCCGATAAGGAAAGGCTGTCGGAAAGCAACCTTGGGGGCCTCTTGTACGGCCCCCTTGTCTATGCGGTTCACGGTTGTGGGCCAGGGGGTACCTAGGGTGCCCCCTGTAAATCCCTGAACGGTGTGGCAGGCGCTGTGCGGTGCTTGCCACAGGGGGCAGAGATTAACAAAGACTCCCATTTCTCTATGGGAGCTTGTGTTACAGCCGGTTTACAACCATAACACATGCTCCCATAGGGTAATGTGGGAATGCAACCACACCATGTGCGGTTGCGTCGTAATTAGGCGGTGGTTCCGCGACGGTGTTGTTCGGAGGAAACTCCAACCAACATTGTAATAAGTCACTAAGTCTCATCTGCCTGGAAAACTGAAGGACTGGAATATACCAATTGGACTTTTGACAAGATTCAACTTCTTGAACATCATAACTGGACTCACCTGGAGGTCTCTTCCTATGGTTTACTCGCCCCGGAAATTCTTATTGAGAAAGGTCTAAGCGACTCCTCTTGGCCCCTCTATTATTATTATTTTTTTTTTTTTTTTTTTTTTTTTTTTTTTTTTTTTTGGTCGTAAGACATTTATTATTAACAAATGAAAGAGATGTTGTACACTGCGTCACGCCAACAACCCGGAGGCAGGCCGCTATCTGGTAGATTATACAAAGATTACATATAAATAACTTTAAGGCCGTCATCCGGGCGGTGGATCATTCAGAGGTAAACTTAAGGTACAATAAAATCTGCATTTTGCACTGTGCACCTCTAGCAAGTAAACGGTCTTACTTTTTCTCTTAGTGCTGCTGACAAGTGAAGGATAGGGCCCCTCTATTATTTAATCTATTGATTGCTTGCAGATGATCTGGATCTTGCAGATCTGAAGCCTGAAGCAAAGGATTATGAAGGAAAACTGACTGTCTTAAAAAAGTTATTTGGTCAACCAATTTATGATTAAAAAAGGTAAAATCAAAATAATGGTATGTGACGAGGAACCATAAGTTTCCATGGTGGCTGAAACAACAGTAACTCGGAGGAAGTGGACAATAACCAATACTTAGGCGTGACTTTTACCAAGTGCATTGACTTGGATGTTGCAGCTTCAAAAAATAACATCAAAAACCCTCACTGCCTTGACCGGATGTCTGTAAATAGCTCCTCCCTTCTGCACTGACGAAACGCATCTCCTGACGAGTCTAGTGCTTCAGCGATCCCCGCTGCCATGCTCACGCCACCCACCTGATTGGAACAGACATTGGAATGTGAGAAGTGGACAGATGGCCCACTCCAGGAAAACTCTTTTTTACTTGTTTTTAGACACAATCACAATATTATTTATATTGGTACAGCTACACAAACTCTTGAGGGCAGGTCTGGTCTGGGGGGGAAGCCCTGTTAGCCCGTGCTAGGACACAGCAGGTAGGGGAGCACGACCCACGGACAAGGGATTCGTGGTAGTTAGCTTGTTGTGTTGTGCTGCCTGTTTAGGACACAGGCAGGGAGGAGGTAACTGCCTGTTTGTGGGATTTTGCTTCAGTCATTTTAGCTTCAGCGTGACTGAACCTAACATTCTGCCTTCAGGATTGAAAAGGCCTGCCTTAGGGATGATTTATAGGTTTTAAGTGCAGTAACCTCAGATATAAGGAACGTTATATCTGTAGTAAGTGGTGCAAGCACCAACTCACACACACTGCAATGGCAGGCCTGTAGTCACAGTTTGAGTGGTCTCTCATGTGTGGCATAATACATGCAGCAGCCCATGGGAGACCCCTGGAAACTATGAAAGTAGATCCTACTTTCCTACACCTAGATTCACTCTTGCCTTTTGCAAGCACTTGCCTAATGCCCAAGCCTGCGCAAGATAGACTCTGGAGATATAAAGAGGATAGGTTTTGTAACAAACCGGGAGGGAAAAGAGGTTACAAAGGTATTTTTTTAATCGGAATTAGTCAAATCGATTTTGATGAGTGCAGAGGAAGATAATTTGAAAGACGGTAGAAGACCGGTACATGCATGAGTTAGGGATGGATGTGCTGATGGGCCAATACGTCCTGACAAACCATGCTGGTTTATGTTTGAATCAAGTAAGGATATGCTCGCATGATGTTCAACACAGCAGAACCTTTACAAATTCAAGGCGGTCTGCAGGTGACTATTGCAAGTGGAGCCAAGGGACTAGAGATAAGAGACCACTCTGAGTCTTGACGACAGTGGAAGGGGGTGCCTGAGTATTGTGACTTACGGACTTCATGCAGCCTGGTAGATTTGTCTTTGAATATAGAGGGTAAGAGGAAACGTTTAGACCAAAATTCTTTCAAAGAAATGTTGGGAATGTATGAGATTATGCACCTGCAGGAGACATGGCTGTGCGAAGCTGCTGAACCCTGAGACGGGTTCCTAATGCTTTCAAAGGAGGCAAGGCGTCTGGGCTTAGGTCGGGTTTGGGTGGCTACTTACGCTAGTCTTTACAAAAGTAGCCAATAAGTGACCATATTAAAGGTTAAAATTCAATGGATATTGACAGGTCAGGTACAGCTTTAGAAGAACATCCTGGCAAAGGTATGCATAATTGTGATTAATACCTATATTCAAACACTGAATGCTGAAGACTATCCATCACAGCTAGGACTGATTGAAGAAGACTTAGAGAAGATTTGCACAGAATATTCTAGCCAGTTGATAACTCTTCTAAAAGATTTTAATCACAGACTAAACCCAACATCTAGTGATCGAATGTGCAAAGTGCCCCTGGCCATCTTCCTGAGAACTTGATGCTCAGCGTGTGATGCTGCTTTGGTAAAGTTTGTAGGATCAATGGGCTATTTTGTGTAAACTGTCGAGTAGGTGCAGATTGTCCAGCTGTTCAGACCTCCCGCATAGGGAATCAGGTTGTCCAATTGACTATTTTTTATTGATGTATGGCATTTGTCCTCAGTAGAAGGGTTTGAAGTGTTGCATACTGAGGGTAGTGACCACAGACTCTTGCAGCTAGTGTTTAGTGCAGGACAACGCCAGTTAAGAGAGAAAGTCATCCCATTGTAAGTTGAGTATCCTAGACGCATCACAACAAGCATATCGGGTGAAAACCTAAAGGTACTTAATGATTTCATGTTAGATTTTATGTTAGATCAAAAGTTGCGAGAGCAGTTGGAGGGCCAGTACGACTTTTTCACATGATATGACAAAGTCATAGGGCAGGTCATTAATTGTATGAGGGTGGGATTTTGTATGAGGGTGGGATTCAGCTTTAGAGCTCGGAAGGAGAACTAGTTACTCAGTGCAAGAGAAATGGTTGGTTTAATAGAGAATGTGTGAGATTAAAACAAAAATATAAATGGGAGAGATTGCTTAAGAAAACTTACAACACAGTACTAGGTGGAAGCCTCCGCTTGTCAAAAATCAAATCTACGAATCTGTTAAAGAGGAAAAAGTATTTTATAAGTAAAAATAGGCAAACTATGCATGAGATAATTGGAGCAAATAACATGACGAAGTTTTGGCATTTGGTAAGTGAAGGATGAGGATCAGGGGAAATGAGATGCTTGGTGTAGGAAAGTGCCTCTTTCAACATGGTTAGCCCCCACTTTTTGCCTGACGTGATTTTGAATTGTAAGTGCACAGTGTCCCTGCTAACCAGGTTCCCAGTGCTAGATCTCCATTCCCCAAAACTGTACCAGGATTGTCAACTTCAGTTACCCCTGTAAGACCCTAGTATATGGAACCCAGGTACCGAGGGTCCTCTAGGGCTGCAGCACTTGCTGTGCCACCCCGGAGCCCCCTCACCAAGGCTAGGCACTCTGCCACTACTGGCTGCGTGTCTTGGTGTGGGAAAAAACGAAGAGTCAACATGGCACACAGCCCTGTGTGCCATGCCTTACATACACTGTATAAGGTATCTGTAAGCCGCCCTACTGCAGGCCTTCAGCCCTAAGGAAAAGTGCACTGTACCTTATGTGTAGGCCTATCTGCATGAGCAGATATGCCCCCCCAATGTCCAGTTTACTCTGTGACGTTGCAAGTGAACAGGGATGCCATAAAGACTACATGGGCTGGGTACTAGTCAACACGAGTTCCCTAGCTCTATGATGGCTTCACTGATTTCTAAGATGTTTGGTACCAAACATCTTGTCTTAATAAATCCTCACTGATTTAGTGATGGATTTATGAATACATTCACACAGGAGAACATTCTATAGGGTTCCCTGAAACCTAACCAAACACTGGAGTGTTCTCTGGCCGGTTTTCTCCAGCCTGCCTCCACTAGACATGTTTCTGACCTCATGGGGTGAGGGCCAGAGCTCTAAGAGCACAGAGACAAAATCTGCTCTGGGCGGAAATGCTTCACACCTTTTCCAGGACCGGATGGCCTTCCTGGGCAGGAAGCTTCAAAGGCAATGCTGCCTCTGAAATCCACCCCAGTAAACTCAAGATAGCGAGGAAGGCCAGGACCCCTTTTCCTGCCCTATGTTTGGTGGGAGGAAAGGTGGGAAAATTAGTTAGATTAGAAGTAGGATCCCTATTGAGCCTACACCACCCTTAGGGTGGGGCAGGGAAGGTGACCCCCTCTCCTGAATTTCCACCATCTTGAAATGGTAGAAGAACCTCCAATCAGGGCTAGGGTAGTGCTCCCTCCCACAGGAAGGGGTCACTAAAGGGTGTAGACCGCCTAAAGTTGGAAATCCCAATGGCTATTACCTGTCTCCCCCTGTAACGTGCCTAAAATCAGTATTTAGGTGGCTCCCCGAGACCTGAACTTCAGATTTGACGGACGAAAAGTAGACACAGAAGAAGACGTACTGCTGGACCAAGAACTGAGCCCTGCTGCAGAAAGAAACCAGTAACGAAAGCTGGGTGTGGCTCTAATCAGTAAGGCTGAGCCTGAAGCAAAAGTGAACAAGAGAATGCCAGTACTGATGGAACTAGAAATCCATTGAATGGGACGTGGAAGAAACCTCAAACGACCACGCTGGTACTACTAAATAGTGTTTATTTAAATTATTTTACATATATTAATCGATGCAAATACATCTTGAGTATAATTCTATGTGTGTACAGAAGTCTGAAGCCGTCTAAAAAGAATCACAATAGACACAGAAAGTGCAATGGGAAACACAGTTGAATAAACTAACCCACGCACTCCGATCTTCTATATTCTGCCTAAAGTGCATAAAAATGAGACTTCGCCACCAGGTAGACCCATCGTTTCCGGGTGCGACTCTTTAAACGAACCAATCTCCAAATATGTAGATTTCTTTTTAAAACCTTTCATGGAAGAAGTACCATCCTTCCTCCAAGACACGACAGATTTCATCAACAAAATACAAAATATTCCATTCACGTCAGAAAAAGATTTTCTGGTGACATTGGATGTCAATTCATTATACACTCAAATTCCTCAGGACGAAGCTTTGGCCGTCCTTTCCTACTTTTTGGACAAAAGACCAAGACCATTACGGGTCCCCACGGAGTTTATCCTAGATCTAGCCAGCTTTGCTCTTAAAAAGAACTTTTTCTCCTTTGACAATGATTTCTACTTTCAAATAAAAGGAGTAGCGATGGGTTGTCCATTTGCTCCGGAATTGGCGGTACTTTTCATGTCCATGTATGAAGAAAAATTTGTTTATAACAACAATCCTTTCAACCAGTACATCACCACTTGGATGAGATTCATCGACGAGATTTTTTTGACATGGACCGGAGATGAAGACCAACTAAAACAATTCTTTGATTGGCTAAACCAGAGATCTCCCGATATTAAGTTCAGCATTAATTCATCAAAAATTAAGATTCCATTCTTGGATGTTGAAGTTTTTCCAGCTGAAGGGAGTTTAGCAACCACACTTTACACCAAGCCATCTGACAGAAACAAGGCCCTCCTTTTTTCAAGCAACCACCCCAGGAGTTTAAAAGAAAATTTGCCTTACGGCCAATTCCTGCGAATAAGACGGAATTGTTTTTAGAAGGAGGATTACAACACCCATGCCAATCATCTTCTGGAAAAATTACAAGATAGAGGCTACCCGACGAAACTGGTCAAATCAGCCAAAAAGAGAGCACTGTGCACGCCAAGAGAAACCCTGCTGTCCAAAAACAAAAAAACTGCCATTGACCATCAGGTATTTGTTACGACCTTTTGCCCCAACTCGAACCAATTGAGGAAAGTTATTCATCAAAATTGGCATTTATTACACGATCTGGACCCCACCTTCAAGGATGTTCCTCTTTTCGCTTTCAAAAGAGAAAAAAATGTAGCCAACCACATTGTGAGGGCATCATTGGAAAAAGCCCCAAAATCAACATTAAGACAAATGCTAGACCTTACGCCTATACAAGGCCACCACAAGTGTGGAAATTGCTTATGTTGCGACCAAACAGTTGGGGGAGTTTTATTCTCTCATGGAGGAGTCCATTGGAAACATGAAACTTTTTCAAATTGCCGGACAAAATTTGTTATCTATGGCATTTTATGCCCGTGCAAAAAACTCTACATTGGCAAAACCAATCAGGAGGTCCGACACCGGATAACGCAGCACAAATCACGAATAAAGAAAAATGTGGAAACAGCACCCCTCGTCAACCATTGGCAAAAAATGTCACATACTGTACAGGATCTTAAGTGGACGGTTATTTCTAAAGTCAAATGTGGCCAAAGAGGAGGCGACCTAGAGGCGAAACTAGCACAACGTGAAGCCATGCTTATCCTGAAATTTGATACTTACATCAACGGCCTAAATGAACTATCAGAGATTTACAGATTATAAAGCCCATTTTCTAGCCTCTGACGTACCATCCACTCTGCCTCAACTTTGCAGCACGAGAGATTTAGCTTCCGCATCGGGTGCCAAGCAACAACGTTCCTCTTGGCGGATTTCCAACTACATTACCCAGAATTCCGGGTTTCCCACAATCCTGTATTAAGGCTTACACGGAAATACCTTTAGTCCACCTTTCTCGCATTCGCTGCCAAGCAATTGTGATTTGCCCCGTGACTCAGGTAACTGGGCCTAGCCCGTCGGACGTCCTTTCCACCTACTTGAGACGCGTAGGAAACGAGACCAAACCGTCATGTTCTCTTCCCTTTGCAGGTTCGCCGCCGCCGTCTCTAGAAGCCTACTCCGTCCTTGAAACGAATTATACTAAGGTACGATCCCACTTCCGCCTTCACTTTCCACATATTGTTTACATGCATTCGAATTTGAGGTAACATTACGTTCCTCCTTCCAACAGAGCTTTTGCGCCTCCCCTCCATCATGGGTGACTCGCACCCCAGATCAAAATAAGTATCCAATATCCTCTGGTTCACGGACGAACCCAACTATTTGGACGTGAGTTACTCCCCTTGACGTATTGACTTATATTATTCGGACATTTTTTGTGGTCTTTGTATAATGTCGTTTTACTGTATGTGGTAAAATAGTTCCTTGTTTTCACTTTTTCCAGTAGGCCCATTTCGTTCAGAATCTGATTCCCATTCCCGTCCTGGTAAGAACTGATCTTGTTTCAAGCGTTTTGAGAACTGAGGCACTGTCATTTTTTGAAAGAAGTAGATTCACTTCCCCCCTTTTTCTTTTTCCCTTCTAGCGTGTATGGTCCTGAGGAGAACCCCCCATTCAAACCATTAGGGGTTCGAAACGCGTCGACCTTCGCTTTTGTGTTGTCACATTTTTGTATTTCTTAACACTGGTGAAAAATAACCAAGTGGTGCATTTATTACGATTCAATCTGCAAGGTTAAAATTTACAGCAACATTTGTTGTCATGCACCCTTGTCAAATTTCTCTTAACTTTCACCAGGTTGAGTTTTCCCTTTGGTCATTTCTGACTTAAAAGGTTTCCGAAGGAAATTGTGTGTGAGTGTGTTGTATTTGAATGAGGAGTGGTGTATGAATGTTTATCCAAAACCTTTGTGGTTGATAAGTCTTGTTTAGTTTATTCAACTGTGTTTCCCATTGCACTTTCTGTGTCTATTGTGATTCTTTTTAGACGGCTTCAGACTTCTGTACACACATAGAATTATACTCAAGATGTATTTGCATCGATTAATATATGTAAAATAATTTAAATAAACACTATTTAGAAGTACCAGCGTGGTCGTTTGAGGTTTCTTCCACGTCCCATTCAATGGATTTCTAGTTCCATCAGTACTGGCATTCTCTTGTTCACTTTTGCTGCAGAAAGAAACCGGCACAAACCCTGCCAGCTGCAGAAGGTCTCGATAATTGCGACCTGCTGTCTCTCCTGGACCATGCGAGATTCCCAAGAAATCCTGGAGCTCCTCCAGTTGTCGCATATTGCCACTAACTTCCATTTGGGCTAGAGGCTCTAGTCCCAGGCCCACCACCGACAAAGAAACCGACACGTGGTGAGGAACGCCAAGGACCGTGTCTACACGACTCTCCACTTACTCTCCAGTTGCAGCAACCAAGGCTTGTTGGACTCCACGCCAGTGACTGGCCCCTTCAGTGCATGCACCGACCTGAGGGCTCCTCTTAAGGCACCTGCGACTGGCTCTGGAAACAATAAGCTTGCACCCTCCTGTAGGTGGCATCGACTTCACTTAAAGCAGAAACTTGGGCAGGACAGCCCTGACCGCAATAGCCAGCCTTGCCACCTCAACGATAGCAGACCACTGCTGGTGATGACCAAGACAACCACCTACGACCTCTGGTACTTCCAATCCAGGTGACCCGAAACTGCCTGCTGAACCTTAGTCCTGGTCGTGCCAAAACCTTCATCCTATCAGTGAAGAACTGCCTGTGGCTGGGGTGACCTTGAACTCCCTGACGGAGTGTGCTCTCCATCAACCACGATGGTAAATGAGTTGTGGGTGTCCAGCCATATAACCCAGCAACTTTCGCTAGAGTTACCGCTGTGAACTAAAAACTTACATTATTGCTATTTTTCCAAACTTTGCACATTGATATTTCCGAAAGTATTTATCCTAGATCTGTGTTTATGGTCTTAAAAGTTATAGAAAAATCAATGTTAGTTTTGCAAATTGTTTCAGATTTATTCTTGAGTGTGTGTCTCATTTATTGCCTGAGTGTTTACAACAAATGCTTAACACTACCCTCTGATAAGCCTAACTCCTCGCCCACACTACCACAAGAAGAGAGTTAGTATTATCTACTTGTTGCCTCTAGCTTCCTTTGGGTATTTCTCGCACTCTCATCATTTTGGTACACTATACAGAGAGGTGGGTTTTCTATACTTGGTAGGCGGATATGACTGTGTTAACCACCTGGGTAATATATATGGTAGTGATGATGACAAGGTGGGTTTGAGGACAAATTTTGAGGTGGGTTACATTTTACACTTTAGGGGATAAAAGAAACAATGTTGTCCCTCAAAGTAACTAAGGTAGCGGGACCAGACTACCTCCCTGCAGTAATATTAGACAAGCATTGGCATAGCCAATATGTCATGCTTTTGGGACCTTATAAGTGTTTAGCCAGAGCTATTGGCCTTGCCAATGTCATTAAGCTATGTTGTAGAGCAGCATGGGTGCTGCATAATTTTGTTAACTCTGCAACATAGTTTGGTCCTCTCCCGCCAGATAATTCCAGTGGACCTGGGTATAACCAAATCTCACTGCAATTATAAGAGTATGCTACTGCAGTGTTTTCTATGTAACGAGTTAACCGCACTTGGCATATAGCATCTGCCATAGCATTTGCAGCATGCAACAAAAGACATTTAGGGCCTTGTTTATCACTTTTTTGACGCTCCGGTGGCGCAATGTGCTACTGACATATTTATAAGGCCGCGTAAAGCCACGTTATGTGGCTTTTCATGACCTTGTAAATATGTGCCCCTTTCACACAGAAAACTGCGTGAAAGGGGTGTTCCATGGGTGTTGCTGGGGCGTTCCCAGCAACATCCATGGCTTTTTGACACTGCCCCAGATTTACGAGAAATCGTAAGTCTGAGGCAGCGCCAAAAACGTACGCCTCCCCGGGGAGGCGGAAGGGAGGAACAACAAGGAGAAATATCTTTATTTCTCATCATTTTCCTTTTTAGGTCTCGCCTTGCTATCGCGTAAGCGATGCAAAGCGAGACTATTGTAAAAGGGCATTTCAAAGTGCTCCCAAAAGCGGATTGCATTGCTAGCACGCGCACAATAACGCGCTTGGTGCCGCCATGCACTCCGCTTTTTGGGAGCACTTCAAAGGGTTCGCTCCCCCGCCTGGAATGCGCTCCCCCGCCCCCGCCAAGCACGCGCGCCACGCTCCGCTGGTCTTGTCTTGTTCTTTCAGAGACCATTCACTGAGACTCCCCCGCGAAGCTGTTTTATGGATCAGTAATTTCACTCAGAGGTCAGAGGCTGCATGGGTCTCAAAGATTAGAATATGGGATGGCAAGGAGGGCTCATCATTGACAGCGGTTGCATTATCTAGTTTGTGATTATCCATTTGTACATCTCTGCGCTCACGTTTTACTTTCGCATGTGGTGCAGCATTTTATCTTAAGCCTTCACTGGAGCCGTTTCCTTCGGCCTGGGTAGCTCAGCACAGTTTAACAAAATATTGCCCAGTGCCGGGTTTCGTGATTGGGTGCCACATGAGCTGCAGAGCATGGATGTGGCTGTTCGTGTGTCAGAGCAGCTGTCTGCCCGGGGCTGAAAAGCCACGTACATCGGGACACCACTACAGAAAATGCAGTTGGCATCGAGACAAGTGAGCGTTCAGGGTGAAAATACACGCACGTTTAAATGCTTGCAAAAGGCTTTGGGAATAACATCGATTGAAATCAAAGACATTTATGAATTATTCATATCATCACGTCCAATCTCTAGGGCCTTATTGTCTCGATGTGAGCCCCTATTTTATACACACCATCCTTTTGCCATGCACCTGTGATTTCATGGTGTGACCAAAACAGCGCTTTGAAGCATGTACTAGCCAATACTCGGGCTGTTTTCAGCAACACGAGTTAAAGGAGGAGGGGGAGGGGTGTATGCAAGGCGGAAAGCGGCACCACCTAAAGAGGTTCTGCTATCCGTAGCCTGCATTGCAGTTGCCTTTTGTAAGGCAGCCGTTTCTATGAGTAAAGTGTTCAGGAAGTGTCTCCATCGCATGGCCTTCACCCCCTCGCAGCCGCCGCTGTCGAACCCCCCCACCCCCCTCCCCCCCCCAAAGACACCAGCCTTGTGTTCACTTCCATAAGCTAACGTTACATTTTAGGTGGGCACTGAGAGCTATAAGTGAGACAGTCTTCTAACATCTCTCCTCGGAACAAGTGGTATAAGTGCTGCATTTTTTTTTATTTCATTATAGTGGGTAGCTTTTCCCCATAGCCTCCCCACTTTATCATCCCTCGACAGGTGCCAGTGCAGTCTCTTAAATTGATGCCTCTTCTCCCCATGTCTCCCCATCATTATTGCTGTTCCTTCTGAAATAATATGCTGTTCCCCGCATGGCGCTTCGGAACCATAACACCACATGTTGTTGCACTTTCTATTATTAGATCTCCTCTGTGCATTTGTTTTTCAGTATCGGTTTGCATCACGGTGCCTGGAGACCGTGTTAATTAATTGGCATTCCCTCTGTTGTTTAGCATATTGAGAGCAGGGCAATACGTTGACGTTCTACATATAAGAAATATATCTGCATGTCCAAAATCGCTTGGGTACCGTCTGTGGAAGTACGCTTGATAGCAGAGACATTCATTACTGTTAGGTCAGGCCTACATAACTAGTTTGGTTTTGGTTGCCTCATGTAAACAAATCTTATAAATAAAATATATATGTACATAGGAGGTGCTTTGGGTCCACCCTCTTTATTTATTGGTGTGTTCAGCAGTCAGCCTCACTTTTGCTTCCACCCACCACAGCATTCAACAGGGGACGATGGGATCACTCACTTTAGCCGTTGTATCTCCCTGATTGCACACGCAAATCTTTCTAAAAAGTAAATGGAAATGCACTTATTGCATGGCGAGCGCGCGCACAATCACGTGCATCGTGCCGCCATGCAATCCGTTTGGCATTCTACTTCAAAGGGTCCGCTCCCCCGCCTGGAATGCGCTCCCCCGCCAAGCGCCACGCTCCGCCAGGCTTGTTCTGTGAAGCTGTGTTTTGCACTTCGCAAACCTTCCATTTCAAATTCTTTCTTAGCTGCATTCACCCTATGGGAATCTTTTAAGCTTTCCAATCATGAGCCCTTCTCTTAGAAACCCACCCTCTGTAAAGCGCCCACCAGAGCGCCTGCACCCTCCATGACGATAAGTTTTACTCTGCTCCCAATTCCCGCCAGAGTCTGCCAGTGTAAGATATTGCCTGTTTTTAATCATTTTAATAGTGCACGCTAGCCATAAGTTTACTTGAATTTCCCTGGGCGTCTTTCTATCAGCGAGTATCAATCCTAAAATAGTTTTTTCTAAAAATAGCAACAACAAAAAAGATTGTTAGTATAACAGTATTATTTGGTTATGAATACTAAGGGGAAGGTACAGTCCTAGTATCAAATCTGAATCCAAAAATAAGTCGAAACGTCAATTCAAACTGTACTGTTTCCTGTGTGGGACTGTTCACTTCCGCTAGCACCACGTACTTTATTAAATAAAAAACTATCTTTTATTATTCATATAAAAGCAACAACTAAACAGACCAATCAACGTGTTCCCTTCCTTAAATGGAAATATTTCAGAGCAACTTCATTTTCCATTACTTACATCAATGAGAATAATTTAGCTGACGTCAATGGATGTGTCCATTACATTTCAATTCGAAATTCGAAATTATTTGCTTTTCACATATGCACCAATCTCATTCAAGACCAGTGCAGGGGGATCCACAGCTGTTATCGAGCCGGATTGGACCCCGCACCACCCCCCGCCCCTCACCCCTCAATGAAATATACTGAAATATCCTTTCGGATCAGAAACCTGCAGAGAGTGAGCAGGCGTTCATATTATCACTTCCAGCTGGGAGCAAAACAAAGGCCTCATTTGAATGACCATCAGCTGTCCCTGATTCTGGCTGGGAATGACCTGGAGCCCAATACATGTTGTTGACTATTTGATATACCATTCCACCTTCCAGGAAGTGATTCTATTGCATAAGGGCTATTTTAGATTTGAAATCAGCATGCGGTTTGATACATCAAATTCTGTACCTACTACAGACATTCTACCCAGAAAAACAATAATTTTTACTGCTTTCTTCCCAGCACTGGCAAAGTCAGTAGCGTAGGCTTTAATGTGATAAACAGCATGTGTGCATGCAGTGCACGTAAGCGTCACACTCTATTATGGTGTATTTCTTTCTATGTGTTGTCTCTATGACCTACTTCGTAATCACATTTCTTTTGTTTTTGTGTGCATTTTGTGCCATAGTGGCATACTTAGGTCTCGCATTACTGAAAATTAGAGCTATTGGTGTTGCATTATTATTTGCAACCCCAAAAGCTCTAACTTTAACTAATGCGAGACCTATTGCATTGCAAATGCTTGTTCTATGTGCGCTGCATTCTGCAGCACACATAAAAAGAAAATAATCCTCTTGTGTTTGTTTTTGTGCAGGAAGATTTCACTTCCTGCACAAAAACAATCATCCCCTTAACGCAAGAACCCTTGCACCGTGGTGCAAAGGTGCCTGTGTTGGCGCACGGCAGCCCATTGTACTCCGGCGCAGGGGAAAAGGACAGGAATGCGCCATATCTAATAGATACAGCACATTTCTGCCCTTTTCTTTTGCCGTAAGGCAGCGCAGTAGGAAGGCCTGTGGAGCTGCCCTACGCCATAAACTAAGAAACGAGGCCCTTAATTCCTAATCGAAAGAGATCAAAAGTAACCACAACAAAGTGTGACAGGCATGTGCCAAGCTTTGGCAGATGCTTGGCAAAGGTTCATTAACCAGCCCTCGATTGCTGTTCCCCTCTGTTCAGTGCGGGTAATGAAGTGACACTTTTTAATGTGGGTTGAAATGGCAAAATAGTGCCACATCATTCACCATATTTTGCGTTTTTTCTCCACACAGTTTGTCAAAGCTTCCATATATTTGGTCCAGACTTATTACATATGCAATAACAGAGGTTTCAATAGCGACGTTCTGCAACACGAGCACCCGCTAGCAAGATGAGCATAGAACGCGCCTCAGACTCCCAGCGTGGCCACCTCGGGAGCAGCTCCGCCCGCTCAGTGCTGCATCCGGCAGTAAGAACGAACTGATTGCTCATCCGCTGCTGCTTGAGCGCCTCCAAGTCTATAGTGTCATTGTAATGGTATTTATGTAGCACTTACTACCCCTGACGAGGAATGCGGATTACAACTAACTCACCAGCACCACATGCACAATGCATGTAAAGGCATGTGTTTATTTGTGGGCGGTCCCAGTTTCAAAGCCATGACCTGCCAGCACAGAGTATGCAAGTAACAGAAGATTGATTCACTTCACCCACATAAATTATTTGCAAAACGCCTGGCACCACAGTAACATCTCTGTCATACGCAAACGACTGTCTCTTGTACGCAATTAGAGCGCACTAACATGGGAAAGTATGTGCACCTATTTTTTTTGTTGAAACATTTTTTATTAGTTTCCAAATCAATAACAACTGTTCATTACATCACGGGTTCCCGCGTGCCGTAAGAGCAGCCCCCCTCCCAATCCCAACTCTTCCCCCCCCTCCCACCCCTATGTCAGTGCGCCCCTGTCCCCCATTTCACCCTTGATGTGCCCCCCCGACCCTGGAGTTCAATTGCAGTTGCTCACCTCCTCTCTACGTAAGCAAATAAAGTATGTGCACCTAATACACAATTTATTAGAAAGCAAGTGGATCGAGCAAAATCATTAATAGTAAAAGGGTAAGAACTTATTCCTGAGAAAAGATGAGATAGAATTGAGTGCTTAACTCCCTACTTGTGCTTTGAGGAAAAGAAGCGATTTTGCCTCCTCACTCTGTGGTTAATGAGGTACCTGTTGGGTTGAGCCATGATACCTTGGGGAATGTTTACAAGATAATGACTCAAAGCAGCGCTGAAAGACATTTTGCTGCGCCAAGCTGCGTCATTTTAAAAGCACTGGGATGAGTCGTATTAACAACAATACAGTGCATCCCCTGCGCTGGCGCACAGTTGGCTACCATGCATCAGCGCAGGCACCCTGGTGTCATGTTGCAAGGGTGCCAGCGTTGCAGGGATGATTGTTTTTATGTAGGGACAGAAAGCTTCCTGCACAAAAACAATCATTGATGGCATTTTCCTCCTTCTATGTGTGCTGCATAATGCAGCACACGTGAAAAGAGGCAAACAAGGAGAAATAAAGGTATTTCTCCACGTGGCACCACTGATGCATCCCCTGGGAGGCGATAGAATCTGACGCATTCCTGGGTTCATGAAACCTTTTAAATCTGGGAATGCCTCAGAACCTATGGTGTTGCTTGGGAACACCCACAGCAACACCCATGGAATGCCCCTTTCACGCAGAGTAATGAGTAAAAGGTGGCCATATTTACAAGCCCATGAAGAGCCACGCAGGCTGGCTTTGTGTGGCCCTGTAAATATAGGCCAGCACACTGCACCAACGGAGTGTCGGAAACAGTGATGCACCAGTGGCACAAGGGGCTTGTAAATATGCCCCCCTGGTGCCTAAGTAAGCTTCGCTAAGACAGAAAACTGGCACTCCTGTCATTTGAAACCGTGGAAAATAATGATGTAGATTTGACACGCTCTGACCCCCATGCCATTCATAGACCCCGGAAGATTGGAGTAGGAGAAGGCAGATGTGAACCGGGGTCTTACACTAGTGCTGGGAGGAGCGCTGACGGATTGTACTTCCTGTTGTTATCTAAACAGTCGTCCTTGCTGTGCTACATCTCCAACGCCTGACCTAAGAACAAAATCCAGTCCAGGGCTACGGTGAGGTTGCTGCAATGATAATGTAATCATTTTGAGCACCCTCAGCCGGGTCTACCCAGCTGTGGGTCCCATGGGCCGCTCCGTGGTACTTGTTCGCAGGGCTTTAAGTGGGATGAAAGAACTGGGGGGTCTCTTAGAGGGGCGTGGCCAATGTCATTAAGGGCGTGGCTTAAAAACACCTAAACTAAAAATCTGTGCTCAGCATTGTGTGCCGCCCAACTTGTATTTTGCTGTTTCTGTCATTGCATCCAAATATGATTCAACAAGTAACATCATACCTACAACAAGTCAGGTCTATTGGCTTTGTCAATGGTTGTTAGTTGCATAAGATAAATAAGCAGCAACTATGGCTTGAATATAATACTGATAAAGCTTCCGCTTAAAACCCTGGTGGCACCAGGACAATGTTGCTGCTCCTGAGTTTCAAAAAGAGAAGGGAAATCCAGAGAGAAAATGACTCTCTTTAACGGATTTCCCTCCCCTATAACGCTCACCTGGCATGACGTTGTTGGACTTGACTCTTTTTGGCAGGTTCACCCCTGAACTTTTTGCCTTAAGCTCTAACATGGTGGTAGTGGTTTTAGGCCTCTGGGCACTTTAGCACTGTGACCCAGTGTAAAGTGCGTGCGCTCTATGAGTGCGTGTGGTGAGATTGGCCTGCCCTCCCATAGGAATGCATGGGGGATATGTGTGTACATGGTAATTTCTGATATGAGAGGAGTGCAAGGTCGAGTTTAGTATGTTTGAACTCATGAGAATAAATGCTGCGCAATGGTGTGCGCAGATTTATGGTGACTGGTGGAGAAATGCCACTTTTAGAAGTTGGCATTTCTGTGTTCTGTGTGTCTGCCTGCCTGATGTGAATTGCATGTCTGGTGATTGACAGGAGCTGAGAGGTGTGGGTGGCTCCAGGAGGGGCAGGGTGAGTCAGCTAGGCTGAATAGGGACACCTGGGCTGAGAGTAGTGGGAGGAGAAATCCCCTGACCCTGAATAGGGTTGTGCCTTCCCTCCACCCTGCTGGCTCCGCCCCCTGTGGTGTGTCTGATCACTGAGCCCCCACCTGACAAAGGGGAGAGGAGCTGGGCAAAACAAAGTGCTCCAAATCCCCTCTAAACCAGTTCTGACTGGTATCCCCAAGCCCTGTGCTGTGACACAAAGGGATTTTGCTGATATAAATATAGGGACTGTGACCCCATGAGAAGGTGCTGTTCTGAACCTGGTCCTCAACCTGCGGGGCGTGCTGCTGCTGGAGCCCAGGAGGACCTGCCAGGAGGGCTGCCTCCCTGGGCCCAGCTATGCCTCTAGGACGTTTTTGCTCCATTTCTTTTAAAGGACTTTAAACCTAGCGCCTGGAAGCGCGCTTTATTGGCTATCTGTGCAGAGCACTTTATTTTGTGGAGGAGCGCTTATGTGGTCCCCTTGCAGTGTGGGGCTGCGAGCGCCTTCGGGGGAATCCTGCCCTAGGGAGTCCCCCGCCATTCTGATTTCATAGAGGGAGCCTACCCCTCATTGCCGCCTTTTTCGTTATGCCTAATGCGGGTGCCCACCCCGCTTATTTGATCTTCATGGTGGGTGCCCACCCCGCTTATGCGGTGTTTTGGCAGGTGCCTACCTCACGTTTCCGCTATTTAAAATATGCGGGAGCCCACCCCGCGTTTCACCGCTGCAGCCCGAGCCAGCCACAGCGACCAGGAAGTCAGGCGAGGTGCCTGACGCTGGGTGGGGCCGAGAGGAGGAGGCTGCCATGGCCGCCAATGGCAGTGCGGCCAAAGGTGAAGGTTGCCGCGGCCGCCAATGGCAGCGCGGCAGAAGGAGGAGGCAGGCCAGAAGTACAGGAAGTCCGGCGGGAGCCCACCCCACCTTGATGGACGCCGCAAAGAGAAGCGGCCGGATTCCCAGCGGGGCTCTCATCAGCAGAGAGAGCCCCGCGAGTGGCTGACTGGGTGAAGAGGAGACCGGGAAGAGAGGAGCAAAGTCCCATGCCAGCCCCGGTGAGTAGGAGCTTCATCCTGGTTATGGTGCCTTGTGAGGCACAGTGTTGCTCCCCCAAAGGCACTGCGAGTGCCAGCCTTTGTCGGTGCCGGTTCAAGGCACAATATATGAGTGGCCCCACCTGGCAGCGGGTTGCTCCAACGTGAGGGCACAGAGGTGCCCGGGCCCCATAGCTGCATGCATCCCAGTTGCCCCGCTCGCAGAGAGCACCAATGGGGTGATGTCAGGTGGAGAGCCCCAGTGAGGCCCATGGGGCACAGTTGTGCCAGGGCCTATTTGTCTGATCCCAGCTGCGCCGCACAAGCGCGGGAAGCTGCGCCATTTAGCATAAAATATTTGGAAGTCCCTGAGGGGGACAGAGGAGGCACAGCGGTGCCAGGCCTTCACAATTCTTCAGAGCTGCCCAGCACATAGTGGGCAGCTGCTACGTTTAGGCCATTTTATTCTTTGGGGGCATGTTTTGAGTTAGGAGTGAGATGCACTCCTTGGCCCCCTACTTTCACAGCTGCGCAGCACTTAGGGCCAGCTGCTACTTTTAGGTTTGCGCAATGGCGCTATTGGATTCAGCTGCTTGGCAGCAGCAATGACATTCTGGACACTGGGCGTTTGAGCCCCTTTGAGATGGCCAGTTGGCCAGGGGGACTGTGAGTTAAATAGGGCACCAGGCCCTAATGTGATTAATGCCTCTACTATGGTTTTTATTAGGAGACTATGTGCTAAATGTGATATATGTGGTGCTAGGAAATGTGATTCATGTAGTATGATTTACGCACCCTGTTTTATACCTCTAAATGTGGTTGTTATGATTATGAGGTTGGCTTGCATATTATGGTTTATAATGGTGAGGTTGGCGCAGAATGTATTTCACGCCTAAATGTGATACTGTGCATAATGTGGTTTATGTTACAGGCTGATGCTGAGTACAGTGGTTACCAGTGATTACTGGTTGTACGTTTATGAGATGTATTACTTTTACTAAGTTCGCTGTGTGATGGTTCTGACAGTGGTCCAGTGGGCCCGGTCAGGTGTTGTTAGAAGGTGGCTCTGACACTATGGGTCGCTCGGATTTTTCGCTTTTTGAGCACCTTATTGTTGAGCTTTTACTGTTGGGGAGCGTCATAAGTTGGGACTCACCCACAGTGAACTCAGGATGGAAGAGACATGCCAGGGAAAGTCAGTGTGTTTTACTGTGTTTTCACTTCCTTATTCCCCTATGGGAATGTGGAGCCAGGGGCTAGATTAACTTCAATTAGGCCTACAGATTCCAGACACGCACTTAAGTCCACTGTAGCAAATGTGAACAGAAGTATTCTGCAGAGTCCAAAGTCATATTTGTACTGCTTTTGGGTCATCCAGAACTGTCATATTTCTCTGAGCCAGCAATGACCAGACCCAGGCTGAGGGCTGACCTCAGCTGGATGAATTGATAACCTTTCTTCCACAAGCTAGGGCCTCCTCTCCACGAAGAGAAGATGGGTGGGGCTGCAGGCCAATCAATCAACTGCTGTCGCTGGGTGCCAGGCACCAGGCTGCACCAAGGAGGGAAGGAGTTGGGTTTCAGAGGCCATGTGGCAGAAACCCTGGATGACGCCATTTTGAACAAGCTCAGAGGCTGGACAAGAAGGAGGGAGCAGGGGCAGGGACGTGATGTGTCGCTGTTTGATAGGACCAACAGAGACTTCCTGCCAGCCCCCTACTCAACTTTTAAAAAGTGCTTGCACAGGAAGGGAAGGTCTCTCTGGGGTGTGGTCCGCTGAGGGTGAAGGTGCTGGAGCCTGGCGCAATGGGCAGTTGGAAGGAGAGACCCCTTGACTGCCCCCAGGACCCTATCAGCACCAGAAGAAGAGCCCAGGACTGGGGCACAGAAGCAGGGGCCTCTGCGCAGGGAGAAGAGGGGCCCAGAAGGAGAGCCTGGTGAAAGGCTAGCGCAGGGAGCCAGTGAAGACAGCACCCTGCTGAATCAGAGACCCTGAGGGCGGAGGAGAGTGTTCCCAGTGGCTGGGGCTGGTAAAGAGGAGCATGAAGCGCCCCATAATGCCTCACCAGGCATTTGGAAATCTGCAGTTTTGGTGCTTTGTGGCCACCAGAGGAGGGGGGGGGGTCACCCTCACTTGTGAAAAGGTGCTGGGGAGCTGCTGGAGGAGCGCCGTCTCCCCCCCCCCCCCCACTCCCCCAGCCCGAAGAAATCTGCCATTTTGGTGCCTGGTGGCCCCCAGAGGAGGGGGTCACCCTCATGTGTGAAAAGGGGTGCAGGGGGGCTGCAGGAGCACCGCAGTCTCCCCCAGCATAAAGAAGAACAGTCCACCCCTAAGTTTCACGGGGCATCTGAAAGAATAACCCCTCAAGGGCTCAGCCAGCCTTTAACACCTTCTAGGCTGGAACTTATGTTCTACAGCTGAGGGTGTACTATGAAGTGCATCATGGAGTGAAGGGCTGAGTCGGGGATGTCTGGAGAAGGGCATCCCCTGGAGGTGAAGTGGTGTAATTGCACCGAAATGCATTTACTATTGGTTATTTTTTTCTAGGTGGACTGAAAGTCACATGTGTAAAGTGAAGTACCTGTGTAAGGTGATGTTAAGCTAAATGGAGTTATGTTGCCGGACCTTCCTGCTAGGGGGTCTGGCTGTATTTACGTAATCCCATGCTTTTACCTGTGATACCTTTTAAAGTGAAGAGGCGCACTGCAGAAGAAGTGTAGTTGCCAGGAGTACTTCTTTTGAAGGGACTGTAAGTCACATGTGTAAGGAGATGTCATAAGCCAAGTGGGGCTATGTTGCCAGACAGTCCTGCTAGGGTGTCTGGCTGAATATGCGCAATCCTGTGATTTGATCTGTGATGCCCTTAGGGGCTGTAATTGCAATGCATTCAAATGATCAACCAAGGTGATGAGTACTGTCATTCTAAAGTGTGCGTAAACATGGATTCTTGCTGCTGCGCTTAGGTGAAGACCCCAGACTGCTAGCCCTTAAGATATAGAGGTGCATACTTTATGGTCAGTAGGAGATGCTCAGTCAGGGTCATGTGTCACCAAGGCAGGTTTACCCCTTTTTAATGCTTGTTGAGGTAATGGGGTGGGTCGCCACTGGGATGGTGCCAGTGCGCAGGGCCCTCGCTCCAGGTTATGTTCAACTAACTGCATTGGGGCAAGTTGATGTGCATACATGGGAGTGGTGGTACTAGACCCCACCCCCCTGCGGGAGGGGTGGAGATGTTATGCAATGTCACAAAGTAATTCCAACAGCTTATGTATATTTGTAAATTGGTGCATAGTATTGAGTGGTATGTGTGTTTAATAAATGTACTCTTACTTTTATAAAGCAAAGTACAGACTGGACAATCAATTATTGAGTGTTATTTCTGTGCACCTGCAAATGGCGATTACTAGCCCACACCACCTCCCTTGAGTAAGCCTCAGACTGCTCTGCAACGCTACCCTCTGAGAGTCAGGCGCTACAATTGGGTGTTTGGTTCCCAGTGAAGGACAAATGTAGTCATGTTATTTGTGCAGGCCTCACAGATGCTGCCTCGTTCTCCAACAGGTGTATATAATCCCTTGTAAAAATTACCTGGTGCCAGGTGGCACCATGTATATTATGTGTTTACTATTCTTATGTGTTATGAGAATACAAAGGGTATTTTTGATAAAACCTTGTGTGGAGTTCCTTTTGTAGTGTGCCTGGGATGTTGTTGCTGTGTGCATGCGCAAATACTTTACACATGGCCTCCGGGATAAGCCTGACTGCTCGTGCCAAGCTACCAAGGGGGTGAGCAGGGGTTATCTTTGGCATGTAACTCCCTTGCCCTGACTAGAGTGGTGGTCTCTGCCTGGCTTTGGTGCAAGCCTTAGCCAACCAGAGATCCCATTTCTAACAGACATCATGCTGTAACTTCTCCCCTAGTGAGAAGTGAACAGTGAGTGCTGGGGGACAGTGCAGTTGTAGCTGGAAGTGGTTTAGGCTGTGCTATGCGCTGGTCCCTGCACGCGAGAGATGACCATTGCTATGATGATCGTTGTTGTTGGTAACTGTAACTGAGTTATGCAATAAAAATTGTTTTTGCAAAAAAAAAAAAAAAAAAAATAATAGTGAGAAGTGAACAGTGTAAGCAGAGCATATCGTTGTGCCTGCTGTCACTGCAGTCCAGAAAAAAACGGACCTAACCGCCTGTGCTGGGGCACAAAACAGAGCCCGATAGAGACCCGCTTTGAGGCCCCCTTTAAAAAACTGCCGGCGCTCAGCACCGGTGAGAGCCGGCCCACTTTAAACCCTGCTGGTGGGGGCATGCGGCGGCAGCGATTCAAGATGGCTGCCCTCTAGAGGAGCTCTGTGACACTGAGCAATGGACTGAGACGAAGGGTTTTCTCCTGCCAGCATTGCGGCGACATAGCCATGGATTCCCTTTTAGGAAGTCATGTGGAGCACTGACGCAAGTTTTTTTCCAGACCAAAACGGTCTATTTGGGCACTTTTTCTTCATTTTGCCTCTATGATGTTTGCGGCTGCCATTTTGTGTGCCTGAACCCTGCATTGTTTCGCGCTGGAGATGACACAGCGGTGAAGCACCTATGGTCATTGCTCTTTGCTCATTAGGGCTTCTTCATCATCAGTATGTCGTCTTTTTCCTCTTAAAAGTGTATACCTGCAACAGAACAATATTTCTCTCGTCATGAACCTACATTCTCTACTCATATGTACTTATATGAATATTCAAGTTACTACGGAGCCTAATCTCCTTTTGGCTTATTAATGTAACTTTCCACCAGATTGTTGTTTGAGTGGACTTGGATTCTTGTGCCTCGATAGTGGTCTCCCTCAGGTCTTCTTGCTACGCACTTCTTCTCCTTTTATTTATGGATCCCACACACTCAAACAAGCCCCAGGGGGCTGTTGGTTCTACTACTGGTGGTCACAAAGACTCGGTCAGCAATACCAACAAACGTATTAAAAAAGACCCGTCGTCTCCAACAAAATTACCTTCTCCTCTGACTTTGGAAGATATTATGGATGAACTGTGCAACATTCTATCATTTATGACTGAAACCACCGCACCACTTCAATGTATTGAGGAGAAATGGTCAGGTTTAGACTTAAGGCTTTCGGATGTCAAGCAAAAGATTAGTGACACACAGGATGTGGTTCCTAAAGTAGATTGCCTTTCTCGTGAGGTAGCGCAACTAAAGAAAACTACAGAAGATTTAGAAAATCGGAACATGCGCAACAACCTACGAGTTTACGGAATTCCGGGGGCCTCTGAAGGGTCAGATATAATCTACTTTTTGAAGATACATGTTCCTCAAATAGTTGGTTTGTCGACATCTACAGACCTCAATATTCAAAGGGCATACAGGATTGGCCCCCAGAGTGCATCTTCCTCAAACAAACCGCGGGGAATTATTGCATACTTCTTGCTATACTCTGATCTTATGATGATCCTCAACGCAGCCAAACAACACAAGCAGATGCTCTGGTCTGGCCACAAAATCTTTTTCAGTCAAGATGTCTCTAAGCCTACTTCCAATCGCCGTAAAAAGTTTCTTGATCTCAGACCAACGCTGCGATCCATAAAAGCACGATACGGCCTAATTCACCCGTGTTACTTTAAAGTAACCTACAAAGACAGAACTTCTACTTTCGAGGATCCTGCAGACCTTAGAAAATTTGTTCACGTCCACAAAGGAGAAGCAATGGAACTGAGCAAAACGTGATTTTTTTTTCTTACTTGTTCTTTCTTTTGTCCAACAGGTTTCCCCTTCGTATTTTGTCTAACAATGACATCTATATCAGCATTGTCCATCTGTTGTGTTGTGTCGCCTCACTCTCTTGCGTTGTCTTTTCCAACGTTCGGTAAGTTCCCTTACACTTTGTTGCTTATGTTTACGTTTTTAGATTACTTTTTTTTTTACTTTCTGCCTTCATTAAATCTGTTATTCCTCGGTGTCCGTCTCTCGGGTGGCCTCTGTCCTTTTCGCCCCCCCTTACATTAATGTTCTTACCATTTGTGAATACTATGACTAAAGCCCTTTTATCATCTTTTCTTCTGTTACATCTCAAAGGAGACTGTATTCTCCTTTGGCTTTTTCTCTCTATCCTCTTCACCCCTCTTTTTTCTTTTTCTTTTTCCTTTCTTCCCATTTCCTAAACTCTGCTGCAGCTTCTCTTTGTCACTACTTTTTTATGTTTATGGCTTTCCATTATTCTATCCCTGGGTCGTTTATATGGGTACATCAGTCTAACTATTTTTCTTTCACTCTTATCTCTCAGCCCTTTTTTTCCATTATGTTCTGGTCTATATCTACTCCCCTTTTTTTTCTTAGCTTTACTTCCATTCAGGTCTTGCCTTGCTTATTGTTACTATGCCTTTTGCATTTCATCTATTATTATTCTTTTAAGTTTTATATAGTTATGAGTTTAATTTGGAAGACGTTTTTCCAATGAATGGTCTACAAATTATCTCTTGGAATGTCAAGGGTATCCGTAATCCAATTAAAAAACACCATGTATTATCTCACCCTGCTAAATTGAAATGCCACGTAGCGTTACTGCAAGAAAGCACCTTAAAGACCAGGATTTGTCTTCTTTACGCAAATTATGGGATGGAGACGATTTTTGATCTCCAGCTGCTAATAACAAAAATGGTGTAGTAATAGTGTTCCATAAATCATTAATTGGCTGTTTGCAAAATGTGGTCAAAGACACTAATGGTAGATTGCTTTTACTGAATTTTTAAGTTAACAATACTCAATTCTCTTTTTGTAATGTACATGGCCCTAATGGTATTGATTTATCATTCTGGAATGATTTTTCCTCTCTCCTTTCTTCTCATGCCTCCGAAAATTTAATTTTGGGAGGTGACTGCAATCAACTTACGGACCCTTTTTTAGATCGAATATCCCAAACCAAATTGATCCCCAATAGAATGCAAAAGTCTTTCCAGAAAGAAATTACATGTAGAGGGTTGTTAGATGCATGGAGAATTTCCTACCCTGATGTACTGGAATTTTCTTTCTTTTCCCCTGTTCATATTTCTCATTCCCGAACTGATTACATATTTCTCACCCAATCATCTCTCCAATGTATGACGAATGATCAGATTGGATCCATTCTCATCTCTGATCACGCCCCTGTCATATTAGATATGAAATACCCTACACACACAACTACTTCACGCAGATGGTATTTTAATAATGCTCTCCTGTTGGACACTCAATTTGTTGAACAATTTACACAGTTTATGTAAGAATTTTTCAATAATAATCTCTCCTCTGTTCCTCAATTCCACCTTATATGGGATGCTTTTAAAGCCACTGCTAGAGGATTTATAATTGAGTTGTTCACCCGGCAAAAAGAAGGCACTTACAGCTGCAACATTAACTCTTATACAAATCAAGGCCCTAGAACACAAATATTTCACCATGAATTGTTCTGATACCTTGTTTAACCTCATTAAAGCTAAAATGCGATATAATAAACAATCCTGGGACAATGCCTGTAACAACCTGCTTAAATGCAATGCAAAAATGTATGGTGGCCGGAATAAAGCCGGCAAATCTCTAGCCAATTATCTCAAAATTAAAAAGCAAAAATCCAAGATCATTGCCATCACAGATAGCAAAGGAATTAGACACATTACAGAAAATAAAATGCTCTCTCTATACCCCGGAGTCAACCCCTTCTGCTGATAAAATTGAATCTTTCTTTCAAACTATTCCCAAACCCTCTAACAACCATACGGATCTCACTTCCCTGGATAGTCCAATATCAGAACAAGAAATCACAAACGCTATTACCCCACTTCCCAAAGACAAAACACCCGGTCCGGACGGTTTTACTGTATGTTTTTTTCTTCATTTCAAACAATTCCTAGTCCCCCATTTGCTACCCCTCATAAATCACTTTTTAGCCTCCGGTATATCACAGGGCTCTTTCACTCAAGCAATTTTATGTCTGATTCTTAAAAAAGACAGGGTCCCCTCTTTTTGTAAAAACTAAAGAACCATTTCCCTAATTAATACGGATTGTAAGATTTTTGCCAAATTATTAGCCCTTCGTATCAAACTGGTAATCCCAGACTTAATCACTATATATCAATCAGGATTTGTTAAAGGAAGGTCCATTATGGATCACTCAAGGACTCTCCTGAACATTATCCATTTAGCCTCCAAGGTGAACTCACTGATTGCTGCTATTGCGTTGGACGATAAAAATGCTTTCGACAGGGTAAACTGGGAATTCATTTTTGGAGCATTAAATTGGCATGGTTTTAGCCCCCCCATTCTGAGATACATCCAGCTACTATATTCTGCACCTTCCACTTCCATTTGGGTAAACGGCTGTCAATCCAAATATTTTCCACTTCACAGAGGAACTAGACAAGGTTGCCCTTTAGCCCCTCTTTTATTTATTCTTGCCCTAGAACAATTTTTTGAAAAACTTTGTCGCTTTTCACACTACACGGGTTTCCAAATTAATCATACAGAAATTAAGTATACTTCTTATGCTGATGACATTTTATTATATCTCTCCAACCCCACTACCTCTTTGCTGATGTTTTTCTCTTTCCTAAAAGAGAATTCTTTGGTCTCTGGTTATAAACGTAATCTTGACAAATACGAGATTATGCCATTGAATAAACATTGATTTTCTCATATGTTTCAATATACAGGTTTCAAATGGAACACTGAGAGTATTAAATGCTTAGGTATCCTCTACACCAGGGGTACTCACAAACTTTCTGTCGGGGGCCAAAATTACAGTGTGGTTAGTGGCCGAGGGCGGCACTGGTAGGGGTGGAGTCAGTGGGGGCGGGATCAGTGGGGGGCGGAGCTAGAGTAAAAAAAAAACCTTTCAAAACATCTCTCTCCCTCTCTCTGTCTCCCTCCCTCTCTGTCCCCCTCCCCCCCTCCCTCCCTCTCTCTCTCTCCCTCTCTCTCCCCCTCCCTCCCCCTCTCCCCCTCTCTGTCCCCCTCCCCCTCTCTCCCTCTCCCTCCCTCTCTCTCTCTCTCTCCCCCTCTCTCCCCCTCCATCCCCCTTTCCCTCTCTCTCTGTCTCCCTCCCTCTCCATCTCCCTCCCTCTCCCCGTCTCCCTCCCTCTCCGTCTCCCTCCCTCTCCGTCTCCCTCTCTCTCTCTCTCCGTCTCCCTCTCTCTCTCTCTCCGTCTCCCTCTCTCTCTCCGTCTCCCTCCCTCTCCCCGTCTCCCTCTCTCCGTCTCCCTCTCTCCGTCTCCCTCTCTCCCTCCCTGTCCCCCTCCCCCTCTCCCTCCCTCTCCCTCACTCCCTCCCTCTCCCCCTCACTCTCCCCGTCTCCCTCCCTCTCCCCGTCTCCCTCCCTCTCCCAGTCTCCCTCCCTCTCCCCGTCTCCCTCCCTCTCCCCGTCTCCCTCCCTCTCCCCGTCTCCCTCCCCGTCTCCCTCCCTCTCCCCGTCTCCCTCTCTCTCCGTCTCCCTCTCTCACTCCGTCTCCCTCTCTCTCTCCGTCTCCCTCTCTCTCTCCGTCTCCCTCTCTCTTTGTCTCCCTCCCTCCCTCTCCGCCTCTCTCTCTCTCTCCCACTCTCTCTCCCCCTCCCTCCCTCCCTCCCTCTCTCTCTCCGTCTCCCTTTCTCTCTCCGTCTCCCTCCCTGTCTCCCTCCCTCTCTCTCCCCCTCTCTCTCCCTCTCTCAATCCCCCTCTCCTTCTCTCTCCCCCTCCCTCCCCCTCTCCCTCTCTCTCCGTCTACCTCCCTCTCCGTCTCCCTCCCTCTCCGTCTCCCTCCCTCTCCGTCTCCCTCCCTCTCCCCGTCTCCCTCTCTCTCTCCGTTTCCCTCTCTCTCTGCCTCCCTCCCTCCCTGTCTCCCTCCCTCTCTACCCTCTCTCTCTCCCTCCCTCTCCGTCTCCCTCCCTCTCCGTCTCCCTCCCTCTCCCCGTCTCCCTCTCTCTCCGTCTCCCTCTCTCTCCGTCTCCCTCTCTCTCTCCGTCTCCCTCTCTCTCTCCGTCTCCCTCTCTGCATCTCCCTCTCTCTCCGTCTCCCTCTCTCTCTCCGTCTCCCTCTCTCTCTGTCTCCCTTTCTCTCTGTCTCCCTCCCTCTCTATCTCCCTCCCTCTCTATCTCCCTCCCTCTCCGTCTCCCTCTCCGTCTGTGTCTCTGCCTCTATCTGTCTCTGCCTCTATCTGTCTGTCCCTGTCTCTGCCTATCTGTCTGTCCCTGTGTCCGTTAGTCTCTATCTCTATCTATCTGTCTCTGTCTCTCCCTACTGCCCTCTGTCACCCTCTGTCCCCTTACCCGACTCTCACACCCTGCTGTTCTCTTGTCATTCTTTGTCACCTCTCCCCCCCCCGAATTATTAAAGCTGCTGTCACCACAGATTTTAGACGAATCTCATTGTGTTTTTAAAAAAATATTCTTAAAACTGCGTTTGGGCAAATTCCACCGGTTCCTAACATGAGACTGCAGTGCTGCGGGAGAGTGTGAGATTTGTCCAAGATCACACTGTTTCCTAGGATCGGCATTGGAACGCCTAGCTCTTGATTTCATTTTACACCGTTTTGTCACTATATCACAACGTTCACCCCAAACAGGCGATTTATTTACTTTACCTTATAAACTTTTCTTATTGTGTGACTCGGATTTGCAGATAAGAAGACAAAGGCGCCCACAGACACATTTACAATCCCTGGGGATTGCATTCTTTCTGTGATGCTTTTAGAATTCTCCACCTTGAGTGGATGGTAAACTAGCTGGAGGAAGAGACTTCACAGGTCTTTAAGAGACCATTTGCATGATAACGAGGCTTTGTTGTATTTCACCTCTTAGCGCCCCAGCAGCTCCACTCGGACTATCGCTTGAATCCCCGTTAAAAAAAACAAACACCGTTACGATGTCTGCAAGGTCCGCGGGCCGCCAAGAAAGGCTTGCCGGGCCGCTGGCGGCCCGCGGGCCGTACTATGAGTACCCCTGCTCTACACTAATAATATCAAAGAATCCATTAAAATTAACCTTGCAGATATACTTAAAAAACTTTCGGCATTTATCAACAGTTGATCTCCACTACTTTTGTCTTAGTGGGGTAGACTTGCTGTAATTAAAATGATGCTGCTTCCGATCATTAACTTCTACCTCTCTATGCTCCCAGTCACTCTCCCACTCTCTTTTTTCAATATTATTAACCGTTCCCTGACCAAATTTTTATAGAATAACCAAAAAACTAGGATTTCACTTATCAGACTTCAGCAGCCCAAAGAATTAGGTGGGGTTAATTTTCCTAATATTAGATGCTATCACTCTGCATTCACCATGAAACAAGTTTGGACCTTTTTATCTGATTTCTCACATTCTCCTTTAATGGCCTGGAGTTTGTTGGAACAATCCCAATATGCCCCATCCTCTTTTGCTGTGACCACTCGATTATCCCAACCCCCCAGATGTTTTTCATCGCCCATTTTTACGCATTCGACTGCAGTTGTTACTTCTCTGCTAAAAGTTTATCCCTCTCAATTGGATAACTTTATACTTACCCCTGTTTGGTATAACAAACACTTAAAAATAAAAAATAGAGCTTAATTTCGGAAAGAATGGATTGATAAAGGAATTATTACATTTGAACACATGATGACCAATGGAGCTCTCATGGACTTTATGGAGATCCAAGATAAATACGGCATATCTCTTTTGTATGCTCCTCATTACCTTCACCTCAGATCATCCATCACTCATCTTCACTCCCAAAACTCTTCCTCAACCTCACATAATCAGACATCCACTCTCCCGCTAGATTTCTCTACTCAATTTAAGGCATCCCATATATACAAGATATTAGCTCACCCCTCTGACCCTGGAACCAAATCCAGTATCAAACTTTTATCGGAAAAAAGATTTGGCACAAGAATTTTTGTTTCAGACCTGGGGCTCCATTTGAGCAAAACGTCCCACCTCCTCACGATCAGCAAGCACAACACAGACTGTATACTATTTCTATAACAGGCTTTTCCTCACCCCTACTGATCTTCATAAGTTCAAACTATTGGATGACACAAAATGTTGGTCCTGTCTCCATGGCAATAGTAACTTACTCCATATGTTCTTTCTCTGCCCTTTGGTTAAGAGCTTTAGGCTACTCATCTGGAAGAAATTTAATGAGATGGTATCCACTAATGATCCTTTTGACACTGTATACGTTTTTCTGGGTGGTTCCACTCCTATATGGAATACCCAGAGAAGCGTGGGTAAATTTATTGATTTATTTATAGCTATTACTTTTCAGATTATCACCACCAACTGGAAGGACACTTCTAAAATCTCATACCAAGCTTGGTGGAACATGTTATGTCACCATCACAGACTAGATCTTGCACACACCACTTCTACACCCCTGCTGATTAAAAAAGACTTACTTTGGTCACCACTTACCACATTTCTTTCCAGTTTGCCCATTTGATTTACTTTGTATGTATACTGTTATGAACCTTCCTCATAATCTCATGTTCAGTTCTTTCTTATTGCTATTTTTACATTACTATTATGCTGCCGCTTATCACTCCCCCTTATCTTTCTCTTCTCCCCCTCCCTTCTTTCTTTCCCTTTCACTTCCCCCCCTTACCTCCTTTTAAAATACTAAATTGCATTATAGGTTTAGAAGGTTCTCTCTGGTTTTGATCATTTACTTCTTAATATAGTCCAAACTTGTTATATCAATTTTGATAATGATACTATTTGACCTTTGTTTGAACATTGTATACTGTTGTTTTACTTTGTATTTCATCTCAATAAAGCATTTTAAACTTAAAATAAAGCCCTGCTGGTGCGGCCATTGTGCAAAAATTGGAAGAGGAGGGATAGGGCAGAGTGTGAGAGGGTATGAAGAAAGATGAAAGTGAAAGAAAACGAACCAGTGTGACAAAGCATAAAGAGTATGAGCTAAAGGGGGCGTATTCACAAAGAGACACACAGAAAAATACAAACAGTGAAAGAGGAAATAGGAACCGAGAGAGATAGGGATAATATTAAAAGGGGGAGAGTTCACCTGAGGTACACGGCAGCTGTCCTGTATGGCCCCTTTTATTTCTTGTTGGCGCTTGATCCTTTAGCAGTCAAATTTAGGACCTCTGCCTTAATGATTGGAAACTGGAGCTGGTAAAATCAAGCGGATTCTGTGCACTTACAATACCCTGCTCCTACTTTACATATGCGGAAACCTCGCTGCCTCATGTTATAGATACTATAACTCGATTTGGCCAGTGTTTAATTTGTAACGAAAAAAATAAGTGCCAGGGCCCTCGTCAGGAGCCCACTTGCCTTTCGCCCAGCACTTTATAGTAAGTGGAAAAAGATATGTAAAGACTGAAATTTATTGGCAAGAAGACTACTTTTGTAGTGTGCGAAATACTAATTCCATTCAGATCAAAATATTTAGAACTACCGGGTGCAACTACCCCTCACTTTAGAAGACTGACGCCGAATGGGAACAAAAATGAAAACACTATAATAATCTACGTCTGGTTGCATGTTGATAGTGCACACACCTGCTTGGGTTTCCTTCTCTAGGGCAAATGTGATAATGTTAACCACCTGTAGTGGAACGATTCCTGCACTCTGATGCTGAGAAGTCACCCCGCCCCACAATATGGCAGGCTATGCTTGCGCTCCGCAGGATGGCTCTGCCGGAAGACTTGAGGGCGTCCGACTCGGAGTTTTAATCTCAACACTTAACGAGGTAAATGCCCTTAGTGCGTGGGTAGCCAGTTGGAGTTTATTTCTACACGCTTACCTTGCACACAGTGGCTTAGCAAGCCCTTTGGCCCCCCCATGGTGGTCCCCGTGTTTGCTGCCCCGCTGCGGTCTCATCAAAGAGCTGGGGAGGGGGACGGGTGCTGGCAAGACGTTTTGCATTACGGCAGGTAAGCGCGGGGGAGGCACGCCCCCCCCCCTTGCTACACCACTGCTTGCACAGCAGGCTTTGAGAATTTGACCCATAAAGTGTCCTGGACGCAAAGCAAGAAAAACACTCCTTGAATGAAAATGGGCACGTGCCATTATCAGACCTATCTTTAAGAAGGATGATCCACTGGCACCTAAGAATTATTGGTTGATCAGCCTACTGGATGTAAGTGAGAAAGTTTTTTTGAAAAGAAATTGTTATGCCTAATGAAGATAGCCTTTCAATAGTGAAAGACGAAATTGGCAGTATTTCACTATCAGGACATGTTACACACATCAGGAGATGTCCTACCTTTCACATACACTGCACCCTGCCCAGGGGGGTACCTTGGGCCTACCATAGGGGTGTCCTATATGTAAGAAAAGGGATGGTTAGGGCCTGGCCAGTGGGTGCACTTGCCAAGTCAACATGTCAGTTAGCAAACTGTGCACAGTCACTGCAATGGCAGGCCTGAGACGTCTTTTCAGGGCTACGCATGTGGCTGGCACAATCAGTGCTGCAGGCCCACTAGTAGCAATTGATTTACCGGCCCTGGCACACTTAGTGCACTTTACTACGGACTGACCAGTAAGTCAAATATGCCAATCATGGATAACTAATCATGTTCACAATTTACACAGAGAGCATATGCACATTAGCACCGATTAGCAGTGCTAAAGTGCCCATAATCCTAAAACCAACAAGAGGTCAGGAAAAAAATAGGAGGAAGAAGCAAAATGTTTGGGGATAACCCTGCAAAAAGGGCCAAGTCCAACAGTATGGAATTGTAAATCATGATGAAGCACTTAGCTTATTGGTGAATATGACATTTTTGGATGTCACATGAGCAATTGGGCAATTTTTAACGGCTGCCAAGGGTGTTTTAAAAGATTTGGTAGTTACCCCTTATTCCTTTTAGTTAATTTTTTTAAATATGTTTTTATTTATTGAGTGTTCAAACCTTCCGGTTTCAGAAAGTCAGTACAGAAACACCAATCTCTCAGCTCAGATTAATCTTATAGAGTAACAATAAATGTAGTACAAACATTTTGAACATGTAGCTAAGATGTTAACGGAAAATATGCATGAAGGAATAATACCTCTTGAACTGGGAGAGCATACTAATTGTAAGCATCTGCATCTCTACTCTGTACAATGCATATAACAAGTTTAGATTCCCCAATAAACCAATCACAAAAACAAAATTACATAAACAATCCCACCCCCTCCCCCTGGTCACGTACAAAAAGAATCTCCAGCCTTGCTTTACGTCATTTCACCCAACTGCTCTATACAGCCGTGTGCTTACTCTGCGGTTACCACGGGAGCGCCCGAACGCCGCGCCTTTGAATCATCCTCCTGAGGAAATTCGATTTTCAATCACGATCGCATTGAGCCGCCATTTTGTGCTCCGCCGCCATTTTGTGTTGCCCTCACTCAGGCAGCACGATGATCGAAGTCTTTTCTGCTTTTCCTGCAATATTGTGTCAAAATAGCCTTGTGCCTCTGTTTACGAAGCTGGTGTTAGAGACTGGCCGAGTACACTAATCCCTGTCTGGTTTTTCTAATCCCTGTCTTAACTATCTGTTGGTTCACACTATTCTCTTCTGACTTTATCTCATCTTCTGGCCTTCGCTGTCCTCCGCTCGTATTCTCTCATTTCACAACTGTCCCCCAAAACACACAAACGTATCTCGCCACCTGCAAACCAGTTACAGACATGTTAATACCTTAACCTGTGGGAGGGATGGCAAACATAGTTGGAGGAGAGGCTTCTTCGAGTTACTCGATATCTTTGTTTTTCAACCTTTTCTTTTGGACATGTTCTGTTTTTGAACTTACCTTATTGGTCCTCTATGTATGTTTTAGGTGTGTTCTTGGTTAATGTATATGTCACCTATGTACTATAAAATATTGTGCGCCACGGAGTGAAGTGGCAGTCTCCTGAGAACATACTGTGTGTACTTCTAGGACAACTGTACTAGCTGCAGCTAATAAAATCTGATCTTTTACGCCGACAGAGTGTCCCCGTGTCTCTGTTAGCTGAAGCAGGAGAACCCAGGAGATTAAGGCGTAACCTGCGCCGCCAGGCCCAATTGGTTCTGGTTCTTCAACTGGCGCCCAACGTGGGGCGGCTTCAGAGGTAGTGGTTCTGCCTGAAGGTCATGAGGAACCCCGCAAGAAAATTCTAGAGGAATCGCGAGCCACGTCAAGCGACCCCTGTATGTCGAAAGTGGTCCGAAGGTCTTTTGCAGCGTAGTTACTCCTTCCTGACGGCTACTGACGACTGCTGCCCTGACTGCCGCCCTGCGTTTTGCCCTCTTTTTGGTGATGTATGGTAAAGCGAGACGATAGACGGGCCTCTGTTGGTGTAAAAGACATCTTAGTTAAGTATTGGGGGTCGCTCCCACATTTGGTTCTTTGGTCCTTAGGTTCTTTGGTTCTTTGGTTCTTTGGTTCTTTGGTTCTTTGGTTCTTAGGTTCTTTGGGTCTTTGGTTCGGGTATTGCAATAACCGAAGCCGAGGGGTAAGTACACTTGTGCTGTGTGAAGTATTTAACCCCCTTGATGTTTGTGAACAGTCCAGTGAAATAACGATGCCTGGTCTGACTAAGTTTGAGAAATGTTGTTGTTTTGGTTGTAATAGGGATTCCCGGCTGGAGGACTCTTGTCCGATTCCTTCGGTTGGAACTCCCACTTATGAGCTCTATTCTAAACATGGTGTTGTCCCCATTGCCTTTAACGAGGCATGGATCCGATACACGAAGAATGATGGTGTTTTAAAATGGCCAGAAAATGATAGTTTTGAGCCTGACATACTAGATAATTTGGAAACTATTTTATTTAAAAGAAAAGCCCGGCCGGCAATGTTTGACTCTTTCCGCCTTTGGTGTAAGGAATCCAAACAGAGAAAAATTAAGCAAGAAAAACGAGATAAGAAAGCACAGAGTATGACAATTATACAGGCTGCTCAGCAACTTAGAGATGATGAAGTTGATAATGCAATAGAAATTTCAGAGAGACAGCATCGTATGGCGATGCTATCCGATGTTTCCAGCTTCCCCTTCTGATAAAAGAAAGGATTTAGAGGAAGATCCCTTGATGTCTCACCTACTAAGATTGCCTCCGCCCTATGCACAAGGTGCTAATGCACCCCCGTTGTTATAGCCTGTTCAGCCACCAGTTGCGCTTCCGCTTGCTCCGGCTCTTCCACATTTGCCCCCTCAAGTAATGCCTCCTCTGTCAGCTTTGCCTTCGACTCCTTTTCCTTCAACTTCTTCGCCCTCTGCACCCCCTGTAATTACTGATTTCTCTTCAGTTAGTTCGCCTAATACCTTGTCCCCTATCCTTATGTCCAATTCTCCGTCTATGCGTAAATGACTCACAGAAACGGTCTCTAGTCTTTTATCTCTTTTCTTTGAGGCGTTAAATGTGTCTCCGGCTTTTTCTCGAAGACAGTCTCGTAGTCAGTTTCCAGCTTCCGAAGAACGAGAAAGGTTGGACTCTCTCGCTCGCAAATGTATTGAGAAAGGTCGTCGGTATAGTGTACCCGACATTATGCCTACCTTCTCACAGTGAAATGTGCCTACGCAGACATATGTCTTCAATACTATGTGTGATACTCTTGTTAAAGGTTGGGAGGATATGGACTTGGATTCGGTCCCTCAGGGTCTGTTAGATATTCAGGCTAATTTTGATAAGGGACTCATTGTGGGTTCTAAGGTTGAGGACGCTGTAAAGACACTTGTTTCCTTTAGAACCTTATTTACTTCACAGACTTTTCTTGACTCCGATCCCTCAGTTAGGTTGACACCGAAAAATTATCCAATGAGAGAGGTTCCTCCGGTATGGAGAGAAGAGGTTCCGGCAGCAGGTGGTAATCTAGCTATTCCTGCTCATTTCCAGCATATATGGGTACATGTGCCCTGGAAAAGATCTGAAGTCCTGGCTCTTAAACAGTCTCTACCGGATCCTCGTAAGAACCCTGCCGGTTATTATAAAGAATTGTCACAGACTGTTGATGCTTGCATCATGAATTTAGCAGATATTGATATGTTGATGGGGAATATAGTCCCACAAGCGTTATGGGCTAGGATTCGTAAGGAGAATCATGCACAAGAATTAGGTGCTGATTGGGATGCTATAATTGCCGCAGATAGAAACCAAGTGGGTGGTGCAAAGCCTGATGCTTTGATTTCAGAACTCCCTGGTAGGATTATTACATTAATGAAAACGATGATGCCTGCCTTGAGAGTTAACTGGGATAAACTAGCCGCGTGTAAACAGAAGAAAGATGAGAGTGTCTCCGATTTCTTCACTCGTTTCGAGGAGACATTCATTGATCACAGTGGTCAGGATATGACTACGGAGGGTGGACAGCGATTATTTGTAGATAAGTTCGTATTTAATTTGCTTCCCGAGCTGTCGCATAAGCTGAAAGACTCTGAAAGTTTGTGGGCTGTTTCTTCTTCAGCCCAGATATTGGCTACTGCTCAATATTATGAAAATAGAGATAAAGAAGAAAAAGATAAGCAAGAGAAAAAGACTAAAGAATTGAAAACTAAGGTTCTCTTGCAACAGGCTTATCCACCTCGTTATGCTCAGCCCCAGTTTCAACAGCCTCCGCAGTTTCAGAGGGTGTATCAAAAGCCTGAGCCATATATTCCACGACCTTTGTTAGGTCCTAATCAATGTGCCTATTGTAGAGAGAAAGGTCATTTTAAGAATAGTTGTCCGGTTTTATTGCAGCGTAATGGGACACTATCTGCTCCGCGTGGTCGTGCTGGCCTCCAGTCAGCAAACAGAGGTAGAGGTCGAGGTATATTGACCCAAGAACAGCGTTCCCTTCCTCCCTCTAATTCCGTGAACTACTTTGATCAGCAAAACGCTCGGTCTACACAGTATTACAATGAGGATTGTTATGTTGGAGACGGGAATGAAAGTCTTCATGTTAACTAGGACAGCCATGGACAAAGTAAGGGAGTTGTGTCGATTCCAGTAGATCAGAATGGACCTTATGTTAATGTCCCTACAATGGGTATTTCAGAGCCATTCCTTTTAGATACTGGTGCAATGAGAAGTTCTATCATTCATTCAAAACTCCCTGGGGCACCTTAGTCTGGCTTAACAAATGTATCTGTAGGTTTTTCTGGTGCCCCAGTTCGTAATCCGGTTTCTTGCCCTTTGCCTATTTCAATTGGCCCTTATGATTTAGAAGTTCCGCTTCTCTTAACGAATGGTTGCCGCGAGAATCTATTGGGCTTGGATATATTGAAAAGACTGCATGCCACAATATCTTGTTCTCCTTCTGGTGTATATCTCACTTTAGGACAGAAACTAACTTCTCCAATGTATTTGTCTAAAGATCAATTTCCACCTGAATTGCTTTCTCTTCCTACAACGCTTTGGGCCACGGGTCCAAATTATGTTGGTTGTCTTGAAATTCCACCTTATGTTGTTACTCTCAAGCCCAATGCTGAATTGCCACGCGTTCCTCAATATAGAATTTCCACTGAAGGTGAAAGAGCGCTTCTGGAAATCATTCATGATTTGATTCAGAAAGATGTGGTTGAGGAAATGAGAGGTAACATATGTAATAGCCCTATTCTTCCTGTTCTTAAACGCACTGATCCTTCTCAGCCTCCTGTTTATCGCTTTGTAATTGATCTTCGGGAGGTAAACAAAATTGTTGTACCGCAGTTTCCTGTTGTCTCAGATATCACTGCGTTGTTGACGATGATACCTTCTACAGCGGTTTGGTTTTCTGTTATCGATCTGAAAAATGCTTTCTTTAGTATTCCCATTGCTGAAGAGAGTAGGGACATTTTTGGCTTCTCTCTTGGAGGCCGAAGCTTCCGGTTCAAACGCGCACCTCAAGGCTATTGTGAAAGTCCCTCTATTTATAGTCAAGCTCTGAAATGTCATCTTGATGCTTTTTCCTTGCCGTCTGGTGCTGCTCTCATTCAGTACATGGACGATTTGTTAATCGCTGCTGATTCAGAGGATATATGCAAGAATGTGACGGTTGCATTGTTGCGACACTTATCCAATGTTAATCATAAGGTTTCACCTTTTAAGCTTCAATATGTTCGTCGAGAGGTTACCTACTTGGGTCATCTCTTATCAAAGGAGGGAAGACAATTAACCCCAGAACGTATCCAAGCTATTGCGCAAATGTCTGTGCCATCCACACAAAGAGAGGTACGTGCCTTTCTGGGCATTACTTCCTATTGTAGGCAGTGGATCTCTAACTTCTCTCTGTTGGCCAAACCTTTGTTGGCACTCACTTTGAAAGATACGCCTCAGCCCCTTCCATGGACTGACGAATGTCAGAGGAGTTTTACTGACTTACGTGCTGCTCTGTGTTCCGCTCCTGTACTAGGTACTCCTGATTACAGTAAGCCTTTTCGCTCTACGTTCACGAAAGAGAAGGTTGTGCGTTGTCAGTTTTAACGCAGCGATTTGCAGATAGACAGCGGCCATGTGCCTATTTTTCGGCTACGTTAGATCCAGTAGCTAAAGCATTGCCTAGTTGTCTTAAAGCGACAGCTACAGCAGCAATTTCTATTCGACAGTCTGCTGGAGTGGTGCTAGATAATACTCTCATTGTTATGGTACCACATGCAGTGGATACTTTGCTAAACAGAACAAAAACACAGCATCTTACGAGTGCTCGTTTGTCTGGATATGAGCTGACGCTCTTGGCTAGTCATGTGCATATCAAACGATGTAATACTTTAAATCCAGCTACTTTGTTGCCTCTTCCAGAAGAGAAAGGTGTTCAGGAACAACATGATTGTTTCTTTCGTACTGAGGAAGAGACAAAGGGTAGAATTGACTTAACAGATACGCCATTAGTGAATTCGGATGGAACGCTATGGGTAGATAGTTCTTGTTTTAAGCTTCCTAATGGAGAGACAACTTCAGCCTATGCTGTTACTACTTTGCATACAGTCGTGGAAACAGCACGCATCAGACATAACTCAGCTCAGGCAGCTGAACTTATAGCCTTAACCAGAGCGTGTGTGTTATCCAAAGGAAAAAGAGTAAACGTGTACACCGATAGTCAGTATGCTTTTGGTGTGGCGTTCAATTTTGGACGTTTGTGGAAAGAAAGGGGATTCCTTACTTCTCACGGCGCTAAGATACAACATGGTCAGTTGGTGACTGACCTTCTTGAGTCACTTGCTTTGCCTACCCAGATAGCAATTGTGAAGTGTAGCGCACATAAGAAGATTGTTGACGATGTTGGTCGCGGGAATGCATTTGCGGATGAAGTAGCAAAAAAAACAGCCAGAGATGCTACAAGTCATATGTATGTTGCAGGCCCTGCAAATTGGGTCAGAGAAAGAGGAATGTATGAGGATACAGTAGAAAGTGTGAAATCAATTCAAGAAGAGGCTACAGAAAAAGAATTGAGGAAGTGGAAGGAAAGTACAGGAATGTTAGACGAGATGGGATGTTGGGTAGAATTGTCCGAGCACCAACGTTGGCTGTTACCAGACGCTTATGTACTACCTGTAGTTACTATGGCGCATGGTCCAGCCCACCTAAGTGCGAAAGGAATATGCAAGCTTCTGGTTCCAGTGTGGCAAAACGAAGGAATCCCGAAGTGTGCAGACAATATATTGAAACATTGCATTGTTTGCTTAATGTATAATCCGGGAAAGGGAACCCCAACTCCAGCAGGTCACTTTGCTCCTCCGACCTATCCATTTGAGGTGTTGCAAATCGATTACATTCACATGGAACGATGCAACAATCTCAAATATGTTCTAGTGGTGGTATGTGCCTTTTCCCGATGGATAGAGGCGTACCCCCTGAAAGACAATACTGCTTTATCTACAGCCAAAGTACTTCTAAAAGAGTTTTTTCCTAGATTTGGTTTGCCGCGCATTGTCTGGAGTGACAATGGGAGCAAATTTGTGGGCCAAGTCATGCAAAAAGTTTGTGCAGGTCTTGGTATAAAACAGAAGTTCCATGCGGCAAACCATCCACAGTCAGCAGGTCTAGTGGAATGCTACAATGGTACTTTAAAGCTTAAGCTTGCGAAAGTGCAGGCTAGTACAGGCCTTAGTTGGCCCGATGCACTACCTTTGGCTCTTCTATCCACCAGAACGGCTGTACATTCTCATTTGGAACTTAGCCCTTATGAGATAGTTTTTGGACGCCCAGCTAATATATGGGGAGTCCCTCGCCCTAAGAAGTATTCAGACTTGCCATACCCAATGTTGATTGATTATTTGCACCACCTTACAACTAAATTGCGTGTTCTTCATCAACAGGTTCAGAGCGCTTTGCCAGAGGCCTCCACAGACTCAGGTCATTCCATCCAACCAGGTGATTGGGTTTGTGTGAAGAATTTCCAAAGGACAAAGAATTTGGAGCCTCGCTGGAGGTCAGGTTCTCCTAACAACTGGTACAGCAGTGAAGGTTGAAGGAAAGAAGAACTGGATCCACGGCGTGCATTGCAAGAAGGTTCCTTTGCCTCTGCCCTTTGATCAGTGGGTCCGCAAGGGTATAAGTGACTCTGATTCGAGAAGGTTCTCCGATTCATACCTTTTAGTGATGCACACTTGAATGGAACATTGTCGGAAAAAGAAAGCAACAACATTCTCCAAGAAGCTGTACCACCACATTTTCGTCTGAATACCACAAATCCACGAACATTGTTTCAGGATCAGACTGTACCTGATAAGGCCCATTACGATTTGAGACCCAGACTGAAGAAGAAAACTGGAGATTCTCTCTTCTATGTAGTTTCTATCCCGGCTGCAGAGTCACGGTAGGAGTCTTGGTTGTGACCTGAGTAGTGGCAATAGGCCTGCAGGACTTGCAGTGTCATAGGACGGCAGACAATCGTGACCAAGTGATTAAGGAAGATTGCCGTGAGCATCCATTTAGAATATGGAAACTACATTAGGCGAAAGAGAGAGAAAGAACAAAATGAAAAACAGTCATTGTAAAATAATATACAGTCGTTGTAGTATAACTTTATGAGTTTTAATATTATTGTGTATTTTATTGGCGTGTATAGGATGGATTGTTTATGCTATGCAGCAAAAAGTTGTCCCTTCTTCTGTTACTGTGCCTTCTTATTCCACTATCTCTCCACATCTGTTTCATACACTTCCTCAACATGAACTCGTTAGAAGAATCGATTATTACAATAATTCGTTTATTCAATTATTACACCAACACCAATTAGTAATTAACACAACCGATTGTTGGGTATGTGGACTAATGCCTCATACCACAGATAAAGGGATGCCATATTTAGTTCTTCCATTCTCTTATGAAGGTTCTGCTTGGGCTTATTTTGTAATTTTCTCTAACGCCTATCAAAGGCGATTTAAACGACCTGTCAGTTCTTATATTGGTGGTCCAGATTTCAGTCATAGTTCATTGATAAAGGGAATGGTAGCTATGGCTAAAATCATGGAAAATTGCTGTCGATGAAAGAAAAGCATACGCTAATTGGAACGTCACTCATTACATCACAAGCCTTAGTGATAAGGTTAAACAAGGAAAGTCTCCACCAATTTGGACTGTACCTCATCAAGGCAATTTCTGTTTACAAATAAATGGGCAAACTACTGACCCCGAACAGAGAAAAAGCTTTTGTTCCCATACTTATATCCACTCCTCTCAGAATTCGCCGCCATTAGTGCCATCTCAGGGCACGTATTTCATCTGTCACGATAGAGCCTATACGTGGTTGCCGACTGGTTTTTCTGGAACTTGCTATATAGCTTTTCTTCTTCCCCCTACATACACTGCTTCTTCTAATTTTTATAAAAACAGATACGGCAGAGGAATTATTGATTCCAAAGACACAGCAGGTCAAGAGGGAGGAGACTTCCTAAAAGGATTTCTTCCTTTTTGGGGTCCTATGGCAAACAGCAGGAATATGAGACAACTGGTTCGTGTTGTAGAGACTACCATAGACATCACTGTAGGAGCTTTGAGTAATATTACAGCGGAACTACAGGCGGATCGTCTTATGACTTCACAAAACCGAGTTGCCCTAGATATTATTCTTGCAGATCGTGGTGGAGTCTGTAAATTGATCAAATCGAGTTGCTGTATTTATATACCTGATGACGCTCCGACAGTATACCAGGCCATCTCTAAATTACATATAATCTCTGAGTCGATTCACCAGGACGAAGGAGATTGGTCGTTATTGGGATGGTTTTGGGGACTACTGTCCAAATGGGGTTGGAAAGTGCTAACATTCCTTGGTATGGTTTTGGCCATCGTTTTCTCTTGTTGTCTTTGTATGCACTGTGGTCCCGCCATCTGCGACCTTTGTGCTACTATGTGCATCCCAAAACCTAAGACACAAAGAACAGAGAATATTAGAATGATGTTACAGCAACAGCTCGATGACCTCATGGCCATCGACATCGAATCAGATTAACATGAGTCTGTGTATCTTGCCTGAGTTCTGGCAAAAGGAGGGTCTGAGGAAATTCGATTTTCAATCACGATCGCATTGAGCTGCCATTTTGTGTCTTTTTTGCTTTTCCTGCAATATTGTGTCAAAATAGCCTTGTGCCTCTGTTTACGAAGCTGGTGTTAGAGACTGGCCGAGTACACTAATCCCTGTCTGGTTTTTCTAATCCCTGTCTTAACTATCTGTTGGTTCACACTATTCTCTTCTGACTTTATCTCATCTTCTGGCCTTCGCTGTCCTCCGCTCGTATTCTCTCATTTCACAACTGTCCTCCAAAACACACAAACGTATCTCGCCACCTGCAAACCAGTTACAGACATGTTAATACATTAACCTGTGGGAGGGATGGCAAACATAGTTGGAGGAGAGTCTTCTTCGAGTTACTCGATATCTTTGTTTTTCAACCTTTTCTATTGGACATGTTCTGTTTTTGAACTTACCTTATTGGTCCTCTATGTATGTTTTAGGTGTGTTCTTGGTTAATGTATATGTTACCTATGTACGCCACGGAGTGAAGTGGCAGTCTCCTGAGAACATACCGTGTGTACTTCTAGGACAACTGTACTAGCTGCAGCTAATAAAATCTGATCTTTTACGCCGACAGAGTGTCCCTGTGTCTCTGTTAGCTGAAGCAGGAGAACCCAGGAGGTTAAGGCGTACCCTGCGCCGCCAGGCCCAATTGGTTCTGGTTCTTCACTCCGCGCAGACTTCCTACTAGTTAATTTATTGTGTGTTTTATATACAGGATGTATTTATGGTGGGTTTAATAGACTATGGTCTAAATAAACAAAAGTTTGACTGACTGTCTTGATCAGCTTAATAAGATGTAATCAATGTTATGGGGTCTATCTATGAGTCCAATATTTAAGGCAAGTATACAGGGGCGTGACACAGGCCCCCCGCAGCCCCCGCGGTGCGGGGGGTTCCGAGCTCCAGGGGGCCCCCTCGGCACTGCACTCTGGCCAGAAAGCTCCTGATTGAGCTTGGAGGGGGCCCCTCTTCCTACCGTGCAGGGAGGCCCCCTCTATTTTCATTACGCCAGTGCAAGTATAGCCTTGGATGCTACATTTTAAAATGGTGCTCACGAATATATGATCTTAAAATGGGCACTAGGTTTAACGTTGAACATGTTCTCATACAGAAACTGGGGCTTTGTGCTGGCATCTACAAACTTTATGTCTCAGTAAAAACTTCTATAAGGTTCATGGAACTGCTGCTGTTAGGTTTTCGCAAAAATGACAGTTGATGGACAGAATGAAGAACAATGTCATACATTCACCCCAGTACAGAGATCTGGGCCTAAATCCATCGTTTTTTTGCTCACAATGCCATTCCAGATTGAACCCAGCCATATGCAAATCAGTCTTGACCCTGTGCCTCATGGGAACAGTCCAGCCCGAACTGCCAAGCCAGGTCCTCCCTGGACAGGAAACAAGCATCCTAGGACCGGTTTCGGGGTTTCCCCCCTCTTCAGCCAGGATAGCTTGATTCCAGTGGCATGGAGAGCACGGGACTCACGTCTGAGCATACCCGTCCCACTCGGGGTGACAGTTGCAAAAATAACAGTTGATGGACAGAATGCAGAACAATGTCATACATTCACCCCAGTACAGAGATCTGGGCCTAAATCCATCGTTTTTTTGCTCACCATGCCATTCCAGATTGAACCCAGCCATATGCATATCAGTCTTGACCCTGTGCCTCATGGGAACAGTCCAGCCCGAACTGCCAAGCCAGGTCCTCCCTGGACAGGAAACAAGCATCCTAGGACCGGTTTCGGGGCTTTCACCCCTCTTCAGCCAGGATAGCTTGATTCCAGTGGCATGGAGAGCACGGGACTCACGTCTGAGCATACCCGTCCCTCTCGGGGTGACAGTTGCAAAAATAACAGTTGATGGACAGAATGCAGAACAATGTCATACACTCGCCCCAGTACAGAGATCTGGGCCTAAATCCATCGTTTTTTTGCTCACCATGCCATTCCAGATTGAACCCAGCCACATGCAAATCAGTCTTGACCCTGTGCCTTATGGGAACAGTCCAGTCCGAACTGCCAAGCCAGGTCCTCCCTGGACAGGAAACAAGCATCCTAGGACCGGTTTCGGGGTTTCACCCCTCTTCAGCCAGGATAGCTTGATTCCAGTGGCATGGAGAGCACGGGACTCACGTCTGAGCATACCCGTCCCACTCGGGGTGACAGTTGCAAAAATAACAGTTGATGGACAGAATGCAGAACAATGTCATACATTCACCCCAGTACAGAGATCTGGGCCTAAATCCATCGTTTTTTTGCTCACCATGCCATTCCAGATTGAACCCAGCCATATGCAAATCAGTCTTGACCCTGTGCCTTATGGGAACAGTCCAGCCCGAACTGCCAAGCCAGGTCCTCCCTGGACAGGAAACAAGCATCCTAGGACCGGTTTCGGGGGTTCACCCCTCTTCAGCCAGGATAGCTTGATTCCAGTGGCATGGAGAGCACGGGACTCACGTCTGAGCATACCCGTCCCACTCGGGGTGACAGTTGCAAAAATAACAGTTGATGGACAGAATGCAGAACAATGTCATACATTCACCCCAGTACAGAGATCTGGGCCTAAATCCATCGTTTTTTTGCTCACCATGCCATTCCAGATTGAACCCAGCCATATGCAAATCAGTCTTGACCCTGTGCCTCATGGGAACAGTCCAGCCCGAACTGCCAAGCCAGGTCCTCCCTGGACAGGAAACAAGCATCCTAGGACCGGTTTCAGGGTTTCACCCCTCTTCAGCCAGGATAGCTTGATTCCAGTGGCATGGAGAGCACGGGACTCACGCCTGAGCATACCCGTCCCACTCGGGGTGACAGTTGCAAAAATGACAGTTGATGGACAGAATGCAGAACAATGTCATACATTCACCCCAGTACAGAGATCTGGGCCTAAATCCATCGTTTTTTTGCTCACCATGCCATTCCAGATTGAACCCAGCCATATGAAAATCAGTCTTGACCCTGTGCCTCATGGGAACGGTCCAGCCTGAACTGCCAAGCCAGGTCCTCCCTGGACAGGAAACAAGCATCCTAGGACCGGTTTCGGGGTTTCACCCCTCTTCAGCCAGGATAGCTTGATTCCAGTGGCATGGAGAGCACGGGACTCACGTCTGAGCATACCCGTCCCACTCGGGGTGACAGTTGCAAAAATAACAGTTGATGGACAGAATGCAGAACAATGTCATACATTCATCCCAGTACAGAGATCTGGGCCTAAATCCATCGTTTTTTTGCTCACCGTGCCATTCCAGATTGAACCCAGCCATATGCAAATCAGTCTTGACCCTGTGCCTCATGGGAACAGTCCAGCCCGAACTGCCAAGCCAGGTCCTCCCTGGACAGGAAACAAGCATCCTAGGACCGGTTTCGGGGTTACACCCCTCTTCAGCCAGGATAGCTTGATTCCAGTGGCATGGAGAGCACGGGACTCACGTCTGAGCATACCCGTCCCACTCGGGGTGACAGTTGCAAAAATAACAGTTGATGGACAGAATGCAGAACAATGTCATACATTCACCCCAGTACAGAGATCTGGGCCTAAATCCATCGTTTTTTTGCTCACCATGCCAATCTAGATTGAACCCAGCCATATGCAAATCAGTCTTGACCCTGTGCCTCATGGGAACAGTCCAGCCCGAACTGCCAAGCCAGGTCCTCCCTGGACAGGAAAGAAGCATCCTAGGACCGGTTTCGGGGTTTCACCCCTCTTCAGCCAGGATAGCTTGATTCCAGTGGCATGGAGAGCACGGGACTCACGTCTGAGCATACCCATCCCACTCGGGTTGACAGTTGCAAAAATAACAGTTGATGGACAGAATGCAGAACAATGTCATACATTCACCCCAGTACAGAGATCTGGGCCTAAATCCATCGTCTGCATTCTGTCCATCAATTGTTGTTTTTGCATTTGTCACCCCGAGTGGGAAGGGTATGCTCAGACGTGAGTCCCGTGCTCTCCATGCCACTGGAATCAAGCTATCCTGGCTGATGAGGGCTGAAAGCCCGAAACCGGTCCGTGGATGTTTGTTTCCAGTCCAGGGAGGACCTGGCTTGGCAGTTCGGGCTGGACTGTTCCCATGGGGCACAGGGTCAAGACTGATTTGCATATGGCTGGGTTCAAACTGGAATGGCATGGTGAGCAAAAAAACGATGGATCTAGGCCCAGATCTCTGTACTGGGTAAATGTATGACATTGTTCTGCATTCTGTCCATCAATTGTTGTTTTTGCAGCTGTTAGGTTTTCAGCACATTGCGTTGCCGTGATTAGATATTATGGCAATACATTTTCCAAGATGGTGGACCCTCTGCGCCAAAGTCTAAACCAGCCCCTTAATTTTAAGAATAGTAGCCATGCTCTTGTCAAAAAGTGGGGGATTGGATTTTAAAGCGCGTGTACAGTAGAGCAAAGGTGCCTGGATCCGAGGACGCCGGTCTTCTGGGATACATAGGATGCATTTTTAAATACAAACACATCTTTTGTGTTGTTATCAAATTAATATGTCTCATTTCATCACATGAATGTCCCTCATGTACACTCAAAAGTCCTCGCAGATGTACAAATTTAATGATAAAACATGTTTCGATTCCTTTATGTAGTGGGTGTATGGGTTATAAAAAAAATTCTATTTCAGCACAAAGACCCCCATGAACTTTCAAAAAGTCCAATGTTCATTGTTTTTGATTTGCGAAAGCAACCCAACTATAATCATGGCATGCTGAGTGTGCAGTTTTATTAATTAATTTGCATCAATTGTGCACAAAACCCCCTGTGTTTGAAGGATCGGGGGCTAGTTTACATTGTTCTCCTGAAACCCTGCACGATTGTTTCGAGATTTTCCTTACTTAAAATATTGCCAATAATCTTTATGAGTTTGGCACTTCGAATGTAGACTGATTAACAAGGCTTTCTGTTATGATTGATGGTTCTGTGAGCCTTCTTGGCAGATTATGCAAATTACTTTGTATGCTCATATTGATGATGAGTCCATCAAGCACACATGACAGCATTAGCGCAGCGGGAAGCAGGAAATCCGCGAGCGCTGCACACGTGAATGAACCTGTTGGGTGCGCATGAGAGGAGGGGCCAGGGGCGGCTGGTGACATTTGAAAGTGGTGGGGCGTAAAATGATTGGTATACTTCACCGTTGCGAGCGAGCGTAGCGAGCGAGCCCGAACCCCTATAAGGAGGGTTCGGGGGGGTTCTCCCCCCGAGAAATTTTTGAAAAAAGAGAAGAGAAATGGTGCATTTTCAAGCAAATATGAGAAAGCAAGAATGTTAATAAAGCAATTGTGAAAGTGCGGTTATTACATTAATAAAGAGATGTCATATAACATAGGTAGATGCTTATTCAGTATAACCACAGAGCTTCATAAGAGACTTCGAGATACAATGCATTGCTGAGTAATATCAAAGGAAGCATTTTTTTATGAGCCACAGTGCTGTACCAAGACTCCAAGATGCAATATAGAAAGAAGAAAAACATGAAAAAGGATCAAGGTGCTGAAAAATAGCCTTGAACATAAGCTTCCCAGCTCAGGACATGAGCTCAGCAGCACCCACATGTTTAACGGGCATACCTGCCTGGCCCAGGGAACTGGAAACCAAACACTGTGGAGTATTAAATGTTTAACACGCCAGAAACCAGCTCCCCACCTTCAGTCTTCATGCTGAACAAATCAAACATTCACCCCCAGTCACAGATCTCGGTTAAATTCATTTTTTTTGCATGCCTGAACGTTTATGATCTGGAACAGGCCACTTGAATAAAACAGGTCAATTTCACAAAACATAATACATCCCTTGCACCTGCCTTACAGGTTAAACATATGGCTCACTATACATCATTGCATATCTAAAAACCAGCCTGAAAAACACAATTACAAGGCAAAATTACAAATTATACGGAGAAAAAAGCTCAATCTTGCTTATAATAGGTGCACACGACAACAGTAATCGCCATATCGGTTGCTGATGCCTGCTCTAGAAAGTAGACTAGGTTCACTAAGTGTGACTGAGTGCCAAAGAGATCAAAGAAATTAGCAAAATCCACAAAAAGGATTTCCATACAGGTAACACAGATGAATAAAAGAACAAAGAAAACATGGAAGCAATAAGAAGGTCACCAGACACCCCAAATCATCTGCAAAAAAGACCAATACAACAGGTGCCCAATAAAGCCCTTCAAATGTATTGAAGTGAAGGAAGCGTCCGATTTGTAGTGGAGTATTATTTTAATACCAGGGGCAACATCAGAAAAAGCATGGCTGAGACATGAGGATGTTGTATTTTGGAAGGGCCAGTCTTCCTTCTGGTCACTATGGCCACCTGCCAGATTTAAAACCTATTCAACAGGCTAATGTATAACAAGTACTTGTAAGTTAGGCAGCAATGTTCAAACAAAATGCAGGAGTGCAGTGGGAAATATTGCAAATTAAAATCAACATGAGTGGTGAGAGAGAATTTCAGCATGCTTGAGATAAGGCAGGCAAAGCATGAATCCATCCATAGAGACTAACAAACTTTTTTTTGCCAAAGCCATTCATAGAGTTAAACTAGCATTTTTAAATCTTTCACTTTTGCCAAGTCAGCCACTAAATCATATGGGACAATTATCAGCAAATTTCCTCCGACAGGCCCCACACCTGTTGAGGTAATGCAGCTGACAAACTTTAATGCGCCATGCCCGCGCACATTATGTTCACGTAGTGTGTACATCTGGGTACCCTTTACGGCGATGCAGCAACAGCCAATCATTTATTACACTCTAATTAGCACACAAATAGGCTCTCTTCCTGCAAATGAAAGAAGTGCAGGCTCGCTCCATGCAAATCAAAGAAGTATAGACTTTCTCACTGCAAATGAAAGAAGTGCAGGCTATATCTTGTCAAAGGAAAGCAGTGCAGGTACTCAGTTCCTGACTGTGCCTCACAGTTGTCCACCACTGAGCACATGCAGCACAGGAAAGCTTACCGTGCTGTATTGAGATACCAAGAAGGCTAAGAAAGCTATTGTGAAAGTGCGGTTATGGCAACAATAAAGAGATGAATTAGCAGGCTCCGGGCACTCTTCCTGGTTGCCATGGTAATGGCATGGGCCACTGGCTCGCGGAAAACATAAAAGAACAGCAAGAGCACGCATTCCACCCCGCCTTGCAGATTAGTCCGGTTGTCAAACTCAACACAACTTTTCGGGAGCCAGATAAGAGCTAAGGGCGGCCAGACAACACACAAGAACGCCTCCATGCAGAAATTTAGGATTGTAAGTGGACTGCTTTTGGGTGCTTTTATGACTTTAAGATGAGCGCAGTATGTTTGCCGTATATTATGTATGTGAGTTGCACATGGCTGGCTTTCATATTTCTGGGTGAGTGTTGTATTGTAATGCAATTGTAATGCGTAAAACCTCCAGCGGTTATTGATTTATTTTGTTTAAATTATGAGACACTGTTAATCATTTGTAGAGTTAAGAGACAAAGACATGACTATAAGGAGAAAATATATGCATTCGTGTGTAAACCAAGGAGCAACGTATAGCAATGCAAAGTCCATAGTGCATATCACGCGGTAAGAAATAGAGCTCGAGTTTTATTAAAGATGTCTGTGCTAATTAATTTAAAGATGGCTATTTATGTGCTGATATCGATCACAGCGTGAGCCCAGCAGTGATGGGGGTAAGGGAAAACAAAAGATCTACTGCGTCATGTGGATGTTGCACACCATTATGGTACATAATTACAATCATATTACGTTTCGAATATATTTATATCGGGCACAGGGAGCGTAAAGGATTTTCCCAGAATCCCAGGATTTTTATTTAGTTCTTGAAGCTGGCATCAGAACCCAGGGTCCCAGGCTTTAAAGTTAATGGCTTAGCCACTAAACAACACCTCAACATCACTTTCCAAACCTATATTTTAACTTGCAAATTATTGCGCACGTTGAAGTCCTGCAGCCATAAATGCCACAGGACTACGCATGACGCCACGGTGTGAGCTGCACATTCTCAGTAGCAGCATAGCGCAGTAAACAATAACCCTATGGCACTAATTGTATGCATTTGATGAGTCCGTCCAGTGCAATACATTAAAATATATAATAAATACATAAGTGTGTGCCTGCCCATATAACTACAAGCTCTCATTAACCGCCTGCATGCCTGTATGTTTCCTACAGAGAATAATTCTTAAAAATGTGACTAAACTTTGAAAAATGTCTGTCGCGTGCACTCCCCCTTTACCTCTGTGCTTATAATGTGTTGATTATATCACGCTATACCATAGTGGTTCCATTTCTGAGCAATGACTAGCATGTAATGCTAATTAAGAGGTTTAATTGTATGCCAAATGCCGGTAGCTTGTGTTATCTTTCAGCTTTTAAATGTCTGTTGTCACGTAGCATGTGTGCTGAATGCAAGCGGGGGAACATGCTTGCTCCATGGTAGCAGTCTGACTCCTCCATTGTCGTACGATCGACTGTTTAAGCCCTGCACGTCATACACATGAAACAGGATAGGCTTGTGATGTGTGCCCTCACATCACATTTTAAAAGAATATATGCTTCTTCTACACTCTTTTCAGGTGGGAGATTGCTGTGGCAGACAGGATAGAATTGACTAGAATTGCCTACTTATTCAAGACGTGTGCTCAGTCAGGCTTACGTTTTCAAAGCTCCTTTGCTTTCACTGGAGTTCAGGTGACACTGGGCAACTGGTTTAGTAGGCTAATAAAACGGTTATCTACATCCGTTTTCGGGACCACCGTTTCGATCTTTGTGCTCTTACAGCCAGATTGTTTTTCTGTTTACTTATTGACACTTCACATTGACGGGTCGCTTTATAGTTGGTCGTACACAGTAACCTTTTGTGCAGAGAAGACTACTTATAGCGACTGACTGTGCTGTTGACTAGCAATTGGGACACAGGCACCCGGTAACTAAATTAAGCAAGTACCTGTAAAACGGGCAACACAGTGTAACACTTTCTTGCAGTAAACCCTCCAAGTCTATATTTCACAGTTTCTCGTGTTACGTACACTTCCTTTCAACAGCAGATGACACGTCATTCTAGTATGTCCCTAGTTTGTACCCAACATGTTGGATCCCTGGGTAGGGTTGTGTCTCCGAGGAGACTCGGTATCTCCTGGACGCCTGCCCATAGCTGTCAAATATTTGTCATAGGGGTTGGGGGAAATGCCTTTGCACGAGGCGTTTGTGCCTACTTCCGAAGTATCATGAAGTTCCCCCAACTTGAGATATATATACACACACGCTGTAATACAATACTAAGAAAAAAAAATACACAACCCCTTGTTTAGGACCGATTTTTGTGTTTCGTTTCAGTTGCGGCTCGCGGGGGGGAGGGGGGGTGTATGTGTCGCGCGGGGGGGGGGTATTGCAGGGGGGGTATCGCGCGGGGGTGTTAAAATAAATTTTAAAAAACTAGTTATCCTACCTGAGCTGAGGACTCCTGAGCACGTCCGCACCGCCTCGGGTCATCCGTTGGAATGGCGCCTACTGTACAGCCCCTCTCAGGCTCTCATTGGCTGAGTCAGCCAATCCTGGCGCTGCTAGCAGCGCCAGGATTGGCGAGGGCACGGGTTACTGCTCGCCCGCCTGCCCATTAGGGGATCGAGGTTTGAGCCTTTGCTCAACCCTCGGTCTCCTAATGGGCATGCGCCAGCCAGAGCAGACACAAGTGCGCATGGCTGGGCACGGAGCGAAAATTCGCTCACCTTCCCCAATCATGCGCACTTGTGCTGCTGCCTGTTGCCCCTGCCTGGTCTGTCTGACAATCATGTCAGTCAACATGACGACGGACCGCCCACCCCCGGGTGGGCGGTCCGTCGTCATTCTGACTGACATGATTGTCAGATCTCCTCTTTGAACTTAAGTAAACTGATTACTTAAATTCAAAGACGCGGTCGCCGACGCTGCGGGCGGGGGGGGCTACGCCCCAACGCCCTAATGGACACACCGCGCCTGGGAGGGGCCTGGTGGGAGGACCAAAGACAACAGGATCTGAATCAAGCAATGAACCCAGCGGCGTGACTGAGAGGAGGGGACTGGTCCGAGTGTCACAATTAGGCGAGAGGATGTGGTCCGTCGGCTTAAACTGCCGACTTTGGTGCTGGAAACCAGGGTTTGAGCCTCGGTCATGTCCACATCCTGTGATTCTGGGCAAATCACTTAATCTCCCCGTGCCTCAATGTGTAATGTAAATACGGTGCTATGTAAAGCGCTCCAATACCTTCGGGTCGAGTTCGCGCTATATAAATATGCAAAATAAAAAAATAAAAACTTTGTGGAAGTTTATACCTAGGAAGAACTGTCAGCTGATACTAGCACCTTACACATTATATATACTGTATGTAATTTACTGTGAAGGTGACCTTATATGTATCAGATGTTTCACTACTTGAAGTATTTACTGCTTGAAACATCCTTGTAAATTGCCTAAAGATTTTTTTCGCACTTTATTTTCCATGCGATATGTAAGTTGTAGGATACAGGCTTGTATCCCACTGAGATTTAACTTACATCTGTTTGCTTATTATTACTAAATTTTGTATATTAAAGTTGCCTTTGTCCGGCTGGACACTGGCTGTAATATAGAACCGATTGAGGCTATATTCATTGTACCACTAAACTCTTTTTGCTTTCAGGGACCACTGTTTCCTGTAAAATTGATAAATACAAAGAGCATTCAGAACCATGAGGCAAAACTATACATTACCAGGTACCAGAAAACTAAACGCCGTGATTGGTTGGAATGGAAGAGAAAGTCCCATTCTTGCTCCTGAATTTGTCCCTGCAGCCGGTCTTCATTGCGGTCGAAGTCCTTGGGTAATTAAAAAAGAAGCACTAGAAATCTAAGTGGGACTAAGCACATTTCCACTGTTTTTGAGTTGCTGAGAAGTCTCAAGGGCATAAACATACCTCTCGGTCTTTCTCTCAAAACTCATTTTCCATCTAAGACAATTCCAACTCTCATCCCAGGGCAACTCAACTTTTTGGATCACTCAGCAACGCCACAGTAAATACACAAGTTCTGTGGAGATATGCTGCTTCTATATGACACACTGCCGACTCCCTTTGGGCACCTTCGGGCCCCAAGGAACCCTGAGGACCTCCACCTGGGATTGGACAAGGGGTCTGCTCTCAGCAACAGCTGGAACCTCTGGCCCCATCAGTGGCTACGCACCAGCTTTGGTGCTGATGTCAAGCTTAGCACCACAACCAATGCCAGACCCCGTAGAATCAATGCTATTGATTCCGGATGAGCAAGCACAACAAATAGTGCTCTCCAGCTCGGAGCAGATTCCACTCTGACTTTGACCTAGGTGGCGCTTGATCCCACTAAGCTGTAGTCTTCCAGCAACCCATCGGACACTCAATGAAGGGCCCAGATCACCCACGATTCTTTTGGCACAGACTCCATTAACAACCATTACCATGAAGGGGCTGAATTCACTCAACCCTATACTAACCACAACTGGTATGATGAGCTGCAAGAGGCCAGTTACCTGGATACTTCTCCAGACAGGAGGCTTCTCTCTTCACCGCTACTGAAGAGGGTGCCTCTATCGTGATATAGAGGGCTGCTGAGGTTCTTGACTTCCATTTGCCCACTATGAAGGTGAAAATCAGTGTCCTCACTGATGTCCTCCAGCCCAGACAAACTAACACTGAACACCTACTACCTTTCAACGAGGCCCTGAAAGATAACCTTCTTGGGACATGGGCATCAGCCCTTCCTAATGTAACATCCAACTCCAGAAAGCTTGGTGATGCAGACAGCCATCCATGAGCTAGATCAACTCAATGCCTTCCCTACCACTCCACCAAATAGAAAATCCAAGTGTCCTGACCCTTTGAGTAGTGCATGTTCTCAACCAGCTTGGTCTTATGATCCATCAAGGCCAGGTGCCTCCTGGGCTGCTATACTGCTGCCCTCTGGGATTCCTTTACTCAGGTCCTGCCTACTGTACCGGATGACTTGAACACACCCTTACACAAGCCATTCAGGATGGCCGTGATGCCGCAAAATTGACGATTTGTTGTGGGTTGGGTACTGCAGATTGCCTTGGTCGGGCAGCTGGCACCACCATGTCGCACAGGAGACATGCATGGATGAGGTCTATAAGCTACTCCAGGGATGTCCAATCTTCCTTAATGGACATGCCCTTTAATAGCTCTCACCTCTTTGGCAAGAAGGCAGACTAGGCTCTCAAGCGCTTTAAGGACAGCAGGGCCACAGTGCGCTCTTTGAGCATGTCTGCCATGGTGCTTTAGTTCCAGCACAGTTTTGCTACCTCTGTAGCTATGGTAGTGTCTTTCAATACCGCCAGCACTCACCCATTCAACCAGCCTAGCAGATACTACAGCTTTTTCGTGGCTGGGACTGTGGTACCAAATACAACGCAGACAACAGAGGCAGGGTGAAGCCTAGTCCACCACCCCGCCAGCTGCCACAGGCATAAAACCTCTTTGGTGTGTCCTTCAGGACACACAGCCACCTTGTCAGGGGCACCGTGTAATAGTTTCTCCTAGGGTGGCAAGCCATCACTTCAGACAAGTGGGTCCTACAGTGGAGTTTCACCCTTCCACTTCTTTGCATCCAACCACAACTTCCACCACCTTTACAGCGGAAGATGGAGGACTAGCTGTCCCTCTTGCAGCAGGAAGTGCAGGCCCTTTTGGCAAAAGGGGACATAGAGAAGGTGAATTCATTCTTTATTTGTGTGGTTAATAAAAACCAATACAAAAACAACCAATATATAAATGTGATAAAAAAATAAAATAGATAAATATATGTACATGACTTATTCATAAAAACCACCTTTGCTGTTGTTACTTTAAAACAATGGAGATAATAACAGTCTTTTAAGTGCAACAAGTCAGTCTTTCAGTAATGGCCAAACTGGGTAGGCCCCTCCCCCGGACGATTCCCACGCACTGCCTATGTAGACTTATCCATAAGAGCTGTGTGGGTGTGATAAATAAACTTAGCAAAGTTGGCCACGTGCTTCACAGTGTCCAATAAATATAACTGTTGGACTGCCTTGTTTGCGGTGCGCGTGCCCAGTTGAAGGAGAATGGGCTTTAGGTGGATTCGGCGAGCTAGCAGCAAGGCGGGACAGCAAAGCAGGATGTGAGCCAGCGACTATCGCTTATGGTTGCAGAGGCGGCACTGCAGGTGTGGTTGATGTATGGGGGAACTATGAGTCTCGTGAAAGCCTCTGACTGCCAGAGCTTCAATGTCCAACATACGAGTGCATGATCGTACTTGCTTTTTTATTGCTATTTTGATGGTTGTGTACTTAATTATGTCAGAGTCCCAATTCTCTGTGGCTAGTTTCAAGAGTTCTTTGGCTGAGGCGAGGCCAGTGGACCAGGGATTGCCAGGTTGTTGAAAGAAGTAATTTATGACAGCCTTCATCGAGTGCTCTGGTTCCGCAGTTGTTAAATAAAAGTATTTTGCTTAGCTGCTGATTCTTCCAAAGCTTGTCAGTTGAGATTGCATGCCAGACGAATTAAAGTATTCCTAGTGCAGGCTGGTAGACGAAATAAGCTGCACAATGTATCTTTTCAAGGTACTGTGCGATTTTACCTGGGAAAGCCTGCCGCTCATAGTTGGGGTATGGTAGTTGTTTTGCCGTCAAGACTCTTTGAATAGCCATTGTTGTTGGACTTTCTAAGACGGCATAGAGTTTGCAGATTGCGTAGGTAACCATTTTCCCTTTCTGCTGGAGCTTGTGGCGGTGGACCCGTGAGCGGCCAGTTTCACAGATACAGACCTCAAGATAGTTGTACGATTGTGCTCAAGTCAGGATTAATGACCCAGACTCCACTTGTCAATTTTTGTTTTCGGATAGTGGCCAAAGATCACTATCTTGGATTCTGGTGGGTTGGCGACCAACTTGCTTTTGGCGTTGTACTCTGAGAGGCAGATTTACAAGCCCCTTACCACACTTTTACGCCGCCATTGCATCACTTCTGTGACGCAGCAGCAGAGTAAACCATGCGCCACGTTGCGCCTTATTTACAACGTGACGCATCTAGGGAGATGCGTCATGTTGTAAAGCCATGCGCCACATGAAACATGCGTTAGGTTTCATGTTGGCGTTCCTGCGCAGGCTTGGCGTTCTGTTGCAGGAACGCCTTGTAAAAGTGATGCAGTGAAATCTACAAGATTTCACTGAGTCACTTTTCCGTCCATGCTGTGTCATAACCCTGCGCCTGCTTGAAGCAGACGTAAGGAGTGACGCATCATGTTAGGCATATGGCACCCCGAGCATTGCTGGAGTTGTATCGCTCTTGCGACACGACTCCAGCAATGCGCCGCCCTTACGACATCAGATGCGAAACGCATCACCCTATCCTTGCGCCCCGGTGCGCTGCATTGTAAATGCGACGTGTTTGCGGTGGCGCAGGGAGGGAATTGCATGTTGAATCTTCTCTGGAGCATCCCTGCTGATTTGCAGAGATGCGCCAGAACTCATAAATCTGCCCCTGAGAGTGCTGTCAAAGCTTTTCGGAGACCGATTTTGGTATGATCCAAAAGGACCAGGTCATCAGCATATTGCATCAGCTGGATCTTAATTTGCCCGATCCTAGGGGCCGCTAGAGTGGCTCCGTGCAGAGCACTGCCCATTTCCGCTGTGTATAAATTAAAGAGCAACGGGGCAAGGACACAACCCTGCTTTAGCCCATGATCTTTGGTGATTTTTTTCTGTAGCGGAGTCACATGAGAGTTTAACTCTCACCCAAGGGATCTAATGGCTTGTAGCAGCGACGGGCTGAAGTTCCAACGTGCCAATTTCTGCCATAGGATGTTGCCGTCTACCCCATCGAATGCTGCTGTATAATCAATAAAACAAGCAAAAAGCAGCGGGGTGCCATGAGCCGCCGCTTGGTGTACTAGGTATGATAGGGCAATGATGTTATCTATGGTGGAACCTCCTGTTTGGCCAAAAGAGTGCTTGCATAGGCCTTGCCCTCAATGTCCAATAAGGCAATCAAACGATAATTCCTGGGGTCAGTGCTTGGCCCTTTTTTGTATATTGGATGCAGCAGTGACCCCCTCCAGTAGTCTGGAACGTCCTCCAGAAACCTGCACTCGGCATACAGCTGAGCCAAATTGTCAGCCCAAAAGTCGATGTCCTCCCTAAAGAGGGAGCCAGGCAGGCCATTAGGGCCAGGGGCTCCATTATAACGTATTTTTTTCAAGATGGTTCAAATTGCTTGTTTGGGGAGGTAAAATTGACCAGAGATTCCGTAAGTTTTGTTGTGACGTTGCCAGAGTTCCCCCCTAGTATTGTGATTCTATCTGATGGATTTATATTCAGGACAATCGGTGTATAGGAATTTCACGCGGGCTATCCAGTTGCTTGCGTCTAGTGGGTTCTCTCTATTAGAGGTCTCATGAATTAGCTTGTTTAGATATTGCCGAAATTCTTGGGATTTGCTTGGTGCCAGCAGCTCGAAAATCTTCAGCCATTTCGCCTCTGTAAGTTCACGTTTTGCCTGCCAAACCAGTAATGAGTGGCTCTTGGCTGCTAATGTAAGTTCCTTTTGGCAGACTGTGACCCAGTAGCCCGATAGGCCCTGCGTTTGGAGTTTAGTTTTTTGGAGCATTCCTTAATTGCTGGTTGATATCCCATTGTGTGTGCGGGGTTTACGTTGGTTCTGTGTTTAATGCACCCCGTAGCAGAGATGCTAAATCATAGGCAAGTGTACCTCATTCCCCTATGAGGCTCTTGTTGTTGTGACCGGTCTGCCAGCCTTTCCATGTAGATTTCCATGAAACAAATGTATGACTTGGGAGCGGCCCCCATTTGATTCTTCTAAGGAGTCTATGAACTTCTTCCCCCTTGGTTGCCCCGACACAGCGAAGAGTGTAGCGAGTTTTCGCTGCGATGGATAATTGCAGGGTTAGGGCGGCGTGGTCAATTTCATTCCGTGGTTGAACTGCATAATGTGACGTATGTTTTTGTAGTCTCTCACTCAGTAAGATATAGTCTATTGTGGTCTGGTTGTTGTAAGTGGGTGCTACAAATGCTCCCGAGTCGTGTTTTGTGGTTAGAGAGTGTGCCATTGCCAGGTTATATGCCAGCATAAAGGCGTTGAAACTTCCGGTGCTCCCGTTGGGTTGTCTTTCAGAAATGTTCTGCCCTATGTCATACTGTTAAATGGTAGCGGCAGTTTCAGTCGATAACCTTTCAAGTATTGCCCGGCGGTAATCGCCTCTCATACCACTCGATAATTTACCAATGAAAGAGGCAGGCGCCGAAGGCTGGAAGGCAGGAAACAAAGTTTTATTCCGTCGGAGCAGAACACATCAGATCAGACAGCAAGGTATCGTCACGAGGTGCTCTAACTGCATCTCTGAGACCTGGTCTCTTATACACAGGTTTATTGCTTTATTACACATAGTACATTCTTGAGATTCCCTTGATGCATGAGAGAACATCCCCTGAAGCCCCGGCTCAGATCCGATCCCACACATAGCTACAGTAGAAGTTCCCACCTCACCCGCAGTAGGAGATGGCTATCGCGCAGCAGGGTATTCCGCCAATTCCCGAGGATGTGTGCAACCGGCCGGGTCTCAGGGGGTAGGGGCTTTGATCTACTGTAATCCCTTTGATGTGGGGTGTTTCCCTTACAGTAGGGGCAATAAACTGCATCCGCAGGGCTAGGTGATGGCCTGGGATCGGGTCGGACAATGGGGCGCAGAGGAAGGGGGTTATCAAAGGAGAGGCATGACCATGTATGGGATGTCGGTCGGATGTGGTTCCGTAGCAGGGTCGTGCAGAAAGAGTGGGTTTATGGCCTGTGTGAGAGAGCGGGGGTGGCCGGCGCGCGGGGGATGCTTGCAGCGTCAGGGGAACGCGCTGGCGATTGACAATGAGCGGGGGAGAGAGTGGGGTGCTTAAAAATGGCTGCCGCGTGCTCGCTGTGCGTGGCGCTGGGGAGAGGCAAGATGGCGCAGATAATGTTCAGTTTGCAAGCTAAATTTCCACAGTCCTCCCTTTTAACATATCTCGCCAGCTTGTCTAGTTCAGATTTATCCACATAATACTACGGACTTCCACCTCATAAAGGGCTTTCATCCGCTCTGTTTCAAAGTTCAAAGTCTTAGGGCAGATGCAGTTCATAATAAGCGAACATAAAGGTGGCAGACACTGAATCCCCAAGCAACATCCACATAGTATCACAACCGGTATTAGGATAAATGAAATCAGCCTCCATCCCCAACTTTTAATAGTGTCCCAAAACCAGCTCCCAAGTGACCACCCTTCTTGCTCCTGATGGACCTCTGCGGAAAGTCTGTGGAGGTGTTCAATTGCTTTGTAGACTGAGGGTGAGTTATCCGGTACGTAGGTACAACAGCTGGACCCAATGATGCGGCATGCTCCTCCACGATCAGCCAGAACCACATCTAGAACAAGGCGGTTCTGAAGAGCCACCAGGCGGACGGCCTGAAGCTCAGCGGTGTTGTTGGCGAGGGCGCCAGCTGTAATGTTCATTGCTGTTTCAACTGCCTGGGTTAAGTGGCGGATGGCACGGCTGTTTACCATTGGACCCCAGAGTGGAACAAGTCCCTTTACTGCATCCAGGAACTGTGCTCCGGTGGAGTCGGCTTGTACAATGTCTTTGGCACGTTTCTGTCGGTGATGGTTTGCTGGAGCCACAAATGTCGGGGGAAGGACAAAAGCGATGTAGCAGGTGCCTCCCCAACCTTTCGGGAGCCAGGTGTAGGCCTTAGTACCACAGATGAAGTACATATTCGGGGAGGCAACAAAGGAGGGTGGATCGACTGAGTCCAATGTTCGGGTGATGAGGCAGGAGCTGTGGCCCACCAGCTGCGCCCCTAGGCCTTCGAGGCACACAAATCCAGTGATGTTGACGATGGTTAGAGCCACTGTCAGGGTGGCGGCCGTTCGTTTCCGGAGGTAAGAGAAGGTAGGTCTGGCTGGGTTGTTGAACACTTGCATTTCAACTCGTTCTTTGGCAGGGATGTCCAGGTGGAAGGAAGTGTTTGACTTCAGAGGGCAGAAGAGGGCAGAGGTTTTTCCAGTTTTGTTCAGCCAGAACCCATGGTAGAAGTGTGACACGGTTTTGCCGGAAGTGGCATTGTCCTTGTAGCTCTCCTGCAGGAGGATCAGCCAGGCGAGGCAGGAACCATGGACAGAAAAAGGTGAAGGGATGAAAGGGATTGAGTGCCCAGTGGCATGTGGTAGCAATCCACAGATCCAGCAGTTAGTGGCGTTGGCGGCAAGATTGTGTTGGTGGAGCAACTGCACAAAAGAGTTATTCCAGAACTCCTTACGTCTTTCTCGGAGTTGGGGTGAAAGTGAGATCAGATGGTGTTCTTTCATGGTGGTAGGTTGGGCGGTGGTCAGCAATGTCCTATGAGCAGGGGCGTTCTCCTCCATGATCCAGTAGGTGACCATGAGGAGAAGGCAAAAGAGAAGGGTAACGAAAAGTATAATAATCTTCGAGCTGTGCATTCTGTCAGTCTTTGGGTTTTTGTAGTGGGTCTTCGGACGTCCGGTTGCTTCCATCATCTTCATGTCGGGCGCTTCCATCACCTTCAAGGAACTCGGTAGCGGGCAGAACCACAGACTTTGTTTAGTTTCTCTCCTGATGGCCTTTGAGGGGACTAGGCAACCGCTCTGAGATTTTAACTTAGTTTGTGGTCTGCTTAGCCGAAGTTCTCTCCTTTCGTCGCAAGTTATACCCTTCCTTGGATGGTACAGTGGGATCGGGATATTCAGTCAATTCAAGTGTCTCTGTATCCGGGCAGCGGCTCAGGGATGGTCGGTCTTTGTCCAGAAGTTCCTCTTGGGCGGTGATGTTGTCCGTGGTTGTCAGGGTCGATGATACCTTCTTGCAGTGGTGTGCATGCAGCCAATTGCGTTTCCCCTCCACTCGAAGAGCTGTTCGGGTGGTGATCAGGACTTGCAGGGGGCCCGTCCACCGGGGCTCCAGACTCTTGGTGCGCTGGAAGTTGCGCACTAAGACGAAGTCACCGGGTTGGATGTCGTGTCCGGGGCCCCTGGAAACATCGGGAATGGCGTGCAGCACCTGCTGATGGATAACAGACAACGTTTTAGTTAGATTGTACAGATAATCAGACATGAGGACGTCCGGGACGTCGTGGATGGATGTTGGTTTTGGTGCAGTCCAAAGGTTCATGGGCCGCCCGAAGACGACCTCGTAGGGGGTTAAGTGGTGTTTGGTGGGGGTGGAACGCATTGATAGCAATGCTAGCGGGAGAGCGTCTGGCCATCTTAGTCCTGTGGTGGCGACTATTTTTGCTATCTTAAGCTTCAATGTGGCATTGTGTCGCTCAACCAGGCCTGCAGATTGGGGATGGAAGACCGCATGGAATTTCTGTTTTACACCCAACCCTTTTAAGATGAGTTGGATAACTTCGGCTACGAAGTGGGGGCCGTTGTCGCTCCACAAAATTCGACAAAGGCCGTATCGGGGGAAGAATTCCTTCAGTAGTACTTTTGCAGTAGTCATAGCAGTGTTGTCGTGGGTTGGATAGGCTTCCACCCACTTGCTGAAGGCACATACAACAACAAGTACGTACTTCAAACCTTGGCACCTTTCTAACTGGACATAGTCCATTTGTAGGACTTCAAAAGGGTGATTGGGGACCCCAAACCCTCCCCGGGGTACAGCAGTTCCTTTCCCAGGGTTGTGTTGGAGGCATACTAGGCATTGTTGGACCAGACGTTTGGCTGAGTCTGGGATCTTGTCGTTGTGCCAGACTTTGGAGACGAGTTCGATCATGGGGGCAGACCCTATGTGTGCGGGGGAGTGTGCCATGGTCAGCATGGGGATCAAGTATGAGTCTGGTAGCAACCATTTGTTCAAGTCTTTAGCTCGCCAGCAACCGTCATCGTCCTTCAATCCCACCCGGGCCCATTCAGCTAATTCGTGTGGTGTGCTGGCTAGTTGGATATCCCTAATCGTTTCCCTAGCATCCTTCCATTTCTCAGTTTGTGACCTGGTCACGTACATGCGGGTTGTGGACCTATTCTCGGCTGTGGTTCGGGCAGTAATGTCAGCTAGTGCATTTCCCTGTCCTATGATGTCTGTCACCTTCTTGTGTGCCTGGCATTTGATCACAGCCAGCCGTGTGGGGAGGAGAACCGCCTCGGTCAGGGCAGAGACTAGATCTCCATGCAGGATGGGTGTGCCATGAGAGGTCAGGAATCCCCTCTCTTTCCATAAGAGCCCAAAGTGGTGAACTACCCCGAAGGCATACTGACTGTCTGTGTAAATGTTTGCGGTTGTCCCTGCTGCCAGAATGCATGCTCGTGTGAGAGCTATTAGTTCCGCCGCCTGCGCGGATCGCTGTGTGATGCGGGCTGTCTCAACAACTGTTCGGGCCGTGGTGACTGCATAGGCAGCTGAGGTGGTGCCATCGGGGAGCTTGATACATGAGCCATCCACCCACAGTTCTCCGTCAGGGTTCGGGAAGGCAGTATCTCGGAGGTCGACCCTACTCTTGGTCTGTTCGTCGGTGAGGGTCACGCAGTCATGTATAGGGGACGCATTGGGGTCATTGTCAGGGAGAGGTAGTAGAGTAGCTGGATTCAGAGTGGTGCATCGTTTCAATGTGATGTGGGGTGCAAGCAGAGTCAGTTCGTAACCGGTCAGTCGTGCGCTAGTCAGGTGTTGAGTCTTGGTTTGGTTCAGGAGGGTGTCAACCGCATGGGGTACCAATACAGTGAGGGAGTTCGAGAGCACAATCCCCTCGCTTTGCCGGATAGAGACAGCGGCGGCGGCCACTGCTCGAAGGCAGGCAGGCAAAGCTCTGGCTACGGGGTCAAGAGTGGCAGAGAAATAGGCACAAGGGCGTTGTTTAGGGCCTATGGACTGGGTTAGGACAGACAACGCACATCCCTCCCTTTCGTGGGTGTAAAGGGAAAAAGGTTTAGTGTAGTCTGGGGTTCCTAGGACTGGGGCGGAGCAGAGGGTGTCTCGTAATTCTTTGAAGGAGGATTGACATTCGGGTGTCCAAGGGAGGGGGAAGGGGACATCTTTAGTCAGCAGGGAAAGCAGAGGCTTTACGATAAGACTGAAGTTTGGCAACCATTGTCGACAAAAGGAGGTGAGGCCTACTAGGGATCGTACTTGCTTCTGAGTTTTGGGAACAGGGGTTTCTAGGATGGTCTGAATTCGGTCAGGGGTAAGTTTTCTCCCGTCTTTGGATAGTAGGTGGCCTAAATATGTTACTTGGGGTTGGCAGAATTGTAATTTCTTCCTGGAGACCTTGTGACCATTCTCCGCGAGGAAGCGGAGGAGGTGAATGGTGGCCGTGACAGCAAGTGGAGTGGTGTCGGCCGCCAAAAGGATGTCATCGACGTACTGTATTAACACTACTCCATCGGGTAGTTGGACTGCATCTAGTTGTCTCTTGAGGGCTTGGCTATAAATGCTGGGACTCTCAGTGTAGCCTTGGGGTGCCCTACAGAATCTGTTTGAACGGGCTTTTAGGGTGAAGCCGAAGAGGTAACGGCTGTCTGGGTGGATGGGGATGGAAAAGAATGCGTTCTTGAGATCAATGACGGTAAAGGTAGTGGCAGTGGACGGAATCAGGGTGAGGATGGTGGTGATGTCTGAGACCACGGGGTACTGAGGTATGACTACTTTGTTAACTTCTCGTAAGTCAACAATAAAGCGGTATGCTTTCTCATCTCCCTCGCCTTGCTTCTTAACAATGGGTAGGATAGGGCTGTTGCAAACATTACTGACTACTTCTTCTACCACTCCTGCATCGACTAGGGACTCGATGATTTCCACCAACGCCTTCTCGCCTTCGGACGATATCCGATACTGTGGAAGCTTCGGGAGCACTGCGTCCGGTCGGACGGTTATGTGTACTGGGTCGATCACCATGCGCCCTACATCTGAGTCGGTTTTAGCCCATAGATGTGAAGGTAATGTGTCGAGTAGGGACAGGTCAGCATCAGTTATAGAGAGCATACGCCGTGTGTGACAGGGTCTGGACAGATCTGGGTTATCGTGCAAGATGACCCGAACTCCGTCTAGGGAGCATCTGATGGTAGCTCGAAAATGTTTTAGTAAGTCAAGTCCCATAATAGCATCGGGGGTGTTGGAGGAGAGCAGAAAGGTCGTGTCAGTGACGTTATCGTCTAAGTCAAAGGAGATTGGTGCTGATAAGGGGTTAGTGGAGGGCGTTCCATCGAAGCCTATTGAGGTTACGTGTGAGCCAGACAAGGGTGCCCTAGGAATCAGTCGTTTAGATAACGCACTACGTGTCGCCCCAGTATCTACCAGGAATGGAGATTTCGTGCCCAGGACCTTAGCGGTGACGTAAGGACCTTGCTGGTCAACACGGAGTTCGACTGGATCCCTCTCTTGCCCCTGGCGGTCCTATGCGAAGTCATGAGTGCTTTCGTAGTCGGACTGCTGATACTGGTTTTGTCGGGGGCGATCAAAGGTGTTTGATCTGCCTGGCCTGTCGTTGATGGCGTCGTTCGTGTGCCCTCGTCCCTGTCCTCTATTTCTGGGGTCATATGCTGTGTCTCTGGGATCCCTATTTTTGTTCAGTTCCAGAAGGACCGGGCACTGGGATTTCCAGTGTCCGAACCCTCTACAGAACGCACATTGGTTCCCATCTAAGTCTCTCCGTCCGTTGTAGGGTGCAGGTGTATGGTCTCTAGGGGGTAGCTTTCTAGGGGCGGTTGGTTGGTAATTCCCTTTCGGGGGTTCCCTTCCTATGGTCACCCCTTGCAACTGTGCTATCATTACCCTCTCCTTTAGTTCCTTTTTCTTCTTCTCTGACGTCCTATCGTTCTCGTTCTTCTGGTTTTCGTAGTATTGGGCCATCTGGAGAATTGCTGCGGGTTTGGAGGCTGCCCAACTACTCTTGCTGGTCTGTAGTTTCTGGGAAACTTCTTGTGACAGACCCTTCACATAATTCTGGACAAAGAGGTGATGTCCGGTTGCGGTGGTCATGTCTTGGCCACTGTAATCGGAAAACACAGTCTCGAATCGGGAGAAGTATTCAGACACATCCTCCTGGGGTTTCTGGCGGCAAGCCGTCACTATCGACCAGTCTACCTTTCTTTCTGGGATTAGAGTCTTCAGCTTTTGTACAATCTTGTCTGGGAGCTCTAATATGGCTTTCGGGGGTTTCTGTCCTGGTTCTCGCTGTTTATCTATGGTATCGAGTTGTACCCAGGTTTATCCGAACGGCTCAGCGTGGTCAACTTTCCGGATTTGTTTCCACACATCAGCCGGCAGGCATAGCCCAAAGAACAAGTCGATATCTGCTAAAGTCATTATCATTGAACCTAAGGCTGTACCCAGTTCAGTGTAGAAGGCAGTCGGGTTCTTTCTCAAGTCGGGTAGAGTTTTTCTAAAGGTCAAAATATCTTGCCGGTCCCACGGCTGGTAGACCCAATTATATACAACCCTTCCCTTCGCATCTTGGTGGTTGATGTCGTCATGTGTTCCCTGACCTCGTGGGGGGACCCAGTAGGGGGCAGCTTCTTTGATGGGCATCATGGCATCAGCCCTTCCTTCCTGGGGCTTAGTCGCTATGGGGGTTTCTGCTTTGGTGGTCTGTCTGTGTTCTTTAAGGTGTCGGTAGACCTCGAGTTTACGAGTGAAGAGGTTCGTCACATCGCCCTCTCTTTCTTCTCCGATGTCTACATTCCTATATAGGGCCGCTAAGCCTTCGGGACCTTTATCGTGGTACCTATCCTCATATGCATTCAGGGCGTGATAACAAAGCCGTACGACAAAGTGTCGTCTGCGGCTGTCGGCATACGAGTTATACACGTCTGTTATATACTCCTCACTTTCCTTTCGCTCCACCAGTGTCCTTACTATCTTGTCGATTCCTGCTCGTTCATCCTTTGTTAGTCGATTCATTCTGGTAGAATCTTTCTTTCCCATCTCATGGTCATCTAGCGTTATAGCCGACGTTGGGTTCAGTACAAGAGGCTCAGCCGGCGCGGAGGCCATGAGGACCGAGGCCCCTGTACTGCTTTCGCTCGTGTTTGGGGGTTGTGGGTGTTGCACTACTGATTGGGAGGGTGCATATGGAGGGGGCATGTAAATGATCGGGGGACCTAACAGTAATTCATCATTCGTTCGCTGCTTGGAGGACAACTCAGGGTAGAGCAAAGAAGGGGTCCTAACAGCGTACTGGCCTGATGTTTCGGGCTCCTGCCTTAGTTTAGTTTCCCTTCTCTCCTTTATTTCTTCTTCTAACCTTCTCGCGGCAAGGTGAGCTGCCTTTCGTAATTCCTTTTCTGCTTTTACTTCTTCCCTCTTTTTCCGTTGCATTGCTTCTTTGCGCCACATGCCGATACTGTCAAGCATAGTAGGCGTCGTCTTATTGCTACGCAGAGCTATTTCTAGCACTTCTATCTTATGGTCGTCGAAGGATCCCATCAGTGGCCACTGACTCTCGGGGTCCTTCCTTGTATATTTATGCCATAGCTTGCTATAAGCTACGGCGACTAGTCCATATTTAGTGAACATGTCCTTATTAGGGGTGCCCTCCAGTGGAGCCGGATGGTTCACCTCTAATAAGCGGTCCGGGCAGAACCAACTACCAATCAGTGGGGAGAAGATAGGCATGACGGGTTTCAACGGGGACAAAAGTCAGCACTACCTATCTTTTCACTGCTTGCAAAGACTAGACAGAATATCTCTATTCCTCGTTATTTGTAAGCAGAGAATACCTCCAAAGAACCAATATCGAACAACTAGTGTTCGGACAATCAATCAATCAATCAATGGGGAGATAAAGATAGGCACGACGGGTTACAACGGGGACAAAAGTCTGCGTTACCTACCCTTCACTATTTGCAAAGACTAGACATAATATTTCTATTCTACGTTATTTGCAAACAGAGAATATCTCAAAGAGCACTATTCTTCAAAACAATCAATGTTCGGACAATCAATCAGTGGGGAGATAAAGATAGGCACGACGGGTTACAACGGGGACAAACGTCTGCGTTACCTACCCTTCACTATCTGCAAAGGGAGAGAGAGAGAGTATTTCTACTCCTCCCCGTTTGTAGACAGCGAATATCTCAAAGAGAACAATCAATGAGCAATACTAGTATTTCAAAACTTCAAACAATCAATCAATTGTTTCGCAATTTGTCGTGTATCACGACCTTACCCGGACCGCGTGGACAGTTTCTCGTCTTCCGCCTCCAGCGCCCGATCGTCCTCTACTCTCCGTATTTGCCGCGGCACTCCTGATGGTTCCCAGTCAGGACCGTAGATCACTCGAGAGAGGTCTGTTCGGAACCAGTGAAGTTCGGATGATCGGCTGCCAGACGAAGGTCTATTGGGCAGGAGCTCTCCCGATCGTTGCAGTCGTTCACTCTGTCGTCGGGACCTCTCCCACTGGATCCACGTGTCTCTGATGGCCCCACGTTGGGCGCCAATTGTTAAATGGTAGCGGCAGTTTCAGTCGATAACCTTTCAAGTATTGCCCGGCGGTAATCGCCTCTCATACCACTCGATAATTTACCAATGAAAGAGGCAGGCGCCGGAGACTGGAAGGCAGGAAACAAAGTTTTATTCCGTCGGAGCAGAACACATCAGATCAGACAGCAAGGTATCGTCACGAGGTGCTCTAACTGCATCTCTGAGACCTGGTCTCTTATACACAGGTTTATTGCTTTATTACACATAGTACATTCTTGAGATTCCCTTGATGCATGAGAGAACATCCCCTGAAGCCCCGGCTCAGATCCGATCCCACACATAGCTACAGTAGAAGTTCCCACCTCACCCGCAGTAGGAGATGGCTATCGCGCAGCAGGGTATTCCGCCAATTCCCGAGGATGTGTGCAACCGGCCGGGTCTCAGGGGGTAGGGGCTTTGATCTACTGTAATCCCTTTGATGTGGGGTGTTTCCCTTACAGTAGGGGCAATAAACTGCATCCGCAGGGCTAGGTGATGGCCTGGGATCGGGTCGGACAATGGGGCGCAGAGGAAGGGGGTTATCAAAGGAGAGGCATGACCATGTATGGGATGTCGGTCGGATGTGGTTCCGTAGCAGGGTCGTGCAGAAAGAGTGGGTTTATGGCCTGTGTGAGAGAGCGGGGGTGGCCGGCGCGCGGGGGATGCTTGCAGCGTCAGGGGAATGCGCTGGCGATTGACAATGAGCGGGGGAGAGAGTGGGGTGCTTAAAAATGGCTGCCGCGTGCTCGCTGTGCATGGCGCTGGGGAGAGGCAAGATGGCGCAGATAATGTTCAGTTTGCAAGCTAAATTTCCACAGTACGTGTTGAAGTCCCCAAGGATGATGGAGTCCATGCCTGACATAGAGAAGGTACCAGCATCAGAATTTGGTTCCGGTTGCTACTCCCACTACTTTCTGGTGCCAAAAGAAAATTGGGGCCTTCGTCCTATTTCAGGCCTTTGCCCTCCAAATGCCTTTCTGAGAAAGGACAAATTCAAGAGGCTCACTCTTGCCCAGTTCTTGTCTGCCCCTACCTTGGAGACTGGATGGTAGCTTTGGACCTGCAGAATGCTTATTTCCACATCCCCATCCTGCCAGCCCACAGGCTGTATCTGTGGTTCACTGTGGGGCAGAAGCACTTTCTGTTCCCTGTGCTCCCCTTTGGCCTCACTAATTCCCCTCGGGTGTTCACAAAAGTGATGGCGGTAGTTGCAGCGCATCTTCGGAGGTCAGAGATCACAGTTTTCTCTAACCTCGATGACTGGCTGCTGAAAGTTGTCTCGGCCCAAGCAGTCATCACCCATCTCTAGACCACGGTGAACCTCTTAACATCTTTGTGGTTCACTATCGATGTGTGGAAGTCACACCTGACTCCTTTGCAGATACTTCCCTTCATCTAGGCTATTCTGGACATGGTGCAGTTCTGTGCCTTCTCCCCGGAGCAGAGTATCCTGAACAGTTGAGCTATGATCCTGATGTTTCAGCCTCTGTCCTGGATCTCAGTGATGTCCTCCTGCACCTTGCTGGTCAAACATGCCTGGTGACAGACACAGGCCCTGCACTAGGTTCTGAAGTCCCAGTGGGTAACACACTAGAGGGATCTCTCTCACCACATCCAGATTTCGGAAGAGAGTGCAAACAACCTGCAGTGGGGGCTGCTGGATTGTGATTGGGTCAGCAGCAGACGCCTCTCCTTACCCCACCTAGAGATAACTGTGGTGATCCTTGTCTTGATTCTGGGTTGGGGAGTCCATATGGGAGAGTTGGAGAGCAGACGCATCTGGTCTTTGGTGGAGACCTAGCTCCACATCAACCTCCTAGAGTTGTGAGCCATCCAAGTGGCGTTGAAAGCACTGGTTCAGATGCTCACGGACAACACCACTGCCATGTGGTACTGCGACATTGTTAACCTTCACTCACCCGAAGTCCAGGTTATTCAACTTGAGAGACGTGAAGAGAAATTTCAACTCCCCTCTAGAAGTTACTCTCGGTCCAACTGAACTTGTAAAGACAGCTGACCAAAAGCAAATTCCCAAGGGAAGGGAAAATAGGGACAAAATAACAAACTGAAAGAAAGACTCCGAATTCTTGCTTCAGTAACTGGTGTTCTGGAGTATGCTGACTGAGTCTCTAATCATAAAACAGAAACAAGAAAACATAAGCTTATGATTTAACTTTTTGCCTCTGTTATGTTTTAGAACATTACACCAATAAAAAATTATACCTTTCCATTCTGGTCTTGTTTCCACCAGAATATTATGCACATGTTTAAGCAGCGTTAATGCAATTACTTTCTGTAAAGAAAATAAACACACTTGAATAACTATCACCTGTCACTGACTAATTAAAGAATTCACTAGTTTCCTTAATATAAACTTACTGACTAAACATTGCTTCTTTTAATTCTAGGGAGTCTTTAAAGAAATTAAGGGCCCGATGTAGGTGGCTAAATACCGGTCGGTAACCCCGAAATTCGGTAAATTTCAGGGTTACCGACCGGTATTTAGCCATTCCTAATGTAGGTGATGATTCGGTATTTACTGAATCTGTATTTACCGAATCGGTAAATGCAATGTAAAAAGCACATAAAAGAGTGCTTATATGCTTTAAGAATTTGTTAATTACCACCAACTTCAAGTTGGTGGTAATTAACGAATTCCTTTAAAAATTCACTTTCAAAATTTTTTTTTAAGTGCCATGTGGCACACATCCATGCCCTTAGGGCATGTATGTGTGCCACATGTGCACACAGGCACATTTCAGGGGTGCAACAGGGTGTCCTTTGGACACCCCGGCACACTTGAAATACCTTCCGGTATTACCGATTCGGTAATACTGAATCGCTAATACAGAATGGCTTTACATTCATTCCTATGGGCCTCCGAGCTCATAGGAATGAATCGGTTGGTATTCCTTATTACCGAATCGGTAAGGAATATTAAGGAATCGGTATTTTTTACCGATTCATTAGCTACATAGGAAATACTGAATTAGTAAAATTCGGTATTAAGAATTCGGTATTTATAGATTATCTACATCTGGCCCATAATGTCTTTCTTTCCTTTACAGGTTCATCTTGATGTGAATAATCCACAAAATGACTTTTAAATAAGGTAAGTATCAAATGACTGATTAAAGTAGTTTCAATCCTAAAAGTTAGTTATAAATCACCAACACCTAAAAAAAATGCGAGCCAGCAGTGTTTCACCTTTAATCTGAGAATAAACAATCCTTGTGTTCCCAAAAAACGAGTCTTCGCGCAAGAACCACACTCCACGCTGTTACTTGAAGCGTAAAAGGCCATTTTATTAGGACATGGTTGCAATCATTTAGACTTTATTCGACAGTACATAACTGCAATAAATATACTTTCCCCATCCCATACCGACTCATTCTCCTTTCATCCATTCTCAAACCATCTCACCTGTTAGACTCTTCCCCCATTCACTCGGTGACCTCCTTCCTCTCCCCATACTCACCTTCACTTGCCCTCCAAGCATCCTCTGTGCTAATTTCCTTCATTGGTCATTGCTTCCCGCGCCCGCTATCAGTCACCTGTGTACCGTTCTCCCCCCCCCCGAGGGGTGGATCCGCCCGTATGTGACTACCCACCCCTCCAAAGTACCGTGACGTCTCTACTCTGCAACCTGCCCTAAACTGGCTAGCTTAGCCCAAAAATGTATCCCAACCCTTCGCTTAACGTCTGTAGGGTGGGTGGGCGGACAAACTTTTTTCTCCCTCCCGGTGGTGCTCAGGTGTCAGAAAGAGGCCGGATACTCCTCTCCTGACACCTATATATCCTCCCAACTCCCGCCCCCTTCCTTCCTATAATCCCACCCCCACCATGTCCTTCCGGTCGTTGCGCGAATACCCCGGGGGAAGACTGGTCTGCGACCTTCACTTCCCCCGGGGCCCGCATCGCGCAAGAACCACACTCCACGCTGTTACTTGAAGCGTAAAAGGCCATTTTATTAGGACATGGTTGCAATCATTTAGACTTTATTCGACAGTACATAACTGCAATAAATATACTTTCCCCATCCCATACCGACTCATTCTCCTTTCATCCATTCTCAAACCATCTCACCTGTTAGACTCTTCCCCCATTAACTCGGTGACCTCCTTCCTCTCCCCATTCTCACCTTCACTTGCCCTCCAAGCATCCTCTGTGTAATTTCCTTCATTGGTCATTGCTTCCCGCGCCCGCTATCAGTCACCTGTGTACCGTTCTCCCCCCCCCGAGGGGTGGATCCGCCCGTATGTGACTACCCACCCCTCCAAAGTACCGTGACGTCTCTACTCTGCAACCTGCCCTAAACTGGCTCGCTTAGCCCAAAAATGTATCCCAACCCTTCGCTTAACGTCTGTAGGGTGGGTGGGCGGACAAAATTTTTTCTCCCTCCCGGTGGTGCTCAGGTGTCAGGAAGAGGCCGGATACTCCTCTCCTGACACCTATATACCCTCCCAACTCCCGCCCCCTTCCTTCCTAAAATCCCACCCCCACCATGTCCTTCCGGTCGTTGCGCGAATACCCCAGGGGAAGACTGGTCTGCGACCTTCACTTCCCCCGGGGCCCGCATCGCGCAAGAACCACACTCCACGCTGTTACTTGAAGCGTAAAAGGCCATTTTATTAGGACATGGTTGCAATCATTTAGACTTTATTCGACAGTACATAACTGCAATAAATATACTTTCCCCATCCCACACCAACTCATTCTCCTTTCATCCATTCTCAAACCATCTCACCTGTTAGACTCTTCCCCCATTCACTCGGTGACCTCCTTCCTCTCCCCATTCTCACCTTCACTTGCCCTCCAAGCATCCTCTGTGTAATTTCCTTCATTGGTCATTGCTTCCCGCGCCCGCTATCAGTCACCTGTGTACCGTTCTCCCCCCCCGAGGGGTGGATCTGCCCGTATGTGACTACCCAAACCTCCAAAGTACCGCCAACCAGGGAAACCCCCGGAGGGCGGTTCCCTGCCCCACCCCCAGCTCTAGTGCACCTTTCGCCTCCATCCAGTCTACCTCGCGGCACCCTGTGGACTACCCTCCATCCCCTAAACCTGCGTCCCATATAAAGTTCACTGTTGCCGGGACACCCCAGACTGCGAAAGGTGCACCTATTCTAAACAGGACTACCTGTCCCCCCAGGTTGCGTTCCTAATGCCTCCCCCACCCCTCAAGGCACCCGGTGGATGACCATCCACCCTTGAAAACTGTGTCCTGTGTCACTAAGCAGTATTTACCAAACAAACCCCATCCGTGACAAAATTGTACCAGTGCACACACCATAGCATGGGTGTTGGACCCCGAAACGAAACTGTGTTTACTGTCTTCCTTCCCTCCGTCTCCTCAACCGCGGACCTTCCCCTTCTAATCTTAGTCCATCGCCCCTAAACTCCCTTCCTGTCAAGGCCCCCTCCGGTGGATGACCATCCACCCATACAGCCAGTATACGTTGCAATCCAGTAACCTTCCAGGCCAATTCCCCATCCCTGAAGAGCGTCCCAGCCCCAGACAAGACCGCCTGTGCCTCCTCCAATGGCCCCATTAACTGCGGGCCATTCCCCTGTAAGCATGTTCGACAGCCCTCAAAGTCCATTCTCTACAAGGCACCATCGGTGGATGACCATCCACCCATAAAGCCAGTGTCCCTTTCAACCAAACTACATTTCCAGGGCAATCCCCATCCATGAAAAGAGTTCCATCCCCAAACCAAGACCAAAAGCGCCACGTGTCCCTTCAAACAGTCCCCAGTACCTGAGAGCTGTCAGCTGTTAAGCCTGCTCAACCGCCCCCAAAAATCCCTCCTCTGGAAGGCACCCTCGGTGGATGACCATCCAACCTTACTCCATTCTCTGCAAGGCACCATCGGTGGACGACCATCCACCCATAAAGCCAGGGTTCCCTTCAAACAAGCTACCTTTCCAGGGCAAACCCCATCCATGAAAAGGGGTCCATCCCCAAACCAAAACCAAAATCGCCCCGTGTCCCCTCAAACAGTCCCCATTACCTGAGAGCTATTAGCTGTTAAGCATGTTCAACAGCCACCAAAAGTCCCTCCTCTGCAAGGCACCATCGGTGGATGACCATCCACCCCTACTCCATTCTGTGCAAGGCACCATCGGCGGACGACCATCCACCTATAAAGCCAGTGTCCTTGTCAAACAAGACACATGTCCAGGACCATCCCCCATCCATGAACGTGCCCCATCCCCAACCAGGCCACCAGTTTCCCCTCAAACCGTCCCCATCGCTGCAGACCATTGCCGTGTAAGCATGCTAGACGTCCCAGAGACCATTCATTGCAAGGCGCAGTGCTTCCCCATAATCCACTTCTTAAATTCAGAGTCATTGAACCATATCCCTTGCCATGCCTCTCGGATAAAACCAGACCAGCCATTTTCCTGAGCACCTTCTCTCCAGCGCCTTTGCTGGTCTTGGAGCCAGTGCCCATAACGTATGACACAGTCCCTCTCACTGGCCACAACGCTCACCCTGAGTCAATTCAACCGTTCCCCCTCAATCATCAAACATCCCAAATGACTGCGTTCCCCGCCTGAGGACATCCGTACACCCGCCATGTCACCTCTGTGGCTGGCCATTGTTCGGGAGAATGTCCGCCTGTCCATGCGACCACACTGGATCCCAGGCCACTCTCCCCACCTGTAGTAGAAAAAGAATGGTTAGTCCCGTATGGATTATGTCTCTGTCCCTTCCATCCCCAGACTCTCCAAAACACCCCCCCAACCCCTACTTTGACCTATAACGGCACCACACACCCTACTTATACTGCCATCTCCCCAATCTCCGACTTCCCCCCACCCCCGAACGCCGTCCTGATGACACCTCTGTGCCAGCCCTCAGGCGGAAGAATCGTGCCTCTCCTTAAGGGTGCCACTTCCCGTCGGCCCAGCCCTCGAACGAAACCTAAATAGCCTGTAGCACCGCTAAACTACCTTCCGAATTCGGCCACCCCAATTCCCCCGCCATAGGCATCCCTTCGTTTAACACCCATCACTGGTGCCTCATTCCCCCTCCTCGCTTTCCCAGCTCCGTTGCCACCCACTCCAATTCCCCCCCAACCGCTGTAGCCGCACAACAACTCAACCTCCTAATTGCCCTTTCCCGGGCCACTACCCTCATCCTTCACTACGCCTCAAGCGCCACGCTGCCCTATTTCGAAAAACGTCATGCCCCTGCTTCACCCAGACAAGCCCTGCACAAACCGCCCGTCACCCCAGCCCCTGCACCAGTGTCTGCCACCCCACCGGTACCATATCATCGCGTCTCCTGTGTCCTGCAGTACCATACTCCCAGATGCCCTTGATCAAATCGCTATATTATCAGTGGTGTCACTGTGCTGGCTCCTTGCTCTCGACACGCGACCCATTCCCATGCCCCCCCCCGACTAAAAACTGCGTCCTGTCAGCCAGAATCCCTGCTTTCAAATTACTGCCCGCTACAACCCCGGAGACCATCTCCACCCCAAACGCATCTTGCCGTGCCCGAAAGCCCCTTAACCCGTCTGGTTCCCCTAAGCAGTGGCCCAAGCCTTCTCCGTCTCACCAGCTCCCCCTCCGGCACATCCCCTCAGCCTCCTTTACTGCGATGCCTACCGAACTGTGATTATCTTGTCCAGTGGCCAGCCAACGACCTCTACCAGTCCCGCTCCCCAGCAAGTCCCCCCTGTATAACACTGCCCCCCGGCACACCTCGCGACGCTCGCGCTCCAGATACCGCTGCCTCAGAGCCCCGCATGTCCTCCAGACCCCAGACCCCCACCCAGTGTGCACCGTCAGGCCGGCCATCCCGTTGACTCCGCATATTTGGTTCTCGTGAGTCAAATGGTGCCATGGACACATGGCCTCCAACTGATCAATAAGGACCTCCAGGCCCCTGCCTACCCCCAAGGGCTTCGTGACCCGTCCGTTAGAAAAAATTCCCCCGAAAACCCACACCCCCTCCCTCCAGGTCCACCACTCGTCTGAGTACTTGCCCATCAACGTAAGTGCCGAGAAAAATTCTCCTGCCTGCCTTCCCAGCTGTGGGTAGCGGCTGAATATGGCTTCGAAGAAAGACCACCCCAAGTCGAGCTACGTTTGGGCTGACCTTAAACCTGTCTCCCACCGTTCCAGCCCAGCACACCCCCATCCATCTTATAAATACCCCCAGCTGTCCCCGGGCCTCGCCCTTCAACATGCTGCCCCATGTGTCCGAGACCGATATCCACAACTAGCGACAATTGGCACCCCCAGCTCAAAAGTCACCCATGGCAATTAGGGACAAGCCACCCTTTGGTTGCCAGTCTTCTGTTCGCCTGATATCACCATCGGCCGGTCGAAAACCCAAAACCCTCTCCTCGCGTGGCCCCAAAAGTTCCCTTCGTCTGACGTAATGCCGCCTCCTTGCGTGTATCACCACCGAACTCCCCAGCTGACCAGCTGTGCTTAATTTGGGCCCTGGGTTCCCCAGGTACCCAACATTGTCCCCACCCTACTGAAGGAAATACCATTGCATACACTTAGAAATGAGCACCCGGTGACAACCAGGGCGTGAACACATAGACTTCAAAGTGCGACTCCTAGACTGTAAACCCCCCCCCATTCATTTACCTGAGTGTTCGTCGGGGACCTCCTCTGCCAGACCGAAGCTGCCATCCCCCTTGGAGCTCCTTGTCCCCCGCTCCGTCGTAGGCCGCACTCGCCTGAAACAATCAACAAAATGGACTGGTTACCTGACTCCCCCCCCCCCCGCACCCCCCGGGCAACCCCCCCACTCCCAGGCCCCATCGGACATCCTCCTATCACACTGTACCCGGCACGCACACCGTCACTTTCTTCCATCCTCACCCCCAACACCATCCATACCACCCTTCACACAGCACATACTCAGAACTTGGTAGGAGTCACAAGGTTGTATGCTCAATGCGCGAATCCCTCGAAGGAGGGCAGGCTGCCGCGGACCCCCCTACTGCTTCTGGCCAGCGTCTCGGGGCCGTTGTGCGCCCCGCTGGCATCACCCCTTATCTGCCGGCCTTCGCCGCCGGACCTGGATCCCCCCCACCCACTCGGTCGCGAAACTAAGTGGGTCCCCAGCACCACCGTGCCTCGTGCCGTGCTGGCAGTCCCTCACCTGGACTCTGATGACCCCAACCCCCACTGCCTGCAGCCCCCCCGCCTCCCCCTAGGCCCACCCCCTACACCTCCTACCCTGGCAGCAGCCCCCATGCAAAGCCCTGCCTCGCTACTCCTAATCTGCCTCCTGCATCAGCCCCCCCCCCAAAAACTGCGCCGGACCCTGCATAGCCGAGGGTAAAGCCGCTGGGGTGGGCCCACTGTCCGCTGCCATGAACGGCTCCACAAATGCAGGGGTAAACCGTAATCAACTGCCCACGCCGCCCCCCCACCCCAACCACGTCCCTCTGAAACCCACGTGGGCCATGTGCAAGCCCGTTATGCATATTTAGACGGCGCAAACTCGACCAGAAGGTAGTGGAGCGCTTTCATCACACCTTATCTGTATTACACCTTCCGGCACTGGGAGATTAAGTGATTTGCCCAGAAGCACCGGGTGTGAGCGCGGCCATGAGGCTCGACCCTGAATGCCTACACCCGAGGCGGCAGCGCAACAAGCCGTCGGAAAAACAGCTCCTCACTCCGGGAAGCAGAAAGAGGAGGGGTCCCCGCCTATGCCCCCACAACCCCACCGCACACCCGCACGAAGAAACCGGGGCGCTCCCACTACACCGGGCGACTGTTCCGTCTGTCTGTGTCCCTCTGCGGACACCGTAGTGGTAATTACATCCACTTCGTTCTTTACCGCGACACACGCACACCCCGCCTTCCCCCGCCGCAGAACCCGCCCTGGGCCGCCCGTCAAGATCGCGCCGCCGTGAGTGCTGTCCCCGCACCCGCCCCCCCTCCCGCCTGACCCATGCCAGCACGCTCGCGCTAACAACCGCCGCGCCCGCAGACAGAGCCCCCCCAGGCCTCGCGCAACCCGGACAACCGCGACATGGCGGCCCCCCGCCCCCTACCTGAAGCGGCGGTCGAATCCACCATCCAGCGCACGGACTCCATCCTCCAGAGCACGCGAGGCCATCCCGGCCCACACGCCTGACGAGACTTCCCCAGGACGTAGGATATCCACCCGGCCGGCCCGCACGCTGCTCCAACGGCCGCCGCATCGATGACACCAATGCCATCCAGCCCGCTGTGGCAAATCCCTTTCCCTACTCTGACTACCAGTGCCAGCCCCCCGCCGATCGACCAATCGGCAGAAGGCCTAAAACTGTATGCCCTATCCGCTACAAACTTTTTTCTCCCTCCCGGTGGTGCTCAGGTGTCAGGAAGAGGCCGGATACTCCTCTCCTGACACCTATATACCCTCCCAACTCCCGCCCCCTTCCTTCCTATAATCCCACCCCCACCATGTCCTTCCGGTCGTTGCGCGAATACCCCGGGGGAAGACTGGTCTGCGACCTTCACTTCCCCCGGGGCCCGCATTGTGCATTAATTCCTCATATTAAAATGTCTGTCTTATTTCCAAAAAAGTAACTTGTGTCAAAAATGTCTTTTCTGTATTTAAATTCCTTGTCTTGTAATGAGGCAGAAATAGGATGTGCTTTTATTTCAAGAGATTACTGAAGTTTAAATATAGAAGAACTTACTTGTTCTTTGTGCACGCTTCAAAAGACCTTACTTTGTTTTTTCTATTTCAGGGCTTGAACTTCCTTTAAAGCTGGACTGGGAAAACCCCGAGCAGAGATTTCCTAGAAGACGGGGAAGGATTTATGAGTTGGACCGGAAAGCCAACTGGAGCATCAGCGTCGTCATGGATACCGCTCTACAATCACCAAGAAGACTCAACGAAGAATGCTGGATCCAGGTGAGGAGGGTTGATTAAAAGAGCGTAAGCGCTTGTTGCCGCTCGACCAGGACTTAAATAGCTGCCGGGAGGGTGGGGGTCTCTTGATAGTTTAGTGGAAAAAACGTGCTGAAACGTGCTGCAACAGCCTCTGGAACAACGTGCATTCTACAACTGAATTCTGGTGCACATGCTGCATCTGTTTTCAAAACACGTGTTCAACTAATGCAAGGAACTTCAGCATTAACAAGTCTTACAAATAAGCATTGGTAAAGGTATATGTCTGCCCCTAAAAACGAACAAATATTGGCAAATCCCCCCAAAAAAAGAAACAAACAAGCATTGACAGGGCACCAAAGATATTTCAATTGAACCAAGAAAAGGAATTACATGTAACTAGATATTTCCTGATTCTAAATAAGGTTGAGCGTAGTTTTTTGCACAAACCCTAACAGACAAGCAGCAACAGTAAAGAAAAATAATAGCCCAGCTAGCAGCACTTGTGTGTAAGCGTGCACTTGCTTCACCCCACCTTAGCTAAAGACGTTGTGCCTGGTGTGGAATGTGTACCACCGTGTTTGGGACCGCTGACTGGGTCCCAGGACCATCAATCTGGTAGCACAAATGTGCTACCAATGATGACGGCCCTGGTAAGAAGTATTGGCCAGCCCCCACGTGGCAGTAAAAGCTACACTGGCGAGGCTTCATAGTCGAGCCAATCCTGGCGCAGCGTCTGGATTGGCTGAGACTAGGCCAGGCGCGAGCGTGACATCAGACTGAGCCTCCTTGTCGAGGCAGATACACCTCGTGTTCACTACTACCACGCACGGGTGACGGGAACCGGCTGAACCTGCAGCATCGGCCGGGCGGACACCAGCGGGGACCCCCGGTCTGATTTGTAAGTTACGTTTATTTGTTTATTTTTAATTTTAATTACCCCCATGCTCTCCCCTCTCCCTCCCGTGAGCATGCCGCCGGCCGCGGCTGCAATGCGGCCAAGTGTTCAACGCTGCCATCTGTGTATTATTACCGCCTTTCTTTTTCGTTTATTATATTTATGCATTTAAACTTGGTTCGTATCTATGCCGACAAACTAGGTTTCAGGTAAATTACAGATGCGCTGCGTCTAATTAAAAAAATATTTAATAAACTACCCAGATCACCGGCGCGGTCCGCCATCGCCTGCTCGGTAATTACACCGCACTGTCTGATATTTTTTCACTGAACATTAAGGGGAGTCAGGTGCCTGCACCTTCTTGTCGACGCTTATCCGTTAACCGACAGACCCCCATGGACCTTCACAATATTAATGGCGCCATTCATTAAGTAGTATTACTCTTGTGGAATGACTAGCATAATATTGGCCTGGAGATAGGAACGGGCAGAAGGAATAAGTCAAATTAATTTTCCGGAGCAAACTCCCGATTGTGTAAATGACATTCTATACTGTTAGCATTTTAAATGTGACACAAATGGCAGCGAATACAATTAGAAAGCAAAATAGTAGAGAACATGGTTCAGGGTGCATTGTGCGGCATTAAAATGACACTAGCTTCACAAATTAATTTAGGATTGAATGGAGACGAGGTTTTTTTTTCATTCAATTTTGCATTTCCTGCTCGGAAGGCTGCCTCCTCCCCTGGCGAGCTGCTGCAGTGCTCGCAGCTGATGAAGTTGTCCTTTGTTGAACTTGAGCTTGAAGGAGATTTGCTTTGGTGCATTGCCTGCTGCCTGGGTGGATGCACAGAGATCTGGTTGTCCTTGCATTGGGGGTACCGTGTGTGCTATAGGTGGCTGTGCGCCACATGGTACGTCAATGTATGCACTAAAAGGAATGGGGTTTAATGGGTAGATATGTGGTGTGTTTGGTGCTCTTCTTGGTGCGGTTGGGTGTTTACCTTGCTTTCTCAAATTTGCTTGAAAATGCACCATTTTCCCAATCGTCTTTAAAAAATTTCTCGGGGGAGAACCCCCCTCCCTCCCCCCCCGAACCCCCTGTAGTTGTTTGGGCTCGCTCGCTGCATGCGCGCGCAGCGGTGCACTCAGACACAAATTTGACGGCTATGTTTATAAAGAATCAGGGTCAAAGCTTTCAAATGTTCCAGCACCAGACGTAACTACTGAGTAGGCCTATTAGATTAGTTCCTAACCTCGGTGCAAAGGGTTTGGGATGTGACCCACATACATCCCACTTTGGCAGAATAGAAAAAACACCGTTACCAAACTTTAGAATGAACCTGCACCCGAGAAACGTGTATTCTGTTTATAAAACGAATGTAGTACAATTTATATAGATGGATAGGCACAAATATTACAAACAAAAGAGACTTCTCAAACAGAAAAATGTAGCAGTCATGTATCTTGATTGTAGCTATATCAAATTCTTTATTGAAAATCAGTTGTCCTCAGCTCAGGACCACCATAATGGAAGGACCCTGAAGAAGTCCCAAGAGGAATGAAACGCGTTGGCAAAGCAATTGTGTGGTGTTTTTAAAAAAAAAAGAAAGAATAAGGAGGACAACTGATTTTCAATAAAGAATTTGATATATCTACAATCAAGATACATGACTGCTAAATTTTTCTGTTTGGGAAGTCTCTTTTGTTTGTGATATTTGTGCCTATCCATCTATACAAATTTTACGGCTCACCACTTTCAGATCTCACCAGCCGCCACTGGAGTGGCAGAATGGTATAGATATATACATGGCGGCAGTGAGTGTTACTTATAAGGGCAAAGGCTGTCCACAACAGTTTGAAAAAGTAAGGGGCCCCTGGATGCATGACTACAATTTGGTATGCGAGGACGAAGAGGTTGTTGACCAGGATCCGAAAAGTGATGATGCGGGGACGGGGGGCCTAGCCAGAGAGGGTTCTTGAGCTGCGAGCCATGTGGAGAGCTGTTCGTCCTGGCACCGTGGGGTGCTCTGTGGTGGGACCATGATGTGAATTTGAGGCTTCGGGAGACCCGCCTCTCTCCCTACCCCGCCACTCCCTTTTCAATTCCATTTCCATAGCCCTCACTGTGCCGCTGATGTGCTGATGGAACTTGATACGCTGGACTCATTCCTAATATGCATACTGTAACCGCATTCTTGTGGATGGCGCATGTTGTTTTCTCTTTGTTCTCATGGTTGCTCTTTCAACAAAATCTTTAATAAAAATATATTTTTTTAAAATATTACACGCTGACTCAGCTGACGAATGTCTTTCGACAAAAAAATACCAAGTTAAGGAAAGACATGATACTATTTTCTGCTAACAGGGCTTCCACTGGCCTAACAAAAAGAGGAGCTCAACACTTGGCAAGGACAAGATCGCTGCCTGGTTCCATGATGCGACACAACTTAGCAGCCATTTTGAAAGTATGAAAAAGTTATTTTCTATACCTTTATGATGGCTACCATGTTGCATGATGCAATGTAACGTGATGATGTGGCGGTCATTGCTTCACTCCACATTGCTTTAAGCAACTTGGTAACCGTTTCGAAAACATAAGAAACACAGTTTCAAGATGGTTGGTTGCTGCTATTGGCTTTGCCAATGCTGGTGCATTTTAAGAGCATCCAGTATTGGAAAAGTCAGATTTGACAACACATAGCATCGGTAAAGCGAGACAGATTGGTTTTGCCAGTAGCTGAGAAGGACCTGCATCTAGGAACACAGCGATTAAGGCAGCTGCAGCAGAAATCTACATGCATCCAACAAGTTTAAGGTATAACAGTAAGTTAACTCTGGTGGTTAATGCACCTGCTGGAGAGATGTTTCCCTTCTCTGGTCAAACGTTTGATGCATCAAAACAGCACAGAGTGTTACTATAGATGCTTCAAAGCATAGATGGGGAAGTCTCAGATTTGGGGAAGTCACAGAGTTGTGTTTTATGTAAGATGGCTAAGTGGATTGATAATGTTGTAGAGGTCATGTGTCAACTGCAGGTCACGAGTTACAAATCCTGGTAAAATAGCTGGATGAGTAATGCAGCCACTTCAAACAGTTCCATGTAACCTATGAGGCATATAAAAGTTTGGAACCTTGCAGGTTTTCACTATTATGTTAAGGTTGATGAAATGGGAAGTATAAAAACAATCATAATGAAGTGCAATAAAAATCAGCTTGTATTGTGTACTACACAATCTGTTATTACGACTGTACTTACCACAGAGACATGTGTACCTGACACACTATGTCTGTACATGCCTACACCTACATATCTCACATACACAACAGGCTTGAGTTTGGAAGTAAAAAAAACTTTAAAATCCAAGGAGACAATTTATTAAGGCGTAAAAGGGAGAGGGCAGAAATGCGCCATATTTACCATTGTATGGCGCATTCCTGTCCTCTCCATGGACTAGCGCACAACGTGCTGCTTTGCACCAATACATGCACCCTTACGCTGTGGTGAATGGGTGTCTGCGTTGTAGGCTGCATTGTATTTGTGCAGGAAGGGGCACCTTCCTGCACAAAAACAATCCTCAGAGGCATCCTCCTCTTTCGAAGTGTGCTGCTGAATGCACTATATGATAGGAAACAACGAGGAGAAATAAAAACTATTGTTGCGCCTCTGGAGGGAAGGCGTAGATTCTGACATATTCCCAGGTCTACCACGGTTGCTAAATCTGGGAATGATTCAGAATACATGGGTGGATGCGTGGGAACACCCACACTCCATCCACGTAACTCCCCCACCGTACAGTGTAATGCAAGGCAGCGACTAACACTGCCTTGCATTGACTTACCAAGCCACACCGGTTCACGCACGGCGGCCTTGCGTGGCTAGGTAAATCTGAAACTAGGTTTTGCATTGCCTCGTGTGGCTCAAGGGCGAGGCCAAATGTTGATACATTAGACCCTCTGTTTATGTCTTGTCAACTCGTATGGTTACTTGTTGAGTGGCTATGAGTGACTTAGATTATTGGGAAAACGTGCTTGACTCCAGCTGCGCTCTGTGTGAGTTCAACCCAACAACCCCCTCTTCCACCCCCGCCCCCCCCCCCCTGCTGGGGCACAGTTGGGAAGATTCACTGGGGCAGGATTCCTGAAGCGACTGAAGAATAGAATCCCAGATCTGGCAGAAGCGTAGAAGCCACTTCTAGAACCTGGCTGGATCCCACTCTATTCCTGCACTACTTCTGGTAGCCACAGCTCAGGTCAGCCAATGTCTCTAAAAGGACAGTAGGGTTGGGACCCCGTCTGTCGCATGTGCTTTTGTTCTCTAGCTGAAGCTGGATGGCCATGTATCTGGGTGCATATCTACTGTTGCTACTGCACCCTTCTTGTAAAACTATCTATGTGATTGCATTCCCGTCTTACACGTGGTACTATGAGTCGTGTTTGCTTAGTGTGCAGGGCTCAGAAGCCCTTTTGGGTCTGGTTCAGACTGTACAGATTCGCAGGATAGGTACATAAAAATGTGGACTCCCTCAGGTTGTCTGAACATATTGTTTAACGTGTTCTCCAATTTCCACCCGAACCTGCGTGTGATGTATAGATAATCCACATGTGATGCTTTTACACACACTTTCTTGAACCGCAGAGTTCGCTTCTCACATCCTCTCAGCCACAGCGGGGTCAGGCCAAGTTCACTGCATGCCCAAGGTCCCCAGGCAGGAAGCACTAACAGAGGACAAGAGGCCACTTCCTTCTTTCAGTTTTCAGAAACGTATAAATATTTATAATTCTTAATTGTCCCACAAGTAGTTCACAACTAAATATACAAACAGTACAAAAAGGTGCGAAATTGACCCCAGGAGCCGTATTTTTAGAATTGTAAAGCATGTATTGTGGCAGTTGCAGAAAAAACACACATTTCATCAATAATGTCATCAAAATACAAATATTGCTGGCATCTGTGGAAACCGACAGCCAATGGTACCCTTAAGATCGCCCTTGCTTGAACTGAACAAAAACGTTACTGGACTTTGGATACACGAGGAAGAGGCCGCGCCTTGGAAGCTGAAAACATGTAGCAGTTAAAGGGTTGCTATCATCAACACACAGCAGGCAGAGGGCGCTTCTTCGACTGCGATGTAAATTGTTATCAGCTATGAGGTGAACTTTGCTTACACACAGAATCCTGGAATTTTTTCAGCTCCTCCCATTACATAGCTTGGAATAAAAAATTAGCTAGCATTCGCGCCAAGAATTTTCAATTCTATTAGGGACACGGAGGCGAGGATTATGCCTCTCTTTCTCATATTTGCTACTCACAGCAGCCAATGAAAAACGTTTTGTATGCAAATAAAACTACATTTCCCATGATGCTCGTCCATACATCACATCCTGTATAGCCCCATAAGTATCATGTTTCTCCTCCTCTTTCTTTGCTCGAACCTTAATAATCAACAACATTAATACTTTAGTCCAAAATAAGGAATACGAGTCCAATAATCATCCTCCAACGTGGCAGAACCATATCCAAACTGGAATTGTACGTCTTCTAAACCCGAAGTACACCTGCTTCGTCTTCTTTTCCCAGAACCTGAAAGGAATGAGACAGGGAACACCCGTAACTTCTGCTTACACAGAATATCAAGTACATGCGGTTGGGTAATTATTACCAATATTGTAATAAACCTGGTGGGATAATCCTCGCCTCCGTGTCCTTAATAGAATTGAAAATTCTTGGCGCGAATGCTAGCTAATTTTTTATTCTATTACAGGACCGGAGGCTTTGGATTATGCTAGTTTAACGCTTATCCGACACAACTACAGTCATATCACCCACCGGTTTAATAATAATTGTTTAAATATAGAGTAAGAAAATCAATCAGTAGATCCTAAAATATCCTGTACTATGGGAAGCAAACCACATTGAGAGATATGGTCACACTAACAGACTGTCTCAAACATTTGGTTATGGACACCGTATTGTGGCATAACTGCCATCAACCACCGGCTCTAATAGCCGTAGACATATGTAAAGGTTCTATAATGTAATCCATAGTTATAGCACAACAATTATATCACAACCTTAAGTAGTAACCCCAAGTAATCTCCCTGGTAAACCTTGAGGCATGGAAACCACACGCAAGTTGTATTGTTTGGAAAACATAATGTGAACAGACCTTGACCAGATGCAATTCTGACATTAATTATAATGAAACTTCCTGGAGTAGATACTGTACCTGTAAAATCGTGGCCTGTCGCGTCGTCGGAACACCGAAAGGTAGAAGGTCTCGTAACACAGCCTGACGATAGTCTATTCCGTGTCGACATATTTTTGTTGGCCACTTTTCAAAGAAGAAAAGCGAGAGAACCTCCCACAGAGGATTATTCTGGTCTGGGTGTTTATGCTACCCATTGCCTTTCAACAACTCCCAGAAACAACCGACGCAAGCCCACCAACTTGCCTGTATCTAAAATGACCTGCATAAATGGCCGAAATGGCCGCTGCGAAGTGAACTCCACGCAAATCCGAATTACATTACCTGATAAAATATACACAAAGTAGGAAAAATCAGCCCTCACGGAGATAACACGACGTGTATGTACCAACAAACGCGATCTTCCGACGCCGAAAAAATATTGTGTTTGCGTGGAAGGACCCAGGGTTATTAAATAAACACCGACAATGTGTCCGAAAAACGTAGATCATAACAAAAAAACAATGTTTGAAAAATATATACCACCTGCGGAAACTGAATGTACAGCCCTGACATGCTTCGAACTCTGACCCTGTACCACCAAAAGGCGCCAGACTAACCTGTGAGCTATAGTTCCTTGGTATATCATAAGGACCACTGCCCCAATTCACCATGCGCGCCTCTGCATGAAATGGAATGTTGTAAAGGGTCACGGAGAACTCGGAGTCGGGCGCCGCCGACTCAAGGAGTACTGGAAAACAAAATGGAGACTTTTTTACAAGAGTTGCAACGATCGCTTCCGCTAATCAATGCAATTTTGCGTCCCCTTCTCCGAAATGTGGATGGAATGGAGGAAAACATAGTTCAGTCCCACCGACAGTCGTGAGACAAGGTATACATCCTTTACCCCATGGATTTTATCTCCAGCCGAACGTCTGTGATGGATCAGTCCTGCCACTAAAAAGGTCTGCGGAGCACACTGCGCCCTGTTGGTATGGATTCTATTCCGTAATGACTTAAATCTGATACTTCCGGCAGAATGCCAAAAGTCCGTGACCAAATCCGCTAGGACCATGACCTCGTACCCTTTGGGTTGTCGATAGCTCTCATAACCGAGATATTACACGTGGTGAGAAGTACGTGTCAAGAGACGTATGTGGAAAAGGACTCGAAATGACTGGAGGGCAGGAAAAAACAGTTTGACAGACTATGCTAAGCGCCCCCCTACTCCGGCAACTGCCCAAAATGGAACCCTCTGCATGGGTAACATCAGAATGGGCCCCATTGAAGCTCCCAATTAGGGGCTTGTAAGACACAGTTGATCTGGGAAGGAGATAACTCTGGAAAAAAATCTCAGCCAAGCGACACAAGTGTATCAAAGTGAATAGCCGAAAAAGGCCATTACAAATTGTAACCCCGAAGGCAAATTGGAATTCGAAGAGGAAATCTGACGTCGGGAAAGATGAGAGACTAAGGCCTATGTCTGTGTTAAGGAAAACACACACATATATATATATATATATATATATATATATATATATATATATATATATATATAGACATACATACACACCTACATATACATCCCGTTAAACCCGAATGGGAGGACGCCCTGTTCCCTTGAGGGAGAAATCACCCAATTAGAAAGTTGGAGGAGAGTATATAATTAACCCTCTAGTTCGGCATTGGAGCAGCCGCCAATGACGGGAAGGAAAAACTGGTGACCACGAGATGCTCTCCCGAAAGTCATATAGTAGAAATTTGTGGAACATGGTGGGAAAGCAATTGCTAAAAACAAACAGAATCCCTAAACGGTCTACAAAGGACCGGCCTCGTGAAAGACCCTCCGAAATCCAGAGGGTGTGACCAAAGGTTAACTATGTCTACATATCATAGATGCAACCCGTAACGAAGCTGTCCCAGATGGGGTCCGTCGCCACGGATCAGCACAGTCAGGACGTCAAAGCTTGTGTCCGGCCCTGACCAGGAGGTTGTCCTGGCAACCTGCCAGCTCCAGGAACCCTTTCTGAGATTTCTTGTACAACTAGCCAGTAAGAAGGAGACCGGCGTTGACGCCGGACGACTCTTCCACCGTAACCAGTGTACCCGGCCACAGTTCCCGAACTATAACTAGTGTGTCCTTATCTAAGTCCCGTCGAGCGCGCGCCGATGCCCTAATATTTATCATGTTGAGTGATATAGAAAAAAAACATGCCCAAGGAAAAGTGACTCAAGAATGATGGGCGTTAATCAAGCCTTGCGTCCCCGAGCTAGGGGCTGGTACATCTGGGGCCCGGTTGACCTACTCACGGACGTGTAGCACCGGAGCGTCAACATAATTATCTCAGGAGCCTTGTGCGCTCCGTTCGAATAGATCACATCCTCCTTATATATCTCACCCATGCGTTGCCATGGGGTGTCCGTATTCAATATAGTAGTGCCGAGGACAGCGTAACGGAGGGAGTAGAGGAGGAGCCACCCTGTGCACACGAGAATTGAAAAATAATAATGTATCGGCTCCTCAGCAAAGCTGTAGTCAAATTATTCCAGCCCCATGGGCGTCCGAGTCATAGTGAAATATCAGGAGCGTGTGCGCACTCCAAGGGCCAGCCGATTGTTACAGCCTGGAAGGCGTACAAAGAAATCTGCCCATGTAAGGCACGAGGCACAGAACCTATGAAGCAAAACAGGGACGCGTGCGACGTGCGTAGACCAAAATCGCCCAAATGTAGCCCAATTGGGTTACGCACACCGGAGCATTATGACTTCATAACCGCACTCGGCTACTAGGGAAAACCTTTGGCGGAGAAAACGCGAAACCGCGCAATGATCAGAACAACCCTATGGAAGTGATAGGAGTAATGTTAATTCAGAAAACCATAATCATTGACACCTAACCTTTGAGTAATAATCTAGACCTAACGTCTGTCCCACAGTGACTCATTGTGAATGCTGCAACGACAGCGCAGTATCTCAGCTCTTGAGGGAGCGTTATAATTCTGGGTTCGCCCGTACCAAGTCCTTCCCATGAGGATCAAACGGAGGCCCAATCAGTTATGTCGCAAGCATCATCAGTGCGCCATCTCCGCTCCTGTGGGAGCGACCTTAATCTGAACCCTGGCAGGCTAAACCAAGAGCGCTACCACGCGCACACAAGCCAGTGCAGTATGAAGACTGAACATTCATCAGAGAAAAAATCATGCCTAAATTGTAATAAGAGTTCAAATTTTAATGTAAAATAAATCTAAATATAATCTTGTCATGCGAAAAAACACAACCCTGAGAACCTGGGTGCGAACCCCGAACCTCTGGGGTTGGAGGCAAAAGCCTTGCCCCTAGGCCACATAGACTCGCTGCAAACCTTAAATGCCTAAACCTGAGGGGAACCTGTGGCGTATAACCGTCAATGGAAGCTGCCGAGGGCAGCGCGGCATTTTTAGGTCAGCGGGAGTACCATTAAGCCTGATCAGGCCGCCCGCATTAAAGATTCCCCGCTCCTGACGGGGATCGCCCCGCCATACTTGCCTTCAAATCGTAATGGCGGCGCGCGCCTGTTTAAGTTCTAATCGAGCCAAGCGTGTGAAAACAGCGCGGTACTCAGCGGCCAGCAGGGAGTGAAGCGAAGGCCGAACGGGCCGTCAATGCAATATCAAAGCTCTGCTCCGAGCAGGAGCGCATCACCAATCGGGAACCTCTAAAGAAGGCCTGCAGGCCATCGGGGGAGGAAAAAACATGTCCAAAGTGGACGCCCAGGTGATTATGCACAACGCTTCAGCGGGAGTGCCCCACAGATCACGCTGCTCCCAGTTGGAACCTCTTAAGATGCCGGTAAGCTGATAACAAGAGCGCCCGCGAGCGCTAAATCGAGAAATGTTTAAACACAATTATTCAACCTAGCGCAATATAAGCGCAAACATAACTGCAACATCGTCAAAGCTAATTCAACAGTCAGATAACATAATCACAACATAACGTTCTGAGCACTTAACTGTCTGCGTGAGCAGCAAAGAAAGAGGAGGAGAAACATGATACTGTGGCTCTTATGGAGCTATACAGGATGTGATGTATGGACGAGCATCATGGGAAATGTAGTTTTATTTGCATACAAAACGTTTTTCATTGGCTGCTGTGAGTAGCAAATATAAGAAAGAGAAGCATAATCCGAAGCCTCCGGTCCTGTAAAAGAATCTTAGCCTCTGCACAAGATGATGTTTTCAGAGGCAGGCGGAGGCTGGCAGACTACGTGGCGCCAAATCCAACCTGCTTAAAATGGCGGCTGGAGCTAGGCAGACATCTTAAAGTGCAGTTTATTGCAGTTAGACCTAAGTCTCGTTGTACAGAGCTATAGAGCCAGACAGACATCTTGAAGTGCAGTTTATTCCAGTTACACCTTAGGCGAGCTGTGCATATCTACACATGCTCCGCCAGGAGTTTGGAATAGTTGCTTGAGCTAGGCAGGTTAGTCTAGATACGCCTACAACTAGTTGTACATATCTATAAAGACAGGCAGACATCTTGAAGTGAATTGTAGTTACAACTTAGACTAGTTGCTGACATCTAAAGAGTCAGGCAGACATTCTGAAGTGCATTTATTTCAAGTTACACATTAGGTGAGCTGTACATATCTACACGCGCTCCGCCAGGAGTTGAGAGTGGTGGCTGCAGTTAATTGCATTTACACCCAAGACTAGCCGTACATATCTTGTACATATCTATTGAGTCATGCAGACATCTTGATGTGCAGTGTTTTTTACTTCAGAGAAGACGTACATATGTACACAAACCCCACCAGGAGTTTAGAATGACCAGCATATGTGCTGGCATGCAGTTTATTCCAGTTATGCCCAAAGGTAGTAGCACAGATCTAAGATTCAGGCAGTGCCAACAAGTTAAATTCAACCAATACAAACAGAACAGAACGCAGCGCTCCAGGCTGCACCACTTATACCACCTTACCATGAGAAATCCGCAGGAGGCACAGCTTTCTCATTACAAGCCGCCACGTTCTGGAACTCACTACTAGCCAGCATTTGAAGCTCCTAGAAACATATACACTTCCATAGTTTAAAATATGGCTATTTCTTAGATAACTGGACCACGACACATACTGGCAAACCAGAAAACTATTGCACACTCAAGTGTAATCCTCAGCTTACAACCCACAGATTGGAAACAACCCAACCAGCAAACTGCTTTCGATATGCAGATAAGCGAAGAAGGGATGACCTCTGGTTCACTGTGCCGTTATATAGTTATGTACCTGTATGTACAACAGTTATAGCCACAATAATACGAAGACCATAATACGCAGTGCAGTGACCAGCTAAGCAGACAATCATCATAAGAAATACCATAAAGGGGGAGGAGCCTAGCGCGCAACCAAGATGGCCGCGTAGGTGCGAGGCTCCCGAGGACCTCCGCAACCTCCTACGTTTATCCTGTCTTCATCCTGCATCGGTTGAGGGGACTGTGTCGGTGAGCCTGAGCCGAGGTGGTACCCGTTTCCCCGTTTTCGAATCGGACCTCGGGTGCCGGAGTGAGCACCGATTGAAGTTTGCGGCCTACTTCTCTCCTGACCCCGGATTCGCGTTTGGGGGCGACCCAGTGGCGAAGTGAACAACAACGGCGGGCTGGGCCTGGCGAGTCGCGTACCCCACACTCTTTCGCGCCCCCTTGCCGTTCTTGCAAGTGGGATCGCGGCGCTCTTTGTGTTGGGGTGGCCTCGCTGGGAGACCCTGCCTGCCTGCCTGCCTGCTGTGGCCCGCTCTGCCGTCCTGGGGTGGCCCCCCGGAGCTCGTGGCCTTGATTGCTTGCTCTCCACTGCGTGGCTGGTGCGGGTGTGAGACCCGCGACGATGGCCACGAAACAGGATGGGGATCGGTTGAAGGCCAAGTCGACCCGGCGAGGCGCCGCACATCAGGCCAACATCATGGACCGCTACACCCTCCCGAAGGGGTCTCCCGGCGGACCGCACAAGTCCTCTGAGTGCCCCCCGGATGCCCCGGATTTGCCCACGGATCTGACTCTGCAAGCCGTCATGGGCGCCATTGCTGAGATGAAGGCCTCGGTGGGCCAGCAGTTCGACACTTTAGCGCACAAAATCGACGCGGTCCTCGTTGATGTCAACCATGTGAGAGCTGATCTCTCTAAGACTAACGACCGGGTCGATTCTTTGGCCCACACCGCGTCGGGCCTCACGACTGAGGTGGCGGCCCTTCAAACGGAGGTGCACTGGCTCCGTCAGGCGAGTGCGCTCATGGATCGGCGCCTGGAGGACTCCGAGAGCCGGGCCCGGAGGAATAATATCCGCATCATCGGAGTACCCGAGGGACGGGAGGAGTCGGCGGCGGATCTCTTTGTGGAGGACCTGATCACTACCCATCTCCAGCCTCGGGGACTGAGTAAATTCTTTGCCGTGGAGAGGGCCCACAGAGTTCCCGGGGGAAGACCGAAGGTCGGAGCCCCTCCGCGGCCTCTTATTGCCCGTATTTTTAACTTTCAGGACAGGGATGCGATTTTGCAAGCATCCAGACTGCAAGGGCCGATTAAGCTGGAGAACATGGAGGTGAACTTTTATCCTGACTTCACCCAAGCGGTCCAGAAGCAGAGACTGAGCTTCCTGGGCGTCAAGCGGCGGCTTCGGGGCATGAACTTAAAATACGCCATGCTCTTCCCGGCTAGGCTGCGGGTGGAGGTGGATGGTCGCACTCACTTTTTTGACCGTCCTGAAACGGCCGGGGACTGGCTGGACACTTTGTCTGGGGGTCATGATCGGGATGGCGGGGAGGGGGCTGCGGGAGGAGACGGCCCACTGGACCGGGTCTGAGGTGCTGATGCTGGGATTCACTCCGGACGACGATGCTGCCACTTTCGGCCAAGCTTAGGGTCTTTCGTTTGTTGTACTCGTCTTCCCTCCTTTGGAGGCGGTGCGGGGTCTTGAGGGGGTACTCTTTCCTCCTCTAGGGGGTCTAACTAGTTCCAATTATATAGGGGCGACAGGCACACTGCAAGTTGGGGGGGCTGTCTGGGCTCATGCAGGGGTGCAGGGAGGGGGGAGTTTTGTTGGGGCGGTTGGGTTGGGGTGGGGTATTGTTCATTTGTACCACCAGGCAAAAGTATTGTTGTGCTATTCCTAAAGTGCTCTCGGGGGGACGATTGATCGCTTTCGGCTATGATGGGGGGTAGGGGACTGAGTCTTTTGTCCTGGAATGTTAATGGACTGGGGGACAGGATAAAACGGGGTGTGGTCCTGCAGTTCCTGAAACGAATTTCACCTGACATAGTTTTTCTGCAGGAGACACACCTCATTGGCAACTCCTTTCGTGCTATGAATCGACGGGGCTACCGCCTTCTGGCCCATTCGGGCTTCACGTCTGGTTCAAGGGGTGTGGGCATCATGGCCAAGACCTCGCTCCCGTTGGAAGTTGATGAGGTGCTCCATGATGACAGGGGACGTTACACGGTTCTGGTGGGTAGAATGGAGGGCAGAGTGATTGTTTTTGTTTCTGTCTATGTCCCGCCAGGGTTGCAGACGACCACCTTTGCGGATCTGGGGCGCCTCCTCCTTGGCCTTCCGGAGGGGATTCTAGTGGTTGGGGGGGATTTTAACGCTGTGGTTTCCGGAACTGAGGACCGTCACCCCCCTAGGGATCTCCCCCGTGCCCAAGCGTGGTTGTCTGGCCTCTTGGATACCTTGGGGCTGTTGGATTGTTGGCGTTTGAAACATCCTACGCAGATACAGTACACCTTTCATTCCGGGGCCCATGGCAGTCTCTCAAGGCTAGATTATGTCCTGGTGCCGGCGGCGCATGCGGGGAGGATCGGGGTATTTCAGACCACTCCCCGCTCGTGTTGCACTTCGACATTCTCCCGAGGGGAGAGGGTAGGGTGGTCCCGATTAATCCCTGGTACCTGCGTGACCCCACCATTCGCGCAGAGTTGGTTAAGTCCCTTAAGTGATATTTTGACGATAATGTGGGGTCTGTGTCATCGGCGGTCTCTCTGTGGGAGGCGTTCAAGACGGTACTTCGGGGGGAGGCCCTGTCCCTTATTTCCCATTCCCGGAGGCGCGAGCGGGAGGAGGTGACCCGTGTTGAAACTGAGATAACCGAGTTGGAGGGTGACCTAGAATGTGGGGTGACGGATGACAAATTACATGTTCTCCGACTCAAGCAGGCGGCCTATAAGGCCCTCGTCACGGAGGCGGCCAGGGGCCTCAGTAGAGAGCAACAGGGGAGACTGTATGATGTGGGTGATAAGGCTGGGAAATTGATTGCGTGGCTGGATAAAAAGGAGAGAGCGAGTCGAGTTGTCCCGTCGATTGAGAAACTGGATGGTGTGTGTGTCACTGAACCGGAAGAAATTGTTGATTGCTTCGCAGAATATTTCCGTGGGGTGTATTCCCCGGTGTCCTCCCGCTCGGAAGAGGATTCCCATGCCCTGCTTAGGGATATCGCGCTGCCTTCCCTTTCGGAGGAGGACAGAGTGTCGTTGGACGCCGCCCCAACCTCTGAGGAAATTGCCCTCGCCATACGTTCGGTCGCTTCCGGCAAGGCCATGGGTCCTAATGGTCTTCCCATCGAATTGTACAAGCTGCGACCGGATACGCTGGCGCCGCATCTCCGTGCTATGTTCCTCGCGGCCCGTTCGGCGGGTTCCCTCCCGCTAGACCAGCATCTGGCTACTATCGTGGATATTCATAAGGAGGGGAGGCCGCGGGACCGGGTCACGTCCTACCGGCCTATTTCGCTGCTGAATGCGGAACCCAAAATTATCGCCAAGGTGTTGGCCAATCGGCTGGTTGGCGTGGTGTGCGATTTGATTCACCAGGATCAGTCCGGCTTTATCCCTCATCGCAACACTGCGCTTAACCTGCGGCGCTTGCATGGGGTGCTCGCGCGTGTCCCGTTCATACGGGAGCCGGCCATTTTGGCGTCCCTGGACGCCATTATGGCGTTTGACACACTTGAGTGGCCATATATTTGGGCGACACTGGCGAAGTTTGGGTTTGGCCCGGGATTCATCGGTTGGGTGAAATTGTTGTATTCTGGACCGCTGGCGCAGGTGGCTGTGAACGGTAGAGTGTCGGCTCCGTTTGAGCTGGGCAGGGGCACGCGGCAGGGCTGCCCGTTATCACCGCTCCTCTTCGCGCTTGCCTTGGAGCCCCTGGCGGAGTGGCTGCGGTGGCATCCTTCTATCCGTGGTCTCCGATGGACCCCCAAGTATGAGGACCGCGTATATCTTTACGCTGATGATATTCTTTTGTACCTGGCATCCCCACGTAAATCACTGATGGTACTGGTTGACGTATTACACTCATTTGGCCTCAACTCCGGCCTTGTCATCAATTGGGCTAAATCGTGTGTGTATGTCCTCTCTGGGGAGGTTCCTATCCTTCCGCGGGGTTGTCCTATCCAGATCGCCCCGCGGGGATTTAGGTACCTGGGTGTCTTCATTACCCTGGACGCGGAGGCCCGATACAAACAGAACTTCCTTCCCCCCCTCCAGCGCCTGAAGGAGGACGTCGCGCGTTGGAGGCGCTTGCCGCTCTCGCCGCTCGGCCGGGCGGCATTGTTTAAGATGATGTCCCTGCCACGTTTCCTGTACGCTTTACAGAATACAATGGACGTTGTCCCGGCGCGCTACTTTCGCGAGGTGGAGAGTTTGCAGCGCCGCCTGTTCTGGGAGGGTAGACCGCGTATCACCCTGGCGAAGCTGACGCTCCCGTGGTACGACGGGGGGGTTGCCCTCCCAGATATCAAGCGATATTACTGGGCCTCCCAGCTGGCTGCGATAAATCACGGCCTTTACGGGCCCGCTCTAAACCCGGCCTTTGAGATGGATAAAATGTTACTGCCGGGTGGTGACTATAACCGGGCGCTTTATTCTAGCTCGCATGACGCACGTCTGACGGGCCCCACGCGGGTCATGGTACGAGTGTGGCACGCGGCTAACGTGGCGATGGGGTGGAAGGATCGTTTGACCCGGGCGACGCCACTATACGCATCTGAGCGGCTGGGCTCCCTGTGGACCTCGAAGGGCTTTGAGAAGTGGGACATGATAGGCATCAGCAGGGTGGGCGATCTCTGGACGAGGGGGGGATTCAAAACGTTCGATGTGCTGCAGACGGAATTCCAGTTGCAGGACAGGGAGTACTTTCGATATATGCAGATCCGTCATGCGTTGTGCTCCGTATTTCCGGACGTAGCCTCCATCCCGGAGTACTCCCCTCTGGAGGATAGAGTGCTAGATGGGCATGTACCGGACGGCACGATTTCATTAATTTATAAAAAACTCATCAATGATCGCTCGGGACTGCTGACTAGCCTTCGTGAGGCGTGGGGGGCTGATGGATTGGAGCTGGATGACGAGGACTGGGTGTCTGCGGTGGCCTCCCCGAAAGAGGTGGCCATACCGGCTCGCCTTCGCTTCGTCCAGCTCAAGATACTCCATAGGGTCTATGTTACGGGGCCGAGTCTGATGCGTATGGGCTATGCTGTGGACGGGTTGTGTAAGCATGGGTGTGGTTCTTTGGGGACCTTTCTCCATATTTTGTGGGAATGTCCGGAGGTGGCGCGATTCTGGCGTGGTGTGCATGAGGTTTTGCAGGCAATCACGCATGTGCCGCTGCTGCCCGAGGCGAGGAGATGTCTTCTGAATGTGTGGGAGCCAACCGACTACTCAGTGCCGCAGACGTGGTGGGTGACTCTGGGATATATGGTGGCCAAACGTGACATTGCGCAACTGTGGGGTTCCCAGAGGTCACCGACTGTCTCGGCGTGGAAGGACAACATGGATTGGTGTATGTTTCGGGAAAAGGTGGTGTATGTTGCGAGAGGTAAGCCTGGGAAATGGGTGAAAGTGTGGGGCCCCTGGAACGCCTACCGTGGGGGAATCTGTACCCCGCCGCTGATGCCTGATCCGTCACCGGCCCCGTCTCCTTAGCCTGTTTGTCTTCCTGGTTCTGGGCATTGAGTCCACCTAGTCCCCGTCCCGACCTATCCCCCCCCTCGATATTCCTATGGATCGCTAGGGTCCCCCCCCCCTAGGGGAGCACATGCTGTTGTTTCCGATTGTGGGTTGCCTTGTGGACTTGTTTTTTGTCGTTATTTATATAAAAATGAAACCGTTGTGTGGGGTCCGGATGGTGTGGCTGCCAACGCTTCTTTCAACTCCTGTGATCTCTCTTCTGCCGCAGCGTGTGTTCTACTGTTTGTATTATATGCTCCTCCTGTTTGCTAGCGGCCGGCCTGAAGGTTGTAGGCCCATCTTTGTATATCTTTTGGATTCTGTAATAAACGGTTTAAAAAAAAAAAAAAAAAAAAAAGAAATACCATAAAGCGACCCGTAGACCTGCTCTAATCTGACAGCGTACTGAAAGCCATACAACTGTACGTCAATGTCTCACACTTCATCATCCACCGCACTGCTATGTGTCTTATAACAAGATAACCGCACCTCGGTGCTCATCACGTACAACATGGCAACCCTGCCCACATACTGTCAAAACAAAGACAGCATCCCTGCAACCATAAACCCTACATAGTGTAGCGTGCTACCCGTGTAGCCAAGCACTTCAGCCCCCCCAAAGGGGTAGTAAATGCTGAAATACAATACTATACAAAGACAGGCCATACCATACAATGACAGGCCATACCATAGCCATACTATACATTGGCATACCATACTATTCATACCATAGTATGCATGACAAGACATGCCATGCCATACTATACAATGACAGGGCATACCACACCATTCCATATGGTACAATGTCACGCTATACAATACAGTATAATAATATTCAATGTCAGGCCATTCCTTACTATGCCATACCATATTATACAATGACAGTGAGTACCATACTATGAAAAGCCGTATCATACTATACTATACTATGGTAGGGCACACCATACACTGACAAGCTATACCATACCACACTATACTATAAAATGAAAGGCTATACCATAACAGACAATGATAGGCCGTACCATATTATGCCATACTATAAAATGACAGGCCATATCATAATATACAATGACAGGCCATACCATAATATACAATGATAGTAGTAATTCTTAGAACAAAAGTTGTATAACATTGCTAAAAAAAAAACAATTCACCCAGCCAATAAATCTTGCAATGGCAAGACCAATTCGCTTTGCCAATGCTAGTTTAGCATGAAGCTCACCTTGGCACCCTGGAGTTCGCTTGCAATGTCTGGTACACAGCCCCTTGCTGTGCCCACCCACTAGACCCTGCGGGATATTCTACGTGTGGCTCAGACCTCAGCCTGCCTTGTTGTTTGGAGCACAAATGTCTGAAGTCCCTTCGGCAGAGTCCATTCCCATGGAGTAAGGAGTACACAGTTACTAGATGCCAGAGCTCGCTTGTGGAGGCCAACAAAGGGGTGTGCAAAACGTGTGTCATTTCCAGCAGCATAAATACACAAAGTACTGCAAAACCACGGAAAATGCATCTGTCATACAAACAATTACCAGAATGGTCACTTCCGGTAAAAATCCAACCTGACAATATTATTTGAGGCTGATTTCCAGACATTCGCAGTCAAAATACTGCTGCCTGCATTTGAGTTTGTAGTCTTGTGCTCAGAAATTATCCAGTCTGCTCGTGTAAAAAATCTACCTGAAATGTTTTTTGGAAAGCCCATCCTAAAGGAACTGCTGCTCACATTCAAAATATTGCCGCTCACGCTGGGATTTGAAATTTTGCATAAAAAATGACCCTTTTCTGACAGAAATCTAACCCAACTTCCGCTCACGTTAACATTTCTCCCCAAAGATATGCGATGTGGCATAATGGCTTAGTCTCAGTCATGTTACATACATTTTGATAGGTAAAATTACTAAAGTTATGCAAATGACGCTAGCATATGTAAAATTCCAACCAAGCCTACAACAAAGGTGTTGTTTGAAGTGCAGTTCCCACATTTTAAGCTCTCGCCCCAAAACCCCAGAAAATATCCAGTTTGTGAAGAAATGACCACATGTAGAAAGTCTCTGAGGTCAAGCTCTGTAAGAAGTGGTGACCTTTGACTGCTTTGAGAAACATAGCACTCTTGTTGGTGCCTGTGAATTGGAGCAGAAAAAAACAAGCAGATTTTAGAAACACCCCTTAACAATTTTATTAAAATGCAGACTTTTGTAATAATTTGATTTTCAGGGGAATGGGAGGCGATGGAAATACACAAAGCCCCCCATCTTTCTGGGGAAATCAGTAACATCCTGCAGCAGTTAAAGGGTTAAAGTCAAACGCAGCAGCTGGACACTGTAGGCGGGAGGAGTTCTGAACAACAGCCCGACTTATCAGTAGTGGAAGTGAACTTTGCCTGGAAAACTCTCCAGCTGCTCCCGTGTCATCATGACCGGGATGGAATGTCGGTTTCTAAGCAAGACACGTTGTACAGAGCAGCCTCGGTCTGGCACCTCGTAGGGCGGACTCGGCTCCTGTAGAAGGATGGCTGCAACCAGACAGACGCCTTGACGTGCAGCTTGTTCCAGTTACACCTCGGAGCAGCCGCGCTCATGATGGTCCATGGGTCAGGGTTACGAATTTCAGCCTTTCATCTTTACGAGGAGGATAAAAGGGGTGCAATATATTGGGTAACAGTAGCATTAGTTATTTACAAACAGCGCTTAGAAATAGTGACGTGTTATGAGAAGTGAGGTATATATAAATATGCATATATTTTCTGCAGTTATAGTTACCTGAGCTAACTATAACATTCGCCCCACAAGTGCACTGCTTATGACCCTACATATTACATCGCTCGTGACATGACACTGATCATGATTACGCCAAATTAGTCTTCCCTAATTATTCTACTAAGTTACGACTGATGGTCGTTTATTTGCTTGCTAAAAGTGGTAGAGGGGAGTAAAACAAGTCATGGTTATACTTTCGAATTTAGTCATACTCTAAAGGACCACAGACTCCGAATTCCAAATTTGTGAATTTATTATAAAGCCAAAAATAATTGAATATAAACACATCTGAGTATAAGAGTATACAGATACATGAAAATCAATACAAAGCCAATTTTACCAATATAGTTCATCCGGCATAAAAGGCATAATATGATGAACTCCAAAATCAATACACAGCAAAGAATAGAAGCTGAGTCGAGGTCTCTTTTCATCTGGGAGTAAAACAAAACAAAGGAAAATATCTTTCCCTACACTGCTCTAAATGAGGGTCCTACCTATTTCTCTTATTTCATTTCCCAAAGGTGTCAGCACGTGTTGACTTCCTAAGAAGTACTCATCTCAAATTGGTTTCCTAGCTTAAGGCTATGGAGCTCACTCTAAGATGCTCCTTCTCCTCCGAGAATCAGCAGAAGATTCCAAATTCTGTCCCCGTGCATCATATCAAAAACAGACAAACGTTAGCCCCCAATGAATCATGTGGTAAACTTCTCTATTGTATCATTTCAGTACACTTTCCAGTAGCTTTAATTAATTCTTCTTCGTCTTCCAGTGGCCTTGGTTCCCAGACAGGCCAGGCACGAAAGGAGTCCTCCCTTCTCGCCTTGCAGTCTTCTTCAAAGACATTCCGGGTATCTCCTTAAATCTAAGAATAACGAGGCAGAATTCCTGCACCAGGAGTAGGATGAGCACACGCTACTTTCGAGTATAAAAGAGATTCATTTAATTAATGTTTTTGAGCGGCCAAGGAGAATAGAAACTAACAACAATTTTACAGATTGGGCCTACAATTCAGGCAATTTAAACTAAACACGGTTACATTGCACAAATATGATTTCATCTTTTTTTATTACATATACAGGAAATATGAATGTTTCTAATACATGTAAAATCCTACTTGAATGTGCACACTATATTTTAATGTGGAGATAACGTTGGTTAAATGCGTCTTAATACTCGTAAAACACTGCAAACGATGAAAATACATGTGAGTGCGTTTAAACCATGAGTATAGTGCACCCATATAATTAAGAGGGCTGTAACCGCTTTATCAATCACATATCAAATGTCATCACTGATGACATCATCCACTGAGTGCGAGTTTCAAAAATATTTCTAAAACTTAAGCTATGTACTAAGCTACTGCAGGAATTAAATTAATATTTTTTTCTGTATTACTAATAAATTATACTATTTCTAAGATATGTCATCTGAGTGGGTGTGTGAGTGTCTGAATCCATGTAAGTGGCTGTCTGAGTGTGTGAGTGGTTATATAGGTGAATAAGTGGGAGTGTTCGAGGCTGGATGGGTGAGTGAGTGTCTGTCTGAGTGGCTGCATGGGTGGGTGAGTATGTGTGTGTGAGTGGCTGTATCAGTCACTGAGTGGCTGAGTGAGTGGCTCTGTCGATTGGTGAATGGGTGTATGAGTGGATGTATGGGTAAGTAGCTGTTTGAGTGGTTGTTTTGTTAAGTGAGTTGTTTGTGAGTGGCTTTTTTGAAGATTGAGTGTCTGTGTGAGTGACTGTATGGGTCAGTGAGCAAGCAGTTATATGAATGTGTGAAGGGGTACATAAGTGGTTGTGTGGGTATGTAAGTGGGTGTGTGAGAAGTTGTATGGGTGAATGAATGGCTGTGATGAAAGGCTGTATGGGTGTTTAAGTGTGTGTGTGGGTGTGTCTGTAGCTGTGTGTGTGACTGCCACAAAGGAACCACATCTGCCCTTTTATCCAACAAGAGTCCACAGTTTTGCACAAAATATCTACCCAAGTGAAGTTGTTTCTACTGGTTAATTACTAAGTGCTATGTCCTTGGGTAAATGTCCAGTACGTATTCTACACAACAGCTGCATAATGGAGCACGAGGAAATGTCACCAGTGGCCTTGTGTGCGTTTTGGCAACATGTGTGTTTCTGGTGCATCTTTATCCAGAACTATATGATAACATGAATCCTCCTATAGAGAGGACTACGAGACTGCAAAGAGGTAAATCTCCACCAAACAAGAGTCCTTCCTCTTAACTATATGAAGTAAGTGCTTCGTTTCTTGGTGGAGATGTCCTCATATTCCGTGGCAACAAGGACTCCTCACCAAAATCAGCATGAAATGCACTGGGAGGGGGAGGGGGGCTTGTTAAACTGTCCATCATCCTGGCAAAAGGAAGGAAGACCATTGGATAATACTAAGGTGGGCGGGTCAAAGAGGGAAGCATCCCAGTCATTTAACATTTGCATACTTTTAGCAATTTAAAGGGAGAACCATGAGAGAACAAGAAAGAACCCACTCATCACAGTCACATATAAATTGTGCTCCAATAGATCATCGATGCAGTCACCTCCACAAAGGATTTCAGATCGTTTTTCAATATGGAATTGCCTTGAAAACACACTTACTTTGCCTTTGCCCAGCCCAGGAGCTAGGATCATATACCCTTTACAGTACTGGAGCTTCAACCGGGGCACCTGCTATGTTTATATGTGTAAGTGCTTACTGTTGAGGTTTAATTTATGTGAAATGAGCATCAGAGCCAGAACAGCCCTGGGGAACCCATCCCCCTGGGCTGGCCACGACTTATTGGGGGAGGTTGGCTGTGCGCCCCCCTCACTGGACCGATTTTGGACCTGGGGAGCCCGGCCATAATTCAATAGAGGAGGGGGATCGCGCTACCCCAGGGACCAACCCCCCCTATCCCCCAGAGTCCAGCACTAACTCCTCCCCGGGCCAATTTCAACCGAGAGCTCCACCCCCCAGGACCCAGCCATATCTCCCAGGGCACCCAGTTTGCCGAATGGGGACTGCGGGGGGAGCCTCGTTGCCCCCTGGGTCCCAATTGGCTCTCCGCCTCCTGCAGGAGCCAACATTTCTGTTGCACACAGGGATCTACTGCAAATGCAGCTGTCTGAATGCGAGAGCAATCTTTCATCTCTTTGCCTACCAGCATGTCTGCGGACAAGGGAAAGAGATAAAAACTCTGCTTCCAACAAGCAGGAGTGGTTTGACATCTCCCGTTTGCTGGAAGCAGAGTGTTTGCATTTGCTTGGTAGGAGTTGTTACAGCTCCCACCAAGCAAAAGCAAACAGCTATGTCCCAGGGGTGGACACCCTGGGACATAGAAGGAGCCGGCTCTGAGGGGAGCGGTCCCCAGGGCCATATATGGCTCAAGGAGGGGGGCTGCATGGCTCCTCTGCTTTCTTCTGCACGGGCCAGCCTCAGGGAGGTGGTGGTCCCTGGGACCGTATATGGCCCAGAAGGGAATAGTGCAGCCCCCCCTCCGTATTTTAATTTTGCATTTGGCCCCGGGGAGGTGCCAGTCCTTGGGGCCAGGGGTCTATGCAGACCCCCTCCATATTGTTTATTTTAGCCCCAGGGAGGTGGTGTCCCCCGGGGCTTCTAAAAGCCATAGGAGCAGGGGCCGTGTGGCCCCCTCCTTTTAAACAAATGACTCGGGTAGATCGTGGTCCCCGGGACATAAAGATGCCCTTGAAGGTGGGCCACGTGCACTCCCTTCAATATATTTAGAAAACTCTACATGCCCTGGGACCTGGCCCACCCGGGGGGTTTGGTATAAACAAGTGCGACAGAGACCGTGCTTGTTTTTTTCCTCCAATTTTGCCACAAATCTGCGGATCTACCCACAATTCTGCGGCAAAATTGAAAAAAATATATGTTTTGAACCCCCACACCTAGGAGGTCAGAGTATTCGTACCCTGCTACCTTTTCTTTATTTTTTTTTAAAACATTTTTTATTATTAAACAAGACAGCAGTAAAGACAGTTGCAATGACAGTATGAAGATGTCCAACTCATTACCCCTTATCAGTCTTTTAGTCCCCCTTCTCATATCATACATCAATACCTCAACGACCCCCGAGCCGCAGACAGCCCCCACTGATCCTAGTAACATGACCTTCCCCTGGGTTAGGAGACCTCAATGTCCCATCGTCCCACGGAGCCCATCCCACTATGTATTTTGAACTTGCATCCCCCCTCAGATATAACCTTCGCTCTATCATCTATGTTTATTGTTCCTGTGTTGCCCTTCCCAGTGGTAGGTGTCTCTCTTTCCTGAGTTCAATCACCGGAGAGATACAGATGTTCCCTCTATATTTATTCCAGTTTCCCCACTTGTGATCCCACACCCTCACCTTTTCTTTATTTTTAAAGTTTTTTGATAGACTCGGCTGAAGCAGAGTTCCAAGTTGGTTGCCAATACGTCCTGGTTGAAGTGTGGGCAGCCAATTAGATTTCAGCATGGGGACAGTCGGATCCTCACCCCTAGATATACAAATTTGGATTTGGGTTAATATCTGTAAAACTACTCATTTACAGCAGATCACAAAAAGGCCTCTTTCTGGACCAAGAGCTAGCTTTCTGCCAAACTTGGTGTAAATCCGTTCAGCAGTTTTTACCTTATCACTACTCAGTTTTCCTATGGGAAATAACATGGGGCAACACATGTTTTGGGACCACCCCCCCTTTTTTTCTCTGCCCCCGTGAGACGGATCACCCCGAACCTTTCAAGACATCAGCTGAAGTGAACATCGTATTAGTTTTAAAAAATTTGTGAAGATTCGTCAAACTGCACCAAAGATATTAGCAAAACCAAAAACACTATTCCTATGGAAACTAGGTCCTAAATACAACTACCTACTGGTGACCACTAATGGGATGTGTGTGTATATATATATATATATATATATATATATATATCAAAGGCCTGGATTCAGGATCTGGAGGGCCATTAAGAAGCATGGGTGAGCCATGAAGATGAATGGAGTTGCCTAGCATCTCCCAGGTGCCCAAAGAGCTAGCTCTCGAAATGCGGGATAGTCTTGTAGGGAGGGTAAGTAACATATCTGCCTATTATAGGGTTGTGCCTACTAGTTTTACTCTTTACTAGTTCTAGTATTTCTATAGGGTTGTATCTGTGCTTTATCTGTTCTGCTCTCTATCCTATATTATCTGGCTCGCAAGCTGTGCTCTCCTCTTCACCCTGCTCTTTGGCCTACCGCTCCCTCTTTGTCCTATCTTAACCGCCTCTTTCTTTACTTCACCGTCTTTCACTCCACCTCGTCCTCCTTTCTTCTTGTTGGCTCCGGTCTCTTGCTCTGTCTCACCCTCACCATCTCTCTCTCAACCTCACCCTTCTCTTTCCACCTCACCCTTCTCTTTCCACCTCACCTTCCTCTTACTCCACCTCAGCATCAACCTCCTACTCTCCACCTCTTCCTTCTGTGTACACTTCACCCTTCTCTAACTCTATGTTCCATCCTCCTCTATCTTTCTGATCCATCCTTCTCTTCACCGTCTTCCCTCTTTCTTGATATCCTCCCTCTCTCTGTCCCACCTCCTTCCTGTCTTACTAACTCTCCTACCAATCACCCTCTCCTTTCTCTGCTTCACCTTCTCCTCTTTCCACCTCACCCTTCACTCTCTCCATCTTCTGTCAGCATCACTTTCACTGCTGCTGCATATGGAGTAACAAATTTGTGTATGTAAAGGAAGCTTGAACACTCCACCGTACAAGCTGAACACACCACTATGCTACTTAACATGATCGACGTATGTCTTAAAATCAATGTATTTCTTTTTCATCATCAGATGTACTCGCACATTCGTGGAACAGTGATGAGGGATTACTTCTCTTCAAGCAACGCCAACCTGATTGTGGGTTGGGGGGAGAAGAACGTAGCTTGGAGAGAAGAGAATGAAAGTTACACAGAGAAAATAGAGCTATGGTTGAGATTTATTAATGATCTCCTCATCATTTGGAATGGTACACATGTAGAATTCCATGCGTATTTCAATATCCTCTAAAACAACGAATGGGGATTACAGTTAACCAGTAATGTCAGTACCGAACAAGTAGAATTCTTAGATGTAAAGGTGTGTATTGAGGACAATACCATACAAACGACTCTTTCATTCCCATGGCTACTAACAGCATTTTGCATGGACCAAGTTGCCACCCCAACTCCCTCAAAAAATAGTATTCCATATGGAGAATTCATCAGGATCAGACGTAATTGCTCTAATGAAAAAGAGATGCTGGAGCAATTTGAAGCAACTGAACAGAGATTTCTGAAGAGAGGTTATCCAATCAGGGATATAAAACAGGGCAAAGAACGTGCCAGATCAATATCTCGCATGCAAATACTGGTGAATAAAAAGAAAGAAAAGAAAAAAGAGACTCTGAAGGAGAACAACAGAGTCATTCTCACATTCAGTAAGGGGAAGCAACATATTTACAATATTTTTAATAAATATTAGAATTTATTGAGCAGAGATCCCGAAATAGGCCATAAAGTGAGCATGAGACTGAATTTCACCTACAAAAAAGTACCGTCACTACAAAATAAAGTAGTGAGGAGTCACTTCACTATCATGAAACCACAAATATGGCTTGACAAACAAATAAATGGCTTTGTATGATGTGATAAGTGCAAGGCCTGCCAAATCAGAAAAGGTGTGAAGGAATTCCAGGACTATAAAGACAAAAATATCACAAGTCAAAGAGTAACTTGTGACACAAACTATGTGGTGTACGTAAGTGAATGCCAATGCGGGCTAAAATACAAAGGGAGCACGATATGGCCGCTCAAGAAGTGCATATTGGAACATATCAGAGCGGTGTCAAATAAAGACCAGAACTATGCCTTGGGTAAACACCTGAAACAACACCTAGACAAAGATTGGAAGAGCATGCGCTATTCTGGTATAGTGTGCGTACGTAAAGATGAAAGGGGTGGAGATGGAGTCCAGAAATTAAGAAGTTTGGAGTCACGTTCCATCATTAGGTTAAGAACGAAGGCTCCATTTGGACTAAATGCTGATGAGAAACTCAACACACATTTGTGACATGTACCAGCATTATTATTGTATTCCTTATTATTATTATGGTTTTCCTTTAACACGGTACATGAAAAGTGATTCAGTATGTCTTATTCATAGTAAATAGTTAAGATGATAAGCACAAGATTTATTTGGTGTCTGACAGTTTAATTGCTGGTTTTAATGAGACAGGACAATAATATGTGTGCACTGAGCCAGAAATTGTGTGGGACACAATAGAATGAGCAGTATGTCGAAATTGGAAATTGCCCTAGCACATAACAGTGAAATGTACTGACCCTATGCAGTAAGATGGGGGGATTTTCAGAGTAACACAAAGCTATGATTATGTAAAAGGAAAATGGGACACTATGTCTGTATACTTATCAGCCAAACCACCTCTGTGGAAATATTGCCACACTAGACAAGTCCTTTTTAATCCCATCACCCCTACAGTAGGGAACAAATGGGGAGGCTGGCGATGGATAACATGACCTTGACTTGAACTACAAGCCCATGTCATATAAAGATTCACACACACCTCACACAACGAATGTGATAATTGAGATATGTGCACTCAGCATGATACTGAAGATACGCAGACAATAACATCAATTGTTAAGGAAAAGTCAGCAAATAGTACAGACCTTTCACACGTATGTCACATTATGAATGTGACTAATGGGGCAAGTGCACTTAGCATAATATTGTAAATATGCTAAATATGAACACCAACTGCTCAGGAATAGCTGGTGAAAAGCACAGACAGTCTCAAGCCGACACGGAGGAAAATGGCTTTGTTAGACCTGTCAGCCCTTTGGGTGGTCCCTCCTCATCATTATTTATTTTGTCCCACTTTTGCCTCAAACCCTGTTTGAATTTTTCCTTTTTGGGAACCACCAGACTTTTTCGTGTTGCTGCAGATTCAGGGAGCCATTTTATCTACCCCTGAAACTTCTGTCTGAAGGCCTGGAGCACAAAATGGTGGCCACCTGTGACATCACCAGCATCCACTGGAACCTGCTAGCACCTTCCAGAACATTCCAGAACCCTGTGACAGTTGGAGGCGGTTTAGAATGTTGGGAAGCTAAGACAGAGAGTTGGCAGTTGGAGCTGGCAGTTGGCACCTGACTGGTGAGGAGTGAGCAGCAAAAACGTGAAGGAGGAAGGAGTGAAGCAGCAGGGGTGGAAACTTGTGCCTGGAGTGGGGTCCATAAACCCACCCTTGATACTAGTCCCTACTGACGGAGCCCAGCCTAGAGCCCTGTGTGGGAAGAAGTCAGAAAAACCATCCTGAGGACCTGGACAGCAGGAACAGGCCTTAGAGACAAGAGAACAGCAAACTCCTGACCTGGAAGCTGGTTTCCCTGAAGTCCGACGTCGAGTAGCCTAAGACCTGGAGCCCGAGGTGGAGAAGCGGCGCTGACTGGAAAAGCAGACGTCGTACCCGGAGCCGCCAGAGGTCGAGAGAGGGCGCCGTCAGAGGTCGTGAGGAATACCAGAGGTCGAGGAGGAAGTCACCCGAGGTCGAGTGAGCGGCGTCATCGGAGGAGTGGAGTCCGCCCTCCGGAGTCGTCGGAGACCGAGGTGAAGGGTAACGGAGGTCGGGAGTGTGGATCGCACTCCGGAGTCGCCGGAAACCTGTGAGGAGCACCGGAGGTCGGGAGTGAGGATCGCACTCCGGAGCCGCCGGAAGTCGACATCGAGGCAAGACCGGCCGACGTCATCGAAACCGAGGTCGCCATCGGACCGGAGCCGCCTGAAGTCGACATCGGGTAAGACTGCCCGACGCCATCGAATCGGAGGTCGAGATCGAACCGAGGCCGCCGACATCGAGACCGGAGCCGCCTGCCGGCGTCGTCAAAGAACTGACATTGTGCCGAGGCCGCCGACATCGAACCGGAACCGCCTCACGGCATCGACACGACTCCAGCGGCGTCGGAGCATCAGAAAAAGGGCAGTAAGTGGAGTAGAGGGCGCCTTAGGCCCTGTGGAGACCTGAGAGACTGCTCTAAGGTGCCAGGGGTGAACTGGGACTAATCTAGAGAGGTTGTGTGGAGAGAGAGAGCCAGGTCTCTGGTATTTCCCCCCTTTATCTACCTCAGTTTAGGCCTCAGCCTTGACCAAGCCAGGGAGTAGACACCCCCAAGCCTTCCACATCCCCACAAGCTGTGCCTGGGCCAAATCAGCCCTTAGGAATCAAAAGTGATCTGATTCCATGAGTGTCACTGTCAGCTTTTAAGTATTTATTAGGGGCACTGTATTTATTGTATTTAACCTATTTATTGTTCCACTGTATTTATTGGTCCACAGTAGTTATTGATGCACAGTATTTATTGGTTACAGTATTTATTGCCTCAGAATATTTAATTGCCTGTCTGTATTGCACTCTTATTTATGCCTTCAGTATTTATGATCACCCCTATTTATTGAATCATTAAGCCAGTATTTATTTGTCCTGCACTTTCTAAAAAGTTTGTATATTGTGATTGTTATTTATTTTCTCCAATCAGCAACTAAGAGAAAAAGCAGATAAAGAAAGTTATTTTCATAATTTTTACGGTGTAGAGTCGTTTTTGGAACGGATGCACGCATGGTTATTGTTTGGGTATGTTGTATGCTTAGCACGGAGCCTGATTCCTGACCACTCGAGCCAAGCTACCACAGTGTGTCCGGAAGACCACCACCACCCCTTCTAGTGTGGGAGTGGTTTTCCAACAGGCTTGAATACAGAGATTAAAATGAAACCGTAACCTTAACTAAAACTGTGTAAAATAAGGAGAATAGCAATTAGTGGAATGAATGTGTTGTAAACATTGCTTCCATGCATATATCATTTACGTTTAAGAATTTTTTTTTGTAAACAAATGTTATTTGTCAAATACACATTCAACGGAGCTCCGTAACCCGGAGTATCAATGGACAAAATCCTGACTTTGACAGTTTTCTCATGAAATAACAAAAAAGAAATACAGAAGGGACATGCATATAAATTGCAACCCAATAAAACAAAATAACAAAAAACATCCCCCACCCCCCACCCCATCGCACAGCCAATCCAGCAAAATCAGCAAGTATATTCGGAGCTACAGTTCTACCCTCGCTATGAAACATGTCCAAAAGGCACCACGCCGCCCAATACTCATACGTTACATGCCCTCCCACGACAAAGGAGGAAAGGACTACGACCCACACAATCCCTACGCTGGAGTGGGCTCCAATTCCAATCCCCTGTAATCTGCCCAGCGTTTCCAGATGTTATAATGTTTACGCGGGCAGCCCCGCGCCAGAAAAATGGGAGCCTCAAGGCCCATACAGAAATCCAGCCTTGCCTTCCACACTGATACGGAGGGTGCGGCCGTCGCCTTCCAAGCCCTTGCAATGTCGCGCTTGGCAAGGGTAAAGCCTAGGAGCATCAGGTGTCGCTTGTAGACATTGACCCCTATATCCTCCATAACATGCAGGAGCACTAGTTTAGGAGACCGCGGGAGATCCCAACCCAGAACTTCCGAGAGGCATGCCAGTACACCCCGCCAGAACCTAGATAGTGCAGAACAATCCCATATAGTATGCAGCAGAGTCCCTTCTTCACGCAAGCAGCGAAGGCAATTCGGGGATGCCACCAGACCAGCCCTGTACAGTCTAACTCTAGTAAAATACACTCTATGGAGGTATTTAAACTGGATAAGTCAAAGGCTCATATCGATGGCAGCCCCGCGTGGGGAGGCCAGGGCCTCTGTCCAGTCCTCCTCCTCAAGTGGGCCCACATCCTCCTCCCATAACCCACGGAGACACTGTAAAGATGGGGAGCAGTTTGTCACAAGGGTCTGGTATATTTTTGATATCTTATGGTCCCGCAGGTCCCCCATGAAAACGTTCACCTCTATTGGACTGAAGTCGGCTAGCTCCCCCAGACCCACCAAGCTAGGAGAGAGAGCATGCCGAAATTGCAAGTATTTAAAAAATTGAGTGCGCGGCATTTGAAAGTCCTGCTGCAAATCCTGAAATGATTTCAGAACAGAGCCCCTCATGACGTCCCCCAAAGTGGAGATCCCAATCGCATCCCAGTCCTGGAAGCCGGGCAAGGCCGCCAACTGCGGCAGGCCTCCATTTTGCCAAAGCGGCGTCTCTCGTGTTAGGCGATTCCACCAGCCCATCCTCCTCAAAGCCTGTCTCCAAAACTGAAACACCAGTCGTGTCACACATGGCAAAGAGCGCCTCAAAGGCGCGGAATAAAGCAGCGTATGCAGTGAATAGTCTCCCATTAACCGGCGCTCTAGAAGATACGCCGGATCCGACCTGTCGCCATACCACCACTCATTAAGGACCAAGAGGTAGGAGGCCATATAGTACGAGAGAATGTCGGAAGTAGCGAGTCCCCCGCAATACGTGGATTTAAAGCAAGTACGGAGAGCCATCCTAACGATTCCCCCGCCCCAGAGAAACTGGCCCAAAGTCGCATTAACCTGGCGGAACCAACCCGAGGAGATAGGATATGGATGGTTTTGCAGCTAGTATAGCAAGCGAGGAAGAGCAACCATCTTGAAAATGGCCGAGCTGCCATATATAGATAGGGGCATGTGGGACCAAACTCTAAGATCTTCACGCACCCTGTTCCATACCGGCACCAAGTTCTTTTCCCAGGAAATCGACCGAGTGTCCGAGAGGAACACACCCAAATATTTCAGCCCCCCACACGCCACCTGCACCGCGGAGGCCCAGGCTCCAGGGTCAGTCCCTCCACCCAGGACCCAGAGGGTAGACTTACGCTCATTCATATACAAGCCGGTAGTCTCCCCAAACACCTGCATGATACGCAGCAACCGCGGGCCAGTCCTATCCAGTTGTGTAAGAAAGAATAGCACATCGTCTGCATATAAAGCTATACGATCCGACAAGCCATTGGCCCATTCAAGCCCTGACACCTGCGCATCAACAAGTACCCAAGCGGCTAGGGGCTCCATTGCCAGGGCGAAAAGATAGGGTGACAGGGGGCACCCCTGCCTGGTGCCTCGACCAATGGAAAAGACCGACGAGACAGAACCAGCCACGCGCACAGACGCTGTTATGTCCGTGTAAAGCAAAGTCAGATAGGAGAGAAAGCGAGGTCCTAAATTCTATCTGCGTAGGAGGGCGAATAAATATTCCCAGCTCAATGAATCAAAGGCTCGATCCATATCCATAAGCAATAAGGCCGCGCGTACCCCCAAGCTCTCTGCTGCCGCAATTGCTGTATGGGCTCTACGAATATTATGGCCGGTCGCCCGCTGAGGCATAAACCCGGCCTGGTCCGGGTGAACAATAGACGAGACGTGGGGACGGAGACGATTAGCAAGCGCCTTGGCAAAAACCTTAGCCTCGACGTTGAGAAGGAAGATGGGACGGTAGGATGCATGGTGTTCAGGAGGCCGGCCGGGTTTGTGGAAAACCACCACCTCAGCATGCCGCCAGTCTCTGGGCAAACGACCAACCTCCCTAGCCTCTTCCACCACCCTACAATAATGAGGACCAAGCTGCTGGAAGTACCGTTTAAAGAATTTGTTCGGGAATCCATTAGGGCCCGGCGCCTTGCTAGGCTGCAGCTCCTGAAGAGTAGAGTTTAGTTCATCTACTGAGAATGGGCGATCAAGGTCCGCGCTTACCTCGTCAGTCAGAGTTCTGGGTAGAAGATCATCCAAAAATCGTGCAATAACCTCTGCCGGCAGACATTCTTGGGGAGCTTAGAGGTCCGCGTAATAGGCCGCGAAACTTTCTGCGATGGCCGACGGATCCGAGATCGGTACTCAATTGGGTCCAACTACACCCGGGAGGACAAGGGAGCCTGTCGCCCCTTGGCACAATCTATGTAAGAGTTTGCTCGACTTGTCCCCCCACTGATATATCCTGCTGCGGGTTGCCAACCATGCCTGGCGTGCTTCGTCCAACAAAAGGGACGCGTGATCCTGTTGCGCCAGCAACAGCTGGCGACGGACCAGCCGCCCCCCCCCTCGTCTCCATTGCGCGCTTCTAGGTCTACGATCTTCGCCTCTGCCCGAGCAAGAGATTCCCTGCGGGCCCTGCGTGCCGCCACGCAGAAGGAGATATCAACCCCAACCCGCCGCCGAAACCGTTCCCACATTGTGCAGCAAATAGTGATCTATGGTGTCCCCCATGTGTTCCCTATATTCCGCCTGTTGGAGGTTCCACACGGAGAGGCGCCACTGGAATGGTCCTCGCGCAGGGCCAGCACGCAGTGTAATGGCCACCGGTGAATGATCAGATAACCCTCGGGGGAGAATGTCGGCCTCCACCACCCTGCCAGCGTCGTCCCGAGACACGAAGATATAATCGATACGAGAGAAGGAGTCGTGGACCGCCGAGAGATAGGTGAACCCCGGAGTCTCGCCATGCAACCGACGCCAAGGGTCATCCCAATCCTGGCCCACCACGAGGGAATGAAGCTTGGTGGGATTGCGAACCATCGGGGCCCCATCAGGCCTCCGCCTGTCAAGAGCAAGATCCAGCACATCGTTCCAGCCCCCACCAACCACTGCCAGTCCCTTTGGGATATCTGTCCACACAGTCACCAGTTTCTCACCAAAACCCCAGGACAGCGGCGGTGGGGCATAGACGCTCCCAAAAATCATGGACTCACCCCTCAAAGTACCCTGTAGGAAAAGATATCTGCCCTGCGCATCACCCCACGTTCTAACGTGGATGTAAGGAACTCGTCTATGGATCAAGACTGCCACCCCCCTTGAACCTCGCACAAAGCCCGCATGAAACACCTGAATATATCCGAAATGCTGGAAGCATAGTGCTTTAGTCCCCATAAGGTGTGTCTCTTGTAACATCAAGATATCAGCACCGGCACGTTTAGCCTGCTTAAGGATAGCGCCACGCTTAATCTCATCTAGCGCCCCTCTGACATTCCAGCTCAAAATGCGCAGGGACCCCAAGGAATCCACCGATCTACACGCCGTAGCGGCCATGCCAAAACATCAGAAGCAGGAAGCGCCCCAGTAGCCCAAGACATGTCACACAGCGCGACCCCGACCTGCAATTGGACAGTGCGATAAAAGAACAACAACAGTTCCCAGAACAACCCAACCAACCCCCTACCCCCACCCTATACCTCAAACGGTGAAGTACCTGTCGCGGCAGGCAGAGCAGGCAGACCCCAACAGGGGGTACCACCCCCCACCCGCCAATGGATCCCCAAACTACAGCACATCATCCCTTAGCCCGCATCCCCATCTGGAGTAACCAGCAGAGATGTCGGCCCTCATCGAGCTCCTCTGACCACTGTAAACATTTCTAAGAGTCCTTGATGCGCATGAACAAAGATGAATCAGTCAGCGGGTGCCGCTTGATCCAAAGCTGACCCCCCACGCTGCGGAGCATCGCCGGACTTGGACCGCCTCCTGGACCTGGAGCGGCGAGACCCTTTCTCCCGGCCACCAGGCACACTCCGGGCCACTCCGCTCGAGGATGAGTCAGATTCTCTACCGGGCGGGGAGTGAGGGCGCAGCCGCACCGTCTCATCCGTCCAACGGAAAACCTCCTCCGGAGAGTCAAAATAGTACATGCGGGAGCGGTAGACAACCCGCAGCCGGGCCGGGTAGAGCAACGCATATGGAAGCTTGAGTTCCCGCAGGCGGGCCTTAGCCGCAAGGAATGATTGCCGCTGTTGTTGAGTCTGTTTGGTATAGTCCGGGAATATCAGAATCTGGGCATTGTTAAACTGCAAAGGTTTGTGGGCCCTGGCTTGCTTAAGGATCACATCTCGATCGTGATAGTTAAGTAGTTTCGCAATCACTGGCCTCGGCCGAGCCCCGGGGGGGGAGGCTTCTGCATCAGGGCTCTATGTATCTGCTCCACCACAAAGCATTTCGAAAGGGAGTCGGGGGGCAGCCAGCTCTCCAGCCACTGGGTGAGAAACCTCTCCATGTTTCCAGACTCACATCCTTCCGGAAAACCATCAAAGCGGAGGTTGTTACGTCGGGCCCTGCCCTCCGCATCCTCCACTCTAGACGCCAAGCCCCGCTGGGTAGTCTCCAGAGACGCCACTCGCTGTTGCAGGGTAGTCACCACATCCTCCACCCCAGAGATCCGCGTCTCAGTCTCAGTGATGCGTGCCACCGCATTTCGCAGGTCCTTGCGCAGCAACATTACATCTGAGCCCACTGCCCCTATTTTGGCATCCAAGGCGTCCCTGGACTGGGTGATAGCCGCCAGGAGGGCCGCATTGTCCGGGACAGTGCCCTGGGCCCCACCCGCTGCCACCGCGGAGCCCCCAGGGCCAGCAAAATTGTCCAGCGTGCTTTGCTTGGAGGACCCTCCACTGGTTTTATCTCTCGTCATGGTGAGCCGGGTAGACCCTCGTGATCCCCCTACCCTCGGGCAAGCGCTATCACTGTGCACCCCAGTAGGGCAGCGCAAGTAGCCCAGGGCGACACTACTGTCCGGCAGCGGTCCGCGCAGCTCGATCCAACTGCCGATGCGGCCGTCGGAGTGCCGTCGCCGATTGTCCCTACCCTTCGTGCGTCAGGTGGCACTGCTCCACGCCATCCAGCGGGTGAATGTCAATGTCACTCAGCAACCCTGCGGGCGATGAGGATGCTGCCTGGGCGTCCCAGAAATCACTGCACGGGCCACCAATATCGCTGTATGCCCCAAGGCCCGGGTCCTCAATGGCACCCCCACAGAGCCACAGACAAGCCCCCGGGAGCGGACAGGATGCGCCCCTGTGCCATCCAAGAAACGCTGTAGGCTTTGCAGGCCGCGGTCACCCCCTGCACCCCCACGCGGTCCGACAGCATCGTCGAACCCCCACACAGACCTGGAGACGACGGGGGGAGGGGCAGGGACCCAAGCCCATCCACAGACAGCAGGCCCAGTGGGGGAACACCACTCACCCCGTGCCGCCCGGGTTCTCGCCGCAGCCCGATCCGACTGCCGACAGCTAGGAGTGATCCTCCGTGATGGCCGGGGTGCTCCGGAGGCCCAGAGCGGATGGGCCGGAGTCTATCCGCGAACCACAACGGGCGGGCCAACCTCCGCAGCTCGGGGGCCACGCACCAGGCCCCTCAATATCCAGACCAGCGATGCGCCAGGAAGGCGAGCCTCTGCCAATCACCACCAGGCTATGCACGGATCCCGGGAGCTTCCCCGCCGGGGGCCCAAAATGGCAGCAGCGAACACCTCCCAGGTAGCCAACTCTCTCCCCTCGGTCCGATCGACCGTCGATCACTAGGGGGGGAGGGGGGCGCCACACAGGAAACCCCCCGCCAGCAGGATAACTCACTCTGCGCCTCCAGCGGGGGCCGCCACATCCACCACTGCTCCGCCGCAACAGTATCCTCCAGCCGGGCCGCACTCGAGGCCGCGGTCTCAGCGCCGCCAACAGGCCTCCGCGCCGATCCAATCCTGTCACCACTGCAGGATGCCGCTCCGGACCCCAAAACACCGCCAACAAGCGCCGCCGCAGCTCCCAACCTCCAGGCACAGCAGGCGGGGGTATCGTGGCCAGAGGAGCAGGCTAACTTAAGGATTAATGCAGGGCTGGAGGGAGCCTACTTAGAAGCCGTCCGCCATGCTGGCTTGCTAAGCCACGCCCCACGTTTAAGAATTTTAACTTGATTTGTCAAATACAAAATGCATTTTTGTGTTAAACTACAGTTCCCATAAGGCTATATAATGGCCAAACCGGGCTTTTGTATATAAATAGAAATGGAAGAAGGACACACTAACCGTGAGCAAGACTTGTAGAAATGCATCAGTGCGTGGGTACAGATGCGAATGCTTGTTGAATAAAACTGCTGTGAAAATGAAAGATTCCTTGGAGTGCAATATTTTCTTTAGAAAATCCACATATTTTGGAGACAGGTCTATCTCTGACGTGTACTCCGGACTGGGAGAGCACGCCGCAACAGACCACTTTGTTTCTCAATATATATATATATTACCTACTGGATAGTTAGGATCTAGTTTCCATAGGAAAAGCGTTTTTTGTTTTGCATATAACGTTGGTGCTGTTTGACGAATCTTCATGAAATTTTCAAAATTAGTACGACACTCACTTTAGAAGCCGTCTTGAAAGTTTCAGGGTGTTTTGTCAAGCAGGGTCCGAGAAAAAGGAGGATCCCAAAACGTGTTTTCCTCATGCAATTTCCAATAGATATTTTAGACATGACTAACGCACGAACCGCTGAACAGAATTAGGCAGAATTCTGCAGAAAGGTAGCTGTTGGTCCATTTTGTAAATTGGTGTAAATCCTTTCAGTAGTTTTTGAGATTTTAAGAGTTGCGGAGTTATTAAAGAAAAACAAATTTGGATATCTAGGGACGCAAAGGCTCTGTGAACCCTCCTGAGCTCGTGCTGATATCTGATTGGCTACCAACACTTCAAGCAGGAAGTGTTGGCAGCCATCTTGGGACTCTGCTTCAGCCGTATCCCAGAAAAAAGGTTAAAGGGGATTTCCCAAGGGCTTCCAAGAAATCTCCGGGGACCACCACCTCCCCACGGCTCATTTTAAAATTATGGATTGTGGCCGCACGCATCCTCCTCCTGGGCTTCTAAGAAGCCCTGGGGACCACCACCTCCCTGGGGCAATAAAATGAGGCTCCCCCGCAGTCCCATTCCACACTGGGTGCCCTTTGGGATACCCAGGAGACATGGCCAAAACCCGCCGGGGATGGGTGGACATGTGGCCATCCTCCCCATGGTATAATGGCTGAGCCCTGGGAAATGGGGTCTCCAGAGCCAAGGGGGACCATGCGGCTCCCCTCAACTAATAAAAAAAAAAAAAGTCTGGGCCTCGATGGATGGGGTCCCCAGGGCCGGAATTGGCCCAGGGGGGAGGGGGTGGCAGCCCCCATTCTCTAATAAAAATATTAGCATGTGTGAGTGTACTTGTGTGGGTACGCAGGTGTGTGAAATCAGACCTTACACTCCTGCTGCCCTGAACATGTTCTTTACTGGTAGCTCTCAACATCTGAACCGTTGCTGCACCGAGCCGTGGATTATGTAGAGTGTGTTCATAGCATACACTTCATCTTCAAAGACCTGGGGGCCAAATGTATTATAAATCGATATAATGGCTGTGCAACCTTTCTACTTTTGTGGGTAGTGTCTTCTGCTGTACATTTACTCAAAAAATGAGTGGTGACAATTAGAAGAGCAAGAGAACAAACCATGCATGAAATGTGGGCCCGTTCCCAGCCACAGCACCAAGAGTACAACTCCTGAGGTTACCGACTGGACTTCGCATTGGGTGGTTGTTTTCTCAAATAATATTTGATTTCTTTACCAGTATGTATTTTAAGGGGAACAAAGAGGAAATGTCCAGCTAATGTGAGCACCTCAAATCTACACTGTCACTCCTAAAGGGGGACTGGCATTTTGTTGCCCCTTTCGCGTTCTTTTCTTCTTTCCCACTCGTCTCATCACCCTCTCTCGCCATCTCCATCACTCTCCCCACCTCCCCTTTTTGTTCCCACCTTTCTTTTTTGTTCTACCAATATCCTCCAGTCTCATCAGCCTCCTTCCCTGGTCCCTCGCCCACCACTGATCTTTAGCACATCACCCTTCTCTCGGAGCACCTTCCTTTCTCATCATACTCTTCCTTTGCCTTGCCCCTTCTCAACTCTACTCACCTTTTTTCCCCCCGAAGTTTTATATAGTGCCAACTTGACCCGAAGGTATCAGGTATCAGAGCGCTTTACACGAGCACCAGATACGTTACACAAGGACACATTCATTTTTGTGAGGCACAGGGAGATTAAGTGATTTGCCACGCATCAAAGGATGTTGAGCGTCAAGCCTAAGACTCGAACCCGGTTCCCCAGATTTGAGATCGACCGCCCTAGCTGTTAGCCTACATCCTCTCCCCTTTACTCATTTTTCATGCACCTTTCCTTGTCATTCTTATGCCTAATTCTTCCTTTTCTTTTTCCTTTCCTTTATGTTTTCCATCCCACCTCTCTCCTGTAATCACTTGTCATCTCTCACCTCAGTGGCCCTCCATCTTTTCCTCTTGTCAATGTTTGATCATATCTGCTACGCTTTAGCACCACAGTTGTACAGACAGGGCCCTGTGCTTTTCAAGACTTCTAATGAAAGGACTCGACCACGTCCACAGCTTCTGGTTGCTCACTAGCTTCTACCATTTAGAGGTCAGTTATGCACTCCACCTTTCATCCTGCCTCACAACTTTACCATTACTTGATCCTCACATAGTTGGGTCTATCCAGATCAGGAACACCAGCGAGCTCAGAATTGTTCTGTTCATGGCAGGATTCTGTTCTCGCATGCCAACAGCCATCACCTCGAATGACGTCACATCTGTAGCAGGCACTGCAAGCAGCCCAGGGCATAGGTGTTAAGCAAGAAAGCTAAACACAGAAGCTGAGAAAACGAGGCCGCAGGTCCAGGTGACTCTAAGGAAAAGCTGGTTCCATAATAGTAAAGGGGCCTTGGGTGGGTGTTGAGGCTACCTAGGGAGGGCCTGGCCATCCCTCTGGAGACGGACCAGGTTACACCTCCCATCCAGGAGCTTTGAATGATGACTCGAGCCAGCCAGGCAGGTACCGTGAAGTGCAGTCCACCTAATTTCCACACAAGACGATCTGCACATGCGGTCATCTGGAGGAAGTTCTTGAGCTGTCCAAGTACTCACTAACCCGGAGTACCTCTTTGCTGCTGATAAGTGTAGGTACTCTGCCATTAAAGCATTGCCCCGTTGCTGAGAAGTGCTGGTACGTTCTACCTGAAGTTAAAGAAATGCAGGTGCTCACTCCTTGACAGAAACTGCCCATTTAAAGCACTGTCTGGAGGTGGCGAGTTTGAATCCTAGTAAAACTGATTACAAATTCGGCTTTACGGGATTAATACCGAGTGTAGTACATAACAGTAACCTCTGTGATTTATAGTGCTTAGAAACAACACAAGTATGGAATGAGGAACTATGGACTTGAACGCGTTATTATGACACCAGCCCCTCTAGAAGCCAAGATGCGTACCCGAGGCCTCTGTGATCCGAGGAGCAGATGACACTCCGATCACTTCCGCTGGAACACTGGGTACGTCACGTCATAGCCAAGAGAACTGGAGCAGGACACTGACAGAGGCATAGGACTCGAGCAAAAAACATCATATAATACAGATGCCACAAACAAGAATGGGGCTCAACATACAGCAGGAGGTGCAGGGCTGCTATGACTTTACCCAGAATACGCATGCATTTAAGTGTGCACCCTCTGGACTATGCACTGTACTTTGACGAACAGACCACTACCCGGCAGATTATCACTCATTCCGCGTGAGCCTCACGCCTCGCATCACTCCCTCTCTTGGCGTGCCTCAGTGACTCAATTGACCCGGTGGATTGCGGCACCTCATCCTGTGCTGGCTTTAACCGTGTCTCTTACGCGACGGCCTCATCGAAAAATAGGATCAGGATCTGGCAGGAGAATAGCTGCCAAGTCTGGAATCTGACTGGATCCCACTCTACCCAGCAGGCGGACCAGTGTCTTTGAGAGGCCAGTAGGGTTGGGGCCGAGTCAGTCACACGTGCTTCTGTTTGCCAGCTGATGCTGGGTGACCATCTATTTAAGTCTGTTGCTGTTATTATCGCTGCCAATGCTCTTTTGTACAGCTGTCTGTTATTCCCATCATGCCTTACACATGGGGCGGGGGGTATGTGTCATTTATCCTCGCTGTGGAGGCCACGCGTGTTCTTTTGGCCCTTGTTCGCACTGTACAAAACTTCAAGATGAAGACATAAATATAAAATCTGCCTTGAACCCCGCGCGTTGTCGGACAGGGCAAACAGGCAAGGCATAAATGGAACATCTACTCGCCACCTTCACCCGAGCCGGTGTGTAATGTACACCTAGGGCACAGCTGAGGCTTCACAAACACAACAGAGTCGGTTCCTCACACCCTCTCAATCACAGCGGTTCAAGTCAAGATCACTGCAGGGTAAGGTCCCCAAGCAGGAAACACTCTAGCAAAGGAAGAGGCACTTCCTTAGTTCAGTTTTGTAGCTCGAATGTTCAGAAATTTTTAAATATTCTAATCATCCATGTCACATATGGCTGCGTAACGGGGTCCGGACAGTGAAAGAAGCCGTCACGGTTCTCTTTTCCTGCACCCTACCGCCGGACTGGGCCAGGTTTGGGAGATACACGGCCGAGCTCCAACATAGACTTATGGAGGAAGAGGGGCTAGGCAATACAAAAGACAATCTGGTTTATCAAACAATCAGTCTCTAGTAACCAGCCCGTGACGACCCCATTTTAACTACCAAACCTTAGCACCCGTATCAAATTTGCAAAAAGGTTGAACTGGCAATCTCTCGCCGTTTTCCTAATGTATATAAGCCACCCATTTATTATGTTTGATGTTTGATAGTGCTGTACGTAAACTCACTTCTTTTATGAATGTCCTTTAATCAATGGTTGTTTTAACTCTCTTTTTAATTGTATGTAAGTCATATTGTAAATGGTTTTAAGTAACTGTGCAATATAAAATAAAAACTCAAACTTCCATGTCACATTCCTGCCACTTTTCACAACTAAATGTACAAATAGTACAAAAGGATGAGAAACTGACTGGGCACAGTTTTTTTTAGAATTGTAAACTTGTGTTTGTGGCGTTTACAGGAGAAAACAAGCATTGGCAAAGCCAAAGGGTCTCCGCAATGCCCAAGCTTTTGGCCTTGTCAATGTGAATGTCTTTTAGCCATGTTGTCTAGCAGCACATCTGCTGTTCAGCATGGCTGAAAGTCACTGAAGGCCCAGAATCACAGGATGTTGAGCCGATGCCGAGTCTCTTCGCCCTCACCATTTTGAGTTTCTTGTTCTGCCCCCCCAAATACATACAAGCGATATACCGTGGCCTGCGCTGCCGCATCATTGCCCTTTTTTCAATGGCTTTCAGTAATGCTGAACAGCATATGTGCTGCTAGAGAACATGACTAAAAGGTATTCACGTTGACAAGGCAAGTAGCTTTGGCATTGCCACGATCTATTGGCTTTGCCAGTGCTTACTTGATGTTGACACGGTGTTGCTGCAAATGTGGAAGTGATACTGATAAACAGTCGAGGAGCTTTGAAGTGAAGCGAGGATGTAAGTTTATGCCAGAGCTGCCGATAGAGGAACTGGGGAACTAGGTTCGAATCTCAGGGCCGGCGGAACAGTTTGTGATTCTGGGCAAATCACTAACACTGCCCCTGCCTAAAACAATGAATATGTCATTGTTTATTTTAACTAGTGAGCACTTAAAGCGCTCCAGTACCATCGGCTGGTGTTACCACTATGGCAAGATGGAAGACAGAACAAGCGCTCTAATACCATCAGATCGTGCAAAAATAAATAAATAAAAGCAGCAGTGACGAGGGAGGTGGTGGGGGATGGGTCAGCAGGAGGGGAAGGGAGAGAGGCAAGCAACAACAGAAGAGGGTGGAAGAAAGCAACAATGAAGGGGGAAAAAACATGTTAATTGAAAAAAATATGTTAATTGGATCAGCGACAAAAATGAATGTGTCATTGTGGAATGTAATTGGTGAACACTTAAGGCGCTCCAATTCCATTGGCTCGTGTTCGCGCTATGGAAAGATGGAGGATGGAGTGAGCGCTCCAATACCATTGGACCGTGCAAAAAAATATAAACAAGTGCTGTTCATGTTTTAGCAACGTTTTAAGAAATGCATTCATTTATGTACAAAGGCAGGCATTTTTGTGGTTTATGTGTATGTTTACAAGGGAGACTATGACAAGATGGAGGACGGAACGAGCATTCCAATACCATAGGATCGTAAAAAAAATAATAATAAAAGCAGCAGTAATAAGGGAGGTAGTGGGGGGGGGCGTGTCAAACAGGGAAGCAGGCATGGATAGGGAGATCTGCAAGCGAGGACAGGAGAGTGCTGGAAAAAGCGACAATGAAGTGCTAAAAATATACCTTAATTGAAGCAGGACGAGCGGCAAAAATTAGTGTGTCATTGTGGAATGTAACTAGTGAGCAATTAAAGTGCTCCAATACCATCAGCTGGTGTTCGCACTATGGCAAGACTGAGCCAGCGCTCTAATACCATCAGATAATGCAGAAGAAAAGGTTTTCTTGTAACAACATTTTAAGAAATGCATTTGTTTATCTATACCTGCATGCATTTTAGTTGTATGTGTGCATGTGTACCAGGGAGATGACCTGAAAACACAAGTACTCCTATGGAGTGCTTGCAAACAAAGAAAAAATAGCTGCGCAAACTGGGAACAGTGGAAGGAGACATGTACTTGGTTCAGGAGCTATGGGAGGGCCAAACACAAGAAGAGGGCATGCCACCTGCATGCCAGGATGAATTGCATCAAAGAAAATGAGAGCTATCTTGAAGATTACCAATGGCAGGAGATGGGCTGTCTGTAAGCCCACAAACAGAACACAACACATCTCTTTGAGACAAAGCATTACCTGTCTAGCCGAGACCTAAAAACAATACATTTTGTACCAGTGAAAGCTACTGGCTTTGCCAATGCTTATTGTGTTTAGAAACGGGGAGATTAAGTGATTTATCTGTAATCACAAAATGTGGAACTGAGGCCAAGGCTAGGGAGATGATATTGCATACTTTTGGGTTATGATGTGGTGTAAGGGCCCCGAGTTGCTGACTATGGAGCTGGTAAATGGGGTTTGAGTTTTGGCGTTGGCTTAACATTCTTGATTTTGAGCAAATCAGTTCATTTGGTGCTATTGTAAAGCGCTCTAATACATTCAGGTGGTGTTGGCGCTACATAATACTTCACCAAAAAAGCCAAATGTGAAAAGCAGAGTTGGGGGAGGAGGGGATCTGGAGGAAGTGGGCATCAATCAATCATGTGTTTGTTAAGCGTGACTACTCACCAGTGAGGGTCTCAAGGCACAGGGGAGATGCAGGTTCCAGTCCATCAACGAGGGGGTCTGTTGAAGACCCAAGTTTTGAGGTTTCTCTTGAAGATGGGGAGCGATGTTGTCTGTCTGAGGTGGAACGGTAGGGCGTTCCAGGCTCTGGCCACGAGGAAGGAGAAGGAGCAGCCTCCCAATCTGGTCTTTATGGTGCGGGGGACCACGGCGTAGGAGAGCTGGGTTGATCGTAGCGTCCTTTGGGGTGCATAGAATTTTAGTTGGTTGTTCAGGTATGCTGGTCCGGTGTTGTGGAGTGCTTTGTGTGCGTGGGTGAGAATCTTGAAGGTGATTCTAGCCTCGATGGGGAGCCAGTGGAGTGTGCGCAGGTGCTGGGAGATATGGCAGTGTCTTGGCAGGTTGAGCACCAGTATTGCGTCGGCATTCTGGATGTTTTGTAGCTTGCAGGTGAGGTTTTTGTTCATTCCGGCGTAGAGTGCATTGCCGTAGTCGAGTCTGTTGGTGACGAGGGTGTGAGTAACAGTCTTTCTGTGCTCTAGGGGGATCCATTTGAAGGTATTACGAAGGAGGCGAAGGTTGTGGAAGCAGGAGGTCCATCTTGAGCTCGGCGTCCAGGATGATTCCAAGGTTGCGTGCGTGGTCTGTGGGGGTGGGTGGGCTTTCGAGGGCAGGGGGCACCAGGTGTCATTCCAGGCATCAGGTTGTGTGCCCATGATGATTACTTCTGTCTTGTCATGTTTGAGATGGTTGTCATCTGCGTATGAAACAATATTGAGCCCATGGGTTCTGGCAATGGGGGCGAGCTGGGCCATGAAGACGTTGAAGAGCATGGGGCTGAGGGAGGACCTCTGGGGACTCCGCAGGTGGTTGGTGTAGGGTCCCAGAGGAAAGGAGGGAGTCTGACCCGCAGCGTTCTGCTGGAGAGGAAAGAGTGGATCCAGTCGAGGGCCTTGTCCCAGATCCCTGCATCGTGTAGTTTGCGTGTTAGGGTGCGGTGGGATACTGGGTCGATGGCCGCTGAGAGGTCTTAGAGGATGAGGGCTACTGTTACTCCTCTGTCCAGGAGGGAGTGGATGTCGTCTGCGAAGAGGGCGGTTTCTGTGCTCTGGTTTTTTTTGAAGCCGGTTTGGGAGGAGTCGAGGATGTTGTGCTCTTCGATGAAGGTGGCGAGTTGGCTGTTGAAGGCTTTCTTGATGACTTTCGCTGGGAATAGGAGCAGGGAGACGGGCCTGGAGTTTTTAAGGTCGGTGGGGATTCTTTAGGAGGGGGTTGATCTCGGCGTGTTTCCAGTCATCGGGGAAGGAGGCGTTCGCCAGGGAGCGGTTGATGGTGTGGCGAAACATGGGTCTGATGGTGTCGGCGGCTCTGTTGAAGATGTGATGGGGGCAGGGGTCCGTAGGGGGCCCGGAGTGGATTGACCTCATCGTATTCAGTGTGTCTTCGGTGGTGAGGGCTGTCCAGCTGTTAATCGTTGGCTTCAGGGGGTGGCTCGTGAGGGTTCAGTGTGTTGGCTGTCTTCGTCGAAGTTGTCGTAAATGTTCTGGATTTTGTCGTGGAAGAAGGTGCTGAGTTTGTTGCAGAGGTCTTGTGAGGGAGGAATGTCAATAGACTCGCTGGTGGGTTGGGCGAACTCCTTGATGATGCTGAAGAGTTCTTTGCTGTTGTGCACGTGTGTGGAGATTCTGTCTTCGATTTCTGTTTTTCTCGTACTTCTGATTAGTTGGTGGTGGGTGTTGGTGGCGGCTCTGAAGTTGTTGTGGGCTTCTGTGGATTTGGAGTTCCTCCAGGCCTTTTCCAGGCGGCGGTATGTGCGTCTGGACTCTCGAAGTTTGGTGGTAAACCATCTGTCTTTCTTGGGGTTTGTGGTGTTGTTCTTCTTGAGGGGGCTATGGTGCGGGCATCTGTGAAATGCGAATTCAGCGTGTCCAAGCAGCAACGGGCGGGAGGTTGACGGGCAACCAACAACAAATGCGGGCATGACTTGGATAGATTATAAGATTTGCCTAAATTTACGGTATCCTCGTGAAAAGTAACTTGTGTTAATGTAAAGCGCTCCAATACCTTTAGGTGGTGTTAGCGCTATATAAAACTGCACAAAACAAATGTGAAAAGCAGAGTCGGAGGAGGAGGAGGGCATCTGTGCAACCAAGTTTAGCGGGCCAAGCATCAACAGGCAGGAGGTGGACAGGAAATCAACAGTAAATGTGGGCTGCCATGGGGAGATTCAGTGATTTGGCTGTAATCACAAAATATGGAACTGAGGCCAAGGCTAGGTAGACTATGTGGTATCCTCTTGGGAGAGAATGTGTCATAAGGACCACAGCTACAGACTATGGAGCTGGGAAATCAGGTGTGAGTTTCAGCCTCAGCTTAAAGACCTTGATTCTGGGCAAATCACTTAATCTTACGGTGCCTGCAAAAATAAATGTGTCCTTGTGTAAAAGAACTGCTGCTAATGTGAAGTGCTCCAATACCTTTGGGTGGTGTTGGTGCTATAAAAAACTGCACAAAAAAGTAACTGGTGCTAATCTAAAGCACTCCACTATCTTTGGGTGGTATTGGATCTACATAAAACAGCACAAAAAAACTGAAAGAATCACAATGTTGGGCTACTTTACAGTAGTGAACATGAGGAAATACATTGCATCTGCAACCACATTAAAAGGCCTACTTTTGCCATGGACACTGAGAGGAAGGCAGGCACGCCTGGATGACATCACTCAGCCTGCCTGCTTTGAACATAATTCAAGTTAAGAAGCAATGGCAGACAGAAACACTTCACTGGTGAATGCGGAAAAAGTAAGAAAGTGTCCCGACGGGAGAAATTTGAAGAAAAAGAGTCCCACCCTATGAAGAGAAAAGCAACAAAGTGAGACATCAATAGTTCAATCATTTCACACAGGAGAAACATAACTATGCAATTACAGAAGAAGACACAGGTTCTATAGAAGCTTGGACATGCCCTGTGATAATGCATACCTGATTCATTTGAGGTCTGATTTTCCAGCTATAAACACCATTCCGGAACAACCACATATGGAGTAAACATACACACACCTAGTACCCACATGACAGGAAAAGAAACAGAGACTACACATGTGCCAAGTAATAGAAGCTGTGCACACATGCTCCAATCAGCACGTCAGCTATACACAAACAGCACATTAAAAGACAGAACACCATCACTCACTAAAATGAAACAGACTACAATGGGGGTTTAAAGCAGTGAGGTGGTCGGGAAGGGGCAATTTGCGTACCAGGCAAGCACTGGGAGGTGTGAGGGAGCAAGCAGCTACGGAAGGGAGGGGGTGGGGAAAACAAAAAGTAGCAACAATAGGAAAAGCAGTGACTGGGAGGGGTGGGTGGGAAGAGACGGAGCTGGTAAAAGCTCAAGCACTGTGTAGAGTACTGAAGAACGAAGAAAAAAGTAGGTCCTAAAATGGTTGTAAAAACGGGTGCAGTGGATGTTTACAAGTACTTGTTCCATGCTCTGGGGGGAGGGCTGAACACATGAAGAGGCATGACCATGCATGCCAGGGACAAATGGTGACATAGAATATGAGACAGATGAAGCGAGCAAAATGTAGCCCCCAGATTAAACAAGTCTCTTTGAGACAGCGCATGCACTGTCTCTAGCCAAGACCTAAAAAGACACTGTGAACAGCTTCAGTGGCCCCATCCACTTCAATGGCGTCTCACACCGCAAAACAGTCTCACCCTTGGTGGCAAAGACTAATGGAGGATCGCACTGTGGACATCAATTGCCTTCAATGGAGTCTCACACTTCATGACAGTGTCACTTTTGGTGGCATTGAGTCTAATGGAGTATCACGCTGACTGTGGACATCAGTGGCTTTCAATGGAATCTCACACCTCATGACAGTCGCACTCTTGGTGGCATTGAGTCTAATGGAGGATTGCACTGTAGACATCAGTGAACTTCAATGGAGTCTCAGTTCTTGAACAGTTTCAATGGTCCGGTTGGCTTTAATGGAGTCTCTAGCACTGGCATGCCTCAATGAAGTCCTTGTGGTTTCTTCAAGAGAGACTCACATCTTGGCCAGAATCAATGTCCATTTGACTTTAATGAAATCTCACTCTCTGGACACCTTGAATGGCACCGCAGACTTTCAATAAACTCTCACTTCCAAAAGAACTATTGGCCCTGTTGACTTTAATGTTGTCCAAGACCTCGGCCAGTGTCACAGTCTCAGCCTCAGCCCTCATACATCGTCGCTAGCCCGGTCAATCAGCTGATATCTCCCAAACCATAGTCTCAAAGACTATGATAACTTTAGTGAGGTCTCACAGTACGTACACCATCACCATCTCCTCTGAACCTATGGATCCACTTTTTATTTACCCCCCCCCCAAGACTGCCTTGGGTTTAGGGAGCTCACTCCTGGAAATCAGTCCTTTTTTCGGCCCAATTACTTTTTGGTGCCAGAGAACCCACCACTGCCCCCACCCCGCCGAGGCGATATCTGTGGACTCTTGGTCATGGATACAACGATCAAAGGAGATCCTGGGGCTCTGTTTAGCGCTGGGTGCAAGGCCCCGATAAATGCAGCGCCCCTTAAAAAGAAGTCACCGATTTTGTGTGGCTTACTCCAGCTTTTTAAAGAAGCCGTGCTCTCTCTGTTTGGCAGGTTACTGTGCCACAACAGAAAAATGCATGAACAAGTTTATTTTACTACTCACAGGACATAACTACAATGCAAAACGGTATACTTTATATTAAAAGTGAGGAAACGAGGAGAAATTCAGCCACCCAATGTTGGACTAGTCTTTTGGGCAGTCTGGCACTGCCAGATGGGCCCGCTTAAAAGGGTCTTTTAAAAACACACTCTGGCCAAGCATGAGTCTGCAAAAAGCCAAATAACATCTAAAAAAACAAAAAATACTAGCATTTGTGCTGAGAAGTCTTCCGCTGGCGTTGGAGTAGACCATATGGAGAAGCCACTAGGAATCCCTTTAGTACGTGTTAGACAGACACTTCTCCGACTGCCACAGCCCACCTGCATTTTCACAGTTACCACCCACTTGTTGGGGCATCTTTCTTTCACCACAGCCGAACATGACTCTAGGTGAAGATGTGGTTTAGTGGCCAAGGATCGGATTCCAAACCTCTTGGCTCACCTAACTACAAGGTAGGTGTGCAGGAATGTACAGGAGTAAATTACAGACCCTGAGACTAGGGCTTCAATGTTAGTAAACTGCACTGATGAATGTAAAGGGTCCACAACACTTCACTCTTTGGAGAGGGCCTTAAAAAGCGCAGTGATAGTAGGCTTGTGAGCATCCAAGAACCTCTGGCAGGTAGCCTCTTTTCTTGCAAAGGTCTTTCTAGGCTTGTGAAAGGCAGCCAGAAGTGCCTTTCCAGGGGGGAAAGGAGAGGAAACATTTGGTGTACTTCACAGGTCTATACAGGAAAGGGTGTCCTTCCTAGCAAATGCTTGCAAGTTGGAGTAGTCCTGGAAATATACATCTGAAATCTATTTCAAGGACTACAGTGGTTAATTTGTAAAAGAATGAATGCCGGTGCTCAAATATCTGCCCAGAAGCCCGCGGGCGGTGATACTGAATGTCAGTGTGTTGTCATGAATCCAAGTCACGCCTCTTTAATCCACTCCCAGCCCCTTAACCTCACTCTTGCTGGTTCCTGTTTTCTACCTTTGTAACAGTTTTTGCGTCTTTCTCTTCCTCTGTCTTTCCACTTGTGTGTTTTTCTTTCTCTTGCCTTCAGCAAATGTCTGATGCAGAAAAATAAGTGCTGGTGGGCCCCTCCAGCAGCCACCAGCTCAAATTAAGCACTGAGGACTACTGCTATATTTTTAGTTCTACGAACAGGAGAACATTTACTGTGACTCAAGCCCAAAGTATTAGCTGATTTTTTAATTCTAACTGCATCAGTTGCAAAAACAGTGTGATCTTGAAGAAAGTGCAACTCTCGAACTTAACAGCTAATGCTTTAAAAAAAGGAAAAAGGAAATTGACTTATTTCTAGCAATTTCACAGGGCATATGTGGTATCAAGGGCAATAGAGTAAATTATGTAAAAAATAAAAATAAATAATGGTATAACAAACCGTGACAACGGGGGTGATCAGACTCTGTTCGGGCGAAGATGGAGCATGGAGCAGACTGCGGCAACCATGGGACTTGAGTCCGTCATACTAATGTTCTGTGAATTGGGCCAAGAACAACAAGCCTTTCCGCAATGGACTCTCATGGTAGCAAGGCGAGGAGTGCAAGGCTTCCCAGTCACAGTGGACAGCAGATTTAGCCTAGTCTTGCAAAGTACAGTCTTTGGGTCAGTTCATGGTCAAGACTCACGCACAGAGAATGGTGGGACCACCCTCAAGATATGGTTCCCTTTGAGTTTCGCTTGCTGTCAGCGTCAACTTCACCTGGGTGATACACTCACAGGGGATCACATAGGGCTTTTCTTCCTTGATGGGCTACTCTTGTAAGGTCAGGGACAAAATGGGATGGTTTGAACACCATTTTTATAGACATTTTCTAGGCAGCAGCTGTACATCCATTCTCTAAAAACATCATAACTGATTTCATGTGGTTCTCTTTCAAGTGTCTTTCTCAGCCTGCTCTCCAGAGACAATCTTTATGTAAAGTGATGCTTCTCATAGGAGGTAGCATTGGAGCGGTCTCTAAGAAGAAGGACCCAACGCATGAGCACAATTTCTCTGCACCAAGCAGTCATCAGCTTTTCTATAGCAGTAATTGAGGAAAGACAAAAAGGGGACCTAGCCTAAACACTCCCTCACCTTGAAAAACAAACTCAGGCTTGGGTTCATACATACTGTGCCACTGGAACCAAGCTGTACCCCACTGATGAGCCCTAAAAAGAGAAAAACAGGTCTGGGTGACGTGTTCCAGTTCAGGAGGTACCTGGCTTGGCGGTTTGGGCAGGACTGTTTCTATTGGAGCAGGGTTAAGACTGATTTGCAATTGTTTGGGTTCAAACTGAGGTGTCATGGAGTGCAAAATAATGATGGACTGGGATGTGTCCCGAATGATTACCAGCAGCTGGGATTAACTCAAGCATTCCATCCATCAATTTTTTGCACTAGAGTTGCTTGAACAGCATTTCCCGAGTCTCAGGCCAATGCACCAAAAGGTACATGCCAAAATGTTTTAAATTCAGTCTCATTGGATGTTTGTGCATGGGCATGACACTCAGATCTACCCAATCTCCTTGTAATACCCAACTAGAGATTACCACCAGTTGAAACTTAAAAACCGTTGTCTCTCAGAGGGATAAATCAACTCATGAATATCACTGCGGTTTTATTAAATCAAGGAATGCTCCAGGGTCCATCCATGCTTAGTTTAGTAAGAAACAGCCAATATCTTGTCCATAGTCCATGACCCAATTGCCTCTTCCAAGAAGGTTTCAAGCAGAGTTTTTTCACATATGTCTGTTTGGAAATATGAGACCAAATACATACTGAAATATTAAACTGCAAATTCAGCAAAGGATTGAAATTAAAAGATCAAACTTTTATACCAGCAGAATAAAAGACATAGACTACTTCAACTTGAGAAAAGTAAATTATCTATAACAAAGAAACACAAAGCAAACAAATTCTTCTATAATTTAGAGATGTTTAATTGTTATGCTTGTACATTTTGTTAAACATAGAAATATTACTCATAGATGTGTTTGATTGTGACTTTCTCATTAGGGTTTGAATAAGACTATTGACTTTGCATATTTAGTCTCTCAATAAAGCAATTCCTGGTAGAGAACATATTCAAGATAAAGTGGCAGGTCAGAAGGAACTGAAAATCGAAAAAGTCAATTAATCTAGCCATCTGCGCTCACCTCCTGCTGAGGGTCGTTCCACTCCTGGTTGCTTTAAGTGTTGATACTGTACAGCACTTTAGTCAAAGTAGAAATATCCTGGGTCGGGCACCTCATATGGCTGGTCCATGTCCACCTCCTCCTCACTAAAGGCGGTCTTGAGCACCCTCTGCGTGTCCTGGCAGAATTCATCCAGGGCACTATTCAGAAGGGTGTATGCTGCCACAAAGGAGATGCTCCCAGAAACAATGTGGCTCAGAATTGGCACACGGCTCCTCACCAGGCTTGCCACCATTTGCCCACTCTGGGCAGCGTCTTTGAGAACTGTCTGCACCTTGTGCTCTGAAATGTCCTTCCCCAACATAGACTTGATCTGGCACTTGAGGTCGCTGGGTGTGGCATTGGCTCTTCTGGACAGTGCTAGAAGGGACTCGTCATCAAGACCGAAGTGCTTCTGGTAGCCGCTCAGATTCTCGATCAACATAGGGATACTGCAGTCCACGGGGTGGTTAGGAAGGACGGAGATGATGCAGGTGCTCAGGGCCTTCTTCCAAACGTGTCTCTTCAGTGACTCCTTCTTCTTCTCGATGACCTCAGCAGTGAGGTTAGGCAAGGACAGAAGTAACACATGCCTCTTCTGTCCAGTAAGTTCATCAACAAGTGTACTGTGTAGCTTCTGAAAATCATATTTATGAAGTTCAAAGCTAGACAATAAGAACACCTTGGGGTCCTCCACACCTACCATCTCTAAGCTCCTGATGCAGTCTTCACGCATCTCATTGAGTACCTGCGCCTCTGAGAAGTTGGCCTTCTTTCTTCTCTTGCATGCCTCCATATCCTGGTCTATCTTCGATCGTACAAAGTAGAAGTTTTTGTTCATTGCTTTGATGCTCCTTGCAAGGTCTGCATGGTTCTCACGAAAACGTCCAGAGGCAAGGACAATATAGAAGTCGTATTTTTCAAAGTTCACCTGCCGCAGGTACTCAGTTGCCTGAAAGTTGGGCGTTCCAATGCCCGGCAGATCCCAGAGCTGAACAGTTGGTAGTTTTGGATGTGGGTAGCCCTCTGTCACCATGGTGGTCTCTGTGACACCAGTTTTAGCAGCTCCGGGCTCTTCATCACCCACGTCGCGTATGGCATTGATGAAGGTGGATTTCCCTGCCCCGGATTCCCCAGTAATGGCGATGTCAAGCGTGGTGGTCTCCAGTGATCTCAGGAGGGACTGGATCTGGTTTGAGACTTCCGACACCACCTTGGATTGAATCATAGTACTCATTTCCTTCATGTCCAGCTCCCGAATCTCCATGGCACACATCTTGTCTTTAGAAAGGGAAAGAAGAGAGAGAATATGCTGTTAGTTCTTTCCATCATAAGCACACTACACCAGAATTAAAATGACAACATTGAGAGTTCAAGATGTTGCATCAGACTCCTTTCCATCGCCTACAGATGGCCCCACATGAACAGTCAACAGAGACGCCCATGCGATGGAATGTATGTGTGCCCTATTTTTTATGCATTGCCAGATGTTTGCTTAACTGTTCGATATAACAATGTTGTATACTGCACACTCCGTGGTATAATACTGCTGGCCAACGTTTTACATACTGTACCCATGTCTGAATGTCACTGCATTTTGGCCTGCTTTGTCAACCCCTTACCTTTGTTTAAAACTCAATAAAAGGGATTCAAACAAAAAACAAATCAGACTCCTATCCATGCTGCATGTTCTTGGAGTGGACTCGAGGGAATGAAGTGGCGTTCAGTGTCTGTGCGCAGCATAGTCCAAGGTGGACACATTTAAAGACCAGCCTAGCCCCTCTTTTGATTCACCACCTGTGAGGAGAGGGAGTGGAGTTTAGTCTCAGTGCCCAATCAAGCACTGATGTCCCCACAGGATGATCACCGTTTTTAGCCAAAACTCTCTCCTGGTGCATTACCTCGAGAGCTAGAACGTTATATCATTTGAACTTCCCGGGATGGATGGTCTCTAGTGTGTGCACTCATGACCATTCAAACCTTGGCTTCTCCATCGAAGGGACTCTTCTGTAGGGATTGAATGGAGAGTGAAGCATACATGAACTTTTGTAATAGCAACGTCAAACTGTAATCTATTTGCACTTTCAATGTTTCGCTTCTCTTTGGAAAAATAGCTTCAACAGATAGAAGAGGCCATTTCGTATTTAGGTTTCACTTGGAAACATTACTCCTGGAGATGACAAGGGAAATGATGTCACTATGTCCGTTCAACATTGCATTTTGTCTTTCTGTTGAGACATCCCTTGTAGAGGTGTGGTGACCATCTCCTGCAATTCAGCCAGGGTCTTTCTACATCAGGTCTTCCTTAGAGCAAATGGGAAGTGTAGTTTCTACAGTGCTTCCCAAACTTGTTAAAAACTATTTTTAGAACAACAAACATGTGTGACCCACCTAGCTTTAATGGACATGCGCTGGGCGATTTTTATATGCAAAGCAAGCAAAGTGTGGTAGCGCACTGTAATTTACAGACAGCACGTTATCCATTGAAATGGCCATAAATTTGCACAGACATACAGTTTTACTGATAAAACTATATTGTTCACAAATGATAATAAGTCGAAATCGAGGATCGGTGAATGTTTACCATTTGTGACTCACCAAGTAAAGTGTCTTGGTCTGTTTTGATCCTATTAAAGTCTTTGTTTTCATCACCCTTCAGAATTACAAAAACTATGTGCTCATTTTTGCTGTACTAACTCCTGATACGTACAGTTCATTTACAGGTAGCTACATGTTGTTGTGGGTTACAAAAAACTGACATCCTACAGCCTTTCCTTTCATAGAGTAAAGAGAACTATTTACCAGGTGGTCACATAATTCACTTTACTTTGTCTGTCTGAAAAGTGAGAGGAGTTTGTAAACACTAATCCCCAAGTTAAAAAAAACACATAAGCAGCAATTTGTCAGAAGATAGCTTGGTATTTGACCTCTGACTTAGACTCGCAACAAATGTGACCAGATGAATATAGAATCTGAAGAAATTTTTATTTATTGCTTAGACTTTCCTGAACCACCAAATATTGGATCATGAAACACTGCTCTAATGCTTTGTCTCTGTTCAAAGCTCTGTTTTAGAGGAGTGGGGTAGTGCGGTCCTGGACATCTTTTTTCACCAGAGTGAAGGACAGAGTACAGACATGGGTCTCAATTTCCAGATAGAGTCAAGTAGAGTTATGGACCTCTTCCTAGAGTACAGTCCATAGCCTCTTTCTAGACAAGGTCTCATGCAGAGCGAGTAGGGAGTAAAGTGCAGGGCCTCTTGCTAGATCAGATGTCCTGCCGAGTGTGGGTGTGTGTGGTGGGGTACCATCCAGGGCCACTTTCTAGATAAGGCCTCATGCAGGGTGAGTGGGAAGTACAATGCAGGGCCTCTTTCTAGATAAGGCCTCATGCAGGGTGAGTGGGAAGTACAATGCAGGGCCTCTTTCTAGAGAAGGCCTCATGCAGAGTGTGTGGGGAGTACAGCCCAGGGCCTCTTTCTAGATAAGGTCTCACAAAGAGTGTGTGGGGAGCACAGCCCAGGGCCTCTTTCTAGATAAGGTCTCACAAAGAGTGTGTGGGGAGTACAGCACAGGGCCTCTTTCTAGATAAGGTCTCACGCAGAGTGAGTGGGACACACAGGTGTGAGTCTCTTTTTAGATAAGGTCTCACACAGAGTGTGTGGGGAGCACAGCCCAGGGTGTCTTTCTAGATAAGGTCTCACGCAGTGTGTGTGGAGAGTACAGCCCATGGCCTCTTTCTATATAAGATCTCACGCAGAGTGAGTGGGACACACAGGTGTGTCTCTTTTTAGATAAGGTCTCATGCAGGGTGAGTGGGGAGTACAGTCCACGGCCTCTTACTAGATACGATGTCCTGCAGAGTGTGGGTGTGGTGGGGTACAGTCAAGGGCTGCTTTCTAGTTAAGATGTCTTGCAGAGTGTGGGTGTGGTGGGGTACAGTCCAGGGCTGCTTTCTAGATACGATGTCCTGCAGAGTGTGGGTGTGGTGGGGTACAGTCCAGGGCTGCTTTCTAGATACGATGTCCTGCAGAGTGTGGGTGTGGTGGGGTACAGTCCAGGGCTGCTTTCTACATACGATGTCCTGCAGAGTGTGGGTGTGGTGGGGTACAGTCCAGGGCTGCATTCTAGATAAGATGTCCTGCAGAGTGTGGGTGTGGTGGGGTACAGTCCTGGGCTGCTTTCTAGATACGATGTCCTGCAGAGTGTGGGTGTGGTGGGGTACAGTCCAGGGCTGCTTTCTACATACGATGTCCTGCAGAGTGTGGGTGTGGTGGGGTACAGTCCAGGGCTGCATTCTAGATAAGATGTCCTGCAGAGTGTGGGTGTGGTGGGGTACAGTCCAGGGCTGCTTTCTAGATAAGATGTCCTGCAGAGTGTGGGTGTGGTGGGGTACAGTCCAGGGCTGCTTTCTAGATACGATGTCCTGCAGAGTGTGGGTGTGGTGGGGTACAGTCCAGGGCTGCTTTCTAGATAAGATGTCCTGCAGAGTGTGGGTGTGGTGGGGTACAGTCCAGGGCTGCTTTCTAGATAAGATGTCCTGCAGAGTGTGGGTGTGGTGGGGTACAGTCCAGGGCTGCTTTCTAGATACGATGTCCTGCAGAGTGTGGGTGTGGTGGGGTACAGTCCAGGGCTGCTTTCTACATACGATGTCCTGCAGAGTGTGGGTGTGGTGGGGTACAGTCCAGGGCTGCATTCTAGATAAGATGTCCTGCAGAGTGTGGGTGTGGTGGGGTACAGTCCAGGGCTGCTTTCTAGATAAGATGTCCTGCAGAGTGTGGGTGTGGTGGGGTACAGTCCAGGGCTGCTTTCTAGATACGATGTCCTGCAGAGTGTGGGTGTGGTGGGGTACAGTCCAGGGCTGCTTTCTAGATACGATGTCCTGCAGAGTGTGGGTGTGGTGGGTTACAGTCCAGGGCTGCTTTCTAGTTACGATGTCCTGCAGAGTGTGGGTGTGGTGGGGTAGCTGCTTTCTAGATACGATGTCCTGCAGAGTGTGGGTGTGGTGGGGTACAGTCCAGGGCTGCTTTCTAGATAAGATGTCCTGCAGAGTGTGGGTGTGGTGGGGTACAGTCCAGGGCTGCTTTCTAGATACGATGTCCTGCAGAGTGTGGGTGTGGTGGGGTACAGTCCAGGGCTGCTTTCTAGATACGATGTCCTGCAGTGTGTGGTTGTGGTGGGGTACAGTCCAGGGTTGCTTTCTAGATACGATGTCCTGCAGAGTGTGGGTGTGGTGGGGTACAGTCCAGGGCTGCTTTCTAGATACAATGTCCTGCAGAGTGTGGGTGTGGTGGGGTACAGTCCAGGGCTGCTTTCTAGATAAGATGTCCTGCAGAGTGTGGGTGTGGTGGGGTACAGTCCAGGGCTGCTTTCTAGATACGATGTCCTGCAGAGTGTGGGTGTGGTGGGGTACAGTCCAGGGCTGCTTTCTAGATACGATGTCCTGCAGAGTGTGGGTGTGGTGGGGTACAGTCCAGGGCTGCTTTCTAGATACGATGTCCTGCAGAGTGTGGGTGTGGTGGGTTACAGTCCAGGGCTGCTTTCTAGTTACGATGTCCTGCAGAGTGTGGGTGTGGTGGGGTAGCTGCTTTCTAGATACGATGTCCTGCAGAGTGTGGGTGTGGTTTGGTACAGTCCAGGGCTGCTTTCTAGATAAGATGTCCTGCAGAGTGTGGGTGTGGTGGGGTACAGTCCAGGGCTGCTTTCTAGATACGATGTCCTGCAGAGTGTGGGTGTGGTGGGGTACAGTCCAGGGCTGCTTTCTAGATACGATGTCCTGCAGTGTGTGGGTGTGGTGGGGTACAGTCCAGGGTTGCTTTCTAGATACGATGTCCTGCAGAGTGTGGGTGTGGTGGGGTACAGTCCAGGGCTGCTTTCTAGATACGATGTCCTGCAGAGTGTGGGTATGGTGGGGTACAGTCCAGGGCTGCTTTCTAGATAAGATGTCCTGCAGAGTGTGGGTGTGGTGGGGTACAGTCCAGGGCTGCTTTCTAGATACGATGTCCTGCAGAGTGTGGGTGTGGTGGGGTAGAGTCCAGGGCTGCTTTCTAGATACAATGTCCTGCAGAGTGTGGGTGTGGTGTGGTACAGTCCAGGGCTGCTTTCTAGATACGATGTCCTGCAGAGTGTGGGTGTGGTGGGGTAGCTGCTTTCTAGATACGATGTCCTGCAGAGTGTGGGTGTGGTGGGGTACAGTCCAGGGCTGCTTTCTAGATAAGATGTCCTGCAGAGTGTGGGTGTGGTGGGGTACAGTCCAGGGCTGCTTTCTAGATAAGTTCTCATGCAGGGTGAGTGAGGCATTCAGATTTGGGTCTCTTTCTTTTCTAGAGGGGAGAGGAAAGTTCAGGGCACACGGTCATTTATTCGACTATATGGTATGGATGAATGAAGAAATATTTGTAGAGTGCAACTACTGCTTCAGAAGTCCTGGTGCTCGTGTAAGTCAAGAAGGACCAAAGGTTACAGCTCACCAAACAGCACTGTTTTCAACTGTGCTTTGAACAGGCTTTCGCTGGAGATGGCACGAAGGGGGGGGTGGAAGGGCATTCCAAAATCCAAGAGCCAGAATAGAAAAGTACCTGCCTCAGATCTGGCTTTGCGGAATCTAGGGATGCACAATAGGTTGTGGCTGGAAGAGCGTAGGGGCCGAGCAGGAGAATACTGTGTAAACTTGTCCAGGATGTAGCTAGGACCCCTCTGGTGGAGTGCTCTGTGATTAATCATTATCGCTTTGAATTATATCCTAGAATTGATTGGAAGCCAGTGTAGCTCTTTGTGCCCTTGTCCAATAACTGACTTTTGGGGATATTCAAATGAGCTTGCTGCGACGTTTGTACACGCAGCAAACGTGACAGCAGATTCTGAGGGGAAATAGGTAAAGTATGTTGGCATAATCCAACCTGGAGGTGATTAGCGCATGCACAATGCCCTTGCGGGTGTCAGGGGAAGAGATTGTAAAAGCTTTCGCAGGGATTTTAACAGACTGAAGCAGGTAGCAGTGGTGGCCTTGACGTGGGGTTTGAAGGCAAATGCAATGTTCATCAAGACTCCCGGATTCAACTGTGTTAGGAGTGAGAGCAGGCCATAACTCAGATGGCCAGAGACTCAGTGCGTCGAGAGTGGAGACTGAGCCAAACATCAAAGTTTCTGTTTTGTCAGAATTGAGTTATTAACAGCTGTTGTGCATCCACTGAGCAATGTATGCAAGACAGCCCTGAAAGTCCCCAATTAAAGTGTCATTAAGCTGATGGAAGGATAGCATTAGTTGAGTGTCATCCGCGTGAGAGACATGAGCCCTATTTACGAGAAACTAACGCAGCACGATTCCGCAAGTCATTTTACTGCACTGCGTTCGTTTCGAAGCACAGGGATGCGACATATTTACCACAATATGTTGCATCTCTGTGCTCTTCCCTGCGCTGGTACAAACTGCTGCCATGCGCCAGCGCAGGCACCCTTGCACCATGGTGCAAGAATGACCGCGTCACGGGATGATTGTTTTTGTGCAGGAATGGGCACCTTCCTGCACAAAAACAATCAATTGAGGTGATTTCCTCTTCCAATGCGTGCTGTAGAACGCAGCACGCATTGAAAGAGGAAAAAAACAAGGAGAAATGAAAACATTTCTCCTGTGTGCGCTCCTCGCTACGCCACCCATGGCGTAGCATTCCGACGCATTTCCAGGTTTACGATTGCTTGTAAATATGGAAATGCATCAGTGGACACGGGTGTTGCGTGGGAACACCCACAGCAACACCCATTTCACACCCCATAACATGCAAAGTGTTGTGTGAAAAGGGGCGATATTTACAAGCACATGTAAAGCCACGCAGGGTGGCTTTACGTGTGCTTGTAAATATCATGCAGCAAGTTGCGCCACCAATGCGTCACGCAACGTGGTGCACCGGCGGAGCAAGGGGCTTGTAAATAAGCCCCTATGTTTGTTCCCCAACTTTGTGCAACAAAAGATAAAGGGGCCATATAGATGTCGAAAAGGGTTGAGCTCCATGATTAACCCTGAGGAACACCACAGCCTATGGCTCTAGACTGGGAGGAAAAGGTTGTCAGTCTGCTAGAAAGGAGCGAAGCCTTTCCAGAGTGTGGCCCATACCTCCCGCCTGCTCCAGCCTTTGTAGAAGGATCCTGTGCGACACAGTATGGAAGGCGGTGGAAGGCTCTAACAAGAAGGCAGCAGGGTCTAACAAGATGGCCACCGCCTTCTGCCGCAAATCGAGGTTGCCCCTGATGTATTCTTTGAGACCAAGAAGGGCTAATTCTGTGCTGAAACCAGCACGGAAGCTCGACTGGGCGGGATGCAGAATCTTGTTCTGGTTCTCATGGCTGGTGATCTGATGGTTCACCAGGGATCCTAGCATCTTGCCAAGGCCTATAATTGCTCACATTGCGCGGGTGGGCATTGGATCCTTTAAACAGAGGGATCACCAGTCCCTTTTTCACAGATGACACAAAGTCCATTAAGATTCGCTTTCTTCCCGTTGTCGGAGGGGTAGTCGCGTCAGTCGACACAGAGGCACAGCAAAGCTAAGTGCAAGCTTTCCTGATCGTGCTCTGAAGGAGGAAGAAAGCATTAATACTCATCCTCAAATATCACGATCAGAACAATCACTGAACCAACCTCCTTTACTGATACTTCCAACAAAAGTGAGTACCTAGGGCTGCCTCAGGATTCACCGCCCTGGACCTTCAAACCGCGACATAGGGCCTGGCTTAGAGTTTGGTGGACGGGTATCACACCTGCCTTATTACTAGTTTATTATATCACAAGGGACTAGTAATAAGGAGGGTTTTGGGACCGGGACTTATCCTTTGTCCTCACTCTGACCCAGAGCCACGGAGTTAAAGGAAGAAAAGGGATGATGAAAGAAGAAGACAAGGACTGGTAAACAATGAAAATGGAGAGTGCAGGGATGAAGCAGAACCTGCGAGATGACATAACACAGAATGTGCCTTGAAATTCGGCGAGGAGTGAAACCCCGAAACCGGTCCTAGGATGCTTGTTTCCAGTCCAGGGAGGACCTGGCTTGGCAGTTCGGGCTGGACTGTTCCCACGAGGCACAGGGTCAAGACTGATTTGCATATAGCTGGGTTCAAACTGGAATTGCATGGTGAGCAAAAAAAAACGATAGATTTAGGCCCAGATCTCTGTACTGGGGTGAATGTATGACATTGTTCTGCATTCTGTCCATCAACTGTTGTTTTTGCATTGGTCACCCCGAGTGGGATGGGTATGCTCAGACGTGAGTCCCGTACTCTCCATGCCACTGGAATCAAGCTATTCTGGCTGAAGAGGGGTGAAACCCCGAAACCGGTCCTAGGATGCTTGTTTCCAGTCCAGGGAGGACCTGGCTTGGCAGTTCGGGCTGGGCTGTTCCCACGAGGCACAGGGTCAAGACTGATTTGCATATAGCTGGGTTCAAACTGGAATTGCATGGTGAGCAAAAAAAACCGATAGATTTAGGCCCAGATCTCTGTACTGGGGTGAATGTATGACATTGTTCTACATTCTGTCCATCAATTGTTCTTTTTGCAATTGAAGTTTAGCAGCGCTGGCATTCAGCAGCGTTGGCGCAGTGCTCTTTAGAAGAAATTTAAATCACAGCATTTTTTTTCTCAAATCAAGTACAACTCTGAGCCAGGCTTCTCCAAGCAAAGCCACTCCAACTGGTCCCACGTTATGGTTGAAGCGCTCTATTCCTGGACATAAAGTCGCACTCAGATCTCACCTCACCAGGAACTTATTTAGAGGAGAAAAGTGGCTTCTCTAATCTTTCTGTCCATGGCCCTTTAAATGTCGAAAAAAGAACCTTTGCGTTGAGATGAGGCTCATCCTCTGCGTCTTCCCAATAGGCATACTGGATCTTTCTGCTTTCCCTGTGGCACCATCCATCTCTGTGCACATGTTCTGTATATTATTCAAACCAAAAGCATCATCCAATGGCCTCTGTGTGATCCTAGCTGCCAGCCCTGCTGCAGATGTCCCCGTTCACTCCGTGCTCTCAAGAGAGATGGAAGCGATGCTGCTCACATCCATGGTTGAAACCCCTGGATCTAACGGCGCCCAGTGTGCAGCTGCACGGTGACACTCTAAAAAACATGACATGGTCCAACACAGTCCTACACGAGCCACCTGTGGAACACCCACTACATCCAGATGAGGAAACTAGACCACCACCTACCATTCTGGGAAGGATGTAACAACTTGGATAGTTACATTTCCTGGCCAGCAAGTGATCTTTCAGCGACCCACAAGACAACCCTCAGCAACAATGGAACTAGTAAACACAAGAAGATAATACACCTTCCAAATGAAAACTCACTGACCTGCAGGTGCAATAAAACTGCATGAAGCGTGGTCTGTCCTGTGCCCATACATGCTTTAAATATAAGTGTGCATACCACCAGTGCATGTTAGCGAGCACGTATCAGAACTTACACACCTCACCCAACTCTCCCCACCAAGATCAGACTGCAGTCACACACATCACCATGCATACATGTCTGCATCCAACCCCTCGGAGGGGAGGAGTTAACGTGCCATGATGCAGTTCACCACTACACAAATGCCAGATAACTGGATGGACCCACTTGAGGACACAGCATCCACCTCCCCCCCTTCCGCTGCGAAGCCACTGGGATCATCTGCGGCGTACCCCAAGGCTCATCCCTCAGCCCAACGTTGTTCAACGTCTACATGGCACCGCTTGCCCACATCGCACGACCTCAACATCACCTCCTACGCTGATGACACCCAGCTGATCCTCTCCCTCACCAAGGACACCCACACTGCCAAAACCAACCTCCACGAAGGAATGAAGGCCGTCACCGACTGGATGAGGAACAGCCGACTGAAGCTAAACTCGGACAAGACGGAGGTCCTCATCCCCGGATCCATCCCCTCGTCCTGGGACGACTCCTGGTGGCCGACTGCACTAGGAACACCCCCAACACCCACTGCCCAGGCATGCAACCTAGGGGTCGTCCTCGACTCTACCCTCTCCATGACGAAGCAGGTCAACGCCGTCTCCTCCTCCTGCTTCAACACCCTCTGCATGCTTCGTAGGATCTTCAAGTGGATCCCCACCGAAACAAGAAGGAGGTCACCCAGGCCCTCGTCAGCAGTAGACTGGAATACGGAAACGCACTCTACGCAGGAGCCCCGGCCAAACTCCTAAAACGGCTTCAACGCATCAAGATCGCCTCCATACGCCTGATCCTCGACATCCCTGGCCGCAGCCACATCACACCCCACCTGACAGACCTGCACTGGCTCCCCGTCAACAAGAGAATAACCTTCAAACTCCTCACCCACGCACACAAGGCACTCCACAACACCGGACCAACGTATCTCAACAGCCGACTCAGCCTCTACACCCCCACCCGCCAGCTCCGCTCCGCAGACCGCGCCCTCGCCACCGTCCCCCACATCCTAAGAGTGACCGCCGGCGGCAGATCATTCTCCCACCTCGCCACCAAGACATGGAACATCCTCCCCATCCGCCTACGGCAGACCTTCTGAAGACTTCTCAAGGCCTGGCTCTTCGAACAGTAGCAGCCCCCCCCCCAGCGCCTTGAGACCCTCGCGGGTATGCAGTGCGCTTTACAAATGGTATGATTGATTGATGCTCTGTGAGAGGTGTTGTGGAGAGTAAGTATTGAGAATGAACTCTGTTACTGTCGGTCATCCAGGACATAGTCAGCCAACTGGCATAGGCAGTCAATAGCGCATAATCAGTCAAATGACATAGTCCGTCAGCTGACATAAGAACCACCAGTGGATTACATGCAAAATGTAAACACTTGTGCACCGGTTTATGAAATGCCTGTGCAAAATCTGATATACAACATTCGCCCAAATTATCACAGCCACGCGTTTTGTGGTCTTTCCAAAAAGCAATCTCTCCAGATATATTTCTGAGCGCAATCATGTCCACATCCACAAAGTATTAAGAGCTTGCCCTGCCCAAGTATTTAGTCCAAGTTGGCTGGGGGGCACTACAGTGTCTGGTCGATAAAAATACACAAAGCAGAATGAAAAAGAAAGAAGAAACAGCAGTGGGACTGACTATGAGTTCCTCCTAATATTCGGACGCGTATGTAAACTCCTGAATTATGAGTCTGAAGGTATTAACACATATTATAATTGTTGTAGGAGTTAAATAAATCCAACCTTTGTTAAATTTCGGCAGGTCAAACCTGCCGAAATTTACAATGGCAAACATACAGTATTTACCGTTTCATTTGGATTTTGGTGCATTAGACACCAAAGTCCCCATGTTATTCCACATGAACTCGTAACTGGTGTTATTTATTGCACCCGATAAATAACGCACCCCGTGGCATTGTTATTTAACACCTTAGCTCGTAATAAGACCCTGTAAATAAAGTTCTTTTTATTTCAAGCATGAGCCCCGAAACATACAGGGAACTAAAACTATCTGCCACGAATCCTTGTTGCCTGCGAAACTTTTCACAAGCTACAAAAGCTCTCCAGAAAAAAGCAATTTAAGCAATGTATACCACACAATCCAAACAAGACGATATGAGCCATCAGCACAACTACCACTAACACTAGCTGACAGCAGTGAAGTCTGGGGACCCACTCTGAACCGAGGCATTGAGAAAACCAGCAGGAGAAAGACATCTACTGTTGTCTATCAGGATTATAAAGTCCACAGAAACACCACCAACAACGCACGCAGAGCAGACACTGGCACAGCCCCTTTACTGCTGCCTACAACAAATGCTAATGACATTTCAGCGCTCTCTAAAAGCAAGTGATCTGTAGCCAACCACTTTCAAGCCAAAAACACACAATACAATAAAAATTATCATTTTCATCACTGACATGAAGCAGCTGAATGACTACATAAACCTATGAAGGAAACAAATAATGAGCTAATGAAACAAGACTAAATGTTACAGAACATTGAAGAGGGACTTGCAGAATAAACAAGATTTAAAGACACCATACTCAAAGGCCAAGTAAAAAGTAAGAGGCTACTGGATACAATCAGAAACATGAAGACACACAGATCTGGAAGGCGGGATCTGCGAGCAATGAGCAATGGATCTTATACAAGAAGCACAATCACGCTCATACCCACTGTACCAAATACAAAGAGTAAATCACAAAGTTTCAGAAGCTAAATGATGATCAAATGTTGTGGGTGCTGCTAAGCGAGCACTACGAGGATACCCTGGCAGTGTGTGAGAAGGGAAGCCAACCAAAGGCCTAAACAGACAAAGATTGGCACTGCTCAGTGCAGAAAGGCTTTATGGGGTATATAGACTGCACGGCAAGGAACCGATCAGCGTTCCTTCTATCAATGGATAATTAATATATAATCAGAATATAGCACAATTACGGTAAAGAACCAAGCTATGACAATATATACGTGCATAGGCATACAGATGAAGCTTTACTGTATTGTTAAACACGCTAGGGCGACCGCATTCCCATATCCATGTATCCCTTGATCACTCTACCTAGGTCACTGCAACAACGAGCAGGCGTTGTCCGCCCACTGGAAACACGTGTTTGGCCCTGATAAACCACGGAAGACCTCCAAGTCTACCGCTTTTATCAGACCGCACCCAAACTGCACCCTAGTCCACCTTCTGGCACTGAGCCTAACACACCACTTCCCCTTAAAAAAAAGCTTCCACCGGTGCATCCGATCCTCCAGCACCCACAACAGGCCCCTGCTGTACTTGTTCTGGGATGTAGAGGAAGTTTGCACTGTGGCTGTCCCTGCTGTACTGGTTCTGGGACATAGGGGAAGCTTGCACTGCTGCTGCCCCTGCTGTATATATTCTGGTACACAGGAAGCTTGCACTGCTGCTGCCCCTGCTGTACATATTCTGGTACACAGGAAGCTTGCACTGCTGCTGCCCCTGTTGTACGTATTCTGGGACAGAGGGGAAGCTTGCGCTGCTGCCCCTGCTGTACATATTCTGGTACACAGGAAGCTTGCACTGCTGCTGCCCCTGTTGTACGTATTCTGGGACATAAGGGAAGCTTGCACTGCTGCTGCCCCTGCTGTACGTATTCTGGGACAGAGGGGAAGCTTGCACTGCTGCTGCCCCTGCTGTACATATTCTCAGACATAGGAGAAGCTTGCACTACTGCTGCCCCTGCTGTACTTGTTCTGGGATGTAGAGGAAGCTTGCACTGCTGTTGCCCCTGCTGTACTCGTTCTCAGACACGGGAGAAGCTTGCACAGCAGCTGCCCCTGCTATACTTCTTGTACATTGAAAACTTGCACTGCTGCTGCCCCTGCAGTACATATTCTGGTACATAGGAAGCTTGCACTGCCGCTGCTGGACGTATTCTGGGACTGAGGTGAAGCTTGCACTGCTGCTGCCCCTGCTGTACATATTCTGGTACACAGGAAGCTTGCACTGCTGCTACCCCTGCTGTACTTATTCTGGAACAGAGGGGAAGCTTGCACTACTGCTGCCCCTGCTGTACATATTCTGGGACATAACGGAAACTTGCACTGCTGCTGCACCTGCTCTACTTTTTTTGGGACACAGGGGAAGCTTGCACTGCTGCTGCCCCTGCCACGCCATACCTGTTTTGGGACACAAGGGAAGCCTGAACTAGTGCTACGTATTCTGGGACAGAGGGGAAGCTTGCACTGCTGCTGCCCCTGCTGTACGTATTCTGGTACACAGGAAGCTTGCACTGCTGCTGCCCCTGCTGTACTCGTTCTCGGACACAGGAGAAGCTTGCACTACTGCTGCCCCTGCTGTACTTGTTCTGGGATGTAGAGGAAGCTTGCACTGCTGCCGCCCCTGCTGTACGTATTCTGGGACAGAGGGGACGCTTGCACTGCTGCTGCCCCTGCTGTACGTATTCTGGGACTAAGGGGAAGCTTGCACTGCTGCTGCCCCTGCTGTACATATTCTGGTACACAGGAAGCTTGCACTGCTGCTGCGCCTGCTCTACTTTATTGGGACACAGGGGAAGCTTGCACTGCTGCTGCTCCTGCCACACCATACCTGTTTTGGGACACAAGGGAAGCCTGCAATAGTGCTATAGTGTGGTACAGTATGTGTAGTATGCTGTTACTTGTGCCGTACTGTTCTATCAGCTTGAGGCAAGCTTTAGCTGCCGCAGTCTGTGGTACATCTGCTCCATGTGAGAGAGGCGCACACTATCTGTACCACCTGTGCCACAGAACGTCTGTGGGTGTCTTTCTGTATATACAAATCAATGTACACGTGCTTGTGCACACAGACTAACAGACATACAGCTGCCCGGGTATGAGGGCGCACAGACACACAAGACAGCAGGCGCGGTGCGTCCGTTGGGGCGTAGCCCCCCCGCCCGCAGCTACCTCAGCGTCTTTGAACTTAAGTAGTCAGTTTACTTAAGCTCAAAGACGCCGAGGGAGAACTGACAATCATGTCAGTCAGCATGACGTCGGACCGCCCACCCCCTTCAGAGTCTGAAGGGGGTGGGCGGTCCGGCGTTATGTTGACTGACATGATTGTTAGACCAGGGGCAACAGGCAGCAGCATAAGTGCGCATGAGTGGGGAAGGTGGGCGAACTTTTCCGCCGTGCCCAGTCATGCGCACTAGTGTCTGCTCTGGCTGGTGCATGCCCATTAGGAGAGCAAGGGTTGAGCAAAGGCTCAAACCTCGGTCTCCTAATGGGCAGGCGGGCGAGTAGTAACCGTGCCCTAAGCCAGCAGCGCCAGGATTGGCTGAGAGGGGTTGCCAGTCCACTCCAGTCAGTGCCGTTCGTGAAGGTGCCAAGGGGAGCAGAGGTGTCGCGGACCGGCTGTGAGGTAAGTTTTCCGTTTTATGTTTAATTCCCTGGCCCCCAACCCCGCGCGACTGAATGCTATATTATTATCGTAGTTTTGGGGGAAATAATGGCCCACTAAAAGTACACGTGCAGCGATCTGTGTACATTGTGACTGAACACTTGCGTTTTAATTATGATCAGAGACTAATATATTTCGCCCGAAGTGAAACAGCACTGTAACGTTTAGTCTAGCTTTGACTGGTCATCATTCCCGTTTAAACTAGCTCATTGGAGCCGTTTTCCGTGATCCTTTGCTTTCCACCCTCTGATAGCCACTCGTGATGCTGCTGAACACCTTCTCACATTTTTTAAATTACGAAGAACATGCAATACTGACATCATGTGGTTTTCTTTGGCAACGCTTTGTATTTTTATTTATTTTATTTATTTATTTAATGCGTTTTTATATAGCACGGACTTTACCCGAAGGTGTCAGAGCGCTTCACAATAGGAAAAGTACTGATACATGAGGAGAAAATTACAAGTGAGCATGTTACAAAAGCAAACGTTACGTTACATGAGGCCATAGTGACAATTGTGCAAATATCAAGAGCAAACAAAATACAAGAGGTAGCAAACGATACGATACAAAAGGAAAAAGTGACATGTGTGCATGTTACAAAGCATACAAAGTACAAGTAGAGGTATACTACTGCAATAAATGGCAGACACTCAAAACACAAAAACAAACGTTACGTTACATGAGGCAATGGTGGCAGTTGTGCATGTATCAAAAGCAAACAAAATACAAGAGGTAGCAAACAATACGTTACAAAAGGAAAGGTGACATGTGTGCATGTTACAAAAGAGTACAAAGTACAAGTAGATGTATAATACTGCACTAAATGGCAGACACTCAAAACACAAGAACACACTGGGAAGGCACTTCTATAGGCATGGATAACAGAATTTCCTATAATGGAAGGACATCCTTCAGATAATAGAGAGGGCGTGAATTAAATTTGGAAGTGTCTTTAAAGGAGGAGAACTTTGAGGTCAGTTTTGAAGGCCTGGGAAGAGGTTGTGGTCCGGAGCTGAGGCGGAAGTGAGTTCCAGATTCTCACCGCGTTGCCTGAAAAGGATTGGGCCATCGATCTTTCCTTCTTGAAAGTGGGAGGATCAAGCAATACATTTTCTGCATTACGTGATGGTCTAGAGCCTCCAGAGAGTTTCAGTTTATTCGCCAGGTAGCGAGGGGAGGAGGAGTGCAAGACTTTGTGGGTGATACAGGCAGTCTTGTAGACAGATCTTGCCTCGATGGGAAGCCAACGGAGGGTGGATAAAATGGGTGTGATGTGGTCGCTTCTTTTGGCCCCATATATGAAACGAGCTGCTGAATGGAGAACAGACTTAAGGGGGGACAGGTGGGATTTGGGGAGGCCAGCAAGAAGAGAATTGCAGTAGTCCAATCTGGAGAGAACCAGCAATTGGACCAGGGTTTTAAAGTCTTGCTCCGGGAAGAAGTGACGAATCCCCCAAAGAAGGCACAGTTGGTATCGAGCAGACTTTGCAATGGAATTGATGTGGGAGAGTAGATTTGAGTTTTTTGTCGAATATGACACCAAGGGATTTTGCCCTGTCGACTATGATGGGTTTATTGTTAAGTAGATTCATCTGATCCATCCATGATTGAACCGGGGGAGGAGAAAGTGAGGAGGAGAGGAGGAGGAATTCAGTTTTGGAGGAATTCAGAATCAGTTGATGTGTTAACATCCAGTTTTGAATGGAGTCGAGAGTAGAGCTTAGGATGGAGAGATCGTGAGTGGAGGCCACCTTAAGGTAGATTTGAGTGTCGTCCGCATAGAGATGATAGTGGATCTCGGATTTACTAAGGAGATTTCCCAATGGTTCTAAATAGAGATTGAACAATGTGGGTGCAAGTATAGAGCCTTGAGGAACACCTTGACCGACCGCCAAAGGAGATGAAAGACTGTTCGCTATTTTGATCATTTGGGATCTATCAGAGAGGAAGGAGGCAAACCATTTAAGCACAGTGCCCTTCATGCCCATTCTCTGTTGAAGAGTGTTAAGGACAGTGTTGTGATTGACAGTGTCAAAGGCTGCAGAAAGGTCAAGGAGAATTAGAAGACAAGACTCCCCCAAATCGAGTATCCGCAGCGCGTCATCAATCACTTGCAGCAGGGCTGTTTCAGTGCTGCAGTTTTGAATGAAGCCGGACTGGAAATTGTCAAGAAGATCATTGTCCTTGATATGACGAGAGAGTTGTTTCACTACACATCTTTCTGTGATTTTCGCAAGAAAAGGTAGGTTAGTGATGGGGTGGAAGTTGTTGAGGTCGTTCGCATCAGCGGTGGGTTTTTTAAGCCGAGGGGTGACCTGCCCAGTTTTGAAGGAAACAGGAAGGGAGCCTTGACAGAGGGAGAGGTTGACCAGAGTGGTCCAATAGGAATGAGAATGGGTATAGAAGTCAATGGCAATGGCACTAGGGATGGGGTCAAGAGAATGGTTGGAGGGCTTTGTATCGAGGATGCATTTGAGGAGGGCATCTTCAGAGATGGGGTCAAAGTTCTGCCAAATGGTTAAGGATTTGCGCTCTTCTGTAGGGGCAGGATGAATGACCTGATCCACAAGTGATTTCACTCTTTCGTCAAAGAATATAGCGAATGCCGCTGCTTTCTTTGTAGAATCCTCCAACTTGGAGGTTGGGGAGAGGAGTTTGGGTTCTTGATGAGATCGAATAGTTTTTTGGGTCTATTTTTGGCTGAGTCGAGGAGGGATCTGAAGTGCGACGTTTTTCCAAGGAAGATGTGCTTGTGGTACTTGGATCTTGCTGAACGAAGCGTGGCCAAATTATCGGTGGAGGGTGCGTGTCTCCATTGTTTCTCAAGGACTCTTAGGTACTTCCTCTCTTCATGGAGGGATTTGTTGAACCAAGGTGCTGAGGGAGTAGGACTTTTCTTTTTGCTTTGGAGAGGAGTGACATTATTGATTTCGACTGCAAGGACTGTGAGGCATTGGGAGGTGAGTTTGTTAACAGCTAGGTTTGGGTCTAGCCTTGGAAGTAATAGCAAAGCTGAATCACAGAGGGTACCAAGGTCAATATTTTTAGTGTCACGGAACCAGGAAGTAGCCCTCTTAGGTTGGCCGAGAGTTATAGAGTGTGATAGGTGAAGAGAGAATGGGATGAGGAGGTGGTCAGGCCAGTCCACATGAATAGGGGTAGTGATAGTCAGCAAGCCTGCTTTAGAAATAACAAGGTCCAGGATTGAGCCCTTAGAGTGTGTTGTTTCTGTGCAGTGTTGGATAAGATCGTTTGCACAGAGGAAGGTGGCCAGCAAATTCGCAGAAGAGTCTTGAGGCGAGCCCCAGTGAACATTGAAGTCACCCACGAAGATCTGATTGTCACTTTGCGAGTATTGGTCGCTGATGAAGTCAGTGAGTTCCTCCATAAACGAAGGGATGCTACCAGGCGGGCGGTAAATGGCATGGAATCTGAGGGGTGAGCGGTGGTGCAATTGAAGCTCAAGAGACAGGCATTCAAAAGTGCGGAAGGAGCTGTTAGGAAAAGCTTTAAGTTGAAGGGAGTTTCTAAAGATGACTGCAACAACTCCCCCAACTTTGTCAATTCTGTCATTTCTAAATATAGACTAGCCTGTGGGTAATAGGAGATCAAACAGAGTGAGAGATATCGTTGAACCAGGTCTCTGTGAGGAAGACCATGTCAATATTGTGAAGGATGATGGTATCGGAGATTTCAAGTTTGTGTTTTATTGCAGATCTGCAGTTGTGGAGCAGACAGCGCAGCTCTGTCAAGACTGTTTTGGTGACGGGGGCACTTGGACTATGAGGGGTGATGGGGATATTGTACTTATACGAGGGTGCTCGGGAGGGTTTAGGTGGATGAGTGGTTCTGACAGAGGAGATGGTCGGAATAGTGTAGATAGTAGGGTTACTTGGAGATGAAAGTGGAAGAAGGGTGGCGTTCGAGGGCTTGTGTGAGTTTGCGATGTTTACAGATGACAGGTTATGCTTGGCTATTATGAAGTGTGGGGGCGAGGTGCGTGGGAAGGTGAGTGTTTTCCAAAGGAATTGAGGTGTATGGAAAAGTGGAAATCTTGGAGCTTAAAAGTGAAATGGTAGCTTCAAGTTGGGAGATGGAGGTGATAAGAGAGCCTAGCTTATTTTCCACAGAGAGTAGGGCAGAGCACGGCATGTTGGGTGGCTCGATGGCAACAGGAGGGGGTGCTCTTGGCGGTAGAAGGCAGCGATAGGTGGGGGAACGGGAGGGGAGTTGGGGTACAGGGTTCAGAGGTGGGGAAAGGTAGTGGTTGAGAGCAGGCATTGGTGCACCAGAGATGAAAGCAGAGTTGTCTTTGTTGGCGTTGCAAGAAGGATAGGAATTAAGGACATAATTAGGGGGAGATAAGAAAGGAGCGCGGCGGTGGGGCGGAAGGAGAGTGGAGGAATGTGTGGAGTCATAGGGATGAAGGAGGTTTGGGAGGAAAAAAGGGGAGGGGGTTGGAGAGGTCCTGTCAGCTAGGTGAGGTGGCTGTGAGGGAACAGGCATCTGGCAGAGTGAGGGGGTTGGGAGATAGGGAAGTTGAAGAAAGGAAGTGGTTCTGCAAGGCCCGAGGGAGGGAAAGGGTTACCAAGGGGGGAAAAGGGGATAGCACAGCATTACTGGAGGAGTGGGGGTTAGGAGAGAGATGCAATGGGTTTGTGGAGAAATCGGGGTACATAGCGAGGGGAGGAGGGGGTAGAAAAGAGGAGAAGATGAGGGAAAAAGGGGAACGTAAGGAAAGTTAACTAGGGGAGAAGGTTGAAGGAGAGGTGGACTAAAAAGGGGGGTGGCAGGTAGGGATAGGGGGGAGGAGATGAGATTGGAGTACCGGGACGGTGCAGATTGGACGAGGAGCGTGTTAGCTAGAGGTAAGGCTGAAGTGATGAAGGGGGGGCATACTGTGAGGGGGAAGAATGGGAGGGGAGGGCACAGGGGAGGGGGAGGGAAGAGGGTCGACTTGTGCCTCTCGAGGGTGCAGCCTATTGGAGAGTAGGGGGGTCAGGGGAGGAGAAAGGGAGTAATTGGTGGAGCTAGATGAAGAGTCAAGGGATAACCCAGTCGCAGGGGAGGGGAGTAGGGAAGGGAAGAGGTGGTCAAAGAGAGAGAGACAGGTGTCTTTGGCTTGGATCATGACAGTACCGTTGTTATAGAGTGAAATAGTGAGGGAGCCGTTGAAACACGCAGAGGGGGAAATATGTAGCTGCTTCCAATGAGGGAAAGAGGAGGAGGAGGTGACGTTAAGGGAATTGTAAAAGCTGGTGGACCAAGAGGGGATGTCGTGAGTGAAAAAAATGAAATCGTTTTTGAGCCTCCCATAACGACCATTGTAAAATTGATCAACAAAAAGGGAATCAGGGAAACATTCAATGGTGTTATGCTTGAATCGTTTTGCTGAAGCTTTAGTCAGGTTAGAAGGGTAAATGATTTTGTAGCAATTAATTTCAGACATAACTCGAGTGGTGGCCATGTTGGGAAACTGAGGAGGAGGAGGGTGGTGGGGATATGAGAAGGGTGTTACTAGGAAAGCGGTGGTGAGGAGAAGTATAAGGACCAGAAGTGGGCACATATTCTAGACGTCGGGTGAAGAGATCTGAACTAATGTGCAGTCAGGGAAGTGAGGCGATTAGGAACAGGTTGTTACTTCAGAACAGGACTGATTCAACAAGATAGGACTGAAGATAGAGCGGTGTAAGAGGAAGATGGGGGCACAGATTCCAGTAGTCAAGAAGGCTTTACTGCTTGGGAGACTATATGATTCCGCTGGTATTTGATGGGCCCTTCACCTAGGTAATCACATAATATACATGGTGCCACCTGGCACTAGATCATATTTACAAGGGAATTATTTACACATGACAGGGCCAACTGGACCGCTGTCAGAGCCATCATAAAGCAAACTTAGTAACAGTAAAACAGATCATAAACGTACAACCAGTAACCACTAGTAATAACTGTACTTAGCATCAGCCTGTAACATAAACCACATTATGCACAGCATCACATTAGGAGCCAAACGCATTGTACGCCCATAATCTCAACAGTCTAATATTAGACCCTAACCTCCTAAGTATCACCAACATTAGGGGCACAAAGCACAGGGTGGAATATAATCTCACTAGCATAAACCATAGTATTGAAGACAACATCATAATCATAAAAAACACATTTAGAGGTAGCCAGAACAGGGTCCGTAAATCATACTACATGAAATACATTTCCTAGCACCACATAAACACATTAGGGCCTGGCGCCCTACAAACCTCCTAGTCCCCCTGGCCAACTGGCCATCTCAAAGGGGCTCAAATGCCCTGGGTCCAGAATGTCAGGGCTGCTGCCAATGCATCGAAAGTCCAGGGTGCATACTTGCGCAAACCTAAACGTTGCAGCTGGCACTAAGTGCTGCGCAGCTGTGTACAGTTTTGTCTGAATCAAACGAAACCATCTATGGTTAAAAGAATGCACGCGTTGCTGGTGGCAGACTGGCCCACAATGAAAGTGCATCGGCTCAAGGTCTATTGATCTGGTCTGTGATAATTGAAGGCTGCAGGGGTGCTGGAACTATTTTCAGAGTGGGGGTGCTGCCATCAATGCTGTGACTGAAATCACAGGGATTGTGTAAAATCCAAAGGTAGCACAAGACAAGTGTCACAAATGCACTACACTCGTTCATCAGGAATGTGGTAAGGGTGTAGTATTTACCTGGTAAGATAATTAAAAGCTTACATGTTGCACTACTATGTGTACACTACAGTCAAAGGTGGGTATGTTTAGTGCTGTAAGATATGGGGTATTTTGTAATGTACTTGCATATTTCAAGTCTACACCTTCAGAATTGCTTTATAAACATTCTTGCCCTCTCAAATTTGCTGTAAAATGCTCCATTTGCACACACTTTGCAAGACCCTCTCCCCTCGAGTCCCTCCTATGATAGTCGGCACGCTCGCTATCGACATAACACTCATCCTCAACTTTTACGCCTCACCAATTTCAAATGTCACCAGCCGCCCCTGAGTCACAGACAATAAATAGGAACAAGCATTTACAATGCAATGGTCTCGGCATTGTTAAAGTTAGAGCTATTGGCATTGCTCATGACATTGTTTTTGTTTTTAAAACATTTAAAGAAACGGCATTGTTATTTACAATGTCAATAGCTTAATCTCTCTCAAATGCGAGACCTATTGCATTTGCACCCACACACAGAGCCACACACACAGAGCCACCCACACACACAGAGCCACCTACACAGAGCAACCCACACACAAATAGAGCCACCCACGCATAGAGCCACCTACAAAAAAAAGCCAGCCACACACATACACACACACACACACATAGAGCCTCACACACACATAGAGCCACCCACAGAGCCGCAATGTGTGGCGCAAGCTGCCCTGGCACTTATATGTTTTTTACTTCTATATATATATTTTTTCATAAATTAAGCACTGCAGTAACCACAAACTGTTCTGAGCATCAGTATGACGGTTCTTCTTAAATTCCTGGGTCTGGCCACAGATAAAAGGATCGTGACTTCAAAGGGAGGTGCTCAGAGTTCAACCCCGCAGCTAGGAAGAGTGGACAGCAACTGGTAATTGAGGGTAATAGCCCGCGCAGGCAGCCTCGCTTTGAAAGGGAGACCGGCTCTTAGATGGCTGGTCAGCGGTCAGGACTGACATTCCGAAATGGCTGCCGAAGTTGCACTACCGGACAACCACTGCGGATAGTCCTTCCTTTGTGTTTTGGAAGCTGAGAGCGGGCGCAGTGACAGTAAGTGGGCAGAGAGGGGAGGGCAGCCAGGGAGCTGCACACAGTCGCGGCGGAGGAGGCAGCGTTCAAGTGCAGGTGTGTGTTCCCTCACCCACAGCACCTGCAGCCCCTCGGGGGCGCCTCCTGCCCCAAGCCACCTTCTCCTTGCAGAATATTCTCCAGGAGGAACCATGGAGACCTCAAGAAATCTACACAGAAAGTTCTGGACCCGAAGAAGGACGTCTTGACCCGCCTGAAGCACCTGCGAGCCGTGTTGCCAAAATCACATTCTTAAATTTCCGGTGTTATTGTTTTCCCCTCCTTCTCGAAACATTTTTACAGGACGGTTTCCAATTATGCTGGTGTTCGGTTCAGCCTACTACCTAAAAGTCGCACACTTTCAGTACAATTGTGTTTGTATTGCTTTTTGTAAAATAAAAATTAAAAGTTATTCGGAGACATTCCCAGACTTTGTAAAACTGGGCTCAGAAAAGCTGACTATGTGAATTTAGCTTGCCAATTCTCTTGCAGAAGGGGGTGGTGGAGCTGATTTTACTGAGACCTGATACCATTACCAACCAACACGTTTCTATAGTTGAGCACTTGCAAAGGAATGCGAAGGCAGCACTTTCATGTAAAGGAACCCCCACTGCGGTCTTGAAAAGTTAGTAACTGCACAATTCAGAATTTGCTTACTTCAATATTCATGTTCTGTTGAGAGAATCCGGTTCTCAGTTAAAGTCTTCCATTATAAACAATTTGCGAAAATTACAAACACGATCTGAAAAGCATTCCACCCTGCGAATTTCATCCGCTTGCAGATTAATTTGTTACCAAAAAATATATATAAAAATTAAATAAGTAAAATAAATGGCGTATCCCAGACACTCCTATTGTATGATCTGGACTCAGCACTGTGTAACACAGAACTGAATTAACTAATGCATATTTTGCTGGACAATTACACGCTCGCCTCTTTACAGACACACTAATTCAGTAAATTCATTTACATGATAAGCAAATAAGTAGGATTCCAAAATGGTTCCAAATTGACTGTACACAAATGGATTTAGTCTGGACATCGTTGAAAAACGAACCCTCAAATATCCTTTTCTTCACATAAAATCAATATGAGATTGCAGCGGTCATCACAGGGAGGCTACTGGATGCAGGGCCACCAATGCACAAAATCAATTCAATATAGGAAGCGGGGAGCTTCACTTACAGTGCATCTCGGCTGACCGCCTCATAAGCTTAACAGCTACGCTGGGTGCATTTAAAGCAACAAATAACAAAACATAGCACGTTCGTGCCTTGATGCTGTGGTGAAAACTGCAGATGAAGGGGCCTGATGTGAAGAAACACGAGGACATATTTGTATTCTGCTGCCCATCCACCAGAATGGTTTTTCGCTCATTTATTGCTCTAACCCTGCAGTAAACATTGTGCGATATTAACCGCAGCTGCTTGCAACGTCCCGAACAGGACACATGTTTTCCTGTCAAATGGTGGCTTTTTGTGGCTGATTAAGGCTAGGGTTACATAGACACTGCCTTAGGTGAGAAACTGCTTAACATTTTTCTCATGGTTATTGGAGCACATGTTTTGCTTACGCCTCGTATATTATCGGGAATGTTTCGTCTCCATTTGTTAAACATGCACGTCACTATTTCGTGGTAAACGGTGCCTGTTCCTTACAGAACATAACAGAGCCCAAAACTGAAACACTTGGAGTGAGATGTACAAAGAACGAGGTATAAAAGACTTTATTGTATCATTAGATAAAACCTTTGCAAAATGAACAAGCAACGGACGAAGGGGGAGCGGACGAGCACACGACCAAGGCAGCGTCCTTTTCGGATTCGGGGGCGTGTTTTGCTGTTGTCTCCTCCTTGAGACTTTTCGCAAAAAACACGCCCCCCGATCCGAAAAGGACGGGGCATGATTGGAGTGACGGGACCTCTTCTCCAATGGCTGGCCAGCATTTACGAGGCCAGCCAATGGAGAACAGGGCAGAAGAGGGGCGGGTTCAAGCCCCTCTTCTCCCAAGTCATTAAATCTCCGGACTTCCGGTCTGCCGACCGGATGGTCCCGAGACCTAAAAACTGGACAGATGGTTGGACAGGAGTATGGAAACATGATTGGTTCAGGAGGGATGCAAGCACACATCTTGAGTCACAAAGCCGCCCAAGCAGGTACATTGAGCCGACAGGTACACGTGGCTTGATTTACGAGTGCAAATTGGCCTCTGATATTGACAAAACAAGTCTATGCATTGGTAAAGTGATTTACTCATGTACAAATGTAACGAGTATAATGCCGAATATTGCCCCTTGTGGTCTGGTATCTCTGATGAGTAAAGCCTATTCCAAGGGCAGAGCGAGGGAGGGAGGGGGCGGGGTTCATCCCCCAGAATGCCCCGTGAGGACTGCGCACCGCCACAAACTCACAGGTTTCTGGGGTGTTCATGCGCGTCTGCATGAAAAATTGCCACTGACTGCACTCGCAGATTTACTCCACTGGAAACCTTTTTCCCTCGTGCAGTCAAAAGAAAACAATCTACTGTAACCCACACTGTCCTTTTTAGGTCTCGGCTAGCGAAGGCTGCGCTTGCGCAGTCTCGCTTGCGAGATTTAATGTCTTTCAGTAGTGGGGCTTGAACCCGCCCCTCTTCTCCATTGGCTGGTATCTTAAATGCTGGTCAGCCATTGGAGAAGAGCTTTGTCTGTCGAAACAAGCCCAGTCTTTTTCGGATTCGGGGGTGTGTTTTTTCGCTTCTTTCTCTTTTTTTAAGCCCGTCCCTTTTACACTGGTGGGCGTGTTTTTTTTTTTTTTTTTTTACAGGGACCTTCTCGTGTTTATTAGGTCTCGGCTACCGAAGGCTGCGCTTGTTGATCCTTCGGGTCGAGTATGCGCTATATAAATATGCACACAAAAAAATAGGTGGCTTTGGAGAACGCTATTCGTGTCTTTTTGTTGGCGGGAAGTGCTTTGGTTCTGTTCTCACGGCGGCTCCCTCGGTCACAGGACGGGCGCACAGTTGATCGAGCCGAAGCCCACTGTGCCGAAGCCCGGCTTGAGAACGTCGTGGTCACGGTAACACACGGGTAAGTGAAAGCGGCCCGCCACCACCCACAACAACCTCCTAATTATAGGGGCTGTTGTTTTTAATTTTGTGCTGCGTCGCCAGTCCTGTATCTGTTGCTCAGCCGGCGGCTTCCTCCGTCCACTGTCCGCAGACCACCCCTTCTATTGTCCACAATTTGCAGTTCCCAGTCACACACCCTTTTCCGTCCCTCGGCAGACCCCAGACCTTCCCGCCTGCTGTTCACTGGTAGCCTCTCTTCTCACTAATTCTGTACTCATATCCCCTCACTGCCCACAGCAGATCTCCCTCCCATCCTCTTCAATGGGATCCTCCTGGTCTCCTTTCCAGCCTCTTCTCACTAACTCTGTGCTCAGCCCACAGACCACAGATCTCTCACCCATCCTCTTCTCAGCCTCTCTCCACAGTCCACAGATCTCCTTCCCTCCCCTGACAAGCCACTCCGGAGCCCGCAGGTCTCTCTTCTCACTCAGGATCTCTCTCAGCCCATCATCTGCCTCTGCTCACAGACCGCAGATCTCTCCCTTCCATTCTCGCTCCACAGTCGGCAGATCTTCCGCCCCGACTCGCACCTCCGGAGCCTGTCGACCTCTTTCACATCTCACTCGGTATCTGTGTACTCAGTCCCTCGTCTTCTGCCTCAGTCCACAGAGCTCAGATCGCTCACCCATCCTCTCTCCGCAATCCACAGATCTCTCTCCCATCATCTTCCCAGCCTCTCTCCACCGTCCCGTCGCCCCTGCTCCGTTACCCTCCCTCCCAGCCTGACCGCTTCCCCGCCGTCCACACATTCCCCAGACATCTTCCACTTTTTTTTTTTTTGCATATTTATATAGCGCGAACTCGACCCGAAGGTATTGGAGCGCTTTACACGAGCACCGTATTTACATTACACATTCAGGCACGGGAGAATAAGTGATTTGCCCAGAATCACAGGATGTGGACTAGACCCGAGGCTCAAACCCTGGTTTCCAACACCAAAGTCAGCAATCTAGCCGACGGACCTCATCCCCTCCACTTTCAATATCTCTCTCGGTTCCTGCTGGTCCACGCCAGGCCCCGCTCGTGGGGGTCAGCCCCACTGACAGGCGTGTCTCGCTCCTCGTGCAAGGCGTCTATCCTCTTATAGAAGAGCTGGGTTCAGTTCAAGCCACCAAGTTTGGTCACCTAGGGGCTAAAAGCGTGTACAGATCAGAGAGCAACAACTCCCCCCCCCCCCCCCTCCCTACAGCCACCACAACCGTGTGGCGGTTTCCGAAGTGCCAGTACCAGTTAAGGGGGTACTGGTCGAGGAACTCAAAACCATACACTTTGGGGGAACTTGTAACAGGGCCCCGCATTTGCGTGGAAAAAGGATGTTTGCTAGCTATATTAGTCAGCAATACTTTATTTTTATAGCAAAATTAATCTAATACATCTTTCAATAATAATGTTCATTTGTTGACAGTAAAAGGTTCCCAAACAATCTTAAAACGGTGTCCCTTTGACAAGTGGCTCACGTATTCCCACACTGTGCACGCGGTGAATTTCCTCTCACAACAGTCATAGTGCCGGGAAAAAATATGACACTTTATTATCTGTGACACAGCAGCAGCGTGTGTGGGTTGCTCTATGTGAATAGCTCTGTGTAGGTGGCTCTGTGAGGGTGGCTCTGTGAGGGTGGGTGGCTTTGTGTGTGTGGCTCTGTGTGTGGGTGCAAATGCAATAGGTCTCGCATTTGAGAGAGATTAAGCTATTGCCATTGTAAATAACAATGCTGTTTCTTTAACCCCTCCCCTGCTCATGACGGAGCCATTCCGTCATGAGCCACGGTTGCCGTGTGCTCATAACGGAGTGGTTCCGTCATGCCGCGACCGTTGGCGGCCGCTCCGCCCATGCGGCGCTGTTTCCCCGCCTGTGCGGGGGGACAATGCAACTGGGCGGAGTCATGACGGAACCACTCCGTCATGAGCACAGCTCAACCGTGACTCATGACGGAGTGGCTCCGTCATGAGCACAACGCCACCGCGCTGCCCCCCCCAAACCCCCCAGCGCTGCGGCGGAATTCCCGCCGCAGCGAAGGGGTTAAATGTTTTAAAAACAAAAACATAAACAAAAATAATGTCATGAGCAATGCCAATAGCTCTAACTTTAACAATGCCGAGACCATTGTATTGTAAATGCTTGTTCAGTTATTTACCACTGCATAGAAAAGAAAATTATGAACAGTTTTATTTCCTCTCGAAAATAAGTAACCCAAGAAAAGGTGGAGAGGCTGTGGCGTTACGGCCAGAGAGGAAAGACTTTGGAACTGGGAAAGCAGGTTCGAGTCTCGGCGTCGGCTCAACATCTTGTGATTCTGGGCAAATGACAATCTCTTCGTGCCCAAAAACATGAACGGTACCTTGTGTAATGTAACCAGTGCTTTGAATGGGTCGGTACGGAGTACCGGCACTTTTGTATTTTGAGAGAGAGAGTACCGGCACTTCTCAAGAGAGAGGTAATGATTTAATCAGAGTGTACCGGCACTTCTCAGAAACAAGCAGGTACTCTGTTACAGAGTACCTGCACTTCTATTTTTCCATTTCAATCACTGAATGCAACTAGTGCTCATGTAAAGCGCTCCAATACCGCTTCGCGTTGTATATAAACTGCAACACCAAACAAGCATTTGCAATGCAATCGGTCTTGCCTTTGGGACGTGTAAGTATTTAGCGATGAAGCACATTTTTGCATATTACTGCAACGAGACTGGTTTTGTTTCTGCTTGCCAACTTCTAATAAGGTCTATTAATGACGGCATCACCAGCTGTGATTACGCTACGTGTTGGCCTGGTGATGACATATTAATAATCTATAAAGTCAGGTCTGTTCATGTGATATCAATTTCGGGGATGTCATAATTAATTTGCAGGCTCAGGCTCGACCTAAAGATGAACGCGTCACCGCCCATTCTCAGCAATGAACGGAAGCACACGCCGGCAAAGGAAGGGGTTGGGATGGGGCAGCTATTTCCTGCGACGTCCATTTTTGTTTAACAAACTGTTTTCCCTTAGTGGAGATAAAAACCCTACTGTGTAAATATAAATAAAAAGTGTACGCATTAAAAAGGAATCAATCTTTCTGACAGGAAGAGTACGCTAAACAGAACGCTGACTCAGGCTCGCCCTAACAAAACAGAAAGACCCCGAAGAGAAACTCCAGGAATGTGTGGTATGTGATGAAAACTTGCACAAGAATCATCAGGGACAAAGAAGGGGAAAAAAACACAAGGGCTGAGGGAAGGAGCGTGGGCAGGGATAGGGAGGGACAGTAGGGGCCAGGGGAGGTGACGGCACAGGTATGGGGGAGCAAGAGAGGTGCTGAGCGATAAAATGGGCAGAAAAGGACCCGGGGCAGAATAGAGTTGAGGGATACAGGGGCAGGAAATACCCGCGGATCTATCTGCTGGTGACAGTAGAGAGGTATAAAGAGGGACGCAGCACAGGGGACAGCAGACAGGTGTGAACAGGGACGCGGCACAGGTGACAGCAAAGAGGTATAAACAGGGACTCTGCACAGGAGACAGCAGAGAGTTATAAACAGGGACGCGGCACAGGTGACACCAGACAGGTGTGAACAGGGACTCTGCACAGGTGACACCAAAGAGGTATAAACAGGGACTCTGCACAGGAGACAGCAGAGAGTTATAAACAGGGACGCGGCACAGGTGACACCAGACAGGTGTAAATAGGTGACAGCAGAGAGGTATATAGAGGGACGCAGTACAGGTGACAACAGACAGGTGTAAATAGGTGACAGCAGAGAGGTATATAGAGGGACGCAGCACAGGTGACAGCAGACAGGTGTAAATAGGTGACAGCAGAGAGGTATATAGAGGGACGCAGCACAGGTGACAGCAGACAGGTGTGAATAGGGGGCAGCAGGCAGGTGTGAATAGGTGACAGCAGGCAGGTGTGAATAGGTGACAGAAGACAGGTGTGAATAGGTGATAGCAGGCAGGTGTGAACAGGTGACAGCAGGCAGGTGTGAATAGGGGACAGCAGGCAGGTGTGAATAGGTGACAGCAGGCAGGTGTGAATAGGTGACAGCAGGCAGGTGTGAATAGGTGACAGCAGGCAGGTATGAATAGGTGACAGAAGGCAGGTGTGAATAGGTGACAGAAGATAGGTGTGAATAGGTGACAGCAGGCAGGTGTGAATAGGTGACAGCAGGCAGGTGTGAATAGGGGACAGAAGGCAGGTGTGAATAGGTGACAGCAGGCAGGTGTGAATAGGTGACAGCAGACAGGTGTAAAGCCGGCGCCAGAGGAGGTGGCACCAGATAGGTGTAAGAATGGATACAGGACAGGTGAGAGGAGGGTTCGGAAAGGAAAGATGTTCGGAAGGAAGCAAGACCTATTTAATGTGCCTATAAGTGTGCTTGTGCAAAGCTTACGTGTGAAAATCCTAAGAGGTATTGTAGGACAAAGAGAACGAAGACAACAAGAGCATAAACAAATCAGTGAGAGCTGATAGAATGAAATGGCAGGATAGCCGCCCAGGACACTGATCTCATGTCCGACACCTCCAGTCAGTCCGTGTATCGCGTGGATGGGGGGGGGCTTGATCCACTTAGAGGGCCCTCGTGGTATTATTCCACCTCCCTGGGAGGGCTTCCATTAGTGCACGAGGGGCTGTTTACCTTGTAAAAGTCCACTCTATCATCACATTCGGATCTTCAACTCTGCATTCTATACAGAGAGTGCTCCTATTTTGTTACTGCCTACGCCCATTGGCGGAGACAGAATGAGAGTGCGGAGGGAGGGGTAGAGCGAAGGGGCACAGGAACGAAGGGGCCTCTTACTTGTGGTGTCTGGTCCTTATTCTTTCGTTTCAGGTCGCCTCACTCGTCGTCCTCCGGCTGCCTTTTCTTTTCTTTCACTCGATGACCGTCCGTTCCCTGCCCCTCCTCCGCGGGCCTCTCTGCCTCCAGGGTTCCCCCCGCTTTAGTCTGCGTTCCTCCGTTCTCCTCCTTCCACACTAGTGTTTTCCTGCCCTTTTCCCTTCTCCGGCTTCCCGGATCGCTCGCCCACTTTCGTTTCTTTTCGCCTCTCCCTCGGTTTCGCTCTTGTGCTCTCAGCGCTCCCTTTTCTCGGTTTCCTCTGCCTCTCTTCCGCCTCGGTTTCTCTCCCCCTGTCTGTCTCGCCCTCCCTCTCAGGCAGTCTCTAACTTCGCTGCTGTTTTCAGATTAGGGCCCCCGCCCTCTGACAGGAAAGCGAAACTTGCCGGTCCGCGTGCTGCCGACAGGGACCGGCCCCATGGACTGGGGTGGGGGTGGGTAGAGATGAGCACGTGGCTGTTCAAACGGATGTATTCTGGGACTCAGGCTGGCAGCTAGAGCCACATTTCGGGGGGGGGTTAAAAGATTTCGGCGGGGGAGTGGTTGTAAGAAGGGGTGAAAACACAACAAAAGCCTAATTAACAAGTAAATGGTCTTTTAAAGACCTGTGGAGTACTCGGGTGCGGCTGCAATTAGAGCGTCGCCAGCGGGCGAAGCTCTCTCTGCCGGGCTGACACACACGACGGGGCGGGGCGGGGGCTGAAGCCCGGAGAACCCAATGGGTGTTTCGCGCCTGTCTGGGGGCTGTATCCCACGGTCATCACAGCTGAAGCAATAGGCTTTATTTTTATTTATTTTATTTATTTATTTAATGCGTTTTTATATAGCGCGGACTTTACCCAAAGGTGTCAGAGCGCTTCACAATAGGAGCAGTAATGATACATAAGGAGCAAAAATACAAGTGAGCATGTTACAAAATCAAACGGTAAATTACATGAGGCAATAGTGACAATTGTGCAAGTATCAAGGGCAAACAAAATAAAAAGAGCGATACGTTACAAAAGGAAAAAGTGATGTGTGCAGTTTACAAGAGCATACAAAGTACACGTAGAGGTAAAAAAAAAATTGCAATAAATAGCCGACACTCAGAACACTAAAACAAAAGTTACATTACATGAGGCAGTGGTGGCCCTTGTGCATGTATCAAAAGCAAACAAAACACAAGAGGTAGCAAACGATACGCTACAAAAGGAGAAAGTGACATGTGCATGTTACAAAAGCGATCAAAATACTAGTAAAAGTATAATACTGCAATATATGGCAGACACTCAAAACACAAAAACACACTGGGAAGGCACTAGGCATGGAGAAACGCACAAAACAGCAGTTGTTTTTAATGGAAGCCCAAAGTTTCAAATGAGGGGTCCCTTAAACAAGGGGAGCAACTAGTTATTTGATATTCCCAAAAGGCAGAGAGAAGCAGGCTGTGAAGGGGGGGGGGGGGGGGGGGGGGGGGGGCTTTGGAACACGGCTTATTCAGGTGCCACCCGCCTTCACACTGAAACACCCTAGGGCAGGTCTATTATTCTATCCAACAGCACCCCCTTGCTTAAACTTCTAGGCACTGCATATGATCAGCAAGCTAACTTCTTTTCAAAAAGAAACTGGCTGCAGATCCTAGAGTACGTGCGTGAGCTGCCCTTTCTTTCAAAGTGCCATTCTGCAGGCATCTTGGCATCAGAGTGAGGCACAGCTGGCAATGGCGTGGCTGGTGAGGTGAGGCTGAGGGCAGGGCATGTAGTCTAAGCTGGAAAAGAAAGCCAGCACCCATATCACAAAGGGAGAGGGGAGGAGAGAGCACCCACGTGTTCCTCCTGTACATACATTATCTTACTTACTTAAATAACTTTATTTTGGTCAAAGACCATAAAAGCACAGAATAAAAATACTACAATATACAATTTCAGTGCAAGCAGGCAAAGACTGCCGCCAGTTACATAAAAAATAGTGCAAATTTTGGTTGACCAGAAACGTAATCATTAATTAATTGTAAAAATTCATTACAAAAGAGTTACACAGATATAAATGCTATCAGAATTTCTTTGTAATATACATAGATAATAGGACACCAAGAACCACGTAAATCTAAGGATACTGCAAAATGGACTATGCAGAGAGTCCATCGTTTATATCTACAATGTAAAAAGAGCCTCATTTAACTAATTCATCTCGTGTCAAAAAGACATTATATTCAGCGTGTACATCTTAGGAACAGGAAAAAATTCAGTTTAAAAAATGTCATAAAATAGGATAAAAACACTCAAAGAGTTAAAACCTAGATCCAAATTAGAAATTTACAAAGTATACACAGAGATTCACATGTCACTTTACGAGGCCCCTGCGTAGATACCACATCGAATTTAAAAATCGGGAAACAGCAAAATCTATTGGGGGGTGGGTATCATATTTTAGTATCCTAAAGGCCTCTAAATATAGCTTAAACCCAAGATTGCGGCATATTGGTATTATCCAGCGTTTGCGTGGGAGGGTGTATGCCGGGCAAAAGAATAATACATGTACTTCCGACTCTTCCCTATGGGTACATGCGGGACAGGTCCTCTTATTCCCTAGTGCCCATTTGCTAGTAAGGGCATTTAGAGGGAGGTTCCCCACTCTGAATTGCATGTAGAGTTTCCTGGCCTGCAAAGGATAGATCAAGTCCAGGAACTCTTCTTTCCTATGTTCAGCCTTAACTAGCAAAAACTCGTCAGTCATCGAACCCCCTATGGCACTTCCCTGGATAGCCAGCAAGTTAACCTGTCTATAGAGGAGCACTAGGTCTTGTCTAGATATTGCTCTGCATGATATCTCTGGGGTTAACCAGAGATCCGGCCTACCCAGTGGTCGAAGTGGGGAAAAAAAAGTAGGGGAACTGTGGGCGGAGCCTCAGGGGGCGGGAATATTCCGAGGATTGGGTCAGTGGGCGGAGTCAGGTGTAGCTAGAAAGAGCAAAACATCCCAATTTTTAGTATGTTTGGCATTTCACTGATGAGTTACAGCTTATAATGTTATTTATTGCAACCAATAGATACACGTTTATTTGAGGTTTAATAGATGAGTTATTGACATTAAAATACATTTACAATGTGGGATACGTCTTCAATCACAGAATGTCCCAAATACGCATATAGGTGGAACCATAAGCCATTTGTTTCCGAGCCATGCAGTTTCTTTCATTAGCACTTCTCCTCCCTTTTTCTAACCATTTCTGAACATAACATTTGGCTTTAGATTCGATGACAGGAAGCCCCACGTGTTGGGGAGCACTGTTGATGACATCATTCTGTGCCCCACGGTCAATGCAAAATTGTATTCATGTGTTTTTACATGCTTCACGTAACATGTCATGAAGCCAGCAGTAGATGTCTCTTAGTTTCCTGTTATTGTATCTAGACCTACCACTCTAAAACAACCCAGACCTGTTGGTTTTGCAGATGCTTTTAGCAGTATCAGATGAATGAGATACAACTATTTTATGAGTAGTTTGTGTAATTACCACTCAAGTTAGATAGCAATCAGAATTGCAAATGCATCAATTCTGAAATTATGAGACTCAAACATTGGTAGAGTCAAAAATAGGTAGTGGTCCTCAGATTATTTCAATCAGTTATTTTCTCCCCTACAGGCTACTATCCTCTGCAATCACTATTAGGCACCTTCCTCCTTTGTCTTTCCATGAGCACTGTAGGTGTATAGGAATACCACGCACCAGACACTGCATGAGAGAAGTTCAAACATGAATGGCAAAATATCCTAGTTTGCAAATGTTTTCCACATAATTATAACTCTGCCGTGTTTCATAAGCTGATGGTTTTACCTAAAAATTTGTTTGTATCTCAAATGGATCAAAACAACGTGACTTGTGTTGCTGTGAAGTGGAGGGCCCTTTACAAAGGTTGACTGGTCACGTTCTCAGGGCTGCTATTAATGAGGCGAAAGCTTTGCAGAGACTGTTAGTATGTGTAAAAATTTCAAAATAACAAAGTATCAGAAAATGTACCACATTAAGCTGCAGTCTTTCATTGCTGCATAATTTAGTCAACACTGCAACATAATTTTGCCCTCCATTACTGCGTAATTGCAGCGGCCCAAAAGCAGGCAGCACATGTTAAACATGCTTGCTGCTTGAAGCAAAGAGACACCGTGAAGTTTGAGAACTTAGGGACATATTTACAGGAATGGTGGTGCAACACATCAAGTTACTTTGCTGTGCTGCGTCACAGTGAAAGGGCAGAAATGCACTGTCTTTATCCAATACGGTGCATTCCCGCCCTTTCCAAGTGTGCTGGTGCCGTTTCGTCAGCCTAGCGCCAACGCAGGCACCCTTCCACCATGGTGCAAGGGTACCTCTGTTGCATGCAGCATCGTTTTTGTGCACAAAAGCAAACCTGAGAGGCTTTTTCTTCTTTGTATGAGTGCTGCACATATAGAAAGAGGAAAACAGGGAGAAATAAAGATTTTTCTCCTTGTTGTGCCTCCCTTGGGGAGGCGTAAGATTTTGAATCAGTCCCAGGTTTACAAGTCCTTGTAAATCTGGGAATGCATAAAAAACGTGAGAGTTGAGTGGGAACACCCACTGCAATGCCTCCCTTGTGCAGAGTAAGTCAAAGCAGCAATTTGCGCTGTGTTGCATTACTCCATATTTATGAAACCATTCAAAGCCATGCAAAGTGACTTTGCTTGGCTTCATAAATATGACTTGCAGATTTGTGACGTGCATTTACCACGTTCCGTGGTGCAAGCATGACGCAAGGCCCTTGTAAACATGCCCCTTAGTCTGGTGTGCATGCAAATCCTGCGTTGCCAATCCCTGGTGAGTTGCATTAATACTACTGGAACAAGGCCAATGGAGGCACCTATGTGTGAGGCGGACTGGCCTCAAGGGTCCTGTGCCCTCAGTGACAAAGTCACTGCTGTTCTAGGGTGTGCTGCTTCGTAGGCCTACCCGCAAGACTGTAGGTGAACTTCAGTATGGATTGTGATGGACAGGCCTTCAAGGTTAACCCACACTGGCCACCGGTAGGGTCCACTTGCTGGTGCTTAGAGACCAGGGCTTCTATGGTCTAGTATGGCCTTCTAAGGTCTAGTAGGGGAATGTGCTCCCTCAGGAGAGTGGTCTGGTGGACTGGTCATGAAGCCCGATTCCCCAGTTCCAGATTTGGTAGCTCTGGCCGTAGTGCCACATCCTATCCTCGCTGAGGACCCTTCTGTCCCACTGAGAGACACTTGCACTGCCTTCAGCTACAACCCAATTCTGCCCCATTATAAACACCTGGCTGTGACTCAATTCAAATTACGCACTGCCTGAAAAAAGTAACATCCTGGAAAAAGCAAACACTCATAGGCACAGGAAGATGATGTAAAGCCTGCGAAATAAGCAGGAACGACATGGCTACTTTAGTTTTTACACTCCTTGTTTAGAAATCAATGAGTGTTTTTTGCCTCAAACGTTGAGGACATGAAAACTGTGCTCTTAGTGTACACAGGTGTGCCTTTGGTGTACTCGTGGACAGCAAGGAAGGGCATAAGCAGGGCTCAGAAGATTAAGGGATTCTTGAGGAAAATCTGATCTGACTCACAGAAACCCACAGGGCTCCTCCACATTCATGTCAGCCAGCAAGCTGCTCAAACATCGACATTATGTATTCAAGTGTCCTGCTAACTATACCTTTTGAACTGTCTGGCTTGCTAACTCTCCTACCCACAAAAAACTTGAAAGAGCTCTTGAGGGTAAAAGGCAAAATTATATTTTCATTTGGGAAGTGAAGGATACATCCAACTTTATTTTTTGTGGTGACACAATCGTACATTAGTTAGGCTGTAATGCATTGCTAAAACAAAATCACAAACCTAAGAGGTCCCAAAGGCAAGACCTATTGGTTTTGCCAATGCTTGCTTAGATATCTCATTTGTTAAATGGGGCACTTTTAATTTGGTGCCAGACAGGGCCAAACTGGGAACCCAAAGCAGCCCTGGCAAATTTGTGTCCATCCCCTGCACAGTGTGATGCATGCGAACGCAGCAAGCAAGCCTGATGACTGCAAAAGGGACACGGGGAGAGGGTCTTCTCTCCCCTAGAACATTTTGGAAAAAATTACATAAATGGTGCATTCTACAACACATTGTATTAAACCTAAGAGGTCCCAAAGGCAAGACCTATTGGCTTTGCCAATGCTTGTTTAGATATCTCATTTGCTAAATGGGGCACTTTTAATTTGGTGCCAGACAGGGCCAAACTGGGAACCCAAAGCAGCCCTGGCAAATTTGTGTCCATCCCCTGCACAGTGTGATGCATGCGAACGCAGCAAGCAAGCCTGATGACTGCAAAAGGGACGGGGAGAGGGTGTTCTCTCCCCTAGAAAATTTTGGAAAAAATTACATAAATGGTGCATTCTACAACACATTGTATTATGTATTCCATTGTATTAGCTTTTAGAGAACAGTAAATGATGACCTTACGGTGCACCAGGATACGACAATCTTGTTGGGGCCCTTCAAGGATTCCCTCACTATCACCCTCCAACAGAGCCCCTCATCTCTCCACTGCCCCTCTCTCACATGTATTTAAATTGTTTTATAGTGCCTCTCATACCAGTGAGGGACTTGGAGCACTTTACATCATGCACACATACAGAGACAATTAGTCATACGTGTGTAAATCAATGTTTAGAAAATGTTTACAACACAAAAAGGGCTAGAAGGTGTTAGGATTCACATGCCATCAATTCTGGTTGGCATTTTTTTAAGATCTGGAACACAACCCGAGGGTTCAAAATGTAACACAGTAGTTGGCTTTTCTAATAAGAATGTATTTCTTCCCAAACAAACCAATTTTAGCAGTATTAGGATAATGAATGACTGGGAAAAAAACATAACTTCCAAACCCTCACCATGCAGTTTGCATGCAGCTCTCTGTGACAAAAGCAGTAACTCACTGAGCTTTGCCCATTAAATACAGTTCTGTGATTTCTATGGTACAGGTTCTTTGCAGCAGGCATTTTAACCCTCTGCGCTACAATGGATGGGTCAAAACTGGCAATAGACAATACTCCAATCTCTCTCCAACAGGAAGATCAACCACCAGAGATATAAATTTTGACTCTTTTATTGTTGCCTGAAATCTGCTGGGCTTACAAGGAATCCTGCAGTGATTTTTGCGTTTTTGAGAGTGTGAAGTGAGTCATTGTGCTGGACAGCCCTGCGGGTTTTGTTACTGTAGTCGATTTTGCAGCCTCCAGTAATAAAACCAGATGCCCAGTACACCAGACCGGCCTTGGAGCCAGGGCTTATTTGTTTTCACAGTCAGACCCTGGATGGGGTTCACAAGGGGCTCTGGTGCTCGGGTGTCACAGAAATGGACACCTCGGGCTGCTTTTATGTTATATCCCTAGAAAAGGGTAAACAGTATTTTCAAAAAGACCACATCCCTGAACATGATAGACAGAGAAGCAGTACACATTTTATTAAATATAATACGGAAAACAGCAGATAAGACATTAAACATTTTCCACATTTATTTTTAAAACGCGCCAAGGTTTGAGCACAGTCTGCGATGAATTCCACATGAAGTCCTCTTCCTTTCCGTGTGGTATTGTCAGTCTGGGTGAGCTGGAAAATAAAGGGCAGATGAGGTCAAGGGCGGGGCCGCCAATGCGTCCTAATGTGTCCATTGTATTGGTCACAGTGGGGGCATGTGGGTGGCCTCCTCACTAAATGAGGTGTAAATCACTGCACAGCCGGGCCCATCAGAGGTAGCCGGGTTTTTGTGCCGATTGATTGCTCCTTCAGTGCTCCACGGCTCCTACAGTGTTGCTGGGCAGGTCCCTGCCCACAGATACAGTGGGGAAGGGGGAGGGAGTCCTGGCAACTGCAGAGGCCTTCCTCGCTATGCAGCACACCGGCCTGGATGATCCTTTAGGTTTTTTTTTAACCTCAGAGCATTCCTGCCGTCCCGGGACGCATTTTTGAAATGAAGAAGTAGGGGAACGGACTTTGTTAAATTAAATAAGTAGGGGCACGCCGTGCCCCTCCGTTCCCGCCCACTTCGACCACTGGGCCTACCTAGCTTGGCCAAGAGATCCTTAATATACAACAACCACGGGATCTGGTAATAAGGATCTCCCTCAGCCCGTCTCTGTAGGCGGAAAGTTCTGGGGTCACCCACACCCTGCGCCAAAATGTAATGGGCCTCAGGGCAATTTCTTCATTTATAGGCAGCAAGCCCAGGTCCATACGAAGGGGAACTAAGGGGGTACTGGGTGGGAGACCTACAATCTGTCTCATAAAGTTGTTCTCTGTTTTTGCAAAATTGGCAGCAGACATGTGGCCCCACATTTCAGCCCCATATAAGGCGGCTCCTCTTGCCTGGGCTTTGTATATTTCTAGTGCAGGTGCCACTGACCTATATGTGGTTGACCTATGAAATTTCATTATCCCACTTACCATCTATGTTAATTTGAGGCTGGCCTTGACCATTTGGGGTTCCCATGTAAAATCTTCTGATAGGGTAATACCCAAGTAGTCAAATATCCTCACCCTTTCCAGGGGTATACCATCAAGAGAGGGACTTGGTCGAGTAATTTTTGGGGGGTTGAAGATCATATATTTAGTCTTAGTTAAGTTGATCTCCAAACCCCGCTTAATACAAAACTCGGCAAAACCATCCAAAATGCGTTGGCTGCCGGATGGAGTTTTAGACAGCAGCAGGGAGTCATCCGCAAACATTAGTGCGGGAATCTTCCCCAAACGCAATTTCGGGGCGTCATTATCCTTGATGTTGTTAAGATGGTCGATGAGTCCATTGATATAGAGGCAAAATAGGGTTGGGGCAAGAACACATCCCTGACGTACCCCCTTTTTAACAGGGAAGCGCGCAGATAATTTCCCATGTTTCCCACTTCTTACTTGCGCGTAGGTCCCTGTGTGTAACCTCACCAGGACTTTAAGGAGATAGGGCGGAATCCCTAGGTCGTTTAAGACTTCCCAGAGTTTCCCCCTGGGAACCAAGTCAAAAGCCGACTTTAAATCGACAAAAATAAGATAGAGGCTGCCACCCTCCATCTTAGCTGTTTACATTATCACAAAAAGCAGGGTGCCAGTATCACGGATACACAGACAAGACACTATCCTGTGTGCTAGAGGGGGTCTTACCCGTAACAATTACATAGAAAAAGGGTTGAAAGTCACATGAGGGAAGCCATCCTTAATGGAAGATGTCGTCTCACACACATATTAGTGTCAAGCTTCATCACAGATATCCTCTACCCACCCTGGTAAGATGGTACTACCAGGGCAGACTCAGACCTCCACGAAGACTCGGCGGCAGGAGAGAGTTCTTATATAAAACTTACCAGATAGAAACAGGATCCAGATACTCTAAAAATACCTCAAAGTTCCTCGGTTGTCACCTTTATTCATGAGTACTTTGGGTATAGTTAAAATCAGGTCGCTCTGCAGGTATATTGAGCTCAATGGTTCAAACCCGTCTGGTAATCACCATCATGTTTCTGCCCATTCGAAAGCCTAACTGGTCTGGGGCATTCTTCAGGGCTGCAGGATCCCTATCTTAGATTGACCACTGGGCTTGTGCAGATATATGCGTTAGTGAGGAAATATTGTCACCCAGCCTATTACCTAAGGTGAATCCTACCTGATAACCATTAAAAAAATTAATGTAGTAGACCTAAATAGAACAAAGAAACAAAAGAACGATGGTAAACAGTGGTCAGATGGAGTCATTAATACATTTGCTCCTCCAGCCTGCATCTTGGTACAAGATTCACTTTTTGTGTACATTTTTTAAATGTTTTATTTACATAAAGTGAGCTTCCGCATTGCTAACAACGGGTGAGCAAACATCACCACACTCATGTGTGTCACACAAAAAGGGAGAGAAAGTGGTCTCCTGGCAAAACAGGGACCCTCCGCAGGAGGGGAATACATCTCGAGAAGAGATGCCAAGTACGAGCAGGACTTAGAAAAAAGAGAGAAAAGAGAAAATTAGGATATAGTTATCAATCTGAGCGAACGGACATTGAGCCAGACAGAGAAAACTGTCCTTAACAAAGGCCTTGGCTATGTACCCACACCAAAAATGGATTTGTTCAAATTGACACAGGAAGCAATGGATTTTTTTTTACAAAAGTTGCGGCTTAGGGCTTTCTTCCATGATCATCCTCCCTCCACTCATGAAGAAAACACATGCTTACGACAGTAATCCAGCTTTATCCCACCAACATCCATGATGCCACCAGAAGTCCTGGCCTTTGAAAAAGCTATACACTTAGGACAGGATGGGCTAGGAAGAGCCACACAACAGGATTTCACAATACCAGTAATGCTGAACTAGAAGCTATAAAAACACTGGCGGATGACAAAACAATTGTGATAAAACCAGCAGATAAAGGGGGAGCAATTGTAATCCTCCCTAAGGAAATCTATAGACAGGAATGTTTACGTCTGCTAAGTGACAATCGTCACTATAAACTACTAACAAAGAATCCCACTAATGACGTACAGGGGGAGATTTCCTTCCTTGTCAATAAAGGCTTTGACAATGGATGGCTCACCAAACATGAATGTGATTTCCTGATACAAAAATAACCCAAGGTCCCTTACTTTTACATCTTGCCTAAGGTACAAAAAACAAAAATCCTCCACCAGGTCGACTGATTGTATCAGGCATAGGATCATGCCTCGAACCACTGTCGCAATTCTGCGAGATACTTTTTCTTCCACTGGTGAGGAAGATGCTTACCTTGCTTCAGGATAATAAGGATGTCCTCAACTTGACAAAAGACCTCCCCTTTGACAAGACCTGAGAAATACTGATTTCTCTGGATATTGAGTCACTTTACACCAACATTACACAAGAAGGAACTTTAGGGGTGGTTAACAAGATCTTTGTAGAAACTGACTGGCAGTCAATCACACCTCCTGAATTTGTTATCGACATGGCCCATCTAGCCCTCACTCGGAATTTTTTTTGAATTTGATGGTGATTTCTACCTTCAGGTACATGGAACCTCGATGGGAAGCACCTTCGCTCCCAGTCTAGCCTGCCTGTATGTACATGCGTTCGAAATAGACACTATCCAACATGATGACAACCCCTACCGTTATAAGATAAGACTCTGGAAATGGTACATTGATGATGTCATTTTGATCTGTACAGGGACAAAAAATAATGCCCTACTTTTTGGTGAATGGTTAAACTCACAGAACCCCTTCCTACGCTTTACCCTCACGGTAGGAGGAAGTGAAATCTCCTTCTAGACCTACTGATCAAAGAAAAGGATGGCGAACTAACCAGCGAAGTCTTTTACAAACCAACTGACCGGAGCAATCTCCTGTGGTTTGAAAGCTATCACCCATGTGGCCTTAGAGAAAATCTGCCAGTGGGTCCATTTCTGCGCCTCAGACGCAACTGCTCCAACACGAATGACTATCACTGACATGCAAAAAAACTTTCAAAGAAACTAGCTGCTAAACATTACCCAACCACACTCATTAAAAAAGCAAACAAACAAGCCCGGAACAACAAAAGAGACTAACTCCTTTTGCCTAAAGAGAAGAAAACCAGTGACAAACTGATTTGCGTCTCGACGTATGGGACTGTATCTAATAAGTTCCAAAACAAGATTAACAAGAACTGTGGTATCCTCGTATCAGGCCCAGAAAATGAAAAAGTCAATGTTTTCCTTTTGAAGAGCTAGGAACATAAAGGATATGCTAGTCCATACTAGACTAAAACAGAAGAATAGGGGTAACAATCAATCCACATTGTGGGACATCCTCACGCCCACTGGGCATACCTCTTGTGGTGGGTGCAGTGTTTGCCCTTTCACTAAGAAAGCAAAAGAACTTGACCTGGGTCTACATGGCAACTGAAATTCCTCAATAACTGCAACACTACAAACGTGGTATATATGTATGACAACCAGAAAAGTACGGATTAGGATCTCCGAACACCGTAGCACCATCAGAAGGATGCCACTAAACTCACTTGGTTCGTCCTGGAAAAACTGAACCCCTACCCTCTAGACATGACAATGGCCCCTTTGACCTTTGAACATAGATGTGTGCATAGATTAAAAACAGACACATTTGGATTGAATGGTGACATACCATGGGCTAGTCTCTCAACAAAATGAATCTGACACACGTATGTCACACACCATTATCATGGTCTGCCTAAGTACTCCCAGAATCCTGCCAACTTGAAATGACCAATACATGAAAGCTTAATGCAACAATTTGAAACTTGATCTGTTTTAACACTCATGGTTCACCCAGTACCTTTGTAATACAGTTTTCTGATAATGATACATTTATAGGAGCTTTAGTGTATTATCATATTTTGATTTTCTTTACTTTTTTTTTGACAACTCAAAAGCACGAGATATGACTCAATTCATTTTGTCTGTCTGAAAATAATCGCCCACTGGTGCATTTTATGCAGTCCTAATATAACCCAAAACAAAAACCTCTGTCTTCCTGCTATGGTATCTAGACCACAGAACAAGCAGGAAGGGAAGCGAAATACCCATCCCATCACCACCTACTATACAGTGCATTCCATGCCTCCGTATGCACACGCAGCAACTTCCGGTAGTTTGGGAAACTACTAAACGTGACCTTGCGCCCCAGTCTCCCCATACCAGCGGCATGGAGAGGGAACGCCTAGGTCTACCAGAGTGATGGTCCTTTTGACGTAGTAAGGAGAATGGGGGATTGGAGCTTTGGGCATTATCCACCCGCTCCCTCTCCGGTAACACGCATTACCGACACACATTTAACCTTTGCGTTGGCCGCCCTGGATATTTGGCGGCAGCGTGTAGAGAAGAATATTTACTTTGCTCCTCTGTCATAGTGAGTGTATGTATGTGTGGAGATGATCTTCTACTAGTATGTGGTTTGTCAGGAATTTTGTGGGTCGATGGCGAATTACTACTTCTATGTGGGATTCAAGATAAGATATCATTATACTAGTATACTGCAATAGGATTCCAGCATGGAACAATTACGCGTAACTATTACATGACTCAACAACATTCCTGTAGTGATGTAAATGATGATCAAGATCCATGTAGTTCATGAAGTATATTTATTTAAAGTAAGATGATACAAGGATAAAAGTGGATTAATTAAGTAAAGTACATGAAATATTAAAACCACACCAGTAGCAGGATGGTGACAGCTCAGCCCTAACTCGCAACTGAAATCCCAGAGCTATCAGCATTCTATTACATCATCAGGATGACAACATTCTACATGGCTAGGCAGGAGACTATGGGGAAGGAAGTATGAATGAAGACACTACACATCTTCCCCTTTTACAATATCAACGATAAACATAAGGCTTAAACAATGCAGTAAGAAGAAGACAATATAGAGAAGAATAAGAAAAACACTTAAAGAAAGGAACAACAAGAAACGAACATCAAGAATGAGAATAGGAGACAGCAATAAAAGCATAAGGTGGAACAGGTATACAACACATGAACAAAAACTAGAAAACATGAAAGAAACAATGCTAGGGTGCACTGAGTAGGACAAGAACAAAGCCAGATGAAAAAAGGAAGACAGGACATCTTCTCCTTCAACGACAATATAGGAAAGAGAAAGAGGAAAACACAACGAAGAATGCACAGAAGGACGTAAGGTAACATGTATAAAAAAACGTTCAAGATACAGCAAGGCACACCAGTTGGCCATACTGGAATGGATGCATGAATCAAAGAACGCTGAGCGTTGAAAAGAAAACAGAACAAATAAAAACAAAAAAATTACTCGAACAGGAGAACATAAAAGATCTCCAACACAAGAGTGAGAAGAAGGGTGAAGGTAAAGAGGCGCGTGCCCCGTTTCACTCGTGTCAAATTTGAAAACATGTGTCGTTTTTTTAAAACTGCCTATAATGGCGCAGCAATAATACAAAAGTCAATAGCAGCCAAATGTATTGTAAAATGACAAGCTGAATAAAAAACTTCGCCCCTCCACATGGCCAGAGGGACCGGGGGTCCTTTCTCTCCCAACCACAGTTCAAAACATTAAAATAGAATTCTTTAACACGTGGTGGAAGAGAAGGACTTCTGTTTCCAAGGTTGAAGTAGATAACTGAAGGTCTGTTTCAGAAAGAGGCCCAAATATAAAGAAGTGAGAAACGAGTAATAGTGAAAAAAGTGAAACGTGGTAATTTATGAAGATAATAAAAGAAGTAAGAAAAGAGTAAAAGTGAAAAAATGAAAAGTGGTAAATTATGAAGCACGGTTTTAAACACATAAGGATAAGAGAAAGAATGGAAGAAATGAAAACAAAGAGGAAGGAGAATGAGAAAGACAACAGAATTATCTCTTTAGATGACAAGAGAGAACACAGCTTCTCCTTAAAAGACAAAAGAGAAGGAGATGGTAAGAAGGTAGACACCGAACACCATGTTGAAAGTAAAGCAAAGTACACCAATTGGCCAGATTGGTAAAATTGTGAACCAACAAACGAAGAAGTGAAAGGTATAACTACGCAAAGAAAAATACATGAAGAAAGGAAATGCTGCACAAGAGAAAACAAATAGAATCTCCAATAAAATTAAGAAGAAAGGTGAAAATGAACAGGAGCACGAACAGAGGAAAACCTCCATTACCAGACAGAATAATTAATTATGAATGAAACGTGAAAATCTGGCATAAGGGCAAGTAGAAGTAAACTGCGCTTTGAAGAAATACACTTCAAAGGTAATAGGAAGGGAACATGTATTCTTCTTAAACAGGCAGTCAGGAACTGGTTAGCAGAACGTTTCATCTGGGACTAGCACTCATAAGGAATGGGGCGACCGTCTGAATGGTCACTGGTGGGGTTCTGATGTTGGGGTGCCAGTATGCTTGTGAATAATAATTGAATAAAATTGACATTTTTTACCTTGTAGTTTCCTGGTCTTGACAGTTTTATAAGTTGTAGGCTGAAGTGAAGTACGCCCAGATCGTCGCCAAATTGTAGTGAAGGTTAATGCATCAAGGTATTCAGTCCGAGTGGTAGCTTATAAGATTTATTCAAGGTAAGTACATTAGAAGAAGAAGAACTTAATGAAACTCAATGAACCCCACCAGGAGCAGGTTCCTACCCGCTCAGCCTCAGATCTCAACTGACTTCAGGGAGTCAGGGAACATTCTAATGCATCACAAGATGTGAACATTCTACAAGGACAAGTCAGAGGCACAGAAGGATGCAGGGAAGACACTACAATTCCTCTATTTCATAATGACCACGTAATAATGAGACTCCTATGCTGACCATTTCGGCATGGCACCATTACGCCGAACGTCTTAAGGACGCAACATCTTTACCCTAATGTTTTATTACTACTTAGTATTGATACCGTCATGTTCCACCCCTTTTTGAATCTCTGCACGGTTTCTCTTGATATTGTGCGAGTCTATATCTTAGGACAGGCCACCCTACCAGAGTCCTCTTTATAATACCCTTCTCCCATTTCACAATGCCTTCGGGTGACTGTAATTTGACGATAATCAATGTTTTCTCTCGAGATGTTAATTCTAACTATTCCCATCCCCTTTTCTCCCCTTGTTCTGTACGAAACACCTAGAGTGTGACTATAAAATATGTCACTCCATCCTTGACCAATGTAGTGGTATCCCCTAAAGTTTAGGGTAAGATGGTTATCAGTATTTGTTGTACATATGTTATTTAACAGTACATAATGCCCAATGGGTAGTTTACCAAAAAGGTCTATTTTGTGTGTATCATGTTTCGGCATATAAAGCTAATAGCTTATGCTATTTTACAATGTTTAAATCACATGTGATAATATGGTTATATTTCACCAGAAGCGACGCCTAGCAGTATTGTGTCACTTTCTCTCCCTTTTTGTTGGACACTCACACGTGTGGTGATGTTTGCTCACCCGGTGTGAGCAATGGGGAAGCTCACTTTATGTAAATAAAACATAAAAAAACATTACACAAAAAGTACCAAGATGCAGGCTACAGGAGCAAATGTATTAATTACACCATCTGACCAGTGTTTACCATCTTCTTCCATTAAGGATGGCTTCTCTCATGTGACTTTCAACCCTCTCCCTATGTAATTGTTACGGGTAAGACCCCCTCTAACACACAAGACGTTGTCTTGTCTGTGTGTCGTGATACTGGCACCCTGTTTTTTGTGATAATTAAAGAAAGCCAGCAACCTGCCTGCCCTTTTTAAAAGCCTCTTCCTCTGCAGCGCCACAAGCAGGTAACGTCACAGAGGCAGATGAGGGGGGTGGGGGGGGAGGTGCAGGTGAGCAGACGAGACACTGATTGTCAATGCATGCCCCTGTGTTGCTTTTCCCAACTAATGCGGCCCCAGGAATCACACCAGGCAGAAATGGCACTGAATTTGTGACTGCTGTTTTCCACGGGGGCCACACGGAAAGGCCTGGCAGGCTGCAAGTGGGTGGCAGGCTATACTTTGAGTACTGCAGTTTTAGAACAAGCAGCAAAGCGGGAGGGGGTTGGGGCACGGAACAGGTGCACTGTGAAAACTGCGCCTGACATTTGATCTTGGTTTTTGAATGCTCAGAAAATGTGACTAGATAGGAACAATGATTTACAGCCCTGTTTACAACGGCACTCAGAACAAGTGAAACACAAGCGCTCCTGTCGAGGATCTTAAGCAAAGAAAAATTAAGTTCCTAAAATGGTCATTAATTGGGAGCAGTGGATAGATAATAGTAATTATTCCATGCTCTCAGGGAGGGCTAAACGCTGGAAAAGGCGTGATGCATGCATGCCATGGAAAAATGGGTGAAAGAATTGAAGCGTGACGATGGAGCCAGCAAATGGGAAGCCTAGGGCGTGCTAAAGACCGCAAAGTATATACAACATGTGTCATTCGAACCAGCGCATGCGCTGTCTAGAGCCAAGACCTAAAAGAAATATTAACAGAAGACAACAGGGCTGAATTCTAAAACTCATCAAGGACTGGTAAAGCAAGAATTTCAGCTTTGGCACTCACGCAGGCATAAAAAAGGTGTGGCTCTGGTCATGCCAATTTTTTTCTGCATGCCTGGCATTTTAAATGTGTCACTAGAAGCAATACAATTAACAGTGCTCTGTCTCGACTTGTTCTAATTAATGTGATCCTCACATTATATCCTGGAGGTACTTGAACCCCATAAAAGACGCAGTTTTATATGTAGAAACCCATGTTAGAGAGGCTCTGCTACAATAAAAATGTGCTCACTAACAGGCCCAACCACTTTGCAGCCTGCACTATGCTAAATACCCAATATAAATAATATAGAAAAAAGAAGAGGAGAACGTGTAAGAAATGTCACAAATCCTAGTTTATTACACAATAATACAAGTTGGACAGCCCAGTCGCACAAACGAAGGTCTGTGGATTTGAGGAGAGCAAGTGAAGCGGCAGCCACTGGCCCCAATGACTTCTCCTTCTGGTGCACTGGGCTGGTAAATTCCCAGATTTTCTCCAGTTGATCTTTCCCTTGACAGGTAATGCGTTAACCCTAGAGTCCTGGATCAGTGACTTCCTAATTTTTGTCACACGGGCCGGCGAGTTTCACAGTGAAGCAAGTGAGGTAAGAACAGATGGAGGGAACTCTGGGGGGTCAACGGGATCGAGAAAACCTTCCAGGCTGATCACACATGAGCAGAGGGGAGGTGGTGATGGGACCACCACCCAGGCTAAAGACCAGAGGTCAGTGATCTAGAGCCTCCCTCCAAGATCAGGTGATGGTACCTCAGGTCACTGTGATTAAACATTAAGAGAATATCCACTTCATTTAACAAGCATTGGCTAGGGCTGGGGTCTCCTACCTTTTTTTAAAATAAGAGTTACTTATGTTCAATGAAAATCATCCTAAGCTACTAATATTATTAGTACTGTAGTGTCCTAATAGTGACCACATAAGACAAGATTACTGTGGTAAAGGAAGACGCAGGGCCCAGCTGTATAAGTAGGATGCTTCTTTATTGTAGCTTGGTTCTAGGGTAGATGAGTAGGTGAAGATAGAAGGTACAGATGCAGCCCCACCAGGAGCAGGCTCCAAGCAGCTCAGCCTGAGTTGACCAACTGACACTGTAAGCACAGAGAGACACCCAGGCATTCCATGATGCCATGGTACATTCTACAGAGCTATTCAGTGGAGAAGTAATTTACTACACATCCTCCTTCCTTAGGGAACGACAGCAGAAATAAAGAGAAAGATAAGCAAAATACCTCAAATATAACATTAACATGAAAGTACAACAATGAGATGCACATATCTAATAGTGTATTACATGAGGTATCAGAAATACCACTAGCATGAGCAGATATGTAATAAGATGCAGAAATAACTGAATACCTTAAAATTGCAAATAACATTACTACTACACACCCCCTCCCCCTCCCTTAGGGAAGCATGGCTTAGATGAATAAAAACCAATGCAACAAAGAAGGGTGGTCACCCCCACAACCTCCCCATACACGGGTACACCACAGGGTAGGCACCCTGGTAAACAAAGGTGGGTGTAGACACTGACCCTTAGGAGAAAAACAACATCCCTAATAAAAGGTACAACAGGGGTAAGATACACTCCAGATAACCAGAAGAGTGCAACCTCCACAAAAAAAAAAATAAACCAGAGAGAAAAATGCTCTGGAAAGAAACGACAGTTCCCCTGATTAGGATAGAAGGCATGCTGACACTGAAAACTAGGATAAAGGTCCGTTAAGGTAATGGAAGAGGTCTAAATACTCGAGAGAAGCTTCTCACTCAAAGTCCTACGAACATGAAACCCTTGGCCATGAGTTCCAAGCAGGTGGACTTCGACCGGAGCATAGTGTCAACATGAAAAGATGCCCCATGGGCAGTAACCCTAGGAACTGACCAAACAACCTCCACCAAAAATAGGAAACAACGCAGCGTACTAACCCTGGAAAATAACACAACCTCCCCTAAATAGGATACACCACAGAGTACTCACCCTGGAAAACAAAAACTACAACCTCCCCTAAATAGGATACACCACAGGGTACTAACCCTGGAAAACTGAAAACTAAATTAGAGGCATTGACTACCCCCGCAACCTCCCCAAAGAAATACCCTGGAAAAGAACACAACCTCCCCTAATAAGGGTACACCACAGGGAAAAATGCCCTGGAAAATTTGCACAACCTCCTAGAGAACACTATGGAAAATTGAATACAAAAATTAGAGGCATTGAAAAAATAGAGAACACTATGGAAAATTAAAAACAAAAATTAGAGGCATTGACTAACCCCACAACCTCCCCAAAGAAACGGGTACACTCTACGTACGAAGACTAAATCGGGACACACACCGTCCAAAGGTACACTACACATGTGAGCTGTACGTAACGCTCACTGTCTCACAACACACTAGAAAAAAAAACTGAATTGGAGCACAGAAAACTGACTACCCACAAACAACACAACCTCCCCTAAGTAGGGTAAACCTAGAAGGGTACACTGCAGGGTGCTCACCCTGGGAACTGATATGGGGCATTGACTACCCACAATCAACACAACCTCCCCTAAGTAGGGTAAACCTAGAAGGGTACACCGCAGGGTACTCACCCTGGAAACTGATATGGGGCATTGACTAACCACAAACAATACAACCTCCCCTAAGTAGGGTAAACCTAGAAGGGTACACCGCAGGGTACTCACTCTGGAAAATTTCACAACCTCCCCTAAGTAGGGTACACCACAGGGTATTTGCACTGGAAAACCACACAACCTCCCCTAATTAGGGTACACAGAGGGTAAGCGAGTAAATGTCACCCTAAAGAAAGAAAAAAAAACGAGTTGAGGCACTGACCGCCTAGAAACAGCTAAGCATTAACTGCCCACTGAAGAGGCTATGTTATAAACTGAGTGCCCCCACAAAAGAAAGGTACACACCAATACAGAACATGCATTATCAGTATAGGCATTATAAACAAGGAGAGATTGTTCAGCTCCAGTGAGCGGTCTGTTACCCGAGGTTTCTACACACAACTCCATTCAGTTGCCAGAATCCAATGCAGACCCAAGAGTTCCATTTCCTCTTGAACCAATGTACCTCGTCCTTCAATTGCCGTACAGGCCGTTCACCACTGGAAGAAACTGTGGGACTCACATTGCAGGCCAAATTGGACCAGAAGACCAACACAAACTCCTTTTGCTGAAATATTGTTGCTGTAATCGCCAGGGAAAAACCAGCGCAACGAACATCGCTGGCGTACTGAGGGCTTGCATAAACATATAGTGTGAGCCAGGACCAAACACAAAATGGCGGCACGCTTCTAGACGCCGCGCCGGGTGGCTCAGGGCGCGTTACTGCATGCTTTACAGGTACTACAGTCCTGGGAACTCTTCGAGATTTCCAAGTGCAGTACCACATGTGATGTTAGGACCCCCCCCCGGTACTGGTTCTGTGACCATTGTCCATTGCCGGTTCTGTGACCTTTTGTCCCCTCTGCTACTGGTTCTGGGACCTTTGCCCCTCACGATACTGGTTGTCCCCTCCTGGTTCTGGGACATTTGACCATTGCCGGTTCTGGGACTCTCTGTCCTGGTTCTCCATCACTGTACTGGGACGTTTGTCCCTTCCATACTCTGGTTCTGGGACCTTTGTTCCCTCCTGCTTCTGGTTTGGCTCTCAGTAGCCATTTCCTCGTTTTAGTCATCTTAAAGTAGCTTCTATATTTGCTAATCGCCAGCTCTCTATATATCAACGCTGCAGCCAATATATTTTAGATGGCTATTAACCTGCACCAAGTCTCTTTATTTCCCTGTCTGTGCCTAGAAGAGACCTGCTTACTTAGTGCTTTTGTGTTATCCTTGGCGTCAATCAGTTGCTTCGTGGCTTCACTATAGCTGTAAACTGACCAAGAATTGTTGCCAGACTTTTAGGGCTACAACTATGTTTGTCACAACTCTCCCTGGATTCGATTGGTTATAGGAGGTCTTGGAGGATAATCATGCATTCTGCCAGTATAAATGTGATTCTCATGGCAGTGATTGAGAAATATCTCATCATGCGGACAGAACTGAATGAGATCCCTTCAAGTTCGGCACCCAAATCAAATGTGTAGACTTGACTGAACAGGCAACACATCAACAGCACTACAGCAGTCACCTTTTCAATACCTCATACCCTGTGCTTGATCTGGAGGCTTTTCTGCGCTATTTCAAAAAAATAACACACAGTCAATGTTCAGACTTGGAGCAGGAAGGCCCAGTTAAAACAAATCAATAAATACTTGAGATTAAACTTCCAAACGTTGGTACGCTTGAAATGTGCATACTCCAGATGACTTTAGCAGCTGATAACACCGATGCGTGCGCCTAAACATGAAGATGCCCGATAATCGTCTTACTTGGATCGCGTTACATTAACAAACATTCCTGTACGGAAATTGCTCACCCCAAGATGGCCGCTGGACATTACGCGATGACGTGAGACAATCACCGCACTGCTGACTTGTGTTTTTTTTTTAATGATTCTATATGTGATGAGAGACACTGCTCGATGACAACTCCGCTTCCTAGCAACGCTTGGAGCTTGAAGGAGTGGCGCAGGAGGGAAGAAATATACGTAGACAAGTAACTGACTCACAGTTTCGAAGTGACGTCAGGAGTGCCTCGTATGTAATTACTGATCCTTCACCTTTTTGTATAAAAATGCCAAACACGTTCAAAGAGAACCAGGGCTCGATGCTTGCCCCCGATCAACACGTCTCAGGAGCACGTCTTTAGAGTGCTTGACGTACACACGGGGCCTGATCTCTTGACGTTCACACCGGGGCCCGATCTTTGCCACCAATAAACTCCTTTAATGATGATAATGGTCACTATCAAACAGGATTTATTAGCGTCAGGTTCATAATTTCGCTCTAACTTGCCAATTTCATTGTGTGGCAAACAGTTTAAATAATGCATGCAGGGATAAATAAGCTTTTACAAGTAACCGACTCACGATTCAGACGAGTCACGTCAGAAATGTGTTTATTTTTCCTGGCAGCAGTGTATTTGCGACTGGTACCTGCGATTGTTTTCTTTTTCCGGTGTTCCTCTAGTTTATCATGTTTCTGGAAACAGACAACACACAGTCTCACCCAAGATGCCGCTCCTCATGCAAAGAATCACTCGGCCAGTTCCTCTGGCAAAGTTCCTCAAGGCCGTTTGAAGTTGTCACGGTCTCCGTTAAAGCACTACCTTAAATACACATATAAAAGGTGCTCGCTGTGAAGAGAGTCACATGAAGATTTTTTTTTTTAAATACACTGCTGCTCTCAGCTAATGAAGCTGTTGAAATGTACATTCAGACTTTGATGAAGACGCTGTTTAAATACATTGCCAGACACTGCTAGAAACTAATTCCACCACCAGGTAGATCGGTAATTCACTGAGGAAGCAGGCAAAACTTGCTGTCAGACCACGACAGACTTCTAGGTGACAGCAGGCTCCTCAGTAATGCGAAGACAAACGCCCAAGCTGCAGGCTGTCCGGATGGTACAGGACACTGGTGGGGCTGACCAGGGCGTCTTGTGAGTTTCAATAGACTTTTTGAAAGTCTTTGATGTCCTTGGTTCCTTGTCCTTCTGTTCCTTAATTGTCCTTACTCCTTACTCCATGCGTAGGTTCAAGATCGTCACCAAATTGTGGTAAAGGAAGACGCAGGGTCCAGATGTATAAATAGGATACTTCTTTATTGTAGCTTGGTTCTAGGGTAGATGAGTAGGAGAAGATAGAAGGTACAGATGCAGCCCCACCAGGAGCAGGCTCCTAGCAGCTCAGCCTGAGTTGACCAACTGACACTGTAAGCACAGAGAGACACCCAGGCATTCCATGATGTCATGGTACATTATACAGAGCTATTCAGTGGAGAAGTCATTTACTACAATTACATAACTAGTCACCCTATGCAAGATTAGCACCAGTGATAACCTCAGGTCATTACGCAGGATTGCCAGCAGTAACACAAAGAAATAATTTATTGATTTGGAATGCCTTTAAATCGGTAATATAGATAGTCATAACTGCAACGCCCCTGGGACCAAGGTAATAATATCATTAATAAGTCTCCCCAACAACAAACTTTTTATCACTCAAATATCATCTTTAAATATATTTTGGAAAAACAACATTTTTTTTCTCTAAACATCAGCATAGGAGTTCTAAAAATACACATTTTTGTCTCGAATACACTCTTTACAATTTTAGTATACAAATATTAATTTGGAAAAGCAAAAGCTTCTAACTTAGTTCATTGGGCTGCGCCTAGGAGAGCTACTTACAGGTAGCTGGAGAGCAACCGGTAACTCATTAGCTACTAGTTGTAGAAGCCTGGCCTAAGGCTTGTCTGGTGATGGCCGCCAGCCTTCTGACTTTGTCAATACTTGATTTGTTTTGTCATGACTCTTGCAAAACGTTATTCCCGGGGAAGCTGGTGGGCCCATGTCAATCAAAAAAATCATATGGGCTAAAAGCAAAAATAACTTTTGGTTTAAAAAAAGCACACAATGCCATAGTAGACTTTGGTACTGAAAGGAACTACATTGGTGGTAGATGTGCTCCTTGTAAAAGAGCAAAAAGCAGTCACTCACCGTGAGGCCAGCCAATAAATGAAGTGGGCTGATTTCTCCATGCTGTATAGTGTAATAGACCTAGCAAGCATTGGCAAAGCCAGAACATGCAAACACAGCCATGCACAGATGTTTTCCCATTCAATAACCACTAAGGCCAGTCCTACTAGCTTTGCCAGTGCTTGGTAGTGGTTTTAGAGGCTCTATTGGTGTTATTGGTGGTGTAGTTTTAGTGGTGGGGAGTGATTGGTGGTGGTATTAGTTTAGCAGTGTTGATCTTGTAGGTGGTGGTATTGTAGTGGCGGTATTAGAGACGGTGGTGGTATTGGTGATGTATGTTGTATTTCTATAGCGCAACTCTAGCCAAAAGGCAGCAGAGAGCTGTGCAGGGTCACAAACAAGCATGAGGTCAACAAGTGATAGGAGAGACAGCTGATATGTAGATTCTTAATGCACTGCATAGTGTTCTTTAAAGTGGAGCGGATGTGCAGAGAACTACGAGATGGTGAGCTTATCTGCAAGGTAGGCAGGATGCTGGTTGGGATGGTATTGTAAATGATGCAGCTGATTTTGAAGATGGAACTTTATTGGCTCCTCTTGTCAGCCTTGGCCATCAGGACAGGGGTGCTGGTTGTGATCACATTTCTTTAGGCCCTGGATGAGACGTGCTGCTTGTCATTAAGGAGTGCCAGTGTGGCGTCTGGGAAGCCAGGAAGGGGGAGTTACCACCATCCAGAGGACAAGGCCTGAAATCACTTTCTGGAGGAAACAGCTCCTCTTTTTTTAGAAGAGAGCTGGCACCAGACCGTCTTTGTGTTTTTTGGCAATATGTTCCTAAAGGGTTAGGGTGGTATTCAGGGTGAATGCATATGACCTGACATTCAGTGAAAGTTGGGGGTCAAAGCCATCAAGGTTCATGTCACTGGCCAGGTTTGTACAGTTTCTTTTTTGTTCTAACAAGAATTCAGTCCTGGCTTGGTTTGGTTGAGCTTCAGGTAGGCGCTGGACATCTAGGACTGAATGCTGTGCAGGCATCGTGTGGTGCATTGAATGTCCGGAGAAGAGGCTGCTTTTATTTATCATTGATATATTGGTAAATCTTGATAATGTTAGTTGTCAGTAGAGCACCAAGTGACTCAGTCAGTCAAAGAACTCTATTCGGTCATTATGACCATCAAAGTGCAAAAGTACAAAGTAGTGGATTTGCCAACACATACAATGCCTTATTATGTTCTACAAACAAGGTTAACTAACAGTTAAAACCATAGCATTGTCGTTAAAGAGAATGTAATAGATTTAAAATTTGGGCGTCGGATGGGAGTGTATCAAATAAAAGGCTCACACTCAATGAGGCCCAACGGAATTAACATAAAAGTTCAAAGACATATGCTATAAAAAACATTGTTAAAACCGTGGGACTAATATGTTATGAGCACATTGACCATATTCCAGCTAAGTCGCTACATCAAAAAGAGCAGCTAGGTTTACAGAGAATTGATTGATGAAGAACTTTATACATATAGGATAAGATCGAGACAGAAGTATACTCGGTAAAATGCTCTCCGGGATGGAACCTCGCGGAGAAGTAGAAAAGACAAAAGTGCAGGTGCATATTGTGTAGGGGTACCATATTACATGCATATTAAAAAGACCAGTGCCGACACTACTTTCAGTATGAATCTCCTAACACCATTAAAAGAAAAAAAGAAGGTTCAAATGAGACGGACTAGGAATACATAGCAAGACAGATCGGCAACATTGCCTTAAACCAGAGAGGCCAAAGAGTTTTATGCTTATAATTCTTGTGACACAATCACAATACCATAGATGTAAGTCTGAATGCTATTAGTATGTGTAGCTCTGGTTATGGTTAAGAACTAATGGGGACAGGTATCTAATTAGAAAGCTACAGAAAATGGTTTAACCATTCTTCAATCTGAGCCTTCTGATGAACCACATTTTCCCCAGGAACTTGGCTACTGCGCAAGCTATTAGTGGCCTGAAGTCTGTTTTCAAAATACGTAGCACCTCTTGGTGGTATCGAGTCCCCATCTGCCTACAGATGGGGACTAACCATTTGAGCCTCTGGATTTTGTACAGCGGACAAGCAAAAGAAAACGTGTTTGATCGTCTCATGGGCCTCTGGACAGTGAGGGCAGCAACGTAGTGAGTCAGCAGCTCCTAGTTGCCAGGTCACTGTGAATGTTTTCAGAGAGAGGGCACCAAATCTAAATTGAATGTATAACTTTCTATCATTCGGGATGGTGATGACCTCCATATACTGCTCGTACATACTTAATAGCTTGGATTCTAAGAATTCTGATGTAAGACGGCTGCATGTTGATGTGACATTTCTCTGATCACCCAATTCCAGTAGCAGGTCTTGACACAGTCTCTGCTAGGGAGTAAGCTAATGTCAGGCTCAGCCCACAGATTCCCCAGGCCTACCACAGAGAGTGGCGTCTGGATGTTACTGAACCATCCAATTTTTTTTAAACGGTCTAGGACAAAAACTTCATCAAGGGCGGCCACATAGTGGATAAGCTCAGGTGTTTTTTTCAATCGTAACCAAAAGAGAAGGGGACAAAGTCTTGCTTTGTCCACTATAGTGGGTCTGCCCATGTCAAACCTTAGGTAAAGAAGCGTGGTACTCTGGGGGAGAGAGCAGAGCGACCTCAGAAATGTATTTTCTGTACAGAGAAGACCCTCTAAGTTGTCGAACCCCCAAAGTTCAGCCCCATAAAGAGCTGAATCACCACTTTCTGGTCCTAAATCTGAAGCAACACTGCTATCAGCCTTGTTTGCGAGGCCCTATGTTCCTTTATTAACACACCTGTGGTTTTCCTCTGCTGAAGGATTCGTTTTGAGATATGATGTTTCCAGGACATTTTCTCTTCAAGGGTTACACCCAAATAATCAAAGGTGTTCACTCTCTCCAGATGGCCCCCCCAGCAGAAATTTGCCCTTGAACGATTTGTGGGGATTTATCAGCATGAGCTTGATCATCGAGGTGTTGACCTCCAGTCTTCAGAAGGCCATGAAATTGTCGAGTAGCAGCTGGAGGCCTCTTGGAATTTTTGAGACCAGTAAGGTGTCATCTACAAACAGTAAAGTTGTTATTTTTACTCCCCCCATTGTGGGGGCGTCTGCGTGGACCTGTGCTAGGTACTTCACCACCCCGTTTACAAACAGCGAAAATAGGGTGGGGGCTAGGACACACCCCTCTAGCAACTTTAATTGGGTCTGACAGCTGCTCTCGGTCCCCCCATCGCACCCTTGCGTAGCTGTCCTAATTTAACTGAGTTAGAAGCGCCAGGATGTCATGTGGGAGGCCAAGATTGCGTAGAACCTGCCATGGTGTAGGCCTGGGTATGAGATCCAATGCTGACTTTAAATCGATAAAGGCAGTGTAAAGACTGCCCTGTTCTATTGACACTGTCTTCCAAGCCAACAAGGTAAATCAGAATACTTGATCGATGGTGCTGACTTTCTTCCTGATCCCCGCTTGGAAGGGGGATAGTATGTTGTTTTCCTCCATCCAATCAGTGATTTTATAAAGTAGAGCATGGGAGAAGACCTTCTGCACACCATCAATTAAGCTGGTTGGCCTATAGTTGGAGGGTAGTGAGCGATCCCCCTTCTTAAATACAGGGATGACCTTGGCTCCTTTCCATGACAGAGGTATTGGAGGCCCAGCAGCAATTCCGTTTGCTAGTATCAGGATGTAGTTAGACCAGTTTGGGATGTCGTACAGGAAAACATCTCTAGGTATGCCATTAAGGCCAGAGGCTTTGTTTTTAACTATGCTGCGAATACTTTGCATTATCTCACCTTGGGAAAATAGGTTGCTGAAGGACTCGACCCTATTATGTTCCACAAGGCCCGCCTTCGGGGTCAATCACTTCCAATCCTGTGTAGACTGCTGTAAAGTGTTCAAACCAGACACCTTCAGTGATGTTGTTTGTTGGTGGTTTGAATTTCCCAGCATCACCCCTCGTAACTACCAACCTGAACTGCTGGGAGTCTTTCCTTTGGCAGGCATCGCGAATTTGGAGCCAGCGATTCTCGGTCCACTCCTTTTTTGCTCCGCCTGCGCTAACTTGTAAAGCTTCCTGGCCAGTCGTATCTCTTCTACATGGTTTGTTTTTATTGCAGCTGCCAGCTCAAGCCGCAATTTCTTACATTTCGGATTAAACCAGGAAAATGGAGAGTTGTCAGATGTCTTCTTACGATGTGACTTCGGGAGGCTGAGGTGAGACGCTAGCTCAATAAACAAGTGACTCCATTTAGATGTTGAAGATGATAGGGGATAGTATCGAATCCTGTGGGACTCTCCAGGCAAGAGGGATGTTTTGGGACCTGGAGGTGCCCATGTGAACAGACTGCTGTTACCTGGAAAGGTAGGAGAAGAACCAATGCTCGACATTGCTCGTAAATTCCATTCAAGTCTCCAGGGTGCGTATGTGGCTGGATGGTTGACTGTCAAAGGCGGCCGAGACGTCCTGCAACATCAGGAGGCAAATTCATCTGCGGTTAGGAGGGCATGGTCTGTGATGTGTTAAGTAGCAGTCGCCATGCTTCAACTTGATCTGACGCCAGACCAGCAGTCATGCAGAAGAAGGTTTAGATTCATGTGATCTTGTAGTTCAACATATACTGTTGTTTTAATTTTCTAGTCAATGAACTATACATGAGTGATGAACCCCAGGCTAGTGAGGTAATCAGGGTTTAGTGTAGGTTTATTTAGGAAGAGCGGAATTGACACTGTTGAGAGAGCATCCCCAGAGAGAGTTTTGATGAAGAGCGAGGGTAGGACATGGTGGTGGTGTTGACTGTCGTATTGGTATAGGTGGCATTTTGGAATTGGTGGTATGCTACTGGCAGATTTAGTGGTGGTGTAGGATTGCAGGTGGTTTATTGGTGGTGGCGGAATGTCATTGGTGATGTTATTGATATTGGTAGTGTGTGGTGTGGCAAGGTATTTGTGGTGGAGGTGGTATTGGTGGGGGTTGTGTAGGTGGTAATATTGTTGATGGAGGTTTTGGTGGTGATAATTGTGGCAATACTGATTATGGTGACATTGGTATTAATGGTGATGGTATTCACATTGAGGGTGTGGCTGGTGAGGAGATTGGCAATGGCATTGCAAGTACAAGACAGAATAATTGCAAGCACTCCAGAGAAGGGGTAATGTTGGAACAGGAATATCCCTTGTATTGTATATAAGGAGGTTGCCCTGCCCCAAGTACCCAACTGCAAGTATATGCGGTATTCTGACTCCTAATGTGGTCCTAATTTAAGCGTGAGCACAAGTTCTAGACCAGTCGCTGATTATGCACAGTGCTGAACCTGTACAGTGACATGGAGGGGCCCACTATGCGTGCCGTCATAATGGACAAGTCGCAATTGTCGCAGTCTAGATTTTCTGATAGTAAGGCATTCATGGGGGAGGTGCTACATGACATTAGTGCAGGACAAGCAGAGACAGGGGAGAGACAATGCAAGTCCTGGGCAGGGACTAAGGGTTCAAATGTAAGTTCTTCAACAGGGTACTCAACCCCCAGCTACAGGTGGTAACTGGAAGCACCCACAGGCTCCCGCAGCACACAGGATGGGTTCAGGGACGAAGCAGTGTTACCCTCAATGACAGCATGTTGTTTCCACCATCTTCCTCCATGTTGATATGCAGCATGTTTCCTCACCTTGAGCAGCTGTCTGGGATTCCACCTGATGAGCTGAAGCCCAGCTTCTTAAGTCAGACGGACAAATTCCTTTCATGGCTAATCCATCACAGAGACACTTTCTCAAATCCAACTCTTTTCCCAGTCTGGGAGAATGGCAATCAAACAGTCCTGGATTCCACTCCTTGATCTCGGCTTCCTCAGTGGCTGCCTTGTCAGAAGAAGAGAAAATGCAACTGGCCGATGAGGTCAGACTTTTATCATTCCCTAATTGACAGGTTGATCCAATCAGGAGGTCTGCTACTTTTGAAACCTGAGTGCCCCTCCAATTCTGGGGAATATTTCCTGCACGTTCACTGCATGATCAGTGCGTGAGTAAAGCCTGCTGCCCTCCTTTCTAGATTTTGGGACCAGTCTTACCAATTCCCCAGAGAGGAATTTTAATTAACTCGAGATGAGGAGGCCCTGACAATCACCCAGCAGAAGGGAGGGATTGTCCCTGCAGTAGGACTCAGATAAAAGCATGGTGCCTACCCCAACCCACCAAGCCTCCACAAGGAATAAGGAGGGGCAAGAGGGAGCTGGAGTGTCCAGCAGAACAGATACCAGGTTGGCTTATATTAAACACAGTGGGCCTGATTCACAAAGGTAAACTGAGATGAAAGTCTAACTTTACGACTTTCAGTATTCACAAAGGGCATTTACTAGTAGTAAAGTTAGAGTTAGGGGTCTACGACGTCTTTCATTCCTTCCTTGAAGTTGAGTCGGGTGTCTTCGGGGTTCTTCGTGAGAGAGAGGATGAGCTGGGTGTCATCGGCGTAGGATATTATACTGAGCCCGTACTGTCTGACGATGGCGGCGAGGGGGGCCATGTAGATGTTGAAGAGCGTGGGGCTGAGTGAAGATCCTTGGGGTACTCCGCAGTTGATCTCTGTGGGTTCGGAGAGGAAGGGTTGGAGTCTGATCCTTTGGGTTCTGCCGGCAAGAAAGGAGCGAATCCATTCGAGAGCGATTCCCAGTATGCTGTCATTGTGACGTCTGGCTGCAAGAGTACAAGAGTGCAGTGGCAGTGAGGTTTAGCAGAATGAGGGCCGTGGTGTGGCCCTGTTCGAGTAGCACGCGGATGTCGTCGGTGGCGGCAAGGAGGGAGATCTCGGTACTGTGGTTACTGCGAAACCCGGGCTGGGAGGAGTTGAGGATGGCGTTCTCTTTTATGAAGGTGGTCAGCTGGGCGTTGACAAATTGTTTGCTGCGAAGGGAAGGAGAGAGATGGGTCGGTAGTTTTTCAGGTCCGTGGGGTCAGCCGAGGGTTTCTTGAGGAGGGGCTTGACCTCTGCCCACTTCCAATCGTCAGGTAAAATGCAGGATTCGAAGGAGGCATTGATGGTGCGGCATAGTTTGGGTGCTATGGTGGTGGCGGCCACATCACAGATGTGACAAAGACAAAAAGAACCCAGGTAAATGAGACTGCACAAACTTAACCAGGAAGAGAGCTGGTAGGCAGACCCCCAGAGGGTACAGGCATCTCGAGTATAGATTAATGCTGCCACCACTGTCAGTCTGCCACAGCCTGATGCGTAGGGCAGACAACACTCTTTAAAAGAGGGGTGCACTATGCACGCCCCGTTGACCTCAGAGCCAAGCTACAGGGGCTCAATGCATGTAAACAGGGAGACCCTCAGTGGAGGTAGGGATCAAAAAACTTATTGCAACTTTCTAGTGATTTGCCAGGAGATCAACATAGGCCAGAGAAGCACGCTCACCAGTGCCATGCAGAAGACTTCCCATCCTAACATGCACGTTTTAGGTCTGGTTACAGACTGCTTAAGCTGCAGCAGCACTCATGTGATTAAAAAGAAAAGCTATAAGAACTAAATCAGATCTCCTGGTCTGTATTTCTTGCAAAGAAACAATTGCGCACTTCATTCCTTTGTGCCCATTATAAGTTTCTGACACTGTTAAACCTGCTTCTTTGTAATTATGCATCCAGAGATTTTGCCTTATACTTTTGCAAACTGACCAATGATTTAAGCCTATTCATAGTTGTTAGAATCCGGGGTCTCTGGTTGGCGCAGGTATGCACTTGCGACAAGCAGGGACCCTTTCCTCTAAGTCAGGGCAAAGGATTACTCCTGAAAAATAACCCCTGCTCACCCTCTAGGTAACGTGACGCGAGCAGTCAGGCTAAATCCCAGAGTACATAAGGTTAAGCATTTATGGTATCCCACACCAATCACCAACCCACCACACAGAGACACCAGACTTGTATTTTGTAAAAATAAAAGCTCTTTATATAAAAGACTCTTCAGGCGGGCTTCATAAATACAGTTCTCCTCTTCAAAAGGGGGTTCCAGTTACTTATCTCAATGTTCTATGAGGCCACAGTTCTTAAAAGGCAATTTTAGCAGTATTCCTGACTTCTTGGGGTCTGTGCACACCGTAGCGCTGAAGGTACGCTTCGTACCGGCGTTAGTACGCATCGTACCTGCTTCGGTGCGCCTCGTACACCTCCAGTACGGCTCTTTGCGTCGTTGTACGCGTCGTACACCAACAGTACGGGTCTTTGTTCGCCTCACGCTTCCCGCGTGAGCAAACGGCTATATCTTCAACCGGTACGGACCGTACAGGCGCAGGGACGTGCCGTACGAGCTTGGTACGAACCGCGCAAAGCCTCACGCTTCCCGCGTGAGTAGCGTAGCGGTACGACAGCGCAGTACGGACTGTACAAAGGAAAGTACGCGTCGTACGGGGGCGCTTGGGCTCACAGTACCTTATTTCTTGGGGGCAAAGTTCGTGGCGGCCTCAGCAGTCTTTTGGAGGGCGTCCCGCGTCGCGTTGCAGTCCCGTTTGATCAGTGGACGGCGATGCTTCGTGGGGTGCTTTCAGACGTCACGGCACACCTCGAAGTGGGAAGCAGGAGGGGCGGCTCGGGGGTGACTTTCAGCGCGCAGCGCTGTCGGCATCGGCCAGGATCGGCGAACCAGTTCGTCGTCGGTCCTCGCAGTGGTCTCTACGGCCTGGGGTCGCAGAGGCTCGGCGCTTGGAGCCGGACAGTCTCTCCTTACGTTGCGAGCTCCGGCTCGAGGGGGCAGCAGTTTACTTTGCTCAGGCCAGGTAGGGCAGGCCTTCACGGTGCTCACAGCAGCACAGTCGATCAGAGGTCACGTTGCTCAGCGAGATGGGGGCACACAGGTTCCCTGGGGTCAGCGTTAGCAATCCACCCACAGCAGCTTCTTCTCTTCCAGGGGAGGGTAGCGCCCACTGTTCCTGGGGCGCAGTTCAGGGGGCAAGTTCACAAGCACAAGTTGAATTCAAAGTCTTTCTCAGTCTTTTCTTCCTCTCCTTCCAGCAGCAAGGCACTCACCACAGGCCAGTCTCTCAGGCTTAGAGACAGTACTCCTCCATGCAGCTTTCCCAGGTCCTTCTCTTCGGGCAGAGGTTCTTCTTGGCATAAACAGGATCTGATTTCTTAGGAGCAGGGCTCCTTCTTTTATACACAGTTTATTTTGTTCTTTGTCGCCAGGGGGCCTGTGCCTGGCTCAGTCCGGTTTTGGAGCACTTTGTTGTGGTGACTCTGCTCTTTCCTTTCAGTGCACAGGGCAGAGACATCAGCCGCTCCACAGGGGGCGGAGCCAGCATAGTGGTGGCAGAGCACAGGTCTATTCAGAGTCAAGGTGTACTCCTCCCACACATCCTGGTGTAATCTCTCTACCCACCACCTGGCAGCCAGCCTGTCTCCTGGAATTCCCCAGCCCTGCCCCTCACTGAAACTAGGCAGCACACACACACACAAAGCAGAGGCGGACTGAATTGGCTAAGCAAGTAAATACTAACTTTCTAAATGTAGTATTTACAAACACAGGATATTAAAATAAACTTTACTAAAAGAAGTATTTTATTATTCTGAGTTCAGGCATACTAAACTTTACTTTCTACCATGCTCTCTGAGTCCGCTGGGATTATAGAGTGTAATAATTCCAGCAGCCCATTCTGGCCCCTGGAGAGCAGGTAGCCTTCAATAGTGAAAAACGAAAATGGCTGTAATTCACTATTAGGACATGCCACACACATCAGGGCATGTCCTACCTTATGCCTACAATGCACCCTGCCCTTGGGCCTACCAGAGGGGTGACTAATATGTAGTTAAGGGAAGGTTTAGGGACTGGCAGTAGGTGCACTTGCGCAGTCAGCATGACAGTACCAGACTGCACGCAGGTTCTGCATTGGCAGACCCTAGACACATTTTACTAGGCCGCTTCTGTGGGTGGCACAACCAGTGCTGCAAGCCCACCAGCAGCATTTGAATTTACAAGCCCTGGCACTCCTGGTGCACTTTACAAGGGGCTGATAGTAAACCAAATAAGCCAAACATGGAAACCAATGAACATCAACATTTTACCATAGGGAGAGCATATGCACCTTAGCACTGATCAGCAGTGGCAAGGTGCCCAGAGTTATAAAACAGCCAACAACAGGTCAGAAAAAAATACAGGAGGAAGGCAAAAAGTTTAGGGATGACCCTGCAAAAAGGTCCAAGTCCAACAATAGTGTTTTCAAAACACCCAGGTGGAGCATGAGAAAGAAAATGAACTATCAAATCATCGGTGTTACCATGTGTACCCAAAACAGGGATGCTTGTATCATACAGAGCTTATTCCAAAATTGTGCCGGGTGTTTAGTGATGCCACTGACAGGATTCAGGAACAATTGCACTACTTGTAGAAACTGTGACATTGTAAACAGTATTTGTATGAGAAGTCTAAAACTCACCATCATCACGGCCTCCCTCATTCAAGACAGGCCAGACCATCTCACTCCAGAAGACACCTATACTAGAGCCTGACAACCGTCCCAACTGCCAGCCAGCCATCCTTTGTCTACCCTTCCATGGCATAATCATCAAAAAAAAGCAGTCTATGCACAACTTCAAAATCACATCAACACCAACCAGCTCATGCTCAACCATCAATCTGAATTCCGATTACACTGCAGCATGGAGACGTCTACATTATAAACCATAGATGATGGCCCTCCTAGCCACAGATAAAAATGACGTCTACCTCCTAATACTAGTCAGTTACTTTTGATACTGTTGACCATCCCAGCTTTATCCACACCCTGAAGCCTCAGATTAAATTCAAGGGAAACATCATTTACTGCTTCTCCTCCTACCTTTCCAACCAACACAAAATGTCAACAAAGCTCCTCAAAGTTCCAGATTATATTGATCGCCTGCAGAGTTCTCTAGAATTCCACCCTATCCTCTGCCATCATCAGCCTCCACATGAAGCCTATTGGGGCTCTACTCATGGACGGGAGCATCGAAATTCATCAATACACTGTTCTCCTCTGCTTCAGACATCCAGTGCCTCCAACACTACTTGCTCTTCATCCAGACCTAGATGTCAAGGACTTACCTGAAGCTTGACCCAACCAAAACAGAATTCCTATTGTTTACCAGGAACAACAAACAACAACTAGTCCAAAAATAGCTCAACCACATGAACCTGGAAGGAATCCAATCCAGTGGCAAGTCTCTCTGATTCACCCTGGACACTGATCTCACCCTCAAAACACGCGGCCATGAAAACCAAGACGGTCTGGTGCCAGTGTTACTAAAGAAAGTGAAAACATTCACCTCCGAAACCAACTTTAGAACTGCAGTTGAAGTCATTATACTTCACATCTGGAAGTATAATGACTTGACCCTACTCCATGGGTTTCCAGACTCCACACTGGCAACCCTAGCGGTCTCCCTACGTTGGGTAGCATATCTAATAAAGGGCTTGAAGAAATATGAACACATCATCACCAAGCTGATGAAACTTCACTGGCTGCCCTTGCCAGTCTGAACCATATTCAAAAGCAAGTGCATCATCTACAAAGGCATCACAACCAGGAACACCATCCTACTAGAGATGAAGACATGCAAAAAAGAAAAAACAAGGCCACAGACTTTCTCCATCTATGGATCTAGAGCCTGGAACAACATCCCCATATTCACCAGGCCTGCCTCGACCTCGTTCCAGTTTAGGAAAAAGTTGAAGATGCACCTTTTGAAATAACACTACATCATGGTGGAATAACCATCCACTCTCGCTCTTAGAAATCAGATATTACTCAAATCACACACTGCCGGTTCGTTGCCTTGGACCTGTAAAGTGCTCTGCTGGGTTTGCACCGCACAAATACCACATGCAGACATACACACAGAACTCTGAAGTTAAGTGCATTAACCACCACAGCTAGCTAGCCATCAGGCTTGGTGGATAAACACAGAACTTTGGAACCAGTGCTTTAACTCCCAATCTATCTGAAAGTAAGTCAGACCATCAGTTTTGTAAAACAATTGTAAGCCTCATGGAGGGTCATTTGGAGCAGCACAACTAAATAACTCTACCCAAGATATAATCACATGATACTATCACCTTGACATCTGCATGGTCCCCTCACCTCTTGTAGAGGGCCAGTGTACACGGGCACTCCATGTTCAAAGAGAAGGAGGATAAACTTTCACCAGCCGACACCTAGCGTTGCCCCCAGGTCAATTGTTTACAGCGATGGCCAGTATTTGTAAACCCAGGCCAAGGTTAAAATAGTAAACCCATCTTAATGCTATATTTTGATCCCTTTTGCAATACAAGTTTCAACAAACATTGGCAAAGTCAATAGGTCTCGTCTTTGGGAACTATTTGCTTTGTCAATGGTTTTTAGCTTTGCTGTACAGCATTCCTAATATTGTGCAGCATTTCTAATACTGTGCAGCATGGCTAAGTTAGTAAAAAGGCAATGGCATCATGTATGCGTACATCAAACACACACACACTTAAACACACAGGAGCACAAACACACAGGCATAGAGAGACACAGGTAGAGACGCACAACTAAAAAATACCGGCCAGGAAACCTGTAACCCACAAATTATTCTTTTTACTGCATAATTATAATCAAAGGTAAAACTTCCTTGTAGCTATTCAGACCGAACTGTTCAATTTTGTGTTTTTACTCTTATCAGCGACTAGTGCATCCAACAAATAACACAGAATATTTTTGTCTCCCGCTTTATCTAGATAGGTTTTGTTTTACAAATGCGTGACGTGCTAATGTGACATTTCACATGTTCTTGTGGGGTGTCCGTTGAGTATAGATACACTATTGAATGTCGTCCGATCCATTAGACAACATCCTGCCACTGAATTTGTAAGCGTTTCTTATTTTCCAACGGATATAAAGGTGTCTGAGTTGAGGGGGTGTATGCTTGGCGGTGCTCGAGCAGAAGCAGCCACAGAAAGGGAGGGTCCAGGATGTGGGGGGCAGAGATGGTTTATGGAGAAGGGACCCTGACAGAGATGAACAGACATAGGGGAAAAAGAAGAAAACAAGCAGCAAGCGGGAGGGGTTGGGGCACAGAACAGGCGCCCTCGGACCACGTCTGACATCTGATCTTGGTCTTTGACCGCACAGAAAATGAAACAAGATAAGAGCAGGAAACAAAGACAAGTGTAACAGTAACTGTTAATTAAACTTTGACTTGAAATGGAAAATGTGTTTTCTAAAACGCAATCTTGTCGTAATCTCCTATTTGTGTTGAACATTGTTCACTGCATGCAACCGAAAGACACTGCATGCACAAACCCGTTAAGGTACTGTTGGGTATGCTCATGCAGAAAATTTGTACATTTCAATTGTGTGGAAACCATATGTACACAAAACATAAGCTGGTGTGTAAACAAATTCTCTAAGGCACAGTGCTTTTATATGTACATATGCCTCCCATCCTTGGCTCCGTATATTTTTGCTTTGGTGGAAGCGGGCCGCTAAAAACAATTCAGGCAATTGAACTGAAAATATTGTTGCAACAAATATTTAGCTTCTTCCCCCGATGGGGCAAGGAGGTGGGCTCACATTCACTGACAACAAATAAGCTGTTCTGCTGGTGAGAAAACAGATCAAGGCATCAGGAATCAATATAATAACCAACGTGAGAAGGCTGTTACTGTGCAGAAATGCTTGCGGGCCGTAATGAATGGCCCCGGCCCTGGCTTTGATCCCGGGCAGTTGTTAGTTCATTCTGTCAGTATTGGCATTCAAGCACCGCTACATGTTGTCAATCTTCATCTGTTTTTAAACAGTCCTCATGCACCAATGCTGATTAACGGCTGTGAGATGAAGGAGAAACAACACAGACATGCGCACAAGAGACCAAAGAGAGTGTTTCATCAAGACTGCGAAAGCAACAAGATTTACAGGCCTGTTTTGAATCGCACTCAAAATTGAAAGGCAGAGGGAGAAGCTGTTCGAAAAGAAAGCCTTCCCATGCCAAGCAAACGAAAGAAGAATATAGTAGCAGGAACAAGCCTAAATGCACACAAGTAGGAGGGTACAAGTAATAGGGTGCTGCTCTGTTTGAGTGAACTACCAACGAAAAGGAGGGACAAATAGGAAACATTACCACTTGGAAGCAAGGATTTTTAAAGGACACTGAAATAAACAATGAAAAGCAATGGGCAGGCTATAAGCCCACAAAGTATAAACAACATGTCTTGAAAGACAGTGCAAGCGCTGTGTAGGCTCGACCTGAAAAGGAAATTGAAGAAATCATTTCAGATCCTTTCCTGAATGGTTACTAAGGCAAACAGAAGCATTGTTGTCAGGTTAGCCTAGAATACAGCAGACTGTCGCCAAATGTGTATGTAGGTACCCAAACTTTCCAACTCACCCGCATTTGGAGGGTGCTAACAAGTAAAATACCTCCCTCAGACTTGAATGGGTTCACCCATCATGAGCACTTACCCTTTGTAAAATATTTTAATTTCCATTGATTTCAACAAGCGTGCCCCCAGAACCTATCAATCTCACCTTCCTTGGAGACCCAGAGGTTGATATGTGTACCAGCTCCTGGCCATTTCCGGATATGCAAGCATGAAGAAATCACTGTTTTTATCTCTGAGAAAGGAGACAATCCTGCCAACATGTGACAGCTCAGTATATAAAACGGAGACACATTCCTAGCTTCCCACCGATGCATTATAAGCAGTAAGACTGAATACGCAGAATTTCAAAGCAAAATAATTGTTCTTTCCTTGAGTGAAGGTTTATTGTCTACAGGTGGTATTTTGAAGTCTGTGGCACAGTGTATGTTTGAGGTTCACATTTGGTTGGGTGACCTGGTTTGCCACGACAGTCTCGAGTTTTTGTGGGCTGTCCCAACAAACACCCAAAAATTATGTTCTGGTTTTCAAAGAGGGTAAACTGAGTACATATGGAGAAAAGCCTTCATGTAAATATATAACAATGCTGGGTTCGTTCATAAAGAAGCAATTTTAAGTAGGACACATAATTCTGAGTGCAAACGTTTTATTTAATATTCCATGTTTTGCCCATTCTCTTTATTGGTTTTTAGGTTGAGCGTTCGAGGGCCTCATGTATATACTTTAGCATATACTTTTATGTGTATGTATTTTGTGGGATCTGGAGATCAGCCCTAGGACTTGTCTGCTTCGGCGTAGGGACTTTTTGTCTGTTCAACTGCCTCTATTTAACTGTCTTAATCGAAAACGACCAGCAGAGGTCAGTAAAATAGCAGAATCACTGTAGCATTCTCTAGATTCCAGTCCATAGAAATTGTCTTCCATGAGCACCCGTAGACAATATTATTTTTTCCAAATCTTGTATTTTCAGCGATATGACCACCGAAGGCCCTGATTTTATATTAAAAACAGACCTTTGGACTATACCATTTCCCACTGAAAGGCAATATTTCTCTCCATGTGTTCCCATACCTGGCGTTTTGTGCTTACTTTCCCTCCATGTTAAAGAACAGTCGATGTTTCAGCACCCAGGCTAATGTGCTGCATAACTTAACACATAAAAGGTCCCAAAGGCGAGACCGATTGCATTGCAAATGCTTGTAAGTCATCCTGTACCACACAATAGTATTGCATTGTAGGTGCGTTTGATTTGCACTAACTGTATTGTCTTATGACTTGTCTCATGGTTTTTTGTTTTTCAAAATCCAGTAACCAATATTGTCGGTTTTCGAAACCCCTTCCAAGTTCAAAGTTATTCAAAAATAAGTCCAACATAAACCCAACGCAAACCAGTAGTGGCTTAAATGCAGCTCAAACTTGTAACTCTCACATAATGCAAACAGAACCTTCAGGAAAAAAAATTAAGCATGCATTTAATTATACATATGTAGGTCTCACACAGCTTTAAATTCTAATTGCGATTTAAATATTACAACTGGAAATGTAGAAAAGGAAAAGTGATCACACATGAAATGATGGGAGTTGGATGTTCTTCTATGACGGGTCACAAATAAGTTATTCTGGAAATTGTTTATTCATACTATTGGGACGCACATATGGCATGCCTGCATCAGGCCTCCCAAATGCATCATGGTAAATGTAGTAGAGCAGTGTGCTCAATCACGTCACTATTCACTGACAGGCTCAAGTTCAGGCTGGGACTGGCAAGAGGGGCACACATCCTTCTAGGCAGGCCCTGGCAAGTTCGGTATTTGAGATGGTCTTCTGGGGCTGGCACAGGCAAGGGTAGCACGCTACCACCTGGGACAAGTATTGGCAAGTTCGGTTTTGTGAAGGTGTTCCTCTGGCCCTAGCACTGGCAAGAGAGGAATGCCATCCTTATGTGGCTGACCGTGGCAATGCTTACTGTGCATACTGCTTGCATGAGGGAATATTTACCTGTCGTGCCAGAGCAGCGTCTCCACTCTTCAACTGGGGCCTATCTCCCGATATGATCCCTAGAAGGGCAAAGAGAATTGAGGTCGATGGTGGAGAAAGAGATGAAAGACCAAATGAAGAAGCAACAATAAGGAGGAAAGAAAGACTAGGCAGCGAAAGGTTAAATGTATAAAACAGAAAGTGAGAAGCTTGCATCCTGACAACAGGAGGAATGACACAGGACCAACAGGTACAGCAAAGTAGGACCCAAAAGCTACTTCAAAACAAGCATTTGCAATGCAATCGGTCTCGCATTTGGGAAAGTTAGAGCAATTGGTGCTGTAAATGATAATGTTTTTTACCTACGTTTTTTTGTCTGCAGTGATTATTTAGAAAACGAGAGTTAGAGCTATTGGTGTTGTAAATGTAAATATTTTTTACTTATGTGTTGTGGAGTGGATGTATGTGGTATGCAGTGGAATTATGTGCATAGTAACTATGTGGTGTGTAGTGTATTGAAATTGTGTGGAGTGGGATTGTGTGTCATGGAGAGTAATTATGTGGTATGGTATTTTGTGTTGTGGAGTGTTATGTAGTGGAGTTTAATTATGTTGCGTGCTGTTGAATTTTGTATTGTGATGTAGAATTATGTGGTGTGGGTTGTATGTATGTGGTGTGGTATGTAATTGTGTTGTTGATTTGTATTATGTGGTTTCTTGTTGAATTATGTGGCGTGGGGGGAGCCCCTCCTTGCCGGTGTCAGCTAGGGGGAGCGAGACCACAACCCCTAGCCTTCCTTGCAGCTTTCCACGCCGCTGACGTCACTGCAACCAGCCAGCGTGCCAGGAGGCGCTTAAAAACAGCTTGGGGCTCCTGCAGCACAGGACAGGCACGGGCATGCCCGGGCCACGCCCAGGCCAAGAGCGGGACCATCTGCGCCCGTCTGCGTCCGGATGAGGCTGGGCTGATGCCCACCCTCTTTAGTCCTGCCTCTTGCTACATGAACTCTGGTGCGGGCTGTTGAAGGGGAAACACCAAAAGCAACCAAAAGAGATAGAAGATAAGACGGGTCTGTGTACAAACTCCTTTTTAGGTCGAGGACTGTCCGGTCTGCCGAAGGCAAAACCGGAAGTCGGAGATTTAATGTTTTGGAGAAGAGGGGCTTGCACCCGCCCCTCTTCTCCATTGGCTGGCCTCTTGAATGCTGGCCAGCCATTGGAGAAGAGCTTCGTCACTCCGAACAGGCCCCGTCTTTTTCGGATTCGGGGCGTGTTTTTTTCAACTTTTCTGATTATCTCCTCCAGCCAATGGCAAGAGGAGAACACGCCCCCGAATCCGAAAGCTCCGCTGCCTTTCTCCGAGGCATTTCTGCTTCGCCTCGGAGAAAGGCAGTGGTGTGCTTGTTAACACTACGGGCCGTGCCATCGTGAGGTGACTCGCAGACAAAGTGCAGAGGAACCATAAGCCTACCTTCAGGTGCTCCTACTTCAGTTTAACACGCCTGGTGCATTTGCAGTAGCTGATTCTCCGTGTATATGTTTGTTGGTGTAAAGAGTGATGTCACGTCCGTGTGCTCTACGCATGAGCTCGGAGCTTGTTTCTCCGTCACTGTAGCGCCTCATCTCGTGTTTCTCATCTTATGTCGGCGAGAGAAGTCCGCGGGCACTGCTGAACCAAGAAGTGGTTATTCTCGGTGTACCGCCCATATTAATATCTCTCCCACGGTCTCCTTGTAAAGACTTTTCCTACGGAAACCCCCAATTAAATGCCCCTCTCAGTGTTTTACCCGCGGGCCGTGTGCCTGCTTATGTACACTGACTTCCCCCCTCGGGCTGTGTGCCTGTACTCTGACTTATCTTGCAGTGCTTAATTTGTAAAACTATGAGTGTTTCTGGTCTAAATGTCGTGGCGCAGAATACTAAACGACATCGTCTGAACCCCCCTCCCCCCACCAGGCCTCTTTAATTCATCCCCAGACCCTCCCTGCCATTATGTTTCTCTTGTTGGTCCTGCTTTCCCCGTCTGTGACGGGTTTTCTCTCTCTCTCTTCCTTCCTGTCTCCGCTTTTGTTACCGATAAATGTCTGATGCAGTAAACCAGGTGTTAGAACCCTTAAGTATCGGTGGCCCCCAACGATGCAAATCAAGCACAGCCTGTTTGCGGGGGGGGGGGGGGGGGGGGGGGTAGAGAGAGTCTGACTATTCTTGTCGTGATGTGTATACTGTCACGTTGTCAAAATGCAGGGTGCGCGTGCATTAACAGCATTCCATAATCCTCGTTTCCGTGTCTGGGTGTGGATTGACGGTGTCGCATAAAGTGTGTGTCTGTTTTGTATCGCATTGTGTGGTTATTGCTATAGATATAGCCTCTCTGGCATTCTTAAGAGGCCTAAGGCGCGTTTTGCACTGTTGAGAACCTCCTCCAGATGTCTCGTGAATATAGCTCCGGAAGATAACCTGAACGATCCGACTTCAGGAAATGCTTAAGCGCACAGGGTGCATCTTTGAAGGACGTTAGACAGAGCTTTAACTGGGCCGGGTCCTGCCAGTGCTCAGCACCAGCAGTCCCAAAAAGCAGGTGCTGAGACGGGTCAATATCGAACTCTCCATTTTTGCCCTCTCCCTCAGGGTGAAAGTAAAATCTTAACTCTGCAACAGTACCACCCTTCACTGCCTTTAATGTAACTTTAAAGAGACTCGTTATAGTTATTTCACAGTCTCACAATCTCATCACTGAAGCATTTCCAATATTATTCTATTATAAAGCCGTTGCTTATTTATCTTATGCAACTAACAATCAAAGGCAAAGCCAATAGTCCTGTTTTTTGTAGGTGTAATGTTACTTGTATTATATATCTGGATGTAATGACAGAAGCAGCAAAATACCATTTGGGCTACACAATATGCTAAGCACAGATTTTTAGCTTGCGTGTTTTAATGTTTTAAGCCACGCCCTACTTACATCGGGGTTGGGACACCCACAGTTTTTTTTGTCCTACTTAAAGCCCTGGCGTTAGATGTACGCAAACGTGTATAGAAAAGGTGGATGAAATGCATGCAGCGTCTAGAAGTGTTGAACGAGCTAATTGGCACATCAACATAAATGTTGTGCAGTCCTATAAGGATAGACACATCCACGCACGAGCTGTTGGTGGGGTTTGTGTTGCACAGCTTGAGCCATTAGTCGGTAGTGCAGGGATGCGCGAGTAAGAGGAAGACTAACCACTGATTGTGGTCTCTCAGGGTCTTGTCGCAGGAACCCACCGTCACACGGAGGTCTGACCAGTAGTTGGTGGAACCGTGCAGTCCGGAGTGACACTATCTCACCACGCTTGTGCTGCTGGTTCAGGGAGCATCCTTAACTCACTGTATGCAAAGCCAGGAGTGTAGCATGGTGAAGTTTATGGGAGAAGAATTGTTTTTATTGTTTAAGTTCTAGGTGGTTGTTGCTGGTCCATATTTTCTTAGGGAGGGTTATGACATTTTACAAGTTTGTAAAATTTTGTGTGTTCGCATATATTGTCTTTTATAATCTTCTTGTATGTGGGTGTGCATGCGTTATCGGTGTCTCGTGTGTGCGTGTGCACGATTGCCAGGGTGTCATCGTTTTTTTACTGTCTGTGCATTGCCAGTGTCTCTAGTCTTGTATGTATGTGAGTGCATGGGTGGGGTCATGCATCCGACATCTCCAAATGCTTGTGTGCGCTCTTGTGCGTTGTCAGTGTCTCTTAATCCTTCTGGGTGTGATGTCGGTGTTTTACGATTCCCTCATAGTGTGTGTGTATCTGCCTGATGTCAGTTACTCAAATATGGCTCCTCGAAAACACCATCTGTTATCAGCAATGTAACTTACCCTCGATGTGAAACCGGCCTTGAGACCTGCAGATTCCTTCCTTCCTCCTCCTCATGTCTCTTTGTGTGCCTGGTGAATGCGTCAACAAGAAGGAAGCGCTATCACTGTGCACTATCAGCGCCAGGGCTCTGTGTATGTGTAAACCCTCAGGACGCTTCCTCACAGCCCGTGCGCTATGTGCAACGTCGTCTTACAATAGAGCTTCTCTGTAGCACTTGACACAGATGCTCCCGGCTCTAGATGTTCCACAGACTCCTATGCTGCAGACTAGGCGTCTCCTGTCTTGGTGCACAAGGCTGCAGACCTGCCATCTTTTCACGACACCCTGGTGGTGCATAAATATTTCGCGTTTAAACTAACTGTGCATACATGTATCTTGTTTGAATAGCCTGAATGTTTGGCATGACTTTGCCCTTGTGGACAAATGTTGGGCACCCCCTATGCGAGAGATCTTCGGAGCATGGAAGCGACTTTTCTTGCTTTCTTTCTGCTCGCCGCAGGGACGTTCTCTTCACTCATTAACTGCTTATCTGGATCTCCTCACGGATGCTCCCTTCCCCCACCGCCATGGTCTGCATTTAGTCACGGCGCTTCCTCTAACACTGCGCTGCTCGTGGCCACTAACACGGCATACAGCCTCTCTAGTACCCAAACGAGAAGGACTGCGTGGAGGAGGGGCGTGCGCTGTGCGGCAGACCCAACTTCTCTCGTGTTTTTGTGCTTCAATCCTTGTTGAACGTGTGTGAGCTATTCGTTTGCGAGGTTTGAGTTAACTTTGAGTGCATGGAAGCGACTTTTCTTGCTTTCTTTCTGCTCGCCGCAGGGACGTTCTCTTCACTCATTAACTGCTTATCTGTTCCTTGAAACCGGCCTCGGGGCTTCCAGGCACCCTTTGGGTTGAAGCTCTGCTGCCACATCACTGGGAAGCCATGTGAGCTGTTTACCGCTCTGTCTACCCGCCTGTATGGAGATACTCGGTAACGTGTCATTTAGTGGGGGTTGCAACTGGTCAGCCCAGATGCTTGACAGCGCCAGCAAGGGAGATGGAAATAACTTGTATTTTCCCCCAGTACTTGATACCTAACGACAGCGTTTCGACTCGCTGTAACTAAGCATGTTTATCCCTCAACTTTGTTGTTACCTAAGCTTCTCAGCTACCCCGCCCCATCATTTTACGAAAGATTTCAAAGCAAAGACTAACAAGCATTTGCAATAAGAGTTTGAGCTATTGGCATTGTAAAATTACAATGCCTTTTATTTATGTTTTGTTTTTAAAACAAATAAAAGGCATTGTCATTTACAATGTCAGTAGCATAAACTCGCATAAAAGCAGTGTGTGGAGTGCAGCAGTGTGCGGCGTGCAGCAGTGTGCGGCGTGCAGCAGTGTGCGGCGTGCAGCAGTGTGAGGCGTGCAGCAGTGTGAGGCGTGATTCAGTGTGAGGCGTGCAGCAGTGTGAGGCGTGCAGCAGTGTGCGGTGTGCAGCAGTGTGCTGCGTGCAGCAGCTGCGTGCAGCATGGAGCAGTGAGTAATGCAGCAGTGTGTGGCATGCAGCAGCGTGCAGCAGTGTGCTGCGTGCAGCAGTGTGTGGCATGCAGCAGTGTGTGGCATGCAGCGGCATGCAGCAGTGTGTGGCGTGCAGCAGCGTGCGGCAGCATGCGGCGTGCAGCAGTGTGAGGCGTGCAGCAGTGTGCGGCATGCAGCAGTGTGCGGCGTGCAGCAGTGTGCGGCGTGCAGCAGTGTGCGGCGTGCAGCAGTGTGCGGCGTGCAGCAGTGTGTGGCGTGCAGCAGTGTGTGGCGTGCAGCAGTGTGTGGCGTGCATCAGTGTGAGGCGTGCAGCAGTGTTTCATGTAGCACTGTGAGGCGTGCAGCAGTGTGCGGCGTGCAGCAGTGTACGGCGTGCAGCAGTGTGTGGCGTGCAGCAGTGTGAGGCGTGCAGCAGTGTGAGGCGTGCAGCAGTGTGTAATGCAGCAGTGTGCGCAGCAGTGTGTGGTGTGCAGCAGTGTGTGGTGTGCAGCAGTGTGTGGCGTGCAACAGTGTGGTGTGCAGCAGTGTGAGGCGTGCAGCAGTGTGAGGCGTGCAGCAGTGTGCGGCGTGCAGCAGTGTGAGGTGTGCAGCAGTGTGAGGCGTGCAGCAGTGTGAGGCGTGCAGCAGTGTGTAATGCAGCAGTGTGCGCAGCAGTGTGTGGCGTGCGGTAGTGTGCGGCGTGCAGCAGTGTGCTGCGTGCAGCAGTGTGTGGCGTGCAGCAGCGTGCGGCGTGCAGCAGCGTGCGGCGTGCAGCAGCGTGCGGTGTGCAGCAGTGTGAGGCATGCAGCAGTGTGAGGCGTGCAGCAGTGTGAAGCGTGCAGCAGTGTTTCGTGTAGCAGTGTGAGGCGTGCAGCAGTGTGCGGCGTGCAGCAGTGTGCGGCGTGCAGCAGTGTGAGGCGTGCAGCAGTGTGAGGCGTGCAGCAGTGTGAGGCGTGCAGCAGTGTGTGGTGTGCAGCAGTGTGTGGCGTGCAGCGTGCAGCAGTGTGAGGCGTGCAGCAGTGTAAGGCGTGCAGCAGTGTGCGGCGTGCAGCAGTGTGTAATGCAGCAGTGTGCGGCGTGCGGTAGTGTGCGGCGTGCAGCAGTGTGTGGCGTGCAGCAGTGTGGTGTGGTTTGTAAACAACAAGAAAAGCGGACATCAAAGGAAGGGTGGGAGGGAACGAGCATATGGGGTGTGAGTTATAACGAAAGTTAATTGTTGTAAGAGGGGATGCAGGAAGTGAGGCCGCTGTCGCCGGGATCGAACCACAGGCTCTGCCGTCCGGAGTCCACCACTCTGACCACTGCACCACGCCTCTCCCTCTCTTTTGAAGAGATACCTCTGTGTCGGCGATTTGTATGTGTTGATGCATAGCCACGAGTGTCTGCGCTTGTGAAAGCGTTCCTTATCTTGTGCCCAGGATAATAGCCTTCTTTGTTTGTTTACTGAGAGTTTAGAAGTGTGATGCGTTAAGTGTGTTTCCCACAGATGTTGCGAGGCCAGTTCTCCTAAAGCCTCACTCCTGTTTCATTGGTCGAATGACTGTGCCACTGCATTCCATACAGTTCGCAGTATCCACTACCTAATGTCTGCTATTCCATGTCCTCTCTATTCCTCTTCCGCTCCCGGCAAATGTTTGTCACCAATCTTAAAGAAAAATAATAATAATAATAACTGTAGGCTCCAATTCGCAAAGTCGTCACGGGTGAACACACAAGGGCGGATTTCCAGGTGCAATCACAAGCCGGCAAAAAAGGGGCAAACATTACATGTGCTGCCACTGATTTCGCATGTTGGCTAAACTCCAAGGAATTGTATTCTAATCGTGTTTGTTCTTTGCATTATTAGACTTATCCAAACATAGCAAAATAAAGCATAAACTCAAAAGCAACTGGCCCTTGTTTACATCCGCGTGCGCTAAATAGTAGTTGCACAAAACATCACGCCCAAACAAGTGCTTGCTAAATCACTGATTTGAGCATCAATCCGTGTGATTGACAAAAGGTAAAAATAAACAAGCTGTTACCATGATTCTTTCTTGCGCACAATCGTTTAAACAAACAAAAAGCGACGGAAAAAAACTCTCACTGAAACTGCACATGCACAGAAATAAAAAGCATCTAATTAACATAAAACAAAACAGCGCACACTGGCCTAACGTAAGCAAAGGATGTGTGTGACTTTAGTCATTTCACTTTGTTTTACGTATGTTAGAAAGGATAGACGGACCGGGAGGGTCGGCCGGGGTCAGGAGGAGAGGTCTCCGGGGAGAGCCGTCTCCAGCGATCGTACAGACAAGTAACTTCCCCCCCACAGACAGATACCACACACGGATAAGGTTCAGTGTTCTTTATAAGCACTTCTTAAGGTACGGTTGAATGGTACAAGGAGGTCTGGACTCAGGGGTCCCCTCGATTCAAGTCTCTCAAAGTAGGGTAAGGGGTAGCGGGACAGTCTGTCTACCAGTCAGGTAGTTTGGATGAGATGATGATTAGCTCACAATCCTCGAGCTTAGTTGGTGCGGGCCGCGGCAGCGCCAGCAGGTCCCGGAAAGATGGTCGATGGACGGTCCGCGGCAGCGCCAGCAGGTCCCGGTGAGGATGGTCGTTACAACGGGCCGCGGCAGCGCCAGCAGGTCCCGGAAAGATGGTCGATGTACGGTCCGCGGCAGCGCCAGCAGGTCCCGGTGAGGATGGTCGTTACAACGGGCCGCGGCAGCGCCAGCAGGTCCCGACGAGGATGGATGTTGTAGAAGGCCACGGCAGCACCAGCAGGCAGGACGATGGTTCACAAGAGCGGGCTACGGCAGCGCCAGTAGTCCGTCAAGGCTGAGTTCTCTCGGTGTCTCTCGACTCCAGGATACAACTGCCTTCCTGCTCCGGAGTTGCCCCAGTTATAGGGCAGGCGCTCTTTGATGTCCGGACCCTCGCACTTGGAGGTCGGAGGGCCCGGGATGAAGGTGTCCAGACACCCAGCAGGGGGTGGAGCCAGCGCCTGGGGGAGTTGGAGGCGATCGGCACCTGGCGGGGGAAGAGCTCTTGACACTTCGTCCTCCCATTGACCTGCCAAGTGGTCCGCTCACCTCCCGGGTGGATGGTGGTGCCGGGATGTCGGGGCCGGTCAGGCCCGGGGTTAGGGTCGGGGCGAGGCCACGCGGCCTCGTGGTGCAGGGCCCAAGATGGCGGCTTGAACCGGCCGGGGGAGCCGGTGGGGCTGGGCCCCGTGATGAGTAGAGGTCCGAGGGCAGAAGATCCGTCGGGAGACGGGGTACGGGTGCTTTTCGTGGGTTATGCCTGGTGGGCCGGAGCTCGGGCCCTGTCGTGCGGGGAGGGAGCAAGCCCTTCGTGTGGCCTGTCCAACATGCGTCCCCCCCAGCTGAAGGCGGGGAGAGTCACCCATCTCCTTGGGGACTCTCTTCGTCGAGGCGGAAAAAGCGGGACAGGCCATCCGCGTTGGCGTGGTCTTGGCCTGGTCGGTGCTCCACAGTGAAGTCCATTCCCTGCAGGGAAATGGACCAGCGCAAGAGTTTTGGGTTCTCCCCCCGCATCTGCATCAGCCACTGCAGGGGTCGATGGTCGGTTTGTACCCGGAAGTGGGTACCGAAGAGATAGGGCCGGAGCTTTTTGAGGGCCCACACCACTGCGAAGGCCTCCCTCTCGATGGTGCTCCAGCGCTGTTCTCGGGCCAGGAGACGTCGACTGATGAAGGCCACCGGCTGGTCATGACCTTCGGGGTTTAACTGAGAAAGGACGGCTCCGATGCCGTGGTCGGAGGCGTCGGTCTGTACCATGAATTCCCGACTGTAATCGGGGGCCTGGAGCACAGGGGCGGTGCATAGAGCGGCCTTCAGCTTCTCGAAGGCCGCTTGACAATCGGGGGTCCAGTTAATCCGCTTCGGCTGGTTCTTGGACGTGAGACCCATGAGGGGCCCCACGATGCTGCCGTAGTCCTTCACGAACCGCCGGTAGTAGCCGGTGAGCCCCAAGAAGGCTCGGACCTCGGTCTGGGTGACGGGGGGCTGCCAGGACTGGATGGCAGCAATCTTAAGTTGTAGCGGGGCCACCAGCCCGCTTCCCACTTGGTGCCCAAGGTAGGTCACAGACCCTTGGCCAATTTGGCACTTGCCGGCCTTAATTGTGAGGCCGGCCCGCTGGAGGGCCTGTAGGACCTCTTGGAGGTGACGGAGGTGGTCGGGCCAGTGGTGGCTGTATACAGCGATATCGTCCAGGTAGGCAGCGCTGAACTCTTCGAGCCCTGCCAAGACCTGGTTCACGAGGCGTTGAAACGTGGCGGGGGCATTCTTCATGCCAAAGGGCATGACCTTGAATTGGTAGTGGCCATCGGGGGTAGAGAAGGCTGACCGTTCCTGAGCCCTGGGTGTGAGGCCGATCTGCCAGTAGCCCGCTGTTAGGTCGAAGATACTGAGGTAGCGGGCGGCCCCCAGCCGGTCGATCAGCTCGTCTGCTCGGGGGATCGGATGAGCGTCGGTCCGGGTGACAGCGTTCAAGCCCCGGTAGTCGACGCAGAATCTCAGTTCAGGTGCGGTGCCGGGGGCAGCGGCTTTGGGGACCAATACAACCGGACTGGCCCAGGGACTGTCCGAGGGCTCGATGACCCCGATTGTGAGCATCTTGGCCACCTCCTCCTGTATGCAGGCCCGTACCCGATCTGGTACGCGGTAGGCCCGGTGTCGGACAGGGGGACTGTCCCCGGTGTCCACGTCGTGCAAACACCAAGGGGTGACCCCGGGGGTGAGGGAGAACAGGGTAGCGAACTGCAGCAGGAGGTTCCGGCAGCCCTGGCGTTGCTCCGAAGTGAGGGCGTCAGAGAGCCGGACCCCGTCCACGGAGCCGTCATTCTCCTGAGTCTTCAGAAGATCCGGGAGGGGTTCGGAGTCTTCCTCTGCCCCACTGTCCGTAGCCATCAGGAGGCTGAGTTCTGAGCGCACAAAGTGTGGTTTGAGTCGGTTGGTGTGGAGGACCCGAAGGGGGTTCCGGGAGGTCCCCAGGTCGATGAGGTAAGTGACGGGGCTTTTGCGCTCGACCACTTTGAAGGGCCCCGTCCACTTATCTTGCAAGGCACATGGTTCGGTGGGGGACATCACCCATACTTGTTGTCCAGGCTCGAACTCAACGGAGGAGGCATTGTGATCATACCACTTCTTCATGTCCTCCTGGCTGGCCTCGAGGTTCGCCTTGGCCATCTCTCTGAAGCGCCGGGTCTGATTGCGTAGGGCCAGGAGGTATTTGAAGACGTCTGGAGGGGTCTTTAGGGGGGCCATCTCCCAACCTTCTTTTACGAGGCTGAGGGGCCCTCGCACAGGGTGCCCGTACAGGAGTTCGAAAGGGCTAAAACCGAGGGACTTCTGGGGAACTTCGCGGTAGGCGAAGAGGAGGCACGGGAGTAGTACATCCCACTGGCGACGGAGGGGCTCTTCCAATCCCCCAATCATCCCCTTGAGGGTGCGGTTAAAACGCTCCACTAGTCCGTTCCCTTGGGGGTGATAGGGGGTCGTGAATCTGTAGGTGACCCCGCATTGTTGCCAGAGGGACTTCATGTATTTGGATATAAAGTTCGTGCCTCGGTCGCTGACGACTTCTCGGGGGAAGCCTACCCGGGAGAAGATCCCCATTAGGGCCCGGCCAACCACCGGAGCTGTCACGGTCCGTAGGGGCACCGCCTCGGGGTAGCGGGTGGCATGGTCCACCAGTACTAAGATGAACCTGTGTCCTTGTGCCGTGCGGGGGTCCAGAGGCCCCACGATGTCTATCCCCACCCTCTCGAACGGGGTGGTGACCACAGGGAAGGGTTGCAGAGGGGCTTTCAGCTTCCGACCACTCTTCCCGCTGGCTTGGCATGTGGGGCAAGATCGGCAGTGGTTCAGGACGTCGTTCCTCATCTTCGGCCAGAAAAAGTGGGTCACTAGGCGGCTGTACGTTTTATCTTGGCCCAGGTGTCCAGCCAGGGGGACATCGTGGGCCAGGTTGAGCAGAAAGTCTCTGAAGCGGAGAGGTACCACCAGTACTCGACCGGCCCCCAGCTCGGCGATTCTTTGCTCGCTGTATAGCAGGTCGTTATCCCAGTAGACCCAGTGAGTTCCGGTGGAGTCCCCTGCGTTCTGGGCGCTGGCTTGTTGGCGGAGTCCCTCGAGGGAGGGACAGGTCTTTTGTTCCTGGCGGAACTGTGCTTGGGTGGGCCCCCCCTCTTGACGCCACTGAGCCAGGTCAGGAAGGTCCTGGGGTTGCGCGTCCCCTTCGGCCGTCGGGTCTGGGAGGCTGGCCTCGTCGTTGTCTTCTACTGGGGTGACTGGGGGCGGAGGTGCTGGCCATTCTGGTTCTTCTGCTCGAGGGACGGCACGGGCGGCCATGGACCGGGTGGTTACGCAGGCCCAGTCCGGGAGGCCCAGCATCCCCAGGTGCTCTCTTCTCTCAACGGTGGCCCACGGGGAACTCTCGAGGTCATTCCCCAGGAGGCAGTCCACGGGGGCATCGTCCCGGACCGTCACCTTCAACAGGCCGGAGACCCCTCCCCATTCGAATGGAACGCAGGCCATTTGACACATACTTTCAGAGTTGTCTGCCGAGCGGACGGGGCAGAGAATGTTCGGCAGGATCTGCTCGGGCTTCACCAGGTGACAGCGGACGGCCGTCACACTGGCGCCTGTGTCACGCAAGGCCTCGGCTCGCTGTCCATTAATGGTCACCCACTGACCGTATTTCCTGGTGTTAGCGGGTAGGGGAGCCCGCGGGACCATGTCTCTTCCCCCTAAGCACGCCAGGACCATGGCGGCCGGTTCCCACTCTTGCTGGGCCGGCTCATACTCCTCTGGTTCCTCCAATGATCGCTCTTCCCCCAGGGCGGCGGCAGCTACCTGGCGGGACTTGGGTGTTTGGTTCTGCGGGCAGCTCGGGTCATTGGCGTAGTGGCCGACTCGCTGGCATCGGTGGCACGTGACGTTGGCTCGGACCCCAGGACGCCACGGGGGGTTGCCCCGACCGGCCGGAGCCGGGGTGCTGGCCACGGGTGTTGCGGGCAAGGCGTCTCTCCCTCGCCCCTGGCCCCCTCCTCCTCCCCGAGGACGGTGCTGGCCTTGGTTGTTTCTGTTCTGTTCGTGTGGCCCCCTCCGGCCCACTCGGGTGCTTTCCCATCGGTCAGCTTCGGCGGCGAGCTGCCGGGGGTCAGTCAGCTTACTGTCGAGGAGGTGCTGCCTGAGCTCGACGAAGCAGTTGTTCGACAGGTGCTCCCATACCATCAGGTTAAAGAGTTGTTCGTAGGTGGTGACATGGCTCCCCTTTATCCAACCCTCGAAGGCACGGCTGAAATAGTTCACGTATTCTACCCAAGTTGTACCTGGGATCCGGGTGCAATCTCTGAACCTCTGGCGGTACATCTCGGGTGTGAGGCCGTAGCGGGTGAGGAGGGCAGCCTTCATGTGGTCGTAGGACAACATTTGGTGATCTGGGAGCTGCAGTAGGGCATCGCGCCCCTCGTTGATAAACCTCCCCCAGAGTCCGGCTCCCCAATCACTCCGGTCGATCCGGTGGGAGGTCATGGCGATCTCGTAGGCTTTAAACCACTGTTGTATGTCGTCTTCTCGGACATACTCGCGGACAACATCCTTGGGGATGTGGACTTTTTTCTCGATTGGCCCCGGGGTGTGTGGTCGCTCAGGCACCCCCAGTTCTTTATTCTGTTTCCGAAGTTCTATTTCGGCCAGTTTGCGCTCGTGCTCGAGCGTTATTTTTTTCTCCTCCAGCTCTCTCTGTCTCTGCTTCTCTTCTCGTTCATCTCGGAGCCGCATGTGCTCGAGGTTGAGTTTCTGTTCAGCTAACTTGAGTTCCCCATCCATCTTGAGTCGTGCCATTTCCAACTCGTGCAATCTGGTTCTTTCTCTTTCTCGGATCTCCTCCTGCGAGAGGCCCGTTCCCCGCTCCTCGGGAGCCGTGGCGTTCCCCTCTGGTGTGATGCTGCTTTGGTCGGAGGGTCCGGCGACCCCAGTTTCTGTCCACGACTCTAGGGCGTGCTTTAGATCATCTTTGGTACTCAGGCCGGTGGTAGCAATGCCAAGTTCTATGCAGAATTGTCTCAGTTCGCGGTGGTTGTATTCTTCTAATTTATCCATTTGGAATTTCTCGGTGGGGTTGCTATCTTTGGCTGACATCGTGTTGTTGTCGTGGGGTGAGCTACTCTCTGTACGATTACGCGTTGATTCGGATCGCGCCGCTGGCCACCAATGTAAGAAAGGATAGACGGACCGGGAGGGTCGGCCGGGGTCAGGAGGAGAGGTCTCCGGGGAGAGCCGTCTCCAGCGATCGTACAGACAAGTAACTTCCCCCCCACAGACAGATACCACACACGGATAAGGTTCAGTGTTCTTTATAAGCACTTCTTAAGGTACGGTTGAATGGTACAAGGAGGTCTGGACTCAGGGGTCCCCTCGATTCAAGTCTCTCAAAGTAGGGTAAGGGGTAGCGGGACAGTCTGTCTACCAGTCAGGTAGTTTGGATGAGATGATGATTAGCTCACAATCCTCGAGCTTAGTTGGTGCGGGCCGCGGCAGCGCCAGCAGGTCCCGGAAAGATGGTCGATGGACGGTCCGCGGCAGCGCCAGCAGGTCCCGGTGAGGATGGTCGTTACAACGGGCCGCGGCAGCGCCAGCAGGTCCCGGAAAGATGGTCGATGTACGGTCCGCGGCAGCGCCAGCAGGTCCCGGTGAGGATGGTCGTTACAACGGGCCGCGGCAGCGCCAGCAGGTCCCGACGAGGATGGATGTTGTAGAAGGCCGCGGCAGCGCCAGCAGGCAGGACGATGGTTCACAAGAGCGGGCTACGGCAGCGCCAGTAGTCCGTCAAGGCTGAGTTCTCTCGGTGTCTCTCGACTCCAGGATACAACTGCCTTCCTGCTCCGGAGTTGCCCCAGTTATAGGGCAGGCGCTCTTTGATGTCCGGACCCTCGCACTTGGAGGTCGGAGGGCCCGGGATGAAGGTGTCCAGACACCCAGCAGGGGGTGGAGCCAGCGCCTGGGGGAGTTGGAGGCGATCGGCACCTGGCGGGGGAAGAGCTCTTGACACTTCGTCCTCCCATTGACCTGCCAAGTGGTCCGCTCACCTCCCGGGTGGATGGTGGTGCCGGGATGTCGGGGCCGGTCAGGCCCGGGGTTAGGGTCGGGGCGAGGCCACGCGGCCTCGTGGTGCAGGGCCCAAGATGGCGGCTTGAACCGGCCGGGGGAGCCGGTGGGGCTGGGCCCCGTGATGAGTAGAGGTCCGAGGGCAGAAGATCCGTCGGGAGACGGGGTACGGGTGCTTTTCGTGGGTTATGCCTGGTGGGCCGGAGCTCGGGCCCTGTCGTGCGGGGAGGGAGCAAGCCCTTCGTGTGGCCTGTCCAACAACGTATATCTAATCACCTCCTGTTCGGCCATGTCACTGAGTGGTGGAAACACTGAACGAGCAAGGAATGAAACCACGTACGTGCCAGCATTTTGGAAGAGGAAAAGCTGGGAGCCTTAAAAAAACGATAATCGGGAGAATGTATTTTCTTCATCGATTTGTATCGAATCAGAAGCATTGTAGACACCAAAATAGACATGTTTGGCGTAAAAAAATCAGGTGTATCCCTCCTGAATCGGGTCTCTAGGCATGTATGCAACAATTATATAAAACGTGATCATATATTACATCCGCTACCGCGGGTCCCCAGAGACAAGAAAAAACTAGCTCACTGGGTGTGTCGGCGGCCATTTCCAGGGTTAGGAAGGAGAGCATGTTGCGTCTATGGTAACATTATTATGGGGCTAAATGCGCATTCTGTGTGGTTTCTTAACCGGATCACAGAGCAAGAGACAGTTAATTGGGTCAATACGACACCGACCGTCGTGTCTCATGTGCGGCAGGGTTGGGAACCCTTCACACGCGGCAGCGATACCCACAGGCGTGATTCAGGAATAATTTCAGGGACGCCAGGAGTGTGGTAAAAAAAAAAATGGAGAGCTATTGGCTTTGCAAATGGGATAGAAATGTGCAATCCGCCTGGTTTTGTTTTGAAATGTATTGACTCTTGTAGCAATCGCGGCACGGCTTAGATTTAGATGTTAAACGCTAAAGCGTGGTGTGTTGCCATTGCTAAAAAAGTTACTAAATCGAAAGAAGGTTTGTGGCTGCCGTATTTTTTTCTATTTATTTACTATTGTAGCAATCCTGGGACGCTGCGCTTTAGCTTAATATGTGTAAAGCAATGCGTGCCGTGATTGCTATAAAAGTATATCAACGGAAAACAATGCACCTTCCTCCCGCCTTTGTTTTTCTATTTATTGACTTTTGAAGCAATGACGGCATGCCGCGCTTTGGCTTTAGATGTTTAAAGCTAAAGGGCGGCGTGCCGCCATTGCCACAAGTCACTAAATAGATAATAAAAGTTGTGCGCCTGCCATATTTCTTTTTTATTTATTTACTTTTGTAGCGATCGCAGCAGATAATAGGTGGCATTGATGCGTCATGTTAAAAATTCATTATGTGCTTTGGTCACGTCAGGTTTCAGCCGCAAAACTAATTTGCTGAACGGTGTTGTCACGCAAGCTCCCAAGTTAAAGATAGGAAAGTAGACCTTATTTAGATATGCCATGGTGAGTGTTAGGAAATCTCAGGCTCACATGCTCCCCAATTTTACTGACCAGCTACGCCCGTTTGGATGTGAAGGCGGCAGTAGGGTTCTGAAGTTAAAGTAATGAAAGGGAGAAGGCTTTGGAGCAGGGTCAACTTTGAGTTGAGGATTGCCTGGATGTATAAGGTGTAAGCCTGAAGCCATGGGAGCCGGTTGAGTTCAGGACACGAAAACACCTCTACGTGAACCATCCCGATGTGGAAGAAAAAAAACACACACACCCCCCAGCAGATGTCAAAGTGCAATTTAAACAAGAACAAGCGGCCGCGAAAGTGAAAGTGATCGCAATCGCGATCAAACATGAAAGGAAACGAATGCTTTCAGGCTGCCAAATGGTGCGCGCGCCCGGAGCACATGCACTGTAGTTGGCGGTCTGAAATGCACTCGTTTCCACTTCCAAAAGTCCCTTACTATAAGTCTCGCCAGAGCAGCGCTAAAGCGCTGTCTCAGGCGAGACCTAAAAAGCATAGACAAAGCATAATGTTATTGAAAGCAGTGTGTCCGGAACTCACTACATCACTCACTCTCTATCTCTCTACCTCACTCTTTCTATCTCACTAACTCACTTTCACTGTCTCTTTCACTACCTCTCTCTATCTCACTACATTACAACACCACTCTGCTTACATCTCCCTAACTCACAACATCCCTCTCCCTCACTACATCACTGTTTCACTACCTCACTCTCTCTCACTACATAACTCTCTCTACCTCACTACTCCACTCTATCTCACTACCTCACTATCTCACAACTTCTCTCTCTCAAAACATCACTACCTCACTCTCTAGCTCACAACCTCACAACTTCACTCTCTCACTAACTAACTCAATCACTCTCTATCTCACTACCTCACTCTTTCTATCTCACTAACTCACTTTCACTCACTCTTTCACTACCTCTCTCTATCTCACTACATCACAACATCACTCTATGCTTATATATCACTACCTCACAACATCCCTCTCCCTCACTACCTCACTCTTTCACTACCTCACTCTCTCTATCTCACTACCTCACTCTCTATCTACCTCACTCTCTATCTCACTACCTCACTCTCTATCTACCTCACTCTCTATTTCAATACCTCACTCTCTCTCTCTATCTCACTACCTCACTCTCTCTCTGCTAATGCAATAGGTATCACATATGCAAAAAAAAAAAGCTAATGCCAATAGAAATGACAATGCCATTTATTTAGGGATACAAAAATGATATAAAAAATAATGAGCAATACCAATAGCTCTACCTATAATATTGCCGAGACCATTGCATTGTAAATGCTTGTTTAAATAATTTTTTACTCTCCCTAAACCTGCTCTGTTATCACCTTGCCGAGTGATTATTAGGCAGTAAGTCCTTAAACCATGGGCAAACGTAAATTATCACAGCCACTAGGAAAAGGGTTCCAAAAAGCGACTTCCTCCACTAAATCGATGACCAACTATTTAACGAATACCCTGGGTATATTGAATAGTGAAATCCCTAATGCCGAAGAAAGATTGGCCATTACAAAGACTGCTTTGCATAATGCTATGGATAAGGTGATTGAGAAAGACATTGCAACAGAGTCCGTGAAGCCTCTAACTGCAGAAAAAACTGTGACACCGTGAGTCTTTAATATCCCTCTGACGATTAGTGAGGACACGCCACCTGGAGAGTTGTCTCCCCCTCCAGCAAAAAAATCTGTCAGTCGGCAGACACACTCCCCACAATTTAAAAAAAGAGGAATGTAACTATAGGAGGCAAAGAAAATAATGCTGAAATCAAGACACCCAGACCTAATCCTAAAGGGAAAACGCAAAAGTAACAGATTGCTCTTTAAAGAATGTACATAATAGAGTGACAATTTTAGAAAAATCTTTCAAAAAGGAACTGGGGGTCATAAAATCTGGGATCTGTGTACTTGGGGAAACTGTTAAGGAGATATTAGATCATTTAAAAACATACACTGGGCAGCCTACTATAAGAGAAGCTATATAAAAAATTCTGATGTATTTGCAGTCCCAGTTACGGCCCTTATACAAAAATCGCCAGTCTTGCCTGCAAATGGAAATTATCAACAACATCAAAATACAAAACCCCAGAAGCCCCAGATATCTCTACATCTCCCGCCGGAATCTATGCCTTTCATAATCAATCTGAGAAATGTACCCCACCTCAATCCCAGTGTGAAGAAACTTGGTCTGAGCTCAAAAACAAGGGGATACACTGGTTGGCTAAACAATCATGGAGCACAAACTGCCTTGCTAAAGAAAGTATAATGGTAAGAAGAGTCGGGTGGATAGCCCTTCGAGTAAAAGTAGCAAAGACAGCTGTATTGTGGTCAACTTTCGTACCCTCTATGTGGTAAGAACCCTTCTCTCTGATCCTGCAAATAAATCTGGTGGCAGATCACGGGCCAGGGACTGGGGTTTCGAGCTTCTTCTGGGTGCGGGGGAACGGGGTGACAGCGATCCCTACACGCACTCCCCAGGGACACGACTGAGTGGAGGGCGGCCCTGCAGACACACGAGGCCCTGACGGGGGTAACACAGGGCTCTTGCAAGCCAGGCACAACGGTATTGCTCTTTAGCCCCTCGTCAACCCAGCCCTGACTAGGCAGTTCACAGGCATTTGAGCCTTATATGTTTGGACGAATACCCGGTTTTGGGGTTCGCCCCTGTGGTTATGGAATTCCTCTTATTCATACTGTTTTTAACTTTGTCTCTTTACACTCTGCAGTGTTCTGCAGCTTTCTCACACATCATGTTCTTGCAGCAGGAGATCTGGGTGGCGGTCCCTCTGGTCTTTCTTCCCCCTCCCCTTCCCCGGCTGGCCCGCTTCGGCCAGTGAACCTAGTGCTGTCTGCGCTCTATCCCAATGGCTGACACTGCAATAGTCACCTGGCACATTAGGGGCATGCACACACCAACCCGCCGATATTCTGTTTTTGCCTATCTCCAAAGACACAAGATAGGGGTGGCCCTTCTCCAAGAGACACATATGACACGGCCGGAACTGGACAGACTGCGCGCTCGCTGGAGGGGGCAACTTTTCGGGACTACATACTCTGCGCATGCTCGGGGTACACTAGTTTGGGTAAGGGCAGGCACACCCTTCATATGCTCCGAGACAGTGCTCGACCCTGACGGCCGATACACTCTGGTGCGGGGGCGACTCAATGGGCACCCTGTACTCCTGGGTTCTATCTACGCCCCGAACGTTGACCAACCGTCGTTCCTTGATCGCCTCTCGGTGGCCCTGACCCCGTATGTGGGTCTCCCCTGGTTGCTGGGTGGGGACTTTAATGCCGTACTGGACACGAGCCTTGATAGATCCTATCCACCACTCCGCAGTACACAGGCGGTCTCGAATGCGAGGAGCCTCACTGATTGGCTGTCGCGGTGGGCCCTTCATGACATCTGGCGCACCTTACATCCTGCTGACCGGCTCTATTCCTATTACTCTGCGGTACATGATCTTCACGTCCGCCTTGACAGGGTGGTGAGCTCCCCGTCGCTGGACCCTTTGATAGTCCAGGCGGATTACTTGGGCCGGACTCACTCTGACCACAACCCTCTTCGACTACGTCTCCGCTGGGATCCGGGGAGACCACCCATCCCCACGTGGCGCTTGCAACCGGCTGCTCTTGAGGACGCGGAGTTCCGGGCCTCGCTCGGCACGGCGATCGAGCAGTTCTTCGACCTCAATGAGGGCACAGCGGGGAGCGTGTTGACGGAGTGGGATGCGCACAAGGCAACCATGCGGGGACACTGTCTGGGGGCCACGGGAAATATCCGCAAGCAACTTACGTTGCTACTCACCGCTTTGGAGACCCGGCTACTGGCATGCGAACGTCATGGCGAGGGTGGTGGGCGTGACTCGATCAGGCTGGCCCGGCTTCGGGCACGCCATGCTGCGCTGTTGGAGAGGCTGCGCTGCCACAACTACGCTGCTCATTCGGCACGGGTCCACGCCACATCGGACAGGGCAGGGCGATTACTGGCCTGGCTGATCCGACAGGAATCGAGCTATGCGCCAATAGCCTCCCTTCGCGGACTGGACGGCACGCTGGTACACACGCAGTGGGAGATCCACCAGACGCTCACGGCACATTACAAAGACCTGTATACTTCGGCGGGACGACGACCGGCACAGGACCTGGATCTGTTCTTGGGGGCTGCTGGCCTCCCCACAGTACCGGACGCCCACCAGGAAACACTGGAGGGTCCCCTCACTCTGGAGGAAATAGGAGACGCAGTGGCCTCATTGGCCTCTGGCAGGGCGCCCGGACCGGATGGTCTCCCGGCAGAATACTACAAAGCATACCGGGAGTCTCTGGTGCCCCGTCTGCACGCGTTATATATCACAGCCCTTGAGGAGGCCACCCTGCCTGCCTCCATGAGGGAAGCCTACCTGATCTCTTTCCCCAAGCCAGGGCGCGATCCTACTCATCTAGGGTCCTATCGCCCCCTCGCCCTCCTCAACACCGACTACAAGATCCTGGCCAAGGTCCTAGCGGAACGGTTGGCCCCTACCGTGCCTGTGCTGGTACACAAGGACCAGAATGGGTTTGTGCCGAAACGCAGTACCTCGCTCAATCTTCGCCGGTTCTTCCGGGTAGCCGTACACGGTGCGCAGCACTGGCCACGGGCGGGCTGTCTAGTGTTAGACCTCGAGAAAGCCTTCGATAGCTTGGAATGGGGCTACCTGGTGGCATCCCTCTCACACTACGGTCTAGGCCTTGGATTTCTGCAAATGGCGGCGCTCCTCTATCGGAACCCTGTGGTCCGGGTGAGAACTGGCCCGTACGTTTCTGAGGCCATCTCGGTTGGCCGCGGTACCAGGCAGGGATGCCCCCTTTCACCCCTCCTTTTCGCGCTTGCCATCGAGCCCTTGGCGGCCACCCTGCGGAGGGTATTGACGGATGGCATTCCAATGGGCGACGCCACCCACCAGGTTTCCTTGTATGCGGATGACCTCTTGATCTTCGTGCGGGATGTGGCGAATATCTCAGGGGACCTTGAACGGGTTCTCACGGAGTTTGCAGCGCTCTCCGGGTTAAGGGTGAATGCAGCCAAGTCGTGTCTCTACCCGTTCCGGGATGATACATTAGACCCCCGGTTTCAACTGGGAGGTGTGCCTGTCCGGTGGCAGCCAGACACTTTCCGTTACCTGGGCATTCAGGTGTATCGGCGATCCGCCGACTTAGTGGAGGGTAACTTGGGCAGGGCGGTGACGGCGATCAGGGCCCAGATGCGGTTTTGGGGCACCCTTCCCCTTGCAGTCACTGGTCGCATTGCACTGATCAAGATGGTGGCCCTGCCCAGACTCCTCTACTACTTTGCCAATCTGCCGACCTATATCCCGGCGTCCTTCTTCGCCGACCTGGAGCGCTCCCTTAGAGATTTCGTATGGGGCACCGCACGACACAGAGTGGCGCTCTCTAAGTTATACCTCCCCACGGGTCAGGGGGGACTCGCGATGCCCTGTTTTGCGCACTATTACCTAGCAGCACAGCTGCAATGGGTGGCCAGGTGGCTGGCCGACCGGGAAAGGGACGACACGGCGTCCGTGGAGCCGCCGCTCCCCCTGACAGATGTCATCGCGCTGTTCCATCCGACGGCCAGAGTGACCAAGCCAGGGCCCCTTTTAGTGGCGGTGGCCTGTCGGTGCTATCGGCGAGCCCTCTACCTGACACGGTCACACATTCCATACGCCCCTGCCATGCCGATTGAGGGTTCACCTAGCGGTCGTGGGATATTGCGCTCGGCAGAGCTTGCCGACTGGCACGCGGCGGACATTTGCACGCTGGGGGACCTCTACCGCGACGGTACGCTTATACCGTTCGCCCAGCTGGCGGAGGAGACGGGGCTACCGGCCGGTCAGTTCCTCCGTCACCGCTCGCTGGTCGTGACGCTGACGAGTCGGTGGGGTGCTCTTCAGGAGGAACCGGCGCAACACCTCATGATGCAGTACCTCCACGTCATGGGACGGGGCGGCCACATGACTCGCTGGTTCGCGGCCTCCTTGCGCATGCTGGTGGCGGCGGACCTGTCTCCGCTACGGGGTAAATGGGAAGTGGACCTGGACCGTCCCCTGACCGACAAGGAATGGAGGGATACGCTCCGGGGGCCTACACGGATCCCCAGGAATCTGCGGTTTCGCCAAATCCAGTACTTCATACTACACAGAGCATATCTCACTCCCGACTCCATTAATCGCTATTTCCACCGGGCGGACGCTGAATGCCCACGCTGCAGGGCTCTGGATGCTGGGCTAGTACACATGTTATGGAGCTGCCCAGTGCTCGACTCATACTGGCGTACGGTGCATGGAGCGCTACGTACTTGCGCCGGTCCGCTGGCGCAGCGAAATTGGCCCGCCTGTCTGTTGCACTTGTTTCGTAGGACTCCCCCCACGAAGGTTGCCTGTCGCTTCCTCGATCTGGGCCTGATTGTGGCGAAGCGGTTAATTACCAAGCGCTGGAAGGCGCCTGAACCCCCTCGGGTGCAGGCGTGGCGTAGTTCCTTGCTGGTGTGGGCGGGGGCGGAGGGCACAGCTCTCTTGCGGGAGGAAACGCTAGGCCTCAGACTCACACCCATAGCGAGTCAATGGGACGTACACGTGCAGGTCCTGATGCGGCTGGATGGGGATGCCCTGACACTCTGTGGGACACATACTGCGGTGCCACTTCCTGGTGGGGAGGGGAATGGAGGCGCGCCTGGGAGATCCACTCCGGGGACTGACGGGGAGGTCCCAATCGAACCTGGGGGATGTGCGGACACTGACATTTGCCTCCCATAGTATGACCTGTCACGGGGGATGGGGGGACCGGGGTTTGGGGGGGGGTGGACCGGGGGGGGGTATCCTGAGGGTCGTATGGTCTAAGATCGAACCTGCTGCTGTTGTCTCTGATGGACTGCTGTTGTTTAATCTATCTTCTGTGTTCTAAGTTCGGCTGTTACATGAATCTGTTCAACTGCGGGCGGTGGCCCTGATACTTATTTGATTGCATCAATCCACGCCTCGTAGTGGCGCTGGATCTGGCGGATCACCACGTTCACAATTAGCGGATACTCCTCTGAGTACCGGACTCATTGCCTGTGGGCTATTACATTCATGATGTATGTTATGTCTATATCAACAAATGCCAATAAACAGATTTCATAATAATAATAAATCTGGTGGCAGATCCGGTAACGGGAATATTCGTGCCAAGCCTCTGGGTTATTTTTATAGGCCAGAAATGTTCTTGGGCAAACGTGATATCTCAAGCTGGACAGAATGCTAACCGACACGATACAAACTTTACAAATAAACACCAGATTACAATCCCAACAATGTACCGGTTCCTCCCCCTACCCAACTAGGATGAACAGGACTGACAACAGGAGGAGGTGGGGGGAAATGGTAGAAATCCTAGTGGTCCATATCATGGACACCTTGAAACACAGACCTCGGATATGGGTATTGTAACCTGGCAAAGGAGAAACACAGAGGATAAAGTACAAGATCTACAAAACACAGATCAGGGCACTACAAACTGCCCAAATAAAACTCCAAAGTAGTAATGAAGACCTGGAATATTGCAGGAATAAAAAACAAATTAGTGGCTGGAGATCATCTGTCAAACACAACTAGTTTGTTTACAAGAGTTTTAGGTGGAGGGTTTTACTTCATTTTGTAACCCCGGCATCTCTCTCTGAGGGGGGGGCGGGTGTGAGAAAGTGGCTCTGTATATACTGTTCCCAAGTAGGTGCAGGGTGTACAGAGTCCACAGTCCCCAGAGGTTTGGCAGAGGCTAAAGTTAGATATAACCGTACTCTCTAAAGTGGTAGCTTGGTCGAGCAGTAAGGCAGTATCAGAGGACAGTGTAAAGAATTTGTTGCACACACTCAGCCAGCAAATGGTCTCACACACTCAATAACTGAACTCTAGGCCAATGGTTTATATATAAAAAATATATGCTTGTTTTATTTTAGAACCAACAATAGGTATTAAAATATACTTTCTCCGAATTAGATGCTTTATATAAATACTTTTGCAATATGCAATTGACTTTTGTAGAAAGTTACAAGTGGTTGCAATAGGCAACACAATTCTAAACACAATAATGCATTGAGTTCAATGGAAGTTTCAAGTTATTTGCCACAGATTACTTTTAGGATTACTTTTGGAATTCCAGGACTGGATCCTAGATTCAGTCTTGGGTCAGTACTTGGAATCAAGTGATAAAAGTCGACTTAATTACTGTGATGATTTTTAGACAATATTTTGCTATTTTAAAAGTTGACACAAAATATTTCATAGAAAACAGTCAATGATTCCCTATGGCAGAAAATTCAAGTTGCAGGTATAGTATGTTCTTGTTACTTTTGTAATCCAGTACTGGGTGCCTAGACTCAGTACTGGGACCTTTATCCAAAACAGGTAAGTAATTACATTTTCAGATATTATACGATTTTTAAAGAATATTTAAAGTTTGCAGAAATTGACACTTAGAAGAAATTTCACAGAAAAACAGTCAATGATTTCCTATGGGAGAAAATTGGGTTACTGGTAAGTACAGTTGTAAGTATTTTTCAGAGTCAGAGCTGGGCACCAAGATCCAGCACTGGGAGCTCACCTAAGAGCAGGTGAGTATTTTTGTTTTCGTTACTCGGCTGATTTTTGGGGAATATTTTATGTTTTGAAAAGTCCACACTTAGAAGAAATTTCAGGAAAAGCCAGTCAATGTTACCCTATGGAGAAGATTGAGTTATCGGTTTAAAGGTAAGTACTGGACTGGCAGAGTTAAGGTTCTGGGCATAGACTCAGGGGTCTCCCAGGGTCAGGTAGGTACAGTTGGATCACCCTCAGCGGCACAAGGGCGGCCAGGTGCAGAGAGAGTTAGGCCCAATGTTATCCTAAGAGAGGTAGGGGGGCCTTGGTTGGTGGCTGCTGACTAGCAGGCCACGCGGCTGTGGGAGCTGGGCTCCTGGTCACTTACTGTATGCATGTATGTATTTTCATTTATAGAGCGCACTGTAACCCTACGGGCATCCTGGCGCTGAAGACACAGTGAAGTCACTTACCAACAGCTATCAGTGGACAAAAGCCCGTGAAATTATGCTCTGGGAAAGAGCCAGGTCTTAATATGCTTACGAAACAGTGGCAAGTCCTGAACCCGTCTTAACTCTAAAGGGAGACTATTCCACAGACAGGCGGCTGCAACGCTGAATGCTCGTCCCCCCCATAGTAGATCTCTTTGTCTTTGGGATCCTAACAAGCCTGGCTGCCGCGGAGCGCAGGCTGCGCGTGGGGACATACCAGCTAAATCGACGTTGCAGCGGCCCAGGTCCAAGCCCATGAAGAGCTTTAAAGACTATGCACAAAGACTTAAACAAGATTCTTTGTTGCACGGGGAGCCAATGTAATTCCGTTAATGCCTTAGTGGTTGATGCGTTGCGCAGTCTCATTAAGGCAAGCTTTGCAGCTGCTGCCTGGATACGCTGGTGTCGCAGAATCAAATAGCCAGGGGACTCAAGCAACAGGGCATTACAGTAGTCCAGACGAGTAAGAATGGTACATCGGACCACTGTACCTCTGACTTTAGAGGGAAGAAGTGGTAAAACCTTGCGTAGGCCTCTGATGATCATATGGCAGTTTGAGGCCACTTTATTAACATGTGACTACAGACTCAGCTTCTCATTGAAGCTGTCCCCCACTCAGGGCAAGTGGGGAAGTAGATAGGTGTAGAGGATGCACTGCCAGGGCGACTCGGGGGGGCTGGGTGCAGGGTGCTTTTGAGCCTTCGTGCGCTCAATTGATTTCAATGGGAAATCTCCGGTTTAGAAAAAGACTGCAAACTCGGGGACGAAGATTCTTCAGGTGCCACCACCACTTCGAGAGGTAAGTTGGGTAGTTGGAGGATAGGTAGGTACCCCGGGATTGGGCACAGGGGGCCACGGGGCACCGGGTGCAGGGGTGCCTTTTGGTGTCGGGAAATCTTACCCTCTGTTGATCGCGGTTGGGGGGGCACCTGGTTCTGAGGCTGCAGGCTTCTTCAGGAGTGTCGAGGGAGGTCCTTGGGTGCCGGACTCGGGGTCACAGTCGCTGTGGGGTCATCCTCGTGGTCTTTGTTCACTCCGGCACAGGCCAGGCTTGGCGGGTGCAGAGTGTGAAGGGTTCGCGGTTCCGGGCTGCTGCCAGGGATTAGAAGTTGATTTTGAGTAGAGCCTCTACTCATGGGAGTCCCAGGGGGCTTAGAGTCAAAAGGTAGCCAGGTCCTCCGGGGTTTGTGAGGTTGCTGGCCACAAGAGATGCCGGGTTGGAGCAGGAGCAGGTTCGAGGGTCGACAGGCCGGTAGGGCTGGGGCCAAAGCAGTTGGTGTCTTCCTCTTCTTAGGATTTTGGAATCTGGAATCTGGGGAAGGAAGGTTCAGAGTGCCCCTAAATACTAGATTTAGGGGCGTTACAGGTAGGTGAAGGGCAGGGACCAATTGGTCCCTGTCCTGGGGTGGGTACACCCCCTATCCTGCCTCTCTCCTATGGGAGGGGGGCAGTAGCCTAGTCCTGATTGGGCAGGGCTTCCCATCTTCAAGATGGCGAGAGCCCGGAGATGTGCTTCACCTCGCCTCCCCCACCTGAGGGGTGGGGTTGGCAGGCTGGCACATCCCCTGTCCTTATTTGGTGTTTCCGGCCAAGCTTCCCGCCAGAGTGGGGGGTTGCAGTGGCCTGGGGAAGCTCACAGAGGCGGCATGCCTTTGAAGCTTCCCCCTGCCCATCCTGGGGGAGGAGATTTAGCTCCTCGCCCAGGATGTGCATTGTTGCAGACCCAGGAGAGCAGGGGCTCTCCTACCCAGGGGTCCAGCAACATGTCTGCTGTGTGGCAGCCTAGGCAGCCTCAGAACAGAGGTGGATTGTAGGTTAGGTTTCAGGGGGAATCTCTAAGATGCCCTCTGGGGTGCTTGGTACATTAAATCCCACACTGGCATCAGTGTGGGTTTAATGTGCTGAGAAGTTTGATACCAAACTTCTCAGTCTTCAGTGTTGCCATTATGGTGCTGTGGAGTTCGTGTTTGACAAGCTCCCAGCATCATGTACTCTTAAATGGCAGCACTGCACTTACAGTGCACAGGAATGGACCTGGGTACTGTAGGGGCACAGGGCTCCAGCTCCTGTGCCCACACCATTGGCATAGGGCACCCAGCTAGAGGGGTGGCTGATGTATGCCATGGCAGTGTAGGTGGTGGGCATGGCACACAGGGATGTGTGCCATGTCGACTCTTTGTTTTGTCTTGTACCCAGACACTCAGCCTGCAAGGGCAGTGTGTGTGTGTAAGGGTACAGGGCCTCTAAGGGTGGCACAATGAGTGCTGCAGCCCTTAGAGGCCTTCCCTGGTCACAAGGCCCTGGGCACCTAGGGTACAATTTGCCAGGGGCTGACATGTGGCCAGGGTTTACCAATTTGTGTTTTAGGGAAGGAACATAGGCCCTGGGCACCTGATTGGCAGGAGTCCAGGGCACACTCAGTCAAAGTACATTCAGCATTTCAGCAAAAAGTGGGGGCATACCATGCAAGAAAGATGGCACTTTCTCACAGCGGGCCAAAGGAGGCTTGGCAGTACTAATATCTATAACCTCTTCATTGAAAGTATTAAGGTCCTATCTGCCCTCCTCCTATTTTCAACGTATCCATTTAATTACGCAAGAAAAGGTTACTTTAGTTATAATTAATTTTTATAACAATGTTATTGATAAAACCAAAGTAACAGTTATAATGGATTTAAGTAGGGAAATTGAACTATTCCTAGCCCATATTAAGGACGATTATATTTTCCTTTGGTTAGGAGATTTTAATATCAGTAAATGTTATAGACAAGGATTTGAAAGTTGTGGTTATGTTAAAACAAATGGTGAGGGTATGCTACACTTTTTGCATAACCCATAAGGAGAAGCATTAAACAAATTGATCTACACATATAGTGTGGTTCTCCTGGAACAATGTACTGGTGAAAACCAAATGTTAGTACCTACATAGTATGGGAATGGTTGAAGCTCCGTCATTGATCACATTTTGGTGACAGAAAATGGTGAGTGTCTAATAGATTCTTTTACAGTTACCCCAAATGCCAAGAGTGATCATGCTGCCCTGACATTGGCCCTTAATATAAATGTTACAAGGTCGAATAGCTTGCAAATTATGAAACAAATTGAAGAACAGGGTAAAAGTGGTTTTACTTTAAGATGGGCCAATATTGATGGTATAGCAAAAACAGAGGAAATTATGATAGAATCCCTCAGAGATTTCTATATATGCACAGATTTTATTTCTCCCCCGATACTTATTATGAAAGCCTTCTGCAAAATCATGGCTAGAATCTCAGAGAAACTTAAGTGTTTAACTAGAGGGAGAAGTAATAGAAATAGGGGCTGGTTTAATACAGAATGTTCCTCGATAAATAGAAGACTAAGAAAAGCCTTACGGGACTCCCCAAGGGACAGAGAAAAAAATCAATAGATTGAGAACTATGTCTCGCATTTTAGAAACTTTGACCTATTGGTATTGTAATGAAAATGCCTTTTATTATTGCAGGGTTTTTAAACACATAAATAAAAGGCATTGTCATTTACAATGCCAATAGCTCAAAATCTCACAATTGCGTGACTTAGCTAATTGCAAATGCTTGTTTCCTCTTTCTATGTGTGCTGCATTTTGCAGCACACATAAAAAGGAAAACACCTCACCACATGGAGAGGTGTTTGGGATGTGGCCACTGACCATACCTTTCCTTCTCACAGACCTGTATGAAGGGAGGGCAGAGCCTAGTTCTCTGGGCTGCAAACACCACGAGGACAGAGCGCCCTGAAATGCTGAAAGCACCGCATCGCCTTTTTGTAAACCTCGACTTTGGGTGAATAATATGGGCAAGTAAAATATGTCCACACTGCAAGTGACGCGACCTGAAGTGAAGCCAGGCAATAACAGACACAACTTACCGGCTTGCGTGACAAGGCGTGACATGAAGTAACCCACTAACGGGGACCATACCTCCATGCATGGCCTGACGTGAAGGCAGACCCTACCAGGGACTCTACAACTCCACAGGCGGATGAGAATTCAGGCACTACCTATGACAGCAATTACAGCTTGTAACACGACCTGGCGTAAAGTAAGGCACCGTCAGCGAGCAACTTACTCAACCTGACATGACGTCAGACACTAAAAGGAACTATAACTCTGCGGACTGACGAGAAATCAGGAAATATCAGTGATGGACTAGAATTAGTCGCCTTGTGACACGGCCAGACGTCAAGCCAGGCACTAAAAGGGAGCACAGACCCACTGTGTTTATCTACAGACTAAAGAAACGAGTGTGTCTACAACAACCAAACAGTGTGAAGCAGTTTGAAAGACAAATAGATTTATAATATATTTTGGTGTCTATTGTTACCCCTTTTTATATCCACTGCAGATATGTAACAACATATATACATACACATCAGAGGCGCAACTAGAGCCAAATTTCGGGGGGGGGGGGGGGCTAAGCAAACATTTCGGTGGGGGGCTGAATCTTTAAACAGTAGGCAGAGTGGTGCAGATTTCGGGGGTGGGGGGGCTGAATCTAGGCAGAGTGGAGCTGCAGGGGCTCTTAGAAGGGGTGAAACAACAGCGAGGCCTCATTAACATGCAAATGTTCTTTTTAAAGACCTGTGAAGTGCTCTGGCGCGGCTTTGGAAGCAGTCTCATCCCGGGCTGCCACACACGAGGGGGGGGGGGGGGGGGGGGGGCTGAAGCCCTTTGAGTTCAATGGGTGTTGCGCGCCTGATACACATATGGCTTTCTGCTGTTGCCTTGCACGGCGCCAGGGGCTTATGTTTTCTGAACTTGTTTGTTCATTTTACTAATCACGGAAAGTATGAAGCTTATTTCTCAAATATACAATATAGGACGAGAAGAGGCTCAAAAAGTAAAAAAATCATAAAGGCTTGCTTGCAAGAAGGGGCGGTGCAAACGCCATGCGCAGCTGAGAACCACTGTACCTGTAATATAAACTTCTGTAAAGTCCGATGCTCTCCCCGAAACAAGATGCACCGAGCCGCTCTCTACAGGAATTAAAATACTTTCTTAACAACAACAATTTAAAAAGTGTAATTTGAAATAGTTTCAATAGTAAAGTTCAGGCACTTTGTTGTTTTTATGTTGTGTTGAATTGTAGCCCACGTTTAATAAGCAGTAAGTATCCCGTTAAAGAACATCTCTTACAATCGAATGCTCGATGTCCGGAAATAGTTGATGAAAACACTCATAATACAGAGGGCTGTAAAATGGTTATTAAAAAGTAAAATGAGATAAAATGGTAAAAATCTTGTAGCACGATAACTTCGCATTACACAAACGCGCTAAAGGGAGCATTACAATTTATAAAACGCATCTCGCACTGCCTATACTAGCATGAATTCTTTTGGACCGGTGTGCACTAGTTTTCTCCGAATCCTCTAGAGGTATATGTGTTTTTCTCTGCCAGCGCGCAGACATAGTCTCTGCAGGTTATATCCCTTTGTATGTAATGGTTTAGATTGGTGTAAACTGACCTGAGTAATTCACCAGTACAACTTCTTTTCGTTTTCTGCTGGGAAATGAAACAGCGCCACATCCGGGTATTTGCAACTACTGAATTGGAATCTCCAAACTGGATCCTGCGTGTTTCATTTTGTTTCGTAAAACAGCAACGGAGCAAAAGACATCACTTGATGGCAAAGCAGCACATTATAAAAGCGAGACAACTCGCTGCTATGAAGCAAAGTGTTACGACCATGTGCAGTGGTGCAACAGAAGCCCCTGCAGCCTGTAGTGAGCGTGAGGTAATCTCCACAGTAAACCCCACTACTCGGGTACACTCTTTATTTATTCACGGAGGGAGCGGAAGCCAAATACTCACGAAGGCCAACGCTGCGCTCAGTAACTCTTTCACTTTGTCAAACAAGCATTGGCCGCACGCGCGCCTCGCGCCTAAAGTTAAAAAAAACAACAACAAAAAGACAAGCCCGGCGGAGCGTGGCGCGCGCGCGCTTGGGGGCGGGTGAGCGCATTCCAGGCGGGGGAGCGGACCCTTTACGCGATAGCAAGGTCGAGACCTAAAAATGCTCTATATAAGAGGAAAAGAGAGATAAAAGAAAATATATGGGAAGATCTGCCCCAGGCGGCTAATTTAAATGATAAAACTCCCTTTTTTTGAAAATAATAAATCACTCATTCCTAAAATAGAGAGGAGACCCAATGATTGAAACATCTGTACAACAGGGGGAGTGGATATAAAATTGTAATACAATTTGTAACCCAGAAAGTAGTATTTTAAACCTGCCCTTTACACATTTATTTCAAACTGAAGCTGTGGACATCCCCACTATAGCTCCAGAAGAGGTCATTAACGCTCCAAATAAAGCAGCAATTGGAAAGGTCTCTGGCCCTGATGGTGTCCCAATACATATTTTTAAAGCATTTGTCACTTTATGTGCTCCGATGTTGACCCAAGTATGTGATTCCACATTGAAGGTTTTTTTTACCTGCGAATGTATGTAATATGAGACTAAGAAAATGATATGGAATATGTAAGTGTACCGTAGAAATCACATGAACATTGTGGAATGCAAAATGCAATGTAATATGTTTAAAAAAGAAAAAAAAGCATGCTTTTTTACCTGTTTCATGGACAGAAAGTACAACAGACACAATATTAAAAAAAAGCAACAGAGGTGATCTGAAATGCTACCGTCCAATATCTCTCCTGGACTCCAGAGCTAAATTAATAAGCAGAATCCTCCTGGGTAGAATTGAACAATGGGTGGAAGAAAAATGCATACGTACTGATACACAATATGGGTTTAGGACTCCTATTGGACCAATAGAACAATATGCTAATTTACACTTTTTAATTAATAAATATACGGTAGCAAAGACAGGTCAGGTGCACTTATGCTTTGCAGATCTGAGCAGTGCATTCGATCTGGTAAATCATAACAAACTCTGGGAAACACTTGCGGATCTGGGAGCCCCTCGGGCATTATTCATTATCTGTCCCAATGGTATTCCTATCTTACCGCGCAGGTGTGATACGGACCAAATGGGGAATGCACAGATAGCTTCAAGGTCACCGGAGGCATTAGACAGGGTTGTGTCCTTGCTCCCCTGCTTTCTTCACTATACATAAATGGGGTGGATGAATGCCTACAAAAAATCAAAGCTGATGCGCCCATGGTCGGTACTCGCCCTGTCCCCATCTTATTATATGTGGATGATGCCGTCCTCTTCAGATCCAGAACAGCTAATGGGCTGCAGCTCATGATAGATAACTGTGTTAAATATATGGATAATAGAGATATGAAGCTTAATCTGAAGAAACGGTTATCATGGTAGCTGGAAAAGGAAGAGCAAAAAAGAGGATACATCATATAAAGGGGGAGAGGTTTGAGGGGACCCAAATTTTTACATACTTGGGCATTCAGTTTAGTGCATCGGTGACTTGGGGAAAGTCAACTAAATATGTCTAAAATGAAATTTTCAAGAGTGATAGAATCAATCTTTAGGTTCTCGAGTAAAATAGACCAAAAATCTATTAGAGAAATGTTGATGTTGTACAAAAGTAAATGCTTACCAAGCGCTGGGTATGGTGCTGCCCTATGGGGTTATACAAACTGTACTAAGTTGCAGATAAGAGAAACCCTGTTTTTGTCTCGGCTACTGGCCATCCAGAAATCAAGCTCAACGTCGATAACACATAAGGAAGTGGCAGTTTCTTTTCTAGAGGACGACCTATACATAAGGCCCATTATTTTCTGGTATAACATATGTAGCAAAACAGGGACAGTTTACAAAGGAAATCATTTTAGATTGCCTCAGGCTAGATGCTTGGAAGAACAAGCATTAAAAATGCAATAGGTCTCGCCTTTCATTAAGTTAAAGCCATTTGCTTTGCTATACAATACCATTAGCAAAGCAAATGGTATTAACTTAATCAAAGGCGAGACCTATTGCATTTTTAATGCTTGTTCTGCTTTGTTTCTGACATTATCGACCTTCCTATACCATGCCACTCTCTCTTGCTCCTCTCTTCATCACCCACTCCCCGCCTTTCAACTTCTGTCTATAGTCTCCCCTATTTTTGCGCCTCCCTCCTCTCTGCCCATCCCCACCCCTGCATCTTCCGCTGATCTCCGTATCTTTCTCGCCTCTGTGCCCTCTCCCACTCTGCCTCTCTCTCCCTTCCCTCCCTGCACCTCATTCGGCCTCTTCCTCTCTTTTTCGCACCGCCCCCTCCTCTTTCGCCTCTGAACTCCCCTTTCTGTCTCTCTATTCCTTCTCTTTATCTCCCCCCACATTATCTCCCTTGTCTTCACATTTCCCCTGTTCTCCTATATATAAACCCTTTCCATATTTCCATATATTTCGCTGCCCCCCGTATATGCTGCCCTTGCCTGTGAATAATGCATGGATGCCACCGTTGAATTATGCACTCTGTTGTCCGTGCACTGTGTGTTTGTTTCGGAATATGCGGCCCCCATGGACCTGCAGGCAGAGGAGGCGCGGGTGGCACGGGGAGGGAGATGGGGTGGTCGAGGGGTCTGGCTGGGCAGCGTGCTGGCTGTGCTCCCGAATTAGCCTCAGATCCAGGTTATGTGTCTCCCCCGGGGCCCTTCCCTGGGTCGGCGGCGCGGAGAGTGATTGCATCCGGGAAGGTTACAAATGAAGTAAGGACGGACAAGAATGGATGGAAGGCATGAACCCGAGCCCTGCCAGTCAGTGCTTGGTCTCTGACAGCTCTCAGTCCCATAGTCGCCCACTTGCCACCGTTGTGTGGCCAGAATATTTTCGCTGGTTTACAAGTTTTAAATCCACTGACTAATATGATGATGACGTCACTGGGAAATGACATCACTGGACTGTTGGCCCCGTGATGACTTTCGCCGGAAATTACAATAGGGGTCTTACGTCAGAGAAAATAACCATGTGGTGTCTGACCCGGACGACATCGGAGGAAATGCTTATTAGGGCATAAGTAACTGACCTTTGAGCTTTAACCTCCATGACACATCTGTTCATCAGCAGACATATCTGCGTGGGGCACTGATGGCATGGCAGTCAGTAACCGCAGCGGCGAGACATACATAGCAGAACACCACAAGGCTTTGCAGACCCCTGTTTTCAATTCCTTCTTGTTTTGCCAGCTGGTTTACCTTCTCCCAAAAGCAGTGGGAAGACTGGGAAATCTGTAGGCTGTAGTCTGGGTGAAAAAGACCACCTGCCTCCTACATCAGTAGGGTTGGAAAGTAACAGTCACTGAACGGCCTCGACCCCTCTGTTCAGAAGAGTCAAGCGTGCCCCTCCGTGGGACATGGAACTTGGTGTATTGCCCTATAAAATGGGTACCATTTAATTGGCAATCAATAGCTCCATTATTCAAGTGCCAGAAGCGCAATAGGTGGTGTATTACATGTCATATACGTTTACCCTCACACCCTTCCTTGCCTGTATGATCAACATGCTGCACAGTCATGGTGCAGTACGCTGCTGTGCCACAGAAGTCTGTGTCTTGCCAGTTTCTGCAGTTCTAAATCTCTGTAGATGGCTGACTGCAACAAGCGGGGGGAGGGGGAAGCAACGAGAGGGGCAGGGGACAGAGAACTACAAGCCCCAGAGCACACTGACATGCTTACGAGGCGGAGAGGCTCAGCAACGGGCCTGTGGGACACTTCTTAAGCAACTCATCTGCCCAACAGGATGTGTCCCGGCACTACCAACGTAACGGACACGCACAAGCATAATATAAACAATTTGTTTAACTAGTGTGTAGACACAAAAGTGCGCCATTATTACCAACGTAGCGCGACATGAAAAGATAACATTACAAAAGAACAATATTAACAAGACAAGGAAGAAAGCAACAAAGGTAAAGACTAACACGAGAACAAAGGACAGGATTAATGGCAGATGGCTACCGATGAAATTAAGCAAACAAAACATGAGCCGTGAAAAAAGAGGATATTTATATATTCAAACAAAACAAGGGAACCCGAAAGGTAATAGAGGACCTTGGGTAATCGTTAATTACAAGCAAATAATGGTCCTCAAATGGTTTAAGGATTAAAGGGAATAAATATAGTACAGAATCGAAACTATATTAGGATGTCCAGCCGGACAACCAGTTTAATTCTTCAATGAAACACGAAAATTATTCAACAGTAAATCATATGTGGGACACAGTCCTGCATCCGTTCGGAAAAAAGACATTTACAACACAAACAGACATTTCAGGCAAGACAAAGGAGCTTATTTACAAAATCCAGCGTTTAAAGCTTATTCAGAACAGACAATGCACTTTTTTAACACAATGGATTGATGTGCACGCTGTTTAGACTAGAGTCGACGACGTTTCGATCCTATTAGGAGGATACAAGGATCATCATCAGGACGGTAGTATGTACAAGCCTGGTATTGAAGAAATTGCCGTAGTAAGGAGATCAAGTTCATGACGTGTTCGATGCCTGGATAAGAGAGCACGCGTCACGCAGAGGTAGGTAATGAGGTTCGACAGGAGGCTCGGAAATTGCGGGTGTGACCGTAAAGGTTACTGTAATTTAAGAGGAACCGGGCATTTGGAAATCCAACAAGGGTTAAGTTGCTCCGTCGAATGATCCGTGGCAATACACGTGATCTAGTCGCGTCGTGGTTAACGTGCAAATCTGTTGCATAGCATCAACGTCCCCCCATTATCTACCGTTTACAAAATCCCACCCAGCTTTGCATAGAACAGCATATGATTATATTATATAAGTAGCAACACATTCCTCCGTATACAGGGTCATAAGGGTATACAATATGTAGACATCACTAATACTTCTTAGGCTAGGAAGGCAGTATAGCCGTCTGCGACTATGGCAGGTAAACAAGATTCCACCTGCCCCCCTATCCGGTGTCGTTAATCATTTGCCACACTCCCACTGCAATACGACAATACCTCCGTTTCTTCCTGTGAGGACCGCAAACGGGTTCTAGGACTTTCTTCCTTCCCGGTTCCCTCCCTTTCCCTCCCTGGTCCTACTCCTGGTTTGCCCCTTGCTTGAGGAGATAGGCGGTTAGTGGTCCCCAGATGTCTTTCGGACGCGATTTTATGGGTAATAGTTCAGCGTAATAATGCATGTGGTCTTGCCACGTGGACATTGTATTTATCCATTCCTTGAACTTGGGAGCGACGCCCTGCCCCCATCTGCATGCTACCTGACGTTTCGCCAGGAGCAAACCCATTGCCAAGTATTTTTTATGCACTGTTTTTATGTCCTGGGTGAGCCCTAGGAGAGCCATGAGCGGGTTCGGGGATATTTGAGCTCCTATCATTTTGGACATCCCGTCAAAAACCTGTGTCCAGTAGTCAACCACCTGGGGGCAATCCCACGCTAAATGTATGAAATCTGCTCCTTCCCTTCCACATCTTGCACAATTGTCATTTGCTCGCAGAAGGAGTTTGTGTAGCTTAACCGGGGTATGTTATAATTTGTGTAGAAATTTAAAATGGATGAGATTTAGCCTACTATTGCCTGTGACCGCCTCCGTCTGCCTGCAACTGTGTTCCCATTGCTCATCAGTCAGTGGTATATCTAGGTCTTTATCCCATTCCTGTCTGGCCCGTGGAGTCTGGGGAGGTGGCGCTTTCTGTATATGTTTATACAAGAGTGGCGTGACATGCCGGGGGGCCTCCGCCTGTAGTAGGGCATGTAGAGGTGCAAGTATATCTGTTTCGTCGGGAAATGCAGGGGTTGCTGCTTTTACGCTTTGCCGGAGTCGGATATACATAAATGTATCCATAGTTGTGGGCACGTGTGCGCCGAAGAATTGTGCCGTTCAGCGGAATTGTCCCCGACATAAAGATCCCCCCAGGTGGTGTAATGCAGACCATCAAGCATTCTGCGACATATCCCCTCATATGTGACCTGCAATAAGGGATTATGTAGCAGGAGCATCCTAGGGGAGTACATCATGGGTGCCCCCAACCTGCGCGCAATTCGTCTCCACGCAGCAAGAGTACAGTCCACCGTGGACGGGTCTCGCTCTCGCTCCTTCGCCATAGTGAATAGGTAACCCATTGGAGGCGTCGGGGACATATAGCCATCCTCCACCGCCAGATGAGGCATGAAGGGACGCGGGTGGAACCAATAAAGTGTAAAATGTGACTGCGCACTATAGTAGTAGTACTCAAAGTTGGGGACGTCATATCCCCCCTGGTGGTATGGCAACATCAATGTGGCTAGATTGAGCCGTGTCGGTTTCCCGCCCCATATGAGTCTTGTAAGTTGTGTTTTGAGTGTGTTAAAGAAAAACCTCCCGGGATGGTATGGTATGTTGATGAAGAGGTACAGGACTTTTGGCACTAAAATCATCTTAATAAGGGATATCCTCCCTGCCATTGACAGTGGTAGTCGTATCCACTTGGTAATATTGTCTGTTATCCTGTCAATAGCCGCGCCGTAATTTGCGTGCATCAATGCGCCCTTATCCCTGGTAATGTGTATGCCCAGATATTTTAATTCGTCACTCTCCCAAACCAGGGGATAATCCAATTGGTGTGGTAGGGTTTTGTTTGTGAGGGGGAATACTGCAGATTTAGTCCAATTTATTTGTATGCCAGAAATGGCATCGAATTTGGTTATCTCCCGTAACACAGGATTAAGGTTCTCTTGAGGCTTTTTGATATACAGGGTCATATCGTCCGCATAGAGGGAGATAAGCAGTTGTCTAGCTGGATAAATTAGGGACTTCTCATTGTGCAAATCAAGAGGGGTGCCCCTTTGAGGTATAGAGTGTTTTATAGTAATCCCAAAACGTGTTCAATTGGTCTGAGACGTTTCTATGTATGGTGCCCTGTGCATCTTGTATCTCCGCAACGTAGTTAGAGAACTTGGGGGGGTCTAATCATTTGCACTAAAACCTTCCCAGAACGGTCTCCCTCACCATAAACCCTTGCCATATATGGTTTCCCTCGGAAATTGCATTCCCTGCTCGCGGTTTCCTCGTATTCTGTTAGTTTTTCCCATATTTTGGCTCTCGGTACACTATCGTTCGGGTTTGCGTGAAGCTCTGTTTCCAGTGCTTTAAGTTCCCCTTTCAGTCTGTGCAGGTCTCCGCGTAGAGTTCTGAGCATACCTCCACCCTTTGAGATGCACCACCCCCTAGCCGTGACCTTAAATGCCTCCCAAACAGTAGTGAGGCTGGAGACAGACTTTACATTCCGCTCAAAAAATTCCTCTATTTCTGTCCTAAAAACGGTATCTTGGAGGTGCAGGGGGTTGAGGCACCAGTTGTTGTATGGGGTGTGGTTTATTGGGGCATGTAACTCCATTACCACAGGGGAGTGGTCTGAATATGTGCGGGCCAGATGGGTTACGTGTACTAGCCAATGTGCCATCCCAACTGAAATGATCAGGTAGTCAAGTCGAGCCCATGTCGAGTGGACCGCTGAGTGGTGCATGCCCTCCCGCTGCATAGGGTGTATATACCACCATGCGTCGAGTAGATAGTTGTTGTCTATTATATCTTTTGGCACTCGTTGCGTGGCCGTGAAGTGCACTGGGGAAACTAGAGATCTATCCATGTGGGGCTGCACCACTGTATTAAAATCACCCCCCCAAATAACATAAGTGGTACCTATCGTTTAGATTTTACTCCATAGTAGGAGAAGAGCATGTGGGTCGTCGGTATTAGGACCGTAATAGTTTGCAAATGTCACGTCATATGAGTTAAGCCTCCCCCATACCAGGCAGTACCTTCCGTTAGTATCAGCGTCTGACCCACTGGGTACAAACTTCACTCATCGTTTGATTACAATGGCCACTCCCCAAGAGTAACCAGAGTAGGATGCGAAATAGCGATATGAGGCCCATTTCGCAGCGAACTGAGGTGCAATCTCCGAATTTAAGTGTGTTTCTTGTAGCAGTGCGACCGCGATGTGATGCCTATCTAAATAACCAAGTACCTGCCTCTGTTTCCTAGGGTTATTCAGACCCAGTATATTCCATGATATCACGTTTAGATTGTTATTATCACGTGTGGTGTCCACCATCCCTTCGCCTATCGTGACTGCGACTGAGCCCTATACCGTTACTGCTAGCTAACTGGGTAGATAACATTTCACCAAAAATAGAACACCCTCCCCCACCCACTCCAGCATCCCCAACTCGCCGGGCATATGTACCCTCCCTACTGATAAGAAACTTCAGTCAAACAATTACTTTCTCTCCTTGTAGGAGATTTGGGGGTTCGCCCTCGTGGGAAAGTCACTAGGAGCTCACGCCTTACCCGCTCTCCTCCACTACTGCACCCACCTGCTACACCGCTGCAACAGCGGGTAGCCATGGCGGGATGGAGGTGAGTGTCCGGGCGGAACAGATAAAAATGCTTTATTAACTTCAATACGTCACCAATGGAGGACAGTTCTTCGGAGTCAGATCGCCAACAATGAGCACGTGTGTTTCATTAGCAGTTGTGCACCTCAGTCTGGGTTTGAAAGGGGAGACTGGGACCTGGAGCGTTCATGCGCCCCCGTGCCCGTCCCCGCAGATGCAGCTCGGCTATTCCGTTTGAGGTAGTCCTCTGCTTGTTGTGGGCTTTGAAAGAAATGTTGCCTCCCCTGGTGTGTTATCTTCAGTTTCGCTGGGTACATCATAGCATACGGGATCGATTGCGCCTGCAGTTTTTTCTTCACAGCGGTGAATTTACGCCTTGCGTCTTGTAAGGTTTGCATAAAGTCTGGGAAAAACGCCAATGTGGTGTTTTCATAGTGGACCTGTTCTTCTCACGAGCAAGGCGCAAAACCGTGTCCCTGTCCTGGTAGTTTAAGAAGCGCGCTATCACTGGGCGAGGCTGTGCTCCAGGGGGCGGGCGGGCAGCCAGAGATCTGTGCACTCTCTCCACCGTGAGATGGGAAGAGAAGGGGTCTCTTCCAAACAGCTCTACGACCAGTTTCTCAATGAAGTCTTCCATGCGACCCGTATTGGTCGATTCCGCCAAGCCCAGAATACGCACATTGTTCCTTCTGGACCGGGCTTCTAAGTCCTCATTCTTATCTGCAATTAGTTTTAGCAGTCTATCCATCTTCGAAACATGTTCTTTGTTTGCCGTGGTGCCATCCTCCAATTTAGACACTCTAGTTTCTGCTTCTTTGATACGGTGTTGATGGTGGTCTAGTTTATTAACAACTGAGTCCATCCGCATATTCATTGTGTCGATTTTCTCGGCGATGGTTGTGAGGCTCTGTTTCATGGCAAGTAGTAGCGCTTTCCAGTCCTCCTCCTAAATGTCCATGCTATCCGAGTCTGTGTGGTCCGCTGAGCTAGGCCTGGGTGTTTTGCGCGTTTCAAATGGCAGCTTTGTCTGCTTGCTATCAGTGCACCCCATGTTGATTCCTGGTGGGCCGCCTTCGGGCGTAGTGCAAGTATATATCTCCTGCCGTCGATCTCTAAATGTCAAGGTGCGCGTTGAGGTCGCCACAACCAGCCCTTCCTACGCAGAGGGCCCAATGCGTGCGCCCACCAGGGCGGTGCAGGTGTTCGTTGCGTAGGACTCGCCGTCCCCTCCGACCCTCGCAGCTGGGCCACTGAGCCGTCTGGTCCCTTGCTATTTCGTGCTTCGGCCCGTCAGTCTCCGTTTGCCCGCTCCGTGTGCGTAACTGTAGCAATATATGGTGATGTACCCCAATTTAAATTGTTTGTGGTGCTGGGATCCACTGCTAGATGCGTTGAAGCCTGACTAGGTATCCGGGGTTCCCAATAGATGACCAGCACCCGCAGCACAAATCCGTGGCCGTCAGGATTGCCACGCTACCGCCTGCAGTCGTCTGTCAACAATGTCGGAGGAAGCCTGTGCATTGCTTAAAATGGCCGTCCCTCGACGCTCGCTTCGTGTGTTTACAAGATTTCTAATTTTGATGAGATACTGCCTGTGGCCGCAGGAATGAGAGGCTTTGCAGGGGCCCAGTCGCGCAGGGTTAAATTCGTTCAGTTTGCCCGCCCGCTTCTGCAATCACGTTGTCCTACACTGTTTTCTGCGGCGTCCGGCAGCTAAAATGGCGGCTGTCCCTTACAGCTATGTCAGCATCAACAGACCAGGGGACGGCGCGCTGGAGTCCTGGTGAGTGCTTTGGATCCGGTTCCTCTGTCCCGTCACCAGCAAGGGGGATTTCCACTGCACACACTCGCTTTTGTCCAAGCAATGCCACCGGCAGCGCACCGCTAGTAGCTTACTCACTCGCTCGGCGTTATCCCGGTGGGACCTTCCCTGGAGCGGGTGCTACACGGCGCGATTTACTTAGTCAGTGAACGCGGCACAGGCGCTCACCTCGGAAGGGTATGGCGATATGGTAGTAGTCATGTAGTATGGCGGATCGCCGCCCCTCTTCTGCCTGCAGGGCCCATGCGACCACGGGCTTTCCCAGCTGCCACAGCCGTCCTCCCGTACCAGGCCGAGGGGTAGTCGTCTGCAGGAATTTTCACCAGCTTGTCTTTTCGTAGCGATCTGCTCCCTGCATCCAAAAATTGCACCGCTGGGATCAGTGGTGGTTCCGCTCTTCTGTGGTGTGCAACGAGGACCTTATGTATAGCAAAGGATGGAGTTGAAGGATGTTTTTCTGCTCGACAGGGCAGGAGCCTCACTGGTGTGCGGCCATCTTGGTCGTGCACCACCTAGCGCCCCCCGCGTCAGCCATTGTTGAAGATAAACGTGGTAATAGCAAAAAATGTGCTTAGCGGCTAATTAAGCGACACTGTCTCCCGCCACAAGTAAAAGATCCGATCCTGGTGGGCGGGGCCAAAAGCAGACAGGGTGGCAACCAGGAGGGATTAAAATGCCTCCGGTGCAATCATTACATTGTGTTTTGCATAACCCATGACGCCAAACGACGCGCACAAATGAAAATTGCAGGCGGAGCAGAGACACGGCTTCTGGAACCGTATTTATTCCAAGAAGCCCTCGCATGGCGAGTGCAGCGCCTGCGCGCTGCTAACACCAGGCGAGACACAAAAACAGTACACATTTCTCCTGTTAAATTTCAGCAGGTTTGACATGGCAAAATTTAATGGTGAAGTATTGGACGCATCCGATAACTACCAGATACGTAAAATACCTCCCAACTCGTAATTCCGAACCATGCAAAAACAGGGTTATACACACAGGTCTGAATACACCAACTCACCCATAATCAGGTCCCAGGACTGCAAATATTTGCCACATTTCTCTACTTCCTCCAGCCCATATGAGAAGAGCCCCAGTTCCTTGCTCGCTTTTGAAAAATTTTTAACCTCTTGTTGTCAGGACAAGACGAACCGTGCGGGATAACTCAACCGAAAGACAAGAATTGGAACTAGCGACGGCTACGGAAGAATCGTCTCAAGAAAAGCCCCAGAAGCCGCAACAATAGAGGAAAGAAGAAGCTCCGCTCACTGTGCAAGTCTTATACGGCACCATATGTCCTACATGAATATATCCACGCCCTGATGAAAACCTTCAAAAGCATCACTCATTTGGTCCCACATACTGAAGGTCGAAACGCGTTGGCTCTCATCTGAGAGAGGTTCAGAGCACCCAATATAATTTTGCTTGCACTACACTAGGCGCACTTGAGCAGAATGTTTGTAGCTCATGTTTAGAGTTTGTGAAATAACTCTCTGACCTCTCCAGGACCTGTTGTATTTTAACATATTGAGGACTAAAGAAAACATAGTCCCATTACTGTATATAAATAAGTTGGACTGCTTCAATTTTAAAAGTTCACTTTTTTGTATGTTTCATTTTTGGTCACTAATCATACAACTGTATGTTATGTAAATAGTCTTTATGTCACTTGTTTCTGTTATTCACTCTGCCAAAAGATTTAGTTCTACAAAAAACTAAGAGGAGTATGTTTTAATGTGTCACGTGGTAGGAACTTCCTTCTTGAAAATTATGTTTGAAGTATGAAACCATAAATAAATATAACCCAGGGTGAATTAAGAAGACCACTGAGGTACAAGACAATCCGTGTCGATGGTGTCCGAGGCATTCCTTTTTATTTGATAGCAGCTCCTTGCTCTAGCACTAGTCCTTCCAAAAGACCGAGTGTGTGGAGTCACTGCAGCCTGATGCCCAGGACAAATTATTTTGGGTCGAAGACAGTTGTTCAATGTACAAGGATGCCATATCCAACAGCCTACAACACAAATCCTCTGGCTGCATGGGTAAAGAACCACAGTCCGGACGGTTACTGATAGAGAATGGCCTGCCACTAAGGCAAGATTTGAGTACACATGTACAAGTTGTTTGATGTACACTAGATTTATTAATGCAGAGCCTACACTAGTGAGATGAGCGTTCTAATGCAATACAGAGAGCTGTCAGCTCAGCTTACATTACTGTCAGTTTTTCCAATATAAATGTGAATACACGTTTGCAAATGTTAATCAATTTGAGGCCAAGTATATTGCTACATCGTTCTCCAAGGTTCTGTGCAGATACAAAAGAAAATGTACACAAAACATTGCAACTTGTAAAAAACATTTTGCTAAAATATTCTTCAACTTCAAATAACATTTCTCTAAAGCACCACTCAGGAAAATGAGTTTAATGCATGCCAGTATTTACAAAAGCATTAGTATTTTAAATACACAATCAGTGTAAAGGCCTTTTGGGCAACATGAAAAGAAAATAGAGGCCAAGACGCCTCTGGGCATGAGCTGCGCTTTATACATTTAATTTCAATTCAATTCAATTGTTAAAGAAAGTCTCAAAAGTGCACCCCTAGTTCTACAACCTTGCACTGGTGCAGAATCGCAATGTTTGGGCATTAGAGGGGATTACGGTAGCAAGCATGGAAAACGGATTACCAGCAAACGTCAGCAAATCTTTTCGCATCACGGGAAAATCTTATGCGAGATTGCAGATCCACGTTTTCTCTTTTTACCCCAGGAGAAAAAAATAAATCCTCATGGAATAACTTCTTTACCTACACCCACTCCATTTTCCAGCCCTTGAGAAAGTTTTACTCCTCTCCCTATCAAGACTATGTCAACTTCTTACAGTGTCGGAAGAGATTGGAGAGGAATTAGTAAACACTCTTAAACATGTCAATTTGAGATGCATACAAACTTCTGTTGGGTCTCGTTTTTTGTAATAAGTTGATATATTATGAGTTGGTATGTGGTACTAGAGCACATGGTCTCCCCACGGATGAACATTTTGCTGAGGTGTACTAGTAGCAAAAGAAGGTAATTAGTTCCTTGTGATTGTTGATGTACACAGATTGGTGTGATTTTTGCCTATGTCTTCCATCTATTCCACTCTTTCCATCTATTCCACTCTTTGCTATCTCTACTGGTGTGTAATATATGTGTTACTTGCTACAGCTGAACAGTCTGTATCCTCTCCCCCACCCTGCAACCTCCTGTGATCCTCCTCCTCTCTCCAGCTATGTGCCCTGTCACCAGCCAGTGCCATTTTGTCTTCTCTGAGGCATTTCATCAGTCATTGCAGTGTTGGAGCGAGGGTTTTGTGGGCAGCTTAACTTGAGCCGGAGCCCATACTAAAATGAAGGAAGCAAACGTGTGAGAAGCAGAAAAAAAGCCAAAAGGTTCAAACAATTTATTAGAAGGTGCAGCTTCAAGAAATAGATAATTGGATATAAAAACAAGATAATTTAGGTTCACAGAGAATCACCATATCAGAAGACACTTTATATCATTTTCAATAAAATTCATAAGTCAAAGAAAAAGCGTTTAGGAGAGAAACCTTTCAAGAATGGTGTAGGAGAGTAGAATCTGCACTTATGTTGCCCCCACTTTTTTTCTGATGTTAACACTGGTTTCTGGCTATAGTCTGTCTGGGTCCCTGCTAATCAGGGCCCCAGTCTCTCTGTTCTCTCTAAACAACTTGGAGTGCATATTAGATGCACTAGTGATTGGATACTGTGGTACCTTATGAGCCCCTAGTATATGGTACCTTAGGTACCAAGGGCATAGGTACTTCACAGGCCTACCAGGGGTTGAAGCATGTATTATGCCACCCCTGGGAAGCAGACTAAATCGGACACCACAGGCCTGCTACTGCAGCCTGGGTGAGGTAGTGTTAGCACGCCTCACTGAGATATAGGTTCCCTATATCTCACCTTACACACACATATAAGCCTGTCAGTCACCCCTAAGGCAGGCCCTATCAATCCTGAGGGCAGGGTGCTTGGTTTACATGTGAGGGGGGCCTCTGCCTGAGCAGGGCCCCTCTGCAGCCCTCAGAGTCTATTCTCTGTGGCTGTTGGTGGATGCAGTTAAACCATATACTCTTAAGTGTGTTATAACTTCGCGGTAAATGCTAACTCTGGGATGGCTGCATCAAAACATGTCGTATTTGGTGTCAAACACTTTGGAATCATACCCCCTCACCAGTAACTGGTGTGGGAGTATGATCCCACCCTTCTAGAGGGGAAGACATGTACCTACTGTGGAAACACGGTAGAATCCTGAAAGAGCCCTGGCATCACAAAATGGATGCCACCAGCACAGACACTGGGCTGCCCTCCTGCTGCTGACAAAAACTCGCAGTGGAGGAGGCCCAACAATAGGCATTTCTATCACAGGGAGGTGTCACCACCTTCCAGACAGGATTTAGTGTATTGGGGCTGGGTGGGTGCACTCCTAGAGTGCTTTGAAGTCCTGCACTGGGGGAGCAGTAGGCTCCTCTGTGCATATGCCAGCTCAAACCGGTTCAGGGGCTACCTGCCTCTGCTCTGGCGCGAAACTGGACAAAGGCAAGTGGGTGTAGCCACCCACTCCCCTGACCCTCCCATAGGAGGGGTCATAGAGCTAGTCCCTCCCTTCCTTGTAGTACAAGTTAGGGAACCCTTGCCATTGCAAGTTAGATATCCCTGGACGACGCTCTGAAGAAGAATCATGGACCTTCGACGTTCCACTACCGTTGGAAGACTGAAGAATCTCCTTTGGAGTCAAGGAGTGACTCCCCTGCTTGGCAGGCACCAAAACTTTGAATCAACGGTCGCAAACGTTCTCGCTCCCGCCGGAGTCCGAAGTCCCTGCAGCCCCAGAAGTGGATTTCCTGACTTCTCCAAGGCCATCGTGAGTCCCCAGCTGAGGCAAGTGGACCCCACGAGTGACGAGGAACAACAATACCCGGGTACCATGCACTATTGTTGAGTGCAATCCCTTCACGACATTCTACGAACTTGTGCATTGGACCATGTGTGGTCCAAGCCTCCAGCAGGATTTCCACCGAAGATCAGAAGCCTACCTCGTCCCGAGTGGGCTCCTGTGAAGTGAATCCTCACAAGGCGTCTTCGCGATCCCTTGCCTGTTGGCTTGTGGGTCCCCTGAAGACTTTTCTACAGAACCAAAGGGCTCCCCTGGTTGCTCCATGCCTGCCCTGACGTACCCTTGCTGGGTGAGTCCCTCAGACTTTTCTGGTCTGCACCGCTGACTTTCTTCACTTTCCACGAGACTTGCTGTTGCCAAGGCTTGTTGGCTCCAATCCGGTTGCCGACACCTCAGTAAGCTGCAGACTTCGTGGGACACGCCAAATCCAGCTCCTGGTCGTCGTCGATGCCTCCTGGACCTCGTGGCTGAAGAGTCAAGACACCTGTGATCACCTGAAATCACCCGACGACTTTGGGCATCCATCTTCCTGGACCCGGGTCACTGGCAAGTGACTTTGAACACTGTCTTCTCTGCTTTCAGGTCTTCTTTCTTCAGAATCCAGCCTTGGATTCCACCGGACACTTCTCCAGTCTTCACAAGCAGCAAGTCTTCTTTGGCTCCCATTGAAAACGACGCCGCGACCCGACACCAAAAGACACCTATGCACCCGGCTTCCCTGGGTGAGGTAACTCGTGCACTCCGGTGCTCCTGTGTGTGTTGGCTCTAGAACTACTTACCCTGTAAGTGACTTGCTTGTAGACTCTCTCGAAGTACCCTAGAACTTTTAAATTCCAACCGCGACTTGCTCCATTGAAGTCTATTGGGATCCGCGGCTGTGTTCTCACTCTGCATGCGTCTTCCGTGGGTCCTTTACTTACCTGCCTTGGGTGGATTAGTGAGGCCCCAAGCGCTTACAGGCCCTAGGCCTTCTCAAGTCGTTCTTCGTTTACCTCTTTTTTAGTATATGGTCTGGTACGCCCCTAGGGCCCCAGCCATATAAGTGATTAATTTGTTGTGAACGGTTGATTTTTGCATATGTTCCTGACTTCTAATCTCATAAAGAGATTAGTAGAGTGTGTTATAAATAAATACATATATATTTTATATATATACCTGTGTGGTGTCCTTTCATTTGGTAATTCAAGAGATTATAAGGTAAAACAAGCTGCTTTACATTGCTCAAGAGACTTAGCCTGAAGGCTGCTCTCCACAGCTACCACCAAGATAGCTTTCTTTAAAAGGTTGTCGTAAACCTATCTACCATAAGAGTCGAAGTGGACTGGTGCAAGGTGGCCACTTTAACTAGTGACCAGCATATGCCAGGCCAACTTCTCACAGGGCTGGACTGTTCCCATGAGGCACAGGGTCAGACTGATTTGCATATGGCCATGTCTGAACTGGGGTGGTGGAGTGAGCTAAAGAATGATGATGGATTAAACCCAGATCAGTTGACTGGGGGTGAGTGTTTGATTTGCTCAAACGTTCCGTCCATCATCCCCTTTGGTATCGCTATGCAAGGAAGGAGGCCGGGGGCAGTCGGCAGTGCGTGCAGAGTACGGGGGCGGTTCTGCGCTGCTGCCTCACTTGAAGACCATAGGACAAGACTGTTTTCTTTTCTCTTAAGTCAAAGACTTGTTCCCTGACCACCAAAAACATCCGATTTAATGAGTACGGCTATTTTAAATAAATAATTTATAACCAGTTGACAGCTGAAAAGCTGTGCTACTATACTTAATACAAAGTCCTCCAAAAGTTTACTTGAAAATACTGATAGGCTTGATGTAGCAGTTTTTCTCTGTTGTCCATCGTAAGCGCTACTGAGGATCCGAGATAACCCCCTAAGGATGTTGTTGCACCATAACTGGTGTTGCAACTGTAACAAACAAGTGCTCACCATAGCGCTGTTTGTATTTGCATCGCGCTTTCACTTTCAGTGAAAGCGAAAGCACGATGCAAAAATAAACACGTGGCGCCATGTCTCCTTTTGGGAAAGGCGGCTGGCGACTCGGAGGGGTTCCTCGAGGACGTGATATTTTTTCGGAAGCCACACCAGGCCTAATCTATGAAGGGCGCAAACTGAATTTTAACAATTATATGCAGACATTGGAAGCTATACGCTCATGATAACAAGTTAGGAAGGGATATTATAAATACCCAAACGATATCTTACATTCAGCCGGACACGCATATTTTTGACACAACAACACGATCAGTTAGAGTGGGGCAATTCTACCGCTTACTTATAACTGTTGGTTATATGGTGGTGTTCTATACATAAGCAGACACAATACAAGTCTATCTTCCTAGGCGATGGTCTATAAGTACCTGAACCATAACAGCTAGCAAAGACACAATTTATGCTTCAAGCCTTGAATTACTTCGAACGGCTCACCAGACATAACACCAGGAATTATGACATTGAGAGAAGAATATATATGTCTTGATAAAGATGGTCTAAATCTATTAATACCATCGAAACGCGTCAACGGAATTATATACACAATTCGTTCTTTGACTCGGTTCGTTAGATACTAAAGGAAGAACAAGTATCAAGATCCAGGCAATAATTTTCTTTTGACGAATGTGTTTTCAACAATGACTTAATGCAGTGTCTGACTTTTTCTCTCAGGGATAGTTTTTTTTTTTAAATCCTTCGACTTCTCTGCATTTTTAATTACTTAGCATATCAATATATACATGAGATTGTGTAGTTTTTACTTATTTTAATTTATTGTATAAATTGATTGAATTCATGTATCATTGTTTGTATGTACAACAAATGAATTGTGTTAATCAATTTGGATTTATTTATATTGGTGATTTGTTGCTTAGTTCATTGCTTGGGCTAATATTTTAATATCTTTCTATTTTCTTTTCTTCTCTATTACTGTTGATTATCTGGTGTGTTAAGCTTTCAAGTTTAGATATCAGGATATCCAAGGGAACTTCTTCCTTTGTCCTTTTGGGAGTCCCATCAGGACTGGATCTAACACGCCTCTGAGATAAGAAATTGCTTCACGACGGCCGTGAAGCAGGCGGCCCAGTCCAGATGGGCCGTCCCAAAAGGACAAAGGGCGGTAACACAGAAGCCTCATTTTCAATGGGAAGACACCGTTTACCATAAATGGTGACAATACCCAATGAAAATGAGGGGCGGGGCTTCAAGCCCCCTTCTGAAATATACTCACTCACAATATGTCTCGCAGACACGAGCAGTGCATGCGCACACTCACCCACAATATGTCTCGCAGATGCGAGCAGCGCATGCGCGCTGCAACGCAGGTCTGCTAGACCTAAAAATGGCTATCCTACCTAGATGCCTGTTTAAAACAAACATTGGCATAGCCAATAGGTCTCGCCTTTGGGACCTTATAAGTGTTTAGCCATGCAACAGTTGATGTTGTTGCTAGATAACTAAACACTTATAAGGTCCCAAAGGCGAGACCTATTGGCTATGCCAATGCTTGTTTTTCTTTCCTTTGTGTATGTAAAGCGCTCTGATACTCACAGGTCTAGCTAGCGCTATATAAAACTTTATTAAATAAAAAATATTTTGCTTTATGCTGCGGGAAGGCTCATAGAGTCTCAAAGCTTCTCACAGTGAAATGGAACTTTTCAGAAGGTCGAAAACCACCCACCTCATTAATACTGATGCGACGGAGCTCTGCTTGAGATACGCTGCGAGAATTAGCAACTGCTGGTAAGGAGGCCTGCACGCAAATACAGAACTCAAATACAGCACTTGGAATATGCCTGCATCGCCACCCGTATTCCATTAAAGGTCAGGGGTCAGTCACACTGTGAATATTACATGGGGGAGTTCTGCAGTCACTCCAGGCACTATTGTCAGCTCCTCCCGAACGCCCAGACTACACACGCACAGTACAGGCAGTCAAGTAAGGACAGCTTGCACTCTGTGACTGGTTACCGGAAGCCCAGGGAAGGCAGTAATAATTCCATGCTTTCGCAAGCAGTCGCGAAGCATCTGGTCATGGCTTTGAAAGTCACACTGTGCGAGGACCACAGGGCTACCACCCTTTGATTGCACTGGCTGGCAACGTGCGGCCTGTAATTCATATGGTTAATTATGAAGTGCAAAGCACTTTGGAGAAATTTGCAATGTACAGTAGTCAGTCGAGCTATGCTTGGGAATGACAAGTGTATTGAACACGAGGTACCTTGAACGAAGTCCAAGTGCAACTTCATTAAAGCCTTTGTCCCTCGGGACATCCTTCTGTAAGAGTGCCAAACGCTCAGCTGTTTTGAATCAACAAGCATTGGCCGTACGCCCGTGAAAGTGACACGGCCGCGCGGCCCTCGAAAGTGAAAGTGATCGCGATCACATAGATGGCAGCTGCGCGCGTGCACGCTCGCATGAACGCAAGCGCTAGGCCACCAAAAACCTGTGGCAGCACTTTGAAAACTCCACTCCTAAATGTCTCGCCAGACCAGCACATGTGCTGGCTCAGGCGAGACCTAAAAAATGGATCCCGCTATAGGAGTACATGACACAGTTAAAATCATTACTTACTCTAAAAAAAAAGCTAGGACTTTACTTAGGGGAAAAAGAGAGAGAATTTAACAAAAGTAAAAAATCTACGGTAGCTAGCTACTCGCTACATTGGGTACACGAGGGCCAGCCAAACTATTTGACAATTGTTAAAAATTGCCAGCAAAGATTTTATCTGACTAGACTTAGTTTAGGCACACTGCACATACAGTTTGCTTTCCCAAAAATGGGGCATGGACTACTAGCATACCAAAATGCCCATGTGATGGTAATTTACCACAAAGCACAATGCACCTTATTCTATTTTGTGGTTTTTATAAGGATCTTAGGAAACGTTTTTTAGCCCCCCTTTTTAAAATGTGTAAATATTTTTATTTTCAGGATGCTTTTAATTATTTATGTGCCTTGGAAAATAGTGATATCTGTTTATCTGTTATATCATTCATTACACTGGCCATAGGAAGAAGAAAATAAATGTGTACACCTGGAGGCTCTAACCTATGAGATATTAAATTAAACTTGTATCTCCTAGCTCGATTGTATAATACGAATTCCATAATTTATAGTGAATAAATACTGGGTAGGACCTGAAGCCATGCGATTAGTAATAACAGGTGTATTTGTAAAGCGCACGTATACCCCAGCAACGGGGCATCTTGGAGCTGAAATAACAGATGTATATTGTTACCCAACTCAATGGTACTCATTTTATCGACCTCAAATGGATGAAAGGCTGAGTGAACCCGCCGGGATTTTAACCTGTGACCATGAGGTCGAACACAGGGCCCTGCAGTGTATGCATTAGTCCACTGAGCCACCAGTCCCAGCCTGTATAGAGGCCTTTTACTGATCCCTAAGAGATGATTCATGCTGTCAAACCACAATTGTTATGCGGAATCTGCATGAGGAAGACGTATTTTGTATGTAAATGTGAATTATGAATTGTTATTTACCTTCTGATTATAAATGTTTTTACCTTCTACTTTTTATGGTTTTTCAGCCTATAACCGAATAAAGTTTTTGAACTGAACTGAACTATGTGGCAAGGAATGGAAACGTGCGGAGTTGATTTTGTGGAACTATGTGGCACTGAGTGAAATTCTGGTGATTGCAATTATGTGGCACTGTGAGGAGTGTGCTTATATGGATTGTTGCTATGTGGTATAGATTGGTTTTATGTGAGGTGTATTTATGTGAGCGAGAGGCTGGGTGAAGGAAGAGGGTGGAGAGATACAAGAGGAGAGAGGGCGAGAGAAAATAGAGAGGAGGAGGGGAAGTGACATGCCTGGTGCATCCTGGGAGAGGGTCTGTCCTGTATTGAGTGAAGCGCACAAGTTACCGGCTGACATTATTTTAACTGTGTTCTAAGTCCAGTGAGGGAGATGGAAAGAAAACACTGCATGAGTAAAAGACAATGCTACAGGAGATATATTGATGCACCGAAAAAGTTTCTCAGACTAGGGCCTGGAATGCTTTGAAGCTACGCCTCAAGGGAACACACGATACTCTCTGATCACCTGGTTACTAAAAACACAGCTCCTCAAACGGGGAACTGACTGCATTTTTATCCTCTCAAACGGGAGAGGATGTCCACTAAAGATGCTCAGTTGTCTCAGTCGATCATATTGTCCTATATTCTTTAGACTCCTTACGAAATGACTCAACAATTAAATAAATGCCTCGTGTACTATTAAAGAAATATTTAAGGGCCATATGTATGAAGCAAAATTGCGATCGCAAACGCCGAAATTCGCCGAATTTCAGCGTTTGCGATCGCAATTTTGCTAAGTGGTATGTAGGAAGGCAAATCTGCGTGCAAAATAAGGAATCGCTAAATTTGCGATTCCTTATTTTGCAATTGCATTTAAGGAATCGCAAATTTTGCGATTCCTTAAATGCAATGTAAGAAGCACCAAAAAAGTGCAATTTGGCCTTAAGGAATCGCAAATTACCACCAACTACAGGTTGGTGGTAATTTGCGATTTCTTTCAAAAATGCATATTTTTGCATTTTTCAAAGTGGCATGTGGTGCACACACATGTCCTTAGGGCATGTATGTGTGCCACATGTGCACCCATGCTCATTTCAGGGGTGCAACAGGGAGTCCTTTTGACACCCTGGCACACTTGAAATTGCATTCTCAATTTGCGATTCTCTAATTGAGAATCGCAAATTGAGAATGTCTTCCCATTCATTCCTATGGGCCTTTAGGCCCATAGGAATGAATGGGGAGGTATTCCTTAATTGCGAATTGCAATTTGCAATTCGCAATTAAGGAATATGTAGGATTCGCAAAATTATTTGCTAATCCTATCTACATTCCATTTTGCAAATCTCTAATTGCGATTCCCTAAAAATTGCAATTAGAGAATCGCAAAATACGTTCTACCTACATATGGCCCTTAGTCTTTTATCAACAAACTGCAAAAATGCTAGTAATTTTAACATTAAATGCAGTGCTAGTATTAGCAGAGTACCTGTGAACGAATAACAAAAACGTGCATATTTTCTTTTTTTTTTATTATAAATTTGTATTTGCTTTTACATAGAATACAATCACAGCCACTGTTACAGGGTTAGCCCAGCTTGGGTAATAGTCGTTTACGTATTGGAGTACATATAGCTAGCCCCTTTAGATTGTTTTTTGAGAGAGAAAGAAATGTAAGAGGAGAGGATAGACAAATTAGAGGTGAAGCCGGAGAGAAATAGGACAGACAAGAGACTATGGGGCATATCAGCAAGGGCCAGTGATAATTATCGCTAAGCACACTCCGGCTAGTGAGGAATTTTATCACTGAGATAGCGTGCTATCAGCAATGCTTATCTCAAAAGCGATAAAATTCCTTGCGCTAACAGCCAAAAGTGAGATTATCGCTGTAGATCCAGCGATAATCTCACACATTTTGGCGTTAGCTTGCTGATAAGGCAGGGCATACTTAGCCATTATATCCACCTTACATTCAATCAATCAATCAATCAATCAAGGCATTTATATAGCGCACTACTCACCCGGAGGGTCTCAAGGCGCTAGGGGAGGGGGGTCCGTACTGCTCGAACAGCCAGGTCTTGAGCTGCTTCCTGAAGGCAAGGTGGTCCTGGGTCAGGCGGAGGTGGGTCGGGAGGGAGTTCCAGGTCTTAGCGGCCAGGTAGGAGAATGACCTTCCTCCTGTGGTGGCTCTTCGGATGCGGGGGACGGCGGCTGGCGTGTGGGAGCGTAGAAGTTGAGGCGGCTGTTGAGGTATCCTGGGCCTTGGTTGTGTAGGGCTTTGTGTGCGTGGGCGAGGAGACGGAAGGTGATTCTCTTGTTGACCGGGAGCCAGTGCAGATCTCTCAGGTGTCCGGAGATGTGGCTGCGACGGGGGATGTCCAGGATGAGTCGTGCTGAGGCGTTCTGAATCCGCTGGAGTCTCTTCTGGAGTTTGGCGGTGGTTCCGGCGTAGAGGGAGTTGCCGTAGTCCAGACGGCTGGTGACGAGGGCCTGGGTGACCGTCTACCTGGTCTCGGTGGGGATCCACCGGAAGATCTTACGTAGCATGCGCAGGATGTTGAAGCATGACGAGGAGACGGCGTTGACTTGTCTGGTCATGGAGAGGGAGGAGTCCAGGATGAAGCCCAGGTTGCGTGCGTGGTCTGTTGGTTTGGGTGCGCTGCCCAGGGCGGGGGGCCACCAGGAGTCGTCCCAGGCGGAGGGTGAAGATCCCAGGATGAGGACTTCCGTCTTGTCCGAGTTCAGTTTCAGGCGGCTGTTCGTCATCCACTTGGCTACGTCTGTCATCCCTTCGTGTAGGTTGGCTCTGGCGGTGGCGGGGTCGTTGGTGAGGGAGAGGATCAGCTGGGTGTCATCGGCGTAGGAGATGATGTTGAGGTTGTGTTGGCGTGCGATGGCTGCGAGGGGGCTCATGTAGGCGTTGAAGAGGGTTGGGCTGAGCGAGGAGCCTTGAGGAACGCCGCAGATGACTTCGGTGGCTTCTGATCTGAACGGGGGGAGGCGGACTCTCTGTGTCCTTCCGGTGAGGAACGAGATGATCCATTCCAGTGCCTTCTCCTGGATTCCGACGTTGCTGAGGCGCCGCACTAGGGTACGGTGGCAGACAGTGTCGAAGGCCGCGGAGAGGTCTAGGAGGATGAGGGCCGCTGTTTCTCCGTTGTCGAGCAGGGCTCGGATGTCATTGGTGGCTGCGATCAGGGCGGTCTCGGTGCTGTGGTTGGCCCGGAATCCAGACTGCGAGAGGTCGAGGGATCCGTTCGTCTCGAGGAAGGCAGCCAGCTGCTTGTTGACGGTCTTCTCGATGACTTTTGCAGGAAACGGGAGCAGCGAGATGGGGCGGTAGTTCTTGAGGTCGGTGGGGTCGGCTGATGGCTTCTTTAGTAGAGCGCTGAGTTCGGCGTGCTTCCAGCTCTCCGGGAAGGTAGCAGTGTCGAAGGAGGTGTTGATGATGTCCCGCAGGTGGGGTGCGATGACAGCGTCGGCCTTGTTGAAGACGTGGTGAGGGCAGGGGTCGGTCGGAGATCCGGAGTGGATGGAGTTCATCGTGCGGATGGTGTCTTCGGTGCTGATCGGGGTCCAGGCGAGGAGGGTGGTGGTGGGGGGCGGTGGTTCAGTCATGGCGTACGTCGGTTGAGTGTTGAAGCTGTTGTGTATGTCCGCGATCTTGTTGTGGAAGTAGGAGGTGAGGGAGTTGCAGAGGTCTTGCGAAGGGGTGATGTCGTTGTTTCCGGCGTTGGGGTTGGAGAGCTCTTTAACGATGTTGAAGAGTTCCTTGCTGTTGTGTGCTTTGTTGTCCAGTCGGTCCTTGAATGCAGTTTTCTTGGTGGCGTGGATCAGTTGGTGGTGTTTTCGGGTGGCGAGCTTGAGGGCAGTCATGTTGTTCGGTGTTGGGTCTCTGCGCCAGGTTTTCTCGAGTGCTCGGCAGTTCTTCTTGGAGCTCTTGAGTTCGTCTGTGATATCATGGCTAAGTCCGGGTGGAAGCAGGCGTAAGCAAAGTAGCGTTAACTGTGGTTAGCGCTAGTTTTCTTATTGCTATGCCTATTAGCGATTCCCTTGATAATTGGAGAAATGTCGGTTAGCAACATTTCTCCAGTTATTTTGGGATGGAATGCCCACTTTGCATCTCATTAGAGATGCAAAGGTGGGCGTTATGGGAAAGGGAGCTAACGCAAGGAATCACGCGTTAGCGTGACCTTGCTGATTAAGCGATAAAATTATCGCCGCTTTTCGTCCGAAAACGGACGCTAAAACGGCGATAATTTTTCATCGCCGGTTTACTGATATGCTGCCCCTTATTTTCTAAACGAGATTGCTTTGACTGATGCCTGTGCAGTAAACTGTGGGGTGCTATGACCCAATTTACATGCAACATGACTTCTTATACTAAAAAGACACAGCAAAGTATAGGATTAGCATTTCCATGAAGAACTCTGACCCGCCTTGGACTGCCCACGCTCTGCCAAATTAGGAGGCGGTTAATGAACGCACAGGAAAGAAACACAGGACTTTAAAGGCGTGTATTTTGCCGTAAGGTATGGGAATGAGGGCAAAAAAAGCTCTTACAGGAGGATACACTGGCTACCGCTGCAATGCAACGATCAATGGGAGCAGAGGCGCAACTACAGCCAAATTTCGGGGGGGGGGGGCTAAGAAAAAATTTCGGGGGGGCTGAATCTTTAAGCAATAGGCAGAGTGGAGCTGCAGGGGCTCTTAGGGGTGAAACAACAGCGAGGCCTCATCAACATGCAAATGGTATTTTAAAGACCTGTGAAGTGCTCGGGTGCGGCTGTGGGTGCGCCGGGAAGCTGTCTCATCCCGGGCTGCCACACGCGACGGGGTGGGGGGGGGGGGGGCTGAAGCCCTTTGAGTCCAATGGGTGTTGAGCGCCTGCTGAGGAGCCTCTGTATAGTTTCCTTCCAAATTAGCAGCGAGCGTGGCCGCAGCTTCCTGTCACGCGGCCGTCCTGTATGTGACTCCGGTGGCCGCCACCATGACTGCAGCTCTGCGCACTACAACAGTGGCCGCTGGGTCTGAATGTACGCAGTTTAGGAAAATGCTTAAGAGGTTCAAGCTCCCCTTAGGGCAGAAAAAACAAAATAATAGTTTTAGAAAATGATGGCCCCCCCTCCAGCTCAGAATGTGATGAGGTGATCTGTGCGTGCATGCAATAACAAATAGGATTTTACTCAAACTTATCTGCACGTTGTGGCTGTGCAGTTTTCATTAGGTGGCTTACAATTTATTTATTCCACCATGTGTCGCAGAAGTTGTTTGAATTTTTTTTTTTTTGCATATTTATATAGCGCGAACTCGACCCGAAGGTATTGGAGCGCTTTACATAGCACCGTATTTTTTGATTGTAAAAAAAGAAGAAAAAAAAAACCACTTGCCCTCAACAACTACGATTCCTTTCCGTTCTTGGCCTCCTCCCAAGGAAATCCTAGCGCCCTGGGAACGGTAACCCTGCCGGGCTGCACGTAGGGGAGCCGGGGAGTCAGAGGACTCGCACCGCCCGAGGGGCCGTAAGAGGCGAATGGCCCCGGCTACCCTGGTACTTCGAAGTTCGACCTCTGGTGCTACTGAGTTTTTTAGCAGCATTTACATGACACTCTGTGGGATATGCATCGGAATCAGCCGAAGAAGGGCGGCTTGAAGCCTGGCCTTCGGTCTGTGTGCCTGGGCCAAGCGGCGCTGGTGTAGCCGAGCCCCTTTGCCCTCATGATAGAACCTTGGCGAAAGCTCCCAATTGGCCAAGTCGATACAATTTAAAGAAGGAAACAAACACTGGCATAGCCCATAGGTCTCGCCTTTGGGACCTTATAAGTGTTTAGTTATCCAGCACAATATCCTTGGTGCAAGAACATCAACTGTTGCATAGCTAAACACTTAGAAGGTCCCAAAGGCGAGACCTATTGGCTATGCCAATGCTTGTTTGTGTTATAGTTACAATGTCTTCCATATTGCTGTGTAAAGTACTTCATTTTAGCCCAATTAGATTTGCACGGCACTATCAAGATGACTAGCTAGGTTATAGCGGCTGCAGCGCGGGCCAGGTTAGCGGGAGAGCCATAGCCCCAGCCTGCTTTAATCTCTGGCACCTGAACTGTGCGCACTGATGAGAAATCTGGTTGTTTCCAGCAAACTGTATGTCTCAGATAATTTCTTCATAAACCAAAACTGAAAACACCCATATTGACTGTACGTTTCTATGGGCCCTGGGCCCAGTGATGTCATCATTTTATGAAAAAGTTCCCTTTCTTCGCTGTTCACTAAAACAGTCAAAGAAAATATGGCATTTTCAAAGAAAGTGCCACAGTTAAATACGAGCAAGTTAATAAACCCCTAGGAAATAAAAACAGACATTGTTTAAAGGTGAGTATTCACATCTTTTCCATAATGTACATACCTGAGCTTATTTTCCTCTCCGTACTTTTTTGAAATGCAGATTTTTTGTTTGAAAGTAATAAAATAAAAAAACTGAGACCAAAGGCAGCACCCATAAGGGTCACAGACGTCCAGTCAGTGCCATGATTGGGTTAGGGGGGCGGGGTGGGGGCACTGGGGCAAAGAGTGTTTGTGAGATCTGAGACAAGGATGGCATCAGCTATTTACAGAGGGGCTCCCACAGTTAAACAGGGAACCCGTGAACCCGAAAAGTGCTAAAGAACGGTAGTCCCCATCCACAAGCCCACACAATAAACCTGGAACAATGAATAAAGGAACAGAAACACACAATTGAGGATGGGTTACATATGCAAAAATGTGCATTGAAACACAACCAAAACTACAGTGGCAGGTCTGTGAGATTCATCCCACCGCCCGCCTCCTTCCTCCCCCCTCCAAGGGCGGGGGACACGGGGAGATTTTCCAGAGGCAAGGATTTAAATGCTATCGGCGAAGGACGCCTCCCTACATTGAGTGGGCTCGCACTGTACCTTTTCTGTGTTTCAACGAAACCAGAGGGAGATATGTGTTGTTGTATTAACAAACAACTTCTAAATAAGTGGCTTAACGGCCAGAGCGGCCGATTTTGAAGCTGGTGAATCAGGTTTGTCTCTTGCCGGTGGCTCAAGCATCCTGTGATTCGAGTCTTGCCGGTGGCTCAAGCATCCTGTGATTCGAGTCTTGCCGGTGGCTCAAGCATCCTGTGATTCGAGTCTTGCCGGTGGCTCAAGCATCCTGTGATTCGGGTCTTGCCGGTGGCTCAAGCATCCTGTGATTCGAGTCTTGCCGGTGGCTCAAGCATCCTGTGATTCGAGTCTTGCCGGTGGCTCAAGCATCCTGTGATTCGAGTCTTGCCGGTGGCTCAAGCATCCTGTGATTCGAGTCTTGCCGGTGGCTCAAGCATCCTGTGATTCGGGTTTTGCCGGTGGCTCAAGCATCCTGTGATTCGAGTCTTGCCGGTGGCTCAAGCATCCTGTGATTCGAGTCTTGCCGGTGGCTCAAGCATCCTGTGATTCGAGTCTTGCCGGTGGCTCAAGCATCCTGTGATTCGGGTCTTGCCGGCGGCTCAAGCATCCTGTTATTCGAGTCTTGCCGGTGGCTCAAGCATCCTGTGATTCGGGTCTTGCCGGCGGCTCAAGCATCCTGTTATTCGAGTCTTGCCGGTGGCTCAAGCATCCTGTGATTCGGGTCTTGCCGGCGGCTCAAGCATCCTGTTATTCTGGGTAAATCACTTATTCTCCCCGTGCCTAAAAATGAATGTGTCCGTCTATAATGTAACTGGTGCTCATGTAAGGCGCTTTGATACCTTTGGGTCGAGTTTGCGCTATGTAAAAGTACAAATACAAAAAAACACAACACATACCTGCTGTGAAGCAATAAGGACTTTGCCGTGCAGCTATGAGCTTAGTAATACGAAAGAGATGTTCTTGTCGCAAGCAGGGACATCTTAAGGATTTTGGGGGCCCTGGGCCAAACATATTTTGGGGGCACCTGTTCAGAACAGCTTTGAATTTATGATCCAATTTGAGCCCCTGTTTCCCACGCAGTTTCCGCTTCCACAGGTGCATTAGCGATCCAGTTTGCATCATAGGCATTAGCCTATATATTCCTGATGCAAACAGACGCGTGAAGCTGACAGCAGTAGTATTTAGTGTTTCCTGCCCTGCTACTAGGTTTTTAATACTTTTTAAATTGTATATTGTGGCTGAATTACTCTGTGCTTTTTAACAATTTCCTCTACCTACGCGCACTTGCACTTTACTTGATTCTACTTGCCTGCACCTCCTTAGCTGCTCCGATTCGCATCTCGCTTTTTCTCCAGTCCTGGTCCGCCGTGGCTGATACGCCGATTGTGCGGAGGGCTGGGGCTACTATCGGGCTCCTCCCTTCCGGCCACGTAGTTTCCGCTTCCTCAGCTGCGTTAGCGGTCTAGTTTCATCAAAGGCATTAGCCTATATATTCCCGATGCAAACGGACGCGTGCCTTCGGCGCGCCGCTGGTGTGCCAAAGGCAAGGCCCCCTGCGCCCTTCAGCATCCCGGAGGCGTCTGGCTCTGGCCATGCTGCCCAGTTCCCCTCCGGTGAGTTTCTTCCACTACATTACAATAGGGAAAACCCGCTTAGCCTTAGGTGGCTACCATTATGTCAGTGTTCCACCCACTGATCCGAGCTTGGAGGTAGACTTTCAATGCAATAAGTGCAACTGGACTCTCCGCCAGCCCAGGAAACTCGCACCCAAGATCCTCCCACGCAACAATAAGTTTAAAAACAATAAGAAAACAGAGGACTTAAAGGCCACCCTTTTAAATTGTCGTTCTATGCAAATGCATGAACCACACATTTATGACCTACTTTTAGACGAACAGCCTGATCTTTTATTTCTCACTGAGACCTGGCTGTCTGTAGCCTCCAACCCTACTATCGCTTTGGCCATCCCTACGGGTTATATAACCCTTAGGAGAGACCGACAAAGTCGGAAGGGGGCCGGTGTCACCATAATTTACAATTAAAAACTAGACTGCTCTCCCATACCAATGGAAAACATCGAGGGTGCAGAGTCCTTAGGCTTCTGCTGTACCTTATCCCACCATCATAGCATAGCTGTTTTTATGATTTATAGACCTCTCGGTGCAATTGGAAATGTTATTACTACACTTAATATAGCCACCACCTCCCTGGCCTTAAAATACAACAACTGCCTTATTCTGGGAGATTTCAATATGTATATGGACAATGGAAAAGACCCTCAAACAATTTCCTTGTTGAATTTCTGGTAGAGGAAGAGAGCGTCAAAATTGGTTCCTATACTGATGACACTCAGCTGATTTTTACATGTGAAAAAGGAGCCGACTTTGACGGTGCAATGATTAGGTCTTGCCTCACAAAGGTTTTTAACTGGCTTAAGATCAATCAGCTGAAATGCAATCCTGACAAAACTGAAGTAATCCAGAAATGCCTGACTGGAGCTCTTGGTGGCCAAAAGATCTGCTGCCCCCCCCCCCCGGAAAAGGAGAAAGTCAAAAACGTAGGAATTGTCATAGACAAGACACTCTCCATGCGCTTTCCAATCCAAAATCTAACTGAAGCTTGCTTTGGCATACTCCGGATGCTAAAAAAATTCCTGCCACTGTTACCGCAGGAAAGTAGAAAGATCGTGGTGCAGGCTCTGGTGACATCAAAGCTTGACTATGGTCAACAGCTTGTACCTCGGTCTTCCCAAAGCCCTTATCCAGCGCCTACAAATAGTACAAAACGTGACCAGAGCCATCCTAAGACCTAAACCCAGATCTAGTATGAACCCTATTCTTAAGTCTCTACACTGGCTCCGCATAAAGGAACGGATCAACTTCTAAGCGATGACCATCTTCTTTAAAGCTTTCCACAGCTTAGGAGCCGGCTACCTAAATAAGCAAGTTAATCACTGCACAACATCTAGACCCCTAAGATCTTCCAATGCCTACCTGGCCATCGTGCCTAAAATATGCCGTGCCCGCACTGGAGGCAGATCCCTCTGCTTTCTAGGCGCAAAATTGTGGAATAGACTCCCTGAGTCTCTGAGACTAACCACAGACCTACTCTCTTTCAGGAAGAACTTAAAAACCTGGCTTTTTAATAACTGATGGGTCTTTTACGCACGTTTTCCTCCCGCTGTCATGTGCCAAGACACTCTAGTCTGAGAGGCTGCGCGCTTTATTAAATACATTATTTCATTTAATTTCATTAGGTCCCTGACAGTGCAAAGGAACACTCCAAATTCTAAGGGCCTTATTTATGAGGCCTTGTTTCACTTTTATGCCGCCGGTGCATCACTTTTTGTGACGCACCGGCAGCGAAAACAAGCATTGGCTTAGCCAACAGGTCTCGCTTTTGGGACCTTATAAGTGTTTAGCCATGCAACAGTTGCATAACTAAACACTTATAAGGTCCCAAAAGCGAGACCTATTGGCTATGCCAATGCTTGTTTTAACTGCTGCAATCTATTGAAGCCTCACGGAGAACATCAAAGCGGCCGTGCGGCCGCGAAGGTGATCGCGTTTAAACATCAAAGCGGCTGTGCGGCCGCGAAAGTGAAAGTAATCTCGGTAAAGCGCAACGCGTGCGCCCGCGCACATGCACTGTAGCTCTAGGCTGGCCTGGTAGCACTTCTTGGAGCCCTCACAAAATGTCTCGCTAGACCAGCGCATGCGCTGGGTCAGGTGAGACCTAAAAATGTGCCATGTTGCGCCCTATTTACAAAGTGACCCATCTAGGCAGATGCGTCACTTTGTAAAGCTCTGCACCACATTATACCTGTGCCAGGTATAATGTATGCAGGGTGGGTGTTCCCCCGCAAAAAGCCTTGTAGAAGTGGCACACTGAAATCTATGAGAACTCAGTGCGCCACTTCTAGGAGGCCATTGCGTCAATATCTTACACCTGCCTCACAGCAGGTGTAAGACTGATGCAGACCCTTTCACATGGGGCTTGCCCCATGTGAAAGGACACATTGCTGGACTTGCGTCTATTTTCAGACACACCCCAGCAATGCATCACTTTTGCGCCTACAGATACGCCAGAAATACTGACGTATCTGTAACTCCTTGTGACATGATGCGACATACAGTAAATATGACGCATCCATCACGTTGCAAGGAGGGTGCACTAACAAGTGACGCATCCCTGTTTTCACACAGCGATGCATCACTTCTCATAAATAAGGCCCTAAATGTGTTTACATCTAATATTCAGGGATAGGTATGTGTGTTTTCAATATTGTAACACAGCAGCAGCACACCAATATTACTGCAAATAATCTCTGTGACGCCCTCCCATTTCTTATGTGTTAGGCCTTGTTTTGATCTAAAAGAAACTTTTTTTCTGTATACTGCATGAAACATAAACACAACATTTCTCAGCAAAATGGCTGTACTAGACTATCACACATCAGGCACATAAAACATAAATTAAAGGAAAACTGTATTTAAATCAATCCGTTTAAGAAATAATCAAGGTCATTAATGGAAAGCTCGATCTAAAAAGAACACGTGGCGCAACGTGTCCGTTCAAGGCCAGCAGTGACTAGAACCCAAACAGAGTTGTTGTCCACACAGAGCAGGTGTTAAAATATTTCTGTATCAAGAGTGCCACTAACAGGGGGATGGGATGGTGAATCATCGGTGCTGCACGGGCTGAAGGGGACAAAAGAGCCCTACAAGCAGGAGGAGGCAGCTGCAGCCCGAGGAAAGTGAGTGAGGAGCAGTACAAAGGGAGCCGGCGAGAGCACGGGGAGGAGAGCGAGCAGCATCATCAAAGAACAGGACAGGACGAGACGCGCACAGCGTTTCCCTTGCGGGAGCGAGCAGCAGCGCCATCTGTTTCAAAAGCGTCAGCAAGATAATTAAAAACAGATGGCGCTGCTGCTTGCAATTGTTTATTAACCTCAATATGGGGAGCCACGACTAAAAAAGGCACCCGGCTGCAAGGCACCGAGAAATGAAAACCAAAAACAAGGAGGAAGGGCCATCACACGCTTTACAGTGTGATGGCCAAATAAAACGTTCGCTAAAGAGAAATGGCCAAGGACGGAACTAAGCAACCAAAGGGGGGGACATTTACACAAATGCACCAATAACAAGCCAGCATTTCTGAATGCCACACATAGTAACCAATGGCAATTGATGGGTTTGCCAAACCACACAGAAGAGATAAAACTGGTCGATCGAAAGTCGACTTAAAAGGCATACACAACTATTACACTGGAGAGGAGCTCTCTTCTGTACACCAGTTTGTCCAGACAGATTTTCAACAAAGAATAAACACCAAAATTTGAAATGCACACTTATCCAGTATAGTTTAAACAGATTTTATTCTTCCTTTTGGTTAACAAATTCTGGACAATATGTGTTTTGCAAAATATTTGTTTCCTCAGAGCCTCACTTTAATGTCAATTACACGTCATATTCATGCCCAAGGACTGTCCCTTTTCTTCTGGCATTTTTAACTTTTTTTGTATTTTGGGAGTAGTCTCCTTCAAAAACTTTTCTTTCCTGGATTAGTGCATCCTGTTGTGTTAGTGCACAAGCAAAGAAACACGTGGCCCTGCTGAGGCGAATATTTCACAAAACATGCGTTGTCCAGAATTTTTTAACCAAAAGGAAGAATAAAATATTTTTGAACTATACTGGATAGGTGTACCCTTCAATTGTTGGGGGTTTCTTAAGGACCCAAGAGTAATAAGGAGTGGACAACGGACCTTTTCCCCTCAACAGTGACCAATCGGGGTCCTGAGATGTCATCTTGTTGGAAAGGCGTTCTCCGGGGGGCTTCGGAATACGTTCCTGACCACCCATTGACCCACCTCTCCCAGAGTTCGGCCGAGCAAGGGCGGGGAGGCCCTTCCTGGAAGGGACTCGTACCTAGGATCGCACACGCTGAGCTTGCACTCTCTGACAGAGGGACACCACACAGTACTTCTTCGTAAGACAGGATACTTCATCGTTAGTTGTAAGGGATCTTTATGATCCGAAATGCAAGTATTGAATCAGTGCCACAAGCGGCGGCGATCTCGTGATGGGGGTATGGGGGTAGCGGGACAGTCTTTGAGTTCAGTGTCTCTGCGGAGTATCCTTCGCACAGCTCTCAATCCTCGAGCTGGGGGATGTTGTTTCTCTCGGCAATCTCTGCCGATTCTCCTGGAGGAGAGTGCCGCGAGTCACTCAGCAGGCACAGGTGGTTTCAGAGTCGGGGAGCCGCGACAGCATCAGCAGGGCTCAGATGGTTCAGAGTTCGGGGAGCCGCGACAGCGTCAGCAGGGCTCAGATGGTTCAGAGTTCGGGGAGCCGCGACAGCGTCAGCAGGGCTCAGATGGTTCAGAGTTCGGGGAGCCGCGACAGCTTCAGCAGGGCTCAGATGGTTCAGAGTTCGGGGAGCCGCGACAGCGTCAGCAGGGCTCAGATTGTTCAGAGTTCGGGGAGCCGCGACAGCGTCAGCAGGGCTCAGGTGGTTCAGAGTTCGGGGAGCCGCGACAGCGTCAGCAGGGCTCAGATGGGTCAGAGTTCGGGGAGCCGCGACAGCGTCAGCAGGGCTCAGGTGGTTCAGAGTTCAGGTAGCGTTCTTCGGTTCGGGGAACGATCGAGCCGCGACCAGGTCAGCAGGCTCTCGTTGGTCCAGGTCTTCTTCTCCTCCCGTCCCTTCAGCACCCCTTGTTATACTCCCCCTCCTCTTTGAAGTCCGGAGTCCTCGCTGAGAGGGGTCTTGGTGCCTAGGGGCGGTGTGTCGGGATTTCCTGTTGCTCGGCCCTTTGATCTGTTCAGGTGGGTCTGGGAGGGACTCCAGACACCCAGCAGGCGAGGCGCCCGCTCACCAGGAGCCTGGTGGCCGATCGAAACCCTCCTTGGGGGGGGCGGGGGGAGACCGGAGGTGTGACAGGGACGGCGCCTCCTGGTCTGGCTTGGGGGTTTCTCTCTCCCTCGGCCGGGCATGCACGTTGGGGTCTTGGGGGGTTGCTGGGGCCCGGCCGGCCATCGGGATGTTGGGCCATGGTGGCCGGAAGTCTGTGACATCGGGGATCAGGTGCGGTGGCAGGGTGGCTTGCTGGTCGGGAGGGCCCACGCCACGAGGCCGGTCTCACACGTGTCCCCCCCAGCTGAAAGGCGGGGAGAACTACCCATCCACTTGGGCGTTCTCCTCGCTGAAGCGGAAGAATCGGGACAGGCCGTCCGCGTTGGCGTGGTCAGTCCCGGGGCGATGCTCCACAGTGAAGTCCATCCCCTGGAGGGAGATTGACCATCGTAGCAGCTTGGGGTTTTCTCCTCTCATTTGCATCAGCCACCGCAAGGGTCGATGATCCGTTTGAACTCGGAAGTGTGTTCCGAACAAGTATGGTCGTAGCTTTTTGAGGGCCCAGACTACTGCGAAGGTCTCTCTTTCAATGGTGCTCCACCGCTGTTCTCGAGGAAGTAACCTTCGGCTGATGAAGGCTATGGGCTGATCTATGCCTTTGTCGTTGAACTGTGAGAGGACTGCCCCGATGCCGTGTTCCGAGGCGTCCGTCTGAATCACAAACTCCTGAGAGTAGTCGGGGGCTTTGAGTACCGGAGCAGTACATATAGCGGCTTTCAAGGCGTCGAACGCTTTTTGGCACGGGGAGTCCATTGTATTTTCTTCGGGTGCTTTTTGGAGGTTAGCTCTGTGAGGGGGCCTGTGATGCTGCCATAGTTCTTAATAAACCTCCGGTAGTAACCGGTGAGGCCCAGGAAGGCCCGGACTTCCGTTTGGGTCGTTGGGGGTTCCCAGGACAGGATGGCGTCGATCTTCGGCTGGAGGGGGGCGACCTGCCCGCTTCCCACCTGGTGCCCCAGATAGATCACGGAGCCTTGTCCAATTTGACATTTGCTGGCTTTGATGGTTAGGCCGGCCTGGCGCAGGGCCAGCAGTACTTGTCGGAGGTGCTGGAGGTGCTCGGTCCATTGGGAGCTGAATACTGCTACATCGTCGAGGTACGCTGCGCTGAACCCCTCTAGTCGGGACAGGACCCTGTTCACCAGTCGCTGGAAGGTGGCCGGGGCATTTTTCATTCCAAACGGCATCACCCTAAAGCGGTAGTGCCCATCCGGGGTGGAGAAGGCGGAGCGCTCCTTGGCTCCCTCAGTGAGCGCAATCTGCCAGTATCCGCAGGTTAGGTCGAAGGTGCTGAGGTAGCGAGCAGCCCCGAGGCGGTTGATGAGCTCGTCGGCGCGGGGGATAGGGTGAGCGTCCGCTCGGGTGACCGCATTGAGTCCCCGGTAGTCCACACAGAATCTCAGCTCGGGGGCGACATCAGGGGTAGCCGCTTTCGGGACCAGGACTACCGGGCTGGCCCAGTGGCTGTTGGAGGGTTCAATCACCCCGAGGGCCAACATCTTAGTTACTTCGGTCTGGATGCAGGTTCGGACCCGATCAGGGACCCGGTAGGCTCGGTGTCTCACTGGCGGGCTGCTGCCGGTGTCTACGTCGTGGACACACCAGTCGGTGACCCTAGGGGTTAGGGAGAAGAGGTCTGTGAATTGTCTTAGTAGCCGGCGACAGTCCTCGGACTGTTGGGAGGTGAGGGTGGTTGACAGTCTCGCCCCTCTACGGAGCCATCTATTTCTTTAGCACACAGGGGGTCTGGAAGGGGCTCGGTGTCTTCTTCAGTCCCATCATCGGTGGCCAGGAGCAAACTCAACTCTGTCCTCACAAAGTGGGGTTTGAGGCGGTTCACGTGGAGGACCCGGAGGGGGTTCCGCGGGGACTGCACATCAACTAGATAGGTGACTTGGCTCTTCCGCTCGACCACCTTGAAGGGACTAGTCCATTTATCTTGGAGGGCGCAGGGTTTCACCGGGGCCATGACCCAGACCTGTTGGCCCGGCTGAAACTCGACCAGCGTGGCATTCTGGTCATTCCAGCGCCTCATCTCTTCCTGGCTGGCTTCGAGGTTTGCTTCTGCGAGTTCTCGGAATTTCCGTCTGGTTGCGGAGCGCCAGGATATATCGGAACACATCAGGAGGGGTCCCCCGGAGAGTCGTTTCCCAGCCCTCCTTGACCAGGCTCAGGGGTCCCCGGACGGGATGTCCATACAGTAGTTCGAACGGGCTGAACCCCAGAGATTTTTGGGGAACCTCTCAGTAGGCGAACAGGAGGCAAGGGAGGAGGACGTCCCATCTCCGGCGCAGGGGTTCTTCGAGGCCCATGATCATCCCTTTCAGGGTTCTGTTAAATCGTTCGACTAGGCCATTCCCTTGGGGGTGGTATGGGGTGGTGAACTTGTATGATACCCCGCACTGCTGCCATAGGGACCTCATGTATTTGGAGATAAAGTTCGTGCCACGATCACTCACGACTTCGCGAGGGAACCCCACGCGGGAGAAGATCCCCATCAAGGCCCGGCCTTGGGGTAGCGGGTGGCATGGTCCACCAGGACGAGGATGAATCGGTGGCCCTGGGTGGTCTTGGGATCCAGGGGTCCCACGATGTCGATTCCCACCCGCTCAAAAGGGGTACTAACAACGGGGAAGGGTTGTAGCGGAGCCTTGCACTTCCCCCCACTCTTTCCGCTGGCCTGGCACGTGAGGCATGACTTGCAGTGGGCCTCCACATTTGCTCGCATCTTGGGCCAATAGAAGTGGGTAACTAGTCGCTGGTAGGTCTTATCTTGGCCTAAGTGTCCTGCCAGGGGTACATCATGGGCCAGGCCCAGGAGGAGACTTCGGAAGCGCAGGGGTACCACCAGTACTCGGGCCGATCCCAGCTCGGCCGACTTCTGTTCGCTGTACAGGAGGCCGTTTTCCCAGTATATCCAGTGGGTTCCGGACTGGTTGCCTGCTGCTTGGGCTTCGGCCTGTTGTCAGGGTCCAATGAGGGAAGGGCAGGTGGCTTGTTCCTGGCAGAATTCTTCTCGGGAGGGACCTCCCTCGCAGTGCCACTGGGCCATCTCGGGCAGGTCCCCGAGCTCGGTCAGTGGTTCGGGATCTGGATGCACTGACCCGTCATCGGGAATGGTTGCTTCTTCCGGAAGAGGGTCGTCGGGCTCGGGTAGCGCGTCCCGGACCTCGGGGACGGCGACTGTGTTCAGCGGTATGGCCTCACCTCCCTCGGAGGAAGGCATTCGGATAGTCATAGAGCGCGTGGTGGAGCATACCCATTCGGGTAGGCCCATCATCTCCAGATGGGCTCTTCGTTCCACTTGTCCCCACGGGGAACTCTCAAGGTCGTTGCCCAGGAGGCAGTCTACGGGTTGGGAGGTTCGGACTGCCACCCTCAATTTACCGGTGACTTCCCCCCATTCGAAGGGTACCAGGGCCATCCAGCATAGGCTCTCGGAATTGTCCGAAGATATGACTGGACAAAAGGCGTCTGGCAGGATCTGGTCTTCGGAGACCAGGTGGCAGTGGACCGCTGTGACACTCGCCCCGGTGTTGCGGAGGCCCTCGACGCGGTGACCGTTGACCGTCACCTGCTGTTGGTACTTCTTCGTGTTGGCGGGTAGGGGTGTTCCAGGGACCATCTCTCGGTCCCCTAGGGAGACCAGGGCCATGGCGGCTGGTTCCCACTCTTCGGAGTCTTCTACCTCTTCTCCTAGGGCTACGGAGGCCATTTGTCGAGCCGGAGGGGTTGTCGTTGCGGGTTGTTGGTACATGGGACACTGGGGGTCACTGGCATAGTGTCCGGTCTGTTGGCAGCGGAAACAGGTGATCTTGACTCGGGGTCCCGGCCTCCCCGGTGGCCCGGTGCTGGCTGGAGGTGGGGCTGGAAAGTGCGGAGGTTGGCCTCCGGGGGGACTGTGCTGGGAGCCCCCCGGGAATTCTCTCAGTCGGCCTTGGTTCCCTCCGCCCCTCTGGCGGGGGGTCCCTGACTGTGGCGACCGTAGTCTCCCATGGGACCCCGGGAGGCCCGGGTGTTCACCCATCAGTCAGCTTCGACAGCCAGTTTTCGAGGATCAGTGAGCTTGCTGTCCAGGAGGTGCTGGCGTAACTCCACAAAGCAATTGACGGACAAGTGTTCCCACGCGATTAGGTTGAACAGCTCCTCAAAGGTGGAGACCTTGCTGCCCTTGATCCACCCGTCCAAGGCCCGGCTGTAAAAGTTCACGTACTCCACCCATGTGGTACTGGGTATCTTTTTGCAGTCTCGAAACCGTTGCTGGTACATTTCGGGGGTGAGCCCATATCTGGCTACTAGGGCCTCTTTCATGTGACTGTAGGAGTTCAGCACCGTGGATGGCAGGTCTAGCAGGGTATCTCTCCCCTCGCTCAGGAACCGGCCCCATAAACCAGCCCCCCAGTCTTTCTGCGGAACTCGGTGGGAGGTCATGGCAACTTCGTAGGCCTTGAACCATTGCTGGATGTCGTCGTTCTTGTAATATTCTTTCACCACATCCTTGGGGATGTGGACCTTTGGTTCCACGATGGAGGAGGGTGGTTGATTTCCCGAGGGTCTGGACTCCTCACTTTTAGCCTTGAGCTCGATCTCTTTCAGGCTGCGTTCGTGTTCTAGTTGGAGTTTCCTTTCTTCGTGTTCTCTCTGTCGTTTCTTTTCCTCGAGTTCTCCTTGTAGGCGTAATTGTTCTACTGCCAACTTTTTCTCGGCCAGTTTTAGCTCTCCGTCGATTTTCAGTTTTGCTAGCTCTAGTTCGTGGTTGCGGCCTCTTTCTCGGTCTGCTAGCTCCTCCGGGGATAGGCCCCCCTCTGGGGCGCTGCTCCTCCCCGGGATGCTTCGTGGTTCATTTGGCGGCTCTCCTTCTGTTTGGGCCCGGGAAGCTCCTGCCTCGACCCAGGTCTTCAATGCTCCCTGGAAATCCTCTTTCGTGCTTAATCCGGTGGTAGCGATTCCATGGTCTTTGAAGAATTGTTTTAATTCTCGATGCGTATAATATTCCAACTGGTCCTCTTGGAATGTCGGGCTTGTGTTGGTACCTGCGGCACCTAGGGAGGTTTCTCCTTCCATCTCTTTTCGGTAGTGTGTCAGCCGTTTACTGCGCGATCTCTAGGTGTCGGCTCGGATCCCGTCGTCTGCCACCAAATGTTGGAAAGGCGTTCTCCGGGGGGCTTCGGAATACATTCCTGACCACCCGTTGACCCACCTCTCCCAGAGTTAGGCCGAGCAAGGGTGGGGAGGCCCTTCCTGGAAGTGTCTCGTACCTAGGATCGCACACGCTGAGCTTGCACTCTCTGACAGAGGGACACCACACAGTAGTTCTTCGTAAGACAGGATACTTTATCGTTAGTTGTAAGGGATCTTTATGATCCGAAATGCAGGTATTGAATCAGTGCCACAAGCGGCGGCGATCTCGTGATGGGGGTATGGGGGTAGCGGGACAGTCTTTGAGTTCAGTGTCTCTGCGGAGTATCCTTCGCACAGCTCTCAATCCTCGAGCTGGGGGATGTTGTTTCTCTCGGCAATCTCTGCCGATTCTCCTGGAGGAGAGTGCCGCGAGTCACTCAGCAGGCACAGGTGGTTTCGGAGTCGGGGAGCCGCGACAGCGTCAGCAGGGCTCAGATGGTTCAGAGTTCAGGGAGCCGCGACAGCGTCAGCAGGGCTCAGATGGTTCAGAGTTCGGGGAGCCGTGACAGCGTCAGCAGGGCTCAGACGGTTCAGAGTTCGGGGAGCCGCGACAGCGTCAGCAGGGCTCAGATGGTTCAGAGTTCGGGGAACCGCGACAGCGTCAGCAGGGCTCAGGTGGTTCAGAGTTCGGGGAGCCGCAACAGCGTCAGCAGGGCTCAGATGGGTCAGAGTTCGGGGAGCCGCGACAGCGTCAGCAGGGCTCAGGTGGTTCAGAGTTCGGGTATTGTTCTTCGGTTCGGGGAGCGATCGAGCCGCGACCAGGTCAGCAGGCTCTCGTTGGTCCAGGTCTTCTTCTCCTCCTGTCCCTTCAGCACCCCTTGTTATACTCCCCCTCCTCTTTGAAGTCCGGAGTCCTCGCTGAGAGGGGTCTTGGTGCCTAGGGGCGGTGTGTCGGGATTTCCTGTTGCTCGACCCTTTGATCTGTTCAGGTGGGTCTGGGAGGGACTCCAGACACCCAGCAGGCGAGGCGCCCGCTCACCAGGGGCCTGGTGGCCGATCGAAACCCTCCCTGGGGGGGGGGGGGACCGGAGGTGTGACAGGGACGGCGCCTCCTGGTCTGGCTTGGGGGTTTCTCTCTCCCTCGGCCGGGCATGCGCGTTGGGGTCTTGGGGGGTTGCTGGGACCCGGCCGGCCATCGGGATGTTGAGCAATGGTGGCCGGAAGTCTGTGACATCGGGGATCAGGTGCGGTGGCAGGGTGGCTTGCTGGTCAGGAGGGCCCACGCCACGAGGCCGGTCTCACACATCTGCATCCAGAGAGAGAAAACCAACTGCTTAGAAGGATGAACGGATGCTTGTATAGAAAACCAGAGCCCTGATGAGAAGGAACTCTGAAGTTAGGGCCTGATTTAGATCTTGGTGGGACTCCAGTCATTCCTCCGTAGCGGCGGTTACAGGTACTCTGTCGAGCTGACTAATTCCAGCCCGCCGTATTTAGATGTGGGCCTGCTGATCCACTGTCTGCATCAACAGACTGTTTACTGTTCCGTAAGCGGCTCACCTCCTTCGACACCGAGGACTCCTCTGCTGGCTAACAGTACTCCCCCGCCGTCAGGGCGGTGGGTTTGGGCCGAGCCTATTTAGATTTTCCAGGTGTGCTGGCATTGTCCTAGCGGCAGAATCCTGTTGGAGTGTGTCCATCACAGGACACATTCCACATTGTACTATTCTTGTGGCTTTAAGGTGGATCCTAACATCACACACCTGATGTATTTGTGCTAATTGTTATCACCTGCATACCTCCAAGCATCACCCCAAGGCCCAGAGGACTGGTGGTGGATGTCCCAGCCCCCCCCCCCCAGTTAGCACTACATCCCTCGGAGGGGAAGGTCTAACAGATCAAACATCCAGAAGGCCTGATGGGAAACCCTGGTGGAGTGGAGACGGTAATACTTTTTAATGCGTCACTAAACATATATGTAGTGTTGGTATTCAAATTAGCTGTTGCCAATGTGTTTTGCCCTTTTTTCTTTTAACATATAGCATAGCAGAATCCTCACTCACCCCAGCCTCCCAACCATCCCAAACTTCTGCCCCAGCTCCTCAAGTACCTTCCTCAACCCAATTCCAATCTCCCACCCCAATCCCAAGCACACTCACTTCTTTGTAGGCACGCACTCCAACAGACACAAGCAGCATCATCCCAAACACAGAAACACAAACACACTAACAACATACACACACTATTGCAACTACACCCACAAGCACAACCCCCACAACAACAAACTCATTAAAAAAAACACACTTACAAAAAAGTACACCTACACACAAAACAACACCAACCAAAAGCAAACACACACCCTCACAGATAATCAAACACTAGGCAAAAAACACACATATCCAAACACACATATCCACAACATACACCAGACCAACATACAAACACAAGGTCATTACCCACTCCACCTCCCTCGACCTCCAAAAGCCACTCTACCACCCCTCTAGCACATCTCTTTTTCACAATTTCTTTTTAGGTAATTGTAACAAAGCCCATGATAGACACATCTCACTTATTTATTTTTACATATTTTAAATGTAACAATTTCAAATTGTTTTTAGGTTTAATACAGATGAGTTTATTTTAACTTAAGTTGAAAAACACCTATGCATTACACATATGCAATAAATTGCATGTGAGAGCAATGTAAAAATGCAGGAGTCCAGAGCAAATGTTAACACACAAATCATAGGAAAACAAGTAAAAAAGAAGCAAACCTTTGATTCCGGAGATGACAGAGTTGATTTGCTTTATTGTCAAGTTGGGAAATAAAGTTCTAGAAGGAAATGCATGTGGAAAAAACAAAAAGAGGTAAGTTCCTACCTCATATCCCTTCAATTGCGCCAACTCATGTTTGGAGGTTTACACGTTACATTTTCCTCGACGGAAAGGCACATCATAATTGGCCTGGCGGTAAAATTGGCTAGACTCCTTCCATCAGCCACCTCTGCCTGTGGCGCCGCCGACGTGCGAGGAAACTTCTGACTGAGTCCGCGGGACTCCGCTGGTCTTTCGTCCATCGACCCGCCAGCATCTATGTGAAGTGGGCAGACCGCCTAGTAGGCGGACGGAGAATCTGACGGAAAAGCGCCAGTGGAATCTAACCCGCCAAGTTCTAAATTAGGCCCTTAGAGCGGTGGCACTCTCATACTACCGCCTGCTAAAAGTGAACAACCCGACTATAACCAGAGGAACGGAGGCAGCATTGTCAGGACTGCGCTGGTGTCAGCAAGGGACCGTATCTACATCAGGAGCACTATCCAGAAGAGAATCACAGAAAGTACTTTTTGGAGAGAAATATTTTACTATTAACTCCCATTACAGTTTACTGGAAGAAATGTATTATGTTCAAGGTTGCTAAACAGGAAAAAACAGTAAAGACTCAGATTAATAACAAATCCCTATTGTTTGTTGTGAACAAGTGTTCATGCTAACAAGTGTGGGAGAAGTGGGATTTCTTCGGCTTACCAAAGATGGTAGCCTAATACAGCAACTCAGACAGGAATAAAAAGACAAGTTACAAAGGACTCTAGAAACGTATATCCGGCCTCTTCAAAAAGATATCAACTAATGACAGACACTTCCAGCTTACTCCAAGCAGTAGTTCAGGTACCTGTGTCAAAAGATACAACACTGGGAAACCAGCAGATATACTATCACAACAAAGACACAATCCTATTGTTCCATCTGTTGCTTACCAAAAGTATGTGGCAGGAGAGGATACATTTTCTTTTAATTAACTTTGAGCAGACTGCGCAGAGTGACGAGTGGCCAGCTAAAAGATGGGGACGGTATGTTGCGCCATTGTTAGCAGGAGAGCTCTAAGCAGTTTTTGAAGGTGCCAACCCAGGATGAATTGTCCTGTATCCCGAAATCAAGAAAACCATTCTTAAGAGATTGGGAATAACTAAGAAATTTACCATCTACATTTCAGAGAAGAGAAATGGGTGACTGGAGAAACTCAAAGGGCATTTTACTATTGGATTAAAGACTTGGGGGACAAATGGTTTAAACCGGATTCTTCCACTAAGGAAGAATTTGTTGAGAAGATTTATATGGAAGAGTTTTTAATTCCCTAGCACCTAATATACAGAGATGGGTCAGACAACCCAACAGGCTTACTTTAACCTCATCTATAGAATTAGCAGGTGCTTACTCATGCTCAGGACCAGAGGAGTATGCCTGAAGATATAGTACCAGGAAAAAAGAACCCCCCCAATAGAAGAAACACCTTAAAAACCTTGTGTAGTTTTTACCATAGTGGCCAAAGCAGAGCATACGGTAATGGGAGACAAGGTCTCCAGTGTTTTGAACGATGGGGCATGGGCAGTATTGCACGTTTCTACCACAAGAAAAAAAGACAAAGCCATGGAAACTGGACTGAGCAATAGAAATATTTCTTATAATGAATGATAAGGGTTGTCCTGCTTGGACTGTCAAATGTAGAGTGTGTGATAAGAATGGTCATTATGGGAAGTATTGTAAATCACAGAATAAGATGAAAAAAGTGAAAGAGGTGGTGTTGGAGGATGATTGTGAATATGATAGTCTTCAGTGTGGAAAGATTATTCTTCAGTTGGGACATAAGAGAAAGAAAAGTATTGTTAATTTTGTCAGTGTTAATGGATTAAAGATAAAGATGGAATTTGATTCTAGTGCAAAATAGGTTGTTGGTTCCCAGGGATTTTATTAGCAGAATCTCTTAAATAAGGTCAAAATGTTTAAACCAGACGTGCGACCTTTAGCTTCAGGCGAAAAACCGATTAAGTTGATTGGATATTTTATTGGTAAGTTGGAGTATAAGAATCTTATCGCGGCTGGCAAGATTTATGTATCTTGTAAGGGAGATAGTATAATCAGCTGATTCTACCAAAGAGACATAAATCTGATGGTAGGCTTGAACAGTGACCCTCCTATTGTCTTGAAATAAACTGTGTATGACTTTGTTGAGTCAGTTCAAGAGAACCCTCCTGTTTTGTTGAAAGAAACTGTGTCTCATTTTGTCGAGTCGGTTCAAGAGAAAGAGAATGATGATGTTTTGATAACATCATTACGTCAGGCGTTTTCTGATGTACTTTATGATTGAATTGCTTACCAGACTACTCTCCCAGAAGCGTATTGAAAGAGAATGTCACCTCAGTTACTTGTAAATTACGAAGTGTTCCCTTTGCTTTGAGTTTGGCAATGGCCGAAGAGATCGACAAGTTAAAGAAGGAATTATTCAAGATGTGGAGGCAACTGAGTGGGTAGCTCCCATTTGTACTTGCTCAGAGAGCTTCAGTCTATGTAAGGTTATGTGTGGATCTAAGAGGTTTGCATAAGTCAGGGGTAGTGGACAGGTATCCACTTTTCAACATTACAGAGATGTTAGTTCAGTTGGAAGGTGCAGTGGTGCTTTCCATTTTGGATCTAAGGTCCACCTATCAGCAGATCAGGCCGGTTAGTAGTTCAATGTATTTGTCTTTGTACATCACTCCTTTTTGTGTGTTCAGATTCACAAGAATGCTGCTTGGGTTGATATCTGCACATTTGGCTTTTCAGAGAGCCACTGAGGAGGTGTTGGTTGGCATTTGTGGTGTATCAAGATGATGTGCTTATTTTATGGAGCAACACAAGGGGAACCTGACCATCATTTGAGGTCTGTATTAGAGAGATTTAGAGAGAAGGGTCTCACGTTGAAAGAAGCCAAGTGTAAGCTCAACCACAAAAATATTGTTTATCTAGATCACAGATTGACATTCGAGGGTGTGAAGCTAATGACCATTTAGTAAGGACAATTGAAGAGTTGTCCATAAATGAAAACAACGATGACCTGGTTACAAACTTAGGAATGGTGGTATATTACAGCAAATGTGTTCCCGATTTGCTAGTTGCACATGCAATTTGAGGAGGTTGTTGAAAAAAGGGGGCAAAATTCATGTGGTCACCTCAATGTACGTTGTAATTTCAAGACAAATAATACTTTCTCAAATAAAGGTCCTCGTGCCAGCTCACCCTGCGACAGCTCTCCTGTCCAGCTTGCCTGCAGTCTGCTACCTTCTGCTGCCTTAGGTTTGTACCTCCTCTGCTTGTTTTCTGCCTTCCTTCTGCACGCTTCCTGCTAGTTTTTGTGCCCACTTCTGCCATCTATTTCTGCCTCTCTCTGCTCATTCTACCCATTATTTTGCCTCTTTCTGCTAGTTTCTGTCCTTTATTTTTTCCTCTTACTGCTTGTTTCTGACCTGGCTCTTCAACTGAGATGTTGCATCCACCGACCCAGATACCCCTTAGGATGACAGGGCTGCGCTATACAAATGCTGCTCGATTGAATGCTCCTCCATTGCAGAGCTTTAGCACTACAGGGAAATCTATCTTGGTTAGATGATGTGTGAAGTTTGGATGATTATAATGTGTGTGATGTCATGGAGGGTACCATCAGTGAAGATGAGCACAGGGGTTTAGTGGATGGTGATGTAACTTTGCAGGAGATTACTAAATTGGTTGAGGGTGAGTGGAGATCCAAACAAGAGGTACGTTCTGAAGGTTTCGAAATACTGGGATTCTAGAAACTAATTGTCGTTTTGAAAAGGGTTGCTGTGGAGAGGTATGAGGCTAATTTCCCCACCTGCATTAGAGACATCTTAATCTGGTTGGATCATCACGATCATCTAGGAGTTTATAAAAACCAAGCAAAAGAATTAGGTTACATTTTTGGTGGCCTGGTCTGGATATTCAGGTTGAGAGGGCTGTCAGAGACTGTCAGGACCCCTGACCTGCCTCAAGCCTCCAGCCGCCTTTAATTCATCTTCCTGTTTTTCTCTTTCGCTCATATTTGTTTTTGGTATTCATTTATTTGTTTTCAGCTTAATTTTTTGTTCTTTGTTGGGTTGTTCTATTAGTTTGTAGTACTTCATTTGTTATTGTGGTATGAAGGGGGAGATGTGTTGTATCTTAACATATTATATTACTGGTACAATAATGTATTATATTGTTGGTAGAACCTTCTACCTAAAAGGTGATGATGAAAGCTTCCAAGAATGCGATGAGGGACACGGAAAGAGATGTCAGTTGGTGTTAGGTCACTGATGCGGTGGATGGGATGTTTTGTATTGTAGAATCTTTAATAAAAACTTTGCAAACACATCTGCATGGGCTTTTTATACTTTACCACAAATTAACATGTAGCTGACATTCAATTACATAAAGGGACATTTCTAAATACATTCACCCGAGTAGGGGTCATTCCAAACCTCAGGAATCATGCATAATATGAAATGTAAATCCTCAATTTGACACCATTTTCAAAGAAACCCTCAAGCAGGAGAAGTTATGTGTGTTTTAAGCTCCTTTTTCAAAGGTTAGTAGGATAGAAAATCCAAAGTTGAAAGGCAACGGTAATTAGAAACCAAAAGGGTCCAGCTAATATAGTTTATTCACTTATTCTTGTTAAGCAAGTTTATGGGGAAGGTGACAGGGAATTCCAGGTGGCCCAAAGGGAGGATCCGCTTCGAGAAGGTTAGACAAAAGACTATGCAAAGAAAGTCTAGCCAATTCATTACTACACACCTTCCCCCTTGATACAGAAAGCAATAGACAAGAGCAACACAAACATGAGCAATCAAAAATTAGTAAAATTAAGTTGATATATGGGTAAAAATGCAGGAAAGGGCGACGACAAAGAAAAAGAAAAGAGTAACCTGAACAGGGACTTACTTCCACCTCCAAGTACCACAAGTAGAGTTGTCGTCTAGGGGCCAATTACGATGCCATTCAGAAAATCTTCCGACCAAATCGGTTTCGGAATCTTTTCCGCCCGAATCTGGTTCTGCGAGTCTGACCGACTGATTACAGTGCTTTCAAACATTGTTCGATCGGACTCACATTGACTTCAATGGAAGCCTGTGTCCCGATCGAGAACACAGGCTCCCATTGAAAAAAGAGGTGGTTGGGGAAAACCTTGGACCCTGTGGCAGACACCTCATGGTGCCTGCCACACTGTGCATGGTTGGAAAGAAGGGATCCTTGGGTACCCCCACGGGCCCCAACCAGAGGCCTAAGGGTGAAGGGGAGCCTGTTACGGGCCCCGGAGGTCAGATTTCCACAGCCGTTTCATGTCAGTCAGACTGATTCGGAACGGCTGTCAGAATCGGACACAGTAATTGCTTGGTCGGAAAGTGTCCATAGAGCAGTACGATTCGGCTCTGAACGACTCAGGCTGTCCGAATAGTGCTCGGAACTGAATCAAACTATCTGAAGCGTCATTAAATACTTGTACTACAAGGCCTGTAGACTCTCCAGCAATAACTACTCGTGGCCTAGGAACTGACACGCAAAGACCAGATGAAGAGTCATGATCCTTACTTAAGCAACTCCAGCAAAGGGCCAGATGTACAAAACGTTTTTGAGGTCTCAAGTGGCTTGATTAGCAGAATTGGGCAATTTGCGATCACAAAAAAGCTTTTCTTTATTTACAAACAGCAAACTATGATTCGGTAACAGGTTACCGAACCGAAATTCGCGTTTGCTACCAAATACCAATTCAATATATGGAAGAGGCGTCCAGGGTTTTAAGTGGGATGGCAAAACTGGGGGTTGTCTCAAAGGGGCATGGCCAATGTAATTAAGGGTGTGGCTTAAAAACACATAAACAAAAAAATCTGTGCTTAGAATAGAGTGCTGCCCGACAGGTATTTTACTACTGCGGTCATTGCATCAAAATATATAATATAACAAGTAACTTTACACATACAACACGCCAGGACTATTGGCTTTGTCAATGGTTGTTAGTTGCATAAGATAATTAAGCAACTATGGCTTTGTAGTATATAATATTGAAAATGCTTCAGTTCCGAAATATGAGGCTGTGAAAGAACTCTAACGAGTCTCTTTAAAGTAACATCAAAGGCACTGAAGGGTGACACTGTTACAGAGTTGTATTTTTTTTTCACACCGAGGGCTAATACGGAACTTAGCGCCTGCTTTTTACAGCACCGGCAGGATCCGGCCCACTTTAACCCCTTTGGGCGTCCTTTACAGATACTGAATCGGAATAGTATGTATTTATGTTTTGTTACGAATTCCGGTTGCAAAACATAAATCTGTTACCGACTGCAAACTTGTAGTGGGAGCCCATTCGCAAGTGCCAAGGGGTCCCTTTGGAACCTTTGGTGAATGTAAAAAAATAAAACATTTAAGAGGGCAGTGGTCTACGGGACTACTGCATCTACATAAACGAACAAAAAGAAAAGAAATAAACTTTTCTTTTTAAACACAGTCCCGTTTCCTTTAATGGAAAAGGGCTGTATTTAAAAAAAAAAAAAAAAGTTAATTGACTTATTAAAGAATCACTGTCAAAGCCAATAGGTCTCGCCTATGCAAGAGCTACTAGCTTTGCCAATGTGTTTTACCCATGTTATACACAAGCGTGGCTGCTATTCAGCATGGCTAAAGGTTTGCGGCATACAGGAGAGTGACATGTCGCAGAGTAGCGCGTCGTAGAGTGACATTTAGTAGAGTGACGTGTCGCAGCATTGTAGAATGAAGTGGCATAGATTAGAGTGGTGCAGAGTAGACTGCTGTGGCTTAGAGTGAAGTGGCGTTCAGTGCAGTGGTGCAGAGTAGAGTGGTATAGAGTGCAGTGGCATAGGGTGCTGAGTAGAGTAGAGTGGCATACAGTGCAGTGGAATAGAGTGGTGCAGAGTAGATTGGTGTAGAGTGCAGTGGCATAGGGTGCTTAGTAGAGTAGAGTGGCATACAGTGCAGTGGAATAGAGTGGTGCAGAGTAGACTAGAGAGGCTTAGAGTGAAGTGGCGTTGAGTGCAGTGGTGCAGAGTAGAGTGGTATAGAGTGCAGTGGCATAGGGTGCTGAGTAGAGTAGTGTGGCATACAGTGCAGTGGAATAGAGTGGTGCAGAGTAGACTAGAGTGGCTTAGAGTGAAGTGGCGTTCAGTGCAGTGGTGCAGAGTAGAGTGGTATAGAGTGCAGTGGCATAGGGTGCTGAGTAGAGTAGTGTGGCATACAGTGCAGTGGAATAGAGTGGTGCAGAGTAGATTGGTGTAGAGTGCAGTGGCGTAGAGTAGCGCAGTGCAGAGTAGAGTGGAGTGATGCAGAATGTTGTAGAGTAGAGTGGTGCAGAGTAGAGTAAAGTGGCGTAAAGTGGAGTACTGTAGAGTGGAGTGGTGTGGGTTGCAGTGGTACAGCGTAGAGTGTACTGGCATAGAGTACAGTGTTGCAGAGTAGAGTTGCGTAGAGTACAGTGGTGTATAGTGGAGTGGTGCAGCGTAGACTGCATTGACGTAGAGTGCAGTGGCATAGTGTGATGTGGCAAAGAGTGTGACTATTGTGTGAATATCAATTTCTGGAGTAGTGCTGTGGATGCTGATACTCACTCCTATTGTTTAAACCCCCTAGTGCGAATTATATGAAGTACAGCAGTTGCTGTGGGTTTTTTATGATTGATTTTTATGATTGTATTTGATTTGGTCTTCTTCCAGTTACACATCTCATTTACGTCACCTTAAGTAATATAGGGACGACCACTACTATAGATAATTTGCTCACATTGACATGACGGAATATACAGGACTGGCTTTTGACGAAGACACGGTATAAGCAATACTAGATGCACCAAGTATTCTTGATACACATATTTCCCAAACACTTTCCAATTCAGAAGATTGGACTAAGCTTAGTAACACCAAAAAACAGCATGTACGTACCATCCTACATGCGGCTATTTTCACTGAATACCTTAGAGGGAATATAGCTCCACCAGGTCTCACAGTATCTAATGCCCCTAGACTCTTCTTGGATAATAAGATCTTTGTTACCAATTGGTCTAAAATAGCTTGGCGCTGTACTAGAGATTGGTTGGTTTTAATAATAACTACAGCCAAAGAAACAGCAGATCTACTACTAGTAGAAATCCAATCTCTAGAAACACAATTGAAAACTGGAATACAGATTACTGCCTACAAAAAGAAATTAGATGAAATATTTAAGAGTCTGAATGAAGTTAAAGACGACCTGGTCAAATATAAAATTGGCAAACTGATGAAGGATCTAGATAGATTTACTTTGGATAAGGTTTATCCTTATACCGCATGTGGATATCAGGCTAGTCTAAATAAGAAGACCAATAAGAAAGGCACACGTGGTTGGCGCAGAGATACTGACGAGTGGACCTCTAACTCGGATGAGTGGAGTGATTCCAACGATTCAGATACAGAACAAATTACCCACCGTCAACCTAGGAGAGTTAGAGGGAGGGGTAGAGGGATTACATACCCTTTTAATTAACAAGCGCCCTGGTGGCCCCCTCAACCATGGGCTTTTCCACCGCCTCCTTACAATCCATGTCCAACCTATGGGGGCCCGCCATATCAGCCTTTTTTGGGACAGGACAGAGGATGAAGAGGGCGAAGGAGAGGCAACAGAGGCCAGACAACAGAGACCCCACATGTGAACTGGGACCCAGCATTGGAAAAGAGGATCACGAGGAGCATGACAGCGTCCAAGAGCGACCTAACAATTTGATTGTAAATTTGAGCATTAAAATCCTCACAGAAATGGAGGAACATGTTTTGTCAAAGGGTTTAGGCTTTGTTCCCACTAAACATGGAGATGACTTTATGACACATGAAGAACTTTCGGAATTTTTCTGTAAAGTACGTCTCTGCTTCTTTTTTAGTAACAATGATAAGGAGTCTCCTTCCCCTAGTCTTAACACAGGGCTCAGAAATAAATCTACTTTTGTGCCCTCATCACAACAAGTTCCATCAGAAGTCTTGACATTTGAGAAGGCTGTTCTTAAAGGCTATGAGTCTAATCTCAGCCATACCAAAAGAGTACTTTGTAATCTCTCCAATGTAGAAAGACGTTGTGTCTCTACATTGGGTAATGACCCACTGATTACCATCAAACCAGCAGATAAAGGGGAGCAACTGTAATCCTTGATACCGTGGTGTACCGAGAAGAATGTCTGAGACAACTTAATAACGTGAGTTTCTATACACACATTACACAAGCTCCTACTATACGATTACAACAACGGATCAAATCACTAGTGGCAGAGGGGAGAGAGGCAGGCTGGATAACTAAGAACGAGGCTGAGTTCTTGATATAAAAACATCTGAAAATACCAGCCTTTTACATCCTGCCAAAAATACATAAAGAACAACGACCCCCTCCGGGTAGGCCAATTGTGTCGGGAATTGGTTCTACTCTGGAACCTTTGTCCAAATTTGTGGACCATTTCCTTCGACCGATTGTGGCACAGATGCCATCTTATCTACAGGATACAACGCATGTGTTGTCCTGTTTAGAAACTATTTCTTTTGATCCTAACTATCAACTGATGGCCACGTGTGATGTTGAGTCACTATATATTAACATTCCTCAGGATGACACACTTGAGACGATATGTGACCTTCTAGCTATCAATCCACGTGATGACCAGACCCCTAATGACTATGTTATATGTTGTGCCACTTTAGCACTTAAAAACAAATTCTTTAGTTTTGAAGGAGAGCTGTTCTGGCAAACCGCTGGAACTTCCATGGGAAGTACATGTGCACCCAGCATGGCTAATCTCTACATGCATGGGTTTGAAACTAAGCATATCTATGCGTTGGTAAACCCTTTTCAAACTAAGCTTAAATTGTGGAAGCGCTATATAGATGATATCCTGGTCATCTGGGAAGGTGACCAGGAGTCTCCAGTGATTTTTTCAGAGTGGCTTAACTCACGTGATAGTAACTTGAGGTTCACGTGGGAGGCTGGTAATTCAACCATTGCCTTTTTGGATTTGAGACTATATCCCAAAGAAGGGAGGATCTATACTGAACTATATCAGAAGCCAATGGCAAGGAACTCTCTACTAAGTTATCATAGTTTCCATCCTCGGGCCCTACTGACCAATTTACCGGTGGGTCAATTCCTTAGACTGAGGAGAAATTGTACGGAGTTAACTAATTACCACAAACATGCCAAGAAATTGAGTGAAGAACTGGCTGTAAGACATTATCCAGCGCAATTAATCAAAAGAGCCTCCAAAAGAGCGCGCAACAATGACAGGGAGGCACTTTTAGAAACCTATACCAAAGCCAAAACAGAAAGGATGGTTTGTGTAACTACTTTTAGCAATCTCACAGAGACCATTAAAAGGGCCATTAACAACAATTGGCATATACTCAATACTGACAACTTGACATTAGACCGCCCCCTTTTTGCACTGAAATGTAGCAGTAATCTACAAGACCTGATGGTGCATACGAGACCAAGGATTGCAATTAACCAGAGCAGACAACTGACTTTGTGGGGAGCGGCACCAATGAGTGGACATTTTCCCTGTGGGTCCTGCTCAGTATGTCCCTTTACGCGACATACGACTGAAGTCAATATATTACCAGGTACACCTTGGAAATTGAATAAGCATACCAATTGCAATACCAGCGGAGTGATTTACATGATAACATGTCCATGTTCACTGATCTACATTGGTATGACAACACGTAAGGTCCGACACAGAATAGTTGAACACCGGAGTGCTTTTCGGTGTAGAAAATCAAACACACACAAGACTAAACATTACTTAGGAAAGGCACACACAGAGGATGATTTACAGTGGGTTATTATTGACAAACCCAACTATAACACCAATATGGGTCCCCATGATAGTGTTCTCTTTTGTCACGAACAACGCAGGGTGTTTCGCATGAAGAGCCATATGAGGGGTTTGAATGAAGACATTCCTTATTGCTCTGTTTAGCCCTTTCTCTGCCCTCTATCTGTGAGTTTATTGTAGATGTCTATATCCAGCATACTGGGTACACTTCACATCTGGACTGGTTTGGGTACATTCTCTACACTTGGACTTCCTTACAACTTGTTCCGTTCTGCACCCCGTCATACTGGACGATATAGACACTATCTCCATAACACCCTATTAGTCATTGATTGGTTATTTTCTGGCACATATGTATGCACAGCTTTGGTAACACTATCGGTAGAAGTACCTTTATATTTGGAAATTAATAGATTACCTACACTGTGCACACTTTATTCTGTGAATTGTAGTGTGCACCGTCGCTATTATATAATTTCTTTTGTATAAGGACTTTTGCTCAGTTTGACAGACATCGTAAGAACTGTAAACTACAGTTCCCATGATCCAGATAACAACGATGTCTGTTGCGTTTTTTCTTGCCAGATGAATTCATGGTGGCACCCTTAGATTTAACCCCTGGTGTGCGGGTTTATTTCTCCCGCTGTGCGGGAGAAATAAACGGTGTGCGCGATTACGACGGCTCCCGGCCGTCATGCGCACACGCCCACCGTAATGCACGATGGCCGGGAGCCGTCGTGCGCACACAAGGGGTTAATGACACACTGGGAAGATTTTTTTTCTCCCGTTGCTTTCACCATACTTGCATTTCTATAAATAGGTTCCCGTTTGATATATTTACATCGGGAGCTCTCTATACTACAATTCCCATGATTCAAATGACCCGGAAGTTGGTGGTGTTACTTCCGGGTCACACGCATTCACGAAGGCAGTCCTCGACATAAAAACACACCGGGATAATGGCTTCCTCCCCATGGGTTTTACCGTTAGAAGCAAGGACACAGAGGAACATGAGGTAACAAGGTTAAATGATATAGAAGGACGGCATTTGGTGAATGCGCGTTTGACTGACATTTTGAGCCTTGATAATAGTGGTGGGCATTACTTTTGCAATATGTTTGTTATCAAGAATTTGGTAACTGAGGTGTTCTGGGCTTGTTAGTCTTGTTGCACAAGAAATTAGGGTTTTTCTTTTTCTTTTCCTTTTTATAGAGTCGCTATATCTGCACATACAATTACTATCACAGTGGTGTGCTCAAGTTACATGCTCATGATTTTATCTGCGTTAGAGGTGTCTTTTATTCGACTACACTACCAGTCCAATTGTATACATTATCGCATGATATGAGCAATAGGAACATGTAGAAATTATGATTTCTATTAATAATGTGCTGTGTATTCTGGAGGTTGAGCCTCATTTATTTGTCCTTTCATCCTCAGAAAATCTGTGATCTGAGGTAAAAACTCACATAAGGTGGAGGTAAACTTATATTACCGCCTAGGTGAGTAGTTATCTATTTGTTTATTTAGAAGTGTTTATTTTTCACGTTGTTTATCACATGTGTGGTTTTCATCACGTGTGTGGTGTTCAAGGGAGTTCTGATGGTAGAAAATAATAATGAAATTGACATTAATGTTTGTCTTTTCCAGACATAGGAGCGGACAGCAGCTGGTACCATTGTCGTAACTACCATAACAATTAAGTATGGTTTTTAACACAATATTATTTTTCACTTATCTCTAGCAGAGTGACATCGTTTAAGGTCCTGATGAATGCCGCAAACTTTTAGTCATCTGGCAGAAACATGTTGACCATTGACGAATGGGAAATTTTTTCAGTCCTATATATCACTAGCCTTTTTAATCCTAGTCTATGGGGACAAGTATTAAATTCAGTTTAGTCATCCATGAGCTAGTTTTAAACACTCATTTTTCTTGCACTCTGTCCCTCACCCCAATCGCCGAAATTGGGTACATTAAAACGCCTCACGCTCCTCTCTACAGTGAGAGTTGTAGCCCACACTGGATACCTTGCGGTTACAGTGTGTAAGAGGGGACCCAATGATGAAGCATGTCACCCTTGGGTGAGTGAGCGTTCTCGTCTTTAAGATAAAGACTCCCCCCTTCTTCCTTCTTTCCCTTTGTATAAGGATAAATTTGGTTTTGATGGAACTAGCGTCCCATTACCTTGTGTGAATATCAAAGAGTGGAGTGGCACAGAGTGAAATAAAGTGACAGAGTGCAGTGGCATAGTGGTGCACAGAAGAGTTAACAGGTGTAGAGGCGTAGAGTGCAGTGACTCAGTGTGAAGAGGCATAGAGTGGAGAGGCTAAGTTTGTAGTGGTGCAGAGTAGAGTTCAGTGGCATAGAGTTTTGCAGTGTAGAGTGGAGTGACGTAAAGTGGAGTATGCATGGTGTAGTAGCACACTGCCATTAGAGACAAGACATTTTCAATTGAAATCACCATCTTCAATTTTTTTTTACCTACTTCAGAATTACAAAAAGTGCTGTTTGTGCTTTCCAAATTTTGATGTGTTCTGAAATATCTGCACAGTTCATTTACAGACATTTACATTTTGTTGCGTGCCATAAAAAAAGCCTTTCTTTCACAGCAAGATTGTCACATAAATCCTCTCACTTTGAAGTCAGAGAAAGAAAAGTGAACACCAAGCTCCCTCAGATGACAGAGCCTGACCTCCTTCTTTTAATGCATAACAAATGTGACAAGAGAAAGATTTAAAGGCCTGTTTAAAGAATGCGAGCAAGTGGAAGAATACAGTAAATAGAGTATGTTCCACAAGAGGGACAAACTCAAGCTGGACAGCTTAAAACAAATAAAGCCAGCAAATAGAAAGCAAGCAAATGTGACCACAACGTCAAGCGTAAAAAAATGGACGGAATGCCTTCCCAGGGAAGCTTTCCGACTGTCCCCAAGATGTCTTTGGCAAACCAGACAGCAGCGTTGTCTGGGAGGCTTAGACCTAAAAAGCAGTACAGACACTTACAAAGTTTCATACATTAGGAATAGTGATTTCCTAATTGCGAGTCGGAGATAATCACAATTAGGAGATCGATATTTCTAAGGTTGGAACATCTGTCCCAAAACCCACTACTCCTCCCTCAAAAGACTCCTCAGTGGAATTATCACAAGGAGAATTGACTCCGACCATTCTGTTTAATCTCCAACCTGTCGAAGTTTTACCCACCTTTACCAGCTTGAAAACACAGATGCAATTACTGTCAGCAAAACATGCATTAACTCTGATATATTTTGAGAAAATATACTGGTTGAAGACACTAAAAAGAAGCGCACGGTCAGCTGGTGCAGTGCAATAAAATGGCATCATGACACGACCCTTTGTGCGCACAGCATGGTTGGGCAGAGGCCGCCACGTATCAGGTGCAGTTATAGGGCAGAGGTAGCTATGCAAGGCGCATTGTAAGGCTGAGGTAGTGGCTTTAAACTGTTGGGCTGAGACAGAGATAGTTACATGTTGGCATACTACAAGGTGAAGGCAGAACCAATGACTTGTCAGGGGCACCTTTAGACTATAGGGTTGGGGGCAGTCACAAGTCAAGTGCACTGTGGGGGCGGGAAAGAAGCAACAAGTTGTTGGGTGCACCAATAGTTGGTAGGAGTTGGATGTCGCATACAAAGTACACTGTAGGGCTGGGACGGAGGGATCATCTGTCTGATGTACTATAGGCTCACTGGAGCCATCATTTGTACTTCAGTATCAATGTATAGTCTGTAGGGCTGGGAGAAAGTCAGGCACACATGCAAGTGTCACGAGGGCAGAATAGGCCCAGTTAAAAACACCACTATTTTACAAGTTAGCTTCTTTTTCTAAACACAATGACATTTGACATATATTTGCTTGCGTGTCTGTGCAGGATAATATTGTCTGAAACTACATTGCTTACATTTTCACTTCGTAGACACACTATCACAAATCCTTGAACATTTAGTAGAAGGGATAAGGTTCTCTGTGCAAATGTTTTCTTGTTATTATCCATGAGACGACAGAGCTATCACAACAGAATAAATATTTGTGGCCTAACTGGGGCTTCGGCATGACAGTGTGGGGGTTGTTTATTATATAAACAACATCACAGGCTTAGAGGAGCATTTCGCTGACACTGCAAGGTCACTGTAGGTCAGAATTCCAGGCCAGCTGATATCTGTTTATTCCTACGAGGAGGGATGCCCAGATGTACACCAAGACGACAACCCTGATGACACTTACCCGCAGGTAATGGGGAGTTAGATCACCTCACAGGAAATTGGCAGATCAGCCACCCTAGATAAAATTCGGTTAGCTATCGCAGTACTTAAATGCCAGCGTATATTCACTGTTATTGCAAAATGGTGGAATTGTTCATCTTTTTCACTATTCTCATAAAGCTAATCCTGCTATTCTGTTTCCTTCTTTTAATCATTGCAGCACACGTATTTTACTCAAGAATCAATGCTTTCATAATTATTGAAACTGCAGGTTGCATTTCTATTGTATTTCTTTGGGTATGCATGAGTGACCTAACAAAAGGTTTCTAGATCTGTTACCACAATTCCTTGGGGAGTGAGAGTTGTCATGTTTTGAGGTTGCACAATCCATTTGTTACCTGATTAGGTTTGGGGTACAAATGGTGCACTGGGAGGTAGCAGTACTTAGGCCAACATACCTTAATGGTGCGCGTAGAATCAGTTTCACACTGTCCTGACGTTAATGTTGACCAACAAATGCAGTTTTTACTGAGAAAGTATAAGCTATACGACAGAAGGATCATGTGGTAAGGCGGCCGAGCGGCATGGGTTGAAGGGCTTAGGGTAGGCCCTGAGCAGGGAGTATCATTGGTTTCGATTCTGCTCAGAAATGCATGAACTCTGGTCTCTCACACCTATTTATTACATTCCTTGTCAAAGAAAGGGCAAACCAATTTGTACATGGTACATGGACTGGGGCTAGAGTGTGGGGAAAAGTCCCATTGCTCAATCATAGACAGAACAACCTGCAGGACAGGGCAGGCCTTTTAAGTGAGATGAGAAAAGTGTGCGTATGGAGTCTATTAAAGAGGTGTGGCCCATGTAACTCGAGCTTGATGTTATTGCATCCGCCCAAGCTTTCTGTTACTCCATACAGATACATAACACAATAACAGACATATACCTAACACCAGCCAGGAATATTGGCTTTGTGAATAGTTGTTTGCTATTTAAGCGAAATGAGTAATAATGAATTTGTTGAAAATTATGTTGAAATTCTAATAACTCTGGCAATGCGCGTAAACTCTGGGGACGATTATTCCAGTAGGTCACTAAAACCTGGTTGGCTGATCGAAGGTTCCATACAGGGTTATGAAAAATTACTCTATTTTGTAGAATTACTGGGCCCTTATCATAAAGTGCTTTGTGGAAGAGGTGTGGTGCAGCGGCCAGGGCGGCTGACTCCAGAAAACGGGTGCTTACTGTTCGATCCCCGACGCCCACGGCAGGTTAGCCAAGCACCTTGTCACTCTGGGCAATAACTTGCTTAATCTTCCCGACGGCCCCCAGCGCCGGGACACCTCTCCGGAGGTAGCTGTGCGCTTTAAAAATGCTGGTATTTCATTATTTCATTTAATTTCATATGGCCCATTAGCTTAAAAATTGCTCTTTTTCGAACTGGGAGCCAGTGAAGATGATTGAGACAAGCCAAGGCTGAGCTTCTGTTCATTTTGTCGCAGATCAGTCTTGCTTGAAAAAATACTCTACCATGCCTACTGTCAGGTCCCCACAATTCTTACCTTACTGTTGTGGAGAGATCCCACAGGGATGACAAGGACAACCCCCTCCTGGACCCTTTCTCTCCTGGAAGGACCGAATACACTAACCAGGCCAGATAGGGAACTGGGGGAGGCTGCCAAGAAACAGGTGAGGGTGATGGGTTGTGGTGGGGCACCTCCCGTGGTTTTTTCGGGGTCTTGGGTCTGGCGCGGATCCCACCTAATGATGACAGAAGGGAGAGGGGTAAGCGCGATGCCAGGGAAGGGGAAGAGACACAAGCACTGGTACGCAGTCACTAGCACCCTCGCTATCGCTTTCTGCAATTGTTACCTGAAGGGTGGCGCTCCTGCGCAGGGAAGATGAGGCAAGGTGTCAAGAAGCATACGCTCCCGTGCTGTTTCACAAGGTTCCCCTGGGTGCGGGAATCGCGGAAAGGTCCGCGGTGAAGCGCTCCTGCGCTGTGACTGGGGGCAAGGTGAGTACGACTCCGTGCCGTCGCACGAGTCGTGGGTGATCAAGGGTGAAAGCGCTCCTGCGCTGTAACTGGGGGTAAGGTGAGTACGACTCCGTGCCGTCGCACGAGTCGTGGGTGATCACGGGTGAAAGCGCTCCTGCGCTTGTGACTGGGGGCAAAGTGAGTACGACTCCGTGCCGTCGCACGAGTCGTGGGTGATCAAGGATGAAAGCGCTCCAGCGCTTGCGAAGGAGGAGGGGCAAGGAGAGCGCGACTTCGTGCCGTCGCACGAGTCGCGATTATGGCCAAGGGTGAAAAGCGTACCTGCGCTGCGAGGGTAACACAAAGGCAAGGGAGACTCTACACGAGTCTCGTTGAGCAGCAGCTATGGGCGCCCATGCGCGGTCCAGACGGAGGGTCTGGTTGCGGTTAGAGCCTTCGCTACGCTCCTGCGTATCCGGCGAAGCTCCGTGGAAGGAATCCGAAGCGCTGGTGTGGGCGTCTTTGGGATTTAAGTACGCAATCCGCCGGAAGTGCGAACCAGCCAATGACAGTGGCAGAGTCGATCTCAGCCACTAGACCGCTACTCCTCTTGGAGCCAGTAGGGGGGAGGAGTCTCGTATTGTGGAAACCCTCGCTTCCGTTCGTCGGGAGCGAGGAAACGGGCGAGATCGTGACACCTACATACAACGCGTTTCCATAGTCCAATCTATTCCTAATCAAGGCTTGAAATTATTTCTTCTCCATGTCACCATGATCCTGTAAAATAGATTCTGAAGGGTGTGTAAAAGACCAAAACTGATTAGAGTGGTGGGGATGGGTGGGGTGGGATTTCGACAGATGACCAACAGGGAAAATGTATTATTTATTTAATTTCCCCTCGTGGTCGTCTGTCATATCCCCCGCCCCCAACCCAGCCCCACCGCTCTCACCTGCACGGGCTGCGGCTGCTAGTAGGGAAAGAGAGCCGTCTATTAAGAAGTGCAGTATGATTACCACCTTTTGGGGTTCTAATGCAGCTCCTGACAAATTACAGACTAGTTTCCTATCTACATTAAAAGGCTCAAGAGAAAGGTAACTCAAGGGTGAGGGCAAACGTTTTTTTAATTAACAATTCACTTTTTACAAAAATCCATGAAAAACATACAATTTATTCAATTATCATCATTGTAGTCTGGTTTCTATGATCATAAAGTCAACGATTAGGTCTAGAGGTACATTTTCATTCTAACAAACACAGCATACACACCTTCAATCGTACCTCTCACCTTGGAAATGGTGGCAAATAGATTCTGCCGATTTCTGCCCCCACCCGTCTGGGGCAGATTGGCCATATTTGGAAGCAGATCTCCCCCCGGGGGTGGTGGGGAGGGGCAGAAAACCCACTAGCACCAGGGATATCATAATGTTCTGTTTGGGGGCGGCCCCTTAGGCAAGGATCGTCCCCAATTGGGGATGACATTTTTATTTTATTTACTTTTGGTGTTTTCTGCCCCCTGCGATCAGATTGCCCATCTGGCCCGGGGACGGAAAAACCCTCTAGCACAAGGGATATGTATATATTTATGTTTGAGGGTGGCCCCTTGGGTAAGGGTTGCCCCAATGGGGTGGGGCATCGGTTATTATTTACTTTTGGCTGTTTTTCTGTCCCCCTTGGTGGCAGATTGGCCATATTTTTAGGCTGAAAAGTACTGGACATCAGGGAAAGTTTTTGTGTGTGTCTGGAGTTTGTTTGGCAGTGGGTAGTGCCAACGCGTTTCATAATGTTATTTCTTGTCATTTGCATTTGTGATCGTTATGGTTTATTTCTTCTTTTTATTCTAGTTCAAAGCTTTCACTTTTTTTGGCTGTTATTCCTGCTTGCGGTTTTGTCGCTGGTAGTTCTGCGGTTTGTGTAGTTACATGTGTTTGGTAAGAAAACGTTTTTCATACTATTTCCTGTAAATGAGTATCATTTCCCTTCAAGAATGCGTTTTTTGTAAATGGTATAAAAATAGCAGCGTGTTTAGCTTCTGTAATAGTGTGTGAACATCTTTTTGCATGTGTGCACAATGTGTATTGTGTTGTCTTGTGAGTAATTGTTTTTTTTTCTTTCTTTCTAGTGGGTATAGTTGCTATTTTGCTATGTCTGTGCAGAGTAGGTGCTGGTGAGTCTGGCTGTTTCTGGCAAATGAGTGGTATTGATTTTGAGTATATAGATCTTTGTGATTAAGCCACACTTTGTTTATTACTTATTTTACTTGTTGGTTGTTTTTGACTGGTGTGTGGAGTTACTTTTCTTAGTTAGGATTATGGCTAGCCGCAGAATAAATGCTCAGCAGGTTGTTGGTATGCTTTTTGAGTCTTCCTCTGACCATGGTTCAGAGACTGACTCTGCATCTGAGGCAGAGGAGGGAGTGGAAGATTCTGGCAGTGAAATTTTGTCTGAGAGGAACCATCTGATGATAAAGCCACTCCCAGTGGAGATGAAGTGCCTGTTTTAGAGGAGGACATTGATGTGCCGATAGTGCAGCAAGAGGCATCTGTGTTGCAGCCTGGGGCTGCAAGGCCTCCCATTGGAAGAGCTGACCTCTGGGTTGCCCCAAACATGGTGCAGCCAGAAGTGCCTGCCTTTACTGGTGTCACAGGGTGTAGAGTGGATATTGGAAGCTTTTTGCCTCTAGATTATTTTCAGTTGTTTATGGGCGATGTATTTTTAGATGAGATTGTTGAGTAGACTAATTTGTATGCTGAACACTATTTGAGAGACAACAGTGCCAGACTGAAGCCCCACTCTAGAGCTACCCGGTGGACTCCCACAAATCTGGATGAATTTGATGAAGAAGTTCTTGGGTTCAACTTTTTTGATGGGCTTGATAAGGAAGCTGTTGATGTCTTCATATTGGTCTACTAGTCCCTTGATGGCAAGGACTATATTTCCTGCAATCATGAGTCATGATCAGTATTTACTTTTGCTTCGGATGCTGCATTCTGTTGACAATGTTTTAGCGAAGCCACAAGATCACCCTGATTGTGACTGTCTTTTTAAGATTCGGCCTGTCCTTGATCACTTTGTAGATCGGTTTTCAGAGATCTATGCTCCAGGGAAAAAAATAGCTGTGGAGGAGTCTTTGGTCTTGTTCAAGGGCCGTTTGTTTTTTAGACAGTACATTCCTATCAAGAGGGCACATTATGGAATTAAGTTATATATGCTGTTTGAGAGTAGGACTGGATATGCCTATAATTTCAGGGTGTACACTGGTAGGGATTCCAGGATTGACCTCTTGGTTGTGCGTCCACTTTCCGAGTAACAGAGAATATTGTGTGGGAACTTGGTAGAGGTCTGTTTAACAAAGGTCATCAAGTATATGTAGATAACTTCTACACTGGTATGCAATTATTCAGGGAATTGGGCAAAGTGTACACTTTTGCTTGTGGCACAATCAGCTCCAACCGTAAAGGTTACCCAAAATAACTTGTTTGTAAACATTTTAGAGGGGACAGGCAACTGATTTGCATAGTGATGAACTTCTAGCTGTAAAGTTTGCAGACAGGAGAGATGTTTATATGCTGACTACCATCCATGATGAAAGTACTTCACCTGTGACTGTTTGGGGTCAGGTTGCTCAACTGCGCAAGCCTATGTGCATTTTAGATTATAATAGGCACATGAGTGGTGTTAATAGAGTAGATTAGAGGTTGGAACCTTACACTGCTCTTCGTAAGGCTTACATTTGGTATAAGAAGGTGGCTATTTATCTTTTACACTTAGCAACTGTCAAGGTCTGGAGCAACGTGACCCCGACAGTACGGAGGAGGATGGCGGTATCCCTTTCATCCCCATACTTTTGCTTTCCTTTCATCCCTAGAGCCATTCCTCTTCTCCTTCGGCTTGGTATCCAGGAGAGGACCCGTAGAAGTGCTACGGACCCTTTAAGGCATGCTGGGCAGGCAAATTGAGTGAAGGAAGAACCACCCCCAGGTGGGAGGAGCTGGCGGATCCAGGAAATGAAAGCGACTCCGAGGAGCCAAAAGAGGGTGCAACGCCGTCGTGGAGAGGAGAAGGCGGTGTTCGAGAGGCTGAGAAGACTGGAATCCCCTGCGCGACGAGCACCGAGGACCGGAGCGGAAAACCTGAGGTGGAGGACCGTGAGGAGGAGCAGACGCTGGAGCCAGGAGGTCAACGACACCGTGAACCGTCCAGCTGTGCTTCAGGAGGAGCGTGGCTCACGCAGGTGCATGCTCTGTTTCGGGGCCGAGGGAAGTGGGTAGGGGAGAGGTCGGGGGTACCACAAGGTGCAGAGGCTCATGCTTGCTTCCTCACATGGCCTACCTAGGCCCCGAGTCCTCTCCTGCATCCTTACTGGTGATGGATCTCTCCGCACCCTTTTTCACCTAACGGGTGTCTGTGCTCCCTCACTCCCTGACCTGTGTGCATGAATGAGAAACCGGCCATAGACCGGATACCTTGTTTCTTTATTTTTTTTGGGACAAACGACGGATCATATCCTGGGCCAGCGTCCATAGTGGGATATGTTCAACGCCTGAGGACTGCTGACAACAAAGGAGCTAAAGTCCCCTCCCTCCCATCCTGACGGCTAAGGAACGGGAGTGTTTTTTCAGTTTCTTCTTGTTGTGGCCAACCACTGTATGCACCGGACATAGTAAGGGAAGACAATAAAGAAGCCCTTACCATTGACCTTGTCTCCGCATTTTGTTTGCCCCACGACAGCAACCTTTACTGATATGCTGTATTTAAGGGTTGTTCTCCAGAGTCAAAGATGACATTTATTAAGTTTCAGGAGTCTGTGATAGGCAGCCTTCTTGTAGTGGAACAGGCAGGTGTTCCTAGAGTTGGAGTGGTGGAGGATGTGGCTAGATTGAAAGATCGCCACTTTCCTGATCATATTCCTCCCACGCCCTCAAAAGACTTTACCAGTAGGAGATGTAGAGTCTGAATGCAAAGAGGTGCGTTTCAAGGTTGGCATTAGTGCGATGTATCTAGTTAGATCTTTTGTGCCTGTAGTTTTGTATCTACTTACAATTGGTTTGGGTTTTCTTTTTTGGAAAAACAAATGTGATTGAGATGTGCGTAGACTGGTGCTTGGCTGGTGGTGTGTGTGGACTGGAGCTTGGCTGGTGGTGTGCGTGGACTGGAGCTTGGCTGGCAGTGTGCGTGGACTAGATCTTGGGTGGCGGTGTGCGTGTACTGGCGCTTGGCTGGCAGTGTGCATGGCCTGGGGCTTTGCTGGCGGTGTGCTTGGACTGGGGCTTGGCAGGCGGTGTGCGTGGACTGGGGCTTGGCAGGCGGTGTGCGTGGACTGGGGCTTGGCTGGTGGTGTGCGTGGACTGGGGCTTGGCTGGTGGTGTGCATGTACTGGGGCTTGGCTGGCGGTGTGCGTGTACTGGGGCCAATGTGAGTCACTGCGGGCCCCGTTAACAGCTATGTAATGAGCTTTCTCCGATGAGGCACTAGTTAGGCCAGACCTTGAGGGCGATTCAGGCCCCGCGCACCATCGGTGAGAGAGCACCACGCAGGTAAATCCGGCCAATTCCACTGTTGCGGGTCAGTAACTTTCACTGGGATATATGTCCCAGCACTGGGTCCTCACCGTCCAGCTCTTCGGTAACGCTGGCCCAATGTATGCCTGATTCTAAAATGGCGACCTCCTTCCCCCTCACCTTGGGCAGCTTTGCGGCATCCAGTTCATTACCCCCAGGGTTGGGAGTCACAGGATCCGCTTAATGTGCACTCCGGGCGGCTCGGAAGGAATCGTTCCACTCCCCCCACGCACTGTGTCATCCAAATGTAGCGGATCTCAGGCTTCACCGCCTGCTCCGCCTCCAGCACGTCATCGGCAGAGCCCGCAGGTGCACAATCCCGGAACCGGGCAGACAGCACAGGAACCTCTGCTGCGCCCAGTTGCAGTCCTCACCGCTCAGTTGCAGTTCTCACCGCTGTTGCCACCAGGGTACACCACTGTGCTGATTTTGGAGGCAGGGAAACATCACAGTGCAACTCGCGCCCGCCGATGGCAGGGAGCTCGGCAGGCAGGCCATACCGGGTTCAGGCCATAGCGACTCTCTGCCAGCTACTCACAGCAATCTTTCCCCCCGGCACCACGATGTTGCTGCTTAGACGGCTTACGGGGGTATTTTCTGCAGCGATGTCCCTCGCAATGAGCGGATAATTAAAGGATTAATATCCTGGCCGGCAGAGCTCGCTTCACAAGCGTCCATCTTGCTGCGCGGCCAGATCACGCCCCCCCCCTCTAACCTCATCCTTAGGTTAAAAAGCAGATGAAAAAAAGCAAAAAGAAACATTTTCAAAGCCAATGGGTCGTGCTTTTGGGTGAGCTATTGGTTCTGACCATTGGGTGGTGGTGGTTAAGGGGGTCCAGGAAGGAGAAACAAGATGGGGGCAGGTAGGGAAAGAAGAAGCAGGATTAGGCAATTGGGGGGAAGGTAAGAAAAACACTATGACGCGGACAATGTGTGCAGTGGAGGGACACAAATTAAATGTGATGAATCTGTGTTTGGTCCATGCGTCCGTGACAGAAAAGGAAGTGATGCATGGCAAGCATTTCCCAATTAGAAGACAGAAAAGAAGAGTGACAAAGCTAACAAGCATTAAAAATGCAATAGGTCTCGCCTTTCATTAAGTTAAAGCCATTTGCTTTGCTATACAATACCATCAGCAAAGCAAATGGCTTTAACTTAAAGGTGAGACCTGTTGCATTTTCAATGCTTGTTTTTTTATATATATATATTTGGGGTAGTTCGCGCTTAGGCCCCAGTAACGTTTTGACCACATAAGGTATCCATGCCAAATTTGCGTCCTTTTCTTCCAACCTCATGTGGATTCTAAAGGTACCCAGGGTTTGTGGATTCCCCCGGAGGGGACCTCAAATTAGCCAAAATACAGCAAAAAGTTTTTTGGGGGGGAAAAATGGGAAGAAAGTTCTGCAAATGAAAGTGTCTGGGATTTCCCTGCAAATGGTATCAAATAAGGGTTTGTGTGGCTGAAATCACCATTTCCCCAGCTTTTAAGGAATTGCAGACTTTTGCCAGAAGACCAACATTTTTTACACAGTTTTGGCATTTTTCTGGGACATCGCCTAATTTTGCTATTTTTTGTGCTTTAAACCTCCTTCCAGTTAATGCTATAAATGGGTATGAAAGCAATAATGGATCCTGGAAAGCTATACATTTTAGAACAGTATACAAAATTCTGAATTCAGCAAGGGCTCATTTGTGTAGATCCATCAAGGGTTCTTTATAGAAACTAACAGTTAAATATAGGAAAAATTGAAAATTAGTTGAAAAAAAACTGCCTTTTGTGTCAACGTTTTCACCTGTAACTTCTTCTAATTATGACAGCTCTTTGAAAGCAATATACCGTTGCATTTGCTGGACATTACTGGTTGTGGGGATATATAGGACTTGTAGGTTCACCAAGAACCCGACGAACCCAGAACCAAAAACTGAGCAGCAACTTGCAATGGTTTTTTATTATGTACCGGGTATATAGCAATTATTCTGGGAAAATGTGTACATGGACAAATCGGTATGAAAGACACCTATGTATTTCTGAAATGGGAACAAAATATAGAGTTAGAAACAGAAGAAATTTGCACATTTCCGAAATTGGGAATACTCATACTAGCATGAGAATTATCGATCATTTTTCAAAATGACTTCTTTTTTACACAATGTCTTTCATTTGGAAGGCAGAAATGCATCGTAAGTCAATAGGTAATAACAGTTGCTTTAAAAATCTAAATTACCCCAAGTCTCCCGATAAAAATGGTACCTCACTTGTGTGGGTAGGCATAGTGCCCACGACAGGAAACAGCTGTAGTTTTTGAACACTAGCTCTGCTGGCACCGAGGGAAACCTAGCAAACCTATACATTTTTGGAAACTAGACACCCAGGGGAATACAGGATGAGGTGACTTGACTGCCCCTCTCCAGATTCTGTTACCCAGAATCCCTTGTAAACCTAAAAAATTGTCAAAAAAAACCACATTTTCCTCACATTTCTATGGTGGAAAGTTCTGGAATCGGCATGGATCCACAAATTTCCACACACCCCGCGTTCCCCATAGTCTTCCGAGAAAAATGGTACCTCACTTGTGTGGGTAGGCCTAGTGCCCGTGACAGGAAACGGCGCAAAACACAACGTGGACATACCACAATTTAACAGCGAAAAATAACCCTTTTTTTGCAAAGTGCCTAGCTGTAGTTTTTGAACCCTAGCTCTGCTGGCACCAAGGAAAACCTAGTAAACCTATACATTTTTGAAAACTAGACACCCAGAGGAATACAGGATGGGGTGACTTGACTGGCTCACACCAGGTTCTGTTACCCAGAATCCCTTGCAAACCTAAAAAATTGTCAAAAAAACCCTACATTTTCCTCAAATTTCAGTGGTGGAAAGTTCTAGAATCTGTGTGGATCCACAAATTTCCACCCACCCCGCGTTCCTCAAAGTCTAATGAGAAAAACGGTACCTCACTTGTGTGGGTAGGCCTAGTGCCCGTGACAGGAAACGCGCAAAACGCAACGTGGACACACCACAATTTCACAGCGAAAAATAACCCTTTTTTTGCAAAGTGCCTAGCTGTAGTTTTTGAACCCTAGCTCTGCTGGCACCTAGGGAAACCTAGAAAATCTATATATTTTTTAAAACTAGACACCCAGGGGAATCCAGGATGGGGTAACTTGACTGCCTCTCACCAGGTTCTGTTACCCAGAATCCCTTGCAAACCTAAAACATTGTCAAAAAACCCACATTTTCCTCACATTTCTGTGGTGAAAAGTTCCAGAATCTATGTGGATCCACAGATTTCATCTCACCCCGCGTTGCCCAAAGTCTTCTGAGAAAAATGGTAACTCACTTGCGTGGGTGGGTCAAGGACCCATGACAGGCAAGGGCTCAAAACCTATTGAGGCGTCTTCAAAATTTCCTATCATAAACCAACCTGGGTTTGCAAGGGCGGTCCCATGAGTTTTTGGCCCTGGGCTCGGCGACCATCTAGGGAAACCTACCAAACCCAAACATTTCTGGAAACTAGACACCCGGCGGAGTCCAGTGAGGTATGGCTTGCGTGGGTCCCCTAACATTTTCCAACCCGCAAACCTCAAAGTTAGCTGAAAAAAAAATACTTTTTTCTCAAATTTCTGTGTGGGAAAGTTCTGGAATCTACGTGGATCCACAAATTTCCTCCCACCCAACGTTCCTCAAGGTCTCCTGATAAAATTGATACCTCACTCGCGTGGGTGGGTCAAGTACCCGCGACAGGCAAGGGCCCAAAACCTATTGAGGCGACATCAAAATTACCGATAACAAAACAACCTGGTTTTGCAAGGAGGGTCCCATGAGTTTTTGGCCCCGGGTTTGGCGGCCATCTTGGGAAACTTCCAAACCCATACATTTCTGAAAAGTAGACACCCGGGGAGTCCAGTGAGGAATGGCTTGCGTGGGTCCCCCAACATTTTCTTACCCAGAATCCAATGCAAACCTCAAATTTAGCTGAAAAAAAAATCACTTTTTTCTCACATTTCTGGGTGGGAAAGTTCTGGAATCTGCATGGATCCACAAATTTCCTCCCACCCAGCGTTCCCCCAGGTCTCCCAATAAAAATGATACCTCACTTGTGTGGGTAGGCACAGTGGCTGAAACAGGAAATGGCCCAAATCGTATTGGGCAGAAAGTCCACTAGACGCCAGGGATTTTTTGTGGCAAATTTTAATTAGGGTGGGGGCTGCCCAAAACGGGGATGCCAATGCCCTCATCCTAATTAAAATTTGCCCAAAAAAATCTCTGGCGTCTACTGGGCTGTTTGCCCCCGGGGGGAGCAGAAAGGCTGTAGTTTTTGTGGGGGAGGGGTGGGGGCATTGGCATGTCCATTTTGGGCAGCCCCCACCCTAATTCAGATTCCCCCAAATAAATCCCTGGTGTCTAGTGGGCTTTTTGCCCCCCCCCCGATGGGGGGGGGGGCAGATTGGGGGCTACTGCCCCATCTGCCCCCCCAGGGGGGCAGAAAGACTAAATTTGCCCAAATTCTTATGGGGGGAGCAAAGGCCCTTGCCCAGGGGGCCGCTCCCCCTGCCTGGTGACTAGTGGGTGGATCCCGGTTTGGGGATCGCCCTCCTAGCAGGGATCCACTGGGGAGTGGTACCATTGGAAAGGGGGAGATTCTCCCCTTTCTAATGATACCCCTCCCGTCTTTCCACTTGCTCAGGGTGCTGAGATAGCCCCCTGAGCATGTAGAAAGTAAAACTGAAATAAGCCTAAAGGCTCATTTCAGTTTCGGTTTCTGTGAAATGACGACAGCGCGACGTGGGCACTGATCGTCATTTCACAGAAACCAGGGAGGGGGCCTCGGGAGCTGGGGAAGTTCTTCCCCAGCTCCCGAGGCTTTGGGGGAGAAAAGGAAATCCCTCTGCTGCCTGCAGCAGAGGGATTTCGTGCCCCTAACCTCATGACGGAATGGTTCCATCATGAGCACAGGAACATTTCATTTCATTTTCATTAGTCTTTATTATCGAATGTTTCATCAAAAAAGACAGATTAAAAAGGATTACAATCAGAATAAGTAATAAGAACAAGTTCAATTGACACATTTAAAATCAAGAATTAAGAATACACTAAATACTAAAGACTAAACACTAAAAACTAAAGCCTCCTATTTCTAATGACCCAAACCCAACCCAGAAATTTGGCCACAGCAACTACGACACATTCGCCTGTGTCAGATCTCAGAATTCTTAGTGCTACAAACCCCAGTCTAGTTCCCAATGTGCGGCAAATAGGTTTAAGCCATTTGGCCCGGGGGGCAGCATATGCCGGGCAAGCAAAAAATATGTGGCCCACTGAGTCAACACAATCAGTACACCAGCTACAGGAATCGCTGGACACTCCCTTCCATTTTTTAGTAAATGAGTTAGTTGGTAGGGTGCCAACCCTAAATTGGTGGTAAAGTTTCCTGTCACTGGGCCTGGTAATTATGTCCCAGTAAGCTTCTAAAAAGGGTACTTTTTTAAACTCAAAAAACCTGCCAGACAGGGATTCGACTGGGACTGAGGATAGATGTTTTTGGTGCACCATTGACCAGTATAGGCTTTTAAAATGTTTTTTAGATGGAAAAAGGTTAGTAGCCGGATCGGTCCAGAGGGTGCCCGTCCCATAGATTCCAAAAGTTGGCTGACTTGCCTAAACCAGTTGATGTTACCAGCTCCCAAAATAGAACGGACATCCAGGAATGCCTTTGCATAGAGGCCTAATTCCGGGACCGTCCATAATCTCCTCCAGAATGCCAGTGGTCTAAACCTAGCGATGTCGTCAAAAGGATGACAACCAAGGTCCAATAGGAGCGGTTTCACTGGAGTGGAACAAGGGAGGCCAGTAAGCTTCCTGAGGAATTTGTATTGCGCCTTAACCAGGGGAGATAGATCGGCAAAACCCCACAGTTCAGCGCCATATAGGATCGCTGAATTGATTCTTGCATTATAAATTTTAATGGGGGGGCCCATCATCTTCGACTGGGATTGCTTTTGTTCTTTTACCAAGCACCCTGAGAGCTGTGCAAATTTAAGTGATAGAGCATCTATTTGTGGCCCCCAGTTCAGCTTGTTTTCGAAGACTACCCCCAAGTAGGTCATAACGTTGGTGCGTTCAAGAATGTCGTTGTTCATGAACACACGACCTTTCACACATCTTCCTTTGTTAAAAACCATGTATTTGGTTTTAGAAACGTTAACTAGCAGGTCAAAGTCAGAGCAAAAGTTGGAAAATACATTCAGAGCCACTTGTAACCCAGAAAGAGTCTGGGAAAGGAGCAGGGTGTCATCGGCAAACATGAGGAGGGGGATTTTAGTTCCACCCAACTTAGGGGCGTCCGTTGATGTTAGGGAAAAATACTGCACCACTCTATTTATGAATAACAGAAATAGAGTGGGCGCAAGGACGCACCCTTGCCTGACACCCCTACTAACCCTAAATCTTTCAGTGACCTGCCCTTGGTTCCCCCATCGAACTTGTGCAAAGTTATTTTCGTGCAACCTAATAACAAGGTTCAAGAGATCAGAAGGCATCCCCAGCTCCGCTAAGGCCCCCCAAAGTTTAGTCCTGTTAACAAGGTTAAATGCTGACCTGAGATCCACAAAGGCAGCATAGAGAGTACCACCACAAAGATATACAGTTTTCCAGACGATCAGTTGAAACTTGAACGCCTGGTCGATGGTACTGGTACGGGGTCTAAACCCAGCCTGTAGGGGCGAAATAATGCCCTCCTGCTCAATCCAGGACGGGATTCTTGCTAGGATCATTCTTGCAGTGATTTTTTGAACGGAGTCAATTAAACTGATCGGGCGGTAGTTTCCCGGGCAGGAGCGATCACCTTTCTAAAAAATAGGCAGAATCTCGGCGCCATTCCAAGAGTCCGGTATGGCGGCTCCCTTGGCTATGGCGGTTGCCAAGTGTGCGATATAGGGCACCCAATTGCCAAGATCAGATTTAAAAAGATCCGCGGGAACACAGTCTATACCCGGTGCCTTGCCACTAGGCACCTTGGTTAGAGCTAGCTCTACCTCTTTGCAATTAAATTTGAAGTTTGGGGATGTGGACAAGTCCCTAATGGGGGAGGAAGCGGTCGCTACGACCAAATTAACATCCGAAAACTGGGACTCAAAATGCGTCACCCATAAGTCAGGAGGTACATGATTGGAAGGAACCTGCGTACTCGGGGAGTTACCCCACTTGACTATATGCCAAAACAAAGTTAGGTTCTTTAGTTTGCTGGCAGCCAAAAGATCATTCCAATGGGCATTATCCCAGTCTTGTTTGGCACGAGCTTTAGCCTTACTATAGTCTGACCTGGCTAAACGTATAGTAGCCTGATTTTTAGTTTTAATAGCAAGTTGCAGTTTGCTATAGGAATGGCGACAAGTTTTATTATACCAAGATTTTTCCTTTGGAATGGAGGATTTCTTGGCCTTACATGGTTTGGAGAAGAGAGACTTTAGGCCTAGGAAAAGGGTGTCGTGAATGTGAGTAGACTCACCAACAACAACTTCAGGACTCTGAAACGACTGTAAGTCATCCAACGCAAGAGAGACCATAGAACTGATCTCAGAGAGAACTACACTATCAATAGCAACCTTATCCCCAACGCACTCTCCTTAGGTTGTTAGTTAGAAGGGCGTCGGCGATCGCTATCTCTGTAGATTGGTTTCTGTGGGCCGAACAAAACTGGAGGCTTAGGACCAGAGGGTTATGGTCGCTCTCTGGGCGGTCAGAGACCACCATGTCACTTAAAGTGGACCAAAACTCCACTTTAATTAGGGCATAGTCAATTCTACTGCAACGGCGACGACCATCAGAAAAGGTCTCTTTACCATGTTTATCCGACGGGGTCCGTCCGTTGGCAGCCCTAAAACCACGCTCCATGCATAAGCTCATCCACTGGACAGCAGATTCAGTCCACCTCTTAATGGGGGGAAGATCCAAGGGAGGTATGTTCAATATTGTATCCACTTCCAATGTGAGTGAGTCCCAAGCAATATGCAAAGGCTCAAAGCAGCAATTTAAGTCGCCCAATATAACCACATTAGTGCTTACATTTACGGTATCCAGAAACCCATCCAGTTGTAAAAAGGTATTTGTACCACGCCCACCTGGTAGACCCCTATTATATACATTGATGATCAAGATGTCGGGGTCATCATTATGTTGCAATGAAATGATCAATATATCGGGGCTATCGATGGCCATTTCAGTGAGACTATACATGAGGGATTGCCTTACCCATATACAGAGACCGCCCGAGGGTCGGCCCCTTGGTCCACTGGTAGCCCCCTTATGGAAGTTTACATACCCAGAGAAATAAATAGGTTCCACAGCCCACGTTTGCTGGAATACAAGAATATCATGTGTGGATACCCAAGCAGACCAATCTTCCATTATTATTTTACTACGGAGACCAGCAATATTCCATGAGGCCAGAGTAAGTGGGAGGGAACTATTGGAATCGACCAACAAATGGGGGGGTGTTAGGCCCAAAATGGCTGGGTAGGTTACGGTATTACCAGGACCTGAACACTCAATCACAGGGACACAAACAACAATGGGAGAGGTTGGAGGACTGTCCATATACGGTAGACGAGTACGGGGTACCATCTTGGATCTCATAAGGTTGGAGTTAACTAGACTTGTACCCTGTGAGTTATCATTACACTCTGGAACTATTAATGAATCAGAATTTTTAAAAGGGACAATATGCAAAACACCAGAATGTTTGGTGTACAAAACACCCATATCCAAGTGTGTCCCCATTGACCCACCCCGATCAACAAGCCCAGAGCGTTCAGGACCAGCAGGGACCTTACTCGCACCTCCCAAGTTTGATGGTATTAATGGTGGTCAATCAACCCCTTCTAGGGAGTTCAGGGTGACAAAGGAATTGGATAATGGGAGGTGAAAATCAAATCCGGGATGACGGCGAAAGCCCCTATTGACCCTTTCCCAGCCAGAAAACATAACGCTGGGGATAATACTTGGGCCATGGGGGTAGAAGTATGATAAATCCAAGGTAGATATGCCGGTGACACTCGAAGTGTTGGGATGGGAGCATATGTAACTCACCACCCTAGGGTTTCGAAAATTAATGATCACACAATCTCCCTCCACTTTCTTAGCCCCATTGCCCAGCCAGCTCACCCTACGAACTGTCAAGATCTCTGCACAAACTCTAGGCGGCAGTGGCCTATTTCCATTTAGCCAATGAGTAACTTTGTTCTTTAGCTCGCTATGGGACTCAAGCTTTACCTTGGGGAGCCTTGGGACACCTACCATAATAACAGTGTAGGGCAACGATTCAAGGGGGAGATTGATACAGGGAAGTTTTAAAAAGGGTCCTTCACCCTCGATGATATGCTGTCTATTTGTAATATTAGTCTGGTTAATATCAACGTCTCTTGCTGGAACATTGGGCGTGTCAATACAAGCGGGTGAATTAGGTACTTCCACAACAGGGTCTTTAATCGCAAGGAAGTGAGAGGATGCACTGACCAGGGGAGTAGTACCATTAGGAACAATCCCCGTTATGGGAACTATCTCTGGAGTAGATAACGTCTCTGTGCCAGATGAAATTGGTGTAATCTTCTCCAGTAGGGACGTGTTAGTACGCACCATACTTTCTAGTTTCGCAGTGGAGGTAGAGAGACGATTAACTCTCTCGTATAGGGGTAAGAAGTGAGATTTGAGTAGTTGCTCCACATGCTCAAAAAAGCCGGTGGGCGGGATGTTGACGGATGACATGGTTAAGGGAGAGTGGGAAGGCAAAAGGCTGCCAGTATCAAGATAAGTGCTACAATGCGACTGGGGGTCGGAGGCATGGCATAGTTTGGCGGGATTCAGTGGTTTAGACACTTTAGATACTTTAACACGTCTGCCCTTGACGGGCACACCCAAACGTTTACTTTTCCCCTGGATAGTCTTGGGCATACTACCCAGGGTCAGGATATCAGTGTGAGGGTGCACAATAGTGGGCTGTGAAAGTGTATCGCTAAAAATTGCTTGAGAACCACTAGATTCGGGAATGTTTGTGATATCAGGAGTACATTCCAACGAACTCGGTGCTAAAATATCAGGAGACCCTTGCACATTACTCAGTGGCAAATCAGAAGCGGGTAGGGGCTGCCTACAGTCGGGGGAAATAGCTGCCATGATATTACCTAGGGACGATCTTTTCGCTGAAATTTCCAAGGACAGCCTTTTTTCTGTTAAAACAATTTCATGTTCGAGGACCCGGGCTGCTCTTGTGATAAAGTTATCAAGAGTCCCTGTTACATGGCCCCCAGTACTACCCTGCACAATCTTTCTACCAGACCGTCCCGTCCACAACTGTCCACAACTGTCCACGAACGGCCACAAACGGCCCGCTCTTTGCCCGGTCTTCGCCCCGGGCTGCGTCCCGCGCGCGTACCGCTAGCGCGATGGGGAGGGGCCTTGTTAAGAGATGGGTAAAAACTGAAGGAGGTGGGGTCGGGAAGAGGAGCCAGGTGTGGCAAATGAAATTGGCGCTGAGCAACGTGGTCCTCGCAGTCCCGAGGGTCAGGGAATCAGCAGTCTTTCCCCGGAATGCAGCGTAGCGTCTTTAAGGAGTCCTCTCTGTTTGCAGATCCGAAGCACAATGAGAACCCAGCAAGATGAGGGCACTGTCGAAGCCTACGAGCGGCTCCCGCGAAGCGGGGGCCGCGAGGCGTTGTGATGGTGAAGGAGGCGGGGTCGGGAAGAGGAGCCAGGTGTGGCAAATGAAATCGGCGCTGAGCACCGTGGTCCTCGCAGTCCCGAGGGTCAGGGAATCAGCAGTCTTTCCCCGGAATGCAGCGTAGCGTCTTTAAGGAGTCCTCTCTGGTTGCAGATCCGAAGCACAATGAGAACCCAGCAAGATGAGGGCACTGTCGAAGCCTACGAGCGGCTCCCGCGAAGCGGGGGCCGCGAGGCGTTGTGATGGTGAAGGAGGCGGGGTCGGGCTAGAGGAGCCAGGTGTGGCAAATGAAATCGGCGCTGAGCACCGTGGTCCTCGCAGTCCCGAGGGTCAGGGAATCAGCAGTCTTTTCCCGGAATGCAGCGTAGCGTCTTTAAGGAGTCCTCTCTGGTTGCAGATCCGAAGCACAATGAGAACCCAGCAAGATGAGGGCACTGTTGAAGCCTACGAGCGGCACCGGAACACCGATGCTCATGACGGAACCATTCCGTCATGAGCATCGAAGGGTTTAATGTGAAATGCACAACAGAGGGCATCTTAGAGATGCCCCCTGAAACTCGACCAACTTCTAGTGACCTAACTGAGTGGCTGCGTAGGCTGCCACCAGCAGACATGTTTCTGGCCCCTTGGGTCGAGAGCCTGCTGCTCTCGGGAGCCTGAAACAATGCACATCCTGGGACAAGGTGCCAGCCTCCTCCCCCAGGATGGGCAGGGTTCACGAAGGAGAAGCTTCAAAGGCATGCCGCCTTTGTGAGCCTCCCCAGACCAATTGCTGCTTTCAGCAACTGGTCCCCACTGGTTCTACCCCCCACTTTGGACGGGTGAGCCAGCGGGAAAAACAAGTGAGGGAAAGAGGTGTGCCCATCTTGAGGATGGGGGACCCAGTCAACCAGGGACAGGCTCCTGCCCCCCCCACTGGAGGGTGGCACGATAGGGGGTGTACCCACCCCAGGCAAGGGACCCATTGGTCCCTGGCCTTACCTACCTGTAACGCCCCTAAATCTAGTATTTATGAGGGCACCCTGATCCTTGCTTCCTCAGATCCAGCCTGACAAGAAGAAAAGAAGGACCGAACAGCCGTACAGCCAGCTAACAAGAGGAAGACGCCCACTGACTTGGCCCCAGCCCCACAGGCTGGTCTCCCCTCGGGCCTGCTCCTGCGAAATCCCGGTGTGTCCTGCAGCCAGCAACCTCAAAAACCCCTGGAGGACCTGCCGGCCTTCACTTCCAAAGACTGCTTCTCCCGTAGACACCGGATTTGTTCAACTGCAACCTCTGGTAGCAGCCGGAGACCCGCGAATCCAGCCCACGCTGCACCCGCTGAACCCGGCCCGAGCGGAAAAATACCACGAGGAGGTAACCCCGGCGATCCTGACCCGAGATCCGCTCAAGCCTCCAGCCGACGCCTGCAGTCTAAATCCAGAAGGCCCCCTAACCGCGACCAGGAGCTGATAAGAAGATCTGACCCCAAAAGGCACCCCTGCACCAGACACCCCACGGCCTGGTGTGCCCAAACCGACGGTGCCTTACCAACCCTTAACTTCCCAACTTACCTCTCCAAGTGGTGGTCGCACCCAGAAGTTCTTAGTCTCCCTGCCTGCAGTGCTTTTGCAAACTGGAGGTTCTCCATTGAAAACAACAGGGCGTCCGACGTTGAAACAGCTCTCTGCACCCGGCCGCCCCAGTGCCGCTGAGGGTGCACATTTTGTGCTACTTTGTTTCCCCATTTGCCCTGACCTAAGCCCTAGGAACTTTGCTTCCACAACCTAGTGGCCTGCTTGCCAGCAGCAAACAACAGGAGGCCCCTTATCCCCCATTGGATAACATTGGGCCTCAACACTCTGCACCCGGCCGCCCTAGTGCCGCTGAGGGTGCAACAACAGTGCATCACTGACCATGGGGGACCCCTGAGTCTAACCCCAGAACCTTAACTCCCACAGTCGATTACTTATCTGTGAACCGATAACCTGTTTTTCCTCCACAGGATAACATTGACAATTTTCTTCCAAAAGGTTGGAGTTTTGAAATCTAAAAATATTCTTTCAAAATTGCACAAATAACCAAAACGTATTTACTTACCTGTTTGCAGGAAATGTCCCAGTGCTGAATCTAGGTATCCAGCACTGAGAAAGAAATGACACGTAAAGAGTAACTTACCTGTAATTTAATGAAAAAACCTATTCATTTCAATGTACTGTATTTGCTAAGTGTTGCAACCTACTGCATTCCCTGTAAATCAAACAAAGTACAATTTCTATTGCATTTTCAAACTGTCCTATATTCAGCAACTTATTACTGAAAAGTATTTAATGCTTACCTGTGCCAGGCTTGCTTGGTTCTAAAATAAAACAACAGTATATATTTTTATACAAACACAATTGGACTAGAGTTCAGTTCTTGAGTGGGTGAATTCATTTGCTGACTGGGTGTGTACATCAAATGCTTACCACTGTCCTCTGATACTGCCTTAGTGCTCCACCACTCTACCACTATTAGAGAGTAAGGTTCTATCTAACTTTAACCTCTGCCTACCTCTGGGGTCACCTGGACTCTATGCACACTATACCTCATTTTGGCGTAGTATATATAGAGCCAGTTTCCTACATTGGTGGATCAGAGGTGGGATACACAACTTGCATTTGTTGGAGTACTTGGTTACCACCTGATCACACGACAGAACTCTTAAATTAATCGGCATTTTTACCAAACTACAAAAAGTCTTGTTAGGGCCTTGCTTAAGTCCCTTAAGAAATTTTAGAAAATAAAAAGTCACTATAGTCAAGGGGAGAGGGGTTAGAACTTTTTTATTAGAATGTCTCAAAATAAGAACCCAGCTATTAGTGAAGATAACCATAATAACATACAGGACATTGCTGAGGAGTTTGACCTCACCCCTTACCTTCACTTGTCTTTCCAGGAAGTAAGGTCCTTATGTAAAATTAAAAACATAGCAATGAGCCCACATCCAACCAAACAAAGGCTCCAGGAGCTGCTGGCTGAGTATGCAAAGGCCCAACCTTCTGAAAATGGTGATGATCAACAAGAGGAAGGAGGTGAGGAGGATTCAGATAGGTACCCGCCTCCATCACTTTCTAGGGAAGGAAGGGACCCTGTACCCTTACTTCAAAGAGTTAACCTCTGGGGCCCTAGAGGCCACACAGGTGGTTCAGGTTCTGGTGAGGACATTGAGAGCAGCCTCAATGAGGAGGACAGCCTTTTAGCAAGGCTGGCCAAAAGACTGGATCTAGAGTCTAGACCGCTGGCTCTAGAGAAAGAAAGAAAGGAGATGGGTTTGGCACCCATCAATGGTGTCAGCAATCAAAATAAGGATAAAGAGCAGTCTTATGATCCTAAAATCCCCAAAGGGATTGTCCCTACATTTGAGGAGGGTGATGAAATCACTAAATGGTTCACAGCCTTTGAGAGGGCTTGTGACATGAGAAAGGTGAAGAAACCTCTCTGGGGGGCACTCCTGTGGGAACTGTTCTCTGGTAACTGCAGATACAGACTCCTGACCCTGTCTGGGGCAGATGCTGGGTCTTATGACCTCATGAAGAGAACTCTGATTGAGGGATTTGGACTCGCAACTGAGGAATATAGAATTAGATTCAGGGGGGCTCACAAAACCCAAAACCAGTCCTGGATTGATTTTGTAGACTACTCAGTAAAGACACTATATGGTTGGTTAACTGGACACAATGTGCATGACTTTACTGGACTTTACAATTTGTTTATGAAGGAACATATTTTAAATAATTGCACGAATGAAAGGTTACATCAGCATTTGGTAGACCTAGGTCTAATTTCTCCCCAACAATTGGGAAAGAAGGCAGACCACTGGAGTGACCAAAAGAAAGGGGTTACAAAACTTCCCCAGGGGAAAGGTGGTGAGAATCCCCAAGATAAAAAGTCTGAGTCTTCTAAAGGGCCTCAAAAGCCTGCACAGGGTGGTGGGACCCAAAACACTCCCTATACTCCACAATCATATAGGGGAAAGAACTTTGATCCTGCAAAGGCCTGGTGTAACAACTGTAAGAAGTTGAGACACTTAAGTGGAGACAAGGCTTGCCCTAGCAAGAAGGTCCCCTAGTCCTGCAGCTACAGCTACTCCTGGTGTAGCAAGTCTCCAGATGGGATCAACAGTGTGCCCAGAGCAAATCAGGTTGCGCACTGAAGCAGTTCTAGTTTCAGAGGGGGAAGTTGAGTTTGCCACTGGAGCTGTGTGGCCACCCAACTTAAAGAAATACTTACAGTACCCTTGGATTAATGGAACTAGGATAGAAGCTCTGAGGGATACAGGTGCCAGTGTCACTATGGTGAGAAACACACTGGTTTCCCCTGAGCAATACTTGTTTGGGTGTACTTACCCAGTCACCAATGCTGACAGTGTTACCACTAACCATGCAATGGCTATGGTGACATTAGACTGGGGGGGTTACTGGCCTGAAACAGGTAGTGGTCTCTTCAAAGCTACCAGCTGCATGTCTGCTTGGCAATGACCTGGAAACCTCACCCTGGGCTGAGGTTAAACTAAAAACCCATGCAGCAATCAATGCTGGATATACCTGAATTGGTGTGTGTAAAAACAAGAGCACAGATCAAGAGACAGGGTGAAAAAGAAGTGTTGGAGCCTGAACGTATGGCCCAACCTACCAAGAGAAAAGGTAAGAAGACTGGGGAACCAGCTTCTGTTAAGCAAAAGGATCAGGACCCCTCTCCTCAGGGAGAGGACCTGGACACCACAGAGGGAACTGAGCCTATGGAGTTTGACCCTTACCAGGGTGAACTCTTGGGCACAGGGGAACCCTCTAGGGAAAAGCTGTGCCAGGGGCAGCAAGACTGTCCCACTCTTGAAAGCCTGAGGCAGCAAGCTGTTTCAGAAGCAAAGGGAGTGGTCAGTGGTACCCACAGAGTTTATTGGGAAGAGGGATTGCTGTACACTGAGGCAAGAGACCCCAATCCATGAGCCACCAGGAGAGTGGTAGTGCCACAGAAGTACAGGGAGTTCCTCCTAACTTTAGCTCATGACATCCCCTAGCAGGACATCTGGGCCAAACCAAGACTTGGGAAAGGCTAGTTAGCCACTTTTACTGGCCCCAGATGAACCAAAAGGTGAAGGAGTTTGTCAGCTCTTGTGTTACCTGTCAAGCCAGTGGCAAGACAGGTGGCCACCCAAAGCCCCCCCCTGATACCACTGCCTGTGGTGGGGGTTCCCTTTGAAAGGGTAGGTGTGGACATAGTGTGTCCACTTGAACCTCCCATGGCATCAGGGAACAAATTCATTCTAGGGGTAGTGGATCATGCCACTAGGTACTCTGAAGCAATTCCACTTAGGACTACTGCAGCTCCTGCAGTAGCCAAGGCCCTCATTGGTGTCTTCACATGGGTAGGGTTTCCTAAGGAGGTGGTTGCAGACAGATGTTCCAACTTCATGTGTGCTGACCTCAAACACATGTGGAAAGAGTGTGGATTGCAGTACAAGTGTACTACACCCTATCACCCACAAACCAATGGCGTTGTTGAGAGATTCAACAAGACATTGAAAGGCATGATTATGGGACTCCCTGAGAAACTCAAGAGGAGATGGGATGTCCTCCTACCATGCCTGCTTTTCGCTTACAGAGAAGTGCCACAGAAGGGAGTAGGGTTTTCCCCCTTTGAACTTCTGTTTGGCCATCCTGTGAGGGGACCACTCTGTCTTGTAAAAGAGGGTTGGGAGAAGCCTCTCCAAGAACCCAAACAAGATATTGTGGACTACGTGCTTGGCCTAAGGTCCAGAATGGCCGAGTACATGGAAAAGGCATCCAAACATCTTGAGGCCAGCCAAGAGCTTCAGAAGCACCGGTATGACCAAAAAGCTGCACTTGTTGAATTTCAAGCTGGGAAAAAGGTATGGGTTTTGGAGCCAGTGGCACCAAGGGCACGCCAGGACAGATGGAGTGACCCTTACCCTATCCTAGTGAAAAAGCGTGAGGTCATCTACTTGGTTGACCTCGGCACAAGCAGGACACCCAAAAGGGTTATCCATGTGAACCGCCTAAAACTCTACAATGACAGGGCTGACATCACCATGCTGATAGTGACTGATGAGGAACAGGAATCAGAGAGTGAACCTCTCCCTGACCTCCTCTCCTACAGCCCAAAAGATGGGTCAGTAGATGGAGTTGTCTTTTCAGACACCCTCTCTGCCCAACAGCAGACTGACTGCAAGCAAGTCTTGCAACAGTATGCTAAACTCTTTTCCTTGTCCCCTGGTCTGACAAAATGGTGTACCCACGATGTGGACACTGGTGACAGTGCACCTGTCAAAAACAAGATCGATCGACAGTCAGACCAATTCAAGGAAAGTATCAGAGCTGAAGTCAGCAAGATGCTGGAGTTAGAGGTTGTTGAACCCTCTGAGAGCCCCTGGGCCAGCCCAGTGGTTCTAGTGCCCAAACCTCATCCACAGGGTGGAAAGAGAGAAATTAGGTTCTGTGTGGACTATATGGGGCTCAACTCTATCACCAAGACAGATACTCACCTTATCGTAAGAGCAGATGAGTTGATAGACAAATTGGGGGCAGCCAAATTTCTAAGTACCGTTGACTTAACTGCAGGGTACTGGCAGATTGGCATGGCCCCAGGAGCAAAAGAGAAAACAGCATTCCCCACACCTGATGGGCACTATCAGTTCACTGTTATGCCCTTTGGTTTAAAGAATGCCACTGCCACCTTCCAGAGGTTGATGAATCAAGTCCTTGCTGGGTTGGAGTCCTTTAGTGCAGCTTATCTTGATGATATTGCTGTCTTTAGTTCCACCTGGCAGGATCACCTGATCCACCTTAGGAAGGTTTTAAAAGCCCTGCAAACTGCAGGACTAATGATCAAGGCATCCAAATGCCAGATAGGGCAGGGAACTGTGGTGTACTTTGGCCACCTTGTTGGTGGAGGCCAGGTACAGCCCTTACGGCCCAAGATCCAGGCCATCCTGGATTGGGCAGCTCCAACCACCCAGACCCACATCAGGGCATTCCTTAGCTTGCTGGATACTACAGGAGGGTTGTGAAGGGATATGGGTCCATTGTGACTCCCCTCACAGAACTCCCCTCCAAGAAAATGCCCAAAAAGGTTAACTGGACAGTTAGTTGCCAAAAGGCTTTTGACACCCTGAAAGAAGCAATGTACTCTACCACCAATTCTGAAGGCTCCAGATTATGCTAAGCAGTTCATAGTGCAGACTGATGCCTCTGAGCATGGGATAGGAGTGGTCCTATCCCAGACCAATGATGAAGGCCAAGACCAACCTGTTGCTTTTATAAGCAGAAGGCTTCTCCCCAGGGAGCAGCGTTGGAGTGCCATTGAGAGAGAGGCCTTTGCTGTGGTTTGGTCCCTGAATAAGTTGAGACCATAAGTGTTTGGTACTCACTTCCTAGTTCAAACTGATCACAGGCTTCTCATATGCCTAATGCAAATGAAAGGAGAAAATCCTAAACTGTGGAGGTAGTCCATCTCCCTACAGGGAATGGACTTTGAAGTGGAACACAGACCTGGGACTGCCCATGCCAATGCAGATGGACTATCCAGGTTCTTCCACTTAGACAATGAAGACTCTCTAGGGAAAGGTCTCATCATCTTTCGTTTGGGGGTGGGGGGCAGTGGTGGTGTGAGAAAGTACCCTCTTTCTTGCATGGTATGCCCCCATTTTTTGCTGAATTTCTGATGTTCTTTTACTGAGTGTGCCCTGGGCTCCTGCTAATCAGGTACCTAGGGCATATGTTCCTTTCCTAAAACTGCATTGAACCCAATTGGCATCTCTGGCCACAGGTCAGCCTTTGGTAAATGGTACCACAGGTACCCAGGGCAGTGTGACCAGAGAAGGCCTCTAAGGGCTGCAGCACTCATTGTGCCACCCTTAGAGGTCCTGTACCCTGACACTCACACACTGCCTTTGCATGCTGCGTGTCTTGGTGCAGAACAAAGTGAAGAGTCGACATGGCACACATCCTTGTGTGCCACGCCCACAAACCACTGCCCTGGCATAGATCAGTTACCCCTCTAGCAGGGTGCACTATGCCAGTGGTGAGGGTACAAGTGCCTGAGCCCTGTACCCCTACAGTATCCAAGTCCATTCTTGGGCATTGTAAGTGCAGTGCTGCCATTAAGAGTAAATGGTGCTGGGAGTTTGTCATTACGAACTCTACAACACCATAATGGCTACACTGAAAACTGGGAAGTTTGGTATCAAACTTCTCAGCACATTAAACCCACACTGATGCCAGTGTGGGATTTAATGTAAAATGCAAAACAGAGGACATCTTAAAGATGCCCCCTGAAACTCGACCAACTTCTACTGACCTGATTGAGTGGCTGCGTAGGCTGCTACCAACAGACATGTTTCTGGGCCATTGGGTCGAGAGTCTGCTGCTCTCGGGGGCCTGAAACAATGCACATCCTGGGACGAGGTGCCAAGCCTCCTCCCCCAGGATGGGCAGGGTTCATGAAGGGGAAGCTTTCAAGGCATGCCACCTTTGTGAGCCTCCCCAGACCAATCGCTACTTTCAGCAACTGGTCCCCACTGGTTCTAACCCCCACTTTGGGCGGGAGAGCAGGCAGGAAAAACAAGTGAGGGAAAGAGGCGTGCCCACCTCTGCCAACTCCACCCCTCAGGTGGGAGAGGCGAGGTGAAGCACAACTCGGAGTCCCCGCCATCTTGAGGATGGGGGGACCCAGCCAACTAGGGACAGGCTCCTGCCTCCCTCCCACATGAGGGTGTCACGATAGGGGGTGTACCCACCCCAGGGAAGGGACCCATTGGTCCCTGCCCTTACCTACCTGTAACGCCCCTAAATGTAGTATTTAAGGGGCACCCTGAACTTTGCTTCCTCAGATCTAGCCTGACAACAAGAAGAAAAGAAGGTGAAGGACCGAACAGCCGTGCAGCCAGCTACCAAGAGTAAGACCCCCACTGACTTGGCCCCAGCCCTACAGGCCTGTCTCCCCTCAAACCTGCTCCTGAGAAATCCCGGTGTGTCCTGCAACCAGCAACCTCGAAAACCCCAGAGGACCTGCCTGCCTTCACTTCCAAAGACTGCTTCTTCCGTGGACACCGGATTTATTCAACTACAACCTCTGGCAGCAGCCGGAGACCGCGAATCCAGCCCACTCTGCTCCCGCTGAATCCGGCCCGAGGTATTTTTGCATCGCGCTTTCACATGAAGTGAAAGTGCGATGCAAATGTAAACAAGCGGTTGCCATTGCGCAATGTTGAGAGCTTGTTCTTATTGAGTTTGTCCTGCTTGAGTCACCAGGACGGGCTTTGTTTACTTTCAGCGCGCTGAGTTTGTCCTGCTTGAGTCACCAGGACGGGCTTTGTTTACTTCCAGCACGCTGAGTTTGTCCTGCTTGAGTCACCAGGACGGGCTTTGTTTACTTTCAGCGCGCTGTACGTGCTTTCACTTTCTCAGGTGCCGGAAAAATCACGTCCGCATTTTTTATTTTAAATGTGCTGGCACAAGTGGCTCCCTTTTTTTCTGCTTGCATGCTGTGGGCATTTCACGACGGTGCTCTAGCTTTAGCTTTGAAATGCACAAACGATCCATTTTCTTTATTAGGCACATTTTGCCTGTTACCTGCTGCCAGTTATCCGATCACAGACGAAATCTGTTCCTTGGAGAACAAGCATTGGCACTGCCAATAGGTCTCGCTTTTGGGACCTTATAAGTATTTAGTTATGCAGCACAATATCGTTGGTGCAACAACATCAACTGTTGCATGGCTAAACACCTATAAGGTACAAGGTTTAGCCATTCAACAGCTGATGGTGTTGCGCAAAAGATATTGTGCTGCAAAACTAAAAAAAAAAAGCGAGACCTATTGGCTATGCCAATGCTTGTTACAATTATGGGCACGTCGTGCCCATCAGACCCCTCCCTCCCCACACACACTTGGACTACTGATGTGCGCAGACTCGGGTGGCTTCGGCACCCTCCACAAAGGACGGTTGTTGAGCCCGCGCTGGGCGGCCACCAGACTTGTTTCCACAGACATGAGAGCAGCAGCACCCTCGTGCACACATCTAGAGGAGCGGCGCTCAGTGGTGCACGCTTGGTCACCATCACCCTTTAGATACACTCGTAGCAGGGGCGCAACTAGAGCCAAATTTCGAGGGGGCTAAGAAAAAAATTCGGGTGGGGGGCTGACTCTTCCAGCAGTAGTTAAGAGTGGAGATGCAGGGGCTCTGAGAAGGGGTGAAAAACAGCAAAGCCTCATTCACAAGCAAATGGTCTTTTAAATACCTGTGAAGTACTCGGGTGCCCAGGAAGCCGTCTCAGCCTGGGTTGCCACACACGACGTGAGGGGAGTGGGGCTGAAGCCCTTTGATCCCAATGTGCGTTGCACGCCTGGCTCGAAGTCATCTGCACTGTCCCTTACTGTTCGTACCCACCTCACCCCTATTTAGACATGTTAACGGGCAATATGTTTCTTATGTGCATACTCGTCTACACCCCTCCGGAGGAAGAGCCTCGAAAGCCCCTCGTGGTTTCGAAATTAATCGTTTAAAATACTGGAAGCACTGCTTCGGATGGTTTTCATTTTTTCCGAGTTTTTTTGCTGTTGAAGTTTTATATAGCGCGGACGCGACCCGAAGGTATAACAGCGCTTTACATGGGCACCAGTTGCATTACAGACCCATTCATTTTGAGGCGCGGTGATATTAAATGATTTGCTTAGTTATAATTTGCGTTTCGCGGCGCGAAAGTGAAAGCAAATTTGGCGTGTCTGCTCGCGGTGCGAAAGTGAAAGCAAATTTGGCGCGCGCGTTTGGCAGGGGCGGGGGAGCGCATTCCAGGCGGGGGAGCGGACCCTTTGAAGTGCTCCCAAAAAGCGGAGTGCATGGTGGCAGCAAGCGCGTGATTGTGCGCGTGCTAGCAATGCAATCCGCTTTTTGGGAGCACTTTGAAATGCCCTTTTACAATAGTCTCGCGATAGCAAGGCAAGACCTAAAAAGGACTTCAAGCAGGTAAAAGTGAGAAATAATACAGAGAGGGGAACTCGCCATAGTACCCTTAACTAGAAAAACTGCACATTTCTTCGTTTTTATCTCGAAAGAGACACAGAGAGAAGCTGATATAATTCCTTCGCTTTTAGCTCATGCTCACCGCTCCAAATTTCCCTCGTTTTCAGTTCCAAGTAGAACAAAGGCTGGCGAGCTGTGGGCAGTGCCGCATGTTCTTTTTGGTAATTACACAAAAAGACGACCCCGGCTCTGTGCCTGGGCTGGAGGCCTGCTAGCTGCAAGGCGATAATTTGATTCTCCAGCGTCTCCCATTCCAACAAGTTGAGGCAGGGACGGTGGCACAGGGATGGAGTAAGATGGAGGGGTCTACTGAACCCTCCTCTCTATCCTTTTTCCATACAACCCGTCCACAAGGGCAGAAGTTTATTTTTCAAGGACAGCGAGTTATGTGGGGTGGGTGAAGATGAAGTAAAGCCTCAACAAGGGCACCCACTTTGTCCTTCCTCCCTTCGCACCCCTTGTTAGCCTCGCTCATCACTCAAAGCTTAAATGTATAGTGAGGGCCGCTGGAATTATGCGGCAGGGGAGGATCGATTTATGAAGCAGAAATGTCTAAATGATGTGGCCACAAAAGGCACATTATGTGGCATAATGCTGCGCATTTTGTGACAGTAATGCTTCTTTAGTTTGTCATGTTTACTCAAATTGACACTGTGCAAAGGTCTCACCGGATTAGGACCAGTTAAATACAGGAATAGGGTAACAGTAAAGTGACCGGTCCATGTTTGCGGAGGGCCAACCACTGCACGGCACCCCGCACCGCTGTGTTTTTAGCAACTTTTGTTCCGTTTGAGCTAGAAACAATATTTAGTGTTAAAATTAGCAGATTATGCAGCATATTGTGGATTATGGGGCAAAATCTATAATTATGAGGTAAACGCTGCAGCCGTTAAACCACATTATTCCATTGGCCCTGGATCCAGTTCTTGGATGGTAGACTGTCACAGTCAGGGGTGAGGGGCGGACAAATTGGGGGAGGGGAGGGTCTCTGACGTCGATCTTGTCTCTGTACTCAGTACTCCTTCCTACAATACCAAGGTGCTGGATGGGTGGCGTGGGGCTACTCCAAGTGAAGAAAATGCCCCACCCCTGCCACAGTTCACATATTAAACAAAATAAAAGCTAAAATTGGGGTGCAATGGACCCCTCACTCCTTTGGGCACCGATGTCACTCCACCTGCTGCATTCATGATACCTACTCCGTCCATGATGACTACTCCTCACTTCCAAGAGAGGGCAACATCATTTAGGAGGCATTTTCGCTCGCTCAGGCATGATGCCCCCAGCTACCCCTCCTTTGGGCCACTCACCACAAGGGGAGGGGGCACCTTTATGAAAACTGTATCTTCTTTAGGCGGGGGAGAACAAGGTTTAGCCTCAAAAGAACCGTCAGCTGCTCTGTTACCTCCACCTTGCACCCCAAGAGTCTAAATATATCTGCGCGCCCCCCCCCCTCCACAATCTCTGGTGAGAGGCCTCCTTTATGAAGGGGTATTACCTCCCCTCTTTCCCCCGTGACTCTAATACATATCAGTATGCCCCCCACACACATTCTCAGGTGAGAGGCCAGCTTCATGACCTCCCCCTTACCCTCACAACTCTAAATATATCTGTATGCCCCCCTGTAGGAGAGTAGGGTCTGCTTTCTATGTTCACCCCCACTTTTTGCTTTTGCTTTACTGGTTTTCGACTTAGATGTGGCTGTGGGCCTGCTAATCAGACCCACAGCCCTGCTGTTCTCTCTCTAAATTAATACTATGTACTTTAGGTGCATAACCCATTTGGATAGGATCACCTTATTGGCCCCTGTACAGTGTACCCTAGGTACCCAGGGCATAGGTGTACCATAGGCCTACCAGGGGCTGCAGCATGTATTATGCCACCCCTGGCCTGGCCTTCCATTTTGACACAACTGGCTGATCACTCATCTGGGGCAAGGTCGTGTAATCACCCCTTGCTTAGGTGTAGTATTCCTATACCTAACTTACATATAGACACATGTGTACCTATCAGTCACTCCTATGGCAGGCCTTAACAATCCTGGAGGCAGAGTGCTTGGTAACATGTGAGATGGTGCTCTAGCATGAGCTGAGCCCGTCTGCAGCTTTCGGAACCTTGTCCTTATAGCTGTTCTATGATATAGCCTACCATATACTCTTAAAGTGCCTTATAATCTTAGACGGTTATGGTAACTATGGTTTGGCTTTATCGAAACATGTCGTGTAAGGTGTCTAACACTGTGGAATAATACCCCCATGCCATTTCTGGACATGAGAATATTATTCCCCCCTTCTAGAGGGAAAGACATGCTAAAATCATACTTCAACTGTTAGCCTCTGACCAAAGCCTCAGCATCACAAAATGGATGCTGCTGCCACGACACAAGTCTGACCTCCTGCAGCTGGGAGTGATCCCAGCCAGGGAGGCCTGGACAATAGGTTTCCTGCTTGGGGAGGTGCTAGCACCTCCCCAGACAGCCTTTAGTGTATTGGGGCAGGGTGGGCTGAAAGGAATGAGACATGCCTGGGGCACACAAGGTGTTCCTTGCATAGTCCAGTTCAAACCGGCGCTGGGGCACTCCAGCCCCAGCTCTGGCGCGAAACTGGACAAAGGGAAGTGGGTGTAACCACCCCCTCCCAGGTCCCACCCATAAGGCGTGACCTAGCAGGTATCCCAGCCCCCCAGATTAGTATAAGAGTGGGAGTTGGGCCTCAAGACTTTAGATTATCCTGAACCTGCAAAACTGAACAGAAACTCTGGACCTTCGACATTCGACGAAAGAAGAAGACTGAAGAATCTCCCTTGTAGCCAAGGAGTGGCTACCCTGTGCAAACAGGCACCATCAAGAGACTACCCTTTGCTTTGCCCACGTTCTACGAGGAACCGACTGCAGAGCCTGACCAGAGCCTTGACTTCCAGACTTCTCCGACCCTGATCCACATCTACAGCAGAGCTGAGATCCGTGGAGGCGACGAGCGACGTGGGACCGGCTACCTGGAAAAAGTGGCTAGTAACTTAAAGCGCAGCTTCTGAGGTACCCTCGAAGTTGTGCACCGGGGATTGAGAAGCCCCAACCCCAAGCACCATCTGCACCGAAGATCAGCCCCCCACACTCCACGAGTCCTGCGTGGGGCCCTTCAGCATTTTCCTGCTTGCCGCGTCTGTCCGGTTGCTTGCCCGCTGGCTAGTGGCCTTTGTGACGACGCACCCTGAAATCTTCTGCGCTGGTTTGGCTCCTCCAGACTGGCTCCCGCTTCTCTGCAAAGAAGAAGCACCCCAGACCTTCCTGGTCTGCACCAGAAGCAAGTTCTTCGTTCTTCGTGGGTTCCGCTTGCCAAGGCTTGGTGAGTCCTAGTCCAACTTCGACGCCGCCGACAGCAAGAGCCTTCGTGGGACAGCTCGCCTCCTGGTCCGGGTCGTCCTCGACGCTTCCTGGTCCTCCTGGCTGCAGCGACAAGCTTCACCTTCACCTGCAATCTTCACGACATCGCCTGGTTCCTTCCTGGTTCCACGTGGTCACTGGCTAGTGACCTTGACTCTGTCCCTTCTGCTTGCAGGTTTCCTTTCTTCTTGATCCCAGCCTTGGGATCCACCGGACACTCTTCACTGACTGCCTGTCAGCATCTTTCTTCAGGCATCCATAGGAGTCGACGACGAAAACGACGCATCTTCACCCCTATGCACCCGCAGCCTGTGGGCTAGGTAACTTGGGTACTCCGGTGCTCATCAGGATAGTGACTATCCTAGTGTCTAGTTTTCAAGTCTCAACTTCCTAGCTACTCCGGAAGTGTCCTAAACCTACCGTTTTCTAAACTGTACTATTGCTATTGACTTTTACGCATTACGCGTGAGTGTTTCCACTCTGCACACGAATCCCGTGGGCCTCCCACTTCCTAACTAACGCTAGTGTAGTGTAGCCCCAGCGATTCCCTAGGCCTAGGCCTATTCTATTTCCGTGACAGTGGTTCTTATACCACTTACTTAGTATATGGTTTGCGTGGCCCCTAGGGCCTAACTGTATTACTTACCTGTGTGACTTAATGTATGCTTAAATAAGACTGTGTTGTACTTACCTCTAATCTCATAAAGAGTGCTGAGGGTTTGACTAGAATAAATACACTTTATTTTATATATATATCTGTTGTGGTGTCCTTTCATTTGGTATTCAAGGGATTATATATGGTATCACAGCTGGCTTCACATGCCATTCAGAGTTTAGCCTAAGACTGCTCTTGTCCATGCTACCACTAGGATAGCTGGTCTATAAGGTTGACTTTACAACCAATCACCATAAGGGTATTTGGACTGATATAAGGTGTACACTATAACTAGTGACATCATACATCAGGCCAACTTCTCACATTGGTGAGCAGCAGTTGGGATCTGAGCTTGCTGTTGTAATACCATTGTAATCTTGAGATACTAAATTGAAAGATCACACAGATATTGTCTAGGTACATATAACATAGATTATAATACTTAAGTCCTACTGGACTTTGTAGTTGTAGGCTGAAGGGAGTAACACACCCTGACTACAACTACTAGAGAGGTTTAGTAGATACAACTAGTGTAGGTAGGTGCACACACCACACCCTCAGTAGATCATGTCTCTGAGAGGAGATCAAGTAGATGCTCTCTCAGGAGGATCAGGTCTGCAAAAGACCCCCTCTAGATATGATACCTTAACATTCCAGGAGATGAGACACTTGTGTACCTCCAGAGGAATAAAACAGGGTGCAAACCCTACCCTCCTTCAGTTAAGACAACTCCTATAGGAGTATGACATTATTAGGGCATCTCAGGCAGGTACCCTAGGTACAGAGGAGGGTCTACCCACCACAGAGGAGTCAGAGGAGACTTCAGATGAAGAGGTAGACAGCCAGGGCCAAGTAGGAAGACTTAGCCAGGCTAACCTAAGCTTACATGGGAGTTTGCATGGGGTCCCCCCTTACAGACCCCCAAGTAGGCTTACACAGAGAAGCAGGAGGGACAGATCCCCTTCAAGGGAATCCATCCACTCCCATGTCTCTAACATCTCTAATGCTTCCTCTCACAGGGGAATGACTTCCCCTGAGAGAAAGGAGCATGAAGCCAGAATGAGGGAAGCTAATCTGAGGATTCAGAGGGAAGAACTTGCCCTTGCCAAAGAGAAGCTTGCTCTGGCTAGAGAACAAAAGTTGAGTGGGTCAGAACCCACTGGTGGCAGCAATATCCCTAAGGATAGAGACAGGCACTATGATAATAGAAACCTGAGCAAGATTGTCCCTCCCTACAAGTGTGGGTATGACATCCACAAATGGATAACTGCTTTGGAGAGAGCTTGCAAAGTACAGCAGGTACCCCAAAGTCAGTGGGCAGCTATCTTGTGGCTCTCCTTCTCTGAGAAAGGCAGAGACAAGCTCCTCACAGTTAGTGATGAGGATGCAGATAATTACACTGTCCTGAAGAGTGCTCTGATTGATGGGTTTGGCCTAACCACTGAACAATACAGGTTGTTGTTCAGGGATACCCAGAAGACACAGACTCAGGACTGGACTGACTTTGTAGACTGTGCCACTAAGGCTCTGGAAGGCTGGCTAATGGGAAGTAAGGTTAAGGACTATACAGGATTGTATAATTTGATCATGAGAGAGCAAATACTTAACAACTGTCAAAACCAGCTATTGCATCAACACCTGATTGATTCTGATCTGACTTCTCCCCAAGAATTGGGAAAGAAGGCAGATAGATGGGTCAGGACTAGAGTTAAGCAGAAAAACCAGAACCAGGGCGGTGATCAGAAAAAGGCAGACCAGAAGGGTAATGAGCAGAAACAAAAAGACCAGAAGTCTTCACCAGGCCCCCAAAAGGCTCAGGGGGAGGGTGGTCCCAAAAAGGATAAAAAGAAAGATGGCCAAAAGAAACCATGGTGCAACTATTGTAAGTCCAACTCACATTGGTTTAGTGAGTGCACCAAAAAGGATAAGCCCCCAGCCACCATTGCCCCTAAGGCAACTGTACCCCCTAGTTCAGCTGTAAGTGGTGGTTCCCAGCAAAAGGGTGTAGTAGGGTTAACCCTGGGAACTGAGGAGGATTCTGGCCTAGTCAGAGTACCTACTCAGGCTGTTCTGATCTGTGATGGGGGACTTAGCTTTGTCCTCTACCGTAGGCCCCAGTAACCTGGGCAAGTACAGACAGACACCTTTTATCAACCAAAGAATGGCTCAGGCCTACAGGGACACTGGAGCTAGTGTCACAATGGTGACACCTGCTTTTGTGGACCCTGGACAGATCATACTAGGTGAGAATTACCTAGTGACCAACGCTAGCAATGCCACTACCTCCCATAGTGTGGCTATTGTTAACTTCTCCTGGGGAGGGGTAACTGGCCTCAAGAAAGTTGTTGTTAGTTCAGACCTTCCTGTAGAGTGTTTACTGGGCAATGATCTTGAAACTTCAGTTTGGTCTGAAGTGGAGTATAGGACCCATGCAGAAATGCTGGGGATAGATGCACATGTCCTTGCTGTGACCAGGTCACAGGCCAAAAAGTGCACCACTGAACAAGTGCTGGATCCTGAAACTATGGACCAGTCACAACCCAAGAGAAAGAGCAGTAGGGTTAAGGCTGTGCCTTCCCCCCTGCCTCAGGTGGTGGATCAGCCCTCCCAGGAGGATGATTCTGAGAGCCCTGAAGGAACTGTCCTAGAAGAACTTGAACCTGATCAGGTTGAGTTTCTTGGGACAGGGGGACCTTCAAGGGCAGATCTGAGGCAGGCTCAATTAGACTGCCCCTCTCTTGAACCCCTCAGACAGCTGGCTGCTGCTGAGGCTGCAGGGAATGCTCAAGGTACCCATAGAGTGTATTGGGATGAAGGGCTACTGTACTCAGAGGCTAGAGACCCCAAGCCTGGTGCATCCAGGAGGTTGGTCATACCACTGAAGTTCAGAGGCTTCCTTCTAACCTTGGCCCATGATATTCCCCTTGCAGGACATTTAGGCCAGAACAAGACTTGGGACAGGCTTGTCCCTCACTTTCACTGGCCCCATATGTCAGAAGATACTAAGGAGTTTTGTCGCTCCTGTGTCACCTGCCAAGCCAGTGGCAAATAAGGTGGCACCACAAAGGCCCCCCTCATACCACTACCTGTGGTGGGGGTCCCCTTTGAAAGAGTGGGCATAGATATTGTAGGACCAATGGACCCACAAACAGCATCTGGGCACAGATTCATACTGGTGATAGTGGACCATGCCACCAGGTACCCAGAAGCAATTCCCCTGAGGACCACAACAGCTCCTGTTGTGGCAAGGGCCCTGCTTGGAGTATTCTCCAGAGTGGGCTTTCCAAAGGAGGTCATTTCTGACAGAGGTATCAACTTCATGTCAGGATACTTGACTGCAATGTAGAAGGAGTGTGGTGTTAACTATAAGTTCACCACACCCTATCACCCACAGTGCAATGGGCTTGTTGAGAGATTCAACAAGACCCTAAAGGGAATGATAAAAGGATTACCAGACAAGCTTAGGCGCAGATGGGACATCCTTTTACCCTGCCTTCTGTTTGCTTACAGGGAGGTCCCACAAAAGGGGGTTGGCTACAGCCCTTTTGAACTTTTGTTTGGGCATCCTGTAAGAGGACCCCTGTGTTTGGTGAAGGAAGGATGGGAGAGACCTCTCAGACAACCCAAACTAGACATAGTGGATTATGTACTTGGTCTCCGCTCCAGGATGGCAGAGTATATGAAGAAGGCTTCTAAAAACCTTGAGGCAAGCCAAGAACTCCAAAAAGCTTGGCATGACCAAAAGGCTGTACTGACTGTTTACCAGCCAGGACAGAAAGTGTGGGTGTTGGAGCCAGTGGCCCCAGCAGCCCTCCAAGACAAACGGTCTGGACCCCACACTATTGTTGAGAAAAAGGGAGAAGTCACCTACTTGGTGGACCTTGGGACTCCCAGAAGCCCCCACAGGGTGCTTCATGTCAACAGATTGAAGGCATATGTTGACAGGGCAGACATGGGGCTACTCATGGCTACAGATGAGGGGCAGGAGGAAGAGAGTGACCCTCTCCCAGACCTGTTGACTCCGAACCCTGATGATGGCTCAGTTGATGGTGTGGTCTTTTCTGACAGCCTCACTGTCCATCAGCAACAGGACTGCAGACAGGTTCTGCAATCCTACAGACATATGTTCTCTCTGACCCCAAGTCAGACAAACTGGTGCACCCATGAGGTGGACACTGGTGACAGTCTGCCTGTGAAGAGTAAAATCTACAGGCAACCTGACCATGTCAGGGACTGCATAAAAGTTGAGGTACAAAAGATGTTGGAGCTGGGAGTCATTGAACCTTCAGAGAGCCCTTGGGCTAGTCCTGTAGTTCTTGTGCCAAAACCTCACACCCAAGATGGTAAGAGAGAGATGAGGTTTTGCGTGGACTACAGAGGTCTCAATGCTGTCACTAGGACAGATGCCCACCCAATACCTAGGGCAGATGAGCTCATTGACAGACTGGCAGCTGCTAAGTTTTTGAGCACATTTGACCTAACAGCAGGCTACTGGCAAATCAGACTAGCTGAGAGTGCAAAGGCCAAAACTGCTTTCTCGACCCCAGGAGGACATTATCAATTTGTGGTAATGCCCTTTGGTTTGAAGAATGCACCTGCCACTTTCCAAAGGTTGGTGAATCAAGTCCTTACTGGGTTGGATGATTATTGTGCAGCTTATCTTGATGATATTGCTGTCTTTAGCTCCACCTGGGAGGATCACCTGGTCCACCTGAGGAATGTTTTAGAGGCCCTGCAAAAGGCAGGCCTCACTATCAAGGCCACTAAGTGCCAGATAGGGCAGAGCAAGGTTGTATACCTGGGCCACCTAGTTGGTGGGGGTCAGGTTCAACCACTGGAGAGCAAGATCCAGACCATAAAGGACTGGGCTCCTCCAACTACCCAGACTCAGGTCAGAGCTTTCTTGGGCCTGACTGGGTACTACAGAAAGTTTGTTAAGAATTATGGGTCCATAGTGACACCACTTAATGACTTGACCTCCAAGAAGATGCCAAAGAAAGTTCAGTGGACAGTAAGCTGTCAAAAAGCATTTGATGACCTGAAGCAGGCCATGTGCAGTGCACCTATTCTGAAAAGTCCAGACTACTCCAAAGAGTTCATTGTCCAGACAGATGCTTCTGAGTTAGGTGTGGGAGCTGTTCTTTCACAACTGAATGTAGATGGTCAAGACCAGCCCATTGCTTTTATAAGTAGAAGGCTGACCCCTAGAGAGAAACGTTGGTCAGCTATTGAGAGGGAGGCCTTTGCTGTGGTTTGGGCCCTGAAGAAGCTGAGGCCATACTTGTTTGGCACTCACTTCAAGATTCAGACAGACCATAAGCCCCTCTTGTGGCTAAATCAGATTAAGGGTGAAAATCCCAAACTTCTTAGGTGGTCCATTTCCCTACAGGGGATGGACTTCACAGTGGAACATAGACCTGGGACTGACCATGCCAATGCAGATGGACTCTCCAGATATTTCCACTTAGAACATGAAGACTCAACTGGTCAAGGTTAGTTTAATGTCCCTAAGTTTGGGGGGGGGGGGTTGTGTAGGAGAGTAGGGTCTGCTTTCTATGTTCACCCCCACTTTTTGCTTTTGCTTTACTGGTTTTCGACTTAGATGTGGCTGTGGGCCTGCTAATCAGACCCACAGCCCTGCTGTTCTCTCTCTAAATTAATACTATGTACTTTAGGTGCATAACCCATTTGGATAGGATCACCTTATTGGCCCCTGTACAGTGTACCCTAGGTACCCAGGGCATAGGTGTACCCTAGGCCTACCAGGGGCTGCAGCATGTATTATGCCACCCCTGGCCTGGCCTTCCATTTTGACACAACTGGCTGATCACTCAGCTGGGGCAAGGTCGTGTAATCACCCCTTGCTTAGGTGTAGTATTCCTATACCTAACTTACATATAGACACATGTGTACCTATCAGTCACTCCTATGGCAGGCCTTAACAATCCTGGAGGCAGAGTGCTTGGTAACATGTGAGATGGTGCTCTAGCATGAGCTGAGCCTGTCTGCAGCTTTCGGAACCTTGTCCTTATAGCTGTTCTATGATATAGCCTACCATATACTCTTAAAGTGCCTTATAATGTTAGACGGTTATGGTAACTATGGTTTGGCTTTATCGAAACATGTCGTGTAAGGTGTCTAACACTGTGGAATAATACTCCCATGCCATTTCTGGACATGAGAATATTATTCCCCCCTTCTAGAGGGAAAGACATGCTAAAATCATACTTCAACTGTTAGCCTCTGACCAAAGCCTCAGCATCACAAAATGGATGCTGCTGCCACGACACAAGTCTGACCTCCTGCAGCTGGGAGTGATCCCAGCCAGGGAGGCCTGGACAATAGGTTTCCTGCTTGGGGAGGTGCTAGCACCTCCCCAGACAGCCTTTAGTGTATTGGGGCAGGGTGGGCTGAAAGGAATGAGACATGCCTGGGGCACACAAGGTGTTCCTTGCATAGTCCAGTTCAAACCGGCGCTGGGGCACTCCAGACCCAGCTCTGGCGCGAAACTGGACAAAGGGAAGTGGGTGTAACCACCCCCTCCCAGGTCCCACCCATAAGGCGTGACCTAGCAGGTATCCCAGCCCCCCAGATTAGTATAAGAGTGGGAGTTGGGCCTCAAGACTTTAGATTATCCTGAACCTGCAAAACTGAACAGAAACTCTGGACCTTCGACATTCGACGAAAGAAGAAGACTGAAGAATCTCCCTTGTAGCCAAGGAGTGGCTACCCTGTGCAAACAGGCACCATCAAGAGACTACCCTTTGCTTTGCCCACGTTCTACGAGGAACCGACTGCAGAGCCTGACCAGAGCCTTGACTTTTAGACTTCTCCGACCCTGATCCACATCTACAGCAGAGCTGAGATCCGTGGAGGCGACGAGCGACGTGGGACCGGCTACCTGGAAAAAGTGGCTAGTAACTTAAAGCGCAGCTTCTGAGGTACCCTCGAAGTTGTGCACCGGGGATTGAGAAGCCCCAACCCCAAGCACCATCTGCACCGAAGATCAGCCCCCCACACTCCACGAGTCCTGCGTGGGGCCCTTCAGCATTTTCCTGCTTGCCGCGTCTGTCCGGTTGCTTGCCCGCTGGCTAGTGGCCTTTGTGACGACGCACCCTGAAATCTTCTGCGCTGGTTTGGCTCCTCCAGACTGGCTCCCGCTTCTATGCAAAGAAGAAGCACCCCAGACCTTCCTGGTCTGCACCAGAAGCAAGTTCTTCGTTCTTCGTGGGTTCCGCTTGCCAAGGGTTGGTGAGTCCTAGTCCAACTTCGACGCCGCCGACAGCAAGAGCCTTCGTGGGACAGCTCGCCTCCTGGTCCGGGTCGTCCTCGACGCTTCCTGGTCCTCCTGGCTGCAGCGACAAGCTTCACCTTCACCTGCAATCTTCACGACATCGCCTGGTTCCTTCCTGGTTCCACGTGGTCACTGGCTAGTGACCTTGACTCTGTCCCTTCTGCTTGCAGGTTTCCTTTCTTCTTGATCCCAGCCTTGGGATCCACCGGACACTCTTCACTGACTGCCTGTCAGCATCTTTCTTCAGGCATCCATAGGAGTCGACGACGAAAACGACGCATCTTCACCCCTATGCACCCGCAGCCTGTGGGCTAGGTAACTTGGGTACTCCGGTGCTCATCAGGATAGTGACTATCCAGGTGTCTAGTTTTCAAGTCTCAACTTCCTAGCTACTCCGGAAGTGTCCTAAACCTACCGTTTTCTAAACTGTAGTATTGCTATTGACTTTTACGCATTACGCGTGAGTGTTTCAACTCTGCACACGAATCCCGTGGGCCTCCCACTTCCTAACTAACGCTAGTGTAGTGTAGCCCAAGCGATTCTCTAGGCCTAGGCCTATTCTATTTCCGTGACAGTGGTTCTTATACCACTTACTTAGTATATGGTTTGCGTGGCCCCTAGGGCCTAACTGTATTACTTACCTGTGTGACTTAATGTATGCTTAAATAAGACTGTGTTGTACTTACCTCTAATCTCATAAAGAGTGCTGAGGGTTTGACTAGAATAAATACACTTTATTTTATATATATATCTGTTGTGGTGTCCTTTCATTTGGTATTCAAGGGATTATATATGGTATCACAGCTGGCTTCACATGCCATTCAGAGTTTAGCCTAAGACTGCTCTTGTCCATGCTACCACTAGGATAGCTGGTCTATAAGGTTGACTTTACAACCAATCACCATAAGGGTATTTGGACTGATATAAGGTGTACACTATAACTAGTGACATCATACATCAGGCCAACTTCTCACACCCCCACACATCCCGCGGGTGAGAGGCCACCTTCATGAAGGGGTATATTCAGATGGAGGGTTATCTACTTGAGCCTCGGCATCTCCGTGCCACTCTCCAAGCGCTAAATATGTCCATTGGCCGCCGTTCATCCCAGGTGATAGGCCACCTTTATGAAAGGGTTAGCTTGAAACGGCAAGTTCTCTGTGCCCATGTCTCCTGTCACCCGCATGCCCCCCCCCCCATCCACACACACACCACCCCCCTACGTATCCGCCAATCTCCTAGGTGAACGAGTACCTTCATGAAAGGGGTATCTTCATTTGGGTGGGGCGCCTCAATCAGGAGTATTTGCTTCTCTGTCCCCCCCCCCCCTCCCCTCCCATTCATTCACTCCCAGTTGAGAGGCCACCTTCCGTAAGGAAATTCTTCAAGGACAGCACGCAACGGGGGAGGGACGTAAGAATAAAGTCAGCCCCACCTAGGAGCCTCCTCTGCACCACCCCCCTCCCTGCTCCGGCTGCCCGCCCCTCCTCACCCAGATTCCTTCCCTGATTGGAAGTCTCCGCCTCACATCAAGGAGCAGGTGGCTGGAAGCGAGTCTGCTTGCCAGACATTTACCAGCTTGTGTTTCTCCAGTCCCCGCCGTGGAATAGCAGAATGAATAAAGCCTCCCCCCATTCCGAATAATGTTTAACTGAGCACGTGAAATACCAAAATAATAATTATTTTGATCATGTTCAGGACACACCACATTTCTTCTTGGCTCCTTAACTAATGACCGGTTACTCACCGGTAATATTCATTACTCCTCTTCGTAGCCCTCCCCGTCCCAGTCCTTACTAATGAGCATAGCTCCTCCCACCAGAAACTCCCAAGCAACTAAAATCCCATCCCTTCCCTCCAGGCCACACCCATACCCTGAGGTATATAACCCGGTGACCCACCCATCCACATCCTGTACCACCAAGCACAAGAAGCCGAACAGGGATGGAGGGATGAGAACCTGGCCTGGGATGGGGAGGGCTACGACTCGGAGTAATGAATATTACCGGTGAGTAACCGGTCATTACCTCCTCGTCAGCCCTCCCCATCCCAGTCCTTACTAATGAGCAGATACCAAAGCAAGAATCGGCTTCACTCAGTAGCAAAAACAGACTTATTCAGAACAAGCAGAAAGTCACACAACCAGGGCAGAACGCAACACCGCGTCCCCAACCCCAGGAGACACAGTCCCACTCAACACCCAACGACCACGGGACATACAAGTGTGAGGAGAACACCAAGCAGCATCCACACAGAACACGACCATGGAAGCCCCTCGGAAGCAAGCCCAGGACGCAGCCACCCCCGAGCCGATTCACCACGAACTGACCCATGCGCCATGACACCACAAGCCAATGCAGGCCCCACAGCCAACTCAGTCACTGACTGAGAGCAGCCCCAGAAGGCATTAGACCTCGACCAGCCAGCTCAGAGGACCCAAAAAGGGAAGCCACCCTACGAAAAGGCACAGCATGAAGGAAGCACACCTCCAGAGCCAGTATAACGGCCAAACAGAGCAGCGGCGTCTAAACCCCAGAAAGAAGAGGATCAGGCAGGAAACAGGCAAAATCAGAACCTCCGAGCAGCGAAACAAGGAAGAACCCTGGGAACAAAGGAAGGACCAGGCCGCAGAACAACTCATTAGGATAAAAGCAAAAAGGGCACAGAACAAAGCAAGGAGCTCAACTCCCCAAATCACCGAGTCGAGGCAAGAGCAACCAGGAAGCACCCTTAACGTCAACTGCAAAGACACCACATGCAGAGGCCCAAAAGGAGCACCCCGCAAGGCCCTCCAACCCAAGGAGAACCCAACAAGGAGCAAAGGAACGAAAAACCGGTCTCAGGAGGAAACAACTCCACAACCACCGGGCCACCAAAGGGACCAACGGCTCAAAGGCTGAATCCCGAAAGGCCCACACAGCCGCCCATAGGGAAGACCAGCCAGACCAAGTCGAAGCCAACCAACAAGAAATCCAAGACACACACCGGATCCAACGCAGACCCACCCCGTGTCGAACTGTAATCCAGTATCAGGCAAAGGACATGAGAGTCGAAGGGCGCCTGGACCCCTGAATAAATTCAGCCCCATAAGGAGAACCCCCCAAAGCCACGAGGTACAGCCATACCACAGCCACCTTAAGTCTACAGCACATGGAAGTCCCAGGTGGTCTCCCAGCAAGGCACCAACCAGTTCCGACCCTGCTTAACAACAGATAACAAGTGATTTCAGGGTGGAAAAGCCGTAGACTCCCCCGACACATAGGGGGAAACAACAAGGGACCACCGGAAATCTCCAGCAAGGCCCCACCACCAACCACAAGAACAGAAGGAACCAAGGCATCCCAGACCAAACCGGAGCCACCAGGACAAACGAGGCCCGACCCAGTCCAACCTGCAGCAGGACCCTCGGAATCAGAGTAATCGGTGGAAAAACACACAGCAGGCCCCCTCCCACCGAAGGACAGCGCAACCACCCTCCAGACAGCAACCGACCGAACCAGAGAACAAACCTCACCCCAAGGTGATCCCCGGAGACGTAAACAGGTCCACCACCGGGACCCCGTGCCAGGCCAACAGGCCACCAATCTGGAGGACCCAAGGCAGTATTTTAAGACAGACTCAGGACCAACCGCTCCCGGGACACAAAGGGCGAGCCCTGCAAGAGGACCCGAACCACCAGCCATCAGGACAACCCCTGGCCAGTGGCCACACCCGCCGGAAACAACAGCTCACAATCCAGAGATGCCGGATCTCAAAGCACCAGGGCAGGACACACCAGGGGGAACAAGCGCCAACGGGCCCAAGGAATAATCACCATAGCAGCCGACAACAGCCCCCGAACATGGAGCCGCCGGTGAGCAGTGGAAGACTGAGCCCCCAACAACCACCTCAGTTCGCGAAACAGAGCCAGTCCGCAGGGCACCGACAGGAAAACCTCACCCACAGTGGCTCTGAAAACCCCCCAACGAACAGAAGTTCCTGAGTGGGGCAAAGAATGGAATTCTCCAAGCCTAGAATCAAACCAAACCAGGGAGGAGCCATCAAACAACCAGTGAAAAAGTCTGAGCCGGACGGAAATAAGAGGAAGAACAACAAACTGTTCAAGGAAGGGAACACCTGGATCCCCCGAGCATGCAACAAAACCACCAAGGGCTCTAAAACTTCAGCAAACACCCAAGGAGACGCAGAAAGCCCAAAAGGCAATACCCAGAACCAGTAATGACCAACTCCCTGTTCTGCTTGGGTTTTCGGATCAGATAGAACCCGCTCATCAGAGCCTCACTAACCCAGCCAGAACGTTACCCCCTCCCTAGGGCCTATTTACAATAGTGCAACCACATATATCTACCACCTAAGGACAGGGAATTCCTACTATACATACCAAGACCTCTCATAATCGGCGGCCTCGCGATCCCATACGGATCCAGACCTCTCTGCCCATACGACAGTATCACAAGTGGCGGCCTCGCGATCCCATACGAATCCAGACCTCTCTACCCAGACGGCAGTCTCAGCACAATCGGCGGCCTCGCGATCCCATACGAATCCAGACCTCTCTGCCCATACGACAGTATCACAAGTGGCGGCCTCGCGATCCCATACGAATCCAGACCTCTCTACCCAGACGGCAGTCTCAGATCACAAGTGGCGGCCTCGCGATCCCATACGAATCCAGACCTCTCTACCCAGACGGCAGTCTCAGCACAATCGGCGGCCTCGCGATCCCATACGAATCCAGACCTCTCTGCCCATACGACAGTATCACAAGTGGCGGCCTCGCGATCCCATACGAATCCAGACCTCTCTACCCAGACGGCAGTCTCATACGACAGTTCATCCTATGATCACCATAACATACAAAAAGGGAATCAGTCTCACTATTCATCAGATCACACAAGGACTGCCAGTTCGAGCATAGCCTGTTCTCCGGTTCGAGGGGCTCCTCTTTCCCTTATTCAGTTACCACTTACCTGATCAGGGTTAACATCTGTTCATGTAGCCGCAGCTGACTAGAAGAATAGGCTACCCTCTCATACAAGAACACGCAGCACATGTTGGTTCACTACAAACTGGGTACTTTATTACTCATTACATACGCAATCACATAACATTACAATATAACACATAACCTGCAAAGAAAAGTGAAAGATTAAGTTGTACACTCTAATAAGAAAGGGTCGACATCACCTTAGTAGTGTGTAGCCTGCACTCAGTGGTCATCTAGGTTCCCTTCTCGTCTGTGCCTCGGCTCGCCTGGAAGTCACACCTCCGCAGTCACGGATACATGTCTGCACCACTATGCGCTGTTCTCTTCACCCTTCTCCGAGTCACTGGGACCTCTTCCTTATCGGCTACTCTCTCCTCTCTGGCTATTCTGCTAGGAGAGTATCTGTCCCTCGGTTCTTCTCCGCCTTCAAGATGGCGTCTGTCTTCCCTGGAATAAGTAGTAGCTTTACTGCTAACGGCTAGATGCCGCCTACGGACTGAACATGTAACTGCCTCAGACTTTCACTAATATAGAGGTGCGTTTCCTCATGGAAAATTCCGGCCCGTAACCTGCCGCCCACCAAATTCTTGTACCTCCCCGTACCAAGGACACGTTCCCAGCCGGCCGGCCTGATGTAGTGTCTTCGGCATGAAGAAAAATACAATCCTTCGATAAGGGCCGGCCTGAACCGGTTCTCTCCAAGCGAATAACACCTCATAACTAAAACATTACATTTGACCTAGAAGCATCCCAAGCTGCCGGAGCAGAAAGAAAGATGGAGTCTCTCCCGTTTGAGGCCTACCAGGCCTGAATTCAGCACGGCTCCATGAAATACCCTCACTACAGGACAGGTTATCCCTAATACTAACGAATCTATCCCCTAGGCTATGTGTGCAAGCCCTGATCTATGGGGAAGAGCACAGGATCATGTCGAAGTGCCTAGTAAATAGGCTCCATTCACTACTCTAACCCTTAGACTTGAATGGTAAGAGACTGAAGTCACATTTAATCATCTTTTCCTCACAAGAAGGCCGGGAAAATCGAGCAGAACATTTCACCCTTGACTTCAGTCTATTATACATTCATTAAACAGAACTAATATCTGTGGAAGAATAATATGAAACAAAACTAACTGATCTATGTCTAGTACCAGGTGTGCAGAATTGAAGTAGTGAAGGAATACACTGAATAAAGCAACAGATAGAAATCAAAATGCCGATAGTAACCAGAATACCTCCTAATATCGGACGTAACATATGCAAATCAGGTAACCAATTAAAGAGCCAGTCAAACCAGCCCTGGTCAATGTGTTTTCTAACTTCTTCTGTCAAGTCATGTAGTTTATCAATGTGAGCTTGAATGGATTTTGTATGATCAGACAAGTTAAAACAACAAAGACCCTCAAAATCAGAACAATCGTGTCCATGTTTAAGCAAAAGATAATCAATGGCCGCTCGATTTTGCAAGATAGCTCTACGTTCACCCTGGGCGTCTAATAGCATGTCAGACAGGACTGTAGAAGTATGATTAATGGATTTTACCATCCAGCAGGCCATTTTCCCAATAGATTTGGCATTATAAACTGCCAAAGCAGGAACACCAACAATTGAAATAGCCAGGCTAAGGTATTCAGACTTGGAATATAAATGCAAAGATGAGTCACAATCCTCCTGTAACCTCACTGTATCTCGAATCACACGAGAGTTGGCATTCGGATGTGATGAAAACATCAACAAGCTCAGTCTAGTAATGGCACAAGGGCCTCCAGAAATATTTGCGGGGATATATGGCCAGGAAGTATTACCACATGAGAAAAGCCATCCGGCAGGTAGTAACATCGTGCGATAATGACTGGGGGTAACTACCAAACTCTTGCAAGTCATGTTATTCTGAACAGAAGTACATGTTTTCGGTGTCCTTTGAAGGCACAAAGTTCGTTCATGAGCGGTGAATGAAGTGGCACCTTTCAATCTTAAACGCATACATTCAGAAATCGCACTAGGATCACAAGTAAGGAAAAAACACAAATCACCCTGTGTGATATTATAGGTAACTATTTGGGACTGGATGGGGGGTATCGGGTCTGACAGTACAGTACACAAGGGGCAATACTCATGGGCAGCAAAATCGCCCAGAAGAACATTGGGGCGAGCATTCGATATATTAAAAATATGAGTCAAAGTCTCCAATGAAGCAGGGACAGCAACTAAACAAGTCGCTAGAATGTCAGACACCGATCTCATCGGTGTCAAGCAGAAATGAGGGGCTTTAGTCACTTGTTTGGCTAATGTAATCCAAAAGTTCGACGACGAATCCCACACAGCGAAGGAACGCGACACTCGGGTTCTCAACTCAGCCCGGGTTGATGGGATCCCTCCTCTCTCGTCGTACCAGCCCAAAAGGAGTCAAACGCCGACACATCCTGCAGCAACAGTCCAAAGAATGATCTGAAAGAGAATCAAATACAGGCATTATTCATTCTCGTAAGTAACATTTGTCAGCCGGGACTGCTTCCCAGCTATCTTTCCCTGGTCTCATAACTAAAATGGTGTTGTCTTGACCGGTTGCAATGACTTCTGCTTGTTCAGGGGGATTCTTAGGCGACTGCACCCAAACTCTGGCCCCAGGATTATCTGTGGAGCCAAAACCTTTCTGGCCTCGTACAGTTAGCAACGTTGGGGCAGTGCCTTTTGTGATCTCACCACTGAAAACAGGCATTATTAGCAATTGAGCCACTCGGTCAGTTTGATGTATCAGTAAGTCAACCTCACTGCTATTCAGCAGGAGCACCTTAATCTCTCCCTGATAATCACTATCAATGATTCCTCCAAGCACCTGAATGCCTTTTACAGCCAGCCCCGATCTAGGGGCGATTAATCCGAAATTCCCAGTTGGTATATGAACACCAACACCAGTTTCAATGATGACTCGATCCTTACTTTTTATAACGGTGTCATCCATGGCATGCAAGTCTAAACCTGCCGACCCTGGGGTCGCTCTACATGGAGCCAAAGCTCCGGGAGTAATTTCCCAGTACATCACAGTCTCTCTGATTTCATTGGGCTTAGCATCAACATTCGGAGGAAACAAACGCATAAGTGGGGATTCAGCATTTAGAAAAGGACGGTTATTCAAAATCAATAGCGCTTGAGGCAAAAAGTCTCGCCAATTTTTATACTTGTCATCTGTTAATTTACGTAACTGATCTTTCAGCAGGCCATTCAACCTCTCCACAAGACCCGAGGCCTGTGGATAATATGGTATATGAAACACCCATTCAATATTGTTTTCCACACAGAATTCCTGTACCAATCTTCCACGAAAATGGGATGCATTATCAGATTGAATTTGGAATGGCACACCATAATACATCATAATCAATTCCACTGTTTTAATAGTATTCAATTGGGTAGCTTGCTTACAGGGAAGGGCCACCAACAGGCCACTGTATGTATCAACAATAGTGCAAACATATTGACAATTCCTACTCATAGGAAGTGGACCGATGTAATCAATCTGCCAAATTTGAGCGGGCAATTTCCCGCGATGTAAATGACCTTTAACAGTTTGGGGCACTTTGCGCTGCCTGATATGCTGACAAATGGGACAATGTAGAATAACATTTTTGATTAAATCTAGGGGAATATAAATTCCTCGATCAGCAGCCCACCTGCTAGTGGCTTTCTCTCCAAAGTGTCCTGCTTTCTGGTGGGCCCATTTCGCCAATCCCGCAATATCAGAATCTTGCCTGTCCACCACTGCCTCAGCAATTTTAGATTTCTCATCTGCAATATTATGAAAGAATTTGTCAAGAGAGTCTATCGGGGTATGAGCATCCACATGGAAGATTGTAACAGTACTCTGTGGGAGCATTTCCCAAATCTCCTGCCATAATTCTTTTCCCCACAGTTCTTTTGAATGGATTTTCCAACTATGGGAATGCCAAGTCGGTAACCAAACTGCCAGTCCATTGGCAGTAGACCAAGAATCGGTGAAAATATGACATGTGCCAGGTAACTCTTGTTTCAGAACTTGATAAACAGCATAGAGTTCAGCAAATTGACTGCTCTTACCCTCACCAGTTGTGCTCAGCAATTTTTGTGTGATCGGATTATAGGAGACCGCCTTCCAATGCCGTTTCGTCCCTATGAACCTTGCTGAACCATCCGTAAACCAGACATGGTTTCTGTCCTCTGCGGACAAATCATCAAAAGGTCTACCCCACTTAACAGGAGACTCCTGTACTAAAGGTACGGAACATTCACTCTCAGTCTCAGTCGATGGCGCCCGCGCCACCTGCTCATGCAAAGATGCAACTCCTTTTTGTCCCACACGTGCCCTGTCTTGTATATACCATTTCCATTTAATCACACTCGCCTCTTGAGCGTGTCCAATTCGGTGAGTTTTCGGCGAGCTCATAACCCACTGCATGATAGGAATTTCAGGTCGCAAAACTATATCATGTCCCAAAGTCAATTGCTCGGTATCCACCAGAGCCCAATAACATGCAAGTAACTGTTTCTCAAAAGGTGTATAACGCTCACCAGCATCAGGTAACTTTTTAGTCCAGAAACCTAACGGTACTCTACTCTTGCCTTGTTTCTGCCACAAACTCCAATTCGCATAAAGGCCTTGTACAGACACATTCAAATCTACATCACCATCACATACAGGCCATAAATCCAGAGCATGCTGAATTGCTTCTTTTGCCAGACTGAACGCATCTTGCTGTGGTTTATCCCATTCAAATGCATTCTTTTTACGAGTGACATGGTACAAAGGGGCCAATATTTGACTCAAATGAGGAATATGCTGGCGCCAAAAACCAAACAAACCAATGAAGCTTTGGGCTTCTTTCCTATTCCTCGGAACTGCAAAATCAAGAATTTTCTGTTTAACCTGAGGGATCACTTCTCGGTGCCCCTCATGCCAATTAATACCCAAAAATTTCACAGCCTGGGACGGACCTTGTAATTTATCCGGGTTGATTTCCCAACCTTTCTCACGCAGGCACTCAATGACTCTGTCCAATTGGGTCTGAACTTCCTCTTGTGTTTCGCCTTGGATCAAAATATCATCAATATAGTGACATATCTGAATTTGCGGATGAACCGGTACCTCAGCCAAATGCTCTGCCACCAGCCGGTGACATATCGTAGAACTATGCACATAGCCCTGGGGAAGACTTCTAAACGTCATCTGACGCCCGTTCCACGTAAAACTGAATTGTTCCTGACACTCAGGGGCAATCGGAATTGAAAAGAAAGCATTAGCAATATCAATGGACGCATACCATGTACCTGGATGTTTTTGGATTCTTTCAATTAGGGTAATAACATCCGGTACTGCAACAGTCAAAGAGGGTGTGTGTCTATTCAATTCTCGATAATCAACAGTCATGCGCCAAGAATTATCACTCTTACGTACAGGCCAAACAGGATTATTCCAAGCAGAAGTAACTGGGGTTATAACTCCTGCATCCACCAACTCCTGAATAGTGGTACTAATCTCTTCATGACCACCTGGAATACGATACTGCTTCTGACGAACCACTTTTGTCGCCTGGGGAACTTTTATGGGGGGCATTCTTAAACGACCAACCCGTACAGGCCTGGACGATATATAATGTTTAGTTCCAAATTGGTAACATCCATCATCTAAGTGCAAAGTCATTCCTTTCAAAATATCAATTCCAATTATGAATTCTAAGAGTGGTACCACTAATACAGAGTATTCTTTTCTAGGAATTCTACCTATTCTCATTTCAAGTAAAGTTTGAACTGCGGGAGTTTCCTTTCCACCTAATCCGGTAATTGTAAAAGGCTGACCTTTAAACTTCTTTGATTTTCCATGAATAAGAGTGGCCTCCGCTCCTGTATCTACCAATGCTCGGGCCCTTTGGACATTACGATGTCTCCAATAAATATCAATATCTACATAGGGTCTATTATCTCTGTGAGCCCATCTGTGTACTGGAGCTTGACCTATTTCCTAGTCATTTTTACTGCGTTCTGTGTACCAGGATATATCAGGATAAAGACTCTCACGTTTCCCAGGTATCGATACCTCCTGTTCATATCCATCTCCATTACGAAATGGATTCCTGTCCTCTGCATTGTACTGCAGGTTTCGATCGGCCAATCTGTGTCGATCCTCTCTCCTTCTCAACTCAGGGGATTGATCCCTATCATCTCTACGTCTGCTGTTAACATAATCATCTCTCCCCCTCTCTCTTTCCCCCTCTCTCTCCCTGTCTCTCTCACGACGGGGGGACAAATCACGTACATAACGTCGATCATCACGACGATCAGAGCGCCCACGGCGGTCGTCATCACCGCTACCGTCAGAAAAACCACGATCACACTCAGTCGTCCGAACACGCCGGGCACCCTCCTTTCGATCCAAGCCACGTTTGCGAAACATTTCCCACAAACGAGAAGTAGTCTCACCGTCAATGTCCTCCTTCCGCACACCATCGGCCATAAGACCAAAAAACATATCACGTCTAGTAAGTTTATTGTCACCAGGAGTACGAGTGTCAGGCCGGGATTGCCGTTCAGGTTTAAACCACTCACCCAACTCACCGAGTTGGCGTACCGATTCCAGCACCATAGACAATATGTTACCAGTCTGATTAATCAATAAAGTCATCATGACCTGCTTATAAGCAACAGGGGAAGAACGAATAATACGATTCCGCACAGAAGATGTCAACAAACCATCAAGCAACCTGTCAGCAGTATTCAGAAAAATTGCCGTTTTCATCACCTCCTCTTTGAGACGTTGTGCAGCATCGCGCAAAGTATACCACGGTTTGTCATTCACAGGCCAGTCAGACTCAGTAGGATATTTTAGATTACAACCCTCAGTCGCCAATTGAAGCAAAGAAATTTGACCACCAACATTAAAGTTACGAAAATGATCCTGTACAGTAGAATCCGAACTCAAGGAACAAAACTTCAAACAATCGGCAGCATCCAACATAATGCCAGCAGCGCCCAGTTCATAAAGGCGCACCATCCATGTGAGTAAGGTCTCACCAGCTCGCTGCCGAAATCGCTGCAAAATATCACTAATTTCTTGTTGAGTAAAATCCTCCAAAGAGTCTAAAGCAATACCATTCGGAGCACCGGGAGCCTGCTGCAACTTCCGCCGAAAAACTGGATGCACCGAGACCGCGGGACGAGCATCACAAGGAGCTCGACCAGTACACGTAGAGGAACAATCAGTGTAAGAAGCATCGACCCCACTCGAAGGACGAGCGCAATGATGGGGTGCACCATCAGAGGCGCAAGAAGCAGACTTACAATCACTGCCGGAGCGAGAGGACTCGCGCTTGGCAGACTCCTCACCCGAGGAAGGAGAATCACTCGAGTTCCAGATATTACCATCCCATTCATCAGGATTCCAATCCAGTCCGGCTTTCGCCACGACCAGACGCACCTTTCGCGTCGAAACCCGACCACGCCTATTCTTGTATTTATAACGAGCAATTCGCACAGCCGCCCTCTCGGCAATAGTTTGGTACGTATCAAGTTTGTCAGCAAGCAACTTATTTTGACACCGCAACAAAGTATGAGCATTCTGAATCTCAACAAAGCTCGCTTCCACATCCTTATGCACATTCTGTAACTTCAACAACATCTCATGCAGGATCCTGTACGCAGACAGAACAATCCAACCTCTGCGCCCCAAAACGGGAAGTTCATCACCCTTAGATACCGGCGCCTTCTGTAAACAAGTAATCACATTAGCCGGCTCCGCCAGCTCCAAAAAAGAATTCCAATTCTCACTCAAACCAGTAGAATCAGCCCACTCACGGGCTAAGGCTTCATAAGGCGTTGAATCCCAACCGGGAATATCAACGGGCAACTTAAAAGTAGATTTCGACTTTCTAGAAAACATCTTGGAAAAGAAAGAAAAAGAGAAAAAAAGAAAGAAGAAAGAAGAAAGAGAAAAAAAAACTACACTCACAATTATATAGAAATAATATACAAACGAAACCACGGACGCGCCGAAAGCAAACACGATACAACCACAACGCACACAGGTTTCGTAAACGGTTCGTGACGCCAAATGTTCTGCTTGGGTTTTCGGATCAGATAGAACCCGCTCATCAGAGCCTCCCTAACCCAGCCAGAACGTTACCCCCTCCCTAGGGCCTATTTACAATAGTGCAACCACATATATCTACCACCTAAGGACAGGGAATTCCTACTATACATACCAAGACCTCTCATAATCGGCGGCCTCGCGATCCCATACGGATCCAGACCTCTCTGCCCATACGACAGTATCACCAGTGGCGGCCTCGCGATCCTATACGAATCCAGACCTCTCTGCCCATACGACAGTATCACAAGTGGCGGCCTCGCGATCCCATACGAATCCAGACCTCTCTACCCAGACGGCAGTCTCAGCACAATCGGCGGCCTCGCGATCCCATACGAATCCAGACCTCTCTGCCCATACGACAGTATCACAAGTGGCGGCCTCGCGATCCCATACGAATCCAGACCTCTCTACCCAGACGGCAGTCTCAGATCACAAGTGGCGGCCTCGCGATCCCATACGAATCCAGACCTCTCTACCCAGACGGCAGTCTCAGCACAATCGGCGGCCTCGCGATCCCATACGAATCCAGACCTCTCTGCCCATACGACAGTATCACAAGTGGCGGCCTCGCGATCCCATACGAATCCAGACCTCTCTACCCAGACGGCAGTCTCAGCACAATCGGCGGCCTCGCGATCCCATACGAATCCAGACCTCTCTGCCCATACGACAGTATCACAAGTGGCGGCCTCGCGATCCCATACGAATCCAGACCTCTCTACCCAGACGGCAGTCTCAGATCACAAGTGGCGGCCTCGCGATCCCATACGAATCCAGACCTCTCTACCCAGACGGCAGTCTCATACGACAGTTCATCCTATGATCACCATAACATACAAAAAGGGAATCAGTCTCACTATTCATCAGATCACACAAGGACTGCCAGTTCGAGCATAGCCTGTTCTCCGGTTTGAGGGGCTCCTCTTTCCCTTATTCAGTTACCACTTACCTGATCAGGGTTAACATCTGTTCATGTAGCCGCAGCGGACTAGAAGAATAGGCTACCCTCTCATACAAGAACACGCAGCACATGTTGGTTCACTACAAACTGGGTACTTTATTACTCATTACATACGCAATCACATAACATTACAATATAACACATAACCTGCAAAGAAAAGTGAAAGATTAAGTTGTACACTCTAATAAGAAAGGGTCGACATCACCTTAGTAGTGTGTAGCCTGCACTCAGTGGTCATCTAGGTTCCCTTCTCGTCTGTGCCTCGGCTCGCCTGGAAGTCACACCTCCGCAGTCACGGATACATGTCTGCACCACTATGCGCTGTTCTCTTCACCCTTCTCCGAGTCACTGGGACCTCTTCCTTATCGGCTACTCTCTCCTCTCTGGCTATTCTGCTAGGAGAGTATCTGTCTCTCGGTTCTTCTCCGCCTTCAAGATGGCGTCTGTCTTCCCTGGAATAAGTAGTAGCTTTACTGCTAACGGCTAGATGCCGCCTACGGACTGAACATGTAACTGCCTCAGACTTTCACTAATATAGAGGTGCGTTTCCTCATGGAAAATTCCGGCCCGTAACCTGCCGCCCACCAAATTCTTGTACCTTCCCGTACCAAGGACACGTTCCCAGCCGGCCGGCCTGATGTAGTGTCTTCGGCATGAAGAAAAATACAATCCTTCGATAAGGGCCGGCCTGAACCGGTTCTCTCCAAGCGAATAACACCTCATAACTAAAACATTACATTTGACCTAGAAGCATCCCAAGCTGCCGGAGCAGAAAGAAAGATGGAGTCTCTCCCGTTTGAGGCCTACCAGGCCTGAATTCAGCACGGCTCCATGAAATACCCTCACTACAGGACAGGTTATCCCTAATACTAACGAATCTATCCCCTAGGCTATGTGTGCAAGCCCTGATCTATGGGGAAGAGCACAGGATCATGTCGAAGTGCCTAGTAAATAGGCTCCATTCACTACTCTAACCCTTAGACTTGAATGGTAAGAGACTGAAGTCACATTTAATCATCTTTTCCTCACAAGAAGGCCGGGAAAATCGAGCAGAACACTCCCACACCGAAACATAGGAATCACCCTGAAGCCGCGTGTACCGGCATATGAAAGTAGGCTTCCCGGAGAACCAGAGAAGCCAGGAAACCCCCCACTGACAGGAAGGGAAGAAACTACCGAAGAGACACCATTATGAAGGAACAATGAGGGAGACATGTGTACAGCCTTCACAACCAGGACGGTAGCTCCAAAATGGCTTCTAGACCAGAAACAGGATCGAGGAACCCCCCGCCCAGACCCTGCAAACTCACAGGCACCCACAACACAGTCCCATCAGAAACTAAGTCCCGAACACCATGAAATAGAGCCCGACACATCACAAGAGAACTGGGAACAGGGGCAGCATAGAACACATCCAGTAGGCCAGCCCAACAAGGAGGGACTAGAAGAAGAGGAAGCACCCCGCCGACCCTGGGACATGTGGAAGGAAGGGACCACCCGGCCCCGTTCCACACTACAAAAGGGCTGGGCGGCCAATTTGAATGAAACGCTGCCCAAGGCCCGCTCACAACCCGCAAACTTCCCATACCGAGAAATCGGACTGGAGCCAACAAATTATTGTCCTCAGCCGTCATACCAATCAAGGCCTCCAACAGATTCCCAAACAGTATAGAGCCCGCGAAGGGGAGCTCCATCATGGCAGCCTTCCGAGCAGCACTGCCTTCCAAGACTAAAGTCACAACTGCCACTGAGCAGCCACAGAGGTCCTAGCCCCTGCCGCCGCCGTACTAAGGGAATTGAAGGACAAAACCGCCAGGAAATGCAACTGCAGTCCCAACACGGAAAAAGATTCAGTGGGATCCACATCCAGCAAGAACTGCACAGAAAACCCTGACAGCCATACAGAAGCAACTGAACCCGAAAGCAGGGGCAAGTCGCAGACCGAACTGCAAGACCAGAGGCAGCAAAAGCCCGCTTCAAGGCCCCTTCAACTTGCAGGACCACAGGAGAAGAAGGAACAGCCCCCATGGATACCACCAGGCAGCAGGGATCCACCATCACCACAGCCAGGAAACCTCAGCGAACCACTGTAAAGGATACCCCTCCGCCAGAAATCGGGGAAAAACATGTTTGACATCATCCTTCCACTCCCCCTCTAGCACATTACTCACAGAGTTCAGGAAGAGGGAGGCCTACAAGTCCCATCAACTGGTGATTGCCCGTCCCGAACACTTAGCAGAACACCGCGAAGCCTGCCCCCAGGTCTCATCCGAAACCATGTCCGGAGCCATGTCAGCCGAGGCATCTTGCACATGACACTAGGGAAGGAGCAGCGGAAGACCCAGCGACCCCCACCTCCCCATACAGTGCAGCCCACTCACGCCCAAACCACTCAACTCCACGATTTAACAGAACAGAGAAACCAGCACCCAACAAATTACCCCAGACCAAGCAATGCAAGATCCATAAGGGCCAACCAGGGAACGCCAAACCCCAAAAGGACAGTAGGCCGGCCCACCTGGGACACAAACACCAAAAAAACGACTAAAAAGGCCTCAATCGGAAGGAACCCGAAAGGAGCCCAGAGGCCCCAGCCACAGGAACCAGCCCATGCAGACCACGACCATATAACATGCATTATAATCGTAGCACAGAAAGCACAACAACCTAAACACCAGGATTTGAACACATATCCATTGGAGTGAGAGTAAGAGACCTTAACCACAAGGCCACAGAGACACATTGTGCAGGAAGTACACCTCAGAGAAAACTGACTCAAATTACCGGGAAACCCTCCACCAGGGTGCCCCCGCCCCATGTATTGACAAACAAAAGCGCTCATCTGAAAGCACACGCAGCCCTCGTACAATCTGGCACACACTGCTCCAAAAAAAAAAAAAACGCGATGTTTTAAATTTGAAAGCAGAAGTTCAAACTGTGCCGAAACCCAGGATCTGATACAGGGACCTTTCAGATCATCAGTCAAACGCTCTCCCAACTGAGGATTTCAGACTGCTTGGACAGGGAGCGTCACATGGCAGGTTAAAGAGGCCTGGGGTGAAACCAGGGCCACGCAGCCTTGGAATACAGCGCCCTGGCTTTCTAAAGCACTGGCCCTGAGCTTGTGACACGAGGCGCAGACCATTATGCGGAAACAGCAGGAAGAAAAACACAAGCATTGGCATAGCCAATAGGTCTCGCTTTTGGGACCTTATAAGTATTTAGTTATGCATCACAATATCCTTGGTGCAATAGCGTGAACTGTTGCATGGCTAAAAGCGTATAAGGTCCCAAATGTGAGACCTTTTGGCTATGCCAATGCTTGTTTTTAGAGGGCTGGCATGCATTTTTAAATGTAGGCTAGTAAGAAAGGTGCCAAGCCGACGGGCAAGGACTATACAGAAATAAGTTAGTAAGAGAGGTGAGTTATAATAAGATAGCACAAATAGAAAGGTGAAGCACAGAATGACAGGGGTTTTTAACCTAAGTTGCGAGGCAGGGAGGCAGGTAGAGCCGGTGGGATTAAAATTCGAAAGTTATGAGAAGTAGAGAGAAAAGAGGTGAAGATGAGGTAGAGAGATGAGTGTAAAATATAGAGGATGGGCGAGGGAGAAGTATAGAATGTAGAATTTGGGAGAGAGAGATAGAGGTAAGATCGATGTATTAAACGAGTGAGACGTAAGCAGAGATTGAATGGTAATAGTGAATGAGATAGAAAGAGAGATGAAAACAATGGTCGTGATAGATGGAGTGTAAGAGGTAGAGAGAGTATTGTAGAAATAAACTAATAAAATAATGAGCAAGGTGACATTAATAATAAGCGAGACCTGGTAGTCCAATTGTGGTAAATTGAGAGGCTAGATAGTGTCTGTGAGGTGGGGAAGATGGAGATGAGGCAGTGAGTTGAGAGGCAGAGAGAGAATTGAAAGAGAATGGTGATTTAGAAAGAGGTAGTTAAAGGTAATGTACAGATGTTAAAAATGTTTGTAATAAATGGTAGAAAGTGTAATAGAAAGAGATGAATTTAAGAGGGAGGTGAAGTAAATGTAAGAGAAATGATGTGGGATGAGATGCAGAGAGAGAGAGGAGAGAGAGGAGAGAGAGAGAAGGGAGGATAGAGGAGAGATAGAGGAGAAAGAGGGGAGAGAAGGGGAGAGAGAGAGAGGGGAGAGAGAGAGAGGCGAGAGAGAGAGGGGAGAGAGGAGAGCGAGGAGAGCGAGGAGAGAAAAGAAGAGCGAGAGAAGGAGAGTGAGGGAAAGAGAGAGGGAAAGAGAGTGAGGTAAAGAGCGTGAGGGAAAGAGCATGAGGTAAAGAGCGTGATGGAAAGAGCGTGAGGGAAAGAGGGTGAGGGAGAGGGTGAGGGAGAGTGAAAGAGAGAGTGAAAGAGAGAGAGGGAAGGAGGGAGAGAGATGCAGAGTAAGAGGGAGAGTGAGAGGGAGATTTGAGGAGAAGATAGGGCCAGAGAGCTGATTGAGAGTTAGAGATCTAGAGTTAGGTTCGCAGTGAGGTTGTAAGTTGAGTTTATGAAAGGTAAGTGCAGTGGTGCACTGAGGTTTATTGAAAGAGAGGTGTTACGTACAGAGATTTTTTAAGGCTAGAGCAATAGTGTGGTAGGTACCTAGTCATGTATAAATATATTTCTAAAAATGGAGTGTTTATGTAAAGGAATGAGATATGGGACATAAAGGTGGATTAGGGTTTTAGAAAGAAATGTATTTGCTGGTATAGAGAAGTGACAGTTATTTACAGAGTGTTGTATGTTGAGATGTAAGTTAGATAGAAGTGCAGGGATTTTTTTTCTGGTCAGGTATATTCCCCTTGTGTGTAAATACCAAAGAATTATTTTGCTTAAAACAAATTAACTCTTAAATCTGCTGTAATCCATAAACTAATGCAAACACTGTACAACGCTGAGATGAGCCCACCATACTCTCCTTAAAATTAGACCCAGTTAACATTAATCAAGCAGGATGGCTCTGTCTGCCTTCACGCCCAGTGGCCCCTGTTGTCTGTTTACTGCGAGAATTAAAGAGGAAAAAGACCTGACATTCAGCTAGTAGACTGTGTAATGTTTAAAATATGTGACGAATGTACTATAAAAAACTGCTTTAAAAAGTCATTCCCGTTGTATAAGTTAGTAAGAAATATTCAATTGCAGAGGCCTTTTCACATCAAAATGAATGTTTATAGTTTTTTCCTGGGTGCCCTCTTTTGGTTACTCAAGAAAGCAGCATTTCACTAGATATCATGCACTGAAGCATTTTTTCAATGACAATGTTCTGAGTAATACAGTTATGTGGGTGGCTGGCCACTTTGCAGGTTGGGAGTGATCTGTGGTTGACGAGTTTTATGATTTACAAGGGCTCATTGCGTGTCTGGTCTCAAATTATATGTGTGCGCTGGCTGAATTCAGAATTGTATTGTATGTTAATGCCCATGTCCGGCTACTACCAGAAAACAAGCAGAGCAGCATGAGTCAAAGGAATAAGTGTCCAGTGAGAAGTACAGGCAAATGAAACCAACGAAAAGGGAGGGCGAGAAGGGAGGGGGGAATGCGAGGAGCTTGAATACAAGTGACGGAAAAAAGAGGAGAAGGGAGATGCGAGCAGAGCATCAAAGGGCTAGGTGAGAAGGGAGGGGGAATGCAAGGAGCAGAGGAGCAGCTGTGCACGTGCACGCCATCATGCACGCAAGTTCTAGGCCAGCAAAACCATGTGGGTAGCACTTTTGAAAACCCACTAACTAAATGTCTCAAAGAGACAGCCTGCGCTGTCTCAGCGAGATCTAAAAATGGGAAACACGGGCTCGAAATGAGACGAGGACCGAGCCCCTCACACACACACCTCCGAGGAAGAGCCAAACTGCCACGCCTCCGGCACGCAGAGAAGCCAGCCGCGACCAACACACCCCCCTCCCTCCCCAGGTGTTTCCGCTAGAGCAGGGAATGAACCTGGAAGAGGGGAGGCCGCAGCAGGGAGTCACCACCCCACACCAGGCAGTCCGGACCCCCCAATCCCACGGTCCCGCTAAAGCAGGGACTCAAACGTACATGGAAAGACAGGTACTTCAGGGGATTAAACGGCCGTCGAGCAGACCGGTTCGGAGGCACAGGTCCAGCACCCCCCATGACGAAGTTGACAGGAAGTTATTCTGCAGAAAAAACAAACAGGATGTGGATGGGCGGGTCACAGGATTATATACCTCAGGGTATGGGTGTGGCCTGGAGGGAAGGGATGGGTTTTTAGTTGCTTGAAAGTTTCTGGTGGGAGGAGCTATGCTCATTAGTAAGGACTGGGACGGGGAGGGTTGACGAGGAGGTAATACATACTAGCAAACGCAATTATACTCTTTTTATCAACCTTGGAAGGATGACAGGCGCCGGCGGCCCTGCGGGAATTACCTCCCATCGTCTGCAGGTTACACAGAAATCCAACCAATCAGATAGTCGCATCCGCGGGACTCTAACAAGCCACCTGCAGCGTACACAAACACCTCTGTACTGCACGCGCTTAACCCACTCAGCTATTTCACAGGTAGACTTGTGATCCGGAAGTCGCACAGTGATCTCCGCAGCAGATTCGGGAAGAAATACAGTCTTTGTCCGGTCGTGATCACATGAGGTTTTGGTTTCTGTGCCACTATGGGTTGCAGAAAGTCCCATGATCATGCCAAGCCAGGGAGGCATGTGCCCATCTGTACCCAGGTCAGACTAGAACGTAGGCAGTCCTCACGCAACCCCACAGGGCGCTGGACAGCCAGGCAGGAGGCCCGACAGACAGGCAGCAGTAAGGGAGGAGGAATAGCAAACAAGCCAGACTGGAGGGCTTGAAGAAAGGACAGAGAAAGGAAGTAGGGAAAGCTGGAGGGAACACTACTAGCAACGCAAGTTGGAAAGAATGGACGGAAGAAGGCAGACGGATAAACTAAGCAAAACGAAAGTAAGGCAGGGAGAAAAAAAAGTGGAAGCAAAGAAGGCAGATGGGGAGGGAAGAAAGACAACAGATGGGTAAAAGGAAGGAATGAAGGAGAATAGCAAAGAAGGGAGGCAGGAAAGACAAGTATTGAAAATGCAATAGGTCTCGCCTTTGATTAAGTTAAAGCCATTTGCTAATGATATTGTATAGCAAAGCAAATGGCTTTAACTTAATGAAAGGCGAGACCGATTGCATTTTTAGGTCTCGCTGAGCCCAGCGATGTGCTGGCTCGGAGAGACATTTTGGAGGTGAGTTTTTAAAGTGCTGCTGGCTGGCCTAGCACTTGCGTTCACGCGAGCGTGCACGCGCGAACCGCTAGCCTTTAGCAGCACTTTGAAAACTCGTGCTTTAGCGCGTCATCGCGATCACTTTCGCTTTCAGAGCGATCGCGATGACTTTCGCTTTTACGGCCGCGCGGCGTTACTTTTTCTGCCGCGCGGCCAATGCTTGTTTTACATGCAAACCTTCTCCCCCACCCTTCTCACCTACCCACCTGCTGCCCATCGGATCCCTTATCTAGGCAGGACATAGGAAGAGCCATTAAAGCGCACGCACTCCATAACTGCGCAGCCATCTATCAAAGGCGCGCTGCGCCGAAGAGTTCATTTAATTTCCAAACCACTTGTTCTTTTTGTCACATGTATACATTTCAAAGTAGCTCCCGTATCTATTTTCCATGTATTTTGTTATGTTTCATTTTCTCCCAAGAACAGCCATGCTTGTAGCCCGAGGGAGCTTTAAGTGAAATGAATAATATAGTTTAGTTAACTGCAAGAAACGACTTCGTACTCCGGACATGGGATGCATGCACATTGTGGTTAAAGTTGTTTAGATAAAAAATATACATTACGCACGCCTCGGTTTACATTTGTTGGTGTATGGCATTTGTGTATGTTATGTACATTCATGACCTATAAACCGTTCCCCACCCCATGTGTACACATTCTACACATTGCTTAAAATATGAATGCATGTGGTTAGGAACTTTTAAAAGGTTTTTTTCATTGACTTTTTGTTAGAAAATGTTTTTCCACAAATGCTTTGCTTTTCTGTCATCAGCCTGGTATTTGTACACGATTTAGCGCAATTATTGCAACACGTACACCAGAACTTTCAAGGGCAGGTTTGATTTTAATGTGTGTGTGGAAAAGTCATTACAAAATGTTTGTGAATACTGACTTAATTACAACGTTGTTCGTGTGCACTTTATTTCGGCACTCATCTTGGGACACCCTCTGGACTAATAGAAGCCTAAATGTATGTATGAATAATGCTTATATTTGAGTGTGTAAACTTGGCACACGTTTGTACGCATTTTGGCCTCCTTCATCACAAGTTCTGGCGTTTTTCAGAAGAAAATTTGACTTACATTTAGTGATAACTTCGTAAATATTGTCCTTACTTCATGGGCGCAAGAAAATCGTGATTCCCTCGGAAACTCTTTAATATTGAATCTGAAGTGATCTTCTGCAGTATAGTACCAACGGTGCCCTGGGCGTCAACAACTTCAAACCATAGGTACGTCATAGCCAACATTTGCACACAATAGTTTACTGTGAGACTGCTGGGGTTCCGGTCGTCTGCCGCTGCTGAAGTGAGAATCGGCCCGGTTCCTGGGTGTTACCGCCAAGGGATTCCCAGCCTGCAACTTCCTGGGCTTAACTGCACGAAGGGAGTTATAGTAAGTAAGTATTACTTTATTGTTCCGTTAATTAAAACGTACAATGTTATCAAAGTAAAATATCACCCAGTAAATAATATCATAAAATCTGGGCCTCAATCAATTGAATACCCGTTTTTTAAAATCTTTATTAAAATGCAAACCGAATATGAAGGAAAGGACATTAAAATGGGTCACGATTGTAGTATTTGGGCCTTAGGCCCACATGCTGCTAAATGAGGGACACAAACACAGATAGTATGGGGTAGATAACTTCCCTAGAGCACGTGCGCTCGGCCCCTTTTATTGCCAGGGTCACCTGACTGGCGAGGCCTGTATTGGGTGGGTGTTCAGTGTGTGTTACAAAATGCTGAACACTAGAATGCTGATCGGACGATCACTACAATGATAACAATGCAATTCTTCAAACCAGCAACTATAAAATATGATCATACTAAGTTTACCCAATCATGCATTACAATAATGGAAGTGTTTGAGTGTTAAAGGCTTTTATAGGGCATGGACCTTGTCTCTTCATTCAATCAGATGAGCAGCGTGAAGAGACTGTGTCCGCGACTCAGCGCAATTCTCTTTAAGATGCAGTTTGAGGAGCAGGTTAACATCAAGCCTGACATCATGGCCGTCAGTACCGCCTGTGAAGAGATAAGGAAAAGCCGGGGCTTCAGCAAGGAGCTGGTGTTGCTAATGGGCAACTACATGAACGAGGGCTCGCGCAACGCACAGACCTTTGGATATAGCCTCAGCTCTCTGCAAAGTGAGTCACTAATATCGTACATGCTGACAGCGCTTTCACAACTTCCTGTTGTCACTGCGGAGCCTCTGGCAATAATTCCATGCTTTGGTTTTGCTTTCAATAAAAAAAGCCCATCATCTAATCTTTATTTTTTTCTTCTTTGTTGGTCGTAAAGTTCTTTCTACCCCTTCGCTTTTCGCAGAAGTCAGCGTTTTTTACTGTACCATCAATAAATACCCTGTATCGAATTACCAAGTTCTGTATTTGTTATGAGAAAGTATTGGTTAGTACTAGTTATCCGAATTCCTTCGCGACCTAATCGAAAAATAGTTTAAGAAAAAAAAAACTGAACTGAGATTTGCATAATTATAAACTCGTTGACAGGCCTTTTGTCCGCAGTGACATTAATCATGGTGCAGTTCACGAGAGGTCTCTCATCGTCTTCTCATACCACACATTGCGAGTGCGGGCTTCACATGCTTTCTTAAAAGATTCTGAAAGGAAATCTAAAATATTTACCTAAGCCTTTGATGACATTTTAAAGCTGATTACTTCTCATCTTATACCTCACAGCATGAAATTAGACAGGTTGGCATAATCAGGCATGGTTATTAATATTTCAAACCTCGTTTCTCCTCATTGATCACTTATCACTCTCCCTCTCGCACTCTCTCTCTCTCTCTCTCTCTCTCTCTCTCTCTCTCTCTCTCTCTCTCTCTCTCTCTCTCTCTCTCTCTCTCTCTCTCTCTATATATATATAGTGAATATTTCAGGGTGATCCGGCAAGAACCAAGGAGGCAAGAACCAAGGGGTGCTTAAAAGCTAATTTTCTCCATCTTAATTCCCATAGGACCTTCAGACACGGCTACAGCCAGAACTGCTAAACGGAATTACACCAAATTTGGCAGGAAGGTAGATGTTGGTTCACAGATGTGCCTTTTTTAGGTCTCGCCTGACCCAGCGCATGCGCTGATCTGGCGAGACTTTTTGTGAGGGCTTAAAAAAATGCTGCCATGGCCGGCCTAGAGCTACAGTGCATGTGCGCGGGCGCGCACTTGCGAGCAGAGGCTTTCCTCCTCATGCTCATTAAGCGCATCGCTCGCAGCGCTTGATCGCGAACGCGATCACTTTCACTTTCGCGGCCGCGCGTTTACGATCGCGTGGCCAATGCTTGTTCCTGGGTGGCTCTAGGTCTATTGATGCTTTTAGTGTCAGATACTGTCGGCCTGGCTGTATTTACTCTGGTCCTGGTTTTAATGCACATCTGTACCTGCGTGTCCTTGTACATCTGAATAGACCTAGTGGATACTTTCTTGGTTATGGGAAAAGCCATTGTTTATAACGTCTATTAATTAGGACATAAGGGGGAATATCTGATCTGGGAACTCTCCATTCAAAAGAATGCACTCACAACAAAAGGCAAAATCTTAGCCGTCATACTCGGCATCTAGTTAACAAACAAGCATTGGAAAAGCCAATAGGCTTTGTCAATGTGTTTAAGACATGTTGCACAGCAGTGCAGGCTGCTGTTCAACGGGGAATCAAAGAGGACCATGAAAAAGAGAATAGGGGTGCTACTTTACAGCGTGCAGACTACTTCAAGATCGAGTCTCATCAGTACTTGCTAACCTTTAGATTCTGCTAGGTGAAATCGTCAGCGCCAAATTGATGTTCAGTAGATCGTATCGGGTAATGATTGTGTATTGTTTGTTTTGGAAATGCGTGTCTTTTAATAAATATTGTTTCACTCCTGAGCAACAGCGTACTAGTAATGTATCTGTATTTGTCCACATTTAACAAAACCATGTGCGTATTTCACTTTTTCGAACTTCCTCTTCTGTAAAGGCAACAAATTGTGTGGTTGGTGAACTCGTAGTGTCTGCATACACGCTTACCCCCCATGCTACTAATTTGATAGGCATGACTGCTTTTTTTCGGCAATCCCTCCATAAACTTATTTCTCAATGGAGCATTTGGCTTTTTTCTGCCCTAGAAACAATCGTTTTTGCGTTAAACCATTGGTGTATGCAGAGATGTTAATATAACCCTGCCATGCAGTTGTGTGTGTGTTTTTTTAATGTAGCATTAGCAAGGCTTATGCCATTTGAAACATTATTATGAGCAGCTGCTTTGCAAAAACAAAGCAGCAATGTGATATAAAGTGAGTATGGGGGGGCTGCACATACTTCACAATGCAGATCAGAGCAAGAGTACCTACCATACCAAACTCCCATTTTGTGTTCCTTGTCCCGCCCATCTGCCAGACAAAAAAACACCCTATGACTCTGTTACCAGCAGTATTTGTGGAAAGCCATGTGGAAAGCAATGTGAAATTTATGTGACGCTCACAGCTTGACTCTGCTTGCACCTTTTTAAAAATTGCATTTTAAATCGTCGTAGCTATACTGTGATTTTCAGTTTTTTAAAAGAGCACTTACCTTATCCCACCCTCACTCGCACACCAGCACAGGTCAACGTCTTCCCCGGTCCACCACGGATTGTTCCGGTTGAGTGGAGGGAAGGCTAACGCAGACCGGAAGTGCTTCAAATCGGCACAGAGAAGGTTAGCGGTCTAGCTGCCTAACCAACTGCTTAAAACCCCATGCTTGCCTCGACGCGCAGCGAACGCGCTAGAGGAGTTAGACGGTAACCCTGAAGTGGACGGAGCGCCTGGTAAAGGGCTCCTAACTTTTTTTATTCTGCTATCACTCTGTTACCAGCAGTATTTGTGGAAAGCTATGTGGAAAGCAATGTGAAATTTATGTGACGCTCACAGCTTGACTCTGCTTGCACCTTTTTAAAAATTGCATTTTAAATCGTCGTAGCTATACTAGGATTTTCAGTTTTTTAAAAGAGCACTTACCCTATCCCACCCTCACTCGCACACCAGCACAGGTCAGCGTCTTCCCCGGTCCACCACGGATTGTTCCGGTTGAGTGGAGGGAAGGCTAACGCACACCGGAAGTGCTTCAAATCGGCACAGGGAAGGTTAGTGGTCTAGCTGCCTAACCAACTGCTTAAAACCCCATGCTTGCCTCGACGCGCAGCGGACGCGCGCAGCGGGCGCGCCAAAGGCAAGCCCGTCTGCGCCCGTCCGCGCCAGACCGGGCCCAGGGGCCAGTCCTAATGCCCCAGCTTCCCCCCTCCCCCTCCGATACTCAAGGGAACACCTACTCCACCTATCCAGCAATCTTAAGCCTTCATGTTCCCACTCTATCACAGTCGAAAAACTCCTCTACAAATGTGCCCACTGCCCCTATGAACTCCCAAAAAGGCTAACTCCCCACCTAACAGAGAACTCATTCAAAATGGCACTTCTAAACTGTCGTTCCCTACCAAAACACAGTACTGAAATAAACTTGCTATTAAACGACTCAGAGCTCGACGTCCTGTTCCTAACGGAAACATGGCTAACCCCATGCTCAGACCCTGACATTATTCAGGCTCTACCTCCTGGATACTTGATTCAGCGCTTAGATAGAACCAGCAACAAAGGCGGCGGGATCGCAATCATCTATAAAGATCACCTACTCTGTCGTATCTTGGACAGCCCCCTCCTAGATTGCGAAAACGCCCAATTCACCATTGAATTTACTCCGCTACTCTCTTTCTCCGGCATCCTCATATATCGCCCCCCTGGAGCACAGGGCCGATTCCGCACCTCCCTACTAGAATCCGTCTTCTCCCTGGCCAGTACCGCACCCAATTTCAACCTTCTCGGAGACTTCAATCTCCACTTTGAGAACTCGTCAAACACTGCAGCTGACGATCTCACACAAGATCTAGCAGCCTACCAGCTACATCTAAAGATTCACCAAGCAACACACATTAAAGGTCACCTCCTTGACCCTATCTTTTCCAATATAACTCACTTAGAATGCAGGGCCCCCATCCCCCTTCCTTGGTCAGACCATTTTCTAGTCCCGCTCATCTGGCACCCTCCCACCGCAGGTCCCCATCAACCACTACCTCGCTCCCAAGCTCGGCCCTGGCCAAAACTAAACATAGAAGATTGGACGCGGGCACTAGAAGCATCTCAACCCAGCCACGACCCCGACCCCTCAGTTGCAAACAATAAATTTTCCTCATGGATCGAGAACACGCTAGACCTAGTACTTCCAAAAAAAGACATACAAAAGAAAATTAGACCAAATAAATTCCCCTGGTTTACTCCTGAACTCCGAAAATTAAAACAACAATGCAAAAAACTTGAAAGAGCCTGGAGGAAAGACTTTGCCAGCGAAACTAAGACCACATATAGGTCTTCTATCGCCTCCTATAAAGCGGCAATAAAATCAACCCAAGCAGCATACTATGAGGAAAAAATCCTTTTCGCATCCAACTCCTCCAGAGAAACCTTCCAAATTGTAAAAAAACTCATGAAAGTTCCCGACCCTCCACCCCCCCCCCCCCCCGACCCATCTGGCCAGCGATGTGAAGAACTAGCAGATTTCTTCCATACCAAAATTCTAAAAATTCTCACACACCTCCCATTCAACAACAACGAACCCCACTGTGAACATCACATTTCAACATCTCAGGCCGACCCTACATGCCTGGAATCTTTTACTCCACTCACAGAAGAACTCCTTTCCCCCATCCTAGATTCAATCAAGAGCGGATCCCCTCTGGACGCCGCACCAATAAACATTCTGAAGTTAGCAACACCTACTTTTATCCCTCCCATCACTAAACTAATCAATGCCTCTCTATCACAGGGTCTGGTCCCACAAGAATGGAAAAAAGCCATGGTTAAAGCATTACTAAAAAAGCCCCACTTAGATCCCACAGAGATGGCTAACTACCGCCCCATCTCCTTACTCCCAGGAGTTAGCAAGATGGCAGAGAAATATGTCAATCAACTGCTCTCCGCATACCTTGAGTCTTCCGGAAGACTCCACTCCTCTCAAACTGGCTTCCGCCCCGGCCAGGGCACGGAAACCGCGCTTATAGCGGTAGTGGAGGAGGCCAGAAAGATCTTAGACTCGGGAGGATCCTCAGCCATTATCCTCCTGGACCTAAGCTCAGCCTTCGACACGGTAAACCACTGCACTCTGGTCCACCGTCTCAGAAAGGCAGGAGTAACAGGCACGGCCCTAGCATGGCTCAAATCATTCCTGGAAGAAAGATCCTTCCAAGTGTTTGAAGGCAACACTCGATCCCTACCAGTGCCGCTTCAATGCAGGGTTCCCCAGGGCTCATCCCCGAGCCCCTCTCTTTTTAATGTTTACATGTCTCCTCTGGCTGAGATAGTAACCCCCTTTGGTGTCAAAATAGTCACTTACGCAGACGACACCCAATTAATCGTAACACTCAATCAGTCGGAACAGTCCTCAATGAATCTATGCACCTGCCTCAAAGAAGTAGACAGTTGGATGAGTGCATCGCACCTCAAACTCAACGGCGAAAAGACAGAGCTCATGTTGCTGGGGAACCAACCATCATTCAACCCCAACTCATTGTGGCCGTCATGCATGGGACCGGCTCCTACACCCAAAAAAGAAATAAAAAGCCTCGGTATCTGGCTCGACCACGAGCTCACCTTTAAAACCCAAGCCAGAAAAACCGCTGCCACTTGCCACGGTCTTCTTCGAACTACACGGAAAATACTGCCCCTCCTACCTGCCCACTCAAGAAAGCTCCTGATTCAGTCGCTTGTCCTTTCCTGGCTGGACTACGGCAATGCCCTGTATCTAGGCGCCCCCGTATCGGTTATCTCCAAGCTCCAAGTGGTCCAGAACTCGGCAGCAAGACTCCTCACTAATAAAAAAAAACCATTGCTCCGCCAAACCCGCTCTAAAAACACTTCACTGGCTCCCCATACAGGAGAGAATACAATTCAAGGCCCTATGCATCACACACAAAAATCTGCAGGGCAAGGGTCCCCCGATCATTAAGAACCTGATCAAACCATACAAAGCCACCAGAAATCTGCGGTCAGATGATCTCTACCTAACTGATACACCCAGAATCAAGAAGGCGCGGACAGGTGGACGCCTCTTCTCATACAATGCATCCCGGCTCTGGAACGCACTCCCTCCCCCCATCCGCATGGAACCCAACCTCCTCACCTTCCGCAAGAACCTAAAAACCTGGCTATTCCCGTAACGTCATCCTTTCCTCTAGCGATAATCCGCAGCGCTGGGATGCTCCCGGGTAGCCATGCGCTATATAAAGACCTCTTTCATTTCATTTCATTTCACTTAAAGTCAAGAAAAAAAATGCCATGACGCAGCCAGAGTCGACTGTTTCATATTGCTTTTATTTTAAAACCATATGCAATATGTTTAAACAAGCATTGGCATAGCCAATAGGTCTCGCTTTTGGGACCTTATAAGTATTTAGTTATGCAACTCAATCAATCAATCAATCATAGGCATTTATAAAGCGCACTACTCACCCGGAGGGTCTCAAGGCGCTAGGGGGGGGGGTCCGCTACTGCTCGAACAACCAGGTCTTGAGCTTCTTCCTGAAGGAGAGGTGGTCTTGGGTCAGGCGTAGGTCGGTCGGGAGGGCGTTCCAAGTCTTGGCGGCCAGGTGGGAGAAGGATCTTCCTCCTGTTGTCACTCTGTGGATGCGGGGGACGGCTGCGAGGGCGTGACTGGTCGAGCAGTGGTGGCGTTTGGGAGCGTAGAAGTTGAGGCGGCTGTTGAGGTAGGTCGGGCCTTGGTTGTGTAGGGCTTTGTGTGCGTGGGTGAGGAGCCGGAAGGTGATTCTTTTGTTGATCGGGAGCCAGTGCAGGTCTCTCAGGTGTCTGGCGATGTGAGTTCGTCTGGGGACGTCGAGGATGAGTCTCGCCGAGGCGTTCTGGATCCGCTGGAGTCTCTTCTGGAGCTTGGCGGTGGTACCGGCGTAGAGGGCGTTGCCGTAGTCCAATCGACTGGTGACGAGGGCCTGGGTGACCGTCTTCCTGGTCTCGGTGGGGATCCACCGGAAGATCTTACGTAGCATGCGCAGGATGTTGAAACAGGACGAGGAGACGGCGTTGACTTGTCTGGTCATGGAGAGGGAGGAGTCCAGGATGAAGCCCAGGTTGCGTGCGTGGTCTGTCGGTTTGGGTGCGTTGCCCAGGGCGGGGGGCCACCAGGAGTCGTCCCAGGCGGAGGGTGAGGAGCCCAGGATGAGGACTTCCGTCTTGTCTGTGTTCAGTTTCAGGCGGCTGGTCGTCATCCACTCGGCCACGTTTTTCATCCCTTCGTGTAGGTTGGCTCTGGCGGTGGCGGGGTCGTTGGTCAGGGAGAGGATCAGCTGGGTGTCATCGGCGTAGGAGATGATGTTCAGGTTGTGTTGGCGTGCGATGGCCGCGAGGGGGCTCATGTAGACATTGAAGAGGGTGGGGCTGAGCGAGGAGCCCTGAGGGACGCCGCAGATGACTTCCTTGGCTTCTGATCTGAACGGGGGCAGGCGGACTCTGTGTCCTTCCGGTGAGGAAGGAGATGATCCAATCCAGTGCCTCAACTGTTGCATGGCTAAACACTTATAAGGTCCCAAAGGCGAGACCTATTGGCTATGCCAATGCTTGTGAATGCTTGTTAATTATTACCGGGTTTACGACCCGGTCCACTTAAACCTCTGAAACTCGAACAAAAAGCATCAAATGCACGTGCGTTTGAGGATTTTACTTCAGAAACGCGTTCTGTGCGGGACTAGTGTTTAGTGTTTTCCATGCACCAGCAGACGGGCCCGGGTGCAACTGAGGCGTGCCCCCTACCACTACTGGAATGTGTACTTACAACATCACAATGAACGGGCACGCACATCCTATCTGGAGTTGATGCAAGTACAAATAGGGGTGTCGAATTCATCGAAAAGAATATCTATTTCTTAGACTTCCATCCAGTGGCCAATCACAGCAGCCCGTGTCTCATGTACAAGGTCCGCATTGCCTGGCATCTATAATCCAATCTGTCCAACTCTGTGCTTTAAATGGTTTTTCCATTTCAAGCACTGGTCCAACTAGAATGCCCGAGGAGCTGTGAGGCTGCTCAGAGGCCCGTGTTACCAATGCACATGTGCAGTAGCCAGTGGGGCAGCATGATTTGCACCATCCAAACGATGCGAACATTATATACGGAACAGAGCACTGCAAATAATGTACATCGGGCACTGGGTGCGCGTGATAGTTCAAAGCAATGCAAGGGAGAGATAAACGTACCTACTACTAACTAAACCGGCTTGTGGCACTGAGCTCCTGCCTCTTTACCCTGTACATGGATAAATCTGGATATATCATAACACTTTCCTGAATTGCAGATCATTATATTTCCAGTCGCACCCCCCAGATGCAGAAAGCATGCCTTCTAACATTTAATCCTCCCTTTTTGGAATACACAGCAGGTTTCCTCTGGAGCTGGGATCCTGGGGGGTCCAAGAATCACCTGGGGGCTGGCCTTCGAATACCATCTCATTGTGTTTTATGAAGGAGCCATAGCATCTATCGCTGGTGGCCAGAGCAGTGATCTTCTAGCCAAGGGCACAGGGGGTCATGCGGTTCTAAGGTCAGAAATCTGCAATTCACAAAAACACAAGTTTTGCAATTGCTAAATAAATGTGTGCAACCTGCAAAATGCGTTGTGACAGCAACTTTCTGACCTGCAAACTGGCTATCACAACCAACTGCAAACTGCAAATAGGAGAGGGGAATGAAAGAGCCATCCTCCGCAGAGGTATGCATCGGTGTGGCTGCAAGTCACTGATGATTTACAGACAAAAGATCGGAAGGTAACCAATTTGGAAAGTGTAACCCATCCCTAAGGATAGCTTTCCCTTTGGGAATCATAGTCGGCAGCATCAAGCAGCAGACAATGGACCACTTCTGCCCTCATTCCCTCCCTCCACCTTTCAATGGCGTTCCTTCAACTGTACAAAACAGTGATGGACGGAATTATTGAATTAATCTCAGCCATTGGTAATCACTCGGGTCGCATCCCAGTCCATCGTTACTTTACACACCAACCCGCCTCAGTTTGAACCCATGTATATGTAAATCAAAATTGACCCTGCTCCAATGGGAACAGTCCAAGTAGCAAGAGTATGCCTAGACATGGATCCTGTGCGCACTGTGGCACTAAAATCAAGAAGCTGTACCTGCCTGATGATCCCTTATCAGGGTGAAACCAGTACTAGGTTGCTTGTGTTCTGGTTCAGTGAGGACATAAAATGGAAGTAGGGGCTGGACTGTTCCCATGAGGCACAGGGTCAAGACTGATTTGCATATGACTCGGTCCATACTGAGGTGGCATGGTGAGAAGAAGAACGATGGGTTGGGATATTACCCCGAGCAATTGCCAGTGTTTAAACAAATTGCAAGCATTCCTCCCATCACATTTTGTGTGTTTGATTCACCACCTTAAGGGACAAAGGTATGCCCAGACGTGGGTCCAGTGCTCACAGTACCACTGGAAGCAAGGTACACCTGGTTGATGAGACCATAACAAGGGCAAACCAGTCCTGGGTTGCTTGTGTTCTGGTTTAGGGAGGACCTGGCTAAGCAGTTCAGGCTGGACTTCTCCTACTGGAGCAGGGTCAAGACTGATTTACATATAGCTGGGTCCAAACTGAGGTGGCATGGTGAGCAAATAAAGTTGGACTGGGATGCAGGCCTGAGTAAATATCAGTGACTGAGATGAATTCAAGTATTCGTTTTATCTCTTTTTGTATACTTTATTAGAGCATTGGAATGTTGGGAGCTGCATTGAAAACAATGGAGTGCTCCGGTATTCTAATGGCTGGTAGAAGCCTGGGGCTCCAACAATCCAATGTTTGCTTTTCACAGCTGTTGCTGTGAACAAAGGCCTCACGGAGCCCGAGGGGATTTCGATCCTCTCAGGCTCCGTGAGACCTCTGTTTTCTGTGTTAGAACATTTTGCCCTCTAGTGGTGGAATGTTCTAATAGCCTTATAGCCCTGTGTAGCTGGGCTATACTGGCATTAAAGTCCTAATCCCCATTAAAGGCCCTCACCGAATGCTGGAACAGGGTTTTTAATGGCCAGTATGGCCCGCTACGGTGGGCTATAAGGCTATATAATATGTCACCCTAAGTGGGACGGGTATGCCCAGATGTAGGTCCCATGAACACTGTCATTAGAACCAAGCTATACCTGGCTGATGACCCGATAACAAGAGAGAAACAAGTTCTGGGTTGCTTGTGTTCCGGTCAAAGGAGAACCTGGCTTGGCAGTTCGGGCTGGACAGTTCCCATTGGAGTAGGGTCAAGAGCGATTTGCATAAAGCTGGGTCTAACTTATGCAGCATGGAGTGCAAAATAACAATTGACTGGGATGCGGCCTGAGTAACTGCCAGTGGCTGAGATTAATTCAAGCATTCCATCCATCACTTTCTGAAAACTTTCTAAAAGTGTAATTTTCAGAGTTGTGACTTAAAATTTGACTTTACCATTAAAGAGGTTTTTTAACTTGCAATTCCTCAGACACCACACACGATTTTCCCACTTGCTCCCAATCAAAAATGATCACATATTAAAATGTAAAAAGCTAACCAAATGTTACCCTATGGGAGATGTAGGCCTTGCAATAATTAAAAATGAATTTGAGTTTTTCACTACCAGGACACGTAAAACTTTAAAAGTACATGTCCAACTTTTTATATACAGTGCACTGTGCCCTATGGGCTGTTTTCGGCCTATCCTCGAGGTGCCTTACATGTATTAAAACAGAAGGTTTAGGCCTGAAAAAAGGTTTATTTTGCCAGGTTGAAATGGCAGTTAAAAACTGTACACACAGGCTGCAATGGCAAGCGTGGGACATGTTTTAAAACCTTACTTGAGTGGGTGACACAATCAGTGCTGCAGGCCAACTACTAGCATTTAATTTGCAGACCCTGGGTACCTGCAGTACCAATTTATTAGGGACGTACAATTGGGTGCAAGCCAATTTGACCATGTTTAAATAAGAGAGCATATGCACTTTAGCACTGGTTATCAGTAGAAATGTGCACAGAGCCCTAAAGGCCAACAAAAAACGTTAAGAAAACAGGAGGGGAGAAGGTAAAAACTTTGAGGGTGACCCTACAGAGAGGGCAAGTCCAAGAGTGACCAATATGCCATGCATTGTACACATGAAGACTGGGCACTTTTTATGAAAGATATCGCTAGTAAGGTATTGCAACTGATCCAATGGTACCCCCGTAGATCGCAAATGCATATCTTGGAATGTACGGGGATGTATACACCGTCGAGATGACAAAGGATACATGCCTATCTAGTTAGAAGGGGAGTACAGATTGCATTCCTTCAAGAAACGCATGTTATGGCAAAGGAGGGGGCTGCACTTCAGCGTAGCTGGAGAGGACAGGTGTTTTATACTAATTACGCAGCCTTCGCATGGGGGTCCTGGTTTGGGTGCGAGCAGGGGTGCCCTTCCAGTGTACCAACCAAATGGTACACTGAGGGACGATACCTCATACTTTCAGGTAAATTGAATGGTAGAGACATTACCCTGGGTAGCCTTTATGGACCCAATACGGAGCAGGCTGAGTTCCTGACACAGCTCTCCAGAACACTGGCCCCTGTACTGACGGGCTCGATATTGTTGGGAGGAGACTTTAATTGCGTTACTGATGTTGGGTTGGACAGATCGCATTCACCACTCCCAGATGCTCCCACACATAAACTAGTGGAAGCGCGTCAGAACTGGCAACAGAGGTGGAGGTTGGTGGACTCCTAGCGGGCGCAGCATCCTAGGGAAAGGGACTATTTCTTTTTTTCTGCCCTACATGTGCTCCATATTAAACTAGATTCTATACTAGGTTCCCCAGAAGTTCACGGGTGTGTACAAACTAGCGAATACCTCGCTAGAACAATTTCAGATCATAATCCAGTATTACAGGGAATAATTTGGTCCTGCGAAAGGCCTAAAATTCCGACTTGGCGACTGAAGCCAGAAGCCTTCGAGAATCAGGTCTTCTGATCGACAGTGGGTACTGCAATTGGGCAAGATTTTGAAGAAAACGCAAATACAGCGACATCTAAATTAATAGAATGGGATGCATTCAAAATGGTTATACGAGATCGTGTATCTCGGAAACAGTGGGGGGTACGCAAGACGCTGTTGCAAGATACGATAACAGCGGAGCAGAAATTCTGGGACCTGGAGAGGAAAAGACCTGAAAGGACAGATAAGCAGGAGGAACTCCTAGCAGCTAGGGAAGTGGTGGCTGAACAAGGCTCTGCTGCTTTGAGTATAAAAACTATATCACCAGGGCTCACTCTGAAAGAGACGAATCTGGGGCCCGGCTGGCCTGGTTGGCAAATCCGACTAGAAGGAGATCGGTGATTCTAGAATTAAAGGGGCAAGGGGATGAAACATTATATCACCAGCAGGACATTAACAATAGCTGCCTTGAATTCTACACAGACCTCTAAGAGAGCAAACACTCTCCAACGACTGAGGACTTGGTCAAGTTCATGAATGATGTAGACCTACCGGTTGTGTCGGAAGAAACAGAAAGGACGTTAGTAGGAGACCTAGAGATGACTGAGGTGAGGGGGGCCATACAGAATATGGCCAGAAATCAAACGCCGGGTACAGTTGGACTCCTGGTGGAGTTCTACTCGACCTATGTTGACTTACTCGCTCCTAAATTGGTAGAACTGTACAGTCATGCGAAACAGGAGGGTCATCTTCCCTGCACAACGAGAGAGGCGCTAATTATACCACTATTGAAGCCAGAGAAGCTAGCATGTGACACGGCAGCCTACCGGCTGTTTTCTATGCTTAATCTAGACTATAAAATTCTGACCCAGATATTGGCTACTCGCCTTCTACCCCATATGTCCACATTAATACACAGTGACCAAGCGGGGTTCATTCCCACCAGAAATACCGCTTTAAATTTCAGACGGCTTCTCAGGGTCTTAGAGGCGAGATCCAACAGTGAGACCATCTTCGCTGTGGATATTGAAAAGGCCTTCGATAGCCTTGAATGGACCTACCTATTCGAGGTCACGAAGAGATTTGGCCTTGGACCTGCAATTATTAAATGGACGGCGCTGTTGTAGGCAGACTCTACTGCCCGGGTCAAGACAGGTAGATTGATCTCGGGAAGATGCCGAATAGAACGAGGTATGCAACAGGGGTGCCGTTTGTCGCCCCTGCGGTTTGCTGTGGCTATGGAGCCGCTAGCATCCAAAGCTCGTACAGGAAACTATTTCCAGGGTCTGGAGGAGGCCGGCCAGATTCACCATATTGCCTTATATGCGGATGGTCTGCTATTGTTCTTGGCAAATGCGGGTAGGGCGCTGAGAGGGGGAATAAGACCTTCTTTATGAATAGGGGCAAGTAGCGGGCCTGAAAGTAAACTGGGCCAAATCATCTCGATTTCCTGTCCGGGCAGATAGAGCTGGCCCAAAAGAAACGGAGGGGGTATGGTGGGAAGCTCGCTGTTTGACATACCTAGGCTCCCGAATATATAACTCTCATGGGGATTTACTGGAAGGGAAGATAGGGAAAGCCCTGAGAGGGGTTAAGAGTAGTTTCGATTTCTGGGGGGCCCTGCCTTTATCGGTGGCGTGTAGAGTCGCCCTCCATTAGATGGTGACAATTCCAAGACTACTGTATTATTATGGAGTGATACCGGTTTGGATCCCATTACGAATGTTCAATCAACTTAAGTCGCTAGTGACAGCTTTCATCTGGGGGGCCAGTAGACGGAGACTTGCACTCACTACTCTCATGAGACCGAGGGCAGAGGGAGGGTTGACAGTTCCTGACTTTGAGAACTACTATATAGCAGCGCAACTGTAGTGGCTCACAAAATGGGTAGCGGTCAAACTAAGAGAGCCAGCAGAGAGGAGAGAGGAGGCCCCAAACCTGAGGATTTTATCAAAACATCTATTGAGACTCCTTTGCCGAGATCGAGACACCCCTAACGACCTGAAGACAGCACGTAAATGCTGGAACAGGAGCCTGAGACGTTCCAAGATTAAGCACCCCTACGCGCCAGTAATACCGTTGATTATATGCGAGGCACTCCCCCATGGAGGCGACTGGCGTAGATTAGAAGCATGGGGAGACCTAGGAATATCTACAATAGGGGACCTCTATGAAGAGGGCAATATGATCCCTTTCGATGATCTTAAAGACTGTTGTGACATACCGGGTTGCGATTTCCTGTTACACTCAGCTCTTACAGCAGCCATAAGAAAACATTGGAGGGAGGGATTCACAGAACCAGGAACCTCGATGGTGTGCCAGTATATGGTCTCTGCGGCTGGTACCTTTAAAGCGGTCACATGTCTGTATCGTCGCCTTACATACACAACACTCCCCTAAGGTACATAGGGAGTGGGAGGCAGATTTGGACAAACCCATAGCGGACAAGGAATGGGGGATACTGATGGAAAGAGCATGGAAAAGCAATTAATACATTTTTATGTGCTGCATAGGACGTACCTCACACCGGATAAGATCAATAAATACTTTAATACGCAAACAGCCGCATGCACGCACTGCCATACAATGAAGGCAGAATGTTTACGCATGTTTTGCAGCTGTCCAAGCATAGGGACCCTTTGGGGGGAGGTAACCACGACTATGGCAGAAGTGCTTGAAAAGGAGATAGAAAATACCCCGGCTTATTGCCTACTGCACTTGTTCCCCCACACTGCTAAGAATAAAGTAACAAGCAAATTCCAAGACCTGGGGTTGGTCTTGGCTAAAAGAGATATTCCCAGCCATTGCAAAACGAGAGGCTAGGGCCTAGCACAGCTAGGTGGAAAAGAGAGTTTATAAAATGGGCTGAGTGCGAAAGTTCTGTCAGGTTGCAAATAGCTAGGACGGGAAATGAGAAGACACTGGAGTCAGCTAGAGCATGGGCAGCGTTGCAGGACTTGTTAAAGAACCCCGTAACTATAGGAGTGGTAGATCAGGTGGGATAGGTCCACAAACCGAATGGCTGATTCCTCTGTACCAGAACTAAACAAGCATTTGCAATGCAATAGGTCTCGCATTAGGAAAGTTTGAGCTATTGGTATTGTAAATGCCAAATTTTGTATTTATGTGTTGGTTTTGAAAATAGCTAAATTAATAGCTTTGTCATTTACAATTCCAATCGTTTTAACTTTTGCAAATGTGACACCTACAGCATTTGTAAGGCAATATGTGTTGTATTTACGTGACTTAGATGTATTGATATTACAAATAACAATGGCTTTAAATTTTTTAAAATAATTAATACTTAAATAAAAGTTATTGTAATTTATAAAGGCAATAGCTTAAACTTTTGTAAATAACTTTTGTGAAGATTATGTTTAGTGTATTTTATTGTGACGAAAATCCAAGAACAGAAGTGAAATATTAATATCTTTTTGTGACATTTGTAATAAAGCTTGAAACATTGAGAGAACATATTTGAACCAGTTGTTGTTGAATGGTTGCTCAGATTGATGCTGTGGTGGCGCTGAGTGATGTTGTGGTGGTGACGAGTGATGCTGTGGCGTTCAGTGATGCTGTGGTAGCGCATAGGGGGGTGAGGGGGTGTGCAGGTCGGTGAGCTGAATGCGTGTGCCAGTAGAAGGAGAGTGCGGCGCGTGCGCGCCACAGCATTTCCAGACCGCAACCTCCAAGTGAAATCTGTTGATTTGTTAAATAAAATGATACAAAAAATAAGCACCAAAATACATAGCACCGTCAAACATTGACCGAAAACCAAAAAAATGCTAAAAATGCGTTTTGAAAACCTTTTGTTCCTGTAACGTTTGTGACTTTTTTTAAAAAGTGAAAATGCTCCTACTGACATTGCACAAAATAGGGGGCAGTGTGTAAGAGGGAAGTATGTGAGGGGGCATTGTATGAGGGTAAAGTGTGAGGGTGTAAGGGTGCGGGCTGTGTGTGTGTGTGCGGGGTGTAAGGGTGCAGTTTGTGTAGCCTAAAGTAGTGTAAGTGGGTAATGTGTGAGGGTGCAGAGTGTATCGGTACAGTGTGTCAGTGGGGCAGTGTGAGGGGGTGCAGAGTGTGAGGGGGCAGTGTGTGTGGTCTGCATGAGAGGGGGCAGTGTGTGGGCTGTGTGCAAGGGGGGCAGTGTGTGTGGTCTGTGTGCGAGGGGCCAGTGTATGTGAAGGACCAGTTGCAGGCGACTTGCGAGGGCAGAGCTCAAGACACAGAGGTGCAACAGAATAAAAGTGCTGTTAGTGGAGAGAGTGAATGTAAGCAGGAAAGCAAAGAATGAAAGTCATACAAAAGCATACGTGTTTGGGTGCGTAAAGTAAAATAATGAAACACACATTCAAAAGTAAATAAATATAAGAGATGAATGCGAAGCACAGAGGCAGGAGGTCAAGTAGTAAGTCACACAAAGCCGAGTTTCCGGAAAAGTTGTGAGAAAGAGAAGGCGGGGCGGAACTACTCAGAAGGGGAGAGACGCGTGGGCGGAGAGGAGCCTGTGAGAACGCACTGCGGAGATCAAAGAAAAGGTTTGCGACCATATGGAGAGTGAGGGGGTGTGCAGCCTGGTGAGCTGAATGCCTGTGGCAACAGAGGGAGAGCGCGGCGCAGGCGCGCCACAAAATTTTCAGACCGCAACGTCCACGTGAACTTTGTTCATTTGTTAAATAAAGTTAAACAATAATTCTAATTTAAGCACAAAACACCTAGCACCAATAGACATTAATCGACGAAAAGAACCAAAAATCTACTGATGCGTTTTAGAAACGCTTTGATCCTGTAACGTTTTTGTTTCTGTTAACATTTAGAAAAGGCACCTACTGACATAGTACGAACTAGGGGGCAGTGTGTAAGAGGGCAGTGTGTGAGGGGGAATTGTATGAGGGCACAGTGTGAGTGTGCAAGGGTGCGGGCTGTGTGTGTGTGGGGTGTAAGGGTGCAGTGTGTGTGACCGAAAGTACTGTGAGTGGGTAATGTGTGAGAGCAGTGTATGTGGGGGCAGTGTGTCAAGGGGTCAGTGTGTGAGGAGGGGTCAGTGTGTGTGGTTTGTGTGAGAGGGGGGCAGTGTGTGTAGTCTGTGTGAGAGGGGGCAGTGTGTGTAGTCTGTGTGAGGGGGCAGTGTGAGTGGTCTGTGTGGAGGGGTAAGTGAGTGGTATGTGTGAGGGGGCAGTGTTTGTGGTCTGTGTGAGAGGGGGGCAGTGTGAACTTTGTTAATTTGTTAAATAAAGTTATACAATACTTCTAATTTAAGCACAAAACACCTAGCACCAATAGACCTTAACCTACGAAAAAAAACCAAAATCTACTGATGCGTTTTAGAAACGCTTTGATCCTGTAACGTTTGTGTTTTTGTTAAAATTTAGAAAAGGCACCTACTGACATCGTACAAACTAGGGGGCAGTGTGTAAGAGGGCAGTGTGTGAGTGGGAATTGTATGAGGGCACAGTGTGAGTGAGTAAGGGTGCGGGCTGTGTGTGTGTGCGGGGTGTAAGGGTGCAGTGTGTGTGACCTAAAGTACTGTGTGTGGGTAATGAGTGAGAGCAGTGTATGTGGGGGCAGTGTGTCAAGGGGTCAGTGTGTGAGGAGGGGTCAGTGTGTGTGGTTTGTGTGAGAGGGGGCAGTGTGTGTAGTCTGTGTGAGGGGGGCAGTGTGTGTGGTCTGTGTGAGGGGGCAGTGCGTGGTCTGTGTGAGGGGGCAGTGTGTGCAGTCTGTGTGAGGGGGCAGTGTGTGTGGTCTGTGTGGAGGGGTAAGTGTGAGTGGTCTGTGTGGAGGGGTAGGTGTGAGTGGTATGTGTGAGGGGGCAGTGTTTGTGGTCTGTGTGAGAGGGGGGCAGTGTGTGTGGTCTGTGTGAGGGGGCATTGTGTGTGGTCTGTGTGAGAGGGGGCAGTGTTGGTTAGTGACTTGTCAGTAAACTGTATTTCTATTTTCTTTAAAGGCTGTATTAGTATTGACAAAAAATACACAATCTGACACTGGCTCACGTAAATGACTGCAGTGCCTTGGAAGTAAACTGTATTCTTATGTATTTGAGGGTGAGGGGGTGCAGAGTGTGAGGGGGCTAACGTGTGTAGGGCAGTGGGTGAGTTGGCATTTTGTGGGGTCTAATGTGTGTAGGGTAATGTGTGAGGTGGCAGTTTGGGGGGTATAATGTGTGTAGGGCAGTGTGTGAGGTGGCATTTTGTGTGGTCTAATGTGTGTAGGGCATTGTGTGAGGCAAAACAGAATAAAAGGATAAAAGTGCTGTTTGTAGAGAGAGTGATTTTTTGTTTGTTTTGCATGAGAATCTAAGCAGGAAACTCAGATAAAAGCATACGTGTTTGGATACGTGAAGCAGAACACAGAGGCTGGAAACTATTGAAGACGAGGGCAGACAGCAAAACACAGAGGCGAGACAGGATAAAAGTGCATAAAAATGTAAGAAGGAAAGGAAACAATGAACGTGTTTGGGTGCGTAAAGTTAAATAAAAAAAAACATTCAAAGTAAATAAATATAATAGACGCATGCTAAACTCATAGGCACGAGGTCAAGTAGTCAGTCGCACAAAGCCGAAAATCAGAAAAAGATGCGAGAAAGAAAAGGTGGAGGGGAACTACATGGAAGAGGAGAGACGCGTGGGCGGTTAAAAAAAAAACACATTCAAAGTAAATAAATATAATAGACGCATGCAAAACTCATAGGCACGAGGTCAAGTAGTCAGTCACACAAAGCCCAAAAAAAAAAAAATGCGAGAAAGAGAAGGCGGGGCAGAACTACACGGAAGGGGAGAGACGCGTGGGCGGAGAGGAGCCTGTGAGAACGCGCGGCGGAGATCAAAGAAAAGGCGTGCAACCATATGGAGAGTGAGGGGGTGTGCAGCCTGGTGAGCTGAATGCGTGTGGCAACAGAGGGAGAGCGCGGCGCGCGCGCACGAAGTGTCTGGTAGAAAATGGAAGCTGTAAAGAATGCGCGTGGTTGTGGCAGTTGTTGACAATGCGCGTGATTGTGTTCACATGAACTGTACGCGATCCGCAGCTAGGTAGACTTTTCGGACTGCTTACTATAATCTAGCCTATCCATCCCTGCGGGATACAATAGGCGTGACCTAAAAATGCAGGATAAAATGTATAGTGGTGACAGGGACTACTGAATTTGTAATTAAAATACATATTTAAAAATATGAAACTTGGGGGAGGAGCCTAGCGCGCAACCAAGATGGCCGCGTAGGTGCGAGGCTCCCGAGGACCTCCGCAACCTCCTACGATTATCCTGAAATTATCCTGCCCTGGATGAGGGGACTATGTTGGTGAACCTGAGCTGAGGTGGCACCCGTTTCCCGCTTCCGAATCGGACCTCGGACACCGGAGTGAGCACCGATTGAGGTTTGCGGCCTTCCCCTCGCCGGACCCCGGATTTGCGCTGTGGGGTGGTCCAGTGACAAAGTGAACAACAGCGGCAGGCAGGGCCTGGCGACTCGCGTACCCCGCACTTTCGCTTTCGCTTGCACACCCCCTTGCCGTCTCTGCGAGGTTGGGTCGCGGAGCCCTTGGTGTTGGTGTGGCCTTGCTGGGAGACCCTGCCTGCCTGCAGGCTGTGATCCACCCCGCTGCTCTGAGGTGGCCCCCCCCGGAGCTCGTGGCCCTGCTTTCCTGCCCTACACGACGTGGCTGGTGCGACTGGGAGACTGGTGGCCATGGCCACGAAACAAGATGGAGACCGGGCAAAGACCAAATCGACCCGGCGTGGCGCCGTCCATCAGACCAACAGTATGGACCGCTATACCCTCCAGAAGGGATCTCCCGATGGACCGCGCAAGTCCCCTGAGAGCCCTCCTGATGCCCCAGACCTGCCCGCAGATCTGACTCTGCGAGATGTCATGGGCGCCATTGCCGAGATGAAGGCCTCGGTGGGCCAGCGGTTCGATACACTGGCGCAGAAGATCGACTCGGTCCTCGTGGATGTTGGCCTGGTGAGGGCCGATCTTTCCAAAACCAACGACCGAGTAGATTCTTTGGCCCACACCGCATCGGGCCTAACGACAGATGTGGCGGCCTTACAAACAGAGGTGCGCCGGCTTAGTCAGGCGAGTGCGCTTATGGATCGACGCCTGGAGGACTCCGAGAGTCGGGCACGGAGGAACAACATCCGCATCATCGGGGTGCCCGAGGGACGCGAGGAGGCGGCGGCGGATCTCTTTGTGGAGGACCTGATTGCTACCCATCTCCAGCCACGGGGGCTGAGTAAACTCTTCGCTGTGGAGAGGGCCCACAGGGTTCCCGGGGGAAGGCCGAAGGTCGGAGCCCCTCCGAGACCTCTCATTGCCCGGATTTTCAATTTTCGGGACAGAGACGCTATCCTGCAAACCTCTAGACTGCATGGACCGGTCGAGTTTGACAATATGGAGGTACATTTTTACCCTGATTTCACCCCAGCGGTCCAGAAGCAGAGACTGAGCTTCCTAGGCGTCAAACGCCGTCTTCGGGACCTAAACCTCAAATACGCCATGCTCTTCCCAGCCAAGCTGCGAGTGGAGGTGGATGGTCGTACGCACTTCTTTGATCGTCCCGAAGCGGCCGGGGACTGGCTGGACACTCTGCCCGGGGATCGTGATCGGGGGGGCGGGGGGCGGCGGGGGGAGACGGCACGCTGGATCTGGACTGAGGGTTTAATATTGGGCCTCACTCTGGACGAAAATGATGCCACTTTCGATTCTGCGTTAGTCTTTGTAAGTTCCCCTCCTGTGGAGGTTGTGTTGGGTCTATTGGGGGTTCTCCCTCCTCCTCTAGGGGGTCTAGTTAGTTTAACTATATATGGGGCGACAGGCACACTGCACGTTGGGGGGGCTGTTCGGGCTCATGCAGGGGTGCAGGGAGGGGGGAGTTCTGTTGGGGTGGGTGGGTAGGGATGGGGTGTTGTTCGTTTTTATCACAAGGCAAACGTATTTTTGTGTTAGTTCTAAAGTGCTCTCCGGGGGACGAATGATGGCTTCTGTATATGATGGGGGGTAGGGAATTAACTTTGTTGTCTTGGAATGTGAATGGACTGGGGGACAGGATCAAACGAGGTGTGGTCCTGCAGTTTTTGAAGCGAATCTCGCCCGATGTAGTCTTTCTGCAGGAGACACACCTCATTGGCAACTCCTTCTGCGCCATGAATCGGCGGGGCTATCGCCTAGTGGCTCACTCGGGCTTCACGTCTGGCTCAAGGGGTGTGGGCATCATGGTGAAGAACTCGCTCCCGTTGGAGATTGATGAGGTGCTCCACGATGACAGGGGACGTTACACGGTCTTGGTGGGAAGACTGGAGGGCAAAGTGGTTGTCTTTGTGTCAGTATACATCCCACCGGGGCTGCAGTCGACCACCTTTGCAGACCTGGGGCGCCTTCTCCTTGGCCTTCCGGGGGGGCTTTTAGTTGTGGGGGGGGATTTCAATGCGGTGGTATCTGGGACTGTGGATCGTCACCCCCCTAGGGACCTCCCCCGGGCACAGGCGTGGCTACCCGGCCTCTTGGATACATTTGGATTAGTGGACTGCTGGCGTTTAAAACACCCCACGCAGCTGCAGTACACTTTCCACTCGGGAGCCCATGGTAGTCTCTCACGACTAGACTATGTCCTTGTCCCGGCGGCCTATGTTGGGAGGGTGGGAGAGGTGCGCCATTTGCCACGGGGTATTTCGGACCACTCCCCGCTCCTACTGCACTTTGATGTCTTTCCGAGGGGTGAGGGTAGGGTGGTCCCAATCAATCCTTGGTACCTGCGCGACCCCACCATTCGCGCTGAATTGATTAAATCCCTTCAGCGATATTTTGATGAGAATGTGGGGTCCGTGCCTTCGGCTGTACCGCTGTGGGAGGCCTTCAAGACAGTACTCCGAGGGGAGGCCCTATCCCTTATTTCCCACGCCCGGAGGCGCGAGCGGGAGGAGGTGACCCGGATGGAGGCTGAAATAGCCGAGTTGGAGGGTAATCTAGAAGGTGGGGTGACGGATGCCGCATTGCATGTCCTCCAACTCAAGCAAGCGGCCTATAGGGCCCTCGTCACGGAGGCGGCCAGGGGCCTCAGTAGAGAGCAACAGGGGCGACTGTATGATGTGGGTGATAAGGCTGGTAAACTTATAGCGTGGTTGGACAAAAAAGAGAGAGCGAATCGTGTGGTCCCACTGATTGAGAAAACGGATGTTGTGTTTGTAACTGAGCCAGAAGAAATCGTCTCCTGTTTCGCGGATTATTTCCGTGGGGTGTATTCCCCGGTGTCTCCCTGCTCGGAAGAGGATTCCCGTGCCCTGCTCAGTGATATCGCGCTGCCGTCCCTTTCCGGGTATGACAGGGTGTCGCTGGACGCCGCTCCCACCTCCGACGAAATCGCCCTCGCCATACGCTCAGTCGCTTCCGGCAAGGCCATGGGTCCGAATGGTCTCCCTATCGAGTTGTACAAGTTGCGACCGGATACGCTGGCACCCCACCTCCGGGCTATGTTCCTGGCGGCACACTCGGTGGGCTCCCTCCCGCTGGACCAGCGTCTGGCTACAATCGTGGTCATCCACAAGGAGGGGAGACCTCGGGACCGGGTTACATCCTATCGGCCCATTTCGCTATTGAATGCGGAGCCCAAGATTCTCGCCAAGGTACTGGCCAATCGGCTGGTCGGCGTGGTGGGCGATTTGGTTCATCAGGACCAGTCCGGCTTTATTCCCCATCGCAACACAGCCCTTAATCTGCGGCGTTTGCACGGTGTGCTCGCACGTGTCCCGTTCATACGGGAGCCGGCCATTTTGGCGTCCTTAGACGCCACCATGGCGTTTGACACGCTTGAATGGCCATATATCTGGGCGATGCTTGCGAAGTTTGGATTTGGCCCAGGGTTCATCAGTTGGGTCAAATTGCTGTATTCGGGCCCATTGGCGCAGGTGGTGGTGAACGGAAGAGTATCGGCTCCGTTCGAGCTGGGCCGGGGCACACGGCAGGGCTGCCCCTTATCGCCGCTCCTCTTTGCACTTGCCTTGGAGCCCCTGGCGGAGTGGCTGCGGTGGGAGCCTTCCATCCGTGGTCTCCGCTGGACCCCTGAGTATGAGGACCGCGTATCCCTATACGCTGATGACATCCTCTTGTACCTAGCTTCCCCACGTAAATCACTCATAGTACTGGTTGATGTTTTGCATTCATTCGGTCGTAACTCCGGTCTGGTCATCAACTGGGCTAAATCGTGTGTGTATGTTCTCTCCGGGGAGGCTCCTATCCTCCCGCGGGGCTGTCCGATCCAGGTCGCCCCGCAGGGATTTAGGTACCTGGGTGTCTTCATTACTCTGGACCCGGAGGCTCAGTATGATCGGAACTTGCTTCCCCCCCTCCAGCGTCTGAAAGAGGATGTCGCGCGCTGGCGGCGTTTGCCGCTTTCGCCGCTCGGCATTGTTTAAAATGATGTCGCTGCCGCGTTTCCTGTACGCGTTGCAGAACACTATGGACCTCGTCCCAGCGCGCTACTTCCGCGAAGTGGAGAGTTTGCAGCGCCGCCTGTTCTGGGACGGGAGGCCACGTATCGCCCTGGCGAAGCTGACGCTCCCATGGTATGACGGGGGGATTGCCCTCCCGGATATTAAACGGTACTATTGGGCCTCCCAGCTAGCTGCGATTAATCAGGGCCTATATGGGCCCGCCTTAAACCCGGCGTTTGAAATGGATAGGATGCTACTTCCAGGTGGTGACCATAATCGAGCGCTCTACTCTAGCGCGCCCGACGCTCGCCTAACGGGCCCCACGCGTGTCATGGTGCGAGTGTGGCACGCGGCCAATGCAGCTATGGGGTGGAAGGACCGTTTGACCCGGGCGTCACCACTATACGCGTCTGAGCGGTTGGGCTCCTTGTGGACCTCGAAGGGCTTTGAGAAGTGGGACATAATAGGCATTAGCAAAGTGGGGGATCTCTGGACAAGGGGAGGATTTAAAACGTTCGAGATGCTGCAGACGGAATTTCAGTTGCAGGGCAGCGAGTACTTTCGGTATTTGCAGGTCCGTCATGCGCTGGGCTCCGTCTTTCCGGACGTTGCCTCCATCCCGGAGTGTTCCCCCCTGGAGGATAGAGTGCTGGATGGACACGTCCCTGACAGCACGATCTCACTGATCTACAAAAAACTGATCAACGACCGCTCAGACTTGTTGACTGCCCTTCGTGAGGCTTGGGTAGCCGATGGGCTGGAGCTGGACGACGAGGACTGGATCTCCGCGGTGGCCTCCCCGAAAGAGGTGGCCATACCGGCTCGCCTTCGTTTCGTCCAGCTCAAGATACTCCACAGGGTCTACATGACGGGGCCAAAGCTCCTGCGTATGGGCTATGCTGAGGACGGTTTGTGTAAGCGTGGGTGTGGTGCGTTGGGGACTTTTCTGCATATCTTGTGGGAGTGCCCGGAGGTGGAGGGGTTCTGGCGTGGTGTGCATGAGGTGCTGCGAGTGGTTACGCATGTGGCGCTGTTGCCCGAAGCGAGGAGATGCCTGTTGAATGTGTGGGAGCCTACCGATTACTCGGTGCCGCAGACGTGGTGGGTGACTCTGGGGTATATGGTTGCCAAGCGTGATATTGCCCAACTGTGGGGATCCCAGAGGCCCCCGACTGTCTCGGCATGGAAGGAACATATGGATTGGTGCATGTTTCGGGAAAAGGTGGTGTATGTGGCGAGAGGTAAGCCTGGGACATGGGTGAAAGTATGGGGCCCCTGGAACGCCTACCGCGGGGGAATCTGTGCTCCACCGTTATTGCCTGATCCGTCGCAGGCCCCGTCCCCTTAGCCAACTCATCCCCCCGGTACCTGGGCATTGGGTTTACCCAGCCCTAGTTCTGATCTCTCCCCCCTCTTGAGATTCCTATGGATGGCTAGGATCCCCCCTCTAGGGGAGCACGTGTTGCTATTTCCGATTGAGGATTGCCTTGTGGGTTTGTTTGTATTTGTTGTTCTTTAAGTTTAAAATGGAACCGTATAGTGGGGTCTGGATAGTGTGGCTCGCAACGATGTTAACTCCTGTGCATGCTCAGCCACAGCACCATGTGTTTTATAAATGTATATCGTATGCTCCTTTCATTGCTAGCGGCCGGCCGGAAGGTTGTAGGCCCATATTTGTATATTTTTGAGTCTTGTAATAAACGGTTTCAAAAAAAAAAAATATGAAACTTGCGAACTTCAGGAAAGTGCCTGGTAACAGCGTGGTGACAGACATTTGATAGAGCTAATCTGTTTTCACTAGGACAGCGCCTGGGCTATGCAAACTGGGGCTCACTAAAAGGTTTACAGTAATAATTGTGAAATTGGGCACACCGTGTTTTGAGTTTTTTGGAAGGTTAACCAACAGATATATATAGTTCTAATCCTAGTTCCCCTGTGGCTGTGTTCACATTTGTAATGGTCTAAAGCGTAAACGCAGAGGCGAACACTTATTTGTGTTTATAGCATGAAGTGCGCCCGGAGACCGGCCGTCTGGGCGCTGTATGATTTGTAATCTAGCATGAACTGCGAATGGTGAGAGGCCCTCTTTTTTACTATATCGTGAACTGCGCCTGCAGACCAGTCATCTGGGCGCTGGCAGTACACTTAAATGGCGCAAGAGGAGAAAAAAGACACAAATTCATGTATCTGGATGGATGTAGTGGGGAGGGACAGTCCAGTGAAAGATAACCGACACTCCCGAATATTCAGTGCTCGAGCACCTGCCAGCAAGGCCCGTTTGTCGTAGGCCCTTGCCCAACCCATCCGCCAATGTGTGACTTTAGTTAACTTTTCAAGAATTTTATGTATAGTATAAGGTTCCGTCGTGTTCCCGCTTTACACCCTGAGATGTGAAATTTGGGGAGCGTTAAAGCGTTTGAATTAGCGGGGTACATGGTTACGGATGTCGAAAAGGAGGCAGCAATTACCAGGTTTCCTTGGATTTACTTTAGTCAACGGAAACAAATTGAGATTTCTAAATTTTACCGAAATATCCTATCGGTTGTAGGAATACCTACGTGTGGTGAGCAGCCGTTGAGCTTGGTGTCGAAATATGAACGAATGTCCCCGTCTTTAAATAGCACTTAACTTATTTGGCTATTCGGGTTTCTGAGATCATCCAATACCTACAGATATTGGAACTGTCGTACAGGATCACACAACGAGCCCAAACGGCGGAGCCGGGATTACCTGCATAAACATAGACCTGAAATTAGTATTAGTAGCGCCCACAGCACTTCGAAACTGCGTGACTGGCAGGAAGCTGTGATTTTTTCAAAAACTTAAGTAGGATTTGGAGATTAGACACGTGATTTCACATACCCTGGTTTCAAAACATCTGTCGAAATGCACACATTATAATACATACAGCACTTGTTTTCATAGTTTGTCAGTTTCTAAGCGCTGTAAACCACAGGCATTACTATTACCCAATTCAACGCTATTGATCATATCGAACTCTGGAGGATGAACGGCTCAGATGGTCTTGTGAGCTGTAGGTCTCTTATGCACAGATGTAACCTCAAGACACCCGCTGCCAGTCTGGGAAGCCTGGGAGAGATCTGAGGGGACATATCCTGGTCTCGGACAGGAGTCAGGTCTAGTGACCAGCGGTGCCTGGGCTGTGTGCATTTTGACCAGCAAATTCAGATTTAACAGTTTTCAATTAGCGCCACTAAAAACATGTTGAGGAACGGTCAGGAATGGGCCCCCCCAAAGTGCTCGGTAGCACAAATAAAGCTTTGCCTCACAGAAGTGCAAATGGATATTATTAGTTTTTGGCAGTCTAGGCTAATACCAGAGCAGAGGTGGTCCTATCCCGGACATCCAGTAGGTTTTTAGACTGTAAAATACCAGGGATAGCCTGTATCCAATGCAGCAGTAAGTAATTACATACAGATCTCGACAGCAGGCACATTAACCCAGTGAGCTTTTCGATTTGGCATATTAAAGAAAGTACGGTTGATTAAACAAAATGGCTCAACAATCAATCGACCAATTATGTGGGCCCGTGATGTTTACATGCGGACTCAGGAGAAGCGTCTGTGCCGTTTCTCGGAACGCAGTGCTAAGACACAAAGGCTCCATCTGCTCCGAGAAGATGAAGGATGACAGTAAAACCATTTATACAAACTTTTATTTTAAATAACTTTGTTTATAACTCAAGCGGTTGAACGCAATCACCCCACCTCCTTCACTATTAGGGAGCTATTCTTTCTCACGCTCGTTTTTTTGCGCCTGACAAATGAGAATTCCCAAAGCAAACAAGTGCCTAGAAATTTAAGAAAACAACATTTACGGATCTGTCTCAGCGCTGGCCCCGGCGAAACAAAGTGCGAGCATCAGAAATCTCCCTTTTTTCAGGATAATAGAAATAAAACAAGCACGACGCGGTCCTGAAAGTGAAAGTAACCGCGGTCGGGCGCGGCGCGCGCGCCCGCGCCCTTGCACTGTAGCTCTAGGCTGGCCTGGTAGCACTTTTTGGAGCCCTCACAAAAAGTCTTGCCAGACCAGCGCACGCGCTGGGTCAGGCGAGACCTAAAAAGCAGCATGCCTATGATTGAAGTGCTCCCTCTGATAGCACAGATATTAACTGAGTTTATACTAGAGATCATTGAAAGTTGAGCTGATCTACCATTGCATTACATGTATAATGTAGTGACTACTGTGACACACCTGGGTGGGAGGCCGGGTTGGGGGAATAGTTGTGGATAGTTTAAATAAGATACACAAGAATTGTAGAATTGAATAAGGAAGTAAACAATTGGTGTGATAGGGGGCAGACTGTGGCTACTGTTGAAAAACAAAAATATATATATATCCATTTAAATTCATATTTATGCATTACAAAGATATCATGCTTAGATATATCAGCTATTCTGAACCACCTTGGAGGTCACTTTGCTTGTCCTGACTTCATGATAGTTCCCTTATCTGGTTGTGCAATTTGTTTACACAGGGCCGAGCCAGCCTTTCTTGGTCTGCCCATATCTAGCTGTTTATATTTGGCATGGTGCAGATCTTGCACATCCCTGTAAGCCATATTTGGCTTCGTGCCTTATTCTAGTTCCGCTGAAATGGCATTACTAAAATGCATAGAACACCCAGAAACCAGTCACTCTGGAAAGAAGCAGCCCGAGAGCCCCTAAGGTGGGAGACCTGACTTCTTCCTTGCTGATCAGCAAAGATGCATGCATTGGTACCAAGAAATACATTTCACTCTTTTTCTGAGCAACCTGCTGTTTCTGGTGAGTTTCATTCATTGCTCCTGGGAGGGTGCAAGTATTTCCCTAACAGAATGGTGTCAGAAGTGGGATATCTTGCCTTTCAAATACGTATTTAACACATAGTATTAATAAAAAAAAGGGCATTAACTGGCATTAAACTAAACAGGGGACTGTAGAGAATGTTTTAAAACATTTCTCTGTATCAATAGTGATTGATATGTGGCAGAGGTTTACGGAATCTCTTAACTTCCACTGCAGGAGAGCCTGGGCTAGAGAATAATTTAAGACCCCCACACATGGTTAGTAGTTAAATATTGAATTGAGGTGTACCTACACATATTAGAAGTAGTGAAACAGGGGACTGATAAGTAACTAAGTTACTTTATGTCAGTAAATACTGACAAGTGGCAGCCCTTCGTGGGCTTATAAGGTCCACTGCAGAATAGCCTGTGCCAAGATGGGGTATTGATTTTCCCCAGAAAAAGAAACCCTCCCAGAATATAGTGAGTGGAGCTTCTGATTTGCGGGTTGCACTGGAACACAGAGAAATTATTTTGAAATATGCGTAATATGTCATGGATGAATGACTGCATTTAACTAATGTATTGATCTTCAACAGTACTGGGCCACTATGTTTACTTGAAATGTTTCTTTGAATTATATGAAAAATAGAGCATTACTGCATTAGAGAAGCAACATTGTTTTATGTGATGTCTGAGTGGTCCATAACAGTTGATTTTCCTCTTTTCACTACCTCTATCCACTACTTAACCATTTTTCCCTTGTAGGAGACCTTTTGTAATTATCTTTCAGGGTGTAAGTGAACATTGTGAGTAAAAAGCACATTTCACAAGAACGGATCGCAGAGGAAAATCATAGTAAGCACACTAGAAAGCCGTTTAAAAACTGGCAGGAGAGAAAAGTTCAAAACAAATCATCCCCAAATAGCCCTGCAAATAAAGGTAAGAATATACATTATATAAAATATGTTAAGTAGTTGCGCGCTACTATGGAAAGTTTAGCTGTAACAAAGTATAGATGTGTGAAACTTCAATTATTGTATTCCCAGAATGGTAAAAATTTGAATTAAAACTCGAAGCAGAAATGCCAAGCATTCCATCTACAAAGAGAATGGACTTTGCATACATTATCCTATGTTTTAGAGAAGATATTTTGTGTTTGTTTATGTACATGATTAATGTATGCAGGGTTGTTCATGTTTTATGTACCTCTTGTATACGTTATCTCACAACAAATAAAGTGCTCCGATACCTTTGGGTAAAGCTAGAGCTATATAATACTAAAAATAATAATATTTTAAAATGGTAATGTTAAAACTAACTTTACCTAGAAAAAGGCACTAAACAGGAAAAGAGTAGGCCTCACAAAGAAAAACGAATGTGTGTTTTACACAACTAGGACGTAACAAAAATTAAAAATAGATGCCCCACCTTTTGTTAGTATTGCCTATCAGCTAACTAGCATCTACTTTAGGGGTAACTTGTATGCAGAAAAATAGGAGTTGAGAGCTTGGCAAAGTAGTTTCATATGCCAAGTCAAAGTATTAGTAAAATGCGCACACAGGGCTAGGGTTTCAAAAAGGCTCCTGTGCAAAATGTTGCAGCACTCTAATGGCATAGACTTTATAATTAAATTTCTAGTAAACTCAATATATCAATAGTGTATGCACCATGTAAAATTGTTAATACAAATATTAGAAAGCTAAGCTGAATTTATCATTATTGTGGCATAGATTTGACTTCTTAGATACATGATATTAAATATTAAAAGCATTCACATTATTTGAGTAATTGAACTGAAGAGGTTAACTGCTGAACAAAAAAAAGTGTCCTCCTTTTATCACACTGCAAATAATAGATTTTGACTGGTTAGGAATGCCTGGCTTTAATCGAATAAACTGAGCTCATTACCAGCACCAGCAAGAACTGTCTGTCCAAAGGGGCACGTGTGACCAGAGAGAGGTAATGAGTGATTTATCGCCCTTTATGTGTATCTGTGAGGACATGACAATACAGCACAATGCGGTCATATTGGACAGCTGGGAGACTTGTATTTAAATTAGGCCTGGGCGTAGTTCGCCAAGTAGCACTTCGCGAAGCTACGCAAAGTGAAGTTCGCACTACTCGAGCTACGCGTAGCACTTCGCGAACTGCGTAGTACCTTGTTCGCACTGTGCCAGATGTCGTTTTCAATGATTGCACAGTGCGGACAAGCAACCGGCACTGTGCAATCATTGAAAATGGCATCTTGCACAGTGCGAGCTGTAGTTTTCTGCTGCTCGAGTAGATTTTTACTCGAGCTTCAGCTTTCTCAACGCGAACTGGTAGTTTCTCATCGCGAGCGGTCGCGAGCATACGCGACCACTCGCAATGGGAAACCTGACCTCCTCGCGTTGGGAATCTCGCCGGGAGGTTTATTTTCCATGCTCGCGATCGACAACTTGAAGTTGCTGATCGCGAACAAGGAAAAAGTCTCGCCGGGATGTCATTTTGCTTGCTCGCGGTCGCCAACTTGACGTTGAGGACCGTGAGCCAGCAAAAAATGACCGCAGCACTACGCTACGCGTGTTCGCACTGTGCTACGTGCAGTTCGCGTAGTGCGAAGCAGCGCGAACTTCGCAAACTACGCGAGCGTAGCGTAGTGCTTCGCCCAGGCTAATTTAAATGGCAGTCCAATATATACCTTTATTTTTATTTTTGAAACAGATAGCATCATAGGGGCCCGGTGTCATTTATTGACAGACAGAATTTAGGAACTTCCCTCCTGCAAAACGGTGAAAGCGGACATCTGCTGGTCATGAAAACAGCTAAATAAATAAGCCAGGGCCTACCAAAACACAGGCTGCAAATAAACACTTGGAGCAGCGCTAGGTTGTAAGTTAGTATGAAGTGGCACATAAAAGCACGTGATTAAAGACAACTAGTCTTGAAAGTTAGAAATATAGTTACATTATTTTGGATAAAAGAAAAAGGATGAAAGCCAGGACTTTCTCTACTATTTCTTTCCAAAGAAGCACATTTGTGGTTCTGATGGTAAATAATACCTTATTTCTAAAGGGTAAAACAAACTTTCTATGTTTCATTAAAGCTTCTGTGCTTAGTTTTAAAATAAGTTTTGTAGGTGTTATAAATAAATGCATTTAAAGGCAATATGAAAGGTTAGTGAATATTATTCAATAATGACTAAGGACTAGTACAGCCACGGCTTGGGAGCCCATCCACGCTTTTGACCTGCTTCAGGGGAGCCAGGAACAATTAGACCGCAACACCGCTGGGGTGGGACTCGGTCCCCCAACAGGCTCCTGTTTGTGCACTGCGCCGGAGGGGACGTCACCCACCCTGCGCCGCTACATGAACTTGCCGGCATTCCCGCAGTGCGAGACGCGCCGGGGCAAAGCCCGGTCCAAGGGCGGGCCCGTTTGTGCCCGTCCGTGCCAGGGCAGGGTCACCCCATTTGGTTTTTATTATTGTGACTCGGCGGCCCAGGTGTTGGATATCGGCTGGAACCCTTACTAAACGTAGAGTGGATTGAACTCCTGTCAGGCAATTCCTTGCAATAACTTTGATTAGCAGAAAGGTGGTGAGCTAATAAGCGAAATAACTTATCCTTGTTAATTTGGTTGTGCCTCTCCTCCTTCTAAAGACTGTGCGACACTTAATGACTTTAAGTTAGGTTAAACCTGTAAGAAAGACAGGGATAAGGTTCAGCTAGGGTTTGTGTAGTATATTATACATTTTATTTTGTGCATTGAATGCTTGTAAATAATTATTGGTGATTAGCATATATTAACTGGTCTTTTATCCTGATTATATTGATTTTTAGCTAAAATCCCCTAGGATATTGTTGAATCGTACCTAGCCCTTTTTTATTATACCTGGGTTGAAATCCCCTATCTTTGCACTCTGCACTTTTTTGGCACTTTTTGCACTTTACATCTCTTGCACTTTGCATTTTTGCAGTTAGCAGTTTTGCACATTGCACGTCTTGTACTCTGCATTTTGCCCTCTGCACCTTATACTCTAAGGACACGGTTCTCTGCGATACAGTAGCAATAATCAGGATGTCGAAGCTCAAACTACAAAAATCACATAAACTTGTAGTTGACCCCCCATGCACCACCATTGATTCCTACTTAGTACGGCGGTTAGCGCTATTATCGTCGAAATAGATAGGGCGGACCGCCGCCTCTCACTAGGTGCAAGCATGGTGATGGAAGAAACAGCTGGGTTGGGTTGTGGGATCCAACAGCATGAAGCAGAGGTTGTCACCTGTTATGAGCAACAAGGTACCGCCCGACAACAGTGAGTACAGGGAATCTTGATACAGATTTACATACATTATCTGATATGCCCCGACTGCACTCACCTAGTGGTTCACCTACCCCGAAAAGGAAAAGGGGTTGTAAAAAGTCATGTGAAAACAGGGACTACTAATAAAAGCAAAAAAGGTTCGCAATCGAACTCAATTGTCAATGAACCGGAAGAAGCCCCTGATCAAGGGACTCTGCCGGGTATACAAATTAATCATATTGTTGCCCTTTTAACCCAAAAGCTAGAAGCATCATTAAAATCACTCCATGACAAATTAGACAAACTCAATGGAGAAGCTGTTAAACTTAGCGGTATATTAAACCCAAGGGAGAATATGAATGGGTCACTAGGGGGACCATATGAACGACTACAATGAGGAATAACCGCTGCTAACTAGTACCTTAAGCACCAATAATAGGGATAATAGGGGCTGTGGGGGCCAAAGTAGAAAACCGTTAGTGAACAAAACAGGTGCCAACATGACTCAACCCGCCCTAACCAGAGAGCAACCATGATCAATCAATCCCGCCCTGCTAGAGGGGATAGGATTGAAAGGGCGGAGTTAATTCAGACCCCAAATAAACTAAGGGAGAAGGGGGCCCCAGAGGGAAGAACTGGTATGTCAATAAACCTACCTCCTGAATGCTGCCCATATGTGGCAGTTTTGGTAAATGTACCCCAACTTGAGCCTGGCCAAAACGAAATGGATACTTTAAAAAATAAAGTGGTGCACTCGTTAAATAAGAACTGTGGCTACCTAGTGGGTTCCGCTGACCAGATACTCTTAACCAGAAGAGTAAACTGGTTTGGCCCCTTGGAAAAGACACTGCAAGGTGATTGTGTGATCATCAATTTTAGGATCTCTAATTGGGCCAGGATCTCCCTGGAAAGAGCGGTTGTACCATTACATAACGATCCCAATGTATTCCTATTACCTTTAGGCTTTTTTCATAGACACCTTAGGCCTGCACCCAATAGTGGAGGAGACCAGGAGACATTTAGAGCTAAACCGGCAGTGCCAGCGCAACCATATTTATGCATTACCTATATCTAATAGAATTCAATCCCTCAGTACACTTGAAGATAATGATTGACAGAGCACTGCCCATCTACCCAACGTGGAGGTTAGACTTGATGGTGACGGGTCGGCAGGAGTAAAGTTAATTGGAGAAAGCATACCTAACATCGTTAAGCCAAATGTAATTATGCCTTCGTTTACACTCAAGGCTACACATCCATCCGTCTTACATTCATTTATTAGGGAGAAGGATGCCAGTTTAGGCGATCACTCTGATGGAAACAAGGTGATGAGTAGGGTTTTATTAGTAAGATTGGAAAAGTAGGTAGCGGAGAATGGGATTTTATCACAGGCTCAGTATGGTTTTAGAAAGGGGCTGGGTACGATAGAACAATGTATTAATTTAGAGCTTTTAATGGGTAAATATACATGTGTTAAACAAGGGAGTCTCTTTTTATGCTTTGCTGATCTTAGTAGTGCCTTCATTTAGTGGATCATGCTATACTCTGGCCAGTTTTACTTAATCTTGGTGACCCGGAGCCCATTATTTATTTCCTTGCAAGGCTATACGAGAAATTATCGACTAGAGTCTGGTATGGTCAACAGGGCGAATGTACACCCAATTTCAAGGTCAAACATGGCATCCGCCAAGGCTGCGTCTTAGCACCATTGCTTTCTACTTTATTTATAAACGAAGTTGACGCAGTTCTTAAGTTGGTGCAGGCGGATGCACCCCAAGCTGCGGGCCAGGCTGTACCGGTTCTGCTTTATGCAGATGATGCTGTGCTTTTATCTAGAACTACGGTAGGCCTACAGTGATTAATAGATAGGTTCGCAGATTTTATTACTGGAAGGAAGTTGCTAATTAATAAGGCCAAAACATATACAATGGTTTGTGGTATAAAACCCAGGAAATTGAAACTTTTTTAATAGATGGGGCGAGGGTGGAAACTGTTGAAAATTTCTGTTACCTGGGGCTAACTTTTTCTGGTAATGGTAAATGGTCATGTGAAATGTGTAATGTCCGGGTAAAGATGTCAAAAAGTGTGCATGGGGTCTTCCGGTTTGCATCCAAACTGGGGGACCGATGTATCAAGGACATGACATACATCTATAAAAAGCCAGATGTGCCTCTATTGCATTATAGGGCGCAGGGGTGTGGGGCCACATTACCAATCAGGAACTGCAATTAGAGGAAAATTCCTTATTAAAAAAGCTTTTATGCCTGCCTGCATCAGCATCCTCTTATCCATCGTGAAGTGGGGCTAAATTACTTGTCAGATCTGACCGCTCTGAGACCCCTAATGCTCTGGAGATCAATTTGGTCTAAAGAGGAGACAATAATCACTCAATCAATTATCAAGGATTGCCTACGATTAGACAATTGTTTTATGATCCCTTGGCTAAAATATATAGCAGATGTTAACAGAGATTTATTTATGTTCATGATCCGGGAAAGCCCAACCGATGTGATAGGCCTGTCTAAACAGGAGATAAAGAACACATTTTTGGCCCATAAAAAGGAGTGCAGGATAAGACTCGTGGGGAAACAAACCACATACCTGCTTTACCAATTGATTACAGATATCGATGGCTTCCAAAGCTATCTGTCACTAGTTACAAGACCCTCTCATCGTTTTGTAATAACAAGGATGAGATTGGGTATTGTCCACCACTTCGTTGCGTTCACCGAAATGAAAATGCGGCCTGTCCCTCCATGCCCATGTGATGAGCATTCCAAACAGAGCACTATGCACTTTCTACTTTTATGTGATCTATAGCTGAACCATAGGCTTGTCTATCTAAAACCCCTGTTCAAGAAATATAACGTTATAACTAACAATGCAGCTATGAGCCTATTGTTTACACTAAGAGAGACCGAGAATTGTTTTTTTGTTGCGACATTTATTTTAAAATCAATTCATGCGAGAAAAAGTATTGTTTTTTTAATAGTTTTTAAATGATTTTAATATACCAATCAATTAAAACTATATCTGTGTAATTGGATTTAAGGGTCTGTATATGTATATTTGTTGCTTTTATGGTTGCTACACAAACCGAATAAAGCTTACTGAACCGAACCGACTGCATGTGAAATATTATTAACATTCAATGTACTAAAATCGTTTTTGCATTTTTATGATCTTTATAATGTCTAATAACTACTGGGGAAAAAAAAATAGCAATGTAAAAAAACTCAAAATGTGCAAAGTGCGCTTTCAGATTTCTATGTCTAAATGTCTATGTCTAGTCGTGTACTAAATTTAAAGGCCGATTATTAGTTTACCTAACGCCAATATTACTGTCTCTTAGTGACAAACTTAACATATAATTTTTAGTTTGGCCTAATAGCTGCAGTCTCAAATTCAAAGGCTATTAAAAGTTATGCAAAGAGTAGCTGTACAGACATGTGAATTACATTGCAAGCCTTTATGCACAGGATTTCTAGACGCATTTTAGCATTCTAAATTTTTGAGCCATACTGCACAGGAATAAAGAATAAAACAGCAAAAGTTACATCCTACCTTTAAAATATCAGTATGGAGGCATCCTCAGTCATGCTTCTGGAGAGTTACTTTGAATTGTGATGGCCACATGGGGATAACCTTGCTCAGACAAGGGACTTGAATTTATGACAACGGATTTTAAGTGTCAGAGGTCAAGTTCTGTATTTACCACTAACTAGCACTGCTGAAAGCAAAATGTGGACGTAGGGGGTTTTGTGCATTTTTTTTAATTTGGCGTTAGCTACTGTGCCAGTCCTTATTTTACACGAGTTGTTTGCAGATAACTGATAACATTTATTTTATCTAAATGATTTCAGAGTCAAACGCACAAGCTCTCTAGTGCAAGCTCAGAGAGTCACACGCACAAGCTCTCTAGTGCAAGCTAAAAGCAGTGTTTGAAGAAATAAAGTAAGTCAGAACTTTTAGAGCATCTTCAAAAAAAAGAAAACGATTGTGTGTGATTTCAACTTTTAAGGGCCTACATTAGACTATGAAAGCATAATGTTAGCAGGTCCTGATGTATACATGTACATTTTTATTGTGTAAATGCAAGTTATACATTAGTCTATAGCCCTTGTAGGAATAATAAAAATAAATCAATAAATCGGGCTGTATCTGGTTGAACGGGGAAGATATTCCTTTTTAGCAGTTTTGCTTCTATTTTGGGCTACAGCAAATGCTTTGTGTAGAAAACTTGTAACACGTGTTACGCAAAAGCACCCTCAAGTGCAACTTGTTCTAAATAGAAAAAAAAAAATATATATATATATATAGTACATGCTTGTAATGTTGAAGAGTAGTTTAACAATAACTTAATTCCTTTGTATTAATAAAATTTCCTGATTATAACACTGTAGAATAACACACCAACGGTAATGTACAAAGATCATAGCAGTTACAAATTGCTCATTTATGATCAAATTAATGCTCAATTCATGCTAATGATATTCTGGATATCGTCATTAGTAATTTAACTACATTTAATAAATGGAAGAATTCACATAGTTGTTACAATGAAATTATGGCCTTGATTAAGCCTTCCTGGAACTAGATTGGACACCACAGAGCTGTCTTAGGTAACATTAGCTAAAGGAAATGTTGCACATTCTGTTGGGAGCAGATGGGGATATCACAGTTTTCTTGAGAAATAATACCTTTGTAGGAGATATGCAGGGTGGGGTTTATCCTACTGAATAAAATTATCAAGGGGCGCAGCGTAGATACCCGAGGGTACATAAGAGTAGGGTATCAGTGTTATTGTTGCCCAGTGTTTCAGGATGAAGGTATCAGACACGCCCGAAGAGAATCTCATGTTTCCACAAAGGTGGGAGATGTTTCCACTAAGGTGGGAGATGAAGGGATACATTTCACAGTTTTAATATGAATGAATATGGCCTCTCTGGAAACAAATTTTGCAGCCGTATATTTTTGGAATAAATGGAATTTACTCATAAATACCTAAAGATAGGTTAGAACAGGACACTTGCAGCTTCAGTAATGAATGTTGTATGCACCCCCTGTAGCGCACTTGTGGATGTGTTGAGAGATGATAAATGATGATGTTAGACTGAAGTTTGATAAATATGAAAGGGAAATGGCTGTACAGATCAGTAACAATAAGGTTCTAGAACTAGGGAACTGAGTGATTTGGAAAAATGCCCCACCCATAAAGTGATGGCCTTATGAACCTGTGGTTCCCTTAGAGCCTGTTGCCTGACATCGGAACTATATTATTATTTATACCTGTAGAGGCAGAATATTTTTCTCCCCTCAGTGGGTTTAGGCATTAAAGTCCATCCACAGGGTGAAAGCCTCTTTGCCTTCATGCTAAGATACCCAGTACACTTCATTCACTGTGAGTCCCAAGGTCAATGTGCAAGCACTAAAGAGAGACTTGGACCACCTATGCCAGGAAGGTGGTAGCATCGTCTTGCAGTAAGCTGATGACCTCATTGTGACATCTTCATCACTTGAGGCCTGTGAAAGCCTATGAAAAAAGACACTGTAGCTCTGCTGTACTACCAGGAGAGAAGACACAAAGCCTCATTGTCAAAATGCCAGTGCTGCCAAAACGAGGTGACTGACCTGGGTTATGAGATATTCCAAGGTACAAGCCGCATGCCACCTAACAGAATAAAATTGATTCAGGGCATTCAGCTCCTGCCCACCAAGAAAGGAATGATATCCTTCCTGGGGATAATGAACTACTCCCACCAATGGGTCCCTGAATGCAGATCCTATGGCTAATGAATTTGCTAACTGTTTCAAGAAATTGAAAGAGACATTGTGTACTGCGCCATCATGGGGACTGCCTGACTACAAACTGCCTTTTCATCTCTGTTTCAAAGCAAAATGACATTGCAAATGATGTGGTGTTGCCAATGGTGTGCTGACACAACTGGAAAAGAAAGGCCTATGGGATAATACTGTGTGACTTTGCCTTCAGCAGTGATTGGGGGTCGGCAGCTGTGATGATGGAGAGGACGGCCCTCATTGTGTTGGACTACACTTGTATTGTCTAGGTGCCACATTTGGTACAGTTGTTGTTGTCATCTGGAGCAACACAACATTTTTCTGCTGGCAGGCACACAGGTTATAATGGCACCATGTTGTCTAACTGTAATATCATAATAAAATGCCCACCTGTTAATTTGGCCACAGTATTACCTGCAATAAGTTATTCTGATGAGATCCATTCTCTTAGAGACAGAGGAGATCCTTAAGTATGTTGGTGTTAAGATTGTAGAAAACGGCACCACACAAAGATTAGACACTATTAGGAAAGGCAGACTATATCAGTGGTACACTTATGGTTCCTTCGGCAGACTGATAGACACTGATTACAGAGCAGGGTATGCTATAGCAATATCTGAAGTGCAGCTCTGTCACTTGGAACATCTACCCAATAAGATGAGCTGTATGCTGTAGCAAAAGCATGAATAATAATCAAGGGAAAATCTATTAACATTTACACTGACTCACATTATGCTTTGCAGTTCTAAATTGTGGCCAACTGTGGAAGTATCGCGGATTCATAACAGAAGCAGGGTGCCTTATTGAAAATAGTCCTTTAGTAAGGAGCTTGTTAAAATCGAAACTATTACACAACAGGATAGCGGTAATAAAATGTGAAGCCTACACAGGAGCTAATACTAAGTTAGCCAAAGGTAATGCCATCGCTGACACAGCAGATGGGACTAATGATTAAAAGCATTAAGGCAAGCTAATGTAAAGGAAGCACAATGGTCTGCAACACCAGAGGAACATAGAGGGAGGATTGATGATGGATGTGAGCCGAATAATGACGAGAGTGTGGGCATACCAGGATGAGATTAACCCTGGGTGTAGTTTGCGAAGTAGCGCTACGAGTAGCTACGCAAAGTGCACTTCGCGAGCCACGCGTAGCTTCACAAACTGCGTAGTGCACTGTGCAAGATGCTGTTCGCACTGATTGCACAGTGCGGACAAGCATCCGGCGCTGTGCAATCAGTGCAAACTGCATCTTGCACAGTGCAAGCGGTCGTTTACTGCCGCTCTAGTAGATTTCTACTCGAGCGGCAGCTTTCTCAACGCGGACTGGTAGTTTCTCATCGCGAGCGGTCGCAAGCATACGCGACCACTCGCAATGAGAAACCTGACCTCCCCGCGTGGAGAAGCTCGCCGGGAGGTTTATTTTCCACGCTCGCAATCGGCAAATTGATGTTGCTGATCGCGAACGAGGAAAAAGTCTTGCCGTGATATCATTTTGCTTGCTCGCGGTCGCCAACTTGACGTTGAGGACCGCAAGCAAAAAATGACCGCTGCATTACGCTATGCGTGTGTGCACTGTGCTGTGTGCAATTCGCGTAGTGCGAAGTAGCGCAAACTTCGCAAACTATGCGAGCATAGCGTAGTGCTTTGCCCAGGTTTAGATGAGATGCCTGTGGCCCCACACAGTATGTTCCTTTCCCTTACAAGACTTGAGCAGGGACCCTCTGATATTGCACAAGGGAGGATGATTGCACAGATGCATTTTGCTGCCCAGTGAATGGATTGGAATATTTGCTGGCGTGGGTGGATACGTTTTCAAAATGAATAGAGGTGTGTCCAACAGGGAAAAATGATGCAGCAATGGGTGCGCAGTGATTCAGGAAAGCCATCTCGAGGTTGGGGGTTCACCAGGGCATAAATAGAGATAGAGGAGATCACTTATTGACTGCACTTATGCAAAAGATGTTGCTTTTGTGAATAAGGTATAACCTGCATTCCCCATACCACTGCCCAACATTGAGGCCAGAGGGAGAAGATGAGGTCCAAAATAAAAAATTTAAAACATAGATTATTACTAAAGGCAACGGATAAAACAGGCCTAAATGGCCTGATGCTCTGCTATTAGTACTGCCTGTAATAGGGGCAAAGACTTCTAAAGCAACTATGGAGACATGGTCATGGTGAGAAAAATAAAAGCCGTTTTTCTTAGTTCTAGGTGGACTGGAACGCAGACGGTGAACTAACGCACAAATGGATTATGGGGATAAGATGCAGGGCAACACCCTAACACCTGAGACGATTGTACTAGAAATTGATGACCATCTGTCACCAGAGGACCTGCGCAACACAACAGTCAAGGAGAGGACAGACCAGACAATTTCTACGATCATAAAGTGTGAGAGGGACGCGACATCAACTGATGCTGTTGAGTGAAGTACACGACGCAGTCTCGAAGAAAGGTGATGGTCTGCACCTGCAGAAAAATATACTGAAGAGGACAACACAGGGCAAATCTGTGAAACCGCCCCTGAACAAGATGACTGCGGACCAGGAGGAGAAGCAGATGACCACTCAGTGCGTGCCTTTAAATTACTGACACTTGCAGAAAGTGCCAGGGAACTGAGTGACAAAAGTGACACTATAGCCATATGCATTGCATAGAGCAAACAATATTTGTTGGACACTTAATTACGAGTATGCTGCCGGTATCACGCCAGCCTGCTGATATAATTATGCACACAGGAAGTAGTATGAATTGAATACTAGAATATCATTGGGTTTATGTTAAAATAATTATCTCTTCAGGATGTATCAATGTGACAATATATGCATTTTATGCAAACAATGTGTAATGCCATCCAAAGATATGTAACTATGTTTCCTATATATAGGTATATATTTTGGTTTTATACTAATGAAGGATAGGAGTATCCTAAAGGGAGGATTGTTGAAAAAAAAAATATATATATATCCATTTAAATTCATATGTATGCACTACAACGATATCACGCTTAGATATATCACACTAACATGAGCCCCAGAGCTCCAAGGACTTCCTATCTGCCCTTGCCTGGACAAGCTTCAATAGCTATTCTGAACCACCTTAGAAGTCACTTTGCTTGTCCTGACTTAATGATAGTTTCCTTATCTGGTTGTATAATATGCTTACACAGGGCCGAGCCGGCCTTTCTTGGTCTGCCCATATCTAGCTGTTTATAATTGGCATGGTGCAGATCTTGCACATCCCTGTTAGCCCTATTTGGCTTGGTGCCTTATTCTAGTTCCGCTGACATGGCATTACTAAAAATGCATATAACACCCAGAAACCAGTCACAATGGGAAGAAGCAGTCTGAGAGCCCCTAAGGCGGGGGACCTGACTTCTTCCTTGCTGATCAGCAATGATGCATGCATTGGTACCATTAAATAAATTTCACTCTGTTTCTGAGCAACCTGCTGTGTCTGATGAGTTTCATTCATTTGCTCCTGGGAGGGTGCAAGCATTTCCCTAACAGCTACCCTTGTAGTAGGTCACTGAAATCGAGTTATTAAACTACACTGCCGATTGACTGGATATTGCTGAGCTGGTCATTTAGTGTCTTGGGAGAGAGTGCATAAATGAATGTGGGGCTATACTGATGTGCTGTGAGTATGAGTGGCAGAAAACCCAATAAATGTGTTTACATAACAAAATAAAGACTGGGCAAGATACATCTAAGTCCTGGTGGGTTTTCTACATGTCACTTATAAGTTATGACGCTTACGCAACCTGATATCAATGTGTCGATTCTGCACCACTTGAGTAAATTGCATTTTAAAAATGTGTTGCCTTCTGTTCTTTTAAAAAATAATTTTTTTTTTACAATTTTATTTTTGGGGTGGGGACCTTGGATTTTATCCAACATTACCATTAATTTGAATTTTACCCAAATGTATATTTGTACGGTGGTCAATGGCTATACTACAATTTGGAAAATTATCAAAGCGAAGTAGGCCTGTATAACGCATGAGAATAACACAGGCCACATAAAGCAAAACCGTACCCAAGCCATTTTGAATAAATCCTTTATTGATTATTAAAATAAAGAGATAAAATATTCTTCTTTGTTCTACAGTGCTGTTACTATCTCACTCTCTCGAAAACAACCTTCATTTAATAAAATAAGCACTATTGTAAAAACATTATTTTGCCCTCCAAATCCCACTTTAGTGAGCAAAATTCATTTCAGTTGCATGAGACATGCCATTTCAGTCTGGGTCCCCTCTACTGAAGTTTGTTCAGCAGAATCAATAACGCTTTGTTCCACTATCTCCAATATGGGCATGATAACCCCAAACCCAACTCGAACATACAAAAATATGTAGACAGAAAAAATATGTCTACATAGAAAATATTACATATATATTTAATTTAGGCGCATTTCAGTTGAAATCGTTGTATAGATATTAGAATGACAGGGAAGCAATTTTCTAAACATGACTGGATCAAATGATTGCTAGAGACAAGACAAACACACAGTGTACAAGTACATGGGAGGGCAGCCCACAGTGTTCTGGCAATGTGGTCGGAGCCTCCATCCACCCACCGAAAATCCCCTACCACAAACATGATTCTACAGACATTAACAGAAAGAAGGCCAGACTAGCGAGGAGTTTCAGTACCTGCAGTGTATAGCTTAAATACTATCACACACTCATAACTGCCAACATTGAGAAGTCGAAACAGGTCGACTAACAGAGATTTAGAAATGTCCTCTTTTACTTTAGCAAACATTTAAGAACACTTCCTAATTCAAGACAAACAGCATTCAGCGGTGCCAAGAGAATTCTGAGATCTTCCTAGATTCGGTTGTGCATTGTTTTCCGCAGCAGTAGCAGACTTCTTGCTTCCCTCTAGATCAGGGTGGATGTCCTACAGATGTGGTTACAGACTTTTGTGATTTCTTCAGTTTGTTACATTTTCGGATGCACATCTTGGTGTAATGGCCTGGGACAGTCCTTCTGAAGAAATACTCAATGGTAAGGTGTGTCTGGATCAGACAAACCGTGCATGCAAAATGTTCTGGGCGTCAAACTGAATTACCAGAGACTTGAAGGAGAGCACAAATGGGGTGCCACCTTCCTGACTTGTTTCTTGGTTGGGAAAGCTGCATGTGTTGCAGCTGTCTCCAGGCAATCCCACCATGCCTAGGTCTAGGGCTGCTAAGTCTAGTTGCAGGGTTTTTTTCTTTCAAAGTCTGCATGGATTTTTCTACCCGATTTCGTTCATTTGGTGATTATCAGGGTGCCACGTACAGCCACCATAGGTTGTTTAGGGTAGGCTTCCATTATCAGAATGGGTTAAGGGCAAATCCAGTGGTTCTGGCATTTAGAGAATGCCAGTGGCATGTCCTTAGACAGTGGTAGAGGCAAAAGACATTACTAAGCGGGTGACTGAACTTGACGTAGAGAACGTCAATTGTCAAGATCAATGTGAAACCCGAATCTTTCTCAGAATTTCAACATAACCTATATCACTTATTCATAGTTTGATTAAATGTATATAAATGTATCTTCTGTGGAAATTCTGAAAATCTGGCATGGCTGTGGCACTTGTGGACAACACCGTCAACTTCAGGTTTAGAATTGTTAACTTCTAAGCTCTGATGCTGCACATGATATTCTGTCAAAAGCATATGCTTTGGATAGTACAAGATTTACTTGAACGCAATCAGCTAACACAAGATGGTGAGACCAAAGTCAACAGCAGCAACCACAGCATAATAATGGGAAGCAGCCCTTTGCTAGAGCGGAACCCACTATGCTGGTTTAAAAAACGTTAGAGCTCCACAATCAGAGGGAGGAATAGAACATGCATTGATGTTTTGAGACTTGAAAGGTCCAATCAATTTCACACAACACAATGGCGTAGCTGCATGCATGGAGGTTTCAGACTACATAATTTCCAAGAAAATGTGTCCAGGGTGTTGGCAGAAGCAAAACTGATATTTTTGACAGTCGATAACACTGCACCCTAATTCAGAGTCTTAAAAATTTCACTGCTGTGTCCCAACACATTTTTCGACTTTATTCAAAACAAAAAACAGAAGGCGATACCTTTTTGTGGGTGTGGTACACCATTCAGCGCTGAAACAATTTAGGGTCCTTCTAAAGAGGCTGCATTTAAACCAGACAGAACAAAGCTCCTTTTCAACAGACAGTGGACATCTGCCTTGCATTCAGCCTTTTTACGGGTTCATGAAGAGCAACATCTCAAACTCTGCGGCAGCTATCAGTCATACAGAAATCCTGGGTCTAGTCGCTGGTAGGCCTCCACCCTTTCTTCCTCCTCGGAGCAGAAAGCCCTCTCCAGGACCTTTTGAGCATCTTTGGCAAGGTTGTCCAAGGAACTGAGGAGAAGAAAGTAGACAGCCACAAAAGAGATTGCTCCAGCCACGAGGTTGCCAACGACGGAGACCCGCTTCTCGATTAGGTTGGAAGCTGTGTGGCCTGCTACAGCCGCCATACGTAATGCAGCTTTCACAGAATCTTCATTCATGCCTCTCCCCACAGGACTGATGATCTCATTTCTGAGGCTGTGGGGGGATTTGTTAACTTTGGATGCCAAAGAGCCAAGGGACTCATCGTCCAGTCCAAAGGCCTCCTTGTAGGATGCTATGGTCTCCATGAGCATAGGCATGTTAAGGTGCACTGGTTTGGATGGCATGGATGATGTGAAGAAAGACAGTATGGCTTTCTTCCAGATCTGCCTCTGTAAGGAGCGCTTCTTCTTGCTAATGATCTCTTTGTTGGTGTTTGGAAAAGACAGAAGCAAGGCGTGCCTCTTCTGCTCATCGAGATCCTGCTCGAGGGTGTTCTGCAGCTTCTGGAAGTCATACTTGTGCAGCTCGAAGCTAGAGAGCAGGAACACTTTGGGATGGCCCTTGCCTTCTTTTTCTAAGCATCGTGTGCATTCAGCACGAATCTCATTGAGGACCTTCTCCTCACTGAACTGCGTCTTTCTGCGTCTCCTGCAGGCATTCACATCCAGATCAACCTTGGTACGGACAAAGTAGAAGTGCTTCTTCGTTGCCCGGATGCTGCAAGCTAGCCTGATGTGGTTCTCCCTGAATCGTTCTGAGGCAACGATAATAAAGAAATCATACCTCTGAAAGTTTACCAGGTCTAGGTACCGGTCTGCTTGGAAGTTGGAAGTCCCAATGCCTGGGAGGTCCCAAAGGCGAACAGTTGTCAGCTTTGGGTGCTGGTATGCGATCGGCACTGTGGTGGTCTCTGTGACCCCAGTTTGGGCAGCTCCAACATCGTCATCCCCAAGGCCACGCATAGCATTGACGAAAGTGGATTTGCCTGCACCAGATTCACCTACGACTGCAATATCCAGAGTGGTGGCTTCCAGCGACGTCATCAGGGACTGCACCTGTTTAGTGACCTCAAGCACGACGCTGGACTTGAGCACAGCGCTCATTTCGAGAAGGTCCTCCTCCCGAACTTGTATGGCGGACATTGTAGATCTGAAAAAGGTCACAAAAAAACAATTTAAAAACACATAGTAGTTAATTCAGGTTAATGCATGGGGTCATGCAAAGGCAGGTTGGACCTACTTCCATCGTTCAGTCTCTACTTCACTCTGTGCCTTCTTTCTCGCAAAATCCCTCTTCTATTTCTGCAATACCCCCACCCCATTTAATCACCCATTTTCCAATACTCTCCCTTAATTGGGTTCAGGAGGTAGGGTCATCATTGTTTTTCAAATTGTATTCAACGTGTGCATCTCCTGGGGCTTAATTCATTCAGGAAGACAATTCTGTACGACCTAAAAACCTTTGGGGGATGGGACGGGGGTTCAGACGAATGCCCATGTGAGTAAGCATCAATTTAATGCTGTAAAATTATCTAGGAAGACGCTTACATTTATCTTTTAAGATCAAATACACAAACTCGGTCCGTAGCCATTTATTAACAGCTCGGTGGGATACCCAATTACTCCTCAATAGATGAACAATCTATAAAGTACAGTAGCTGGACGTAGGGTAGATGGGTATAATATGCATTTCGAAATAGGAAATGGAGGCTCGTTTCCTCAGCCCTTGCAGCATGAGCAATTGGGAAACAGGAAGGCAGAGAAGAGCTTGTATGTTGTTAAAATCTGGAATTGATGAAACCACAAGGTTTCTGTGGAAGGCCAGCTGCAAAAGTTTATACCACCTGCCAACTCACATAATACAAGACACTGGGAAAAATCCTCAATTTACATTCAATATCATCTAGTCTTGAGCCCACAAATGGACAAAACAGAATTTATTAAATATTTCTTTCTGACAGTATCGGAAGAGTTCACAATAACAGTTCCTCTTCTACAACATTACATTCGAAACAATAGCTTTCATTTAGCGAGAGTACATACAAAACCAAAATCCTTTTATTTAACATAGTCGCCCGACATCCCACTCTTACTAAAAGCACTACATATACATACACTCTTGTATCAATCAAACTTCATTCATTTGACCGCACACAAACTAAATAAATTAGAAATAATTGAATGTACTGAAACCAGATTACATTACACCACAGAATGTGTTTCTCTACATTGTAGCTGATATCATAAACACATGAATCTTTCAATAACAAATACAAATTTGCATTGGCCGAAACGCGTAATGACCGCTTTGCACCGCTAATATTTAAAAATAAAAAAACGAAATTTTGACTAGCAGAATCAGCGTATTGGAGTGTCCCTTTCTCGTTGTGATGCCTGCATGCATCTATGAGCGTTAACTGATATATATATATACAAATACATATGGGTCAGAAACGAAAAAACTCCTTTTTTAATATACATAACATGTGGTCTTCTGGTTCCCTTTCCAATCCCTGTGGCGCGGACGCGCGTTTCGGTGAACACCGGGATGGAAAACCACCTTCCTCGGGGCACAACCAACAGATGGGAAAAGCAGAAAAGATCTCATTCGGGAGATCGGGGAAAGAAGAACCCAACATTTCTGCAAGGAAATATATATAGGGCTCAATGTACGCGAACAAGATAAATTCGTATTTCGTAGAAAAACATGCATTTTGGCAACAAGTGCACACTGTGTTTGCGACAAGTCCTTCTCAGAACACATGCTTGAACAAAAAACAAAGAAGACAGGGAACATCTCCATAACCATCCCACTGTGAGCACTACCCCAGCGACATCCGTGGCCAGGCTGGCCGTGATCAATGGAACATCAGAAATCCATGCTGGGACATTTCAGGACAAAAAACGACAGCTCAGGAGGATTATGCCAAAAGTCCAAAGTATAGACCAAGTACCTCCCTGTACAGGATATACATTACCATGCAAGGTGAGTGTAAGTACCTTCCATCCAAACATAAACCCATGGTGTTCACCCATACGTGAAAGACCATACACAGGCCTGAGAGAAAGTCACCAGAAGTACATTAAAGGTGACAACCACTTGAAAGGAAGCGCACGAGGAAAAAAAAGAAAAAAAAAAAAAAAAAAAAAAAAAAAAATCACAAAAGCACCACATTTTAGGCTCAAACGGAGGATGGGCCATAAGGGGAAGAATAAAATTTAAATCTCACTATTTATTATTATTATGGGGTCACGGAGCTGAGGAAATTATCAAGACATTTTGTGTGAATCATTTTTAGTCGCATTAAACCAGAAATGGACCCGTAAGGAGTATTTCTGTGAACTGCAACATCGGAAAGCTCTTAGAGGCATTAGACGTCATGCATGTATGAGCCACGCTGAGAGCAAACTCCGAAGCATTGTCCACACCGCCAGTGAAAGAACCTTTTCTGAGGAGCTTTGTGGTGAAATATTGTCCGACATGGGTCCTTTGGGAGAGTTTGACGTGACGTGCTTACAGGTCAATTTTTTATATGTGATGAATGGTTGTGGAGGGGGATTGTGGTGGTGACTGAGTGGACTAATGAGGTCCCAGCTTTAGAGCATCAGGAGAGAGACAATCCGAATATATATGGTTAAGTATGTGCCAATATCCTCTGATGACACCGGTTGGTACTCAGGCAATGAGACTGACACCCACTTCCCTAAACAAAGTGAGTGAACATTCAGATGGAGACTAGAGGGCTGCAGGGGGGGCATCCAGTTACTCTTGTTGAGTTCCCTTCCAGATACCAGGTTGTGCATTTAGCTGTCTTTGGGTTCCAGTAAATTTCTAAACTTATTGGAAGGAATGTGGCTTTTGTTTCTCCTTTATGGATATACAAGGCCGATAGCCCGGAGATCGCTACGCCGCAAGTGTTCCATGAGCATGGTATTGAGACAGCACGCATCCGACTGAATGATTCTTCACTGTAGGAGGAAATACTCTGAGAGTTGCTGTGTCTGAGAGAACCCTTAATGAAGCAGCTAGACCACCCAGAAGCTGGAAAAAGCTAACGAAGGGTTAAGAGATCTTCCCCACCATTGCTACAAGAAGGAATAAATATCAATTCCCAAGGTGGGTCAGGTTGGCAGTCACGTAATCAATAGGGGGAGAGAGAAGCTGAGATCCATTCGGATTCCATTCAATAGGCACATAATCAAAATGGGAATAGATCACGTATCCTGTTTTTTTCACCTTATCATCAAAAAATCCTTCATTCATGTCAGAAAACGTCGGAGCGATACATCTTGATTCTCCGCTTCAGATAATACGTTAAAAGCATCATCATGGGGTCTTTATTGTGCTTTCCTCCACCTAGAGGTAGACCAACTGGTAATTTCAGTAGTGATCAGAAATAGTGAGTAGGTGTTCAAGTGAAATTAAAAATACCTCCAATCCTCAATATTGTTTTATTCTTGTAGGAGGTGGGGTAAGTGAAAAAGAAAAGGTGGTGCGTGGATAGAAGGGCTACTATTCTAAAGCACCTGTTTTTAAAAAAAAGATCTGTGGTCGACATGTTTCAGCCCCTTTGTTGCCCAATCGGGTCTGGGGGCTTTCTTCAGGACCAGATAGGTGCACATGACCGTTCGTAACGTGAGGGATAAGTAATGCACTTACCCTTCTTCACAGTGAGACGGTTAGAACTCTGGATGGTTACTGGTCAGTAGTACCTGTAACTGCAATAATAGAAAAAAGACCATGGAAAGCAAAACATTATGATACTGATATCAAAATATTGTGCTTGATATGATAGATGCTCATAAGTTATAATCATTTCTTGATTACACTCTTTTGATAAGGAAATTATACATTCTTTTAGGTATATTTAAGGACCCAGTAAGCGTGGTAATGAAATAATGTTGTAAATGCCATGCTATTGTCAGAGAAAGGTTGCTGTGCTATTATCAGATTCGCTTGCCGCCACCAACTATTTCTCAGTAACTTAATTTTTACTTTCTTCTGCCACAGTCGGAGTGGACTACTCTCCGCTTGTCCCCGAATGAAGCCCAACAGGCCGCTTAAATAGGGTATCTTTACGGCAAGCGACGCGTTCACCAGTATCTCCTCCTTCGCTTGCTCTACAATTGTCAACTACTGTTGTTTTAAGTGAAGGCCCACATTCATCCTAATAGGCCTGACCGCACTAAAACAGGAGTTGTACCCCAACGCACATCATATGAAAAGTGACTCTTACACCTTGTAATGCTCTTAGTCTTAGGTAAAATTTCCTGTAAATTGATTTATTGTCTCTTTATAATGTGTGCGTGTGATGTGAAGATCTCTAACACCCTACATCGGGATGAGGGAATCTATAAAAGAATTTAAGTGAAAAAATTATAAAGTGCTATTTATATCCTTATTTGTGTATTTATTAGTCATACTGACACACCCGACATCTTACAGTGCATGCATATTTCCCATATACAAAGCCTGAACAAAGTCAAAAGCTTGCCTCCAAATTACAGTTTCTCTCAAATACTTGTGAAGTGATAAGCTGTGTGCCTGTGTTCTTTTTAATTGCATGTGCATCGAGCTGTGTGCCTGTGTTCTTTTTAATTGCATGTGCATCGAGCTGTGTGCCTGTGTTCTTTTTAATTGCATGTGCATCGAGCTGTGGGCCTGTGTTCTTTTTAATTGCATGTGCATCGAGCTGTGGGCCTGTGTTCTTTTTAATTGCATGTGCATCGAGGTATTAGGGTTCAGACAGCCCCACGCCAGGATGATGCTTAACAAAAGGAGAGGCAGTGGCAATTTAAAACGGGGCTTTGTTTGGGCCAACCTGGAAGTGGAAATAAGAAAGCCCCCTGTAAGAAATAAAGACAGTGTGGGGGCGCTGATGCGTTGTGGCTCCAGGTTGACGAATTACACTGGAAGGAAATCAGCGAATTACACTGGGGACCCGCTCAACAACAGCCGCCGGTTCTGGCCGGACCCCCCGGGTTTCCTGCACTGAAGGGGGTGCCGGCACGGGTGTCCGGATTGGGGAGTGGGGACATTAGAGCGGCAGGTGTGCGTTTTATGTAATCTCACTTCAAATGTGGACTGTATCGATCCACTGGTGAACATGGCCACAGCTCCCACTGGAAACCATGGCTGAGGGTCGACCCAAAAATTACAAATAGAACAGGAATCTCAGTAAACGTTAAAAATGTATCCAGACTGCCATTTGCATGTAATGCATCAACCCCCCATGCCCTCGAATGCTAATAAAGAGATACGGGTCTAACCCCCCTCCAAAGTGCGAAACGAACATTAAATGAACTCTCCAATCCGAGGTCTGCCTGACTCTGTCGAGCAGCCCAACCTCGTGAGCCAGGATGATACGAGCCTGGCGGGGAGCGATATTAATGTATTAATGTCCCTGAGGTACCGACCCGTCAGAGCCGCTCCCGGGCGCAGAGGGTGTATGGGTGCAGGTGGACGCCTCAGTGCGTCTCCGCTCGTCTCTCCTCCGCTGTCTCCACGGAGGGACCTCGTCTCCCCTCCGCTGTCTCCTCAGGGGAGTGAGGGGACCCCCCTCGTCCCTCCTCCGCGGTCTACAGAGTGGAGGGACCACCTCTCGTCTCTCCTCCGCTGTCTCCAGGGAGGGACCTCCTCTCGTCTCTCCTCCGCTGTCTCAAGAGGGGAGGGAGGGGACCTCCTCTCGTCCCTCCTCCGCTGTCTCCAGGGAGGGACCTCCTCTCGTCTCTCCTCCGCTGTCTCCAGGGAGGGACCTCCTCGTCTCTCCTCCGGAGTCTCCAGAGGGGAGGGAGGGGACCTCCTCTCGTCCCTCCTCCGCTGTCTTCAGGGAGGGACCTCCTCTCGCTGAAGCCGCCGCTCCACTGAGCTCAGGGAGTCAGAGGCGAGGAAACGAAACCAGGCCAGGCGCCGACCTTTGTGCCCGCGGTAAAAGGAGCGACTGCGTCACCTGGCAGTGGGTGCGACACGCACTGCACGGGCCACAACGGACCGGGTGTGCCGGGGAGGGAGTGCACACTCTGCACTGACAACCCAGGGCCTGGGGAGCAGAGACGGACAGAGAGTGCACACACTGCACTGACAACCCAGCGCCTGGGGAGCAGAGACGGACAGAGTGCACACACTGCACTGACAACCAGTGGCGGCTGGTGACATTTGAAAATGGCGGGGCGTAAAAGTGCCCCATAACAAAGTCGCGTCAAAACGCACTCTCAAAACGACCCAACGGCCGAGCCCATCAGATGATGGTACGTAAACTCAAACTCCACTACACGCACCTTACACCCTCTGGCATCACTGCCACGTGTAGGCGCTGTGCCAAATCCGTACCTACACAAGGGGAGCATCCCCACGGCTCTCACACGATGCCCAATGCTCCCCCCGCAGGTTACACCACTATGAACATGCACTCTACCAACCATGGGAAGCCTCTTCTAACCGGACCAGAACAGTGCTGCGGAGCCACACAACACAAGTGCTGTGAAGCGCTATACAAATACTGAAAATTGAATGCGCTGAAGTAGAGCAGGCGGCAGTGCCTAGCAATTCGCCTTTACATCTACATAAAGATATGTATAGCATAGCGTGCAGAAAGCGTGGCCACTCTTCATCGTGTATGTACCTCACCCCATAAGTGCACAAGCAGCTTGTATCAGACTTAACAAAGTGCACGGGCATCACCTTCACTTGATGTATTCACAAGGAGGGTGACAGACACATAGAGAATGAGCACGCGAAGGACGGTTTAGTGAAAGGAGTGTGAACATACAGGAATGTGAGAAAATGAGACAAAAAAAAAGAGTATGAGGGGACTACGGGGAGAGGGAAGAAAGGGAAGAGGAAGTAAAAAAGGACAAGGTGGCAGTGAGTAGTGAGCGAGCACTGAGAGGGGTGTCCGCGGGACTGAGGCAAGGTGGGAAAGATCTGCGGGGATGGAAGAGGCGGCATAGGGGGACCCACAGGCGGGAGCGACAGAGGGGGCAAGTGAAAGAGAAGACGGAGGCGCGAGGACAGGCGCTCCGCCGTAGGAGCTGGGGAGGAAAGGCAGCCAACAAGCGCCTGTGTGTCAATCCCCGGGAAGCGAGAGGCAGGATAGATGCGGGCACAGCTCCTGCCATCAATATCCTCTAATATAAATGTCAGTGATGCCATTTTACCCACAGCCATTTCCCACACTGCTGATTACATTATCGTATAATAGAGGGGAGCCGGTCTCGCTTCTTTCTCTCTTAACCCTCCTCGCGGTAATGTGTCAATAGCCTGCCTCCATGAAACAAGTCAATTTTCTGCAGGCTTGGCAGCGGAATAAATCTGCCGGCTATCTGGAGAGCCCGAGATATTTATATACACTCTGCCCGTGTGTCCTCAGCAGAATTGAATGATTTTCAGCCCAGACTCAATAAGGGGTGAATTTAAAGCAGTCCCTAAGCCTGCCTCCCAGTAACTGCCTTTACACGTTTATTTTCTTTACCTGTACAGAAAAAGAGAGAATTATATGTGGATTTATATGACAAGTGTGCCTACCAAACAGTTTAGGGAAAGCGTAGTAGGGGGGCCGGAGTAAAGAGTGACATTTAATGCTCGCTCTGTGACAAGGAGAAACTAACGAGTTCGTTTTATGATGAGGGCTTCTTCATTAAATATGAACATTAGTCAGAGGATATAATTTTACTCTATACAGCGTCTATAGGTTACCCTAAAACCAAAATTAAAAAACACTTACCTGACCGCCTCTTCTCCTGGTCCGCGTTGGCGCCTCTCTGCCCCTTCAAACGGTCCGGAACACCACGTCCACGTGACGTGACGCAAGTGACTGCAACCCGGCCCTCAGCCAATCCTGGCGCTGCAGCAGCGCCAGGATTGGCTGACGGCACCGCCTACTCCTCGCCCGCCGCCTGCCCATTTAGGAGACCGAGGGGCTCCTAATGGGCATGCGCAAGGCAGCAAAAATACAAGTACGCATGACTGGGCACGGAGTAAAAAATTAAGCTCCATGACCACTCATGCGCACTTGTGCTGCCTTTCCCAAAGGCGTATGACAATGATGTCAGTCAACATGACACCGGACCGCCCACGGTCCGACGTCATGCTGACTGACATTCACAGAGGGAGGACTCGGGAGCGGTTGCGGACATTCACAGACTAGTCACAGAGGAGGGAGCTGCAGCTGCGGGCATGGCGCGGGCGGGGGGGCTACGCCCCCACGCCCCAATGGACGCACCGCGCCTGCTGACAACCCAGGGCCTGGGGAGCAGAGACGGACAGAGAGTGCACACACTGCACTGACAACCCAGGGCCTGGGGAGCAGAGACTGACAGAGAGTGCACACACTGCACTGACAACCCAGGGCCTGGTGTGCAGGGGACCAGACAAGGACAGAGAGTGCACACACTGCACTGACAATCCAGGGCCTAGGGAGCAGAGACGGACAGAGAGTGCACGCACTGCACTGACAGCCCAGGGCCTGGGAAGCAGGGGAGCAGAGACTGACAGTGTGTGCACACACTGTACTGACAACCCAGGTCCTGGGGAGCAGGGGACCAGAGACGGACAGAGAGTGCACGCACTGTACTGACAACCCAGGTCCTGGGGAGCAGGGGAGCAGAGACGGACAGAGAGTGCACACACTGCACTGCCAACCCAGGACCTGGTGTGCAGGGGACCAGAGACGGACAGTGAGTGCACACTCTGCACTGACAACCCAGGGCCTGGTGTGCAGGGGACCAGAGTCGGACAGAGAGTGCACACACTGCACTGACAGCCCAGGGCCTGGTGTGCAGGGGAGCAGAGACGGACAGAGGGTGCACACTCTGCACTGACAACCCAGGGCCTGGTGTGCAGGGGACCAGACACGGACAGTGAGTGCACACACTGCACTGACAACCCAGGGCCTGGGGTGCAGGGGAGCAGAGACTGACTGTGCGCACACTTGTTGGAAGGGGCGATCCCAGGGGGGTTACAGCATACGTTCCTGACCACCCCGTGACCCACCTCTCCCAGAACCAGGCCGAGCACTGGCGGTGAGGCCCGTTCAGGAAGGGGTCTCGTACTTTAGGATCGCACGCGCTGAGCTCGCACTACTTGACAAAGTAGGTTTCAGTAGACGGAGATCTTTATCTAAGATTCTTTGGACCTTTATGATCCGCAAGGTAGTCTTTGGTCGATACAACAAGCTTGGTAATTCCTTCACAGGGGGTTTGGGGTAGCGGGACAGTTCTAGGTTCAGAGTCAATGCCGAGTATCCTTCGCACAGCTCTCAATCCTCGAGCCGAGGGACACGGTACAGTCTCAGGTCCAGCCGGACCAGTGTATTCTCGAGCCGCGATCACGTCCGCAGGGCTCTGGTGGGAAGGAACTGTCGATCGGGTGATCTTCAGGGAGCCGCGATTCACTCGGCAGGCTCAGCCGGTCTTGAGTTGGTGGGAGCCACGAGTCTCTCAGCAGGGCTCCGATAGTCTTAGGGTCGGGGGGAGCTGCGAGTCTCTCAGCAGGCTCCGGTGTTCTTAGTGTTCTCGGGAGCTGCGACGGCATCAGCAGGGCTCCGGTGGTTTCCAAGGATCAGGTAGCGTCCTTCTATCGGGTTTCTTCGAGCCGCGACCAGGTCCGCAGGGCTCTCGTAGTTCCAGGTCTTCTCTGCCCCAGGCCCCTCAGCACCCTCTGTTATACGCCTTCTTCCCTTTGAAGTCCGGCATCCTCACAGAGAGGGGTCTTGGCGTCTGGGGGCGGTGTGTTGGGATTTCCTGCCGCTCGGCTCTTTGATCCTTTCAAGTTAGGCCGGGAGGGACTCCAGACACCCAGCATGCGGGGAGCCAGCTCGCTGCGGGCCCGGAGGGCGATCGAAACCCTCCATTGAGAGGAGGTCAGAGGTGTGACAGAGACTACTCCTCCCTGTCCCGCTGGGGGGATTCCCTCTCCCCCGGCCGGGCATGGCGCGTCTAAGGTCTAGGTTTCGCTGGGGCCCTGGGCCGGCCATCGGAACATCGGGACATGGTGGCCGGGAGTCTTCGGTGGCTACGGGGTGGGGAGGCCGGGCGGCTATAACCAGGGATCAGGGGTGGTGCATGAGTCGGGTTGGGGTGCTAATGGTCAGGGAGGCCCACCCCACGAGGCCGGGTCCCAAACGCATCCCCCCCAGCTGAAAGTCGGGGAGAACTACCCATCCTCTTGGGGGTTCTCCTCGCTGAGGCGGAAGAATCGGGACAGGCCGTCAGCGTTGGCGTGGTCAGTACCTGGGCGATGCTCTACAGTGAAGTCCATCCCCTGGAGGGAGATCGACCATCGCAGCAGTTTGGGGTTTTCTCCTCTCATTTGCATCAGCCACCGTAAGGGTCGGTGATCTGTTTGGACTCGGAAGTGGGTTCCGAACAAGTAAGGCCGTCGTTTCTTTAGTGCCCAGACTACTGCGAAGGCCTCTCTTTCAATGGTGCTCCACCGTCGTTCACGGGGTAGTAGCCTCCAGCTAATGAAGGCTACAGGCTGGTCTAGGCCCTTTTCGTTGAATTGTGAGAGGACGGCCCCGATGCCGTGCTCCGAAGCGTCCGTCTGGACTACAAATTCCTTGGAGTAGTCGGGGGCTTGGAGCACGGGGGCAGTACACATGGCGGTTTTTAGGGCGTCGAACGCCTCTTGGCAGGGGGGGTCCATTGCACTTTCTTCGGCTGTTTCTTGGAGGTGACCTCTGTGAGGGGGCCTACTATGCTGCCATAGTTTTTAATGAATCTTCGGTAGTAGCCGGTGAGGCCTAAGAAGGCCCGAACTTCTGTCTGAGTCGCAGGGGGTTCCCAGGCCAGGATGGCGTCGATCTTGGGCTGAATGGGGGCAACCAGCCTGCTCCCGACCTGGTGTCCCAGGTAAACCACTGAACTTGTCCAATTTGGCATTTGCTGGCTTTGACGGTTAGGCCCGCTTGGCGCAGGGCCACCAGCACCTGTCAGAGGTGCAGGAGGTGTTCGGTCCATTGGGAGCTGAACACCGCAATGTCGTCTAGGTACGCGGCGCTGAACTCTTCCAGCCCGGCCAGGACCCTGTTGACCAGCCGCTGGAAGGTGGCCGGGGCATTTTTCATTCCAAAGGGCATGACTCGGAAGCGATAGTGCCCATCTGGGGTGGAGAAGGCGGACCGCTCCTTGGCTCCCTCGGTGAGCGCAATTTGCCAGTACCCGCAGGTCAAGTCGAAGGTGCTGAGGTAGTGAGCATCCCCAAGGCGGTCAATGAGCTCGTCGGCGCGGGGAATGGGGTGAGCGTCAGCTCGGGTGACCGCGTTGAGCCCCTGGTAGTCCACACAGAACCTTAGTTCGGGGGCGACCCCAGGGGCCGCAGCTTTCGGAACCAGTACCACGGGGCTGGCCCATGGACTGTCGGAGGGTTCGACCACTCCTAGGGCTAGCATTTTGGCTACCTCGGCCTGGATGCAGGTTCGGACCCTGTCAGGGACACGGTAGGCTCTGTGCCGTACTGGCAGGCTGTCTCCGGTATCCACGTCGTGGACACACCAGTCGGTGACCCCGGGGGTGAGGGAGAAGAGGTCTGCAAATTGCCCCAATAGCTGGCGGCAATCGTCGTATTGTTGGGGTGTGAGGGAGGAGGAAAGTCTCACTCCTTCTATAGAGCCATCTTTTTCCTTAGCGCACAGGAGGTCCGGGAGGGGCTCGGTGTCCTCCTCGGCCCCATCGTCGGTGACCAGGAGGAAACTCAATTCCGTCCTCACGAAGTGAGGTTTGAGGCGGTACACGTGGAGGACCCGGAGGGCGTTCCGAGGGGACTGGACGTCAACTAAATAAGTGACTTGACTCTTCCGCTCTAGGACCTTGAAGGGTCCAGTCCATTTGTCTTGGAGGGCGCAGGGTTTCACCGGGGCCATCACCCAGACCTGTTGGCCCGGCTGGAACTCGACCAGAGTGGCATTCTGGTCATACCAGCGCTTCATCTCCTCCTGGCTAGTCTCGAGATTTGCTTCGGCGAGCTCTCGGAATTTCCGAGTCTGGTTGCGGAGCGCCAGGATGTATAGGAATACATCTTGGGGGGGGGGCCTCGGGGGGCGGTCTCCCAGCCCTCCTTGACCAGGCTCAGGGGTCCCCGAACGGGGTGCCCGTAGAGCAATTCGAATGGGCTGAACCCCAGGGCTTTTTGGGGGACTTCCCGGTAGGCGAACAGGAGGCAGGGAAGGAGGACGTCCCACCTGCGACGGAGGGGCTCCTCGAGGCCCATGATCATCCCCTTCAGGGTCCGTTTAAACCGTTCTACTAGACCATTGCCCTGGGGATGGTACGGGGTGGTGAATTTGTATGATACCCCACATTGCTGCCGTAAGGACTTCATGTACTTCGAGATAAAGTTAGTGCCGCGATCACTCACGACCTCGCGAGGGAACCCCACGCGGGAGAATATCCCCATCAAGGCTCTTCCCACCACGGGGGCCGTCACGGTTCGGAGGGGGATGGCTTCGGGGTAGCGTGTGGCATGGTCCACCAGTACGAGGATGAACCGGTGGCCCTGGGCGGTCCTTGGATCTAGAGGTCCCACGATGTCTATCCCCACCCGCTCGAAGGGGGTACTAACGACGGGGAAGGGCTGTAGTGGCGCCTTGCGCTTCCCGCCACTTTTTCCGCTGGCCTGGCACGTGGGACATGACTTACAGCGGGCCTCGACATTAGCTTGCATCTTGGGCCAATAGAAGTGGGTGACTAAGCGATGACAGGTTTTGTCTTGCCCCAAGTGTCCCGCCAGGGGCATATCATGGGCTAGGCCCAGGAGGAAGTCTCGGAAGCGCAGCGGTACCACCAGTACCCAGGCCGATCCTAGCTCGGCAGACTTCTGCTCACTGTACAGGAGGTCGTTTTCCCAATACACCCAATGGGTTCCGGACCTGTCGTCTGCCGCCTGGGCTTTGGCCTGCTGCCGGAGTCCGATGAGGGAAGGGCAGGCGGCTTGTTCTCGGCAGAACTCCTGCCGGGAGGGGCCCCCCTCGAAGCGCCATTGCGCCAACTCGGGCAGGTCACCTAGCTCCGTCATTTGCTCGGGGTTCCGATATAATGGTCCGTCGTCGGGGACAGGTTCCCCTTCTGGGGGGAGGTCACCGGGCTCGGGTAGCCCGTCCCGTCCCTTCGGAATGGTGACTGGGTTCAGGGTTGGGGCCTCACCTCCCTCGAGGGGAGGCGATCGGGCTGACATGGAGCGCGTGGTGGCGCACACCCATTCGGGTAGGCCCTCATGCCTAGGTGGGCCCTTCGTTCCACCTGTCCCCACAGGAAGCTCTCGAGATCGTTGCCCAGGAGGCAGTCCACTGGCTGGGAGGTTCGGACGGCCACTCTCAATTTACCGGTTACTCCCCCCCCATTCGAAGGGTACCAGGGCCATCCTGCAGAGGCTCTCGGAATTGTCCGAGGATATAACCGGACAGAAGGCGTCGGGTAGTATCTGGTCTTCGGCGACCAGGTGGCAGTGGACCGCTGTGACACTCGCCCCGGTGTCGCGGAGGGCCTCGACTCGGTGACCGTTGACTGTCACCTGCTGTCGGTATTTCTTGGTGTTGGCGGGTAAGGGAGTTCCGGGAACCATTTCTCGGTCTCATAGGGAGACCAGGGCCATGGCTGCAGGCTCCCACTCCTCGGTGTCCTCCATCTCCTCCCCTAGGGCCACGGTGGCCATCTGTCGGGCTGGGGGAGTGGTCGCTGCTGCCCGTTGGTACATGGGACATTGGGGGGTCACTGGCGTAGCAACCAGTCAGTTGGCATCGGTAACAGGTGATCTTGACTCGGGGTCCCTGTCTCCCCGGGGGCCCCGTGCTGGCTGCAGGGGGTGCTGGAAAGTGCAGGGGTTGGTTGCTGGGGGGACTATGCTGGGGGCCTGCCTGGAAGTCCCTCTGTCTTCCCTGGTTCCCCCCACCCCTCTGGCGGGGAGGTCCCTGACTGTGGCGGCCGTAGTCTCCCACGGGGCCTCGGGGGGCCCGGGTGTTCACCCAGCGGTCAGCTTCAACAGCCAGTTTCCGAGGATCTGTGAGCTTGCTGTCGAGGAGGTGCTGGCGTAACTAACAACTAACAAAGCAATTGGCGGACAAATGTTCCCAAGCGATTAGGTCGAACAGTTCCTCAAAGGTGGAGACCTTGCTGCCCTTGATCCACCCGTCCAAGGCTCTGCTGTAAAAGGTTACGTACTCCACCCACGTAGTACCGGGTATCTTTTTGCAGTCTCGGAACCGTTGCCGGTACATCTCGGGGGGTGAGTCCATATCTCACTAATAAGGCCTCTTTCATGTGGCTGTAGGAATTTAGCACGGTGGACGGCAGGTCCAGTAGGGTGTCTCTCCCCTCACTCAGGAACCGGCCCCACAAGCCAGCCCCCCAATCCTTCTGTGGAACTCGGTGGGAGGTCATGGCGACTTCGTAGGCCTTGAACCATTGCTGGATGTCGTCGTTTTTGTAATACTCTTTCACCACATCCTTGGGGATGTGTACCTTTGGTTCCATTGGGGGAGAGAGCTCTTGATTCCCCGAGGGGCTGGATTCCTTATTCTTGGCTTTGAGTTCGATCTCTTTTAGGCTGCGCTCGTGTTCCAGTTGAAGTTTTCTTTCTTCGTGTTCTCGCTGGCGTTTCTTTTCCTCTAGTTCCCCTTGTAAGCGTAACTGTTCTACAGCTAACTTTTTTTCAGCCAATTTTAGCTCTCCCTCTATCTTAAGCTTGGCCAGTTCTAGTTCGTGGCTGCGGCCCCTTTCCCGGTCCGCTAGTTCCTCCGGGGATAGGCCCCCCTCTGGGGCGTTGCTCCTCACCGGAGTGCTTTGGAGTTCGTTCGGCAGTTCCCCCTCTCGAGCGTTTCCTTCGGTTTGGGAAGGGGAAGCTCCGGACTCTATCCAGGCTTTCAATGCTTTCTGGAAATCTTCTTTCGTGCTTAATCCGGTGGTAGCGATTCTAAGGTCTTTGCAAAACTGTTTTAATTCTCGGAGCGTATACTCTTCCAACCGGTCCTCTCGGAACGTAGGGCTCGCGTTGGTTCCTGTGGTACTCATGTCAGTTCCTTCCTCCATCTTTGTTCGGTAGTGCGTCAGCCGTTTACTGTGCGATCTCTAGGTGTCGGCTCGGATCCCGTCGCCTGCCACCAAATGTTGGAAGGGGCGATCCCAGGGGGGTTACAGAACACGTTCCTGACCACCCCGTGACCCACCTCTCCCAGAACCAGGCCGAGCACTGGCGGTGAGGCCCGTTCAGGAAGGGGTCTCGTACTTTAGGATCGCACGCGCTGAGCTCGCACTACTTGACAAAGAGACACCACACAGTAGGTTTCAGTAGACGGAGATCTTTATCTAAGATGCTTTGGACCTTTATGATCCGCAAGGTAGTCTTTGGTCGATACAACAAGCTTGGTAATTCCTTCACAGGGGGGTTGGGGTAGCGGGACAGTTCTAGGTTCAGAGTCAATGCCGAGTATCCTTCGCACAGCTCTCAATCCTCGAGCCGGGGGACACGGTACAGTCTCAGGTCCAGCCGGACCAGTGTATTCTCGAGCCGCGACCACGTCCGCAGGGCTCTGGTGGGAAGGAACTGTCGATCGGGTGATCTTCGGGGAGCCGGCCATCGGAACATCGGGACATGGTGGCCGGGGGTCTTCGGTGGCTACGGGGTGGGGAGGCCGGGCGGCTATAACCAGGGATCAGGGGTGGTGCATGAGTCGGGTTGGGGTGCGAATGGTCAGAGAGGCCCACGCCACGAGGCTGGGTCCCACAACACTCTGCACTGACAACCCAGGACCTGGTATGCAGGGGACCAGAGACGGACAGTGAGTGCACACTCTGCACTGACAACCCAGGGCCTGGTGTGCAGGGGACCAGAGACGGAGAGAGAGTGCACACACTGCACTGACAGCCCAGGGCCTGGTGTGCAGGGGAGCAGAGACGGACAGAGAGTGCACACACTGCACTGACAACCCAGGGTCTGGTGTGCAGGGGACCAGACATGGACAGAGAGTGCACGCACTGCACTGACAACCCAGGGCCTGGGGAGCAGAGACGGACAGAGAGTGCACACACTGCACTGACAATCCAGGGCCTAGGGAGCAGAGACGGACAGAGAGTGCACACACTGCACTGACAACCCAGGGCCTGGGGTGCAGGGGAGCAGAGACGGACAGTGAGTGCACGCACTGCACTGACAACCCAGGGCCTGAGGTGCAGGGGGGCTGAGACGGACAGTGAGTGCAGGCACTGCACTGACAACCAATGGCCTGGTGTGCAGGGGAGCAGAGATGGACAGAGAGTGCTCTGACTGCTACTGACCTGGTGTGCAGGGGAGCAGAGACGGACAGTGAGTGCACATACTGCAGTGACTGGAAAGGACCTGGTGTACAGGGGAGCAGAGATGGGCTGTTGGACAGTGAGTGCACACACTGCACTGACTGCAATGAACCGTGTGTGCAGGGGAGCAGAGACGGACCGTGAGCGCACACACTGCCCTAACAACCTAGGACCTGGTGTGCAGGGGAGCAGGGATGGACAGTGAGTGCACAGACTACACAGACTACAACACACCAGGTGTGCAGGGGAGCAGGGACGGCAAGTGAGTGCACACAGTGCACTGACTGCAATGAACCTGGTGTGCAGGGGAGCAGAGACAGGCAGTGAGTGCACACACTGCAGTGATTGCAATGAACCTGGTTTGCAGGGCAGCAGAGACGGACAGTGAGTGCACACAATGCAATGACTGGAAAGGACCTGGTGTGCAGGGGAGCAGAGACGGACAGTGAGTGCACACACTGCAGTGACTGGAAAGGACCTGGCGTGCAGGTGAGCCGAGATGGACAGAGAGTTCACACACTACACTGACTGCAACAGACCGGGTGTGCAGGGGAGCAGAGACGGACAGTGAGTGCACACGCTGCACTGACTGAAATGCACCTGGTGTTCAGGGGAGCAGAGATGGACAGTGAGGGCAAGCTTTGCACTGACAACCCAAGGAGTGGAGTGCAGGGGAGTAGAGACGGACAGTGAGTGCACACACTGCACTGACTGCAATGGACTGTGTGTGCAGGGGAGCAGAGACAGACAGTGAGCGCACACACTGCACTGACAACCTAGGACCTGGTGTGCAGGGGAGGAGAGATGTACAGAGACTGCAAATGCTGCACTGGCTGCACCTCACCTGGTGCGCAGGAGAGCAGAGACGGGAGTGAGTGTACACACTGCACTGACTGAGCAGAGGCAGACAGTGAGTGCACACACTTCACTGCCAGCAACGCACCTGGTGTGCAGGGGAGCAGAGATGCGACGCGAGTGCATGCACTACACTGAGTGCAACGGACCAGGTGTGCAGGAGAGCAGAGATGGACAGTTAATGCACACTCTGCACTGACTGCAACTGACTGGGTGTACAGGAGACCAGGGACAGACACTGAGTGCACACTCTGCATTGACAACCAACAGCAGGGCCTGGTGTACAGGGAAGAAGAGGCAGACAATAAAGGCACACTCTGACCTAAAAATCAGTTGGGCCTAGTGTAGAGGGGAGCAGCAACTGCTAATATATGCACAAACTGCACTGACAACCCGCATGGCCACATGCACACGTTTGCAGAGCCTACTGCAATTGGGGGCAGGGTCCCGTGCACAGGAGAACAGGGCAGAAAATGGATGCACACTCAGGACAGACAATCTGAGGCCTAGTGTACATGGGAGCAGGGTCCTGTGCACAGGGGAGCAGGGCAGACAATGGATGCACACTCACCACTGACAATCAGTGAGGCCTAGTGTACATGGGAGCAGGGTCCTGTGCACAGGAGAGCAGGGCAGACAATGGATGCACACTCACCACTGACAATCAGTGTGGCCTAGTGTAAATGAGAGCAGGGTCCTGTACTCACAGAAGCAGGCTGACAATGATGCACACTCAGCACTGACAATCAGTGAGGCCTAGTGTACAATGGAGCAGGCTCCTGTGCACAGGGGAGCAGGGCAGACAATCGATGCACACTCACCACTGACAATCAGTGATGGCTGGCATACATGGGAGCAGGGTTCCGCACACAGGGGAGCAGTGCAGACAATGATTCACACTCAGCACTGACAATCGGTGAGGGCTGGTGTACATGGGAGCAGGGTACTGTGCACAGGGGAGCAGGGCAGACAATGGATGCACACTCAGCACTGACAGTCGGTGAGGGCTGGTGTACATGAAAGCATGATCCCACACAGGGGAGCAGTGCAGACAATGATGCACACTCAGCACCGACAATCGGTGAGGCCAGGTGTACATGGGAGCAGGATCCCGCACACAGAGGAGCAGTGCAGACCATGATGCACACTCGGCACTGACAATCGGTGAGGGCTGGTGTGCATGGGAGCAGGGCAGACAATGGATGCACACTCAGCACTGACAATTGGTGATGGCTGGTGTACATGGGAGCAGGGTCCCTACTAACGGGAGCAGGGCAGACAATGGATGCACACTCAGGACCGACAATCAGCGAGCCTAGTGTACATGGGAGCAGGGTTCGGTACTCACGGGAGCAGGGCAGACAATGATGCTGTAGGAGAGTAGGATCTGCTTCACCTGGGTACCCCCACTTTTTGCTGGTGTTTCACGGTTTTCGACCTTAGTCTGGCTGTGGCCCTGCTAATCAAGACCCCAGCCTAGCTGCTTCCTCTCTAAAATGGTTTCCATGTACATTAGGTACATTTCTAATTGGATTCTGGAGTGCCTTATAAGCCCCTAGTATATAGTATACTATGTACCGAGGGCATAGGTACCTCAGAGGCCTACTAGGTATTATGCCACCCCTGGGAAGCACTCCAAAATGACACCAAAGGTCTGCTACTGCAGCCTGGGTAAGGTGGTGCTTGCACCCCTTACTGTGGTATAGGCTACCTATATCACTACCATTGCACACACATATAAAACCGATAAGTCACTCCTATGGCAGACCTTAACAATCCTGTAGGCAGAGTGGTTGGTTTTTATGTGAGAGGGTGCCCCTGCATGAGCAGAGCCTCTTTGCAGCGTTCGGAGTACCTCCTCTGATGCTGCTTGTGGTGCAGCCTGACCATATACTCTTAAGTGCATTATAACCTCGCGGTAAATGCTAACTTTGGACTGGCTGCACGGAAATATTTCGTGTTTGGTTTCAAATGCTTTGGAATACTACCCCACCCCCCCGCCAGTTCTGGCGGCGGGGGTAGCATTCCACCCTTCTAGAGGAAGAGACATGTTCACACTGGTCTAACCCGGTAAAGACTTTCTACAGCCCTGGCATCACAAAACTTTCGGGAGGACCGGGAACAACACCGTAGGCTGAACACGGGACTCTTTCCCTGAGACAAATGAACAGGAGTGCCCCCTCCCCCTCCCCCCATGTGGCAAGTAGTTGTTTCAACTAGGGCTTGACGGTTGGAAGCCAAGTAGGAAGCGGAGTGCGGCCCTCGCCACACCCGCACAGTGGTACTTTCTTGCTACCTGTTGGTAAGAACGGAGCCCCAATTCTAAACCTAGGTCCTGATGAATGCCCTGGACCCGTTCGGGCCAACTAGGCAGAAACATGTCGACCTTTCACAAGACGGTTAGGGGACACTAAATACCCCACTCACCGTCCTTTTGTTTTTAGCATCATATAGTTATTGGCCACATTAAAAACTTCTCTGGTAACTATAATGATTTTTAACTTCACGTTCCACCTCACGGGCCCCCACTCTTTAGTTTAGAAGTGCATCCCTGTCTCCAGGTGTATGCCCGCCCTCCATCAAACGAAGGTTTTGGAGGGCGAGGACTGGCCGATGATGAAGCATGACACCAGGTGGTGTGTGAGATCAGTCCGTCACTTTTTGTGAGATGCCCTAACTCACAATAGGTCTTTAACTGTAGTAGGGTCACACTTCATTAGGAGCAGCTTTCTGTGGTAATCATTCAGTAATGGAGGCCGCTAGCTCCTAAAACCCCACGCCTCCCGTTCCCCTCTCCATACACTGTGGAGTTCCCCTTGTGATTGCAATCACAAAATGGATGCCACTACCACACACACGGGTCTGGCCTCCTGCTGCTGACCGAAACTCCGGCAGGGGAGGCCTGGACAATAGGTTTCCTGTCCCAGGGAGGTGTAGCCATCTCCCCATACAGGCAGATGTGTATTGGGGCTGGGCAGGAGCACTCTCTGGTGCTTTGAAGTCCTACACTGGGGGCACACTTGGTGTCCCTGTGCATAGTCCAGTTCAAACCTGTTGCAGGGGCTACCTGCCCCTGCTCTGGCGCGAAACTGGACGAAGGAAATGGGTGTAACCACCCCTCTTTCCAAACCCTCCCATAGGTGGGTCCCTAGAGTATGTCCAACCCCCAAACTTTGTAGAAGTATGGGAACTCAGTCCTTGCGAGTTTAGATTACCCTGGACGAAACTCTGCAATATATATCCTGGACCTTCGGCGTTCTATTTCAACTAGAAGACTGAAGAAATCTCCCTTGGGGTCAAGGAGTGACTCCCCTGCTTGGCAGGCACCAAAGAAACAACTGTCCGGTCTGCAATTCTGAAGCTCCCGCTGTACGCCGAAGTCTCTGCATCCCCAGAGGTGGATATCCAGACTTCCCCGAGCCTACCCTGAGTCCACAGCAAAGCTGAGGCCCGTGGCTATCGTGGGTGACGTGGAATCATGACCCCTGGACACCGTGAACGTTTGCAGCTCCATCATCTTCCTGGTCTTCCTCGAAGTTGTGCTTTGGGCTCTGAGTAGCCCCAGCCTTGAGCACCTCCTGCAATGAAGATTGCTGGCCTCCACTCCACGAGTGACCCGTGGGCCAGTTTCAAGTGCGACTGCTCGAGGCTCCTTCGCGATCGCTAGCCCGTTGGCTAGTGGGTCCCCACAAAGGCAACTCCTCTTCTGATTGGGCTTTCCTGGTTGCTCCAGACGTGCCCCGACATACCCTCGCTGGGTGAGTCCCCCAGACCTTGCTGGTCTGCACCGACGTCCTTTTTCTATTTCCAAGTGACTTGCCGTTGCCAAGGCTTGTTAGGTCCAATCTGGTCGCCGACACCATAACACTCGACAGACTTCGTGGGACAGGTCGAATCCAACTCCTGGTTGTCGTCGATGCCTCCTGGACCTCGTGGCTGAAGAATCAAGACACCCGTCAACTCACCTGAAGCACCCGACATCTGTGGGCATTGGACTATCGTGCCCCTGGTCACTGGTAAGTGACCCAGACTCTGTCCCCTCTGCTTTCAGGTTCCTTCCATTCTCGATCCAGCCTTGGATCGCTTCGGACACTTCTCCTCTTCACGGCAGCAGCACTTCCTGAGCAGCTTCCATTGAAATCAGTGACGCGACCCGACACCATTTGACACCTATGCACCCGGCTTCCGTGGGTGAGGTAACTCGAGTACTCCGGTGCTCCCGTGGGTGTTGCCCTAGACACCTCTAAGTCCAAAAGGGTTCGCTCGTTGATATCCTCCAAGTGTCCTTAAACTCTAAATTTCCAACCGCGACTTTCCCCATAGAAGTAAACGGCGATTCGCGGCTGTGTTCTCACTCTGCACACGTCCCCCGTGGGTCCCCTGTGTCACTACCTTGGGTGGTTCCTTGTGGTCCAAGCACTTCTACAGGCTCTAGGCTCTGGTTCTTATACCATTTTATTGGTATATGGTTTATTACGCCCCTAGGGCTCAAACGTGTATTTGTGCTAATACTGTTGATTGCTGACTTGTAACTTAAGTACTTCGAACTCCAGCCTCATAAACAGCCTGGAGGGGTGTGTTTTATCTTAAATACATATATTTTAAATATATACCTGGTGTGTTTGTCTTTTCAATTGATCAGTCAAGAGATTATAGACTTGTAAAACAAGCTGCTTTACATTCCTTCAAGACTTAGCCTGAAGGCTGCTCTCCATAGCTACCACTAGGATAGCTTTCAATAAAGGTTGTCTTTAACCTATCACCATAAGGGGGTGTTTGGACTGATACAAGGTGCCCACTAGAACTAGTGGACAGCATATTTCAGGCCACCTTCTCACAAAGATCAATAACGAAATATTTACCAACGGTGAATATGTTCAAAGCTTCTTTTCTCCAGGACTTCAAAATATTTAGTCTGCACGCCGACGGGTCATAAACTCTTCTGAGATCATGAGTGTGAATATTACAATATACATACTCACACTAAATGATCCCAGGGGGGTTTGTTTGGACTGATACAAGGTGTCCACTATAACTAGTGGACAGCATATATCAGGCCAACTTCTCACAGATGCACACTCAGGACTAAGAATCAGAGAGCCTAGTGACCATGGGAAACAGGTTCTCGAACTCACAGAAGCAGGGCAGACAATGGATGCACACTCAGCACTGATGATCAGTGAGGCCTGGTGCACATGGGAGCAGAGTCACGTGCACAGGAAAGCAGGGCAGACAATGGATGCACACTCAGCGCTGACAATCGGCGAGGGCTGGTGTACATTGGTGCAGGGTCCCTACTAATGGAATCAGGGCAGACAATGATGCACACTCAGGACTGAGAATCGGCTAGCCTGGTGTACATGGGGAACAGGTTCTCGAACTCACGAAAGCAGGGCAGACAATGGATGCACACTACTCAGCACTGACAATCGGTGAGGCCTGGTGTACATGGGAGCAGGGCAGACAATGGATACACACTCAGCACTGACAATCAGTGAGGCCTAATGTACAAGGGAGCAGGGTCCCTACTTACGGGAGCAAGGCAGACAATGATGCACACTATTCATTGACAATCGGCGATACCTAGTGTACATGGGAGCAGGGTCTTGTGCATAGGAGAGCAGGGCAGACAATGGATGCACACTCAGGACAGACAATCGGCGAGGGCTAATGTTCATGGGAGCAGGGTCCCGTGCACAGGAGAGCTGGGTAGGCAATGGATGCACACTCGGGACAGACAATGAGCGATGCCTAGTGTACATGGGAGCAGGGTCCCATGCACAGGAGAGCAGGGCAGACAATGGATGCACACTCAGGACTGGGTACATGGGAGCAGGGTCCTGTGCACAGGAGAGCTGGGTAGGCAATGGATGCACACTCAGGACAGACAATCGGCGAGGGCTAGTGTACATGGGAGCAGGGTCCTGTGCACAGGAGAGCTGGGTAGGCAATGGATGCACACTCAGGACAGACAAGCGGCGATGCCTAGTGTACATGGGATCAGGGTCCCGTGCACAGGAGAGAAGGGCAGACAATGGATGCACAGTCAGCACTGACAATTAGTGAGGGCTGGTGTACATGGGAGCAGGGCAGACAATGATGCACACTGAGGGCTGACAATCGGCGAGCCTAGCGTACATGGGAGCAGGGTCCCGTACTCACGGGAGCAGGGCAGAAAATGACGCACACTCAGGACTGAGAATCGGCGAGCCTAGTGATCATGGGGAACAGGTTCTCAAACTCACAGAAGCAGGGCAGACAATGGATGCACACTCAGGACAGACAATCGGTGAGGGCTAGTGTGCATGGGAGCAGGGTCCCATGCACAGGAGAGCTGGGTAGGCAATGGATGCACACTCAGAACAATCAGCGATGCCTAGTGTACATGGGAGCAGGGTCCCATGCACAGGAGAGCTGGGTAGGCAATGGATGCACACTCAGCACTGATGATCAGTGAGGCCTAGAGTACATGGGAGCGGGGTCCCATGCACAGGAGAGCAGGACAGGCAATGGATGCACACTCAGGACAGACAATCAGCGAGGTCTAGTGTCCAGGGGAACAGGGTCCAGAGTAGAGGGGAGCTCAGCATACTATAGAGCAGAGTCGAGGCGGACAATAGGTATACACTCTGAACTAACAACCATCGGGCCTAGAGTACAGGGGAGCGGATGCAGACAGTACAAGCACACTCCACACTGAACCATCGGGCCTAATGCACAACAGGGGAGGTGGAGAGTGGATGCACGCTTTGGTGTAGCTGGCCTGTATACAAGGCCCTTGAGTTGTTAGTGCAGGCAATGGATGCATAGTATGCACTGGCAACCCACATAGTCTAGTGTATACTGAGGCAGAGACGAACAGTGGACTGCAAAGATGCCCAAATGCGGATTCATGCTCCTCACTAGGCCCCATTGAATATCAAGCACCTGGATACCCTCTTGGATGATTATTGTGCTATAAAAATCAATATAACATAACATAGCAATGCACAGAAGCATTTAGGTGAACAGTGAAGTCATAAAGTGCACTGGCAACCAGGGGGCTTAGTGTACAGAGGGGCAGTGGATGCAGAAGACACTGCACTGGCAAGCCTAGGATCTAGTGTACAGGCAAGCAGAGGTGGACAGTGGACAGGAATTAGGACTGACAAGTCGGTGACCTGACCTCGGGAGTAGAGTACAAGATAGAAGTGGACAGTAGACTGGAAGGAAGCTTGGCAATCGGACAGCGCACCCACACTCCACAGAGACACTCAAGCGCTCAATGTATAAGGCAGGAGACGGAGGTGGGCATGGTAGAGGAACACTCTGCATGACGACGACCGGGGCCTAGAGTACAGGAGAGCAGAAGGAGGGGAAGCAGTGGACAGGAGGGGAAGCAGTGGACTGGAAGGAAGCCTGACAATCTAATAGTGGATCAGCACTCAGCACCGACAACCAACAGGGCCTGTACGGAAAGCACAGGAAGACCACACGCTGGAAAGAAGTTCCACAGGATGCTGCCACTCACTCCAACCAGAGTAGATGGAGCAGAGGAGAACTGGCCAGCAAGAATTCAGTCCACCTAGCCACAGGTACACACTTTAGCAGTCACAGAGCAGATAACAAGAGTCACACTGGTCCATACAGGAAGGCATTCTGGATACAGGATCAGTCACCCTACAGGTGACCAAAGGCAGAGAGGCTCACAAGGAAGCATGGTATGACCACTTGCGCCTGTGCGCAGTGATTACATGAGCAGAGACAAACCACTGTGTAAAGAAAGGCTGTCACCTGGGGCCTAGTTGAAAATGAAATGAAGAGGGGAGGAGCCTAGCGCTTGACCAAGATGGCCGCGTGAGCTTAGAGCTCCCGAGACCCTCGCGCCCTCCGTCGACTATCCTGTCTCTAATCCTGCTGGTATGCATGGCACCGTGTTGCTGAGTTGTCAGGGAGGCGATTGATGCTACCCGCGGTCGGATCGCCCATCGGGAACCGGATTTATGACTGGCGAAAGATTGCGGCCTAACTCCCGGAGATGCCAGGGGCTAGAGTTGGCAGGATGCCCGACTCCTAGTTGATCAACAACGGCCTGGTGAGGTGTGAACTGTCGGACGGAGGCCCTCGCTCTTTCACTTTCGATTTCGTTCCCTTTGTCTGCCCGGACACTGTAGAGCTCTGGGTGGCTTTATAACCCCAAGGACGCTCGGCGGGCTACTCTGGCAGCACAAGGCGGACCTGCTCACTCCTTATTCCTCTCTCTGAGAGGGAACGGTCTTCACTGCATTGGACTGCCTGGAGTCCATTATGTCGGGCAAAGCAGAAGGGGATCGGCTGAAGACTAAGTCCACCAGGCGGGGAACGTATTCCCAAGTCAACAGTATGGACCGCTACGCCCTCCTGAAGACATCGCCGAGTGGATCGAGCCAGGCGCCGGATGCCCAGAAGGAGGACTCGCCTGGGACACCGGAGCTCTCCCTGCAGGATGTCATGGGCGTGCTTGATGGGTTGCAGACCTCGATGGGGAGGCAATTCGAGGCCCTGGCGCATAAGGTGGATGCCATCCTGGTGGATGTCAACTTGATCCGCTCGGACCTGGGCAAGACAAACGAACGCGTTAAGGACCTGGACCACAAGACCACGGGCCTCACTGATGATGTTGCGGATTTGCAGAACGAGGTCCGGAAGCTGAGGGCCGAGAGTGACCTAGCCGCCCGCCGGCTGGAGGACTTCGAGAGCCGGTCCAGGCGCAACAACGTGCGCGTCATCGGGGTCCCGGAGTCCTCGGATGAGGCTTCGACGGACCTGCTTGTGGAAGATTTGGTCCTCAATCATCTGAAGCCTAAGGGCCTTGGAAAGTTTTTTGCGGTGGAAAGGGCCCATAGGGTGCCGGGCGGACGGCCCAAGGCGGGTGCCCCGCCGCGGCCGATTGTCGCCCGGCTCTTTCATTTTCGAGATCGGGACGCTATCCTGCAAGCTTCGAGGGTGACGGGCCCAGTCCCCTTCCAGAATGCGTCGGTGAATTTTTATCCGGACTTCACCCAGCAGGTGCAGAGACAGAGACAGAGCTTCCTGGGGGTGAAGCGGAGACTTCGGGAACTGGACCTGAAGTATGCCATGCTTTTCCCCGCCAGACTACGGGTGGTGCATGAAGATCGGACATTCTTTTTTGACTCTCCTGTTATGGCCGACGAATGGCTGGACGCTTTGCCCCGGCGACGGACCGGGGACGATACAGCCGAGCATGGAGACAGTGGCCGGGATGGACAGGGCTGAAATCTCAAAGCCGGCCTGACTTGATTTGACCATACTTGAAGATTTGAACAGAGTGCAGTAACTGTGGAGGGTTGCGGGAGGACGAGGGGTGCTCTTTTCCTCCCTTAGGGTACTTTTTGTAGATTTTTGTTTTTGTAGGGCGACAGGCACACTGCAAGTTGGGGGGGCTTTTTAAGCTGCAGCAGGGGTGCAGGGTGGGGGGAGGTATGGGAATTTTGAGTTTGTTGTTGGGGGGTTTATTTCTGCAAGGCATGATGATTATCCTCAGGACTGTTCCATGGTGGTGCCTCGGGTGTGGGGTGGGCTTCTTTCCGTTTGAGGATGGGGGGTAGAGGCTTGAGTGTTATAAGCTGGAATGTTAATGGTTTGGGGGATCGCATCAAGAGGGGGATTGTTTTGCAATTTCTGAAACGTTCAATGCCAGACGTTGTCCTGCTGCAGGAGACGCATCTCATAGGCAATACGTGCTATGCCCTGAATAGGAAGGGGTATAAATTCATTGCACACTCGGGATTCTCTTCTGGGTCCAGGGGTGTGGGCATCCTCGTTAGAGCATCGTTGCCTTTTGAGGTGGACTCCACTATTGTTGACGATAGGGGGAGGTTTGTGGCGGTGGCGGGGAGGTGGGAAGGAAGGACTTTGGTTTTGGTTTCGGTTTATGTCCCGCCGGCCCTGCAGGCCTCCACATTTGCTGAACTGGGCAGGGCTTTGCTGACTCTCCCGGGGGGAATGCTGGTAGTGGGAGGGGATTTCAACGCTGTGGGTTCCGGACTGTTGGATAGATACCCGCCCAGGGACACAGGGGGGGCTCAGAAATGGCTTCCAGACTTCCTGGATACGTTTGGTCTGATAGACTGCTGGAGGCTCCGGCACCCCACACAGAGTCAATACACGTTTCACTCCGGGGCGCATGGTAGCCTCTCCAGGATTGACTACCTGCTCACTCTGGCCGCACATGCCTCGTTGATATCCGAGGCGAGGCACATGGCACGTGGTATCTCTGATCACTCACCAGTGTGGATCCGGCTGGATCTAGGTCGGGAGGGAGGAGGGAGGGTGGCCCCCATCAACCCATGGTATTTCCGAGACCCCAAGATGCGCAGCGCCCTGGTAAAGAAGGTAGATACTTACTTTAAGGACAATCTGGGAACCGTGGACTCGGCGGTGTCGCTGTGGGAAGCTTTTAAGACCATGCTTCGGGGGGAGGCCCTCTCCCTGGTGGTGGCTGCCAAAAACCGGAGGGATTGCGAGGTGCGGCAAGTGGAGGAGGAGATTGCGGCCCTTGAGGGGAATATGGAGGAGGATGTTACAGAGTCTTCATTGCATGAGCTTTGCCTGAAGCAGGCGGAGTATAGGGACCTGGTGACGAACGCCGCCAAGACCCTCAGCAGGGAACAACAGGGCCGCCTTTATGACGTTGGGGATAAGGCAGGGAAACTCCTGGCGTGGTTAGACAGGAAAGAACGGGTCAATAGAGTGGTGCCAGAGTTGATTGGAGAGGGGGGAGAGGCGATCGTGGAACCTGAGGGGATTGTGGAGTGTTTCGCGGAGAATTTTCATAGGGTTTATTCCTCTGTGTCGGACAGGCCGCCCGAGGACTCGTCTGATCTCCTCCGTGATATCGAGTTGCCCTGCCTCTCTGACATAGATAGGGACGATTTGGATGGTGACATCACGATTGACGAGGTGGCGGGGGCGATTCGCGTGTTGAACTCGGGTAAGGCCTCTGGACCGAACGGACTGCCGATCGACCTGTACAAATTGTTCCCGGATAGGGTCGCCCCTCACCTGCGCGCCATGTTTTTGGAGGCGCGGGGGGATGGGATCCTTCCGTTGGATCAGCGGCTGGCGTCGATCGTGGTCATACATAAAGAGGGTAAACCCCGAGATAGATGCGCCTCCTATCGGCCCATTTCACTCCTCAACGCTGAGCCGAAAATTCTGGCCAAACTCCTGGCTACCCGTTTGATTAGGGTACTTGGCGATTTGGTCCATCCGGATCAATCTGGCTTTATCCCGCACCGAAACACAGCATTGAACCTTAGGCGGCTACATGGCGTCATCGCCAGGGCGGACACGCTGCGTGAACCGGCTGTTGTGGCATCTCTTGATGCCACGATGGCCTTTGACACGGTGGAGTGGGCATATTTATGGGCCGTGCTGGCCAAGTTTGGTTTCGGTCGCGGGTTTGTGAGTTGGGTTCGGTTGTTGTACGAGGGGCCACTAGCGAATGTTGTGGTGAATGGTCGGGCATCTACACCGTTTCAGCTTGGTAGGGGTACTCGGCAGGGCTGCCCCCTGTCGCCTCTGTTGTTCGCTCTCGCCCTCGAACCGTTGGCTGCGTGGATACGTTGGCACCCGGATATACGGGGCCTTCGGTGGTCGCCTGATCACGAGGACCGTATTTCGCTTTATGCCGATGATATCCTGCTGTATCTTGCCTCACCTAAGAAGTCACTTATAGTGGTCTGTGACGTACTCGCATCGTTCGGCAGGAACTCGGGGCTGGTGATTAATTGGGGCAAATCGCACTTGTACGTTCTTAGTGGCGAGGTCCCACCGATCCCTAGAACATGTTCGATACAGGTTGCCCAGCAGGGCTTCGTGTATTTGGGGATTTTGATATCCATGGATCCTGCTGTGCGCTATGAGAGGAATCTGCTCCCCCCCTTGGCACGCTTGAGGCGAGATGTTGAAGGTTGGCGGAGGCTGCCGCTCTCCCTTGTTGGGCGTGCGGCCCTGTTCAAAATGATGTCTCTTCCCCGCTTCCTCTACGCCCTCCAGAACACCTTGGACTGGGTACCGGCCAAATACTTTCGGGAGGTCGAAGGCCTCCAACGGACGTTGCTGTGGGATGGGCGGCCGCGAATAGCTATTTCAAAGTTGACGCTCCCATGGTACGATGGGGGCATTGCGCTCCCGGACATCCGACGGTACTATTGGGCCACGCAGCTGAGCGCGATCAACCATGGGTTTTATGGCCCTGCCCTTAGCCCTGGGTATGCCATGGATAGGTGGCTGCTGCGCGGCGGCAACTACTACAGGGCGTTGTATTCGCGGTCCTTAGACTCGTCCCTCACGGGGCCCACAGGTGTGGCGGTGTGCGTATGGAAGATGGCGACCGACTCGCTGGGCTGGAAGGATAGGCTAACCCTCGCTACCCCATTGTTTGAATCGGAAAGATTGGGAAGACTCTGGCATACGAAGGGCTTTGATAAGTGGGATCTGATAGGTATATCCAAGGTGGGAGATGTGCTGCATAAGGGGAGGGTGAAGTCCTTCGAGGAGTTGCAGACTGAGTTTGAGCTAGGGCCCTCAGAGTATTTTAGGTATATCCAGCTGCGTCACGCCCTCCGATCAGTCCTCGTGGAGGGTGAGAAGGTGCCGGAGTCCTCTCCCCTTGAGGACCGAGTCCTTGATGGTCATATGCCCGAGAGCACGATTTCGCTCATATATAAGAAGTTGATAAACGTCCGGGCAGACTTGCTATTGGGGCTGAGAGAACAGTGGACCAGAGATGGCCTTGAGTTGGATAATGAGGACTGGCAGTCAGCGGTTTCTTCGCCTAAGGAGGTTGCGATCCCATCGCGTCTGAGGCTGGTGCAGCTTAAAATACTGCACCGGGTGTATGTGACGGGGCCAAGGCTGGTCCACATGGGATTCTCGGAGGACGGCCTGTGCAGAAGGGGATGTGGTATGGTGGGTACTTTCCTGCACATCATTTGGGAATGTGGTGTCATTGTGGAGTTCTGGAGGAGAGTCCATGCAGTTATGGGGGAGGTGACGGGCATTGTGGTACAGCCGGAGGCGCGGTGCTGCCTCCTGAACGTCTGGGGGCCCACTGACCTCGATGAGGCGCAGACCCAATGGGTGACTCTGGGTAACATGGTAGCTAAAAGGGATATCGCGCGATTATGGGGCTCCTCGGGACCCCCTACACTGACCGCGTGGAAGGAGAACATGGATTGGAGCATGTTTAGGGAGAAGACGGTCTACTGCTCTAGAGGTCGCCCCCGGAAGTGGCATGCCATCTGGGGGCGGTGGAACCAATACAGGGGGGGAATATGTCTTGCCCCGGAACTGGAACCTCCCGAGGAACAGCTTTCCCCCTGACCTACTTTCCAGCACAGTTTGGTTTTATTAACCGTTCTGGGCCTCTGCTGTTCCCCTTCTTCCTCCGCACACAGTCTTATACTTAGTAGATGAGTGGGGTCCGGCCTCCCCTGGGGGCTTTCGCCATGGGCTTTCAATGTTCTGCCTTGCTGGGGTTTGTTGTGTGTTTTTTCTGTGTTTATTTAAAATAAAAAAAAAATAAAAAAAAAAAAAAAGAAAATGAAATGAAAATAAAATACCAGTATTTGTAAAGCGCACAGCTACCTCCGAAGTGGTGTTCCAGCGCTGGGGGCCCTCAGGAAGATTAAGCAAGGTATTGCCCAGAGTCACATGGTGCTGGGCTAACCTGCCGCCGGCACTGGGGATCGAACCGTGAACCCCGTAGTCCGGAGTCAGGCACCCTGGCCGCTGCGCCATACCTCTTTAACAGGTACGCAGTGATGAACTAGACCTAATCAAGCATGGAAGCCAGAGCGTTAAGTGAGATGAGTCCTGCTTGTGCAGAGTACAGACAGAAATTAACAAGCATTGGCAAAGCCAATACATTTCTTCTTTGAGACCTATTGTCTTTGTCAATGGGTTTTGGCCATGTTTTACAGCATCCTGATGCTGTGCAGCACGGCTAAATAAGAAAAAAAAGCCTATGCCAAGGCTAACTTCATCATTTTGTAGGTATGTACCCACAAAATGCAGCAGCTACTTTTTTTCTTTTTATTTGCCAATCCAATGTGGATCACCAACTTAAAAAAACATGTACAAATGTTTCTGCGTTTTTTTTTAAATCACAGGTTTGGGGGAGCAACACGGATGATGCAGGGTGATGGAAACAACAGGTGGGGGATGCAAAACAGAAAGCGTTGCCTCAGCCATTGCACCCGAATTACGTTGGACGATCAGCTGCTCCCTCGAGACCGCCACCTTCCCCGACAACTGGAAACACGGTTAAACCCCTCCTGAAGAAACCCTCTGCTGACCCGACAGACCTCAAAAACTTCAGGCCCATTTAGCTGCTTCCATTTACAGCCAAAGTCCTAGAAAAGGCCTTCAACGCCGAGCTAGCAAACTTCATCAATGCTAACAACGTCCTGGACATCTCCCAATCTGGATTCCGCAGTAACCACTACACCGAGACCGCCCTACTCGCCACCCCCGACGACATCCACTCCTTCCTCGACCGAGGTGAAATGGCAGCCCTCATCCCCTGGACCTCTCGCTTGCTTTCAACGCGGTCTCACACCGCCACAAGACTCCACGATGACAGCATTCGTGACAAGGCCCTCGACTGTATATGCTCATTCCTCACCGGCAGAACCCAGCGAGTCAGACTCCCGACCTACCCCCTCGGACCCTGCAAAGACCAACTGTGGAGTGCCCCAGGGCTCCTGCCTCAGCCCTACCCTCTTCAAAATTTGCATGGGCCCCCTTGCAACCATCATTGGTAACGACGGGCTCAACATCGTCACTTACGCCGACGACACCCAGCTTATCCTCTCCCTCACTAACGAACCCAACATCACCAAAACAACTAACAAGGGATGAAAGCCGTTGCCACCTGGATGGAGAACAGCTGGCTGAGACTCAAGTCCGAGAAAACAGAGGTCCTCATCCTGGACTCCACCCCCTCTGCATGGGACGACTCCTGGTGGTCCCCGCCCTTGGAAACCCCCCCCACCCTGACGGACCACGCACGAAACCTCGGCATCATACTGGACTTATTGGTCACAATGAACCACCAGATCAACGCCGTATCCTCAACTTGCTTCAACACCCTCATGCTCCGAAAGACGTTCAGATGGATCCCATCCAAATCCAGAAAAACCGCAAAGCATGCCCTCATCAGTAGCAGACTAGACTACAGCAACATGCTCTACGCTGGAATCAACAAGAAACTCCTTCACAAACTCCAGACTGTACAAACCGTTGCAGCCAGACTGATCCTTGACATCTTCTGTCACAGCCACATCACCCAACACCTCCGCGATCTCCACTGGCTCCCACTCGAATGAAGAATTACCTTCAAGCTGCTCACCCACGCATACAAGGCCCTGCACAACACCGGATCAACACACCCGAACAAGCGGCTCTCCTTCAACATCCCCAAAAGACAACCTCCAATCACCCGGCCTCTCTCTAGTCACTGTCCCACGCATCTACAGGACCAGAACGGGAGAAGAGTCCTTCTCCTACCTCACAGCCAAGGCCTAGAACGACCTCCCCCTGCACCTTTGGCAAGCCCCCACACTGTCCCAGTTCAGGAAGGATTTCAAGACCTGGCTCTTCGGATGACCCCAGTACTCAAAGGAGACGCCTCACACCCCCGTCCCAAGCGCCTTGAGACCCTCACAGGTGAGTAGTAGCGCTTTACAAACCCTGATTGATTGAAAGACAGCAATGCAGGCAGAGAAGCACACAGGAGAGAAAGAAATGGGGGACGACACACAAGTAAGCATAAAATAGAGGGGAGCAGGAAGAAGCACACTGGCAATAGTGAGCAACACGTAGTGCAGTGGAAGGCAACAAGGGAGACAACCATAAAATGCATGCCCTGTCATGGAGTACTTTGTCAAAAAGGAAAAAAGGAGTGCTTGAAAAGCAAACAGTAGAAGCATAGAAGTCAGCCAATCAAGAGACCGGTAAAGAGGCTTTGCTCCATGATAGGGATGAACACAAGATTGATAAGCTGTAAAACCAATAAGAAGCAGGCAAATTAAAGTGACAGCAAAGCCAACCAGTGGTAAGGAATGTAGGAAGTGACCCGATTTGGGCCGCCCAGGTCAATCGCGACCACCTCTCAGCCTTCCGAGAAATGAAGAGTCGATGAGACAGTAGAGAATACAAACAAAGTTATTTATTAGCAATTGCGCTCAAGCGGAGTCTAGTCAGACTAGCCTCCTTAGATGCTACTGAGGGGACTGACTTCAGAACACTTGCTAAAACATAATATGCATTTCCAACACCCCTAAAGACCCACCCAGACTGGAATTTTCCAGCTCAGGCACTGATGAACAAAGGAGGTACAGAAGGATGAGCTACCACCTACAGAACGGGTACATGTTATCACATTCTCAAGGTGGTCTTGTTCAGGCTCATCGCTCTCTAGTGTGGGAGCAGGGCTACGAGAGAGGAACGGCATGTGAAAACAGTATAAGCTATTTATTAGTGCATTAGGACTCAACCTTGAATACGATAAAAAGTAGCAGCTCGAAGCAGCTTTTCGCTGAGGCAGACAGTTCATGAGACAGAGGCTTACTTTTGATCACAGTACAAAATGACGGCTAAAGACAAAATGGCACCGCAAATGCTAACTTAACTAGCACAATGCTAGGAGTCGGCTAGACGCATTTGCAGTCCAACAGACCCGCCTTTTAGCATTTGCTAACAATTTTGTCTATTCTAGCATAATAAGACAATCATTTATGCAGGGCAATTCACATACTGTTAATGTTCAAAAATACACATCTATATTCATCAAGTCATGGACGATTTGGATCATTATTGCTGAGGGCTTAACACCATGCCCTGGGGCCTTAGGTGCAGGTGTTAACTTGCTAACACAATATGTACAGCAGGCAGGAAGACAATTAATACACAGGCAACAAGTGAAAATCACACCCGCAATGGCTACTAGGAAAACCCCAGGATGCTATCAAACCCCAGAACCAACCAGAAAGGGACCAGGTGCCATTCTCTTGGTGAATATTGGATGCAAGTCGATTCCACTTCTGTATTGCTGCATAGACATTCGGAGCATAGTCCAGTATGTATGCACAGCTACTGCCAATGACGCGACAGGCCCCACCCCGATCAGCAAGGATGGCGTCTAACACCATCCTGTTTTGAAGAGCAACAAGTCTTGTAGCTTGAAGCTCAGCTGTAATGTTAGTCAGTATTCCTGCCGTGGTGTTAATAACACCCTCCACAACCCTTGAGAGTCAGCAAATGTTAAGGCTATTGGACATAGGACGCCAGGAGGGCAGAATACCCTTCATAGCATCAGTAAACTGCTGCAGAGTAGTGTCTGTCTGATCTATGTCTTCTGTGTTGATGTCAGGCCTCCAGATCAGCCAGCGGAAACTGTTTGCACGGTACTGGCCTGCAAAACCTTTAAGAGAAGAAAAAGTCAAATCGAGTAAACGCACCTGAAACAGGTTATGGCACCAAAGAAATTCCAAGATGTCTGCCGAACCTTTACACAGATGCGCGGTCTAGTTGTTGTTGTCTCGAGCGCTTTGGAATCCAGGTGAAGCGCACGGTTCCTTTGAATTGCGCACTTCACTGAAGCAATTTCCCTCACCAGTACCTTGTTCCCAGTGCTCTGTCGTTACTCTTCGGGTTTCTTAGTTTTACGATGGTTTAGTTCGCGTTAGGTTTCACCGTCCTATTGCCCGTTGGGTCTAGGCATTCCCTGTTCATACCGACTTGGGAGTCTGCGCATTAGCCAACGGCAGGAGCGAGGTTTGTGGGAGTGTAGTTCTCGTCAGAACTCATGCTTTCTTCATTCTGGCCATAGAAACCGTCTCTTGAAGGTAATGAGTCGAGAGGAGCCAGTCGGCAAAAATCTTCAGCGACATAAGAAAATCTCTAGCAGCTGTTTGAGCAATTCAGACAACGAGAATAACAAGATGTATAACCTTATCGTTACAGCCAATTAAAAACTGTTGTGAATATTTGTACATAAGAATACGGTTAAAACAAAGAATCAAAGTCAAACCTTGATGTACATCCTTTAGAGCCTGGCTGAAAAGGAAAGAAAGAGCGACACGTTATTAACAAGCATTGGCATAGCCAATAGGTCTCGCTTTTGGGACCTTATAAGTATTTAGTTATGCAGCACAATATCCTTGGGACAACAACATCAACTGTTGCATGGCTAAACACTTATAAGGTCCCAAAGGCGAGACCTATTGGCTATGCCAATGCTTTTTTTTGTTATAAATAGTCCATACATATTTTTATTAAATTAAACGTTAACTCTTCTTCACTCTTTACCATGGAGAGTTAAGTAGCATATGGCATACTATCCGCGTAAGTAAGAGATGGAGAAAAAAACATATTTTCTGCTGTTTCGAGCAATACCCTTTCACGGCAGCAATGACAACGCAATTGGCAAAGGATAAGGCGGCTTTAACAACATGATGCGTCATCACGTCGCGAGCCCCGGGCAGCATTAGACGCTAAAATAGATGAGACTGTCTGCGCAGTGGTGTGGAAAGGAGCTTTATGCAGAAAAGGCAAACGGTCCCCTTGCCACGTGATGTGGAGTAAAGTACAGTCACAATTAGGGTACAAAGTACACCTCATTGGCCGCGGTACCGCTGCACCTGCTGCCCGAATGATGGCTAGCCCGAATGATGACTAGCCCTACTGACTTGGCGCACAGTCATGAGGAAATACTTCGGCCCCATTTACAACTTGATGCGTTCCTATATCTTGAGCAAAGTCGTTTGTGGCCAAAACAGCATCACAGGTTAGTGGCAAATTACACTTGACGTGTGAGTATTTACCCTCCCGACTTGCGGGAGGTAAAGTCTGATACAAACCTGGGTGACAAGGCAACTGTTACGCAATGCAGGTGAGATAAAACGGATATTATTTGCAGGACCTCCCTATACCGAGGAGTGCAATTGAAATCAGGTGCAAATTAAGTATCTGTTAATCACTACATCCTGTTCTAACGCTTTATAGCAGGTGTATAGTATTAAGCCGTGATTGGGTTGTTAATCAATTACGCAATGGAAATATTTGCATACACAAAGGGGTTGTGTCCTGGTTGCACCGCCAGAGTAATTTTACCTCCACGAAGTGATCGCAATCAAACATCAAAGCGGCCGCACAACCGCAAAAATGAAAGTAATCTCGGAAAAGCGAAGTGAGATAACAATTGTAGCGGAGATATTAAGAGAGAGAAAGAAACAAGCGGCCGCGAAAGTGATCGCAATCGCGATCAAACATCAAAGCGGCCGCACAAGTGAAAGTAATCTCGGAAAATGCAAGGAGCAGAGTAGCAGCTGTGCACGTGCACGCCATCGTGCATTCAAGCTCTAGGCCAGCAAAACCATGTGGGTAGCACTTTTGAAAACCCACTTACAAAATGTCTCAAAGAGACAGCTTTCGCTGTCTCAGCGAGACCTAAAAACGGCCACTGGGAATGGGAGGCCTTTAAATGTCACGGAGGTGACATTTAAAGGCCCCTAATAGGGGATCTTTCTATGACATGCTAAGCAGACTAGAGCACAGGCCCTGTGGGGATACCTTTTATGATGTACAAGAGAAATCCTGAACAGTGGGGAAAAAAAATCACAGGCATTACTTTTTAATTACTGAGTGAATTATAATAGGAATCCATCCCATTCCAACAAACGTTATTAAATTATCAAAGGAATCCATCTACCCGGAATAAGTACAATAAAGCATAGAAGGGCCGTGCTATCTGAACCTATTCCTGAAACAGTAATTTGTCTAAGTCATCAGCTTGTCCCTCTCTAATATACAGACATTACCCAATGAAATACAAAAGTTGAATTTTGAAAAACTGAGCTCATTTCCCCTGAACGAACATTAGCCATTTTTCTAAACAAAATTGCGACGATAGGCCAGCCCTTCTTTTGCAGTAAACATGTGGCCATCCACAAAAAGAATAATTTGCCATTTTCACCGTGCACTCACATGAGGTGCTTTCGCACATGAACAGAGTCTATCTTCCATGTCCATTGAGTCCTTGATGATGTGCAGTAGTCATATGGTATAAGAATGCGATGCCTGTAAAATAGCAGTCCGCAGAGCCGCCCTTGTTCAGATAGCGCCCTGGGCAGAAAGAAACGTGGCGCCCTCCCTACATCTGGTGAATAAATTAACGTACCAGGGGTCCATTTAGTGTTTACAGGTCAAGTCTCACATCAAAGCAGTAACGGACCCGTGAGCACAAACTTCTTGTCACCTCCCCAAATATTAGGATTCACTCACAGTGTAGCTCGACATGCTGTTGTTGGTGTAAACGGCAGTGTGGGTGTGTGCCTGAGGGGGTGAGAGAGATGGATGGGGAAGGAAGGGGGGCAATGGGGTAGAAAACGGCACCTGTCCCATGTTAAGAGGATTAAAAGCCGTTTTGTCCAAATCACTGGAGTTAATTAAGAGGGACGCTGCTGTTCGCAGGATTTAACTGCAGACAGCTTTGTGCGCCCCTCGGACAACTGGCGCCCTGGGCCTGGGCTCAGCTCGCCCACACCAAAAGCCTGCCTTGGCAGCCTGCGAGCACCAAGGACGTCCGTGTGTCACTCATCACTCGGTGCCAAAATAATGGGAGATACGCTGTGCTTGAGGCGTGAAGCTACAGACAGGTCAACACTTTGTGGAGAACGTGTTTAGCTTATATGGATATAATCAAAGATGTTTGAGAGAAAGATATGAGTTAATTTTACGTATGAATGAAAAATAAAAATTGAAACTAGGAAGAGATTTTCGCGAAGCACGTGTTAGCAGATTGGCAGTCTCACCGAGGATTGTTATGTGCAAATGAAGCATTTGCGAAGAACAAAGAAGAAAATAATGTGTTTTAAAATATTTTTCATACAGCGCTGTCCCAGATGTGACATCACATCTCAGCAACCGAGCCCAAACATAAAGAGCAATTCCATGTACGTACTCTGCTTCTGCATCTATCTATCTGCCTATCACTCTATCGCCTGATCCGTCGATAGACCATCGATCAAACATCAAAGCGGCCACACGGCCGCGAAAGTGAAAGTAATCTCGGAAAATGCAAGGAGCAGAGAAGCAGCTGTGCACGTGCACGCCATCGTGCACTCAAGCTCTAGGCCAGCAAAACCATGTGGGTAGCACTTTTGAAAACCCACTTACAAAATGTCTCAAAGAGACAGCTTTCGCTGTCTCAGCGAGACCTAAAAAGGACATAGGGAGTGTATTTACAGAAACAGTGAATCAGAAGAAGAACTTATTAAAAAGAGAAAGATTAGAAAGTCTTAAGGAGATAGAGGTAGGTTGTTACATATACTAAGAGTTACGTTTAAATCTTTTTATTTGCATATTGTAAACAAAAACCAACAGTGTGGTACATACATGTTCTCTGGAGCGAGTCAGTCTTCCCATTAATGACGAGCTAATATTGGAGAGAGTCAACAGTGCTAAAATTCCAAGTACCAAAAAATGAAACTTATTCTACCCTCCCTTACCACCCCCAACCCCAGCCCTCGTCCACCGACCAATGTGTCAATGCAAAACAGGCCTATGCCGCACTTTGCGAACGGGCTTCCTGAGATTCTACCACTGGGGGAGCAGAAAGGCGCAGCAAGCGAAGATATCTTGGACATGTGAGCTCCCGGAACTCCGAAGCCAATAGAGTGAGGAATGGCTGCCAAAGATTGACAAAAGTGGAACACTTCCCAGCGAGCGTGAGGGTCATCTTCTCCATCCCTAAGACCTGCCACAAGTGCTGCAACCAAGCCATATATGTGGGAGTACGTGTGGCCCACCAGTGAAGTAGGATGTTTTGTGTAGCGGAACCCAGAGCTATCGCAATCTGGCAACCCCGTCTTGATCGGAGCGGGTATGTGAGAGGGTTCGAGAGGCCCAAGAGGACATAGCTTGGGAATCACAGGAGTTGGGTGCCGAAGTGTTTATCTATTTCGTCCAGGACCTGTGTCCAATAGGTGTGTAGCTGTTCACAGTCCCACAAAAGATGCACCAGCGTGCCACGCTTCCCACAGCCCCACCAACAGTCCGCACTTTGAATCCCATCTAAATCAAACAGGTGCCCCAGGGATCGGCAGTCTGTGTGGTATGCCAGCTCGTAAAAGCGAACTCGCCCATCCCCGGTTGGAAATCGGGATTGTCGAAGAGCGGGGTGAGGAGAGAAGGGAAGGTGGTCAGATTGTGTTTCCGGCAAGTCTGGTCCCAGGCTTCCAAGAGCGTCCTGGTGATGTTAGAGGCGTAGAGATTGGAAGGCCTATGGGCCTTATGTAGGAAGGAGATCTTCTGTAGTGGCGTGGCCGCCACCGCTTGAAACAACCCGTGCTTCTCGGATTCAGCTGAACTCCATTCGACCAAATGGCGGAGTTGCACCTCCCGAAAGTAAAGCTGGAGGTCAGGAACCCCCAAACCACTCTCCTCAGCGGGCAACATTGTGATGGCTCCCTTCAGTCGGGGTCTGTGGCCCCGCCATATGAACTGCGACAGCTCAGATTAGACCTGCTTAATCCACCCCGTGGGCGGTCGCAAGGGTAGGGTCTGGAAAATATATAGTATTTGGGGGAGAATCGTCATTTTGGTGGCAGCCACTCTCCCCAGCCAGAAAATCGGGAAGTATTTCCACCACCGCAGTTCCGTCCGGATCTGCGTCTGCAGCTTAGTATAGTTAGCAGAGACTACCGCTGACAGCGTAATTGCCAACTGAATGCAGAGATAGGGGACAGTCTCATCTGCCCATTGGAGAGGGTGCGTGAACTGAAGATGTGCCAGAGTTGAGAGAGACAACGAGAGGTTGAGGGCGACTGACTTCTCCACATTGACCTTAAAGCACGACACCTGCGCAAAGCGGTCTAATTCTATCAGAAAGGCACCCAAGGCCGGGACGGGGTCAGAGAGAGATACCAGGATGTCATCAGCATAGACGCTGATGGTATGGACGTCGCCCCCAAATTTAATCCCAGCTATAAGGGTATTGTGCCGAACACTCGTGAGCGAAGAGTTCCATGTATAGCGCAAAGAGCAGGGGTGAGAGAGGATACCCCTGCCTTGTGCCCCTACTAATAGGAAAGTGGGTCGATGTGTGTCTGTTAACTCGGAGAGAGGCCGTGGGGCGTCGATAACAATTGAGAATGAGGGTCCTTATCTTTTCTCCCATCCCTACATGTGTCAGAACCTGCTCTAGATAATCAATCAATCAAACAATCAAACCATTTATATAGCGCACTACTCACCCAGAGGGTCTCAAGGCGCTAGGGGAGGGGGGTCCGCTACTGCTCGAATAGCCAGGTTTTGAGTTGCTTCCTGAAGGCGAGGTGGTCCTGGGTCAGGCGGAGGTGGGTCGGGAGGGAGTTCCATGTCTTGGCGGCGAGGTAGGAGAAGGACCGTCCCCCTGTGGTGGCTCTTCGGATGCGGGGGACGGCGGCGAGGGCGGGCCGGTCGATCGAAGCTGGCGTTTGGGGGCGTAGAAGTTGAGGCGGCTGTTGAGGTATCCTGGGCCTTGGTTGTGTAGGGCTTTGTGTGCGTGGGTGAGGAGACAGAAGGTGATTCTCTTGTTGACCGGGAGCCAGTGCAGGTCTCTCAGGTGTCCGGAGATGTGGCTGCGACGGGGGATGTCCAGGATGAGTCGTGCTGAGGCGTTCTGGATCCGCTGGAGTCTCTTCTGGAGTTAGGCGGTGGTTCCGGCGTAGAGGGAGTTGCCGTAGTCCAGACGGCTGGTGACGAGGGCCTGGGTGACCGTCTTCCTGGTCTCGGTGGGGATCCACCGGAAGATCTTACGTAGCATGCGCAGGATGTTGAAGCACGACGAGGAGACGGCGTTGACTTGTCTGGTCATGGAGAGGGAGGAGTCCAGGATGAAGCCCAGGTTGCGTGCGTGGTCTGTTGGTTTGGGTGCGCTGCCTAGGGCGGGGGGCCACCAGGAGTCGTCCCAGGTGGAGGGTGAGGATCCCAGGATGAGGACTTCCGTCTTGTCCGAGTTCAGTTTCAGGCGGCTGTTCTTCATCCATTCGGCTACCTCTTTCATCCCTTCGTGAAGAATGGCTCTGGCGGTGGCGGGGTCGTTGGTGAGGGAGAGGATCAGCTGGGTGTCGTCGGCGTAGGAGATGATGTTGAGGTTCTGCTGGCGTGCGATGTCTGCGAGGGGGCTCATGTAGACGTTGAAGAGGGTTGGACTGAGCGAGGAGCCTTGAGGAACGCCGCAGAGGACTTCGGTGGCTTCAGATCTGAACGGGGGGAGGCGGACTCTCTGTGTCCTTCCGGCGAGGAAGGAGATGATTCACTCCAGTGCCTTCTCCTGGATTCCGACGTTGCTGAGTCGCTGCACTAGTGTACGGTGGCAGACAGTGTCGAAGGCCGCGGAGAGGTCTAGGAGGATGAGGGCTGCTGTTTCTCCGTTGTCAAGCAGGGTTCGGATGGCATCGGTGGCTGCGATCAGGGCGGTCTCGGTGCTGTGGTTGGCCCGGAAGCCAGACTGCGAGAGGTCGAGGGATCCGTTCGTCTCGAGGAAGGCGGCCAGCTGCTTGTTGACGGTCTACTCGATGACTTTTGCAGGGAACGGGAGCAGCGAGATGGGGCGGTAGTTCTTGAGGTCGGTGGGGTCGGCTGATGGCTTCTTTAGTAGAGCGCTGAGTTCGGCGTGCTTCCAGCTCTCCGGGAAGGTAGCGGTGTCGAAGGAGGTGTTGATGATGTCCCGCAGGTGGGGTGCGATGACAGCGTCGGCCTTGTTGAAGACGTGGTGAGGGCAGGGGTCGGTCGGAGCTCCGGAGTGGATGGAGTTCATCGTGCGGACGGTGTCTTCGGTGCTGATCGGGGTCCAGGCGCGGAGGGTGGTGGTGGGGGGCGGTGGTTCGGTCGTGGCGTGCGTCGGTTGAGTGCTGAAGCTGTTGTGCATGTCCGCGATCTTGTTGTGGAAGTAGGAGGCGAGGGAGTTGCAGAGGTCTTGCGAAGGGGTGATGTCGTTGTTTCCGGCGTTGGGGTTGGAGAGCTCTTTAACGATGTTGAAGAGTTCCTTGCTGTTGTGTGCGTTGTTGTCCAGTCGTTCCTTGAATGCAGTTTTCTTGGTGGCGTGGATAAGTTGGTGGTGTTTTCGGGTGGCGAGCTTGAGTGCAGTCATGTTGTCCGGTGTAGGGTCTCTGCGCCAGGTTCTCTCGAGGGCTCGGCAGTTCTTCTTGGAGCTCTTGAGTTCGTCGGTGAACCATGGGACTTTCTTGCTGCCGGGTCTGCTAGGCGGGGTCCTCAGGGGGGTGAGGTCGTCTTCGCAGTCGCTGATCCACTTCGTGAGGTTGGTGGCCGCTTGGCTGGGGTTCGTTGCGCTGGTGGGTGGGTTCTTGCTCAGGGAAGTCGCGAGCTGGTCAGCTGTGATCTTGTTCCAGCTTCTGCGTGCAACCTGTTGCTGGTGGTGGTGGATCGTGGTCCTTCTGAAGCTGAAGTGGACGCAGCTGTGGTCCGTCCAGTGGAGTCCGGTGGCGTGGATGAAGGTGATGTCCTTGCTGGATGAGAAGACGGGGTCGAGTGTGTGTCCGGCGTAGTGGGTGGGGGTGGTCACCAGCTGCTTGAGTCCGAGGTTTGCGAGGATGTCCAGCAGGGTGGTGGTGTTGCGGTCGTTGTTGTTCTCCAGGTGGAAGTTGAGGTCCCCGAGGAGGATGGGCAATAGACCCTATCGAAGGCCTTCTCCGCGTCAATGGTAAGAAGCATATATTCCCCCATCGTCTGGGAGGCCTTCTCTATGAGGTGGAGTACCCGCTTGATATTATCGCATGACTGGCGCTGGAGGGATAAGCCCCGCCAGGTCAGGGTCAATGAGTCCTGGCATATAGGGCGCAAATCGGGAGGCAAGAATCCCTGTGAAGAGTTTGAGGTCAATGTTGAGGAGGGATATAGGGCGATATGCCCTGCAGCTAGCCTTGTTCTTCCTGGCCTTCGGGATGACCACTATAGCTGCCTCAAGCATGTCCTCTGGGATTGCCCCAGTCAGAGCGAAAGAATTTCAAAGTCCGGTTAAGAGGGGCGCTATCGTTGAACAGAATGTTTTATAAAAGGGGGCCGGAAAGCCATTGGGTCCGGGCATTTGGCAAGTTTAAGAGATAGCCGCTATGACCTCCTCGACTCGTATCTCTCTCTCAAGATGGTCAGCCTGAGCATGCGTGAGAGAAGAGAGCTGTGCCGCCGCAATATACGCTTCGCCGAGCGAGCTGTCCAGCGCCTGCTCCATGTAGAGTTGGGCATAAAAAATCACGAAAAGCCTTGGCGATGTCCGCATCCTCAGTCACCCTCCGGCCTGTGTCATCGTGCAGCTCTTGCACCCCCTGTTGCTGTCTGGACTGGCGCAATTTGTGAGCCAATAGGCGGCCGCACCTATTTCCCCCCGTGTAAAAGGCCCGACGCACACGTAAGGACGCATTTTCGGCCCTATCATCATCAATGGATGCCAGCTGAGCCCTCACTACGCGCAATTGTCGCCAGATCCTGGGTGCCCCTGTACGTTGGTGCATCTGCTCCAACTCTTTGGTTCGTTGAGTGAAGTCCTCCATTTTGCACTTGCGCTCGGCGTTGTCAGTCGTCGAGATCGCAATGAGTTCCCCTTTAAGCACTGCCTTGAAAGCTGCCAGTTGTGTTGAGAGTGGAGTGTCATGATTATCGTTATGTGTCAGGTAGTCGTCCAAAGCACGCTGCACTTGTTTGACCACTTCAGTGTGGTGGAGGAGAGTTGTCGCACAAGCGCCATTGGCGGGTGGGTCGCTGCACTGGGGGGAGTGTAAGTGTAACCACGACTGGTGCGTGATCTGAGAGGGAGGCAGTCAATATCTCCGTCCCAACTGTCGGGGCCCGAAGAACCTCCGAGCCAAATAGGTAGTCAAGGCGAGCATAAGTTTTGTATACATTCGAATAAAACGAGTATTCGTGGTTTTGCGGGTGGAAGAAGCGCCACAGGTCAACCATTCCCAAGTCCCTTAGTCTGTCCAGGCCGCACGAGGAAAGCGTGCCCGATTGGCCTGAGCGCTGAGCCGATCTGTCCATTATGTTGTTAAGTACCAAGTTTAGGTCACCCCCAACAAGATTCTGCGCTATACTGTCGCTGTGGCCTCGGTCATGGCCTCATGTAGGAACTTTCTTGCCCCTCATTGGGGGCATAGATGGACCCTATGACAAACGTCTGCCCCCAATGGAAAATTGGTATGTAAGAAGTCGCCCTCTGTTCTCGGCCTCCTTTTCTGAAGAACCCTACCCCGGAAGGTGCGGGAGACTAGGATGGCCACCCCTGCTGTTTTAGTGGTGCTGGAGGAAAAAAGTTGATTAGGGAACAATCGGGATTTTAGGCGGTAGCAATCCCGGGCCAGTAGATGCATCTCCTGGAGGAGACAGATGTCCGCTTTAGAGTGCTCCAGGTAGGAGAGGACCGCTCTGCGCTTAACTAGATTATTGAGCACCCGCACATTCAGGGTGAGAATACGAGGCTCGTGGGGGCCATCTAAAGGCTGAGAGGCCACAAGCACAGCTAAGTACCGAGGCCAACAGAGTAGCGATGAGCAGGTAGCAGAGATGACCCATCAGAGCCAGTAGTGAAAAACAGTGGACGAGGGCCACCAAAAGAAATAAGAAAGGAAAAAAAAAAGCCCCAAAAATACAAAAAGTACAATCAGGATCAAAACTGTCCTTCGGCAAGTGGTAAAAAAGGGACTCCCACAAAAGGGAAAAAGAGAACAACAAATGACCAACAACTTGAACAAAATAGTCCGTCATCCCAGGCTGAACAGGACAAAATCGTCATGGGGTTCATAGTGACCAAGGTTGTACCCTCCCCGCCTCCCGCCTCAATGGGATGATGAGCAGGCAGTCCCCCATAAAGTCACGATTAGTGAGTCTTTGCCAGCGTCCAAGGGAGGGACTCCAGGACAGCCCTCTGCCCGATGCAATTTCTGTAGGGTCCGGCCGGTTGGGGCGTCGTCGTTGCTGCTGCCATCCCGATGGCGGTGCTCCTGTGGCGGGGTTTGAGCTGTGGGTCTCCACCTCCTCCTGCGGAATGGTGACTACAAGAAGTCTGCTAGCTTCAGACAGGGAGCGAAACGGATATTGTTTCCCATCAAGACGGAAATTTAATCGGAACAGGTGGCCCCAGGAGTAAGAAATATTGCGTTGACGGAGGTGGGACGTGATAGGAAGGAAAAGTCTGTGCTTCTGTAAAGTGATCGCAGCAAGATCCTGGTATAAAGGTGGGAGTTTGGTCCTGATAGGTAATTGGGTGCATAGCTCTGGTCCTACGGAGGATCTCCTCCTTGGTACGGAAGTCTTGGATGCAGGCCAGGATGTCAGCCAGGGCTGCCTTGTCAGCCCTGGGAGGCCCCACCCGATGGACTCTGTCAATCTTGATGTCGAATCCGGTGAGTTCCTCAGAACATGACTGAACAGACCCCTCACATATGCAAAGATGTCTACTGCTTCCGCATTTGTACAGACTCCCCGGATTCTGATGTTATGTCTCCGAGAACGATTCTCAAGGTCCTCGAGATGCGTTTGGAGATCTACCTGCTGCTCATGGATGAGTATGACCTCTTGTTGGAGCGTGGAAAGTTCAGAGTCCCTGTTATCTCCTTTATCTTCGAGGGCAGTCACCCGTTCCCTGATACTATCAACGTCCCTACGGATGTCCTTAATCTCAGAGGTAAGATCCAGCTTCACCGTCTGTAGGTCCTCCCGAAGCGTCGTGATGAGGGACTCAAGGAAGACACGTGTCACTGGTTCCTCCCGTGCACCTTCCGTTTGTGATGTGGCAGCGGCACCCTGCGATGAAAGGGCCATCTTGAAGGGTCCTTGCGTAGCCGCGGGAGTTCGAGAGAAGAGTTCCTCCAATGTTATGTCTGGTTTTGAGTCCTTCAGGTTTTTATTCCTCTTGGCCCGGGTGGAGGGCATAGCCCAAACTGGTGTTGTGGAGGGTCAAGTGATGCAAGCCCACCCCTGAAAAGCACCGGATTATAGCTGCGTGTGTCGGGTCAGACTTGTAGCAGGATGGCCGGCCGGAGCACCGTAACCCCAGCACAAGACCAAAGCGAAGCCAGACCCAAAGTGTGACGAATTAGGCTCCCCAGGGGTGGTCATTGCCCGCTCCCAGAGGGTCATGCACATCGATCAGGGGAGGGCCCCCCGTAACACGTATCCCATTCTGGGCTCACCTGGGACCATTAAGCAGCATGCTCCGGGCGATATCCGATGCAGTGGTGAATGGTGGCGTCGTGAGCGGCCTGCCCCTCTCAACTCACTCCTATGGCTCCGGTGTGCTTTCAGGCCTCGCTTAGTGTAGGCTTCGGGTGGGAGCTGCGCCGTCGCGTCCGCCCCGGAAAGCTGCAGCTTGTGGCAAAACTCAGGGTAGGTGGGGGCAAGTGCGGCCGGCTCCGATCAACCAGGCAGAGCTGCCATGCCCCTGGGGACTAGGCCGCAGAAGTCGTGGGGAAGGCCTGAAATGCCAGAGTCCCGCATAGAGTCTGCTCAGGGTATGGGTGGCGCTAGAGAGCTGGATCCCAGATTGCGCCTTCCTCACCTACGGGGGCACCCGTGGTACCCAATGGTCTTCACCGCAGTCCTTGCTTCGCCAGCCACCCACAGCAACAAGCCAGGCGCGGCCGAGTAAACTGGTGGGTCTGGCGACTCAGTTCCAGACAGCAGGTAGCACCCGACTCCGAGAGCGTGCCGTCGAACCCCGGGCAGCTATGGGGCGATCGCTCGAGGCAGGGTGACTCAGCGAGTCAGCGCGGTGCGGAGGCCGATGGGGTAGAGGCCGCGCCGCCGCCGTAAGAGCGCCGACTCCGGCTACCGGATCTCACCACCTGTGAGGCTCGGGGAAGCTGCAATTCCCTCTCCGGGGGCCCCAGATGAAGCTCTATGATTGGAAGCTGCCGCCCCCAACTTCGGTGCTGTGGATGGCTAAGAAGCCGGTGCTAAAGGGCGGCGGTTGGCAGAGAGGTAGCAAGGCACGTCCTACCTCGCCGCCATCTTGGCCACGCCCCATATATCATAAGAGTTAGAGTAAAAGCTGACAAGGAAAGAGAAGTATGAAAAATACTTATTGTGTGTTTAGTCTTTTTAGAGCTCAAGTCTATAAATGACACAGGAAAAGAATACTGCATAGCAGTGCAAGAAAAAGGTACAAGAATAGAAGAGAAGCTCAGTATCCAGGAAGTTGGGGTAGGTTAAAACATTAGGGAAGAAAGGAATTCAGTAAGAAGTATACCAGAGTAGAATAGAAGTGAAAGTAACTCTTGTGTTTTTAGTTTCCTAGGTTTTCCTCTACCACAACACTACGAAAGAATGAGTTTTGGAATAGAAGGGGAAAGAACGGAAGCCAGAATTCCAGGACAGTCTCTTCTTTATTTGTTATTTTATAAAATTCCCCCTTCCCCCTTGGGGGTCTGTTGGAGATTAGATTTATCTCAGTCTCCGAAGTATCTCTGAGAGGGAGTTGGGAAATAGAAACTTCTGTTCCTGTGCAAGTTCCTGGTAAGAGCACCTATCCTCCTTGACAGTTGATACCCCTTCTAACTCAGGATAGACTGACTCCCCTGCGCTGTAACCGATGATCCCTATGGTAACTGGACTTTGCTATATATACTGGGAGGAAAGAGACATAACATATGCCAGACCACCCCCGGGTAGCCGATATAAGCCTGGGACCCACAAACAAAATACATATTATGGGGTGGGCTATTGGTCGTGCTCAAATCATAGGTAAAATTGCAACTACTCCTTCCTACTTTAACACTCCCAAAATCTTGGACACAGAAACTAGCTGTTGTGTTAACTATTGGTACTGGCATTGCTTCATCTTTGGTAATATTCCGCATCTGAAAAGACCTGAAGTATTCAGTGACATTAAAATCTTGAAAATCCATCATTTCATTTTGGATCCACGTTCCATTCTTTTTGACTTCATAAATATTTATGCAGGCATCTGGGTGCAAAGTATCAGGGGCCCTTTGCTCTCCTGGAGTAAACTCCTGGTGTACACGGATATATTCCAGCACAGTCTCATAGTCTGCATACATCATATTCATCGCATCAGTGTGGTAATGGATATTTACCATGGTAAACAGTTGAAACCATGCCTCACAGCTCCCTAAATAAGAGAAGGGTAGGGAAATTAATAAATCATTTTTATGCATCACAGAAGGGAGCAAGCCACAAACCCAGCAATCAGTAGCATTGGAGGTATGGTGTGCCTGATGAAGCATCTGTAAGAAAACATTGTCAACGTACGTTTGTCTGTATCTTTCCTTATGAGGGGCCATAGTGAGAAATGCATGCTCTGGGGGAACAGGGGTAGTACCAATCGAAGAATGCACAGGATATTTCTCCTCAAGGAACCACATAATCCCGAATGCAATAATTAAGAAGATCAGAACAATGAATACAAAAACGGTCTTGCTTTTAGTGGACCAACTAGACCAACCTGGACCACTTTGCTCAAAACATGGGGCTACAAAGGGCTGTTCGTCATCTATAATAAGGCGGTCAAATGGGTACATTGAATTTTTTTAAATCGGACTACTAGAGAAAAGATCATACAATGGAGCCAACGATGATAAAACAAAGGAGAGAGGCACAAAACCCAGCGTCCTTCTGAGCCTCGCCGGTAGACTCCTATTGTTCGTTACAGTGGTGCTATTGAGCACTTCTTGGTGGAGCTGCGCGATCGCAGCCCTTTCCGAAGAAATCCACTTCGCTCAGGATAGGGTACCCTCCCTCCTGGGAAGACACCCTCAACCTATCCTGTCCAGTGTCTTGGACAATGCACCAATCTCCCTTTCCCTGATCTATAGTTGGTACCTCAGACAGGGTACATACACCCTATTCTTCATCCATGCAGTCCATCCCTCATCTGACTTTTCCTTTGGTGCACTGTCCCTCCATCGGGGCGTAAATTGTACCTGGCCACTCCGAGCACTGTGTCATCACAGAAAAGGACCTTAAATTTAGGGGGCAAAAGGATTGGGACTCAAGTTCCTGTGGGCAAGATGGAGGAGGATCCTGGGCAGCACTTACTTGTGGAGGGGGACTGCCTCATTCAAGACAGCGTCGTTCTCCTCCTCCGTTTGCGCCAATGTCAGTTGAGCATCAGAAAAGGGGACAAAACATGGTACATTCTCTGTCCAATGGTCCCCCACGCCGTCCACTGGTCGTAGTAGAGGGATAACAGGACTCTCCGGCAGTGAGATGAATGGATCCAATGCTTTTGGCCGTCCACCTTCACTGCTGTCCGGGAGGTGAGGAGGACCTGCAGAGGCCCTTTCCAGCGTGGCTCCAAACTCCCCTTCCTCTGGTAGTTCTTTACCAAGATATAGTCACCAGGTCGAATGCCGTGACCTGGTCCCTCAGGTATTGGCGGTAGAGCCTCGTGAATCTGTTAGTGAATGGAATGCAAATTTGTAGTCAACTCGCACAAGTAGTCCACAAGCAAAGGGTATTCTATCTCGGAAAAACGACGGGCAGTGACCGGTGGCTGAAAACGACCTTGTATGGGGACAACCCTATTCTAGAGTGGGATGTTGCCCTTGTGGACAACAGGGCTAGGTTTAATGCATCTGGCCATTGCAATCCTGTGCTTTCTTTGATTTTTGCCAACTTTAGCTTGAGAGACCATTGTACCTCTCAACTAAACCTGCCGATTGGGAATGGTTAGCTGCGTGGAATTTCTGCTTGATGTGCACCCATCGCACAGTAACTGGATAGCCTTTGAGTTGAAGTGACTTTCGTTGTCACTCCAAAACGGGGCAAGCCGAAGCGTGAGAAGAACTCTTAAGAGTGCCTTCGCCATTGCCATGGCTGTGTTCTCTTTCGTGGGGTAAGCTTCAATCCATTTACTGAAAGCACAAACCACCACTAACACATATTTCAAATTGTTGACTCGTTACATTTCCATGAAATCCATCTGGAGAACCTCGAAAGAGAAGGAAGGTGATGCAAAGTTACCAGAGGGTGTAGGGGTGCCTCTTCCAGGATTATGCATCATGCAGACCATGCAGTACTTCACCAGATGAGCAGATACCTTAGGGATGTTATCATTCTGCCATACAGAATCTAACAACTTACATATTCTCTTTGCACTAATGTGAGCTGGTCCATGCGCCATTGGGACTACAGGGAGTACATATGCATCTGGTAACATCCATCTCTGACTTATCAGTCCAGCACCCTTCCTCGTCTAAACGCCCTGTTCTCTCCTGCCATATTGCTAACTCCTCAATTGTTGCATCGCTTTGAATCTCTTTAATGTTCTCCAATGTATCTTCGAACATCGCACCGTCAGGTACCCATCTAGCAGGACCTGCCACAAACATTCTTTTCATTTTAGATTGGGCTGTCTCCTTAACTGTCTGATCTGCAAACACATTTCCCCTCCCCACATGATCAGTAATTGCCTTGTGGGCACTGCACTTCACTTTTGCTACCTTTTGGGGAAGTGTCAGAGCTTACAAAAGCCTGTGTATCAGTGGGCCATTCTGTATTTTTAACCCATGCGAAGTCAAGAATCCCCTCTCCGCCAAGAGCCGCCCACAATTATGGGCAACCATGAAGGCATACTGGCAATCAGTATAAATATGGACAGTCAGTCCCTCACTTAACTCGCAAGCTCGAAGGAGAGCAACTAGTTCTGCAGCTTGGGCCGATTGATAAGGAACACGTGATGTCTCAGCGCAACACAACGCAGCGTAGTAATAGCGTACACTGCAGTGATGGTGCCATCTTGTAGTTTAAAACAAGAGCCATCAACATATAGTTCCCCTTGTGGGTCAGATAAGGGAACATCAGTCAGATCTACCTGTCCTTTCGTCTCTACGAACGTTTCGGCAAATGCAATCATGCACATCTATCTCCTCACTTTGAATTGAGGAAGCGGATGAGGAGCGTTGATCAGGGCGCTGTCTGCCAGCCCCAGCGCTGGCTCAAGGAGGTGTCTAGCGCAGGGTGAAGTGCTTCCAATTTTCGAGTTGCAGAGAGCCGCAGCAGAGGCTCTCAGCAGGACTCGGCCGGTTGCCGGGGCAACAGGAAGCCCAACGGAGGCAGTGCCAAGTAGAGAGGAGGCGCGGTGACCTCGTCAGCGAGAGCGGGACATCGCACCCTCCCGGAAGGAAGCAGTGCTCCCCATCTCCTGGCCAATAAAGAAGAGGAGGAAGTCAGGCATTGAAGGACTGGTTGAGGGCGGGGCATAAGAGCCGGAAGTTAGGCAGGAGGGAAGCCCGCGGCCGGCGAGAAAAACAGGCAGACACGGTGCTGGATGTGAGGCGGGGTTCCCGTATCAGTGAGAGAAGCCCCGCTTGCCACATGAAGAAGGGAGCGGAGAACAGGGGGGGGTCGCAGCCTGTGTCCGCCCGATCCCAAGGCAGTGCCAGAGTCGTCCCTCAGCCCCAGTGGAGTCCTGAGAAGAAGCCCAGCGGGAGGAGAGTCTGCCAAGCCCCGGTGAGTGGGGCTTCTCTTTTAAATGGTTGGGACCGATTAAGGGTTTCCAGGGCAAAGTAGTGCCAAGGCATTTCCCTCAGCTGCCCCACTTGACAGTGGGCAGCTGCGATAATCGGGGCACATTATCGGTGCTCACTTGGCCATAGCTGGTAGTTAGAAGTCCCGGAGTGGGACAGTGGTACCCGTGCCTCTTTGTTTGGTTCCCTGCTGTACCGCCGTGGCGGACAGCTGCTACGTTTGGGGGCATTTTTGGTGATGAGGAGGGGGGTGAGATACACTCCCCCAAGCCTCAGTGCATTGCGCACATCTTTTTTGCTGCATTGGCAGCCAGAGGGCCAGTAGACCTGACTTTGCTGGACATAGAGCATTCGAGCCCTAAAAAAGGCCAGTTGGCCCGGGGGTCAGTTGAGAGTGTTGGTAGGGTGCCAGGCCCTAACGTGATGACCCATGCATAAATGTTGATGCCTACAGTGATCGCATACCTTGTTTATGCTTAGGATATTTATGAGCAATGTTCTGACCTAATGTGTAATGTATGTAGGCTTAGGAGGTTATGGCATACTGTGGTCACGCTGGTGAGGCATAATGTGTTTATACTAATGTGATATAATGCTTAGGTCATTATAGTACCAGTAGTGACTGGTTGTGTTTTAGATTTACTTACCTGCATTGTTTTGGTTCTGACCGTGGCCCAGTCCTGTATATAATCCCCTGTGAATATTGCCCGTGCCAGTTGGCACAGTGTAAATGTGTGATTAGGTTTCTAATGTGTCTATGGTAATACAAAGGCTTTTTTTTAAATATAACCTTGTGTGGAGTTTCTTTTGTGGTGTGCCTAGTGTGTTGCTGTGTGTTTGTGTTGTGTAAACGCTTTACACATTGCCTCTGAGATAAGCCCGACTGCTCGTGCCAAGCTACCAAGGGGGTGAGCAGGGGTTATCTTCAGTGTGTACCTCCCTTGCCCTGACTAGAATGGTGGTTTCTGCCTGGCTTTGACGCAAGCCTTAGCCAACCAGAAATCCCATTTCTAACAAGTGGTATAACAACCACGACTCGGGTCATGACAAGGTCTAGAGCACATAGAATCGCTGGGATCCAAAGGAACCACCCAAGGTGAGTAGATAGGGACCCCACGGAGGACGAGTGCAGTGTGCTAACACAACTCAGGCTCCGTACAATTCCATGGGGAAGTTGCTGTTGCAATTTTACAGTTTAAGGACCCTTCTAGGAGGACTTCGAGGAAACCCTTTGGAAGTTAAGAGGTTGGAGAGCCACCCCACCCGTGGATACCATAGTACCAGAGTTACCTATCTCAGAGGAGCCGGGTGCATAGGTCTGAAGTGGTGTTGGAAACCACCGTTGTTCTCAATGGAGGGCTGAGAATAAGTACTGCTGCTGTGAAGGTGAAAAGGGTCCGGTGGAATCCAAGCCTGGATTCTGGAAGGAAGGAACCTGAAAGCAGTGGGGACAGAGTCTGGGTCACTGAAGAGTGACCAGAGGCTCGGGAGACGAATGTCCACCGATGTCGGGTGCTTCAGGTGCAAAGAAGGGATGCTTTACTCTGCAGCCATGAGGACCAGGAGAAGTTGATGATGATCAGGAGCCAGACGCGAGCTGTCCCACGAAGGATGTCGAGTGCTGAGGGGTCGGTGTCCAGCTGGAGCACCAACAAGCCTTGGCAAAAGCAACCCACGCAGGAAGGTCAAGCAGGTTACGGCGAGGACCAGCAAGGTCCTGGGGACTCTCCAAGAAATGGAGAGTCAGGCCACGTCTGGAGCAACCAGGGAAGCTCAATAGAACTCAAGATGACCCTCAGGAGGACCCACAGGCCGAACGAGCAGGAGTCGCGAGGGGACCTCGAGCAAAATCACAAAGTACCAGCCCACGGAGCACTCGGTGCAAGGAGGCCGGAGTTCTTTGGTGGGAATACTGCTCAGGGTCAGGACTACACTGAGTCCGATGCACAAGCTCGAGAATATCAATGGGTTGCGGCGCTTGACTCAGCAACGGCCCCCTGGGCACAACATAGGACCCACAGAGGTGGGGTATTAATTTTGAAGTAAAAAATGTTTATTCAACAATGTTGGTTTGAAATCATATGTATAATTTAATTAATTCTCCTTAGGTTCAAATAACGCTTGGATTTAATCCATGAATCTTGAATTATTCAATAACATCCAAATGTACGTTGTTCCCTATGCATTTCGGGCTGTTCGCCCTTCTTCAGGGGCAGCTCGAGAATCGCCATCAAGCATATGTCCTTGCAAATAGATGCTGTGCACAGGGGTTACGGCTATGCAGTCCTCACGAGGGATACTGGCCTCAAACTTGTTGAGAGGGCAGATCAACCTATGGACCTTCAGAAACCCACCTCCTGTGTTGCTGAAATCTTGGGAGTCTGCAGGAACTCAGGAGCAGCAGACCAGTCAGTTGCATTGAGGTGCCTGCGAATGCAGCGGAGTGACTCCTTCACTCCAAGGGAGATTCTTCAGTTGTCCTTAGTGCACCTCAGGTCCTATATGGAGCCTGGATGGAGCAAGGGCACAGACAAAGCTTTGAACGGAGAGGGAGACAAAGTGAAGCACAGTCGAAGTCCAGCGATGTCCCGAGTGTCCAGACGGTCGAAGGTCAGTGGCATCTTCTTGTAGAATCTTGTCCACGTAAAATCTAAAGTCTTACAGCCAGGTAAGCCTTTTTGTACCCACTGGAGAGGGTTGGACAGATTCAGGGGAACCTCCTAGGTGAGGGGCAGTACAGACTGGAGGTTACTCCCATGTCCTCTGTCTAGTTTCACGCCAGAGCAGGAGCCAATGGCTCCCAGAATTGGTTTCAGCTGGACTATGCACAGGAACGCCAAATGTGCACCAAGTGCAGACTTTCAGGCACTCTCAGAGTGCACCCACCCAGCCCCAATACACTAAATCCTGTCTGGGAGGTGGTTACACCTCCCTGTGACAGGATGCCTATAGTGCTGCCTTCTTCTGCTCGAGCTTGGCTCAGCAGCAGGAGGGCAGAAATGTGTCTGTGGTCGGCAGCATCCATTTTGTGCTGACTGGGTCGAGAAGGTTGGCACCGGATAGACCAGTGACCCCACAAAGCTCGATTCAGAAGGCTGGAATCATACCTCCCACACCGGTTACTGGTGTGGGAGGTATGATTCAAAGGTGTTTGATACCAAACAAGATATGTTTGTATGCAGCCGTTTTCGAGATAGCATTTACCGCAAGGTTATAATGCACCTCTACCTATATGTCCGGCTGAGTCACAGACAACCCAGGAGAATGGTATCCGAAGGCTGCAGAGGAGCTCTGCTCATGCAGGGGCACCTTCTCACGTAAAACCCAGTACCCTGCCTTCAGGATTGATAAGGCCTGCTATAGGGGTGACTTATATGTTTTAAGTGTAGTGACCTATAGATATAGTGAACCTATATCTAAAGTGAGTGGTGCAAGCACCAGCTTTGCCGTAGAAGACCTGTAGTTCCATTTTGCATGGCCACTGATGGATCGCATAATACATGATTTGGCCCATGGGAGGCCTCTGGGATACCCATGCCCTGGGTACCATATACGAGGGACTTATAAGGGTCACTAGTATCCAATCTGGAGTGTACCAAAGTACATGCATAACAATTTAAAAGAGAAAGCAGATAGACTGGGGTCCTGATTAGCAGTATCCCGGTCAGAACAGTGCAACATCAAGCAAAATGTGGGGGTAACCTTAAGAAGCAGATCCTACTTTCCTACATACACCATTGAAATGCATGCATCTACTCAACCACAGAAGAACAAGTAATGAAGGCAAGGCTTGCGAGTTTTTTTTACACGGATCCCTCTAGACGTACAAATGCCTACAGTGCACACAGTTATGAGATATTTTACCAGGAACTGAATATGTGTTCCTGCAGTTTACACACGGATCCCCGGGACAATTAACTGCATTTTTGGAATGGACACCTGTAAGTTGCACGGAATGACCTGTAATGTAACTGGTGCTCATGTAAAGCCATTGCTTCGGATTATCTCTTTTTAAAGATCTTCGGATTTGTTTGGGAGCGGACCACTGAATCCTTTCTGCTTATTCCGTGCTTCTATCTTCCCTATAGCATCTGTTTTATTATGTTTTAGGGCTATAGGAAGACCCAGGCGTCACCAGCCATTTTACAGTTTTAATTGTGCATTGCTTTGATTGGTCTTTCCCTGCAAGCACAGCAGCCTCTCTCAGAAAATCTCTTTCTATGCTTTTACTAGATTCTTCTCCATGGCGTGCTTTACCATGCCTTGCTGCTCTTCCCCTTGGTGTGTTCATCTCAGCCTGGAGAGCCCTGGATAGATTCAGGGTCCAGCATTCCACTGCTTCAGTTTTCCTTGATTCTGGAGTACTCGACCTAAACAAGATTAGTGTTTGAATATGATTATTGGGCACGTGAGTAACAGAAGCTCACATAGGCCACAAAAAAGTCTTACCCACACTTCAAAAACTAAAATACAAGTACGCTAATGTATAGCCAAACAAAACAATAATGTAATTCTTCTTTACAAACTTATCCAAGTACGAAATGGTAGTTCATCTCCCCTTCATGTTTTATTTATTGACATGAAGATTCAGGCATCCTAATATGTGCATGTCTTTGGATTACACCGAGCATTTTAATATGAAACAGTTTCTTCATACAAATAATATGTTGCCAAGTAGGATCTAATCCTTTAAAAGGGAAGAGGAGGTTAAGTGCAGTAATGCATCTTTGAAATGACATTGTCCTGCGGGACGTCCCTGTTGGATTCACAGATTCATTTAATAGGAAGAATCCTTGAGATCTTCTGGGTTTGGATAGTCCCTTACTCACTCTCAATCCAGGAGGTGGGAATCTGGACCTGTTCCAGCCCTCCACTCTTCAGCAGAGACCACATACGGACAGGTTTTGCAGAGAGTAGCATGTAGGGCCCACCGCTGCCATACATAAAAACAATAATTCTTCCTTGTTACTTCAGAGACTTTTTCAGAATGATGTTCGCAGAAAATAGTGAGACCTTTTGAAAATATGCCTGTTTCTGTTTGCTGCTTTTACTTCTGTCTGCCGTAGCTGTCATCATCCTTAGCATTGCGCAAGGGGATGTGTTTGCTTATACCTTGGGTAGCATAATTTTTAGACAATCTATTCACATTAATTTATTATTTCGAGTGTTGACACAACAGGGTCCGGAAAAAATGTGTCCGGCTGCATACCAGCAAAGCGCATTGACGTGGTGCCTGAATTAAATCACATTGTGCATGTCAACATTATCTACAGAGAAGTAAGATGTGTCACGTTTTCCGTCCTTGCCTCAGAGAGCCAAATTCAGACTAATCCTGCTGTGATCACAGCATTCAGTTAAATATTTTCGGCTACCATCATAGATTATCTATAGGGTATCACCATTTACACCATTGGAGCATCAAGGCAACACCAGCACGAAAGGCTTAGGGCATAATTTAGAGGAGGATTACCAAGAGACATAACCACAATAAGGCGAATATCCAGCCCCTCACCCCCACCCCGTCTGCTTTCAGGTCACCTGATTTTGAGAGCAGAAGACTATGCCCCCAGTGGTGCAGTCCCAAATGGCACCACCATTGAGAAAACAAGTTGAGACCAGTTAAATTGGTGCCATATGGGCCATCAAATAATTATTCATTCTTTGTCTGCTACACAGTGCTGTAGATGCTTTTCTAGTCCCCATAGTAATTCCTCATTCCAAGGCCTCTAGGCAATGCTGCAGCTGATTCTCTGGTCCAGTCAGTAATTCCTCATTCTAAGCCCTCTAGACAGTGCTGCTAGCTGCTCCTCTGGTCTCATCAGTAAGTCCCCATTCTAAGTTTTCTAGGCAATGCTGTAGCTGCATCTTTGGTCTGGTCAGTAATTCATCATTTTAACTCCTCTAGACAGTGCTGCTTGCTGCTTCTCTGGTCAAGCCAGTAATTCCTCATTCTAAGTCCTCTGGTCAGTGCTGAAACTGTGTCTCTGTTCATACATCCACTACACTCCAAACCATAACACATAGATAAAAGACATTCTCATTTACAACGCCAATAGCTCTAACTCAGACAAATGCAAGACCTATTGCATTGCAAATGCTTGTTTTATATGGATGGGAACTGTGGTCTAGAGGGTAAAGTTGCTAACCTTGGCATATGGCGAACCAGGCTTGAATTCCAATCTCGGCACAAACTCTGTGATGCTGACCAAATTCCTTAATGTACCCTGCCTAAAATGGAAAAGAAAGTATGGGTCTACTATATTGTGCTTCAAAGCACTTCTGCGAGGTTCGCGCTATTAAAGAACACTGCAAGGGAAAACAAGCATTGGCATAGCCAATAGGTCTCGCTTTTGCGACCTTATAAGTATTTAGTTATGCAGCACAATATCCTTGGTGCAACAACATCAACTGTTGCATGGCTAAACACTTATAAGGTCCCAAAGGCGAGACCTATTGGCTATGCCAATGCTTGTTTTAACTGAAGTTCAGTTAAACAGAAATACGAAAATTGAAAAATGAAACCTTAGTTCAGTTACTGAACTTTTCGTTTTTCATCACTGCTACTTACTTAAGGGCTACCACCTGTTCTGTACTGTCATCCCTCCTGGCAGTGCTGAGAAATTGCTGAAGCCATGGCCTTGGCAAGGGGTTGCTATTGTACTCAAAGCCACCTGGTAAAACCCCAATGGGGATAAGTGACTGCTGTCCTCTGCTGCGCAGCAGTCTGAGCAGGAGCATGGCGCAGTAAAGGCTACACCAAGGACAAGAAGAGATCTTCACATACAAAAGGGAGGGCAGCCAAACAATTATCCTGTAAAAGCAGAAAATGACCAGGGAAATTTCTCTGCCGAACAATACCCACACTTTAAGCATATTTTAAGTTGCAGATGTATAACATGCTATCTAAGCTTTACTCCTTCATATGTGGCCCACGAAGTCAACAAAAAATTGAATGAAAGTACAAAGCGGAGAGCTTGGGGAAATGTAATACTCACAACCCGATGCCTATCTACAAGAAGCAAGTAACCTGCCTAGCACTTTGGAAAGACCATTTTATGGACTCAGTAATTGGTTCCAGTGACACAGTGAGCACACCCTGGTCTGGGAAAAACACACAAAAGGTATGTTTCTGGGTATCCAACTGTTGATATTTTTTTCATCACACAATGTAAATCTCTCGCCCGACAGTTTTTACAAGAGGACGAAGTACCAGTCAAACGTTAGAAATACAGTATTAAAAAAATAAATTAAAAAAAGCAGGTAAGTGAAAGACACACCCTAAAGAGCTTTCTCTCAAAATCAGAATCCTCCTACTTCAAGAGTCGTTTAAGATTTCTCCTGTTCTGAAAAGACTAATTTGATATCACAGCACAAGCATACATTCGCTGTCATTTGTAGACATCACACGCTCTCAGAGAAGTATTAATGGTTAAAGATTCACGCCCCCAAAGTTATGCCTTCTGATACAAAGCCTCAAGTCACTACCCTCATGCAGACAGCAACAAGCATCGTTAATGGACTACGAAAAAATGTAAAACTAGAGACATCCTTGTACATGTAAGGAAAGCTCACAACTTGCCACGGAGGAACTCTCCAAACTCAAACCCCGACACGTGAGGCGTTAACAAAATGAAACCGTGCTAAAGACATTCATCTAAGAAAAAAAATCTCTCCTGCAAAGAGGACATAAGCACAGCTACAAGATCTTACATGGGCTCCAAATGAGGAGAGAATGGGCCTAGTATCGCGAAGATTATGCATGTTCCAAGGGCCCACTACCTTGGATATGCTGAACTTTAAGGCATTTTAAATAGCTAACTGCGAGCAGGTGTGGACTGGCCTGTAGGGAAATCTGGCTGTGCCATCGGTGTGTGGGGCTGGTTTTGTGGCGTCATAGAACATGTCAAACCATTAACGTGCCTGCTGCAAAGCATTGCGTGCTCCCAGCCAATTAACATTTTTCATTTCTTATCCAGAGTAAAATGGCGCAGCAGCTTGAAGTTTTGCAGAGAACAGCAGACGTGGAATAGCAGGGCCCGTGATGAGAGGAGGAGCACCCGATTGATAAAATGCGTACAGTGCGTGGATGCTATTATCTCATTGAAGCAAGGTTGGCGGCCCAAAAAAGCTCTTGTCGGTAGAAGCGCAGGGACATGCCAATGTTTTTCTCTTTTTGACAGGGAAGGAACATAGTGAATATTGGTACAAGCATTGCAGGCAGCAAACACAAATAAGTGATGAGTTTGACCTGCTAACAAACCAAGGAAGCCTGTATTAAAAAGTTCAGTCTCGCCTTATTTTCAAACGTGGTCACTTTTTTAAATCTTCAAATTTGCCAACTGGGGCAACTATTTTTTGGTGCGCATGTTCTGCCCCAGTCCACACCTGGCAGTGAGAGCAGACGCTTCCGCTCGTTTGGGCTTCATGCGACAGTAGGCTTTGTCTCTCAGCTCCTAGCTATTCCTGTTAACTTGGCAGAACTCGTCTCTTGGGCGACACCCACCCTGTCGTTCTCCACCACATAATAAAGGCAGGATATGCTGCCTGCACTTCGCCCGGAGAAAAGCATTTCAGCCGGGAACACGGTGAACTATTAAACGAGATCTTTCCGAGAACGTTACATTGTGATTTTCATTTCTACAAAAAAGATATGGACTACCTAGTAAGCACCCTATTTATTCTGTGTAAATATTATGCACAAACTCACCAACGGGAATATTACATGACCGACTGGTCCTGCAGTTTGCCATTCTCCTACCGCGCCGCCAAGACCTGGAACACCCTCCCCCTCATCCTACGACAAACCGAAGACTTTCTAACCTTCAGGAGACAACTCAAGACCTGGCTGTTCGACCAGTAGCAACAGCACCCCCCTCCTCCCCTCAGCGCCTTGAAACCCTTGCGTGTATGTAGTGCGCTTTACAAATTAACTGATTGATTGATTAAGACACCTTTCACAGTGTGGTCAGATGTGCTCAGACAAGAGAGCAACATTAACCAACGCAGTCACATCAAATTTGTGGTGTTTTCGATTTAAAATACTTGGAGTCAGTGGCCAGCTTGCTTGGAACACACTAGCGGAAAAACTGAGTTTATCAATAATGGATTTGGCACACGGAACTGCAACTGGGGTTTGTCAGTTCACCACTCTTGCCCCTCAGCAGCTCTGACAAGAAAGAAAAAAGCACAAGCACGCGCAACAGCAGGGGGAGGGGAGAGAGGAGGGGGCCTGCGCGATTCCCTTGCGGGAGCGAGCAGCATGGCGCTATAATTGATAACATATGGCGCTGCTGCTCGATCCCGCAAGGGAATCGCCAAACATGCACGCGTTGCAATTGAAAGCAATGCAACGCGTGCCCGTTTGTGGGCGAAAAAGGGAACCGATGGCTAAAGGTCTTTTTCCTATGTGCTGCGTAGGCGAGACCTAAAAAAGATTCAACGTAAACCAGGGCTAATCAAAGTGTCTGAATGGCATGGAAGCACACACACTGGCAGTGTTTAAATACACGTAAAGTACAATTTGGGAACAAGAATACGCAGTAACACAATTTTCTACGTGTTTTGGGTTTTGTCATTGTGATATCGCCGAACGTGAAAAACTGTTAACCAATATTTTACAGAGGAAGGCACAGATTAAATATCTGAGGACAATACTTTCCAGAAACTAACGGATTAATGACTTGCTTGCTGTTTTACATTATTATTTTCGAGTAGGTCGCTTTACCTGAGATCCCGCAGTGTAGTATTAACTTCCCCTTTTGTAAGAAAGCCGCGGGACCGAAGTTGGCTTAATTCCTAACATGAGAGGATGCGTTTTCAAGTTCAAAACTGGCAGATCTATTTTAGACGAGATAGTGGCAAAATACTGCCCAATAGGGAAATCCCACACAAGGACGAGAGCAGACTATAGAAGAATTAGCTGTGAAAAGTAAAATCGGACAGTAACAGTATCCATCACACAAACAGGAGTACGAATAATCTGTTTCTGATCCTCCTCCTATCTATCTCCATCGAACAAATTAAACTTAAAAACCTTTTTTTACATCGTATTTTTCTATTCACTAGTAGGTTTTTTATTAAATCCTGTTACATGTATTTAAATCTAAAAAAACAAGGATGTTAAAAACTGCACTTTTTTGAAAACTTAACACATGTTTGCAATAGTACCGTGACAGAGCCATTGGATTTGAAATTGTGGTTGTCCGTGTTTCATATGATCTGCGGGTAACCTCTTCTATTCCAAGATGGTGGCCATGCTTCAGCATTGGAGGAGCTTTCTCGACTTAGTCCTCTTTCAATTTCAGTAGCACCGAAGCGGCGGAGACTTATTTATAGAGGTGGGCGGAAGCCGGTTGAGTCTGCTGTCTATTCCGAGGTTTAGGCCAACGTTTCGGAAAATAAATAAAAACGTGTGGAAATGGTGGGTTTCTATCTCGAGAAATGCATAAAGGCCTTACTAAATAAGAAAGCAACACGCGTGGACATTGCACGTGCTGGTATTGTGAAAAATAAAACTTGGAATCTGTTATCTCTTATTAACATTCATAATTCGATGTATACGAAAAGAAGCAAAAATACTTATAACTTATGTAAAAGGAGGTTTAACTTTTTTGGGAACGTACTAGAGGATGTGGCATAACGTTGGAGCTGCCCACCTGCGAAATGGAGAACCATGGGGCATGATAACAAGGGCTTTATCTCCGCATTTTTGGCTTTAAAAGCCAAAGAAGCAGAGATAAAAATATCGCCCTATCAACAACAGGGTGCTAATATGCAAAATCGCATGTTAGCACCCTTTTTCACTACGCTTCCCTTTGCATCTCTAATGAGACACAAAGTGGAAATAATAGGAGAAATGTCGCTAAACTACATTTCTCCTATTATCAAGCTTCACGCTAACCCTGTTAGATACAAAAAAAGCAGCGCTAACCACGGTTAATACTGCTTTTTTGCGTCTGCTAATTTTCAGATTTAGCCATGTAATCCAATGGGAGGTGGATTACATGGCTAAATCCACCATGGGCTATCAACAAGGATATCCCTAGCCTGGTAGTTTTTTCGCTGCATTACCAGTGATAACCTCCCAAAATGCCGCTATCGCTGGATTTTTTATCGCCTAGGCGGTTAGCGTTGTTAATAACGCGATAACCAGGCGATATTATCCAGCGATAGCGGGCGTTAAAAAAATTACAGCTAAGCACCCTTAGCGTTAATTTTCCCTGTTCCTTGTTAATATGCCCCTTAGTTCGAGACGAGTCTCTGGGTCTTCGCCAAATCACTTATTTCCGCGTGCCTAAAAATCGAAAAATGAACCTGTTGTATAATGTAACTGGTGCCCCCATACCTCTGAGTGGAATTCGTTCTAAACAAGCATTGAAAATGCAATAGTTATCGCATTTGTTTGAGTTTGAGCTATTTGGCATTGTAAATGACCACGTTTTTTCCCTATGTGTTATGGAGTGTATGTATTTGGGTTGTATTGGATTAGTTGTGGTATTCTGTGGAGTTGATTTGTGTAGTGGAAATATATGTCATGGTGTGCTGTGGAATTATGTGGATAGTAATTAAATGGTATAAAGTGTACTGGAATTATGTAGAGTGAGACTGTGTTATGGAATTTATTATTTGGAATGGTATTGTGTGTTGTGCAGTGGCATGTTGTGGATTTGGATTATGTGGTGTGCTGTTAAATTGTGTAAAAGGAACAAATGGTGGATGGAATGCTGAACAACGCAAACATTCATCCCCAGTCACAAAGATCTGGGTTTAATCCATCATTCTTTTGCTCACCACACCACCCGAGTTTGGACTCAGCCATATGCAAATCAGTCTTGACCCTGTTCCTTATGAGAACAGTGCATCCCGAACTGCCAAGCCAGGTCCTCCCTGGACCGGAAACAAGCACCCTGGGACCGGTTTCAGGGCATCACCCCTCATCAGCCAAGCTAGCATGAATCCATACATCTTTTTACTTGCTCCCAAATATTAGAGTAACAGTGGATATAAGAGACTTGTAAAATACATATTTCTTTCCTGGTGCACAATGGTAGAGCAGATGAGCACTACCCACTTGGTACACTCATGCTTCATAGACTGTAGGAAAGGAATGCTCTGTGCTCTGTTCCAGAAGTACTGAAGTTCATTATATCCTAATGCCCTTACTAGCTGCAAATGATTTCCACTACCTTAGGTGTACAGGCAGTTGGGGCTTTAGACATATAATGAACTGTGATAGAGAAAATTCCAGTTGAATCGTTGAACTAGTGCTTACTTTCTATTGACATTCATTGGTTTCAGTTGGTATATGCTTATTTCTAGAAACAACCGCAATGGACCGCACTCCGCTAGCCCCTCCTCCGGGTCGCCCCAAGGGAAGCTGGTACATGAAGTTCTTGAGTGGTTCACCCCAGTGGGTGCAAGTAAGTACTTGTTGAACTGATGATCTCTGATGGAGTTCTTGAGTGGTTCACCCAGTGGGTGCAAGTAAGTACTTGTTGAACTGATGATCTCTAGACCCGATACATGTCCCGGGTTTTAAAATATCGCCCGAGACATGGCTCGGGTTTCGGGATAACTTCCCTCCTCAGTAGAGAAAATAGTGAGGGGTGGAAGAGAGGGCCGCCAAGCAACCGTCAAAGGCCTCAGTGCCCGCACAGGCACGCAGGTGCGTCGTCCAGGAGCTCGTCAGCTCAGAGCTCGAAGGAGCCATTTTTAGAAACAACCGCAATGGACCGCACTCTGCTAGCCCCTCCTCCGGGTCGCCCCAAGGGAAGCTGGTACATAAAGTTCTTGAGTGGTTCAGCCCAGTGGGTGCAAGTAAGTACTTGTTGAACTGATGATCTCTGATGGAGTTCTTGAGTGGTTCACCCCAGTGGTTGCAAGTAAGTACTTGTTGAACTGATGATCTCTAGACCCGATACATGTCCCGGGTTTTAAAATATCGCCCAAGACATGGCTCGGGTTTCGGGACAACTTCCCTCCTCAGTAGAGAAAATAGTTAGGGGTGGAAGAGAGGGCCGCCAAGCAACCGTCAAAGGCCTCAGTGCCCGCACAGGCACGCAGGTGCGTCGTCCAGGAGCTCGTCAGCTCAGAGCTCGAAGGAGCCATTTTTAGAAACAACCGCAATGGACTGCACTCTGCTAGCCCCTCCTCCGGGTCGCCCCAAGGGAAGCTGGTACATAAAGTTCTTGAGTGGTTCAGCCCAGTGGGTGCAAGTAAGTACTTGTTGAACTGATGATCTCTAGACCCGATACATGTCCCGGGTTTTAAAATATCGCCCGAGACATGGCTCGGGTTTCGGGATAACTTCCCTCCTCAGTAGAGAAAATAGTTAGGGGTGGAAGAGAGGGCCGCCAAGCAACCGTCAAAGGCCTCAGTGCCCGCACAGGCACGCAGGTGCGTCGTCCAGGAGCTCGTCAGCTCAAAGCTCGAAGGAGCCATTTTTAGAAACAACCGCAATGGACCGCACTCCGCTAGCCCCTCCTCTGGGTCGCCCCAAGGGAAGCTGGTACATGTAAGTACTTGTTGAACTGATGATCTCTGATGGAGTTGGGGTAACACGCTGGTAGGACGAGCAGAGTGCGGCCAATCGGACTTTTGTTTATATTCAGGCTCCCTTGAGCCGGTGGGGCTGACGAGCCCATGGCTACGCACCTGCGCGCCTTGAGTGGTACTTTACCTGAGAATACTTTCTATGGCAGCCTACGCAGCAACCCTACACACATACCTACTCCCTGCTGACGAGAGGCAACTACCTCGAAACACGTGTCCAGGGATGGCTAACGCGACACTCATTTTCACTTTAAACTTTGGCATAGGCGTACTCGCCGACGCTACTTCATGGACCACAATGCTTTGGGGTAACACGCTGGTAGGACGAGCAGAGTGCGGCCAATCGGACTTTTGTTTATATGCTTATTTCTAGTAGAACCCCCTTGCTCCTGTGAGTTCTTTCTAGACACATTTACCATGATTTAGGAAAAGATAATAGTAGAAAAGTTGCACTAAAAGGACAAATTCTCCTTCTGCACTTCCATGGCTTTACTGCCCAACTTAGGGCCCAATTACGAGTTTGGCGGTCCATGGACCGCCGGACTTGTGGAGGCGTTGTGATCTCCCTACTGCCCTATTACGATTTAGGCGGTTAGTCTGCCACAACCCATTCGCAGCCACCAGAGAACCGCCGTTCCCTGGCGGTGTTGCGGTGGTCAGGAGGCCACAATATGCTTAGTGGTACGTGCCAAATTCAAACCTGATTTCACCTACGCCGTGCGGGGAACGGCTGGAGGGCTTTTAACTTCCTAACCTCCCAACAGTGTTGCTGTCTGCTTCCCTGATCTGCCGTGAGGGAAACGGCCTGTGCTTCGCCTACATCACCCAGGGGGCTGTGCGAGCCGACGTCAAGCGTCACTAGAGGGCGCAGTGAACGATAAATACCGGGAACGCCTCCCGCAGCGCGGGACGCGCCCGGGCAAAGCCCGGGCCCGTCCTTGCCCGTCAGTGGCAGGAAGAGGCTGGGCTGGGCTAGCTCTCTAAGCTGATGGTTTCGGCCTAGGACTGACATTCGTGACAAGACCCGGGTACAGTGGCATATGTACCCTTGTGGGGCCCATTTAATCGTTGTTTTTCTAGAGATCGTTCTGGGATTTGTTCTATCCACTGTCTTCCTGCTCTCCGTCTGTAGGTTGTTAAGTTAGTATCTAAGGAAAGTGTTTTTTGTTTTTTTTTGTTTATGGTGGGTCTTGGTACTCATCCCAACATGACCAAGAGGAAGGTTGGTGACAGGGTGGGGGGGACTTTAGATGATTATTTAATCAGGGCAGAGTCAGCATTGAATCAAGAGATCCAAGCTGTTGAACGTAGACTCTCTTTAGAACCTCCTTTCTCATTGCCCTGTGCCCAGCCCCCGGTAGCTCCACCTTCCACCAGCAATCCCTGTATTGACGACAGCACCCCCCCTCTTCCACTTCTTATCTCACCTACAACGGGGTCTCTTGATATGTCCCAGCGTTGTGTTAGTACACCGAGTTCACCTAGGGTCACTACGAGAGGGAGGATGGCCCTTAAAGGGAAAACGAAAGAACCGCCTAGTAAAAAAAGAGAAGGGCAAGGTGCTAGCAAGCAAACTGTTTTGTTGGCCCAACCAGAGCTTAGAGGGTCTCTAGTAAAGGGGAAGGGTTTAGATTCTAAGGGTAGACCACTGACGCAGGCTACGATTCAACCTCTCTTGGATTCCCTAAGTGCTAGCTTTAAGGACCAACTAGTTGCCCTTATTGAACCCTGTGAGTACGAGACGGACCGGAAGCGGATCGGGACTGTGCCACTGAGCACCGCTCCGGAAGTAGGAGACGGTCTAGCGTTCAAGCCGACCGAGGGGGAGGAACAAACGACGGAAGAGGAAGCCGAACGCCTGAAAAGCAGAGACACAGAGTTAGGCAGAGACACGGCCGGAGGAAGCGGAGAGAGAGAGCAGGCGTGTGGTGGAAATGAAGAGACCAGGAGCAGAGGAGAACGGCGGACGAGAGGAGTGCAGGAAGGAGCGACGACGAGCGGAGGAGAACGGCGGACGAGAGGAGTGCAGGAAGGAGCGACGACGAGCGGAGGAGAACGGCGGACGAGAGGAGTGCAGGAAGGAGAGTCGGAAGACGACGGACCCAGAAGAGACATTGAGATCTTTACTGCGACCAAACCCGGTGAGCTGAAGGGAGGAGAAGACGCCCCGGGTCCCAGCGCCGCGGTCCAGGGAACGGGCCGTGGCTCGAGGCAAGTGGCTCTTCGGGGACCTTTCGGGTGGGGTTGGTGGGGAGGTTGTGAAGGGCGGTAAGGCACCAGACAAAAGGGTGAGACCCTCCCGGACTCCCGCACTTCCCTCCCTACACCCCCTCCGGTGATGGTAGCACACAGTGAATTATAAGGAGTAGCCTTGACTCAGACCTGTTTTCTTTTGTCTTTTGTTTTTCCCTCACTTCATCTAGCGAGCCCCTCAAGTGGCAGACTCTGAATTAGAGAAGGCGAAAACCCTCCAAGTAGCGGACAGCCCTCGCAAGGAAGAACCCTCGGACAGAGACTGTTTTGTTTTTGTGTTGATTACCTGTGACTATTATATTACAACCCCTGCGTATACCTGGACACCCTTTATCAAACCTTCCAAAATTGTTAAAATAAAGTCACAATCACTGCATTGGTAATCGACGGGTTGTTTTCTGGCCAGCCTCCCCGTTAGGGAATCCAGAATACCACAAACCCGTTTTACATAGATTGGATCTGGTGGTAGAGAGGTTAGACATGATTGAAGCTAAATTTAATAGTAGTAAGATTTCTGTTGTAGGGCTACCATCACAGTTGAATGGGGAAATGACCGATGGCGTTACCATAGAGGACAGTAATGTTAGATCGACCTTGACAACTAGGGCCCCGGTAGCTAATTTTCCTAGAAGGGAAGTGAAGGATCAAATCTTAGCTACGGAAGTGGTCTCTAACAGGGGTACCAATCTCCATGTTGAGCAAAGTCGGCCTCTATTAGTTAATAGGGTAAGAAATGAGGAGGAGGGAGCTGGGGTTTTTAACACACTTCCCAATTTGCACCTCCCCCCTGAAGCCACCCCTTACACAATAATTTTAGCAAATGTTCCACCTCTCACTGATGGGACTTATGAACATTGGTCTAACCTTAAGAACAAATCCTTGCACTACCTAGGGAATAGATTAGGGAATTGTAAGGCCTTGTTTGATGAATTTAAAATGGTGAGGCGTATCAATTGGATCGGCCAGTCTCATAAGTCCCTACCAGGTGATTGTGTGGTGCTGAGCTTCAGGTCTCCGACACTGGTTGAATATATATTAGATATTGCCTCTCAACAGCCAATTGTGCCCAATGTGATCAAAATTCTCCCACTGGGCTTTTTTTTTAAGCCAGGAAGTACCCAGTTCAAGAGGGATTGCCGGGTTTTGCCGAGTTTCCCCACAAGGCCAAACCTGCCCATTCCGACATTTAATCGCTTTGATATCTTATCCACTTTGGAGGATAACGATTGACGCAGGGTTAGTTTCGATCATTCCCTGCCGAAAGCACCTGGGGTTTCGGTTCCCTTACGTCATGTGGGTTCGGATAGTGCCATGTTATGGCTCCCTAGAGAAATTCATTGTCTGCCTAACTCTCCCATTACCTTACAGCCTCCTAGGGTCTGTTTAGCTTACCCCTTGAAAGAGCCTTGTCAGGTGGTGGTAACTGGTCCTGTTAGCTCGTTCTTGAATATTGGTTCATGGAATATTGCAGGCTTGGTATCTAGGCTAGATATCCTAGACTGGGTAAGTTTTATTGACAACATAGATATTTGGTCGTTTCAAGAGACTTGGGCAACGGTCCCCCTATTCCGTACAGGTTTTTTGAATTTTTTTAAACCAGTGGTCAAGGGTCTTAGGGGTAGACCGATGGGTGGTTTAACCACGTGGGTTCGTCAATGTGAGGGTGTTTCAGTGGTAGAGGTCCCGATGGATAGCCCAGATATATTGGTAATTAGGATTCAATCAACAAAAGGCCTTAATCTCCTCATTATCAACATCTATGTGAGGGGTCTCCCGGGTGGGAGATGTTCTCCAACTTGTTTACTTCTGGAGAGCCTCCTGGGGTCAGAATTGAAGTCCATTAATAAGTTAGTGGTTGGAGACTTTAATACTTGTTTTGAGCCTCTGGGTGTGGACAGTGGGGATTTAACCGAGGTTGAAGATTCTCTCTGGGGTGTTCCCCAGTTGGAGCTGACTCCCATAAGGAAATGGACACAAGCTGCCCTGTATATGAAGGGTTTATGTTGAAACTTGGGCTTGAGGGCCGTTAATGGGAGAACTAAATCAGATAGGTTAGGGAGGATGACCTTTGATAATGGCAGAACTGGGAGTCGTATTGACTATATTTTAGTTAACCTGGAGATGTGGCCCCTTATTGTTGATATGGTGATAACAAGTAGAGTAGAGAGTGACCATAATCCCCTCGTCGTATCCATTAACGATAAGAGTTTCACTAGCTCCCTCATGATCGATGATGCTCTTGCATCCGTAGATGTAATTCTTACTAATGATCAAAGAAGGGTGCGATGGCCTAAGATCGCCACAAGTGAGGATACTCGGGCTTCAATTAGGAACCTGGTTAGTAACACCATGGTAACACTTACCTGCCTGAAGTCCCAGGATACGATTAAGGGTAAAATTCGGGACATCCATAGTGCACTATTAACAGAACTCAAATCTTTTTTTGTTAGAGCTTTACCTCCTACTAGCAAAGGCAAAGAGTTGAGATCCTGTACCTGGTTCGACAAAGACTGTAGAAAGGCCCACAGTGCTTTGATACAGGCCATTAAATCCAGGCTACCTGTAACCATCCAAAAATGCAGGGCTGATTACAAACTCGCCCAACTAAAGGCTAAGCAAAATTGGGATGAGGACCGTTGGAGGGATTTATACCAGGCCTGCGACGGTCGTAATATGGTTCAATTCTGGCACCTTCTTAAATGGGGCAATCGCCCCCTTGATATTCGGCCTACTACTCATGTCGAGCCCCAGCAGTGGGTTGCGTATTTTGAGGAGCAGTTTAAGGTCAGCGATAAGCCCGTTTTTAACACATTTTCACCTGTATTTGAAACCCCCTTGGAATTTACCCCTTGCGAGGTGAAGTCCGTATTAAAAAGTATACGGAGTGGCAAAGCCCCGGGACCCGATTGTATCCCCGCCGATTTATTCATCCAAGAGCAAGATGTATGGGTCCCGTACTTGACGATGCAAGTTAATGGCCTTGCGGGTGGAGCTTCGGTCCCTGACTCGTAGCTTGGGGCAGAGATATTGCCGATCTACAAGAAAGGCGATCGCTCTGCCCCGGCCAACTATCGGCCGATTAGTCTCATAGACGCAGTACAAAAAATCATAGCTCGCCTAGTATTAGGTCGCATACAGAATTGGATGATTGAAACTAATGTGTTGACCCCCCTTCAGGCGGGGTTTCGGTCCCATATAGGGACCCTGGATCAAGCATTTAGGGTTGTCCTTTTATATTGGAAGGAGGTTTTTCTGGGGGGTGGCATGCTTTTTGCGGCCTTTGTGGACCTATGGTCCGCGTTTGACCTTGTGCCAAGGGCTAAGTTATGGGAAGCTCTTTTGGAGATGGGTATGCCTAAAGAGTTGGTGTCATTTCTGGTAAACATTCACGACAATACGTATGCACGTGTCCGATGGGGTAAACCAGGGGAGGTGACAGAAAGATTTAAGGTATCGAAATGAGTTCGTCAAGGGTGTGTGCTTGCCCCCACCCTGTTTTCACTATTTATTAACAGGGTTATAAGTTATTTTTCCAATCATCCGACTGATGCCCCCACCCTGGCTGGTATGAAGATCCCCCTCCTCATGTTCGCAGATGATACTCTCTTGATTTCCAAGACAAGACAGGGCTTGCAGCTTGCCCTGTCTCGTTTTGAGTTATTTTGCCGTGAACATGAGTTGGAAATAAATGTAGGAAAGACTAAGTTTATGGTTTTCCGTGGCCCTAGGCGTGTTAGTGTGCAGGTTCGTATGGGAGGTGTTACTTTGGATCAAACGGCTGTGTTTACCTACTTGGGGGTCACCTTCAGCGAGAATTGTAGCTGGACGCACCAGCTGGATCTCCTTGTTCTTAAACATGCCCAATTAGGTGGAGCCTTGTTGAAAGAGCATAGCCATTCTTTAACCAAACCTATTGCTCCCCTGATGAAGATTTACGGTTCCAAGATTCTCCCTGCCATTATATATGGTGCTGAATTGTGGGGATTTAGCAATTTGTCTAAATTAATGACTGCACAGAATAAATGTCTTAGGTCCGCAATTGGGCTTCCCCAGTCAACACCTTGTATCCCATTATTATATGATTTAGGCTTCCAGTCCCTTGAGGATATGGTAAGGTACAGACCCCTCGCGTTTTGGCGGCGTCTGTGGACCACACCGGAATTGTCTATTTATGCCAAATCTCTACTAGAAGTTAAAGGGCTTGAGGGTTCACATAGGATTACCTGGTTGACCGGAATTAAACTTTGTTGACTGATTTAGGGATGGGAAATCTTTGGGCCAATCCAGACACAGCTGTTTTCCCTTCGAAAATTGTTCTTAGGGATGCCTACTGGTGTAGGATTAAGGCCAGGAGATTTGCTTCCCTTACTGGTAGCTCTATGACAGCTATGTTTCTTGCTCTTAAGGACGAGTACGCTTATGAAGGATATTGGGACACTATTACGAAGCATTTTGATCGTAAACTGTACCACCAGGTTAGAGTGGGCTCCCTACCACTGCGAGGGCTAACAAAAAGCTGGAGCCGTCTTGGTAGTGATAAGTGCCTCTTTTGTGTGGACCAGATAGAAACCGTGGATAATTTTCTCTTTTGTTGTCCGGCATATCTTTCTCCACGGCGTGTGTGGCTCCGTCCTGTATGCCGATTGAGTACTCGTTCTGCACAGGTTGCCAGTAGAATCTTGAAATCTGACACTTCCAAACCTGTGGTTATAGGTGTTGCTAAATTCGTCAGCTGGGCTTGGATTCTTAGGACCCGGAAGGTTAAATCCTAATTTGTGTCATACATGTCATTTCGTTGATTTTAACTATTGTTATTTCTATGGCCACAGGGTTAGGTATCATGTGTCTACCATATCTACCTACTATGTATAGTTATCGTGTTTTAATAATATGCATATCTAATAATTTTTATTGGTCTTATTTTAATCTTGTATTGTTATGTTGACATAAACATTTTATATGAATTTTTTATTATGTATAGTATGTCTTTTATGATGGAAATCGAATAAAGACTTTTTTGACTGACTGACTGGCTTAGTGGTACCGCCGCGGTCCCACCAAGCATATTACGAGTTTCCCCTCCGCCGGCGGTGTCATTGAGGTTCCTACTCCATGAAAACCGTGGTGGATTGGAAACAAAAGGGGCCTTGCAGGGCCACCTGTGCCTCCTCTTCATGTGGATGCATGCTGAGGGGCACAACATGTGCCTCCCTGTGTGCATGTGCTCTAGTTCCTGCACGGCATGGACTTTTCAGACCATGCCGTGCAGGACCTGTTTTTGGCGTTCCCATTGTGGAACCCATTTTTTGAGGACAAGATGTCAAAACCAGTCCGCCAGACAGGAGGAAACTCCTAATCTGGCAGGCGGACTGACCATGGCTTTGGCAGTGTGGCGGCGGGGTGGACCTGTGCCGCACCGCCAAAGTCATAATCAGGCCCTAAGTGTTGTCCATATGGTGGACGTGTAGCAAGCAGTGACTCCTCTGGCTTTGGCATCACTTCCTCTAAGTCCAGAGTTCCCACCACCAGATGGATCTGCCACTCCACAGACGTCAACCACCATGTCTGGCTGAGTTAACTTTGTGAAAAGCCAGCATTACATGGTGGCCTAAACATGCTGGGAAAAATATGCTATAGTAATTCAATGCCTGTCTGCATGTGCAGAAACTCACAGAGAAGGACATGACAAAATGTAAATAACTGTAACATGTAGGCATATCACCCTTTTCTGGCAATGTTATGAAACAATACCCCTGGGTTTGTGGCTGGATCTGCATCAGTACATAAACAAAGCTGTTTTATGTTTCAGGTCCTTATCACAATGTGGCCATATTTTGAAGGAGCAAATTGAGCACTTAACAAGTTTGCCAAAGGCCAGAGTTCACTAATAAGCCGGTCTGACGTTTATGCCCAATTACACAATTGAGGGAATAACTCATAATGAGCTCATGAAACTCATGTGTAACTCCTGTTGCGGCATGGGTAAACAAAGTATATGTGCAATATGTATTCACCAATTGCATGAGATCTCTCTTGCTGCAAATTGAGAGTGTAAACACCCATACACTGCCACCAGACAACACTCTCATTTTGGGTGCAAATTAAAGTTTCAAACTGAGATTAATGGGACCATTGAGCTTGGGGACTCGCTTGCCAATGGTGGTTTCATTCAAGCTGGAAGAAGGGCGACTGACTGTGAAATATGTCTTCATATCAACATCCTATAACATTCTGGGTAGAGCCTGGTTGAATCTGCGTCCACTCAGTACTTCAACTTCTCTCCAAGTGTAACTTCAACTGAGTCACAGAGAGCCTCACCTCAACATACTAAGGGCCTCATTTATGAGGATTTGCCATAGGGCAGCTCCACAAGCCTTCCTGCTACTCTTCCCTATGGCAAAAGAAAAGGGCAGGAAGGCTCAGTATCTATCAGATATGGCACATTCCTCTCCCTTTCCCCTGTGCTGGCTCACAATGGGCTTCCGTGCGCCAACGCAGGCCCCTGTGCAAAGGTGCCCGCTTTGCAGGAATGATTATTTTTGTGCAGGAAGGGAAACCTTTGTGCACAAAAACAATCACAGGAGGCCTTTCCTCCTTCTATGTGTGCTGCAGAATGCAGCACACATAAAAAAGGAAAAACCAGGAGTAATAAAGATATTTCTCTTCGTTGTGCCTTCCTTAGGCCTCCCCTGGGGAGACATACGTTTTTGGTGTTGCCTCAGAGTTATGATTTCTCATACATCTGAGGCAGTGTCAAAAAGCCATGGCTGTTGCTGGGAATGCCCCCAGAAACACCCATTGTATGCCCCCTTAATATAGAAAACTGTGTTAAAGTGAACTATATTTGCGAGGCTGAGTGCTGCCTCGTAAATATGGAGTAGGCTCCTGCGCCACAGAATGTCACAAAAAGTGACGTTCCTGCGGCACAAGGGGCCTCATAAATAAGGCCCTAAACGACTCTGACCAACTAAGCAGCTCATGTTCCTACACAACCATGGAACAGCAGCACCACATCCATACAGCATCCATAAACCTGCAATTGAGCATGCAGCCTACACCCATTCTGAAAACCATCAAAAGTGTGTCAGTCAAAGACAAAAAGGGAACCATACAGAGAAACTCTTTAAACACGAGTTTCCTCCAAGAGGGTATATTTGGGGTATATTTGCAATGTGCATTTTTCCACATTAGCTGTAGAATCGGCCATATTTAATGAGTATTGTTTTTTTTTGCTAGATACATAGGACTGGTGTCTGAAAGGAATTTGCCTTCTTGCAACTATTGTGAAAAAACACGTTTCCATGAGTAGATTCAAATGCATGTTAATAGGATCGGCAGGGTTGCACTTTTACAATCCCCAATTCAATTTTTGCCAACACGAATACTCTGGCAATGTGGTGGAAATTCTGTATTCACAAATTCGGCGTTTGAAGAGGGTTTGAGCCAGGATGTGTCCATTTGCAAAATCAGACGAACTGACAAAAATCTAGATTGTTATGAGTATTCACCACCCTGGAAAGGCTTGCAAATGACTCCTTACAGGATGGGAAAAGAACTCAAAGAGAGCCAAATTCAGGGGTGTGCATAGATAAGGGTTTCTCTAATATGAAAGTGACGGAGTGCAAAAACCCTGGTAACGGGGAAAGCAAACCCGTACCGGTATTTTCCCTGCGTCAGACCCGACGTCACACTAACTCATTCACACATGTGGTCATTGGTGGGGCCCATAACACCAACACTCACACTAACCATTCCACCGGTCTGCACGCAACAGGAGGGATGAGCGATTCAAGCGCTCGACATGTGAGGGGAACACCTTATAACCTATAGGGAAAGAAAAGTTATTTTACAACAATGTACATTAATACCCCTTCCACCTACAGATCTCAATCCTAAACATCAAGGCACTCCTCCCACAATGATCAATGAACCATTTAGTTGGATTGGTTGATGGTAATTTAGAACTAGCTAAAACACATTCAAGATTTAGATCTTACCTTTCACAATAAACCACAAACTAATTTCTTGTTAATCAATATCTGTTTATCTAAAATTTCTTGAAAAGTTATGTTCGCATTTGGAAAGTTTATATCAAATTTCAAATATAGCGCAGAACATCATATTTACCTAATCTGGCTATTCAGAGTCCTCTAATTCATTGGCTCATTTTGCAGTCAGTTGTCCAAAAGCTAACCAAAGTTCAAAGTTCTTTGCTCAGCACGCTACAGTCTCAAAGATCGGCTAGGACCAGAGACGTGCAAGCTTCTATCATTGCCCATAGATCTAAGGAAAATTCGCAGTCATCGAGTAATCGGGCAGCATCCGGACCTTCTAGTATTCAGGAAAACGCAGTAGTCATCGTTGATGAAGTAGTCGATGTTGGGGAACGGGAAAAATAACGGCTCTTCCTCTCTATTTTACCGTGCACTTTTATAATAAAATCGAAACGAATAAGATACATTTTATAATTTAGCGCAGTCCTGATTGGCTGGTCGAGATCGTTCGATGCTAGGGTTTGGGACCTTAGTACAGTTCGAGGAGTAAGGTAATCAAGTGCATGTAAAAGTCAGTCTGTTCCGGTTTTACTGTAAAAATCTATTGTTTTCAGTCTTGGCCGTCTTCCCACAGTGTCCTTGCTTGGGCACATGGTGATCACAGTTCACGACGGGGTCTGGAAGACTTTGTCGCTTCCGCACACTTTACTCCGCACCTCATGGGACAGTGGCCACTTCGTCGTGTAGCGTCAGCGGCCATTTTGGGTTTTAGGCCCAAACGCCAACTTAAGCGAAACAAACACAAAAGAGTAATTAATGCATAGAAATAATAAATCAAATGTGAACCCCTTACTAATCCCTTTATTTGCTTGTATTTATCTAGAGTATAGCAACATTTAAAGCAATTGTATTCACCCTTTTGGTCCTCCTCCTGGGCAACATTACAAGACATTACAAAAGCAACATATATCATGCAGTATTCTATTTACTACATATACTACTGTTAGTATGCATACGGATTTTAGTCATAAAGGTTATTTAGCCATGCAATATGCAATCCCACGTGTAATTTGGTTATTAGTATTGTTGGTTTAATATATATGCAAACTCTTTTAATAATATTATAATTAATAGATTATTTAATTAGTATATTCATGCAGAATGGGGGAGGTATACAAAATTTTGTACTATCCGCTCCATCAATAGCATAACCAAGTTTAATAGACAGATGTACATTTGCATTGTATTTCTGCATACCATGCACAACTATCCATCTGGTACGTTTCCGTAAGTGGAATACTTGGCCATTTGAAAACTGTAAAGTCTGTGGCTGTTTCAGTTATCAAAGACTGTGACTCTTGGTAGATTCGTACAATGTCATCAATTTGTGTCTAACGTAGAGGACCAGAACACATGTACGATTTATTTCAGGCATTTTTTTGTGACCAGAACCCCATTGGAGGCAAAAACTATACTAGATAACTATTTGTATCTGGTCCTCCAGAGCACATGGACATCACAGCACCGAAACACCAGGGGAAGCAGAAGTTGCATCGCCCATACTTTCCTCCTCAAAGACATCGTAAGGATGACCCTTTATCTCTGAGGAGCTCGACGCCTGTCCCTTAGAATTCAAGGGCTGTGCCACTGCCTCCTGTGCCTCGCCATTCCCTGTCCAAGCTACTGCCTTGCACATCCGGAGTGCGAAAATCAATGACTGTTGAGGAAGAGATTGTGTAGTGTGTTATACCGCTTCTTTCCACTGGAGAGCAGCAGTGTCTTATATTCAGCAGCCCAAATCCCTGAAAATAATTCTGCAGATGTTTGGTAGGAGATTGAAACAAGCAATAAAAGTAAACAAAGTCAACGTGTGGTAAGCTTTGTGGCTTTCACCGCGGTTGGCCAGTCTCGGGGAATCCCTCTGCTGCACCACAAAGGCACACGCCCCTTCTCAGCAGCTCGATCGGAGCACAACAGCTGGCCTTTTCCGGCTTGGGTGGGGGTGGTAACGGCAGCGTGCGCGTCGCTGCTCGTTCCTGAGCCAACACTCAGTGGGCGTTAACCTGAGAGAAAAGTTGGGACATGCAGCAATGTTAGCCATTTGCAGGCTACCATTTTTCAAAGACACAGACAAGAGCCAATCCTAAGCAAAGTAGGAGTCAGACACCACAAAGCACATACAACAGATCGCCTGACAGTGCAAGCGCGGTCTAGGCTCGACCTAAAAAACCTTGCATATGGCTGAAGGCCATGTGTATGCTGGGTTTGGCTGCTGGAAGGAGGGTGAGAACAGCAGCGCTTTTTGTGTGCTATTCACTCGCTGTACACAATCAAAGCATGAACATAAAAGTTTAACCTAAAAAAGACTCTGAAATTCACCAGTTGTAGTAAACTGAAATAACTATGGCTTGCTCCCGCGCCATACATAGCAATGTCCTCGATGTTATTTCAGATGTCATCAGTGATGTTAGCTATGATGCCGTAGGAGATGTCTAAAGTGATGTTACGTGTGAGGTCAAAAGCAGTGCATGGGGATAGCTATATACTTCAACTAACTATGTATAACTGGTGAATTTTTGTGTTTTTTTTTTAGTTATGTTGTAGCTCAAATTTTAATTGAATTTTGTTTTATATTCACTTAACTATAAAGCCACTTTAACCTTTTTGTTATTTTCAGTGAATTTCTAAAATGTTTTATGTTTTTTAACTAAAAAGTAATAAGATAAAGGGATATAATTTTAAGTAAGACACACCCACTGGCTTTCTCAAAGACTCGCACCACTAAGATATAAAAGGCAGACCTAGTGACGTACCAGGGGAACTGTCAACACATCAACATATATAATGCACTGGCTTTGTCAGTCACCTCAATGAATTATCAATAATCATAGTCCAATTTTAACGTATTAACGCACGCAACCGCATCATACAATACACCCCAGTTCCTCACAAAATTGATTTTCGTAATTCAGTGATCTTGTCCAAGGGGGCATTGTTAATCAAATTTTGGCAACTTCTAAACATATGCATGTATTATCAACAAAAGAACATATGAACTGCTTAACAGTTTTTTCTACATTGGTGGTCTTAACACAATAGGCATCTATGACTCGTATGTAAGGGAGACTTTTAGATATCAGATGACCATATCATAGGTGTGTATCAAGGGCTTCCTCCATTTTCAGACTGCTATTTTGTTTGAATATAGATATATATATTCACTTAAAAAACCATAGGTTTCACACATGTTATAGTTAGGTGGATATTTCACTCGTAAAAATCCAATGAAATTCCCCCATTATAGTTAGTTCAGATAACTATAACTCGCGCGACCGCAATCCACTGCTGATGACGTCACATATTACATTACTCATGACATGGTCAGTGGCATCACTCATGACATCACTGATGACATCATCCTTGTGATAGAGTGGCGGCCGCGCGAGTTATAATTATCTGAACTAACTATAACGGGGGAATTTCATTGGTTTTTTACGAGTGAAATATCCACCTAGGAAAGAGGTGTGGCGCCGCGGCCAGGGCGACTGACTCCGGAATCTGGGGATCACGGTTCGATCCCCGGAGCCGGTGGCAGATTAGACCAGCACCATGCAACTCTGGGCAATAGCTTGCTTAATCTTCCCGACGGCCCCCAGCGCCTAGAGACCCTTACGGGTGAGTGTTCGCGCTTTACAAATGTGGTTATTATTATTATTATTATTATTATTACCTAACTATAACATGTGTGAAACCTATGTTTTTTTAAGTGAATTTGCAAGGTTTTTTAAATGCTAATTCCTAACTATAACGTGTGTGAAACCTATGGTTTTTTCAGTGAATTTCAAAGGTTTTTTAAATGCTAAGTTATGTATATATTATTATTTTTTTTTTATATTTATTTTACAATAAACTACGTATTAAAAAATTTTTTACAAATTTTTTTCTTTTTTTGGGGTTTTTTCACTGTGCGCGCACCCCCGCGATTGCTTTTTAAAAAAAATTAAAATGTTTTTTTCTGCCTTCGGGGTCCTTCAGGGACCCCCTGACAAAGGCTAGGGGGTCAGGAACTCTCTACCCTGCCCCCTTTTCACGTTCGCCACCTTCCTTTTTCACTCTCGCACTGAAAACAAACAAAATGGCGGCCGACACTTCCTGATTTCGACCGATTCAAACGTTGACTAACACCAATCAGAAGTACGCTCGCGCACGTTATGGTGCTCGCAGGGTGCGCGCACGGTGCGCGCACGGTGTGCGGCTATAGATATGTATGTGCTTTTAACTGAAATTTTCTCGGGAACTACTGAACAGATTGACTCCATATAAGCAAAAGGCACATCCCTGAGCTGAGGACTACCTCTCTGCCAAATTTCAAGTAATTCTGTTCAGCCGTTCGGGCTGTACCTTGGACTAAAGGTCCCTATGGAAAATTGCATGGGGAAAACGGGTTTTGGGACCCCCCTTTTTTCTCAGCCCCCGCTTGACGAATCCCCCCGAGACTTTCAGGGTAGGAGCGGAGCATAGCGCCCCACCTATTTTGAAAATTTTGCGAGGATTCGTCAACCGGTGCCAAAGTTATTCCAAATAGAATGTTGCGGATTTCCTATGGAAACACGGTCCTAACTATAACTATCTACTGGCGACCGCCAGTAGATTATATATATATATATATATATTCACTGAAAAAACCATAGGTTTCACACACGTTATAGTTAGGAATTAGCATTTAAAAAACCTTAGAAATTCAATGAAAAAACCAAAGGTTTCACACATGTTATAGTTAGCTGGACATTTCACTCGTAAAAAACCATTGAAATTCCCCCGTTATAGTTAGTTCAGCTAACTATAACTCGCGCGCCCTCAATGCACTACTGATGACGTCACATATTACATCACTCATGACATGGTCAGTGACATCACTCATGACATCACTGATGACATCTCAAATGACATCACTGATGACATCATCCAGTGAATGTGTGTTTTTCTGAAAATTAAATATGTTTAATATATGTATATCTCAAGGTCGATGGAAGAATAAATGAGTATATAAGTGTCTAAATTGATGATTTGTTTTTGAAAACTTGATTGTATTACTGACTGATTAAGTGTATCTTTTTGAATACATGGCTAAGTGAGTAATGTTTAAATGTGTAAATACCTGTATCAGTCTCTCACTTTGTATATAAGTGGCTGCATGGGTTGGTGAGTAGCTACATGAGTGTCTATATAGGTTATTAGTTGGTTTTTTGAGTATCAGTATGAGTGTCTGAGTGTCTTCATGGTGCGGTGGGGGGTGTTACGTAGTGCATAGGTGCATGAATGAGTGACTCACTGTTTGTATGTGTTGAAGACAGCATGTGTGCAGGACTGTATGGGTGGATGAGTGTGTGCATGGGTGTGTTAGTGAGTGATAGACTGTCTCAATAGTGTCTTTATGAGTAACTACATATGTTTTAAACTAGTATATGTGACTATTGGTGTATATAAGTGAGTATATGTGAGTGAGAGATTGAAAGAGTTCCTGTATGAATAAGTATGTGTTTCAATAAGTGATTGTTTAAAAGACTAAGTATGTGTAAGTTTCCGTAGAAGTAAGTGTGGTGGTGTGTGTATAACTGTATATGCAAGTAAATGGATGTTTGATTCTTTATTAGCATGAGTGACTATGTGTGTGAGTAACTCTATGGATGAGTGGCATTGTGTTACAGGATGTTTAGGTGTATGAGTACATATGATGTGTGAGTACATGTATGAGTGACTGTATAGGATTGTTGGTGGATGAGTGGATGTGTATGTGGATCTTAGAATTACTGAATAGGTTGTTGTAACTGTTATTGGTATGTCCATTTTTTTGAAAATTTCAGTCTCTATTTTTGAATGTTTGTATCAAAGGTTATATTAGGGTGAGAGGAGGTCTACCACTCTGTCACAAGGATAATGTCATCAGTGATGTCATTTGAGATGTCATCAGTGATGTCATGAGTGATGTCACTGACCATGTCATGAGTGATGTAATATGTGACGTCATCAGTAGTGCATTGCGGGCGCGCGAGTTATAGTTAGCTGAACTAACTATAACGGGGGAATTTCAATGGTTTTTTACGAGTGAAATGTCCAGCTAACTATAACATGTGTGAAACCTTTGGTTTTTTCATTGAATTTCTAAGGTTTTTTAAATGCTAATTCCTAACTATAACGTGTGTGAAACCTATGGTTTTTTCAGTGAATTTGCAAGGTTTTTTAAATGCTAATTCCTTACTATAACGTGAGTGAAACCCATGGTTTTTTCAGTGAATTTGCAAGGTTTTTTAAATGCTAATTCTTTTTTTTTCTTCTTTTTTTTTTTACATATTTTTATTTTAATTGTCTATCCTTTTTTAAAGACTATGGTTAAATTTTAAAAATTCTACAATATGTTTTTATTTTACAATTTTTTTAAAATAAACAGGTAAAATTTATTAGCAATACATTTTTTTTTTTTTTTTACCGTGCGCGTACGGTAAGCGCACGTCTTGCTGTAATTACGTTAGATTTCTACGCTGTTTGCGTTCATTTACGCAATTTGCGTAGACGCACGTCACGCGCGCATAGCGCGTAACGCGTACGCTGCACGCGCACGTTACGCGGAAGTGAAGGGGCGTGCCTGTTTTGCGCATGCGCGCGTGCGCGTGTCTTTTTTACGCGCATGCGTACTTTTGCCGTAAGCGTACCGTAAGCGTACGGTAGGTCATGTGATCATGAAACAAAACTTTTGATTGGTTGAAACTACTTTCAGTTCTAGAACTCTCCTACACCACACCCATTCCCCTCATTTCTGCTTGTGATCCCTTAGGAGAAGGAGCTGGGTTGTCTTTGTGATACGATGGCAGAACAGCAGAGCCCTTCTGAGAGTGAGGCTAGCAGCACTACCTTGAGGCAGAGAGCGAGGAAACAAAAGACCTCTTACATATGGGAGTATTTTTCTTTTCCAGAAGGCCAGCAAAAGGTAAATGCACCCTTAGTGACTTGTAAGCTGTGTGGCCGTGTACTTTCAAGAGGGAATCCCGACAGGAAGTATTCCTTTGGGAATCACACCATGATGAGACACCTTAAGGATGTACACAGAAGGACACATGCTCGACTTACTGAAGGTAACCCTTCAGTAAATCAACCAAGCACATCCACAGCAGCTCAGCCTGGACCATCATCTGCAGTGCCGAGTCCTTCTTCTGCAGGTCAGGTGAGCCCTTCATCTGTGGGGGGAGCATCTCCTTTTTCTGGTCCTCTGGAAACTAACCCTCGGTTTCTGAGGGTTGAAATACGGTGCGCCACTTGTCATGATCTAATTTGTTATAGGGAGACCAGTATTTCCCTAGTGAACAATAAAATAGATCAGCACACTTGTCGTACCGTCTAATATTCCCATTCTTTCTTTCCTTTGTCCCTGCATGAACACAACGGCTCTTTTAAGAGCCAACCTTACCTTTCATCTATTTTTTATATATGTTTTTAAAATCTTTTTTAAATTTTTTTATTACCGTACGCGTACGGTACGCGTAATTTTTTTTTTGTTTTTTTTAAAAACACTAAAAATCAATTATCACATTACAAGGTCCTTGAGAGACTACAATGAAAAACTGAAAATGTGATTGTAGAGAAGTGGAAAAAAGGGACCATGATATTATTGACTTACCATACCCACTCCAAAAAATATTTATTCATTTAAAAAAAATTTAAATTGCTTTAAAAATGGTTCTAGTTTTCGAAAATTTTCTATCTCAATCTGAAAAAAAAGAAAAAAGTATTAATATTTAATAAAACATTTTATAATACAGTACACATATTTACATATTTTTCAAAAAATATTTTTGCCTTTTTTTTGCTGTTTTCAGAATATATTGCATTTCACTATAAATTGTGAAAGCAATTGCATTCATCATTTAACAGCGGGCAAAAAAAAAATTAACAATCTCAAAGATTGTTTTAAAAAAGCCCACAATCTCATTTTGCATAAACATAACTTTATAGAAATGCATAATATTCTTAAAAAATATCATCTAATATCAATACTTATTTCTTTAAAATACCGTCTGATATTTTTGTTTCAGAAGTATAATCACAATAATATATCTCAAAAAAGCTCCACAATACATCTGGTTCCATTTCCTTTAGGCCAAATAGTAATTTTAAAATTCTATTTTGATTAAATTTCCAATGGTAATCCAATAAAAAACTAAAGTTTAAATTGTACAGATCTCACCGATTCTCTGTAACATTTTGGTTTCCGAAAGATTTATTAATAATTAAATAAGTCCACAATAGAATTGTTTACCTTTCCGCATGGCCAAATAGTAATTTTAAAAATCTTTTTTGAAAAAATTTCCAATGGCAATCCAATAACATTCCAAAATTTAAATTGTGCAGATGTTACCGATTTTTTCTAAATTTTTGGTTTTCCAAAGTTTCATTAAAAAATGGAAAAATTCCACATTACAATTGGTTACCTTTCCATTAGGCCAAATGATAATTTGTTAAATCTTTTTATTTGTAAATTCCAATGGTAATCCAATAAAATGGTAAAATTGTTTTGTCCAGATGTTGCCAAATCTCTCTAAAATTTAGGTTTCCGGAAGATTAGATAGGAATTTGCTAAATCAAAAGGCAAATGTTGCTTAAAAATCAATTGGGAATCATTACACAGTGTCCAGCCTTTTTCACATTTAAGATAAACTGTGTAATGACCAGAAGTTACAGTAGGTCCATCATGGAAAATTATTGCAACTGTTACCAGGCCCGGACTGGCACTGCCGGGCACCGGGCAATCCCCCGGTAGGCTGCCAGGGGTGGGGGCCGGTTTTTGGGCCGGGGCCGGTTTTGTTGCTGGGTGAGGCGGGGGGCCGATTTTTTGTACTGCACTCAGACTCAGTACAGTAATCACTGCTCATTGCTGCGCAGGCTGCAGCAATGAGCATTCATTATTAGACCTGCTGCTGCGGGCCAGCCGGCACGGCATTCACGTGACGTGGTGGAGTCACATGACTCACGTGAATGCAACTAACAGTGCGCCACTTTACGAACTGAGCAGTTAGCCGTCCAGTGCAGGCCCTGTGTCTGATAAGGAGCCGAGCCTGCAGAGGCAGGCAGCCTGCTTCGGTAGACTGGGGCACACGAACGTGCCTGTCCAGTGGGTTGGGAATCACGAGGAGCAGATGTACAGCATGTCTCAGCTGCAGTAAATATGACCGCCGGCCCCACCGATTCAATTGCCGAGGGAGGGAGGGAGTGATTGAGTTGCGCGGCAACAGTTGGTAAGTCAAAGTCACAGATTTGGTGGAGTGATATATCGGACCTGATCATGTCTTGTGAAGCCCCAAAACACTTCAGTCTCGCGCCTGTAAAAGACCAGTACTGTAAGACTGGGATAGTAAGCTGTCCCGCCTGGCAAGTGGACTGTCTCCACAAAACATCGGTATAAAACCATGCTAAAATGAGAATATGAAAATAAGGTTTGAATAAGCCATACTACCGATATTCCGGAATCCCTCACTTTGATGCTCTAAAACGCGTTGGTAAATATCTAGAAATACATATTCCTGAAAAACAATTGCCATGTGTTTGTATGCAGATCTGTTTAAAACGTCCTTTGTTGGAATTAAGTGGGACATAAATGTGAAACTAAATGCAGTTGTTTCAGTGACTTAAGAAAGGAGGCAGTTTATTTTACACGTCTCACCACCTGCAGCTCATAAAAAAACTATTGCATTAAACTAGAGTGTACCGAGGGACTGTGCTCCTGATTTCACCCATTTTGCACGTTACGCTGTACTATGATAACAAGCAGGCTTCCTTGCCTGATAAAGCATCGCCGGATTGCATTTCTGCCGTTTTTTCAAGTGACAGAGACCGAGTCAGTGTAGTGCAATCTCTTCTTGTGAAGGCCCCTTTCTAACGCTTCCGTCTTGTGCGTGTAAAGGACCAGTACTGTAAGACTGGGACAGAGACAGCTGTTCTGCCTGGCAAGTAGATTCTCTGCGCACAACACCCATATCTGGCCATAGAAAACAAGCTAAGACAGCTTGTCTGGAGTCACCGTGCACAGAATAATTCTTACAAATGGGCGCTAACATTTGAATATGAAAAATAGGATTTGACTAAGCCACTGTACTTTGTTACTATGATAACAAACAGGCTTCCTTGCCTGCTGAAGCGTCACCAGTTTGCATTTCAGCCGTTTTTTCATTGCCAGGGCACATTATATGTTCATTTACTCTCCATATGGCAGGCCCGTGAACTGCAACTGCCTGCAGCCAGTGGGGTGCCAGTCCGGTCATGACGTGTTAAACTCACTCAGGAGTTCTGCATTGACATGGCTGCAGAAATGGCTGCTTGTAGAGGCCCAGGCTGTGACAAGAGTGTGTGTTTACATTCTGGCCACCTTAAGTTTGCCGTTTATTTCTCAAAACTACATGGGGGTAATTTTAACAGGTTTCCAACAGTTTTGGCTATGTTGTATGGGAGATTATTGTGCCGGCCTCAGCCTGTGAGGATAATGGTGCTCAGCCTGTCTGCGCGTGAGTCAGCTCACTGATTCTGTGACAGGCAGCTGAGATACCTGGATCCCTGTGTAGCTTGTCTTGTTCATGTTGGAGCCTCACACATCCTTCCTGTTGGGCTGGGTGTCCCACGTCACATGGACAGAGAGAGGCCCTGGAGTCCTGATGTTCTCCTGATTGATTGCTGGCAGGTAGGGGGCCATAGGCTGGCAATGATTTCTAGTGCTTTGCTGCAGTTTTCAGATTTTCTTGGAGTTTCTTGTTGCTCAAATGGGTGTAATTTCAGATATTTATGTTTCCCCCGTCTTCATTGCTTCATTTTGCTCGCGAGAAAGTGTCACTCATAGTCATTGAAATGTCACTTGTATAATTACACTGAAATTATGAAAATGTCACACATAGCAATTTGAAACCTTGGCAGCTATGCGGTATTGGGCACACGACTGCCTCGCCGGGGGTGACGTCAGGCCTAGTAGTGAGTAATGACTGTGACAGCCGTGCCGCGGGCAGGAATTTTAATGCAGCCCAGCAGGATACATTGTAGCAGGCAACAGTGCACGAGATCCTTAACTGTTTCCTGAGCCTGCTGGCGGCAGCGCCGGGGCGGGCAAGTCTGCGTGGAGCAGAGCCGGCGCACGCGCTAGCAGCCTGGTTGCATAGCCAGTTTCAGCGCTGGTACAGGCTACAGCAGAGTGAGACAGTGCATTAAAATGCGTGACAATGCATTTCAGTGCGGTGATGCGGAACACCACACTGAAATGTGTTATTGTCACGTCTGATGCGTGATACTTGGCAGGCCTGGATCTGACTGCCTCTGGTGCGTGCTGCAGGACTTGTAGCGGCACCAGTGTGTAAAATGATAATCCAGGGTTAAATGGAATTCCAGTGACATAACATCATCCTTCTTAAGCGCTTAAAAAACAATGTTTTAACAAGCTTTTGAAGAAAGTGATTGCGGCCCTCTATGTTAGATTCATCGTTAACACTCACAGGAAATAACGCTCCATTTTGTCAAAATCATAAATGTTATGTTAATGAAACAGGTACCAAATTTACTAACACACAGGAGATTACTGTGTCTTAAAATGCCAGCTACAATTTGAACTACTGCCATCAGAAAAACACAGAAACCCTTAATCCAACACTAACCCGTGTTTATGTGTGCTTGACAGATAAAAGGCAAGTATTTCGCCTAAGCCAGATCCTGCTGTCCCCTAGATTAGGTCTTTGTTATAAGTTTTGGGGCTGCTGCCTCTGTGAGAATAACACCAGTTTCATAGTTGTGGAAATGATCTGCGCTCAGACTGGCTGTCACAGCTCTGTTTAGTAAATTTCTAACTCCGCAGGAGTCGGTTGGGTCCTGCAGGCAGATGCTTGTTGGTCTGTTGGGAAACATGCCCAGGGCGACGATTTATTCAATTAAATTGAGTGCTTATGCATCGTCGCCAATGAAGTTCTTCTAACCCCATTATCTTCACCGGCTCTACGGCGTCCTCTAGTGCAACAATTTAAGTGCACACATTACAAGGGTGTAGCCAGAATTCCTTTTTGAAATAATTTTCATTTATGTTGAATTACCTTTATTGAATAGTTTTTTTAATGTTCTCTCTGTTACAGCTGTCTACTGCTTGTAATAAATTAAATCTTGATTTTCTCTGCACATACTAATGGGCTTGTTATTATGAACCACTATTATATACATCAGAAATAGGCAAGAGAAGTGCATAAAAGCAATACTCACAGAGGTGAAAATACAGTTAAAAATTCAAAATCTAATGCTTTACTATTGGATGGTTGAATTTCTTGCCGCCCAGATTATAAAAACCTGGTTTAGAATTGATACACTGCCTGGGTACTGTAAATGTCCAGGCTTTAGCTACCCTTTCTTGAGGAAATTTATAGTGATAGAAACATGTTCATCTATAAGCACAGGCCTGATCTCTGTTTGCTTTGGGTTCTGTTTTATAGCTCCATTGCTGGGATTGGTTGGATGCTGATATGAGCCTTGGCTCTCTGTTGGATGAGCAGTCCTGGAAGCTAGCGAGGTAGCACAGCAGGTTAGGTGCTCGCAGCAGAGATCTGTGTTTAACCCGTAGGTCCCAGTCTCAAATCCTGGCAGTTCCAACTAATCTTGCTTTTGTTTCAAAGTCGATATATTTAGCATCACGATAGGCATCTACATATTACCTGCCTCACTGTAAACAATCTCGAGTCATATCCTGGGCTGACCTCAGACTGTGCATACAGCTCGTTTCTCAATATAGCACGGGCATAGAGTGAAAGGGTGCAACGTTTATGCTGCTGTTGTGCACCAATAGTGAAGTCATTATTATTTTGTTTTTTACAGTAAGCATTTACCTTTTAAACAGATGGCCCTGCTGAACGATTTTAGGTGATCTGAAATTTGAAGGGTTGGTAGGCACAGCCCGCTTCTGCAGAGGTTAAGATAATCAACATTTACAACTTCTGTGTGTTTTTTCTTCATGAAATATCAGTAGTTCCTACAGATTCTAATGCTTCCCATCGCGATGCTGAAGTCATGTAAGCAGTCCGGCTGCGCTAACAGTTGTGTGTGAATTCTGATTGTATTGTTGTAAATGCTTCCTTTTACAGTCAGCCTGATTCTGTAACTCTCAGCTGTGCTCTCGGCTGGTGCCGCGCAAATGTTAGTTAAATATTGGTTAAAAGGCAGCAACTGAGATCCGCGCTGGTGCTTCTCAGTGTTCTTAGTCGGTCCCAAGTGGACAGAGGCTCTCTGGTCAGACTCAGTGATGCGTGGATTCATTGATTGTGACTCCTGCAAGGCGCCTCACACCAAGGAGCTGTGCATTTAAGTAGCCAGCGTGCGTGTTCCATCTGTTACAAATGCCGGTATCTCAAATAGGCGGCAACAACATTATTTTAGTTTTGGGCCTGGGCCGGGCGGTTCAGCCGAGCCCTGCATCTGTGTTTGCTCCAGCCTCCACTGACTGTAACACGTAGGTTCACAGCCTGGCGCGTGGTAAATATAACTAATACAGGACCTGGCTGCATCTGTTATATATTCAATTTAGAGCGTCACTTACTGCCTGACTGACACCATGTTACAGCTCCACTCTGCTCATTGCTCTCTCAGGCTGCACAGAGCAGCGCCGCTCAGCTCTGAGCATGATCCATGTTATTTACTATTGTTTTATGTGATTGAACTATACGTAGGAGTCAGACACATCCTGCTTTTCGTTTAATTCTGGTCAGGTGATGTCCAAATTTCGAACCAACAGTACATTATATTTAATTACAGCGTAACTGCTCTGCCTGTACATTGCTCTCAGGACGCGCTAGTGCCCCAGACCTCCACTCGGCTGACACAGTGAGTGCAGTCCATACATTATTATTTATTAGCACTAAAGGTCTAAAATATTATTACAGCCTGACTAACCCTGTAGCACACTGACTGAGTAATGTAGTTATAATTAGCAGCTGAGATTTTCGCTGGTGCCTCTCAGCCTGCTTGACAGACTATTTGTCAATTGTTAGTGCCTTTTCATTTCTGGTGGTTTACAGCAGTTTCAAGATCTTCTTAAAGTTTCTTGTTCCTCAAATGAGTGTAGTTTCTCATATTGATATGTTTGCTTGGTCTCCATTGTTTGATTTTGCTCGCGAGAGAGTGTCACTCATAGTCGTTGAAATGTCACTCATAATTCCACAGAAATTATGAAAATGTCACACATAGCAATCCGAAACCTTGGCAGCTATGACTTACTCACTAGTGAGCTGTACTGCTGCATCTGCTCCTTCTCACTGTCTCCTCGCTCCGTGGGGAAAAATAATCTCAGTGCTGGATAATGCAGCAGCAGTTTCAGGGCCATTTTAGGAGGTGGGGCACTGGTGGAGGGTGGTAGTTAGGGAGTCTGAGGAGGAGGCCATGAGGGGGAGTGGCTACGGAGAGATGAAGAGCACTGTTGGAGGGTGGTTGGTAAGTTATCTACAGAGAAAGAGGTCAAAAAGACTTTTGTACCAGCACTAAAGCCGGCCCTGTCAGGGCCTTTCTGTTTTTGTTTATTTAATTAACAGTCATGTGATTAGGACAACCGTAGAGCATACTTTAACATGCATGCTGATTACATTTACTGCTATATTCAATGTTTCAAATTTGAAGGTGATTTTACTTTTGTTTTTTACTGGGAATAATGAAAGTGGAACTGAATGGTGGCTGATATGGGGCTGGGTCCCAAGGTCAGCTGTGAGATAAGGTGTAATGTAGAGGGGTGGTAGAAAAGTGAATAATCAAGTCTGTAAGGGAGTGCGCTGCACAGTCAGGGGTCAGGTGGAGGTAGTAATGAAGAGGGTTTCTCCCTGAAGGCTCGCATAGAGGGAGCCCGAGTAGAGTCACTTGCTAAATACTCCCACCTTAGAAGGTCATCATCTACTATTTACTGTGGTTTGAAAGTTGATACAATTGAATATGTAATGAAAAATGTGCTGTAAAATTCACCATTTTGGTCGGTTGTTTTCCAAAATTTTCTTGGGGGGAGAACCCCCCCAAACCCCCCCTAGTAGCAGTCGGCCAAGCTCGCTGCGCACGCTCGCTACGCGCTGGCTGGGGGCTGGTCTGCCGAATTTGACGGGGGCTGGTCTGCCAAATTTTGCCAGGGCTGATTTCAGTTCCCAGTCCGGCCCTGACTGTTACAAAAGTTTTTCCTGAAATTGATAATTGCTGTCCTGTAAACTTCTTTATTAAAGTATCCAATTTTGAACCATCAGCTCTACATCGTTGCATCATTAAAATTACATACTGTCCGTATTCCTTTAAAATTAACGTTGAAAACATGTCAGATTTACACTCACCGCATTGCATGCTATGATTAGCATCTTTAACTAATTTAGCAAAAGTGACTGTTTTGCTCTCTGGCAATGTTAAATAAATAAACCTTTCATTATCAACATTAGAGCCACATATATTATAACAGTTTTCACAACTATGTTCCCATTTATAAGAGAGACCAAATACATTTTCAATGGGAACCCCTTCTTCTTCCAGTACCTGAAGAAAATACATCAAGAATTCCTGTGCGTCTTGCTGTACATTTTGAGAAAACTGTGTTCGTCCTGAACATACATCTAAAAGTTTTCTAATTTCAGTAGCACTTTCTATTTGAGTTTTATCATTACTCAGCTTTTCAAAAAGGAGACTCAGCACAGAACAGAATCTTTTTCCCTGATTTACTATTATCTGCTCTTGCAAACTTTCCAGATAAAATGCAACATTCAGCACTACATTTGCGTAGCAGTTGACACCAGAGCTATTTTCAAAATGACATCCTACAACCTGTTCTTCATTTTCCTTATTCTTTTTGCTTGCAATTACATCACTCCTCTTTTTTTTCCTCCTCTCTACATCTTCATTACAGATATTCTAATTTCTCCTTTTACGAGAAACTACACGTTTCTCCAACACAGGATACTGACCTAAATGAGGAGCATAGCTTCTTCTTAATCTATTATACTCCTTTACACAATTTGTATCAGCACTAACTTTTGAATCATCAAAGTCTATCATGAATAAACCTGATAATGTTTTCACTCGTGACAAAGCAACATATGCCATACCTTCTTTGAACACAGTTGAACCAAAGTTCACAAATGCACAATCTACAGTCAATCCTTGAGACTTGTGAATAGTTACAGCATATGCTAGAGAAAACGGAAACTGCTTCCTACGTACATATAAATCTTTCACAAGCATGAAACTAACTGAACAACGACAAATGTCTTTAACTTCTTCTATCTGATCAAATTTTATTTTTAAACATTCAATTCCATCTTTTTTCTGATAATTAATAAAACCCACAACTCTTCCCATAGCTCCATTAACTAAACCTTTTTCAACATCCAAATTTCTCCTTAAAAATACTCTACAGTTCATGCAAACATATAGATTTTTTTCTAATCCAGCTGTCTTGGAAATGTTCTTCTCTAGTGAATCCAATTTATTTTTCAGTGTGCCTGTTAATGTGACAGTAATTCTTCCATCCTCAATTTTGTCCACTGCTTCCAATTTCCTGATATCTTCCTTTTCCAATTTCAAAAGCTCCTCATTGAATATTGAGCATTCACGTAGAGTTGGCATTAAGCAGATGACACTTTTGTTTTCTGCAATGTTCTTGTATATCTTCTCTGCAACTATTTCTTCCTTTGGAAATAAATTATGTAGCAGCCGACTCTGTAATGCTTTTTTGCCAGCTTCAGTGAGTAGTCCAATTCTGATATCTTTCAGAATACTTCCATATTCTTCATCGTTTGCTTGCCTCATATTAGTAGTAAGTTCCTTGTACTCAAAGAAGGACCAAATATTTGTATTACCGATGCTTCCCAATGACTTCTTCGTGTCTTCATGTGTCACAGTATTAAACACTGGTTGTCCTTTAACTGGAGTAAGTTGCAAAAGATCTCCAAAAACTATGACGTGTTTTCCTCCAAATAACACGTCATAGTCTGTCTTCAGAATTTGCTGCATTCTTAAATGCACAAAGGCAAGCATTAAGTTTGATACCATGCTCACCTCATCAATAATGAGAACTTGCATCTTCTTCAATACTCTTGAAACTTCCAAGCATGCTTCTCCAGTTAGCTTGTTGTATTGTATTTTGTTCTCATGCTCCACTGGTAACATTAGCAAACGATGTAAAGTGATTCCTTTTATGTTATATGCTGCTAACCCAGTTGGAGCAGTAACCACACAAGACAAAGTAGAATCCGTTTTTTGCTGTAGGTAGCTTCTGATGACTTTTATAAGGAAACTTTTTCCAGTTCCAGCTTGTCCGCTTACATACATCCTGATTGGATGAAATGATGTGCATGAGCACTCTTTTTTTTCATGTAGAAATCCGTGATCAATTTTGTTTCTGATCTCTTCATAAATTTGTTGCTGCTCTTCGTTCAGTTGTCTTTCCAAATTTTGTAAGTCTATAAATTCTTCTTGAGCTTGATTCATAGCCGTTTCCACTTCATTCATGGCTATTGATGCTTCATTTTCAACGATTGGTTGTCCTAGGGGATCTTGACTGAGTGTTCCTGAACTTTGGCTGTCCTGAGAACTGTCTCTAGCTATTTCTGCTGCAATTGTAGTTTCCTGTTCAATTTCTTCATTTAACATTTGCAGATAAGTTGAGAATGTACTGCATTGTATGCTGTCTTTGCAAGCATTAAAAGAATCTTCATAGCTTTGAAATTCTCCCAGTAGTTCATCCTCTGTACGCCATGGTTTAAACAGCTGTAAAAGAGCCAAGTAGTAAAATTCCTTTTTGTCAGTAGTGTCGCAACTCAGCTTCCTGTGATTTATCAAACTTCCTTTTGTTTGCTTCACCAAACATCCTTCCTCACCAATGACTTTATATTTTCCATTGTTGATGTCTTCTGTGGCTTTCCGTGAATAAATGTAGTTCTGCAGCACTTCATAGAGACACATGTTCTCCAGATGATGACTTCTCTTGGGATAATATGTGTCCAACATGTTTGATTTCAAAATATCTGTACTTTCTGGGTCATTTTCGGCCAAATATTCAATTTCTCCAACAGATTTCAGTACCCGATTTCTCATTGCTGCAAGGCCTAAACTTGCCCAAATTATTCTTCTTGATTTCGAGTAGAGACTTGCAGAAGATAACCTATCTGAACATTCGTAGGATCCAATTTCTCGATGCGATAACATCTTCAAACTGAAACTGTACAGCTTCTTACTGACAGTTTTCTCGTGAGAAATCTCTTCCCACATTTCCTTCAATTCTGTTATCGAGCAACAGCAATGGAATTGTCAGCTACATACTGTATATCCATGTTAGCGTTCCACATGGATAAAATGACTGGGTTGTAGTCATTTATATTTTTTGATTCTTCTTTTCTTTTAAGGTTGTAGGTATTCTTAGGTGATTTTCTTGTGATAGTATGTCTCACAGATGACATAAAACTGTTTACTCTTCCATTTGAAAGAACAGGTCTAGGAAATCCAAATCGACATTTAGTGTAGTATTTATCTTTGCTCTTGTATTTCCGTCGACAGTATTTTCCACACCGATGACTTTGGAAACGTAAAACTTGCTCCTTTAACTTTTTCTCTTCTGTGCTTTTTGGTATAGCACATGTTGCATATTCTTCAATGTAAGATAACACTGCTTCATCAGCATCTGTTCCAAACTTTGGGGCATCCTTGATCCACAACAGCATATGAATATGAGGAGCACCTCTTGCCTGGTACTCTTTTCTCCAAAAGAAATCCACTACTTCTCCTAGAGGTGGATTTTTTTTATTGCAGATGAACGACATCATAGCCTCAAATCTATGATTGAAATATCTGCAAACATTAACCGGATCCAATGAGCACAGTTCTCCTGCTATCTTGTATTCGATGTTTTTAATGTTTGAATTTGCCTCTCGTAGAAAATCCAGTAAATCATCCCAAGCGTACTCAGCACAGTTTAGGGTCCTTAGCAGACACATTTTGTAAATGTACTCCACTTTTTAAAATGTGATTTACTGCATAAGACAATGCAGACAAGTCGCTTTCAAATAAAAGATGGAACAAATAAGGAATACTTTGTCGAAATCTGGGATCTTCAGCATATAGTCTTGTAGTCCGATACTCAGAAGCTGGAATCTGTTCCGGACGTTCATCGTATCGTCCTCCTTTTCCTTTAGGAAACAGCTGGGGAAAACATCGAGCTTCCAAGCTCTCCTCCCATACACTCACGGGAGTTCCTTTTGCTTTCTTCATCTGAAATAGATCAATATTGTCTCCCATAACTTCTTTTGAATGAAGAGGATGTATGCTAAAATGTTCATAAATTTCTTCTTCCTTTGACTTGTCCACTTTTTCAATTTGTCCAGTTGGTGTTTCTGTGTCTTCTTGTAAATCTTCTTCTTCTTCTTCTTCTTCTATATAAATTGATTCATACCATTTGTTATTCCTTTTCAAAATACAAATTTGCTCTTTGTACTTTCCGTACATCTACCAGCTTCTGCCAAATCTTCTTATTCTTTGTAGGTACACCATTAACCAGAATAATTAATGGTTCAGTTTCCAAAGTATCCGCATCAATAGTTTCCATATTTTTTTTCAAATCCAAGGGCAAATACACCACTCTACCTTTTAAACCTCTCAGTAAATCTGAAGGAGGTAATTTACCAGTTTTGGGCTCCATACGTACTATGGTCTGGAACAGATGAACACATTGAATGAGTATAGACTCATATGTATTTAATTCAGAAAGTTCAGCAGGAATAGCATCCAATTCTAAATTATTATGTACAGCTCTGGTCGGCATTCTATTTTCCTCTAACTTGTTGTAACAGTATTTACAAATACGCTGATCTTCACCCAATTCAAAACAATTTTCAAGAAATATATATGTGGCAAAATCCTTCCACTTATAATTATCTTCATTTTCACTTTTTCTGTAGAGATCAACATTCCTAGTTTGTTTTCTATAATGAGTTCTGCGGCAACAAATACAAGTAATATTTGGTCTTTCATTAGAGATTATTGCAAATTTTGTTATGTGATCATTAAATGTCTTACTTACAGAGGGTTCTACATTCTCTTCCACTTCTTCCTCATTTACTGTGTCCTTTTCTGCACTGTTTTGTTCAGGACCAAAGTAACAAAACTGAATTTCATCAACAACCTTCTCTACATCTGATACCGTTCCACGGAACAGAGCCCTATTCAATTCATCTAACTTTATTGCTGGACTTTTAGCAAAATACAACCGTCTCACAAACTTTCTCATTTCAGTATGATGAACAGCCAGCATCCTAAAATGATGGAAAACACTATTACACACTTTTCTAGATAGACAAGCCAGAGAATGACCCTGCAAACCAGTATTCTCTCTCACTCTGCATGGATCCAGACTTTGAAGCACCTTAATCTTCTGTTTTACACTTTTTTTTACTATATTCTCTTAGAAACTCACGAAATTTATCAATAGATTCCTGACGCACAGTGCAAATACTACTACAATTCCAAGTGTACACTGGGGCTTTAGGACGTCTCCCCATAGCCTCATCCGCCATCACTTGTACCTCATCTCTTGGAACCATTATCTCCTTCTCCATTATGCAACCATTTTTCACTTCGTAAGCACGACCTCTGGTGTCAACTGCATGCAGCAAACTATTACTTTGAAAATAGCTCTCTTCATTAAAAAAAGGTTCACTACTTGAACTATGCATCCATTTTCCTAAAAACACTTTACAAAAGTTTGTTCTGTTCACTACTCTTTTCCTTTTGCTTTGTGATTTCAGTACATTAACCATTTTATCTAATGTACGCATCCTATTCAAAATTAAAATGAATAGTTTCCTTTTTAATTCTAATGCCTTTGCTGCAATGGCTTCAATTTCTTTTTTTCTCTTATAAAACTTAGACTTTTGCTTATATTTCTTCACATCCTTTATCAAATTGGACATAACTCTTCTCTGAAACATTTTTCTACGTATCTCTTTAAACGCTGTTTTTCTGTTTAAGTTTATCTTTTTAGTTGCAGAAGGTATATTTGCATTAACTAAATGCTCAATTTTTTCCTCTCCTTTTCTATTGAAAACATTTTTTCCAGTACAGACATTTTGTACATTTTTCCTTTTTTTGAATATGTTCTTTAAAAAATCTTTTGTTTGCTTACCAGAAGATTTTTTCTTTTTCCCAACATGAGCATCTCCAACTAACTTAGGTCCTCCAGTTGTCTTCAAATATAGGTTTTTTTTGTGGTCTTTCTTTACTCTGGATTTTGTAGGCATCTTAAATTTTGTTCACTGCTCTTCAGCAATACCTGAAAAAAACTAAAAAAAAATTCCTTTATTTTATTTAAATATATTACTACATTTTTTATGTTCTTTAGAAATCTTAAAATACTATAAACCCCTTTCCTATAAATGAAAATCACAATAACACCTTCACAAATTAAATTTCTAAAAATAATTCCTGTGTGCACACAAAGTCATGCTTTGAAATTAGGCAGAAAACTGCTTTTTCAGACCAGCACCATGTGTAACCTGGGTGACTGCCTACACTCCAGCAAGGGCAACCAGCCTTAGTGATGCTGTATGTATTTGCATTACTGACTGAAACCTCAAACCCCACTCGCTTGTGAATACTGTGCATGATTCCACAGGGTAAGTAGCTGGGTGTGTGCTAAGAGTCTGCTTCTGCACCAAAAAATGTCTCCCCCTTTCCATCTAATGCAACTGTGAAATCACCAGAGCAATACGCAATAAATCTCTGCCTGTAATTCCTATTTGCACACAGAGTCATGTTTTCACATTGGTCACAAAACGAAATTTCTTTGCCATTTTGAAAGCACACTTACTACTCTTTTTTTTGGCAAGTGATAAACACTTTTACAGACTGACACATTATGAATCCACTTTTCAGATTCTTAAAAAAGCACATGTCCAAACTGCTTTTTCAGACCAGCACCATTTGTAACCTGGGTGACTGCCTACACTCCAGCAAGGGCAACCAGCCTTAGTGATGCTGAATGTATTTGCATTACTCACTGAAACCTCAAACCCCACTCGCTTCTGAATACTGTGCATGATTCCACATGGTAAGCAGCTGGGTGTGTGCTAAGAGTCTGCTTCTGCACCAAAAAATGGCTCCCCCTTTCCATCTAATGCAACTGTGAAATCACCAGAGCAATACGCAATAAATCTCTGCCTGTAATTCCTATTTGCACACAGAGTCATGTTTTCACATTAGTCACAAAACGAAATTTCTTTACCAATTTGAAAGCACACTTACTACTCTTTTTTTTGGCAAGTGATAATATCTTTTACAGACTGACACATTATGAATCCACTTTTCAGATTCTTAAAAAAGCACATGTCCAAACTGCTTTTTCAGACCAGCACCATTTGTAACCTGGGTGACTGCCTACACTCCAGCAAGAGCAACCAGCCTTAGTGATGCTGAATGTATTTGCATTACTGACTGAAACCTCAAACCCCACTCGCTTGTGAATACTGTACATGATTCCACATGGTAAGCAGCTGGGTGTGTGCTAAGAGTCTGCTTCTGCACCAAAAAATGGCTCCCCCTTTCCATCTAATGCAACTGTGAAATCACCAGAGCAATACGCAATAAATCTCTGCCTGTAATTCCTATTTGCACACAGAGTCATGTTTTCACATTAGTCACAAAACGAAATTTCTTTGCCAATTTGAAAGCACACTTACTACTCTTTTTTTTGGCAAGTGATAATCACTTTTACAGACTGACACATTATGAATCCACTTTTCAGATTCTTAAAAAAGCACATGTCCAAAGTGGTTTTTCAGACCAGCACCATTTGTAACCTGGGTGACTGCCTACACTCCAGCAAGGGCAACCAGCCTTAGTGATGCTGAATGTATTTGCATTACTGACTGAAACCTCAAACCCCACTCGCTTGTGAATACTGTGCATGATTCCACATGGTAAGCAGCTGGGTGTGTGCTAAGAGTCTGCTTCTGCACCAAAAAATGGCTCCCCCTTTCCATCTAATGCAACTGTGAAATCACCAGAGCAATACGCAATAAATCTCTGCCTGTAATTCCTATTTGCACACAGTCATGTTTTCACATTAGTCACAAAACGAAATTTCTTTGCCAATTTGAAAGCACACTTACTACTCTTTTTTTTGGCAAGTGATAATCACTTTTACAGACTGACACATTATGAATCCACTTTTCAGATTTTTTAAAAAGCACATGTCCAAACTGCTTTTTCAGACCAGCACCATTTGTAACCTGGGTGACTGCCTACACTCCAGCAAGGGCAACCAGCCTTAGTGATGCTGAATGTATTTGCATTACTGACTGAAACCTCAAACCCCACTCGCTTGTGAATACTGTGCATGATTCCACATGGTAAGCAGCTGGGTGTGTGCTAAGAGTCTGCTTCTGCAACAAAAAATGGCTCCCCCTTTCCATCTAATGCAACTGTGAAATCACCAGAGCAATACGCAATAAATCTCTGCCTGTAATTCCTATTTGCACACAGAGTCATGTTTTTACATTAGTCACAAAACGAAATTTCTTTGCCAATTTGAAAGCACACTTACTACTCTTTTTTTTGGCAAGTGATAATCACTTTTACAGACTGACACATTATGAATCCACTTTTCAGATTTTTTAAAAAGCACATGTCCAAACTGCTTTTTCAGACCAGCACCATTTGTAACCTGGGTGACTGCCTACACTCCAGCAAGGGCAACCAGCCTTAGTGATGCTGAATGTATTTGCATTGCTGACTGAAACCTCAAACCCCACTCGCTTGTGAATACTGTGCATGATTCCACATGGTAAGCAGCTGGGTGTGTGCTAAGAGTCTGCTTCTGCACCAAAAAATGGCTCCCCCTTTCCATCTAATGCAACTGTGAAATCACCAGAGCAATACGCAATAAATCTCTGCCTGTAATTCCTATTTGCACACAGAGTCATGTTTTCACATTAGTCACAAAACGAAATTTCTTTGCCAATTTCAAAGCACACTTACTACTCTTTTTTTTGGCAAGTGATAATCACTTTTACAGACTGACACATTATGAATCCACTTTTCAGATTCTTAAAAAAGCACATGTCCTAACTGCTTTTTCAGACCAGCACCATTTGTAACCTGGGTGACTGCCTACACTCCAGCAAGGGCAACCAGCCTTAGTGATGCTGTATGTATTTGCATTACTGAGTCCAACCTCAAACCCTTAAACTATTCTTTTTTTATACCAGTACACCTTAATTTATCGTGAAAACATAGTCCATATTATTTTACATGTTCCTCACACTTAAATTTCTCCCAAAACAGAAAATAATAAACACAACTTCAACAAAAGGAATCCCATTTCTATTATTCATTTCTTAATTTACCATATACATCCCCTCTCAAACTCTAAACTCACCTTTAAAATTAGTTAGTTGTGAAAGAAATGTGGCACTCAAACAGCAGATTATGAGAGCCAGGATCTCTGTTCTTTACACCTCTCTCCTCTCAGCAGAACCAGATAATGGCAAACTTTCCCTCTCTTTTTCCACACATATACATGTCAGGATCAAATCTCAGTGCTTCCCCCTTTTTTTCAAATGTAATCACACATTTCTATTGGTTGAAAACCAACCCTTTTCCAAAAGTACCCTTCCCCCAACTTGACTTCTGCCTAGTACCCTTCCCCCAACTTGACTTCTGCCTGCTACCATAGCAACAGCTCATGGAACACTGCTGTGTGGAGTTAGGTCAGAAGTTCACCAAACAATGTTTCAATTCCACAGAGCAAGAGTGCTTGACTTTTCAAACCTAACAGCAAATCCATAGTACTGTTCTTTGGTAACACATTTTTCTGTACCAATACAAAACATGCTTCTATTAATTTACACATACAGCCTAGTTTTTATTTTAGAATGGTATGAAACAGCCAATCAGTTCTTTTTTTTATGAAAAAAATATGTATGCCTCCATTTCCCAACTGTCTTTCTTTTCATATTGCCATTCTACTGAAAGACAACTCCTGAGTGCATCCAGTTCTCCTTTGAAGATGTTCACAGTGTGGATTGTAGGGCACAGCTATGTCTTCTGGAGTGAAAAGTATGCAGAGAAAACAGATATGGTGAGAGACCTTGCTTGCCAAATGTAGACATTAAATGGATTGGTCAGAGAGGGTTAAAGTGGCACCAATTGATGCCATTGGTGAAATCCTTCATGCACATCCAACACCCTGACCTCATAATAGTGCACTGTGGTGGCAATGACCTAGGCACTTTGACTGGGGTAGGTCTGGAAATGCTTATGAAGGACACCTTTGCACAACTGTTTTCACTTTTCCCTAAAACTGCCTTTGTGTTTTCTAACATATGCCAAAGGCAAAAATGGAACTGGTCCAATCATTTCTGTCCGCAGATTGACAAAGCAAGAAAGCACGTCAACAAATCTGTTTCTGCTTTCCTCCGTGACTATGGTATGGGTTCCATTTACCACAACAACTTGCGTTACGACATGCAAGACATATATAGAGGAGATGGTGTGCACTTCAATGATGAAGGGAACAGAGTCTTCCTCTTGAACCTTAGACTCTGCATCGGTACTTACTTGTAGGTACCACTAAAAAATCACTTCATAAACACAACGGCTCTTTTTAGAGCCTCCTAATATCTAAACACTTAAATCTGCATTTCATTTCTTTTTTTTTTTTTTTTTTTACCGTACGCTTACCGTACGCGTACCCCGCGATTTTTTTTAAAATCAATAAATGTTTTCTTTGTACTTTTCTGTCCTTCTTTGACCCCCTTACAAATGTTAGGGGGTCTGTAACTCTCCTCCTTGCCCCCTTTTCTTGTTATCACTCTTTTTTTTCTGAGTGAAACACACGAAATGGCGGCCGCCGCTTCCTGGTTTCGACCGATTCGAATGTTTACTAAGATCTAAGAGCCAATCAGAATCGCGCTCGCGCACGCCACCGTACGCGTACGGTAAGCGTACCGTAAGCGCACCGTAAGCTGGCTCAGATATATATATTGATTTAAAGGCTATTTTCTCAGAATCTACTGAACAGATTTACACCAAACCTACAAAAGGCACTTCCTTGACCTGAGGACTACCTCTCTGCCAAATTTCTAGTAATTCTGTTCAGCCGTTCGGGCTGTAGCCCTGTCTAAAGGTCCTATGGAAAAATGCATGGGAAAAACGCGTTTTGGGACCCCCCTTTTATCTCAGCCCCCGCTTGACGAATCCCCCCGAGACTTTCAGGGAAGGAGCGGAGCGTAGCGCCCCACCTATTTTGAAAAATTCGCGAGGATTCGTCGACCGGCGCCAAAGTTATTCAAAATAGAATGTTGCGGATTTCCTATGGAAACGTGGTCCTAACTATAACTACCTACTGGCGACCGCCAGTAGGTAATATATATATATATATATATATATATATATATATATATATATATATATATATATATATATATATATATATATATATATATTCAAACAAAATAGCATTCGCCAGTAGGTAGTTACAGTTAGGACCTAGTTTCCATAGGAAAAGCGTTTTTTGATGTGCTTATAACTTTGGCGTTGTTTGACGAATCTTTACGAAAATTTCCCCAAAAATTATTTTTTCAGATCAGCTCCTATCTTGAAAGTTTGGGGGTGATTCATCAAGAGGGGAGCTGAGAAAAAAGGGGGGTCCCAAAACGTGTTTTCTCCATGCAATTTCCATAGGAAACTTTAGACAAGGCTACAGGTCAAACTGTTGAATGGAATTACGCCAAATTTGGCAGGGAGAAAGGTCTTGGTCCATAAAACACGCTTTTTTTTAAATGGGGTAAATCCGTTCAGTAGTTTTTGAGAAATATCAGATTTTAGAGCTATCGATATTTTAGAATTCTTACATCTGATTGGCTGAGGCGTTACGAGCACGAGCTTGCGGCTCATTGGCTGTGACCGGTTGAAACTAGGAAGTGTTGGCAGCCATTTTGTGACTTAGTTGAAAGGAGTAGGGGGAAAAAAGAGAAAAATTGTATAAGAGGGTATAGTAGGAACACTGTGGACTTAGTTTAAGCAGTCTGTACGGTGCAGAGGCAGGGAGTTTGAATGTTGCGTAGGCCGTGGAAATCACGTTCGCAGAACAATGGTGCACGGTATTGCGGCAATGTTGCGTAGGCTCTGGAAAGCCCGTCGGGAAAACAATGCGCCATATTGCGGCAAGCAGTGTGTAGGGTACACACACAGGTAGTGTGAATATTGTGTAGGCCGTGGAAATCACGTACGCAAAACAACGATGAGCGGTATTGCGGCAATGTTAAGTAGGCTGTGGAAATCATATCGGGAAAACAACAATGCCCCGTATTGCGGCCTTCCTTTAATATAATGCGCAGTAATGTTTACTTATAATGCGGTGTTCACTTTTATCACGGATAGTGTCACTTTGTTAGAGGAAATTTAATATTATGTGGGAGGGCATGTTCTGTCCCTGTGTGCGGAACAAAATTAATGTTTAATTGGTTGATGTGTTCCAACAACAAGCTTAATGTTCATTGGCTGTGAATCATTGAAAGTAGAAGTTTTGCTACCCATTCCCCCCCTCCGCGGAGTAGCAAGGACATCTGATTGGCTCACATGTTCCAAGCAGGACCTTCCAGAGCTTAATCTTCATTGGCTGCGAACCATTGAAAGTAGAAGTGTTGTCAGCCATTCCTTAATGTTCATTGGCTGCGAACCATTGAAAGTAGAAGTGTTGCCAGCCATTCCCTCCCCCGCCGCGGAGTAGCAAGGACATCTGATTGGCTCACATGTTCCAAGCAGGACCTTCCAGAGCTTAATGTATATTGGCTGCGAACCATTGAAAGTAGAAGTGTTGCCAGCCATTCCCTCCCCCTCCGCGGAGTAGCAGGGACATCTGATTGTCTGACGTGTTCCAAGAAGGACCTTCCCAAGCTTAATGTTCATTGGCTGTGAAGCATTAAAAGTAGAAGTGTTGGCAGCCATTCCCTCCCCCTCTGCGGAACACCGTGGACATTTTATTGACTAAAGAGTACAAGTTAGCTCCTTATTGGCTGGGAACGGTTCACTGTTGTCAGCCATTTTGTGACACACTTCAAAGGAGTACGGGGAAAAAAGTAGTAGAGGGGAGGGTAGGAACACTATAAACTCAGTACAGTGGTCACAAGGTGGTGGACAGGGACTGTCAAGGTAAAAATTTTTTTTTATATATTTTAAGGGCCATTTATATAATTTGCATGGGGCCTACAAATCACGGCGGGAAAATAACAGAGTGTGTTTCTGTCTTCTTTTTATTAAGTCAGCGGGTGGGATACTTCCCAGGAGCACTATTTACTTATAATGTGGTGTTTTCTTTTCTGACGGGGAGTGCTACATCTTTGGAGCAAATATAATATGGAGGAGGGGGTTGCAAAAACAAAGCGCGCTGTTGCGGTCTTGATTTAAATAAGGTTCTGAGTAGGCTACTTCTCGGGATCAATGTTTACTTATAATGTATAGTTATAGTGTGGTGCTTACATCTGTCGCGGGGAGCGCTACTTCCTTGCAGCAAAATAGTAGGTGTGGTTGCGCTGCAAAAATTTCGGTCTAGGTTTGAAACAGTTTTTATTAAGCAATCACAAATATACTTTCTTAGGAAAGTGTAGCTGTATATATCAGAGGGGTGACAAATAAAAACGCAATTCATAAAATATCCCTTAAGCGTGGACACACCCTCCCTTTTTTTTGTCGCCTATGGTTTGTAAAAGTGTTGTCCCATATTTTTGTTAATATAAGAGGGCATCAGTTACTTTTAGATAAAGTCAAAAAAGAAGTGCTACAAGAAACACTCCCGCACTACATCATCTCAGGTCACAACAACAATAACAAGTAAAAAACAGTTAAACACAAATGACGTCATATTACATAGAAATGTACGCTTCATCAAAACATTAAATGAAGCACTGTGTATACAATTTTTTTTAGGAACTACTATTTTATAAAACATTAGCAGTGTTACAAACTGTGAGTTAGTAAGTTATCAACGGAAATAACTATAGTATATGTTGTTAGTTTCTCGTGCAGATAGATCTCCAACCCCTTTGAACTACTATAAAGTCACAGTATTCAAATATACAGGGTGAGTTTATAGTATTCCACAGGAGAACAAGAATAAGGACCACAAAAGAAATCTAAATTTTTACAATTTCTACTCTGTATAACTTGGGAAAGTTGTGTCGTAGTGCTTAGAGGTCGCTCACTGCTCCGCTAACAGATCACGTACTCCTTTAAGAACATTTAGGATAGTGGTATAATATACACTACTATTCCTATATATTCTATAGGGAGAAGGAGAATAGGAACCACAACAGAGAAAAAGAGAAATACCAAAAATATCATTCAGCAATGTAGGGTTTATCAAAGGCATTCAGTAAGAAAGTATCTATGCAAACAATCTTTTTTTAAACTGCAATTTCGAAGAATATTCTCACTGTAAAAATACCTGATCAAGTAAGTTATAAAGGTCAGTAAGCTGTATTTCAGATGGTTTACTCCTAGCGCCGACAAATATCCAACTCTTGTTGTCTGAAAATATGACACTGTACTACAATATACAGATTGTCACTGATGCCAGACAAAACGAAAAGGAAAATAAAGTAATGAACACAAAACAAGATTGTAGGAGAGTAGGATCTGCTTCACATGGGTACCCCCACTTTTTGCTGGTGTTTCACTGTTTTTCGACCTCAGTCTGGCTGTGGCCCTGCTAATCAGGACCACAGCCTAGCTGCTTCCTCTCTAAAATGGTTTCCATGTACATTAGGTACATATCTAATTGGATTCTGGAGTGCTTTATAAGCCCCTAGTATATGGTATACTATGTACCTAGGGCATAGTTACCTCAGAGGCCTACCAGGGGCTGCAGCATATATTATGCCACCCCTGGGATGCACTCCAAAATGGCACCACTGGTCTGCTACTGCAGCCTGGGTAAGGGGGTGCTTGCACCCCTTACAGTGGTATAGGCTACCTATATCCACACATATATACAGACACATATAAACCTATAAGCCACTCCTATGGCAGGCCTTGACAATCCTGAAGGCAGAGTGCTTGGTTTTATGTGAGAGGGTGCCCAAGCATGAGCTGAGCCCCTCTGCAGCTTTCGGAAATAGTTCCTTATGGCTGTTCTGTGATACAGCCATACCATATACTCTTAAGTGCATTATCACCTTGCGGTAAATGCTAATTTTGGAATGGCTGCATCAAAACGTGTCGTGTTTGGTGTCAAACGCTTTGGAATACTACCCCCCGCCAGTTCTGGCGGCGGGGGTAGCATTCCACCCTTCTAGAGGGATAGATATGTTCACACTGGCTAAACCCGGTAGGACTTTCCTGAGCCCTGGCATCACAAAATGGATGCCTCTGCCACAGACACGGGTCTGGCCTCCTGCTGCTGACCGAAACTGCGCCAGGGGAGGCCTGGACAATAGGTTTCCTGTCTAAGGGAGGTGTGACCACCTCCCCAGACAGGCAGATGTGTATTGGGGCTGGGCGTGAGCACTCTCTGGTGCTTCGAAGTCCTGCACTGGGGGCACGTTTGCTGTCCCTGTGCATAGCCCAGTTTAAACCGGTTGCAGGGGCTACCTGCCCCTGCTCTGGCGTGAAACTGGACAAAGGAAATCGTTGTAACCACCCCTCTTTCCAAGTCCACCCATAGGTGGGGCCTTAGAGTTAGTCCATCCCCTAAACTTACTATAAGTATAGGAATCCAGTCCCTAGGACTTTAGATTACCCCGGATGAAACTCTGCGACATATATCCTGGACCTTCGACGTTCTACTTTAACTAGAAGACTGAAGAAATCTCCCTTGGGGTTAAGAAGTGACTCCCCTGCTTGGCAGGCACCAAAGAAGCAACTGACTTGTCTGCATCGCTGAAGCTCCCGCCGGACGCCGAAGTCTTTGCATCACCAGAGGTGGATTTCCAGACTTCCCCGAGGCTACCCTGAGTGCACTGCAAAGCTGAGGCCCGTGGCTATCTTGGGTGACGTGGAACTGTGACCCTTGGACACCGTGAACTTTTGCAGCAACACTATCTTCCTGGTCCTCCTTGAAGTTGTGCTTTGGGCTCCGAGTAGCCCCAGCCTTGAGCACCTCCTGCACCGAAGATTGTTGGCCCCCACTCAACGAGTGACCTGTGGGCCAGTTTCAAGTGCGACCGCTCGAGGCTCCTTCGCGATCATTAGCCCGTTGGCTAGAAGGTCCACACGGAGGCAACTCCTTTTCTGCTTGGGCTTTCCTTGTTGCTCCAGACGTGCCCTGACTTACCCTCGCTGGGTGAGTCCCTCAGACCTTGCTGGTCTGCACCGCAGTCCTTTCTCTAAATTTTATTGACTTGCCATTGCCAAGGCTTGTTGGGTCCATTCTGGTCGCCGACACAGCAGCACTCGACAGACTTCGTGAGACAGCTCGAATCCGGCTCGTGGACTTCGTCGACACCTCCTGGACCTCGTGGCTGAAGAGTCAAGACACCCATCAACTCACCTGAAGCACCCGACATCTGTGGGAATTGGTCCATCCTGCCCTTGGTCACTGGCTAGTGACCCAGACTCTGTCCCCTCTGCTTTCAGGTTCCTTACATCCTAGATCCAGGCTTGGATCTCTCGGACACTTCTGCTCTTCACGGCAGCAGCAGTTCTTTGCAGGCTCCCATTGAAATCGACGATGCGACCCGACACCAAAAGACACCTATATACTCGGCTTCCCTGGGTGAGGTAACTCGAGTACTCCGGTGCTCTCGTGGGTGCTAGCCCTAGAACTTCTTAAGTCCAAAAGGGTTTGGTCCTGATTCGATTAGAAGTTTCCCTAATCTTTAAATTTCCAACCGCAACATTGCCTATGGAAGATAACGGGAACCCGCGGTTTTGTTTACACACTGCATACAGCCCTCGTGGGTCCCCTGTGTCACTACCTTGGGTGGTTCCTTGGGATCCCAGCAATTCTACAGGCTATAAGCCTAGTGTCTATTCCAGTCATGGTTCTTATACCACTTTTTTGGTATATGGTTTGGTACGCCCCTAGGGCCCAAATGTGTATTTGTGCTATTACTTATAATTGCTAACTTGTAAACAAAGTACTTCGAACTCCAGTCTCATAAAGAGACTAGAGGGGTGTGTTTTATCTTAAATACATATATTTTGACTATATACCTGGTGTGGTTGTCTTTTCATTTGGTAATTCAAGAGATTATAGACTGGTAAAACAAGCTGCTTTACATTCCTTCAAGACTTAGCCTGAAGGCTTTTCTCCATAGCTACCACTAGGATTGCTTTCAATAAAGGTTGTATTTAACCTATCACCATAAGGGGTTGTTTGGACTGATACAAGGTGCCCACTAGAACTAGTGGACAGCATATATCAGGCCACCTTCTCACATTGGTGTGCAGCGTGTGGGATTCCAGCTTGCTATTGTTTTACTAGATAATCTCAATTGAATTGATCAACTGAAAACCACTAAAGGTTCCTAAGGTACATATAATATCAAGTTTAGCTACAGTAAGTTCTACTGAACCTAGAGTTGTGTGTTAAGGGATAGCACACCCTTTCTACAACTCAAGAGAGTTTAGTAGGCCACACTAGAGTAGGTAGTGCAATACACCACACCACATTAGTAATATCTAACCAGCCAGGAACCAGTGAGCTTCCTTCCCTATAAATATGAGTATCTCACCTTTGCTCAGCTTAGGGCCTTATGTTCCATTTGGAAGCTGAAGACAGGCAAAAGTCCATCCACCCAGCATCTCATAAAGATATTGAAACTGGATGATATCACAGGGCCTAGTGGGTCTGATGATGTAGACAGTGTGGGTGGGGCAGCACCTGAGGGTGGGTCTAGGGGTGGAAACTCCCCTGACCCTACCTCTATTGCTGACCAGACTGGTGACAATGACCAGACTCTGGTGAACACAGACCTCGAGGATGAGGATGAGGAGGATGACAATAATGCCACTTCCTTTATTCCTCCAGGTAGGCCTGACAACAGGGCTAGGAGGGATAGATCCCTGTCAAGGGGATCTATCCAGTCTAACTCCTCTATAGGAACCTCTGTTTCTTCTCACAGAGGGAGGGAAACCTCCCAGGAGACAAGAGAGAGACTGCTGAAGTATGAGCAAGACAAGTTCAACCTCAGAAAGCAGTAGATGGCCTTAGATAGGGAAGCCCTAGAGCTCTACAGAGCTAGTAAAAAGGAGGGACTAGAGTCCCTTGGTAGCAGCAATTTCCCTAGAGATAGGGAGAGGTCTTATGACCATAGAAACCTAAGTAAGATTGCCCCTCCCTACCAGAGTAGGGATGACATCCACAAATGGATAACTGCCTTGGAGAGGGCCTGTAAAGTACAGAAGGTCCCTCAAGGTCAGTGGGCAGCAATCCTATGGCTCTCCTTTGCAGACAAAGGTAGAGACAAGCTCCTCACTGTAAGAGAAGAGGATGCTGATGACTACAAAGTCTTGAAAAGTGCACTGATAGATGGGTTTGGCCTAACCACTGAACAATACAGATTAAAGTTCAGAGACACCCAAAAGGCACAAAATCAGGACTGGGTTGACTTTGTTGACTGCTGCTAATGCTCTGGAAGATTGGTTATTGGGCAGTAAAGTGTGTGACTTCAAAGGATTGTACAATCTGATAATGAGGGAGCAGATTCTTAATAACTGTCAAAATCAGCTATTGCACCAGTATCTGGTAGACTCTGATCTGACCTCTCCCCAAGAATTGGGAAAGAAGGCAGACAAATGGGTCAGAACCAGGGTGAGGCAGAAGGTACAGAACCAAGGTGGTGACCCAAAGAAGCAAGATTCCAAAAACTCTGACATGGGTGGGGACAAGGGTAAAGACCAGAAGTCTTCTCAAGGGCCCCAAAAATCTTCTCCAGGTGGGGATTCACAGTCAGGAAAGGGTAAAGGCCAAAAGAAACCTTGGTGCAAAATCTGTAAACAGAAAACTCACTGGACTAGTGACTGCACCAAGGCCAAATAAAATACTCCAGCCCCCACCAATGCCCCTAAGGCACCTGTTCCCCCTTGTGCAGTTGCAATTGGTGGTGGGAATACACAGAATAAGGGTGGAGTAGGGTTGACCCTGGGTTCTGAGATGGACTCTGGCCTAGTCAGAGTACCAACTCAGGCTGTGCTTGTCAGTGATGGGGGCATGGATATGTCCCCCTTTGTGAGTCCCAGTAAGTTGGGCAAATACAGACAGCAGCCTTTAATTAATGGAGTAGAAGCTTGGGCATTCAGGGACACAGGAGCAAGTGTCACAATGGTGACAAAAGATCTTGTGAATCCTGTGCAGATTATACTTGGTGAAATGTACCAAGTGACCAATGCTAGCAATGTCAGAACAGACCATTCTCTGGCAGTTGTTAACTTCTCCTGGGGAGGGGTAACTGGCCTTAAGAAGGTTGTGGTAAGTGCAGACCTACCAGTACAGTGCTTGCTTGGCAATGATCTAGAGACTTCAGCTTGGGCTGAAGTGGAGTTCAGGACACATGCAGAAATGTTAGGGATCCCTGCACATGTCTTTTCCGTGACCAGGTTACAGGCTAAAATGTCTAAAACTGGACAGGCCCTGGATTCTGGGATAATGGACCAGGTGCGCACAAGAGGAGGAGCAGTAGGGTTAAGGCAGAGCCTTCCCACCTGTCTCAGGATGCTAATCAGTCTCCTCCGGGAGATGATCTTGAGCCTGAAGAAGGAACTGTCCCAGAAGAGCTTGAACCTGACCAGGTTGAGTTCTTGGGTACAGGGGACCCTTCCAGGTCTGATCTGAGCCAGGAGCAGAAAACCTGCCCCTCTCTTGAAACCCTCAGACAGCAAGCTGCTGATGAGGCTGCTGGGAATGCTAGTGGCACCCATAAAGTGTATTGGGATGATAGACTCCTATACTCAGAGAGTAGAGACCCCAAGCCTGGTGCATCCAGGAGGTTGGTTATACCTCTGAAGTTTAAGGGTTTCCTATTGACACTAGCCTATGATATTCCCCTAGCAGGACACTTAGGCCAGAACAAGACTTGGGACAGAATTGTTCCTCACTTTCACTGGCCCCACATGTCTGAAGACACAAAGGAGTTATGTTGCTCCTGTGTAACCTGCCAAGCCAGTGGCAAAGCAGGTGGCACTACAAAGGCCCCCCTGATACCACTACCTGTGGTGGGGGTGCCCTTTGAAAGGGTAGGGATTGACATTGTTGGTCCCATGGATCCCCAAACAGCATCTGGGCACAGATTTATACTGGTGGTAGTGGATCATGCCACCAGGTATCCAGAAGCAATTCCCCTAAGGACCACTACAGCACCTATAGTGGCAAGAGCTCTCTTGAATGTGTTCTCAAGACTAGGCTTTCCTAAGGAGGTAGTATCTGACAGGGTTGCAAACTTCATGTCTAGTTACTTGACTGCTATGTGGAAGGAGTGTGGAGTGAACTACAAGCTCACCACACCCTATCACCCACAATGTGTGGTGACTTGCTGATGCTTTTGGAATTTGGAACGAGTTACGTGTTCCTGATTCCGACAGTGACAGTTTGACCCAGGCTCGTATGAATGCATGCTAAGCTGTTTCCTGAAGAATAAATCATCTAATTATCTTATCTCCGTTGTGGTGACATCTCGTTATTACACTGGCGACGAGGATGGGATGAATTTCTTATTGTATTGAAGTGAATTTTGGTGGCCAGCTATGGATAAAGCGGTAGAAAGAAGAGTTAGGGATTGTATAGAATGCTGTATTAGTGATAAATCTCTAAAAAATTGTATCATATGAACATCTTCCTGTGTCTAGACCAGGGGTCTCCAACCGGTCGATCGCGAGCTACCGGTAGCTCGTCAACAACCTGCCAGTAGCTCGCATCCCGATGCCCGCTTTTGTACCCTATCATTCTCATTATGTTTATTTTTAGGCCTTTTTGGCCTCTTATTCGTTCTAGAAAACTAGGTGACGTCAGCCCGACGTGAGCAGTGCGTGATTCAATCAAGCTGAGACTCTCTGCCCTGCTGCCGCCTCAGAGGTACCACGTGGCTTGACACAGCGTGCATCACGACACTAACTAAACAAGATCCAATCCTGAGTGACCATCACCCGGCAGGGCCTACATGTGATTCAGAGGGGCGGTGCCTTTCCTCTTATTTCTGGCAAGGCCTGCCTACCTATCATGACCACACAGGGTGCGCAGACACTGGTGGCGGCAGCTTAAATTTGTTATTCCGGGTGCCAGCAGCTGCTAGGGTTAAGTTTCACCTTTTAGCCATGTGGGACAGAGTAAGCCGTGCTCTTTGGTGCCGCATAGATTAGGCATCATAAGATGATTTAGTCCTCCTGGGGTCACCCTGGCAGACAATGGTTGCAGCTTGGTGAAAATAGGAGGGAACACTGACCTGAGCCCTCATAAAAAGACTCCTCTGCAGCCACCGTAAACCAGCACTGCAGGCAGCATGCAATCTGGGCACTCTCCCGAGCCCCAGGCCCAGCCAAGAAAAAAGTCTCGGCAGCTTCTGCCTAGCGTGAAGCCATCGTCAAAGTACCAGAATTGACTACTGCCACAGAGGGATGACTGATGCCTGCAGTTATCAGTGTCCTTGAATGATTTCACTCGACTTGCACATGCCCCCTTCTGAGAGCGAGCCTCTGCCACTGCCCCTGCCGTAAGCGAGAGCCAGCAGAGCAGCACAGCAAGCACCAGGAGTAAGACAAAGTTAAGGTAAACCTACAAACCATTATCTGGGTGCACTTTGTGGGGAACCAAATAGGGATGTGAGATGTTTAGTTCAGGTAATAACAAGTCTTAAGATAGGTAGTTTGAAATACCTTAACCTTACGTGCAGCCTATATGGGTAATCCTTTCTGATTTACGCTTGGCCTGCGGACAAATATAGAATCGTCTACTGTTGCAGAGAGTGGCATATTTATCTATAAAACATTGTATACTTAGGAACAACTAGCACACAGATAAAACAAACCATCTGTCAAATGTGGCAATGAGAATATTTGTCCAATTTGAGCCTTCACTTGAAACGTCTTGGGCAAAATAGTTTTGTTTGATAACGGGATTAAAGAAAGTTTCTCCACCTTCACTTATCCTATATTTTTTAAAGAAAATAGACCGTGTTGCCTTCTACTAATGTTTACAGGACAATGCATTTTGTGAGGTTGGTTTATGTCCGACTATCACTAAACTACTTTACTGTGATGCTAAATAAAAAATATACTTTTCTCTTTAAAGAGCGAGCAAATAATTGAAGTTATTTCACATGCAGGTTAGGTCATGTTTGTACGATTTTTCGAGGCCTGCTCTGTTCTAAGGTCAGACACTGGTTCAGGACCTTCCATTTCAGGGGTTTTATATCAGTTTAAGGGTTTTGCCTGAACATTTCATGTCTCAGAACTGGGTAAATTGTGATAAATATTTATTTGCATGGATATTACTGCTTGGTTTTAACCATAATAGTGTTATTCACAGAGTCACTCATTGGAAATGAAATGTCACACATATACATACTAAACACATAGAAATGTCACACGTAAGCAACCTGAAAACTTGGCAGCTGTGGCCACAAACATCATTTTACATTTCTTTTCATTACATTTTAGTGAAATGATGAGAGAAATGCAAAATAACTTCCTGGCTTCGTTTTGTGCCTAGGAACAACATGCAAGACGTACCTTAATAAACAAAAAATCATGTAAAACGCTGCTTTAATTTAATGAAATAATGGGAGAAATTTCAAATGAAGTTTTAATTTGATGGCAAAATAAACATAAGGCTCTTAAGTCTTAACACATCACTTTAAATTCATCCCATTTGCAAAAAGTACCTACCCCCTGTAGTGCCTATATTTTCTGCAGCCAATGACCAGGGAAAGTTGAAACATGAGCCAAGCTTAGGCGTATGACCCCTTCCTTGCACATATTTGAACATTTTGTAAATAATTACACAAAAGTCATACAGAAAAGGTACCTTTTAAAAATTACCCACTTGTATTTCTCCAACAAGGAGAAACATTTCATCAGACAATCAAATCATATCACTGCATTGAGAGGCATTTTTAGGAGTGATAGTTTTTAAACATGAAACAGTCATGGACTCCTACTGTCCCTTATGACAATGCTATATTAATGAACTAAGAGGGAAGTCATGGGTACCATACATGTGGGTAGCTCATTACTGCATGGAGCACCTTTATAGTCTGTCAGGGGAGATTTTTGTGCAGTGCACACCCTGAACTCAAGCATTTCAAGGTGCCGTCATGTGTAATAATAAAGAAAAAGAAGACATGATGCAATAATTGTGAGGCACTGAAGTACGTACCTACATGGTCAGAAAGCTACATCATGTAGGGTGTGTGGTTGGAATGGTGTTGTTATTCTTTTGTGAGAAGTGTTTCGTGTTATGGGTGATGACCACCGATGTGCATTTAGATGGAACCGTGTGTTGGATGAGAAGGCATGAGAGACAGAAATGCAATTTATTGTTTTCAGCATTCTGGTAGCTTTACACAGCTCCACAGGATCCTGTACTTTCTTATGATTGTAGTCTACTTAGCTGGTGACTGTAGAGGCCAGGATCTCACAGTTTGTTGAAGAGGAAAGCCTGGATTATTGCTAGATTTTCTGGTTTCATGTTGTGCATTGCATACATACACTAAATGGGTAGCTCTTTCTCTGTAGAGGCCCTTTAGTCAATTAAGCTGGGCGTGGGGGAACTTTGGGAACAATTCGCGAGTTGCTCTGCCTTTAGTAGCTCACAATGATTTTCACTGATCAGAAGTAGCTCTCACTACGGAAAAGGTTGGAGACCCCTGGTCTAGACCATCTGGGGTGTGGGAGTGTGTTTCTTTAGATATTGCTGGTCCCATATGTCTAGGTCAGAATCCTGTTTATGCAATCATTCTCATTGATCAGTTATCGCAATGGCCTGAAGTTAAAATTGTTCCACACATTACTTCAAGAATAGTCATTCAATTTTTGAATGGGGTTTTTGAAAGGGAAAGTTTTCCTGAATATCTCATAACCGATAATGGAGTACAGTTGATTTCTACAGAAATGAAAAGTTATCTTGATAGTCATGGTATTATCCATAAACGTTCTTCTGTATATTACCCTCAGGGTAATGGGATTGTTGAAAGGTGGATCAAGGTTTTTAAAGAGGGTTTTCAATTAGCTATTGCCAATGGTAAGAATTGTAATCAAGCCATTAGTGAAGTTATTTGGAGTTATAGGAATACTCCTAGGAGCATGGGTGATCAATCACCTTTTGAAAAGATGAGAGGAAGGAAGTGCATATCCAATTTAAATCAAGCATGGATGAGGAAACTACTGGTCAAAAAGAATGACAATGCTATGTCACATGAGTGTTTGGATAAAGTTATCATTTCGCCTGTGAAAGTTAATGACTGGGTTCGGGTGAAGAAAGGAAGGTATGTTAAATCTGGTGAATCTCACTTTTCTCATCCTTTGAAAGTAATTCGAGTTGGTCGTCAAGTTGTTGAATTATCTGATGGAAATGTTTGGAGTTTTTCCAAACTAGTGAGGGTTCCTCAGTGGTTGTGGCCTGATAGGGAGGTTTCTGATTTATTGTAGGTTTCAGTTTCTAGGGGATTAACTTCACCCAAAATCTCTTATAACAGATCTAGTTGGAGGAAGTTTATTCCGTCAAATGATGGAATTATTGATAAAGGTCATGGACAAAGGTCCCGGAAAAGCCCTGTATGGCATAAGGATTATATAGTAAAGTAGTGACATTATAATGGGATGAATTTCTTATTGTATCAATTCATTCTAGTATTTTTGTAAATGTATTTTTACTGATGTATAATTTTGAGAAATATTTAATTTTGTAAATGTATTTTTACTGATGTATAATTTTGAGAAATGTTTAAGGTTTAAGTTAATTGGTTCTTACGTATGTACAAATGTTGTCTCATAAAAGTTTTCTTTTATTGTTTTAAAGAGGGGAAATGTGTGGTGACTTGCTGATGCTTTTGGAATTTGGAACGAGTTACGTGTTCCTGATCACGACAGTGACAGTTTGACCCAGGCTCGTATGAATGCATGCTAAGCTGTTTCCTGAAGAATAAATCATCTAATTATCTTACCTCCGTTGTGGTGACATCTCGTTATTACACAATGCAATGGTTTAGTTGAGAGATTCAACAAAACCTTAAAGGGCATGATCAAAGGACTCCCAGAGAAGCTTAGGCGAAAATGGGACCTGCTCTTGCCCTGCCTTTTATTTGCATACAGGGAGGTGCGTTATAAGGGGGTTGGCTACAGCCCATTTGAACTTCTGTTTGGTCACCCTGTCAGGTGTCCATTGTGTTTGGTGAAGGAAGGATGGGAGTTACCTCTCAAGCCCCCACAGCAAGACATAGTGGACTATGTACTTGGTCTCCGCTCCAGGGTGGCTGAGTACATGAAAAAGGCAAACAAAAACCTTGAGGCTAGCCAGGAACTGCAAAAAGCCTGGCACGACCAATAGGCTGTACTGACTGTTTACCAGCCAGGACAGAAAGTGTGGGTGTTGGAGCCTGTGGCCCCAGCAGCTCTCCAGGACAAGTGGAGTGGACCCCACACTATTGTTGAACAGAAGAGAGAGGTTACTTATTTGGTAGACCTAGGAACTCCCAGGAGTCCCCACAGGGTTCTCCATGTCAACAGGCTAAAGCCATATGTGGACAGGGCTGACATGGGCTTGCTCATGGCTACTGTTGAGGGACAGGAGGAAGAGAGTGACCCACTCCCTGACCTCCTCTCACAGAACCCTGATGATGGGTCAGTTGATGGTGTAGCCTTGGCAGGCAGCCTCACTGCCCAGCAACAAACTGATTGCAGACAGGTGCTCAATCAGTTCAGACACATGTTCTCACTGACTCCAAGTCAGACTACCTGGTGCACTCATGAAGTGGACACTGGGGACAGTCTGCCTATTAAAAATAAGATTTATAGGCAACCTGACCATGTCAGGGACTGTATCAGGACAGAAGTCCAGAAAATGTTGGATTTGGGTGTTATTGAACCCTCAGATAGCCCTTGGGCTAGTCCAGTGGTCCTTGTGCCAAAACCTCACACCAGTGGTGGAAAAAGATAGATGAGGTTTTGTGTGGACTACAGGGGACTCAATGCAGTCACTAGGACTGATGCCCAGCCAATACCAAGGGCAGATGAGCTTATAGATACTTTGGCCTCCGCCAAGTACCTTAGCACATTTGACTTGACAGCTGGCTACTGGCAGATCAGACTAGCTGATGATGCAAAGCTAAAGACAGCATTTTCTACCCCTAGTGGGCACTATCAATTTGTGGTAATGCCCTTTGGTTTGAAGAATGCTCCTGCCACTTTCCAAAGGTTGGTGAATACAGTTCTCACAGGTCTGGAAGCCTTTAGTGCAGCATATCTAGATGATATTGCTGTCTTTAGATCCACCTGGGAGGATCACCTGGTCCACCTAAGGAATGTTTTGGAGGCCCTGCAAAAAGCAGGCCTAACTATCAAGGCTACTAAGTGCCAGATAGGGCAGAGTCAGGTTGTGTACCTGGGCCACCTTGTAGGTGGAGGCCAGGTTCAACCATTGCAGAGCAAAATCCAGACCATAATGGACTGGGTTGCTCCAACTACCCAGACTCGGGTGAGAGCCTTCTTAGGCCTGACTGGGTACTATAGTAGATTTGTCAAAGCGTATGGATCAATAGTGACACCCTTGAATGACTTAACTTCTAAGAAAATGCCCAAAAAGGTTCAGTAGACAGCTAGCTGTCAAAAGGCATTTGATGACCTGAAGCAGGCCATGTGCACTGCTCCCATTCTGCAGAGTCCTGACTACTCCAAGAAGTTCATTGTTCAAACTGATGCATCCGAATTGGGGGTAGGGGCTGTACTGTCGCATTTGAATGAAGAAGGTCAGGATCAGCCAGTACCTTTCATAAGCAGAAGGCTGACCCCTAGAGAGAAACGTTGGTCAGCCATTGAGAGGGAGGCCTTTGCTGTGGTTTGGGCTCCGAAGAAGTTGAGGCCATACTTGTTTGGTACTCACTTCCTTGTTCAGACAGACCATAAGCCCCTCTTATGGCTAAAACAAATGAAGGGTGAAAACCCCAAACTGCTTAGGTGGTCCAGTTCCCTACAGGGGATGGACTTTACAGTGGAACATAGACCTGGGAGTAACCATGCCAATGCAGATGGACTCTCTAGGTATTTCCACTTAGAACATGAAGACTCAATTGGTCAAGGTTAGTTTAATGTACCTGCGTTGGGGGGGGGGGGGTTGTGTAGGAGAGTAGGATCTGCTTCACATGGGTACCCCCACTTTTTGCTGGTGTTTCACTGTTTTTTTTTACCTTAGTCTGGCTGTGGCCCTGCTAATCAGGACCGCAGCCTAGCTACTTCCTCTCTAAAATGGTTTCCATGTACATTAGGTACATATCTAATTGGATTCTGGAGTGCCTTATAAGCCCCTAGTATATGGTATGCTATGTACCTAGGGCATAGGTACCTCAGAGGCCTACCAGGGGCTGCAGCATATATTATGCCACCCCTGGGAAGCACTCCAAAATAGCACCACAGGTCTGCTACAGCAGCCTGGGTAAGGGTGTGCTTGCACCCCTTACAGTGGTATAGGCTACCTATATCCACACATATATACAGACACATATAAACCTATAAGCCACTCCTATGGCAGGCCTTGACAATCCTGAAGGCAGAGGGCTTGGTGTTATGTGAGGGTGCCCAAGCATGAGCTGAGCCCCTCTGCAGCTTTCGGAAATACTTCCTTATGGCTGTTCTGTGATGCAGCCATACCATATACTCTTAAGTGCATTATAACCTCGCGGTAAATGCTAACTTTGGAATGGCTGCATCAAAACATGTCGGGTTTGGTGTCAAACGCTTTGGAATACTACCCCACCCTCCCCCCGCCAATCCTGGCGGCGGGGGTAGCATTCCACCCTTCTAGAGGGATAGTCATGTTCATACTGGCTAAACCCGGTAGGACTTTCCTGAGCCCTGGCATCACAAAATGGATGCCTCTGCCACAGACACGGGCATGGCCTCCTGCTGCTGACCGAAACTCCGGCAGGGGAGGCCTGGACAATAGGTTTCTTGTCGAAGGGAGGTGTGATCACCTCCACAGACAGGCAGATGTGTATTGGGAATGGGCGGGAGCACTCTCTGGTGCTTTGAAGTCTGGCACTGGGGGCACGTTTGCTGTCCCTGTGCATGGCCCAGTTCAAACCGGTTGCAGGGGCTACCTGCCCCTGCTCTGGTGCGAAACTGGACAAAGGAAATGGGTGTAACCACCCCTCTTTCCAAGCCTACCCATAGGTTGGGCCTTAGAGTTAGTCCATCCCCTAAACTTACTATAAGTATAGGAATCCAGTCCCTAGGACTTTAGATTACCCTGGATGAAACTCTGCGACATATATCCTGGACCTTTGACGTTCTACTTTAACTAGAAGACTGAATAAATCTCCCTTGGGGTCAAGGAGTGACTCCCCTGCTTGGCAGGCACCAAAGGAGCAACTGACCGGTCTGCATCGCTGAAGCTCCCACCGGACGCCCGAAGTCTTTGCATCACCAGAGGTGGATTTCCAGACTTCACCGAGGCTACCCTGAGTGCACAGCAAAGCTGAGGCCCGTGGCTATCGTGGGTGACGTGGAACCATGACCCATGGACACCATGAACTTTTGCAGCAACACTATCTTCCTGGTCCTCCTCGAAGTTGTGCTTTGGGCTCCGAGTAGCCCCAGCCTTGAGCACCTCCTGCACCGAAGATTGTTGGCCCCCACTCCACGAGTGACCCGTGGGCCAGTTTCAAGTGCGACCGCTTGAGGCTCCTTTGCGATCACTAGCCCGTTGGCTAGCAGGTCCCCACGAAGGCAACTCCTTTTCTGCTTGGGCTTTCCTGGTTGCTCCAGACGTGCCCTGATCTACCCTCGCTGGGTGAGTCCCTCAGATCTTGCTGGTCTGCACCGCAGTCCTTTCTATAAATTCCAGTGACTTGCCATTGCTAAGGCTTGTTGGGTCCATTCTGGTCGCCGACACCGCAGCACTTGACAGACTTCGTGGGACAGCTCAAAACCGGCTCGTGGACTTCGTCGACGCCTCCTGGACCTCGTGGCTGAAGAGTCAAGACACCCATCAACTCACCTGAAGCACACGACATTTGTGGGCATTGGTCCATCCTGCCCTTGGTCACTGGCTGGTGACCCAGACTCTGTCCCCTCTGCTTTCAGGTTCCTTACATCCTAGATCCAGGCTTGGATCTCTCCGGACACTTCTCCTCTTCACTGCAGCAGCAGTTCTTTGCAGGCTCCCATTGAAATCGACGACGTGACCCGACACCAAAAGACATCTATGCACCCGGCTTCCCTGGGTGAGGTAACTCGAGTACTCCGGTGCTCTCGTGGGTGCTAGCCCTCGAACTTATTAAGTCCAAAAGGGTTTGGTCCTGACTCGATTAGAAGTGTCCCTAATCTTTAAATTTCCAACCGTGACATTGCCCATAGAAGATAAAGGGAACCCGCGGTTGTGTTTACACACTGCATACAGCCCCGTGGGTCCCCTGTGTCACTACCTTGGGGTCCCAGCGATTCTACAGGCCTAGTGTGTATTCCAGTCGTGGTTCTTATACCACTTTTTTGGTATATGGTTTGGTACGCCCCTAGGGCCCAAACGTGTATTTGTGCTATTACTGATAATTGCTAACTTGTAAACAAAGTACTTCGAACTCCAGTCTCATAAAGAGACTAGAGGGGTGTGTTTTATACTAAATACATATATTTTAAATATATACCTGGTGTGGTTGTCTTTTCATTTGGTCATTCAAGAGATTATAGACTGGTAAAACAAGCTGCTTTACATTCCTTCAAGACTTAGCCAGAAGGCTGCTCTCCATAGCTACCACTAGGAGAGCTTTCAATAAAGGTTGTCTTTAACCTATCACCATAAGGGGTTGTTTGGACTGATATAAGGTGCCCACTAGAACTAGTGGACAGCATATTTCAGGCCACCTTCTCACAAAGATCAATAACGAAATATTTACCAACGGTGAATATGTTCAAAGCTTCTTTTCTCCGGGACTTCGAAATCTTTCGTCTAAGCGCCGACAGGTCATAAACTCTTCTGAGATCATAATGACTGTGAATATTACAATATACATACTCACACTATATGATCCCAGGGGGGAAAAAGAGTAAGAACCAGAAGCTGCTGACGTTACTTATAAATCTTCAATCTTCGCGCCCACTGGTCACCAATACCTGTGAGGTCAAGTATAGTGTCAATAATATAATATACAAAGTCACACTAAATGAGCTCAAAGGAGCCAGAAAAGGAACAGTGTTTCCTCTATTCTGTCTGTTTCTGAATACAAGCTGCTGACGTTACATATAAATGGCAAAAACAACCAATAACACTTTTTTCTAAATACAAATCTTTAAATATTCACAAATAGCTATGTATTATATATATCTACTATGCCATAATCAAACAACTTACAACTCCAGAATATGTTTTGTTGTCGCAAAAGAAGAATCCGACGCTAGAAAACGGAACCTGCATCACAGAACGGACACGCATAAATAACTCACAAAAACAAAACAAATGGATCCACGGGTGTGGTTTATATACTTTTTGGTTATTGAGTAGTCTATGGAAGGAACATGCGGCTCCGCCCATTTAGATGTCATGTTTTACAGTTGACCTGTACTATCTCTTCGATCGTGAAAGATTAATTTAGGAAAAGGGGATTACCCTCCTCCAGCTAAAGGAGTGGCATGGAGTCCAGGTAGGAGATAGATCAGGGGGGAGCCGATTTCTGGGATGACGAGTACAGGTTGGTATTGAAATCGGTCATTATGCGTTGGACAGCCTCAGTCCTAACCTGTTAATTATGGTGGTACCTGCAAGTCAACTATATAATTACTCGCCCAAGGCCTGCGCAGTAACCTTGCCAGAGTCCTACCCTCCCTCTCTCCCTCCTCATAGCGCTGAGCATGGGACTCCCTGCTCAAGAAGTGGGTCTTGCACAGGGCCTCCTCCTTATACCTAGCAAGCGTGTCATGGATAGACGCAAGCCCGTCCGGCGGGCCAGTCAAAGTCCTGAAGTTCTAGTGGAACTCATTCTTAGGAAGGATTTTTTTAATTTCACAGACCTTTCTGTGTAGAATTAATTATTAAAGTAAAAAAAAACTTTTTTATACATAAAAATTTCAACCATATGGTTAATAAATACGGACTTAATGAGAGGTTTCACATATCAGCCAGTATTTGTATGATAAATAACTGCAGTTCAGCCGAACCAAGTTATATTTAAACAAGAACCACTTTCAATGTAACAATTTTGTGAGTGTCATTCATGAAAAAGGAGAGTATATCAATGAGTGGACCCCAGGTGTGCAACAGAAACCGAACTTAGAAAGAGAAAGATGAGATAGGGACTGGGCATAAACGGTGTATTGGTTGATTCATATGATATGATATTGGTCAAAATCCCTGCAGTGGTTTTAATGACTCCGTCCACCACACTGGTGAGCCGTTGAAAGTTATGGCTATTGGCCATAGGGCCCCAGAAAGTTATGATACCCTTCAAAGCATCTGTGAACTGCTGTAAAGTGGTGTCCGTCTGATCTATGTCGTCTGTAATAATCCGGAGTGCTTGGGCATTTCTACGCTGTAAACGAGGGTCTTTATGGTAATTGGGATGGGCAATATATACTGAGGGCAAGAGGTAAGAAAGATAACACCTTCCCGACCACCCCTCGCCATACATAAAACAAAGTAGACACTAGGTGGCAGTATCAGGGGCGGACTGTCTGTTGCTCTCAAATTATAAGTGGCGTTGCACCTGCTCTCCCCACCTCTATTTTCCCTGCCCCCTGGACACAGAAGACAGCTGTAACATTAACCACTGACAGGGGTATCGGCTTATCTTCAGTAACATTACGGGCCTGGAAGGACTGGTAGTAGTCTGATGTGTTGAACTGGAGGAAATTATCCATTTACACCTGGGACCAATTGCCCTGTCTTCTTCCCTTGTATGCATGCATACAAGAGCTCAGGAACAATTTGACAAACGGCTCTCGGCCTGCGGAGGCACCAGGCGGTGCTCTATGCTGAAAACATACTGTTTGTGTTAGGGTGCAAGAACAAGTACTCTTTCGCTCTAACGTATCGGCCCGGTGAAATGAACGTACCATCCTAAGCAATGCAAACCACCCTTCACAGCTACTGACATATGACAAAGGCATGAACAACAAGTCCTCACTTCTATGAGTCACTGACGGTAACAACCCACATACCCAACATTTTGTCATATTATAGGCAGCATGCGTTTGATGCAGGGTTTGAATCAACACATCTTTATAGGACTTTCGGTGTTCCTCTTTATGAGGGGCCAGAGTAACAAAGATATGTTCAGGGGGAACAGGCATAGTACCAATCAAAGTATACACAGGATATTTCTCCTCAAGAAAATATACTATCCCAAGGATTATTATTAAAGAGATCAGAATAATAGTCACAAAGACAGCTTTACTTTTAACAGACCAGGAGACCAAACAGGCCGATTCCGTTCAGAACGTGGAGCTGCAAAGGGCTGTTCTTCCTCCTGAATGGGGCGACCACAGGGGTATATTTTCTTAAACCAGAGGAAAAGACTTACACTTGGAGCCAAATGGAGATAAAGCAAGAAAATGGGACAGTGTCTCCAGCGTCCATCCGGGTTCCGCTGGTGGACCCCTATTGTTTGTCAGGCGTAGGCGCTGGTGAGGACCGGCAGTGGAGTGGTCTGTCAAGCTCAGATCTAAATCCCACGTTGCAGGGCAAGGTATGTCCTTCTTTAGAAACGCAGTCCTTTAGCCCTTTACGTTCACTGTCCAAACAATGCACCAATCTCTCTTTCCCTAAGCTATTGTTGGTACCACGGACAGGGTACACTCGCCCTATTCTTCAGCAATGCAGTCCATCCCTACTAATCAGACTTTTCCTTTGGTACACTGTCCCTCTGGCGGGGGCGCAAGTTGTACCTCAACACTCCAGGCACAGAGGGGTCAGGAAAAGGGGTTCAGGCTCAAGGGGACGCAGGGGCAAAGGCTCAAACAAAGATGAGCTGGCAGATTGGGGCTCAATAGGTTGGGACTCAAGCACTGGTGGACCAACAGGCTGGGGCTCCTGGATGGCTGTAATTTCAGGTGGCACCGCCTCATTCAGCACCGCATGGCTCTCTTCCTCAGTTGGAGCCCACGTCAGGCGGGCGTCCGAAAAGGTAATGAAACGCGGCACCTACTCCGTCTCACAGTCGCCAATCCCATCCAGGATCCACTGGTCATAAGGTAACAACAGGGGTACCCTCATGCAATGGGTACTGTTAATCCAGTTCTTCCGGCCGTCGACCTTCACTGCTGTTCTGGTGGCAAGAAGAACCTGGAGGGGCCCCTTCCAGTGTGGCTCCAAGCTGCTCTTCCTCTGGAAATTGCAAACCAGCACCCAATATCCGGGTCGTATCTCGTGCCTCAGCCCCTCTGGAGTTTGCGGTAGAGTCTCGGAAATCTCTTGGTGAAGAGAACACAAATTTTTAGTCAATTCATAGAGATAGTCCACAAGCAAGGGGGATTCTATGTCAGAGAAACAACATGGTTGCAGGACGCCTCAAACATTCGCCGGGCGCCCAAAAACAACCTTGTACAGTGACGGTCCTGTTCTAGAGTGGGCTGTGGCTCATGTGGACAATAGCGCTAGGGGTAAAGCATCTGGCCACTGCAATCCTGTGCTCTCTTTGATCTTTGGCATTTCCAATTTGAGAGTACCATTGTACTTCTCAACTAAACCTGCCGATTGGGGGTGGTTTGCGGCATGAAACTTTTGCTTGATGCCCCATCGCACATCAGCTAGATAACCTTTGAATTAAAATGGCTTCCATTGTCACTCCAAATCAAACGGGTCAAACCGAAGCGCAAGAAGAACTCTTTCAAGAGTACCTCTGCCGTGACTGTATTCTCTTTAGTGGGCTAAGCCTCAATCCATTCACTGAACGCACAGACAACCACTAACACATATTTCAGGTTGTTAAATTCATCTGGAGAACCTCGAAAGGGAAGGAAGGCAGTGCAAAGCTGCCAGAAGGGGTACCTTTTCCAGGGTTGTGCATCATGCACACAATACAGTACTTCACCAGGTGGGCATAAACCTTGGGGATGTTGTTGTTCCGCCGCACAGGGTCTAACAGTTTACCTATCCCTTTTGCTAATGTGAGCTGGCCCGTGCGCCATAAAAACCACAGGAAGTACATACACGTCTGGTAACATCCGTCTCTGCTTTCCTGACTTGTTAGTCCAACACCCATCCTCATCCAAACTAGCCGTGCTTTCCTGCCATACTGCTAACTCCTCAATCGTTGCCTCACTTTGTATTTCCTTAACATTGTCTAAAGTGTCCTCAAACATAGTGACTTCAGGTACCCATCTAGCAGGACCTACCACAAACATTCTTTTTATCTGTGTTCGGGTCGTCTCCTTAGCTGTCAGATCTGCAAATGCATTTTCCCTTCCCACATCATCCGTGACTGCATTTCACTTTTGCTAACTTCTTGGGAAGTGTCAGGGCTGACAAAAGCCTATGTATCAGTGGCCCATTTTGGATTTTTAACCCATGTGAAGTCAGGAATCCTCTCTCTGCTCAGAGCCGCCCAAAGTTATGAGTAACTCCGAATGCATACTGACTGTCCGTATAAATATTGAAAGTCAATCCCTCACTCAACTCACAAGCTTGAAAAAGGGCAACTAACTCTGCAGCTTGGGCCGAATGATAGGGAACTCGTGATGTCTTGATTACTGTGTGTAAGGTTGTGATGGCGTACGCCACAGTTGTTGTGCCATCTGGTAATTTAAAACAGGAGCCATCGACATATAGTTCCACTTGGGGCTTTGACAGGGAACATCAGTCAGGTCTACCCGTCCCTTCGTCTCCTCCTCAGTACGGAAAATGCAATCATGCACGTCCGTGTCCTCACTCTCAGAAGGGAGTAGTAACGTGGCTGGGTTCAGAGTGGCACATCTTTTGATGGTGAGTGTGGTGCAAACAGGGTCAGCTCGTAGCCAGTCAGACGCGCACTGATAAAGTGCTGCGTCTTTGATCTGTTCAAAAGTGAGTCCACAGCATGCAGGACCATGACTGAAATCAGTATCAAGGACGAGCCCTGCCGATTGTCAGATTGAGACGGCCACAGCCGTGACCGCTCTTAGACAGCTCGGGAGAGCTCTGACGACGTTATCAAGAAGCACAGAGAAATAAGCACACGGCCTTTGCTTACCTCCAAGGCTTGTGTTAAGACAGAGAGCACGCAGCCAGCCAATTCTGTACGTACAACATGAATGGCTCCTTGTAGTCTGGAGTGCCAAGCACAGGTACAGAACAAAGCACTATTTTTAGATGCTCAAAAGGTTGTTGACATTCATGCGTCAAAGGCAAGGGTTCATGCACATCTTTAGTGATTAATTGCAATAGGGGTTTTGTTAGTAGGGAATAGTTAGGAATCTAGTGGCGACAATAGGAGGTAATGCCTATAAAAGCTTGCACATCCTGTTGCATCTTATGTCCGTGGTGGGCCAAATGTAACAACAATTTAACCGTCGCATCTTTGCAACCGTCTTCAGTATCCGAAGCGATCAAAAGATCGTCCACATACTGCAGCAATACATTACCTGTGGGAAGGACGAGGAAGTCCAATTGACTTTTCTGAGCTTGACTATAGATGCTGGGACTTTCAGTATAGCCCTGATGAGCCCGACAGAATCTAAAACTTCTGCCGGCGAGGGCGAACCCAAACAGATACCTACTATCTGGATGGATTGGAATGATAAAGAATACATTTTTCAAATCAATGACAGAAAAGTATTTGGCAGAGGAAGGAATCATAGTCAGAAGAGCAGTGATGTCAGGGACTACTGGGAACTGAGGGGCCACAATTGTATTCACCTCCCGCAGGGCAATCACAAACCAATAGACATCTGGGTGATCCTCCGAGGAACCCAATGGTGCCCTCTTGAGAATAGGAGGAATAGGGTTATTACACATATTCGCAGTCGTCTCCTCAGCAACCCCAGACTATATAATCTGCAATAGCGCCCGCTTCCCTGCTGGCGGTATTTTGTACTGAGGGATACGAGGCAAAACAGCATTGTCCCTAACCCTAGTGGAGACCAGGGGTATTTGCAATAGCCCCACATCCGTATCACCTGTAGCCCACAATGTCATTAGCACATTCTTGAACTCAGCCAAAAGGGGCTCATCCTTTGACAAACATTGCTTGGAACTCACTACATTGAGTCCTATGGTCATATAGAAACCGTCCTGTGAGCACGAAGTAGTCGCATGTAACTTCTTCAACAAATCCAAACCCATCAAATTTTCTCCACAGTTAGAGTTCAGTGGAAAAGGCGAATCAACAGTAAAAGGACCAATAGTCAGGGCAAGTGGCTCGGAGATGGGGCTCACAACCGGTATACCTGAAAAGCCTACCGAAACATTATTTTGGCCAGACCGGGTGCCCCGGGGACCAGTGAACGAGAAACAGACCTATTCATTGCGCCTGTGTCCACCAAGAATTTCTTCGCTGAGCCCTGCAGATCAGTAGTAGCATAAGGTCCGCTCTGATCTGAACTGATCCCTCACCCTGCCCCTGGCTGTCCTAGCCATGAATAAGTCCCGTCACTTCATCCAAATCGTAGTCCTTCTGGCAGTACTGTCGCCCCCTCGGATCATCAAAATAGTTCTGGACAGATTGACCTGGCTGTCCCTCACTTCCCTGGCCTTCGTCATGGCCACTTGCCCCACGACCCCGTCCTCTAGAACCTAGTCCTTTGGGGATCCCAACCCTTTGCAACAACGTCGGACACTCACTGCGCCAGTGCCCCTCCTCCTTACAATATGCACACTGGTTCAGCCCCACAGACGTGGTGTTCCTGCTAGTGCAGGACAGCTGTCGGGCCGGACCAATGCCTCGTCCTCTACCATTCCCCCGAGACACCTGCTGCATCAACACCTTCGTTTTCAGCTCCTTATTTTTCTTCACTACCTTCTCCTTTTCTTCGTTCTCCCTGTGCTCATAATATTGTGCCATACTTAATTTTACCAATGAGGAGGAGGTCGTCCTATTGCTCTCTGAAGCCTGCAACCGAGTCGGGATCTCAGGAAGCAGATTCGTAACAAACCTGCTAACAAACAATCGGCCACCTCCCTCCATCGAAAAAATCCTGCCCGCTAAAATCCAGAAACACCCCTTCAAACTGAGTAAAGAAATTGGATACACTTTCATCTTTTTTTCTGGCGACATGCTGTTAACTTGTCCCAATCCACTTTTCTCGGCGGAATCAAGGAGTGCATGTATGTAATATTCCGACCCGACAAAGCTAGTATCTCAGCCTTAGACTTCCCGCCAGGCTTCTTCTCTTTATCCCATGCCCTGATCTCACCCCAAGTGCCACCCAACTCCACTACGTGGGCCTACGTGTTCCCCTGTCGCCAGATATCAACTGGTACCAACAAACCATAAAACATCTCAGTGTCTGCCAACTTTATCACCGTCGACGACGCAGCCTCTGTCAATTCTTTATAATAAGCAGTCGGAATTTACTAGGGTCGGGCAACTGAGTTTTAGGAAACAAAACCTCACTCCTTTTCCAAGGAGTATAAACCCACTGTTCTTGGAAACGGGCCTGTACTCGCTGCCTGACTACATGGTCCTGCCCATCTCGAAGCTCTGGTATTTCAGGGTGAAAGATAGGATGTACTTCTACTCATTGGGAACTGGGACACTGTAGTCAGACTCTTCTGGTGAAACCTACTTCTGTATCCAATCAACGTTGTAACATTACTAAAAACGTAATTAGAGGCCATGCCAGCAGCATACACGCGGTCTCGAATATCATAAATAATTTGGGGGGCAACACCGTTAAAGCACTGCTCCCACAACCCAATCAGAGTAGCCGACATATGTTTGAAGGCATGCTGCTGGACAAATGGCTCCTATGCTCCTATTCCTTCAGTACACTCCACACATCCTCCACACTGTAAATCGGACTCTGGGCCCACTGGGAGGCCTGGTTGGCTACCATCTTTTTCTCTGTATCTCCCACACCAGACCGAATCAGCACTCGCCCCATTCTTTCCTTTGCAACCGCCCAATCCCCATCATCTAGTCTATGCACTGGTGTGCCAACGGTCAACGAGGTCGGGGAGAGGAGGTTTGGGGAGGACACACTCGTTGTAGAGGCAGGAACCAGAGACATCAACGTCTGTGTTTTAGGTGTAAGCGAAGGGGAGAGAGAAGAGGCTAGAGCAATAGGCATAGCAGAAAGACCTGCAGTTGCTGCAGGTGCAACAGATGAAGCCGGAGAGGAATCAGGAGGCGCTCCAGCCGAAGCAGCCATGTCAATAGCAGAAGAGCCAGATGCAGATGCAAGGGAGATGGGAGGCTGGGGCTGCGGGACAGCTGTGAAGCATACGGAGGTGGGGGTCGTATATCAAACAGATCCTCTACAAAGGAATCACCTTCTTCTTGAGCGACTAGGATTTATCACATTGCATCCTAAACCTGCAGTCAGGACACTCTATACCCTTCTCTACTCTCTCTCTCTCATACGCAACTGCTTTCTGTGTTACTGTCTGCGTCTTCCCTCTCGGGGCCTCTTTCTCTACTCTCATTCGTCTTTGATTAGCTTCCTTTTGCCATACCTGGACATAATCAATCATCGACTGCCTACTTCATCTCGCAAACAATTTATACTGCAGGAAGTTCAATTTCTGCTCATCAAAGGTACCTGTTAGAGGCCACTGCAGCTCTGCGTTGTCCTTTGGTATACTTGTGCCACAGTGTACTAAATATAATACGGCCAGGGCTGTGCTTGACATGCATGTCATAGTTCAGGGGGCATTCTGGAGGCGCAGGTTGCCTCTCCTTCAATCAAGCATCAGCAGAACAGCAACAGCACCCTAAACAGCACAATTTACTAAAACAGGGCATCTTCAAAAATAAAGAGAAACAAATGCGCTATTCGTACCATACGAGTGACTTACCAATACCTTTCCAAAGGGCGATCCTTGGACCGTATCACGCAACGAAGGACCAAGAGTCAGTCCTCAGACTGTACCAAATTAACAAATCAGAACCAACACCACAAAAAACAAAAACTAATCAAACCTCAGGCATTTTCAAGAGTAAGCTGAATCCATTATTCAGCCTGGCAAAGTCTTCTTTCCAAAATTGGTCCGTAGACCTACAAAGCATATATCAAAAATGGTCCTCCGACCACACCAGAGATCTCTCAAAATGGCGCCATTCACAAAGAACCAAAGCAAACTCACCTGGTGCACACAGGTCGAACACACTTATTCTCCACTTCCGACTCTCCGGACCACACGGTCAATTCCAAGGATTTAGCCTTGCAGGATGCCAGCCGGGATGACCACTAGGCGTGGCACCGCCCGATCAGACAGGAGGGGCATCTGCGAGAACAAAGCTCGGTCGTGTGGGGATTCCCAGTCTGCCCGTCTGACCTGATGCTGCCCCGTCCTCCTCAACCATCCGCGGGCGAAGATGGGTCACCTGGTGGAGTCTCTGTTCGGGCGCCAAATGAAGGAAGTGACACAATTAGGGCCACCCAGGTCCCTCACGACCACCTCTCAGCCTTCCAAACAATGAAGAGGCGATCATGCAGTAGAGAATGCAAACCAAGTGATTTATTAGTATTGCGCTGCAGTGGAGCCCAGTCTGACTAATCTCCTGAGATGATGGCCGAGGGACTGACTCCCCCAACATAAAGTTACATATTATACATTCCCAATTCCCCAAGAACACTCCCAATCGGGAAACTTCCAGTCCAGGCTACAGTGAAACAGTGAACAAAGGCAGCAAACAGGAATGAGCCACAGTCCTGAGGCTGGGAACATGTTTTCTTGACCCCGGCCTGTGCCTACCATAAGAAACTGTGGGAACAGGTCTATCTGAAAACATAGGTATGTTGCAAAAGAGAATACATTCATTAGTGCAGCAAGACTCAGCCTTGAGAAGTACAAGCTGAAGGTACGTCAGGCGATTTTCTGCTGAGGCAAGCAGCATACGACAGAAGCTTGGTTTCTATCACAGAACAAGATGGCGTCAATTAAAATGGCGCCATGAATGCTAACTTAATACAGAATGAAACATGAGCATTATGAAAATAGCATCTCAAGTCTAACAGAGGCCAGGTCGATTTACTCGTCTGGGGTAATATTTCAACCCAAAGTCTGGTATTTTTTAGCACTATCATGAGGTTCTAACATTAATATCAAATCCCGCTTTCTCACTGAGCCGAGAGAAGCTGTCACCTCACTGAAAATGGGTCATGTTAAGATAAAGATAAAAGATTAAAATACCCTGCTCCTGGTATAAGAAATTCTGGTTTCTTTTGAACAAAACATATTTCTAAATCTGGTTGATATTGTTGTCTCTTTATTCTGTTAATGATTAATAAAACGGTCTATAAAAGCTTTTACTTTTTATAAGTGGAACTATCATATCCAGGGTTGTACGGTGTAGGTCATTTGATTGTTAACCCATAGGATATTGAATTATTTAATTATTGGGAAAAGTAAAGCTCAGCAGAGTTCTACAGGGAAAGCTTCGACCTCCTGAAATTTCACTAGAAATTATCTTACTGATGCAATCGGCATCATAAATAGTGAAATTGAAAGTGTTCAATCTAGGAGAGAAGCCACTCAACACGCTGTAAACACTGTTCATAGCAAATCAGTAACTTGAATACTGTGACAACAGTCCTAGTACACAGTGCGGCCACACCTGAGCTTAGCCATTGCAATTGCTGTATGATAAGTGACCAACTAATCTTAATTACACCTCACCTCCAGCATCACTAAACTCTCCCTTAGCAAAAGAGCAGCTTCAAAAACCACAAAACATTATTTAGTTCAACAGAAACAGCCTTCTGGGAATATGTGATCTACCAATAAACCAGTTAATTCTAGAACTACAGCTTTATAAACTGATCCATTTTTTGGGGAAATCCGGTCTCCAGCTGAAGAACAGGGGAAGTTGACTATTCAACCACAAGGCAAAATACTATCTGACACTTATAGAAAGATCTTCTGGTCAGTTTCCTATCACTGTTGTCTATGAGAACTCTGGAATTCCAATCTGTGATCTGTTTGGACCTGCCTGGCATGTACTCTGCCATAATAGAGATCCTGTAATGCCAAAAATCCTTGGCTAGGTGTTTCGACCTCATGCGGCCCATCTTGTTGATATATCTCACAACGTGGATACTGTCCATCTATAACTGCACACAACATTCCACCCTGTGTCTTGTTAAACATTTCACTGCAAAGAAGCCCACAAGCAGCTTAAGACAATAGTTGTGCAGTTGTTTCTCTGCTTTCAATCACTTTCTGCCTGTACGGCTTATGTCTAACTCCATGATCTTATTTAGACATGATCCAAAGATTGCAGAACTGGTGCATGTGGTATAGACACCACTGCATATATGATGTAGTTTCTTTTAAGGTACTATATCTCTATAAGACAGCTGTTTCAAAAGATGTGCTATCCTCATTCTTCAAAGAGACAGGGTGGCTGCTACCTGAATTAAATGTAAATGTGTGTAAATAGGTAATTGGCAAATTATAAGGCTGCTTGGGAGCCTGTACATAGCTGTAATTGACTGAACCATTTGAGGCTTAGTGGTGGCAAAGGTTTATTCTTTTTGAGAGGTCATGTAAAGGTGTTATCAGCTGAGGTTTGGAGGACATCCTTCTAATGGAAACTCCTTAAAAGGGTTTGCACTATGTCTAATCGTTGTGTATTACAACAAATATATGTTTTGACACACTTGTTTTATCTTAGTGCCTGGTGTACCAAATATAAGTGGCTGCAAATTGCACCCGACGTTTTGAGAATGCTAAATATTTCGTGAACCGACCTATGTAATAATAGGTGTGTTCACAAAATTGCAACTCGTGGTTGGTCACAATCTGGCCTTCCTCATTAATATACTCACTATGTTTGGAGGCAATCACAGGAATGGATGGTGGCCTGCGGGGGTCAGCATATCAAAATGTCTGAGATCACATTTAATAATGTACATTTTTTTAAATGCAGCCAGTTTTTATTAGAGTAAAGGGGGCTGAGTATACCCAAATATATATTTTTTTAAAGTTTGTTTGAGAGTTGGTGGTTGTCTCTTGGACCGCTACCGACTCCCGAAGAAACTTTGAGCCTGATTTATTATATGAAGGACGGCCCATAGTTCTTTCAGGGGGACATCTGCCAAATGTGTAAATAACCGCCAAGCAGAACGTCATTTATAATATATTTTCAGGAATCCCCATCAGGGCGGTATCTGCCAGTGCATTTCGCTGTTTGGTGCAGGGCTGTGTCAACATGACTCAGGCCTGCACCAAACTGTTTTCTTTCTTTATTTAAAAAAAGAAAATCCTGAAACATGATTTTCTTTTTGAAGATAAAGTATGTATTGCTCCCCGTGCCATGGGAGTCATCTTCTATGGCGGGGGAGAGGCGGGGGGGTGTTATTAGCATTTTATTGTCCCTCAACACCAGGGTTTACCTGGCAGTGGCAGACAGTAAAATAAATGGCTATACGTCTCCCCATCCTGATTGGGTGAGCAGACATATAGCCATTTCTCCCATAACCCTTACTCCATTGGGCCATCGGAGAGGTTTGTCTGTGGCGGTGACAGAGTAGTCCCTGCCGTAGCCAAACCTGTGGTCTGCTCACATTTAAAGCCGGCAGGCGGACCATTATGTTGGCAGTAAGGATTCAACGTCGCCATTGCAATGGAGTATCCTTGCCACCAAACAACACTTTTGTTTTTGATATTCACATTTGCTAATGCGTTACCATCTCAGGTCAGAAGTTGGTAACTTTTCAATTTTTTCAACTGGATTTCAGTTACAAAACATTAATCCGTAAATAACAAATTGCTAATTAGAAGGGACACCCTAAACACACCCTTTTTGAATAGTGATTTATTATGCCTTTCTAAACCCATTTCGCTATTTGGCAACCTGTTACCGATCGCAAAATGGGTTTCGCACATTAAAAACAAACATTTGTAATGCAATAGGTCTCGCATTAGGAAAGTTTGAGCTTTTTGTATTGTAAATTGACTAATTTTTTATTTATGTGTTGGTATTGAAAATATTGAAATTACTAGCTTTCTCATGTACAATGTCAATAGTTGTAACTGTTGCAAATGTGACACCTATAGCATTTGTAATGCAATATGTGTTGTATTTACGTGACTTAGATGTATTGATATTACAAATAACAATGGCTTTTAATTTTTGCAAATAATTAATACTTAAATTAAAGTTAATGTAAATTATAATGGCAATCGTTTAAACTTTTGTTAATAACTCTTGTGAAGATTATGTTTAGTGTATTTAATTGCGCCTAAAATCCAAGAACAGAAGTTAAATATTATCAATTTTTTGTGCCATTTGTAATAAAGCCTAAATATTGAGAGAACATATTAGAGCCAGTTGTTGTTGAATGGTTGTACAGATTGATACTGTGGTGGCGGTGAGTGATGTTGTGGTGGTGTCGAGTGATGCTGTGGCGTTAATTGATGCTGTGGTAGCGCATAGTGATGTAGTGGTGCCCTTGAGTGATGCTGTGGTGGTGCTAAGTGATGCTGTGGTGATGCGATAGATAGATAGATAGATAGATAGATAGATAGATAGATAGATAGATAGATAGATAGAGTGTAATTATGTAGAATATAATTATGTGGCACTGAGTTGTTTTGTGTGGAGTGTATGTTGATTTTAGTGGCGTGTAATTATGTGGCATTGAGTGTTATTTTGAGTGTATCTTGCATTGTAATTATGTGGTGTGTAATTATGTGGCGCTGAGTGGTATTTGAAGTGTATGTGGCATTGAGCGCTGTGTAATTATGTGGTGTGTAACTATGTGGCACTGATTGGTTTTTGGAGTGTCTGTTGTATTGAGTGCATTATAGTTATGTGGCATGTAATTATGTGGCTCTGAGTGGCATTCGGTACATGGTAAAACCAAGCAGGTTTGCATTGCATAATTTGAATATTATGGGCGTGCAATAGATATGCGCGCCCCCCACCCTTCGTTTCGAACACGAACTCTGTCCAAAGCACTCATTGTTTCCCATAAATGCATTAGTGTAGTGAAAAGCAAACACAACATGAACATAAAACTGAGCCAGGGCGCGAGGTCGCTCTTATTGTCCTTCTAAAGGTGTTTGCTCTCCACTACAGTACGTCATTACACCCATTTGTTGATTAAATGAACCCGATATACGCATGCCACTTGCAAGCGGAGAACCCACACGTTTAAAACTTGGTGAAAAATGAAGAGGTTCGGCAATTGCATTAAAAAGCAGCTGGGATTGTAGAAAATCTATTTGATGGTCACCGGGTGTTTTAAGGGTAAAATCGCTCTGTTGCAAAATCAGCTTCTTTTAACTTTGACTCCGTGGGGTGCAGGCGTTCTTCCTTTCAATGGAGGCGCTGTACTGTCTCTAAGGGCAGCATTTGCATCCCGGAAATCAGAGATGCACGAGGCGGCTGATGCATCGAGATTGAAAAGGCGACGTTTGAAGCACAATCGCGAGAAGGTAGGATTTATTCACGAGAGCCTGCGCCGAAGATCTTCACTCACAGCGAATAGCAGAATATACATCCTCACACCCCCAGTCTTCATGGCCGTGTAACGTGGAATTGAATAATAATAAAACATCTTTGGTAAGCCTGCGAGTGAAAAGCACACTGGAATAATAGCTCAAAAGTGCGTAATATATATACATACATATATGCACACACTTTTACGCTTTACTTGTTCTCTGAAATTACAAAAGCAAACTTTGTTTTCGGGCAGGACTTAGTAAGGGCTCCGATTCTGGAAATGCAACGTGTCAATGTGGCAAGCTGAAGAGGATTGTTGCATTACACACGAAAACAGAAAGTACCCCTATTCTATTCACAATTTAAATTTGAAATTTTAGTTAAAGAATTGTGGGTATTTGAAGACAATATTCTGGGAATGGTGAGCAGATGCAATTAGAGCACAAGCATGTCAAAAACGTCTTGGGATGTTGTTTAATATTACTTCCTGCTATTCCATTTCAGTAATTAAGCCTTTCTCCACATCATTCAGCCAGCTGAATTGATCTTTGAATCTGCCCCTCGTTTTTGGGGGTTATCTTTGTCAGACAGATCTGCACTGGCCATCAGTACGTCTTGGGTCTTCTGCAGTCACCTTGGGGACGAGTTAGATAAAAGACCTCTGTGCCTACACATAAAAGGAATTGGAGGTAGCTGTGAATGCACAAAGGTTTCCCTTAACAACGACCATCCTTTGTGGCAGTGCGCGTTATTTTCCTGAATCCCAGAAAGACTAATGATTTTAAAAAATGACGTGTTCTGCGAGAACACAGTTTAATGGGTAACGTATGTAATCTCTATGAGATACGTAAATGTTCTGATGCGTGAAGAACCATTTGCCGCAGGCAGGAATGGGTCACAAAATGTGACTATCCTAACGTTTACAAAGAGACGCGAAACTGGAGCTCGGCATATCTTTTAAAGTAGTACCTTTAATACGCTTGTGATGCTCTCAAGTGAATAACAATATAAAGAAATGTGTAGCATCGGCACCAGCATCGGAAAGGTAAACTCAAACAATAAAGATATAAAGGAACGTAGCAGACAATTATAGAGGTTGCATTGTTTCTGCAGCCGTGACGACTCATGCTTTATGGTATTTCCTGCTAGATGAACTACTACAAAGAAGCATGTGGAAGCGATACAAAGTTGGAGCAGGGTGTGGGGAAACACCGTTGAAGCTTGAGAGCACTTACACAAGCATCCAACAGCAAGGTATTCTACTTGCTCCTCAATCAGCTGAGGGATGCAAAACCAACCTCCCCACGTCTGTGAGACTAGCCCTGTGGTGGGGGAGGGACAGTTGTGAGAGGCGCCATAAGGAAACAATCTCTCGGCATGCTGTGGCGGGGGCGGGAAAGCGCATTCCAGACGGGTGAGCGGACCCTTTGAAGTATGATGCCGAGGCTGTGGCTACACGTGCACGCGCCAGTTGGCTGAAGCGCTTCCCCAAACGGATTGCATGGCGGCACGATGCACGTGATTGTGCGCGTGCTCGCCATGCAATCCACTTTTGGGAGCACTTTGAAATGCCCCTCTTACTAGAGTCTCGCATAGCGATTGCGTAAACGCAATAGCTGGGCGAGACCTAAAAAACGAGTTGGGCGAAAGTGAAATCAATGGATGGCAATGCGTCCGTGAGACTAGCCCTGTGGTGGGGGAGGGACAGTTGTGAGAAGCGCCATGAGGAAACAATCTCTCGGCATGCTGTGGCGGGGGCGGGAGAGCGCATTCCAGGCGGGGGAGCGGACCCTTTGAAGTATGATGCCGAGGCTGTGGCTACACGAGCACGCGCCAGTGGGCTGAAGCGCTTCCCCAAACGGATTGCATGGCGGCACGATGCATGTGATTGTGCGCATGCTCGCCATGCAATCCACTTTTGGGAGCACTTTGAAATGCCCTTCTTACTAGAGTCTCGCATAGCGATTGCGTAAACACAATAGCTAGGCGAGACCTAAAAAAACATTTAGGGGCCGAGTCCGATCTCGGTCGGAAGGGCACCGAATCGAGTTCGGCCGGAAAAACTACGAGCCGTACGCGTGTTTTCCGGCCGACTCGTACAGCTGTACGAGTGAGCAAGTACGATTCGAGCTACAATAAATTCACCGACCGAGTCGTTTCCAGGTCCGAACCGCTCCATACGTCTCGGTCGGAAGCTAACCGTGGCGTGCAATGGATGCGATTTACAACCGAGCCAGTACGATGCACGCGTCGGACAGCCTGTGCGAGCCGGAGTGTCCTGCTCGCAAAAGCTCCTGGAGTCGGACTTTGGGGGTCCGCGTCGGACCCCGACACCCGCAGCCCTACGACTCGGACACAGGGGGAGACCTATGGGTCGCCCCAACACAGGCATGTACGGTGCGTGTGGCACCGACGCGAACCCACTGTAGGGGGCGCACTTGTTCGAGGCGTACCCATTCAGTCAATGGGAGCCCATGTACGCGTCGTACGACCAGCTCCCATTGACTTCTATGGGAGTCCGACCGAACCGAGTCCGACAGCATACGTGCGCATCGTACTCGCTCGGTCGGACTGTAGGGGTCCGGCTCGGTCGGAAAACACTCCGGATCCGACTCGGTCGGAGTGCTTTTCGACCCGGATCGGAATCGGCCCCTTAGTGGCCGCAAACCCTGTGATTTTGCAAATCGCAGGCTTGATGACCACAACATGCCTTTGTACATCAGCCAAAAATCTTTTTGCACATTTTACTGCCGCCTATCTTATACTGTGTGTACAATTTTAATATAATGGCTTGCATATTTACAGTGCTTTCAGTCTCAGGCTGGGACCTTGTAGTACTATAAATACACATCTCTATTCCCTGGCGGACCCAATAGGATTGAGTTAAGTGACTGCTTACACACATACATATCTGCAGTGATCACCTCACCCAACTGACCTTTCATAACATAAAGAATGCTATTTGCACTGCTTACTTTAACTTGCATTTATTTGCCACTTATGGTGTGTATGTGTTATATTTATATACATGAAAGTGAAAGGCCAACAAATAATTTGTAGAAATGTTGTTCTTTGTTAGCCACATCTCTGGCCCGCCCCCTTTACACTCAAGATCAGTTACCATACGTTTTTATGCACTTCAGCCCCTGTAAGATCTGTGAAATACTTCTCAGAAGGCAGTTTTTGAGGCCCCATCTCCAGCACAGCCCAGGACACGTCGTTGAACAATTGTGCCTGTCCTGGAAGCCGCAGCAGCGCGGGCTATGACACACCATGGTTCAAAGCCCTTTTATCCTAATTGTCGTTGGGCACCTGGCTGTGAACTAGTAAGATAAACCTCACCAATAAAAGTGAAGGAATCTCTGGTGGGGCCAGAACACAGGTATGGTCAAGCAGACATCCTTCAAGGCGCCATAAACCATCCAAATGCCCTGGTGAAGGTTGTCTCTCAAAACATAGAACCCCTCCATCTTGAAATATCATTACACTGGCTGAGAATTTTGCTCTATTAGATTTATCACTGCTGTGTGACTCCATGAAGATATTGCTCAGAAAACCTGCTATGTGAATAGAGTCAGCTGGATCACACCTTTTTCCAGGAGCTGGGCAACTTCTTGGTCTATAATGGGTCTTTGCTGTGAAAATATCAAAATTGGCCCTGTGCAATAAGGCAGTTTGGTGTCCCAAAAATCCTTAAGTAAAACCATTGAATGGTTTGCAAGACCCTTGCATAATTTATCAACTGCCACAATTAGTGACCAAATAATTTCAAAGTTCCCCCATTTTGAACTTGCGAAACTATATTAACTCTCACTTGAAAATCCTGAATTGAAATCACTGTTGGAGGCACATCTGGAGTTTCAGGCACTTCTAGACATTCCTTCTTGCTCTGAAGATTTTTTTTTTTTTAAAGCATTTTTGGTTCACACAAATGTTCTAAAGTGTGTAGCTCGCAGAGAGCCTTAATGGTTAAAGAGGCCGAATGTACATCCCAACCACAGCCGACCCTTGCAAAAAGCTCTTGCTTAAAGACTTGCTTCATGGAGAATTGAACTCTCTCCAAGGGCTCAATTGTCCAAGGCTGTAAAGGTGCTGACAGATTTGCCAGGTTGCTTAACATACAGGCCCCAAAAAACCATTTGCCACAGTAACCCCCTCTTAAGAGAAGATATACCGTAACTTGGGATCCACCCAGATCCAAACCAAGCAGTTCTTCAAAGACTTAGCACAATTCACATTCCCTCGTTGTGCCCATTATGCCAGGACACATGGGCTAATAGCTAAAGCCTGTCTTATGCTGTGATTGGTAGATCAAGCTTCTCAGTCAGGGGCCCATTAAATCAAACGGTTTATCCTAGCATTCACTCAATGCCCTCTCAATCTCCTTCTTGGAGACCCTGGAAAGTTTCCCCATGAAAGTTAACATCTTTGGGTCAACTTCTGGGATGGCAGCCACCTTAACAGTCAAGGAAGGTCTGGGACTGGGACTCCCGGTCTGAGTGTGTTCCTACTGTGCCTGTGAAAGGATTTTGTAATCTGGACTGGACATAAATTGTGACTTTGGGAGATGGGGATCAGTCAGTGGGCCTGGTGTGCCAGCTTATGGTGGTTAAGCACGTCCAGGATAGCTCGTATCATGAAACTCTCTGAACAATCAAGATGTTGGTCAGACGGTGGATCACAGTGCCTCTTTTATTTTGCGGTCTTAATGGAGGTTGGCAAAACCCTCAATTACCCTCTGATTCAGAGTCCTCAGAAAACAGTTTCTATCCACCCTCCCACCTCAGAGTATTCATCTGTCAGGATTCTGAGAAGTCTGAGCCCAGGGCATTTGGCACCATTTCCGCAACAGTCAGAGGTGGCTGATAGTCCTCCTTTAATAGGATGTGCCCTTTTGCCAGAAGAGCAGAGTTTAATTTTTTTAAGGCATCTGTATGAGAAGTGTGCTTAAATTTAGTTTATTATTTCCAAACGGGTAATGCACTGAACCCTGAGCACTAGGCCCCTCAATGTGAAGGTGAGAACATGCAAACATAGGCTGGGGGCCCTGGGTTACCAGAGGGTGCAATGCCTTAAGGCTCTCCCAAGTAGGTTTACTGGCAGTAGAAATGCTTTTTTACATAGAAGCTGAAACCAAAGCATCTATGGCCTATTTTCCTTTTCGCTCACACCTCCCATAGATGATGCTAAAACCTGCCCTGGGAAACCACTCGTTTGAAGCCAAGGCACTTGGAGTAGCACTATACCCTACGGTAGGCCCCTGCTGGGTGTATAGGGAGGATGTCAGGCACATTCTTCCTGTAGCACAGCCGCTGTAGGATATTGCATCCCCAGATTTGTGAATGGTCACCTAGAAGCCCAGGGAATGAACATTCAGATGCGCCTAGTAACTGGTACCATCTTCAGAAAAGCAGGGTAGATCGCACATCAAAACAAATAGTGCCCGCAGTCAAAGAGGAATGTGGACTGGCCGCAGCGTAGACTCCTGGGACGGCAGCCACAAGCTTCCAATGGGCAAAAGGTGCGTGGCTCAAAGTCCTATTATTGGTAGCGAGTAGTGCCCTGACAGAACATGACAGAACTATTATCAAGATGCGCCAATGCTGAAGCAATATACACTGAAATGTAATCCATAACTCTGGGTTCGGTTTGACATTTAAATTTCTTATTTTTCATGTAAATAAAAATGTATTAAAAACCTTGCACGGATTTTCATCTGGAATAGAACTATATACATAGGTTGTGAATTAGAGTTTGGCGGATGAAATACTTCCTCACAAATGGTTGGCTATTCTTTACTCCTTATTACAAGTGCGTAATATTCTTTGACACCTGTAATAAAGCAGACGGGATATTCGTTACGTTTGTGATGGAGTAACCCGTCCACCAAACTCTAAACCAGGCCTTTAGTCTTACAGCAAATTGTTTTGGATTCATGTAAATCATAAATTACACCATTACAAAATACTCTTCATTAATCCAATGGTCACTTCTTAAAAAATACATCCACCCATATATAAACTTTATATTTATTCCATTTACACATCATCAATATCATATAGTCTCCAGGAATTCTGCATTAAAATATAATTTAAACAAAAGGAGAGTGAGTGTACACTTCCTCGTTTCCCAGCTATCTGTTTGCCCTAAAGCATTATGGTAAATGCAGTGCATGATAACACTTACTGCAGTGGTAGTCTTTAGTTTTTCACTCTTGTTTATGCAGCTGGTGCTGAATATTTCTAGACATGTGTTTCTAGATTTAGTTCTTCATCCGTAGAGAGCCACAAGTCTTTTTTGGGGGTGCTGGAAATTCTACCCAAATTCCTCTCAGGTCTCTGTACCACTTGCTAGGCACAGATGCATCAACTAGAGCTCATCAGCTCTTTAGGTCTAGGGAGCTTTAAAAAAAAAAGGAGGGTGTGCGCCTTACTGCCTCACATCCCAGCACTCAGTTTGCATTATGGTAAATGCAGTGCATGATAACACTTGCTTCGGTGGTAGTCTTACATTTTTCTCCCTTCTTGGTGCAACCACTGCTGTATACATCTAGACACTTGTTTCTGGGTTTAGTCCTTTGTCAATAGAGAGTCTTTCCAGTGCCCCCAAAGAGACTTGTTGCTCTCTACTGATGAAGGCTGGGGTGTGAGGCAATGTGCACCCACCCGACTATTATCAAAATATAACTTGACTAAATCTTGTTTTCCAGTGATAACAGTGTGATGATAGGCAATGGTGAACAGAAACATCAATCCAGTGTTTCAGTGGAATGAAGTTATGTACATCCACCTTCTTCAGGGCCCATGCAATTTGCTGTTCTTCTTACAATGCAAACAAAGTGCAAATATATAGTGGATCCAGACACACAAAATAACAAACTATGTGTGGTTACCACTCATGGTTTATTAGTTCCCCAGTGCGTTCATGGAAGCATACTGGATACATGCTCTTAAACAGACTGATCTGTAGTTTAGAAACAAAGCTGTTTTGGCTGTATACTGGATTAAAATAAGCGCCTTATCTTATGGCTGTTTCACCACTGAACGAAAGGTATTTCATTGAGGAGGGTGAAAACCCTTCTCAAGCAACAACCACAATACTTGTCAGGGTGAACCACAACAGTCACTACATTAACCAGTGCTTTACACCCTCTGGTAGCTTGGTACACAAGTAGTCAGGCTTAATTTAGAGGCACTGTATAAGTATTTATGCAGCCCACTAGCAATAAAGATAAAACACAACACAGGAAATATCCCACACCAATTTAGAAACAGACAGTAAACTTTAATAAATAAAATACGCACATAAAGTCAAAAGTCCTATCAGTAGAACCAGAGATATGCTATTTTAAAGGTTTAAGTAAAAATAGCACCAAGAAGCAGAAAGTGCTAACTGTGGGTATCTGTGTGTGCTACACTGAGACAAAGTCACAAGTTCATCCCACTTGCAATGAACTGCAGGCTGGTAACAAGGACCAGGTTAACCCCGTTGAAGAAGTTACCTTCTCAAAGTTCACAGGATGCCAGTTAAGGGTCCAGGACTTGGGGAAGCATTTCTTGAGGATTAGGAACACACTCCAGCAGAGGCCAGTTGCAGGTCCAGCAAGAGCCAGCTGCAGCAGGTCAGCAGGGCAGTTACAGGGAGGCCTATGGAGCCAGTTGTGTCCCTGTAGCTCTGAACAAAAGGTCAGACAACTGTCCCTTGAAGTCACGCAGCTTAGCCTGAGATGAAGGGAGCAGGTCCAGTCTTCCTTCTCACAGAGCAGGGCATACCTCAAGCAGCAGGGCAGTAATTTTGGGGAATAAGGCAGGCCTCAAGCAGAAGTGAAGCCCTCTGGGTAAAGAAGACAAACCTCAAGTAGCAGAGCAGTCCTCTGAAGAACAAGAAAGTCCTCCTTCTGCAATGTCTGTAGATCCAGCAGTGTATCGATGAGTGATTCAGGAAGTCCAGTATTTAAACCTCCTGCCATCCTTTGAGGTGGGGGAAACTTCTAGTCCATCCCCACATCTAGGTCTGGATAGTTCCTTCTTTCCCCTTTCTTCCCCTGCCCGGGCTCCAAGAGATCTTGGGTGACAAAAGACTGGTGACAAGTTTCTTTGTGAGTGTGCTGGAGGCAGACCTTTGAAATGTAAGTTGGGCAGGGAACAGCTTCCCCCCTCCCATCCTGGCAGGATTGCTAATCCTGACAACACCTAGTATTTCTTTGTCTGCCTGTTTGGGAGGAATGCACAAAGGCCAAGTACACCCAGTCATATGACCCAGGAAGGATACAGGCACAAAATGGTTAGGACAAGAAAATGACAACTTTCTAAAACTAGCATTTTCAGAATTGTGATTTCAAATCCAACTTTACCATTAAAGTGGATTCTGAATTTGGTGTTATTACCATCTGTTCCCAAACAAAGGTTAGCCCTTATTAAATGTAATGAGATAACCCAATGTTAGTTATCTTATGAAAGAGGTAGACCTAACAATAGTGAAAAACTAATTCAGGAATGTTTCACCTCAGGACATGTAGAACTGAAAAACACATGCCCTCCCTTTTAAATGCAATGCAGCCTGCCCTATGAGCTGTTTAGGACCTACCATGGGGCTGACTTAAATCTATTAAAAAGGACGGTTTAGGCGTGACTTAAGGTTTATTTTTCCAGGTCGAAGTGGCAGCTTAAATCTGCACACAAGCTGCAATGGCAGGCCTAAGGCATGTATTCAAGGGCTTCTTAAGTGAGGGACACAATAAGTGCTGCATGCCCACTAGTAGCATTTACTTTATAGGCCCTGGGTACATGTAGTACCACTTTACTAGGGATTTATAAGTAATTTAAACATGCCAATTTGGTGTAAGCCAACTTCTCCATGCAGTGGTAAAGTGCACGGAGTTCTAAGGCCCACAAAAACGAATTTCAGCATACAAGAGAGGAGAATGGCAAACCGGTTTGGAGGAAGACCTCATCAAAGGCTGTCAGGTCTAACAATCACTATATTCTCCATCTGGAAATTGTTCTGCTGTTCTTCCAATCACTGATCCATTCCCCAAGTCGTCTCACTTAGAACTAGCCCTGAACACTCAGAGATGGAAACGTCAAGAGGAGTAGCCCACGCTCTCCTCAGAAAGCCATAGTGCAGGTCTCACAGTAAATGTGGAAAGTGTCTGGAGCAACGCTTAAATATACACAGGTGCATAATGCTGTATCTACCAAACACAAAACTAGCAATCAAAAAACAATCTCAATATTTCATATACCCTTCATAATAGAGCTCTTATCTCGCTGTACTGAGCAGAAGTAAAAGAGGAGGATTGACTCTTGAAGGCTGATCTGATAAACATCTATGGTTTATATGCCATATTCTTTCTAAATTTCTTGAGATATGTAGGCCTTTTGCTGTTGTTGCTTTGTCTCTTGAATGATTTCTGATCATGGATGTTGAGTTGGTAGTAAGAGCGAAGCATATTTTAGGCCTCCCTAACAAAGGTTTTTCGTTCTAAGTCGCAAGATGAAGTGAACAGAGTTTTTGTTGTAGTAAAGCTGATGAGGAGGATGAGATTGGCTTCTCTGTGTTTTTTCTCAAATAGACCTATGTTCACACTTTATTTTTGTTAAAGATAGAAATAAGATGCAGTTACTTTTCCGACAATGTTCTAATGACAGAGAGTGCCACATGGGGGTTTCTTTTATATGTCTTGGAGTGAAGTGGGCATTCCAGATGTTGTTATGACAATATTCAGCGAGAAGTGAGGGGAAGAAAACAAATTACATTTTTCCTGTGATAGTCATCTGTGTGTTTTTTCGAAGTGTTTGATTTGATCAAAATACATGCTGTTAAGTATTTTATGATGTGCATATTCTGTTCCTGTTACCTGCTAATGTTTGCCACGCTTGTGTTGCTTTACTCCCAGTGAGTGTTCGCTTTGCAGTGTTGTTCCATAGTTAAGTTTGCTCTTTGCTAGTAATTCACTGTCTTTGACAGTCGTGTTACATGCTGTTTGCCAAGCTTGTGTTGCTTTACTCCCAGAGAGTGTTCGCTTTGCAGTGTTGTTCCATAGTTATGCTCTTTGCTAGTAATTCAATGTCTTTGACAGTCGTGTTACGTGCGAATGTTTGCCAAGCTTTCGTTGCTTTACTCACTGTGAGTGTTCGCTTTGCAGTATTGTTCCAGAGTTAAGTTTGCTCTTTGCTAGTAATTCACTGTCTTTGACAGTCGTGTTACGTGCTAATGTTTGCCAAGCTTATGTTGCTTTACTCACCGTGAGTGTTCGCTTTGCAGTGTTGTTCCATAGTTAAGTTTGCTCTTTGCTAGTAATTCAATGTCTTTGACAGTCGTGTTACATGCTGTTTGCCAAGCTTGTGTTGCTTTACTCACAGTGAGTGTTCGCTTTGCAGTGTTGTTCCATAGTTAAGTTTGCTCTTTGCTAGTAATTCACTGTCTTTGACAGTCGTGTTACATGCTGTTTGCCAAGCTTGTGTTGCTTTACTCACAGTGAGTGTTTGCTTTGCAGTGTTGTACCACATTTAAGTTTGCTCTTTGCTAGTAATTCAATGTCTTTGACAGTCTTGTTACGTGCTAATGTTTGCCAAACTTTCGTTGCTTTAATCACTGTGAGTGTTCATGTTGCAGTGTTTTATAATATTTAAGTTTGCTCTTTGCTAGTCATTCAATGTCTTTGACGGTCGGTACTGTGCTCGTTGAAGGCGTGCACTTATTGTAGAGACCTGTGTTACACCACTGCTTGCTTCTTGCATTATCACTAGGCCTGGGCGTAGTTCGCCAAGTAGCACTTCGCGAAGCTACGCAAAGTGAAGTTCGCACTACGCGAGCTACGCGTAGCACTTCGCGAACTGCGTAGTACCTTGTTCGCACTGTGCCAGATGTCGTTTTCAATGATTGCACAGTGCGGACAAGCAACCGGCACTGTGCAATCATTGAAAATGGCATCTTGCACAGTGCGAGCTGTAGTTTTCTGCTGCTCAAGTAGATTTTTACTCGAGCTTCAGCTTTCTCAACGCGAACTGGTAGTTTCTCATCGCGAGCGGTCGCGAGCATACGCGATCACTCGCAATGGGAAACCTGACCTCCTCGCGTTGGGAATCTCGCCGGGAGGTTTATTTTCCATGCTCGCGATCGACAACTTGAAGTTGCTGATCGCGAACAAGGAAAAAGTCTCGCCGGGATGTCATTTTGCTTGCTCGCGGTCGCCAACTTGACGTTGAGGACCGTGAGCCAGCAAAAAATGACCGCAGCACTACGCAACACTACGCTACGCCTGTTCGCACTGTGCTACGTGCAGTTCACGTAGTGCGAAGCAGCGCGAACTTCGCAAACTACGCGAGCGTAGCGTAGTGCTTCGCCCAGGCTTAATTATCACCACCTGTGTTTTTCTTCCTCGGATTCTTGTGACATCAAAAGATTGCCCCCACTGTGGTCTGTCACCTTTAGGGCGTTTTAGGGGCGAATGCTGTTTATGTGACGTAAGCTTTGTATCAAATGTGCATCTGAAAACTGCAGGGAGGATGCCACAGATGAGGCGATGCTCACACTCCCTCCTCCCCCAGAACTAAGCCGACCCCTGCATTTTACTCATAGTCGGCCAAGTCCCTGTGAGGGGGAAGAACAGGAAGAGAGAGGGAATCTGTAGGAGACAGTTTGTATATAATCAAGAGGTTGGCAGTTTTCCTAAAAAGAGGAAGGTCTGGATTAAGTTGAAGAATCCTAGAGTGCCTTGATTAAGAATATATAACAATATGTGCCGTGCACGTGAGTTGGAACGGAGTCCCTCTGTAGACCCTGGGTGATCTGTCTCACCCTACAGTAAAGGAAACACATGCATATATTATATATTATTAGTGTTTATTTGCTGCAACTTGTTGCGAGCATGAACACTCACCTCCGCCGTTCACCTTTACCTACAATTAATAAGGATTGAAGAAGGTTTCATGAGGCACGAGGCCAAAGTTGTTGCAAGGACAAACTTCACACTTGCCATAGCAATTGCAAATAATAGATACAAATTGATAAAGTGTACTGCCAGTGGCCTGAAAAACCAGTAGTACCGTCGTGGGACAAGGAGATTTAGGCGCGACCTCTGCACTGTAATTGTTAGATGAAATGAAATGGGTGCAGTATGCCAAGCTCGAAGCCAGGAGGATGGAATCCGGTGGACTCACAAATATAGCGCCTTTATGGAGTTTCATATTGCCATTATCGGCAACTTACCCCACCCACAGTCTGAGCATGCATGAATAAATAAATACACAAGACCACTTTTGTTATGGGAAATATTGCTGCAGGTTTATTCCATACAAACGTATGCAATATGGTGGGTTATCTTACGGGCGATCCAAGGGCAGGCAGCTGTACCAACCTATGCTGCCCCCGCCCGCCTGATGAGCCAGCACTGTGGGACACCCAATCAGTGCTACATCTTTTTGTGATCCTCCTCCAGATCACGTGACACGTTGGTCTCTTATTACTCACACCCGTAGCAGGGCAAACCCCCGGTTGGTCAGGCCCTCAACCGCCCAAAGGACTAACGGGGCGCCGTCACGGTTTTCCAGGAAACTGCCCTGAGGCTCCTGGTCTTTGGCTCTGGCCCCCCTACTGTGCCGCGCAGAGGTACCCTTACTGTACCCGTCTGCTTCCAGATCGCCCTGTAACTCCGCCACAGCTCTAGAGGCGACCCCCGTCGCCGCCAGAGCCCCCCCACCAAAACAGCTAATTTCTGACCTGCAACCTGCTTTCTAGGGCCTCGTGCATGTCCAGTGGAAAGTGTCCATGCCCACCTGTGACAAATGCACCCCATGTTTGTCAACCTAACCTAGGCGTACGCCTGGATGGCAATGGTAACAATGGACCCCATCTTTAGCCTTTAACATTAGCCTAAATCAGCTCTTGTCCGATGAAACCCAGACCCCTCTGGTCTGCGAACTTACGCCATGAACAGTTCCCTCCTACAGGGATGTTCAACGGCCTCCTCTGACTTAGCTCCGTGCCACCTCTGTGGGAGATCATCTAAAACAGCAATATTTCCCACATGCGACCGCTCATTTCCAGGCCTCTTGCAAATCTAAGGGAAGAGATCCCTCCCTACTGGTGATAGATGAACCCCATCTAGCTCACAATAACCCTTGACGTTAGCCTGGATCAGCTAGATGAAACCAAAAAACCTTCTGGCCTGTGAACCTGTGCCAAGAACTATTCACCCTCCTGCGGGAAAGTTCCACTGCCTCACATGACCCAGCCCCGTGCCAACTCTGTGAAGGACAATTTCAGACACCATGGCTCCCATAGCCCATCTGTTTGCTGATCTTACCTAGCTGCCATCCTACTAGCACCGTGTGTGCCTGAAAACCTGTGTCCCCCATCTATGGGACAGCAGCCCACTTGTTAGGTAACCACTCCCACCCCGCCTGCCCACTTTGGCTATTAGGGCGAGGAGGATTATGCTTACCATTTGCAGTACCTTTGACTTCTAAATCGTGACACACAGTAATGTTCCTAACTAGCAGTATGTGACAATGAGCAAGGGTGCCCTCCTGCCCTTGCCATGCATCCCTTATTCCTTATGGGAATTTCGCCAGCTCAGCTCCCACTGTGGAGATTCTGTCTGATTTAATACAAAGCGCACTGTTTGCAATATGGTTCCTAACATTAAGGATTCACCAAGTCCTACTTTCCCCCCATCCTAGAATATTCCCGAATGGGGCTGGGGTCAGAGGGGGTGGGGGTTCACACTGCCCACCCTGAGCTGCCCCAGCGGTGAAAATTACCTGCTCCGTAAAATTTTAATTTCATTGAACACTGGACGTGCCAAATATTTTTTTACATGGTAGCCTTTTGTGCTTGACACCTTGGGCCCGATTCACAGAATTAACTTAAGACTAAATCCTACACTTACTACTTTGTGGTATTCACAGAATGCACTTACTACTTTTGGTATTCACAGACTGCACTTACTACTTTTGGTATTCACAGAATGGATTTACGACTACTAACTTTACGTCCGCACTCGGGCCGGAATTTACGGCCCGGAGGCGGAGCTTCCGGCCCGGAGGCGGGGTTTCCGGGCCGGAAGCGGGGTTTCCGGGCCGGAGGCGGAGCTTCCGGCCCGGAGGTGGGGATTCCGGCCAGTGACGGAGATTTAGCCATGGCCAAAATCTCCACCTCCGGGCCGGAAGCTCCGCCTCCGGGCCGGAAACTCCGCCTCTGGCCCAGAAGCCCCGCCTCCGGGTCGGAAGCTCCGCCTCCGGGCCGGAATTTCCGGCCCGAGTGCGGACGTAAAGTTAGTAGTCGTAAATCCATTCTGTGAATACCAAAAGTAGTAAGTGCAGTCTGTGACTACCACAAAGTAGTAAGTGTAGGATTTAGTCTTAAGTTAATTCTGTGAATCGGGCCCTATGTTCCCCAATTTCTTCGGATGGCAGTACACTAGGTTGGCTGACAGCGTCCCCACCCAGCGGGGCTAATATAGCTAACCGGGTGGGGCATTTGAGCTTCACTGCAGGAACATGTCACCTACGCTTGGTTCTGGGGTACACTTACTACACCCCGTTGACCAGACACTTGGGTTTGAACACACATCCTATTTAATGGTATGCCTGCCTAATTCCTAGGGCTGACTGGTTTAATGCTCTACAAATGAAATTGCCCAACCACATGAGGCCTTGCATTGAAACTCTACTGGGTCGTCTCAACTTTCTTTCAAAAGCTACAATGCCCACTAGTGTACATGGTACCTGTTTCTATCCGGTGCCAGCAGATCTTCCTCATCAATGGCCCTTGTAGCCAATTGCACAATGCAGTCTCAACAACCTTTCGTCGCACCTCTCTTTGGGCCAGATGTAGGTAATTCTGAAAGACCGAATCCTTAATAGCGATTTTTACCGAATCGCTATTAAGGACTCGGTATTTCCGATGTAGGTAAAAAATCGGTATAAAATACCGATTCAGTAATATTCGCTAAAAATTACCGATTTCCTACAAATCGCTAAATAAATTACCGATTACCCGTTACCGAATCGGTATCACCGATTCTGTAATACCGATTCGGTAATTAGCGAATTGGTATTTCAAAAAATCTGTAATTGACGAATCAGCCAATCTGTGCTTCCACATGACCTCACAACCAGGAAGTGGCCACACCCATGCAGGTGCACTGATCCTGCAGCTGTTGGAGAGACAGGGAGCAGGAGCAAGAGCAGAGGAGATGCACAGCCACCACCCAGCTAACACAAAGGAACTGCACCATGGCCTCACAGGAGAAGGGGAAAGATGCTCCCTGAAGGAAAAGGAAGCACAAGTTCAGTGAGGGGGAGTTGGAGGTCCTCATAGAGGAAGTTGTCAAAGACCACGACCAGCTCTTTGGCAAGAGATCTCTGAACGTCCCAGAAAAGGAGCATCTGGCTGACAATCCAGCAGAAGATCAACGCGATTGGTGTCACACATCGCACAACTGAGGACTTAAAAAAAGCGATGGTATGACCTGAGGGCTTGTGCGAAGGAGAGGGTGGCTGACCGGCAGAAACAAGCGGGGAAGACAGGCGGGAGAAGCTCCACAGCGCCTGCTCCAACTGCCCTAGAGCAAATGGTTGAGTCCACCCTCCAGCCAGAGAGCGTCAGTGGCATCGGGGACGTGGATAGCTCAGCAACAGCATCCAACAGACAAGGTAAGAAGCACCCTGCAAGAATCCCACTCCAGAACATGTTTTGTGTAAGATCAGCAATGCATCATGGGAGATGTAGTCCCTATCAACTAGTAGCAAATCAGCCAGTCCCCATTAAGCATAGGCATGTCACACACATCAACAGATGAGATAGCGGAGGACAAACAGCTAGAATGTCAGTCGTGAAATTTATTTGCAGACAAATGCTGGCAGAAGAGTGAGTAATAGTACATTCTGCATCCACAGGCGGAACAGCGCCTCAGGCTGCAGAAGGGTAGACTGGCGAGGCCTTCAGGGAGAAAACCCAATTGAGGAGGAAGTCATCTCACCTGCAGACACCACACCAACATCCCCACCACCACCACCACCAGCACGATCAAGGAGGTATACAGTGGCTAGTCTCCAGGAGATAGATGCCACAGAGGAGCCAGGAAGTCAAACAGACCACGCCGGGCGGTGACACACAGGCATCTGTGACACAGTCCCCCATGGAGGATACCAACACAGGTGCCCGTAGACGGTGACAGAGGGCACAGAGTCCTGATGCTGATTAATCCAGTGTCTTCTCTGGACTGGAGGGGCAGATGCTCAAAGTGCAGCGCCTGCAGGGAAAGACAATGAGGGCCATTCAACGACAGATGGTGGCTAACAACAGAAAAGGTTGACAACATGAAGGAGGCCATCTACTGCCTCAACAATACTGTGGCAGAGAGAATGAAGGAGATGTCAGAAGCAGTGAGGCTATTATGCTTCAGAATGGATAGTGAGCGTGCTGCAAGGCGGAGAGACAGGCAGGTACTTGCAGGCTACACCAAGTCTGTCAACAGGCTGTGCAATGCAACCCATGTGCTCAGTCGTAGATCAGTGGCCATGCAACTGGAAATGGCAAAGTGCAGCTGTGAGGTCACTCAGGGCCTGGTCACAGTCACCAGTGCCTTAGAGGTCATGCAGACAAACCAAATTGCTGCCACCGGAACAGGGGATGTGGATGAGAGTGAGGAGGCAAGCAGTTGCAGCACTGTAACCCCCCCCCCTTGCCAGAGAGCAGGAGGCGCAGTGTGAGGCATGGTTCTGCTGCAGGACACAGCACTGGTGAGGACAGTGTGGCTGCTGAACACAGCAGTGGTGTGGGTGGGCACAGGAGATAGGCACTGCACTCAAATTCCATTGTGTGGTGGGTGACGTAACCCATTGGAAACATAGCTTGTGTTACGGTGTGCTGGACAATTGCCTGTTGTAAGGTCTATTAAACACCCTGACACAAATGCATTAACTGGCTTTGTCTCATTACTTACTCAGAAATACTTTTGTGTGATTTCTGACCGTCTCTGTCTCCCATCTGCTGCAGCTGCGCCGCCTGCTGCGCTGTGCAGTGGCTGTGTACCTTCCTCATCCTCACCCTCCTCTTCAGATTCACACATTTCAACAGGTGTCCCCCTCTTAGTGGCAAGGTTATGCAGCATGGCACATACAGCTATGATTTTGCAGCAGACCAGGGGCTGGTACTGCCGTGCACCTCCACTTTTGTGGAGGCAGCGCAACCGGCTTTTGAGGAGTCCAAATGTTCGCTCAACCACATTGCGCGTCGATCTATGTGCAACATTGTATCGCCTTTCACTTGGGGTGGATGGGTGTAGGTACGGAGTCAGGATGAAAGAACGCACCGCATAGTCACTGTCCCCTGTGTGTGTAATTCACAGTCAACAATCATAGCAACAGGTGTATACTTCAGGGGGTTTCACATGTACTTACCTAGCAGGTAGCCTTCTCCAAATTCACCTGCAAGGAGACGGGTATAGATCCCACTGTTCCTGTATATGTATGAATCATGCGTGCTCCCAGGGAATTTTGCGACTATGTCGGTGATGATGGAAGACGCATCGCATATGACCTGGACATTTATAGAATGTGTGGATTTGCGATTGTGGTAGATGTACTCAGTCGCAGCAGATTGGTATATGTGTCCCGTCAATGCAACCAATGACGTGTGGGAACTGGGCCTTCTGGTAAAATTCCATCTTGGTCTTCAGCAGTTCTGCCTGTGTGCTGGGGAATTTGATGTAGTGTGGCATCCTTTGCAACATGGCGTCCAGGAATTTATTGAGAAAACGCGACAGGCAACTCTGTGAGACTCCACCTGCCACAGCTATTACCCCTTGGTAACTGCCAGATGCCAGGAGGTACAGGCAACAGAGTACCTGTACATGAGTGGGTATTGCGTGCACCCTTGGTGTCTGGTGCTCCAGGAGTGGGTGCAGGTCCCGTATCAGGTCCAGGATGGTGTTTGGGTGTAGCCTGTACCTCTCATGGATTTCAGCCTCAGTCAGTTGGAACAGTGTAACGCGCAGTCTGTACACTCGCTCTTCCCGTCTACAGATCCTCAGTCCTGCTGCTCACTAACGTAGCCGCCTTGCTATTACGTAGAGGGCCGCCATTGTGTTCACACTGTTGCATTTTGGGTCCTTTTATATGCAGTGCACCTGATTACCACCTGCTTGGAGTCAGTGGTAATTAGCGACTCTTAAATACCGAAAATTCGGTATTACCGAATTTTGGTACATCGCATTTGCGATTTTTTAACAATTTCTTAATTGCTGATTCGGTATTGAGGGTTTTCGGTGTCTGATAATCGCTAAATGAGGAATCGGTAAATGGTTTCCCTCATTTTTACCGATTCCTTATTTGCGATGGCGTTCGGTATTACCTACATCGCACATAGCTAAATACCGGTCGGTAACGCAGAAATTTACAGAATTTCGGCGTTACCGACCGGTATTTAGCCACCTACATCTGGCCCTTTGCAGTGTAATTACCCAAAGAGAGTGTAAAATTATACGTTCCCACCTTTGGGCTGGTAACCGGTGGCAAAGAAAGACAGAACCTGGGCATCCCAGTTTCCTAGAGTTAAACAATAATTATCCCGCACCATTATCAAATGTGCCAATCCGACCTGGATCATACTGGTTTACACAGTCCCGGTTAGCCCAGGTGAATGTTCCCTCTCAGCCCGAATTCACTCTTAAAGCAATGCCTATTGTCTTGAGTTTCGAGTGACACAAGGTTAAATCAGTGGCTACCATTTTTACTCACGCCTGCATATACTAGGCTCAGAACAAGGAACACTTACTCTACAATCCCTTGGAGTCTAGCCTAGCAATCCTATGTCCAGCTGTACCAATCGATATAGCCCTACTTGTTCATAATGACCCAAAAGACACATCATCCCCACGGAGACATGCTGGGGATGCTAACCTGCCCCAAACTCTGCGGAAACAGCATGTGCAAGCTTGCGACAAACGTCTGCAACACTGCCACCAACAAACCATCCCCAGCACACGGGGGCATGCCGCCATTCCCCTATACACTGACCGAATTTAAGAGTAATAATGATGTCGAAGGACCCATCTCTGAGCGCAATGCTTGCAACCCTATCCACTGCCTCACTCTAGTTAGTAAAGCCACTGCAGGGTGGCATACTAAGCTAAGCCTTGCATATATTACCTGCCAATGTGATCAGACCAAGCATTTGCCGCTCCCAAAGCCATCAGAACTTGTCGATTACAGGCACTTTATCTCCCTTATCATATATAAGAGGGCCTCAAAATACATCCAGAGCTTTTAACGGACATAGTTGGGCTTTGCCGGAGGACACAGGGGGGACTTTGATGTCCTAAGTTACTCTTCTGATATTGAAAAAGTCAACACCACCCCTTGACCACCTAACAATCCCATTGAAGCTACACACCTCTTTTCCCTATTTGTCCTCCACCAACTGCACTAACACATCTCCATGCTCACCACACGAAGAGTGTATGGAACTAACTGTTTATTGACGCAACTGCTGCTGATTAATCAGTCTGCCATAATTGAAATTAGAGGTGTGTCTATCTATGGTTGCCGAACATCTTAAATGGCAGGTGAAGAATGGTTTGGCATTGCGTGCCACATGGTTCCACATCTTTTGTCCTAGTGTCCAGCTATTTAATCAACCCGCCACATTGGACGTATCACCAGCCCGGGCCAATGCCTTATCCATGGTTAATAGCTGCGTAATTTGACTAAGCAACAACTCTGTTTTCTTTGAAGAATGTTGGAAATTCTTATGTTCTGCAATGAAGGGACTGCAAGATCTATGAGGAGTTTCTTGTAAGTTACAACCTAGTTCAACACTCCACAAAATTACAATTTTGTTGCCGTGTTGCATGAGTAAGGGCAACCTGTCAAAGTATCCAAACGCAACTAAGAATTCGAACCTTAGCCTGAAAAGTAACCATCACTAGCCCCGAAACGAGGCAAACAATGCTAGGGCAACTCAGCAGCCTCCCTCATACTTTCATGCTGGTTATTTGCGCAAAAGACTGGCAGCTAATAGCTCGCGACCCCGTGTGACCCCTCCTTGCCATCCTTGCAAGAGGTGGGCCTTAAGGACTACTTAGCATGCACCATTAATCACCAGTGCCTTTAAAATACCTTTATCGTGCTGCAGTCGCCTAATGACTCTGGCCCTGCACTAGAAGCTCTCACTTCGACGTTGGATCAAAACAATTCACCAGGAACGTTGCTTAGCATAGTGAACTGCATGGTTCTGTTTCCTCAGTCATCGCATCCAGTTATGTAATCAACACGAATCATTCCACCTACAGCAAGCAGGACTATGGACTCAAAAAGTTTACATCAGGAGTCACAGCCCCTACACCGGAAACTGACGGGCTCACCCCAAACCTACTGGTGCTCAAACTGCTTGCTTAACGTTCACTTTTTCATCGAATAAATGCAAAGTGCTATTGGTTGTCTCTTCACATTTCTATCTAGCACATACTCAAGCTGAAGGTATCGAGGCGCCTTACATGAGCACCCGTCACGTTATACCATGACTTACGCCACATTACAGATATAGATAGATCTACGTGGCAGTAGGCCCTGCTAATTATTACACAATCTACAAGGCCGCAATGACAATCATCGAGGGGGGTTCACCACAGGGGAACTAGCAAACTGCACTGCACTCCCGGCTCCGTACATACATAGAAGAGCAGGCTAGACACCCGAGTATGAATTACTCTTGTTCAACTTACTGCTTTTAAATTAAGCCCCTGCTCGCAAACTGGGAGAGGGATAGTGCAGTGGGCACAGCTAACAATGCTTTCATCAGGGACAAACACCTTTCTAACCCGGTTTGAGGAGCAAGCACGCTGATGCCGATTATGGGCGGGCCCATGAAATCCCACCCTTAACTCGCCCCCGCCAAATTCTGGTAGTAGTGGTCCTAGCACAACTGTAGCAATTTGGTGAATGTGCCAGGTTTACAATGATCTGTACTCAAAAAGCCCAGGACTGTGGAAGATCTGACATCGTTCTAGTGCCACAAAGATTAACGTGTTTGTACAAGTGTAAGCATTTTGTGCTGTACTAATGCGCACACGTCATTGCAGATAAGAGGCTGCTCTGCTTCCGGAGGTGGGTGTTTGAGTTTCTTGGGAGGGAGGGAACAGGGTCTCCAGAGTGGACGCTCCCTGGCCGGCCCACGAGCAGCCACCAAGTGCCACACAGAACAGCTGAAATGTGACATCCAAAAAACAAACAGTGCATACACGAACCACAACTGTCATCTGCCACTCCATGCAAAATCCTCCCTTGGACTGGCCCCATCATGACCAAACAAGACATCTCGACTGAGCATGTGAGCGCCGAAAGATCCACAGCTCGCCGACAGCACAGAAGCGGCCAGCTCCCATCGTCCTTACCAGAAGGCACCGGTTCTAAATCCATCCCCCCACACTCTGATCTAGGGCAGAAAAGGTTAACCGGTGAAAAGCAGGGAGTGCTGGCGAACAGGCTCATCCCTGAATACCAGTCACAATGTTAACCGTGTATGTCCAAAAACGTTAGAGGGCCTTTCCCCTCCAACCTGACAAAAATGTTGGCCTCCTGGACACCTCTGCAAGTATGAGTCTGTGCCCACGTGTACAACTACATTTCATACATGTATTGGACACTGTGTCCTACAGTGCCCAACAGTACATCATCCCATTACTCTGTTGGTAATGTGGGACTAGATACCACCATTTCCGGTACCAGTAGTGCTTCACGGCAAAGACGATTGGCCTGCTACCAAGCGGAATGTCTGCTGGTCACTGCCTGCACACACCTCTTTGATCTGCTGCCTGCTCCCACCCCTTTGCAGCAGGGTCAATGACCAGCTGAGCCATCTCACCTGTCTCCCCAGAGCCCCCTGCCTGACAATGCCATGGTGGGCATCCAAATGACCAACGTGAAGCGCTCCGAGCTGCCACTCTAGAGCCTCAGGTCTGCAAACCCCTGCCCCACACCTTTCAGAGAGAGATGCTGTCAAGTGGTGCTGCCCATCAAAAAGAGTGTGTACCACGACATGCGCGACCCTGGAGCACAGTTCAAGCCAATTCGATTGCTAAGCTCTCAGCTGCGCCCTGCAGGGCGACTAGCTACATAATGCGCTCAGCTTCCATTCCTACGGCGGTTTGACGCTGTACAGGTGTGACTACTGGGCACAACCGTCTCCCCTTTTCAGCTCTGGACATCTATTACCATTTAGTTTAAAAGTAAAGACATAAAGGGAGCGGGGAAAACAAACAACCAGAACGCCCTGGCCGCCCTGAAACACAGCCCGAACACACTGAGACTCAGTGTGCGAGGAGCACTTAGCGGCTTGATCGTCTCGGGTATAGAATCCCCACAACAGGGTGGCCTCCGCCACAGACCTATACACACTTTGGCTCCAACACGTTCCCGCGTGGAGCCCCTGCAAATGGACCGCAACACACGGACATTAGGTAGAAAGTAGAAAATTACCTCGATCAATATTCCTCAAATAAAATGACACATATGTCAAAATAGCTTAAATATGTTGCGTTCCTTGTTTGGAAATGTTTCCTGCATTGTACAAAGCAGTTACGTATGGCAATACGGTTCCATGCTAGATGACTAGTTCGCTGAGATTAACAAAACCTTAGCTAACGAAGGCCCCGTGAACGCCCAAAACCCGGCGCTCTCACGAAGCATGTGGTCCCCAAACAAACAACCACTACACCTGAAACCGGCTCCAGTCCCCCGCTGCGACACTAAGACAATGATCGACATTTCCACAATGCAAACGTCGCTTTCCCAGCCCCCAGCCACAGGAGGCCAGTGACTCGCTTAGGCCATCCATGAAATTCCGCAGCACGGTTCTCAGGCAGAAAATCTCAAAGTCTGCCAAACGCCGCAGCGATTTGCTATTTATAAATCGTTCACCCTACAGTGTATGAATGATTAAAAATACCACAATACCAACTGCTTTGGAGACTAATCAACACCAAATCCGTTAGCAGAAAATGGAAAGCGTGCGTTAGACAGCATGAACAATCTTCGTTTTCATGACTTCTAAATTCTTTCGTGAGCCAACACTTCAACATTTTTTAAGCAGTTGGTTGCACTTAAGTAGAAGCATCTGCACAAACGGAATACACATTTGCAAATTTCTCGGCATTTTTGAATGTCAATAAATGAATAGAATCCGACACGTGTGAAGAGAAGAGACTCTTTCCTAAAAGCTGCTCACCATCTCTTTTTGACTGCGAAAGCAAAGGTCGAGTTGCCTGTGTTGTGAATCTAACCCCCGGCCTCTCTCTTTTGCTGCTATTTCTGCCTCAGGAAAAAGAATTAAATGCCCATTTAAAAGAAAAGAACATAAAATACAGTCATCATTTTAAGTTCTTTAAGATGTGCTTCCCTGCGATTTCCTCACACAGCTTCCAGCATCCAGTGCCACCGCACAGTGTCACAAACGACAGACCCAGAACCCGGCGGCGGCCGTGGATCAACGACATTGCAACCAGAACACCCCGCAACCGCACAGAACAAACACCTGAGGCCATGCCTGTTCCCTGCCGTCACTGTGCCATCTGCATGCTCCACAAACAGGGTGTCTGGCCCTCCGCGCCGCCCCAGAACTCAGAAGGTCTCTTGGGCCCCAAATTCAACAAAACCTGCCTCCGCGTTCGGACCCAACATGGGGGGTGCAGACACGGGTGCGACCGCACTGCGCTCGCTCAGTCAACACTGCAATGACCAGCTTCCAGCACTCACCCCGCCAGTGGTCACATGCCTGGGCATGATTTTAACCAAACAGCACCTCCGCAATGCCTCCCCGATGCAAATGCCGGAGCCGTGAATCCCATTGCGCGCTGTCCGCAACCCTCAATAGACACAGTGAGTGTCTGTCTTCGTGCCGCCCAACCTCCATCACACATTCACCGCCAGAATGCACAGGCAACCAGCTCCACCACGAGAAAACAATACTCCCCCTCAAAGGGGGGGGGGCCAGACTCACCGCATGCAATCACTGACGCTCGCCCCAGCCACCACGCCATCTGAGCAGGACAAAACGCATGGGCGAGACCGCAACGAAGACCAAGCCAAGACGGCGTGTCTGGCGTAAAGAGGATGCCAGAGAGGTGGGGGGAGGTATAAGTACCCTCCCCCGATCTCTGTGCGCCGGAAGTGACACGCCTAGTGCACCAAGGCGAAGGACTCCTTCCCTGAGTCCAACCCTTAGCCAGTAGGGTGGCGTTTGTGCCCAAATGGCACTAAAGGGCCCCCTGTTTGGAATGGCCCCCTGCGGGGGCTGCGGACAGCCGCATTTCCCCTGGCGCCGGCTAGTGACTCCACCAGATCTGACGGACACCAGGATGAAATAATAAAAAGACGTATTAAGGTACAGGCAAAGAGAACATTTGCCCAGGGGCTTCATCATCAAATGGACTTTTCTCTAGCTCACCCCTGTCTATTCCTTTATTTCGACTTCTCTCCTGTCTGCCTGCCTCTCTTCTTTTTCTGTGTCAACTTAATGATTTTAACTGTGTTTGTGTGACCCCTTTTCTGAAGGTTTCAATCAATCAATCATTTGTAGAGCGCACTACTTATCCATGAGAGTCTCAAGGTGCTGGGGGGATGGGGGGGTGCTGCTACAGCTCGAACAGCCAGGTCTTGAGGAGTCTCCTGGCTGCCAGCAGGTCTTGGGTCTGTCGTAGGTGGATGGGGAGGGTGTTCCAGGTTTTTGCGGCGAGATGGGTGAACGATCTGCCCCCGGCGGTTGCTCAACGGATGCGGGGGATGGTGGCGAGGGCGAGGTCAGCGGAGCGAAGCTGGTGGGTTGGGTGTAGAAGGTGAATCGTTGGTTGAGGTACATTGGTCCCGTGTTGTGGAGTGCTTTGTGAGCGTGGGTGAGGAGCTTGAAGGTGATCCTCTTGTTGACGGGGAGCCAGTGCAGGTCTTTCAGGTGGGCTTGTGATGTGGCTGTGGCGGGGAATGTCGAGGATGAGGCATGCCGAGGCCTTCTGTATGCGTTGTAGTAGCTTCTGGAGTTTGGCTGAGGTTCCTGCGTCGAGAGCGTTGTCGTAGTCCAGTCTGCTGCTGACGAGGGCTTGGGTGACCGTCCTTCTGGTTCCAGTGGGGATCCATCTGTAGATCTTGCGGAGCATGCGAGGGCGTTGAAGCAGGAGGAGGAGACGGCGTTTACTTGCTGGGCCATAGACAACATGGTGTCCAGGATGACTCCCAGGTTGCGTGCGTGGTCAGTGGGTGTGGGTGCAGCTCCCAGTGCAGCCAGCCACCATGAGTCGTCCCAGGCGGAGGGGGTGGATCCGATGATGAGGACCTCCGTCTTGTCCGAGTTCAGTTTCAGGCGGTTATTCTTCATCCATTTTGCGATGGCCTTCATTCCTTTGTGGAGGTTGGATTTGGCGGTGGTGGGGGCCTTGGTGAGGGTGAGGATCAGTTGGGTGTCGTCGGCATATGAGATGATGTTGAGGTCATGCGATCGGACGATGTTGGCGAGCGGTGCCATGTAGACGTTGAAGAGTGTCGGACTGAGGGACGATTCTTGGGTACGCCGCAGAGCGGAATGGCGGGAGGCGGACACTCTGGGTTCTGCCGGTGAGGAAGGAGGTGGTCCAGTCCAGTGCTTTGTCGCGAATCCCTGCATTGTGGAGGCGTGTGCAGAGGGTTTGGTGGCAGACGGTGTCGAAGGCAGCCTGTCGAAGGCGGCCGAGAGGTCCAGGAGGATGAGGGTCGCGGTTTCTCCATTGTCCACCATGGCCCTGATGTCGTCGGTGGCAGCAATGAGGGCTGTTTCGGTGCTGTGGTTGCTGCAGAATCCAGATTGGGACGGGTCCAGGATGTTGTTCTTTTTGAGGAAGGAGGTCAGTTGACTGTTGACAATCTTCTCGATGACTTTCACCGGGAACGGGAGGAGGGAGATGGGCCGGAAGTTCTTTAGGTCCTTGGGGTCTGCCTTGGGTTTCTTGAGTAGGGCGTTGATCTCGGCGTGCATCCAGCTTTCTGGGAAGGTGGCGGTCTCGAAGGAGCTGTTGATGATCTTGCGGAGATGGGGTGCGATGGTGGAGCTTGCTTTGTTGAAGATGTGGTGCGGGCAGGGGTCAGATGGTGAGCCGGAGTGGATGGTGTTCATGATTTTGATGGTGTCTTCGTCGTTGATGTGGGTCCAGGAGAGCAGGGGGTTGATGTGGCTGGGGGGCGGTGCGTCTGAGGTGTCTGTGTCTGTCGGGGGGCCTGGTTGCTGAAGCTGTCATGGATGTCTGCGATCTTGCGGTGGAAGAAGGTGGATAGGGAGTCGCAGAGGTCTTGTGATGGCTGGATGCAGTTGGAGTTGGAGCTGGGGTGGAGAGTTCCCTCACGATGTTGAAGATCTCTTTGCTTGCTGTTGTGTGCGTTGTTGTCAATGTGCTTTTTGAAGGAGGTCCTTTTGGCGGTTTGGATGAGTTGGTGGTGTCTGCGGATGGCGCTCTTGTAGGTTTGGTGGGTTTCGTTCTTCAGTTAGTAGAAGAGGAGTAATCAGCATGACTGAGGAGCACAAGCAGTGACTGAGGTCCTGGGTAAGGGGGTTGGGTTCTCACTTTTATAAATATATGAAGAATCACCATTTCGGTACCTACACCCACTTGCAGATCCCCATCTTTCTGCTTCCCTGCGGTTCCCCATAGGCCGTCAGCAGTCGAACAGCACTTAAGTGTATATTGAGAGGACCGACCACCGTGATGGCTCTTGCAATCCGTGAAGTATGCTGAGAGAGCTCCAACACATAGATCAGTGCCGACTTAAGGATTCTTGGGGCCCTGGGCCAGACATACTTTGGGGGGCACTGTTTGTAACACTTTTGATTGGTATTACCTTCTCTCCCTCAGCTCCCCATTGTATGATGAGACCTCCCGTTATGGATGTGCGTGTCATTTTCATCCATTTTCACAGCTATTCAGGTTATGTCAACTGTGCCTGCATGTTCTGCTTACTACTTGGGGGTGCAGCGTAGTATAGGGCACATGAGAGCTGTACACTAGGGTTCAGTCTCCATTCCACTGAGGAAGTCTTGCAGGGTGGTTGTGAAGATACTTGGTAGCCTTTTCTTAGGTCTGGGCTGCTCAGCAGTGTAAAGTTTTCCACACTGTTAAAAGGCCCACCGAGGGTGCCGCTGCCTGAGACAGACTTACATTATTGTTCTATGTTAGTATTTGTCTTGGTTGCTTCGCTTGACTGGTTATGGGACTTGATCATACTCAATGATTGTTGTGAGCGTTACGTGTCCTGTTGTGGAGAGTAGGGTTCATTGCCCTTTTGTTTGAACGTGTTAAGAGGCGAGATGCCTTATATCTTGTGTCTTTCTGATGGCCACTGGTGCACTTCCCTTGCTGCCGTGCTGCACCTTGTCAAAGTACTGCTAGTGATGTCATAGAGTTCACCCTCCCCATTCAGAGGGTATTAGTTGGGACGTCAAATCTGTCAAGAGACTGAGCTATAAACATCAATCTCTAACCCCTTTACCTGGCTACCTAAACTGTATACTCAACTGTCAATCAAGACTTCTATAGTTACCTGCTTCAAGTTATATGTACCTGTGCCAGGCTTTGTTCAAAGTGGCCCTAAATCTAAATTATTGAAAACGTAGGAGAGCAGAGTTGCAAACCTTCTTATCTACGTAGCCTCTAGTTAGAAATTGGTTCTATTTAAATGTAAATCAATAGGGAAAATATCCCCAATTTGTTTTTCAAAATCTCCCTTTTTCATATCCAAGTTTTGCCTTGTTGGTGTGATGACCAGCCAGGACACAGGACTGTGAAGCACTAGATGAGATAGGCTCTGTTACATATGATGTTATTAAATGATGCATTGTCATTGTAAATGTATAATTTTGTATGGTGCGAGCGTGAGTAGGAATGTACGGGGAAGATAAAGGTAGCCGGGAATGTTTGGTCAGGATCCGTTCGTTCGATTGATTGGGACATAGACATACTCTTATGGATGTTATCTTCTGTACACATTTAAAAGATTGTCATCACTCCTACAATTGTTTCCGTGCCATTATTGAGGAACCCTTACTTACCCTACACTGGCGACAAGCGGGACAAGAATCAAATTATTTTTTGGTGTCTTTCAACAAATTACCATTGGGATCGGAGAATTCAAGTTCGGGAAGGATCTTGACGTCGATTTTACCATCATCCCAGTTCTTGCAATATTTGGATGTCGTTTGCCGTCTACCACTTGACGGATTGGGTTGGGTGAATAAATGCAAAAACTCACACCCTTCGTGAGAATCTGCATTACATCCTGGCTCATAGAGTCATGTTGCTGTGTAAGATGCTCTACCCTGGATATTAATGTTACAACTGGAAGCCATTTTGCCTTGGGGATAAGCCCGTATATTTGCACCGAACCTCGGAGTTTCTGGCGGGAACCTCTATTATAACGCATGGTCGCTTAGCATAGTGCATCGCATGAGTCTACAATAAGCTCATTGTAACTGGAACTTTCGGAAGCATCTACATGCGCTACTGTAGAGTTACAGTGCTGCTCTCACCTGCAAGTAATTGGTTCTATTTAAATGTAAATCAATAGGGAAAATATCCCCAATTTGTTTTTCAAAATCTCCCTTTTTCATATCCAAGTTTTGCCTTGTTGGTGTGATGACCAGCCAGGACACAGGACTGTGAAGCACTAGATGAGATAGGCTCTGTTACATATGATGTTATTAAATGATGCATTGTCATTGTAAATGTATAATTTTGTATGGTGCGAGCGTGAGTAGGAATGTACGGGGAAGATAAAGGTAGCCGGGAATGTTTGGTCAGGATCCGTTCGTTCGATTGATTGGGACATAGACATACTCTTATGGATGTTATCTTCTGTACACATTTAAAAGATTGTCATCACTCCTACAATTGTTTCCGTGCCATTATTGAGGAACCCTTACTTACCCTACACTGGCAACAAGCGGGACAAGAATCAAATTATTTTTTGGTGTCTTTCAACAAATTACCATTGGGATCGGAGAATTCAAGTTCGGGAATGGCGGGAGGCGGACACTCTGGGTTCTGCCGGTGAGGAAGGAGGTGGTCCAGTCCAGTGCTTTGTCGCGAATCCCTGCATTGTGGAGGCGTGTGCAGAGGGTTTGGTGGCAGACGGTGTCGAAGGCAGCCTGTCGAAGGCGGCCGAGAGGTCCAGGAGGATGAGGGTCGCGGTTTCTCCGTTGTCCAGCATGGCCCTGATGTCGTCGGTGGCAGCAATGAGGGCTGTTTCGGTACTGTGGTTGCAGCAGAATCCAGATTGGGACGGGTCCAGGATGTTGTTCTTTTTGAGGAAGGAGGTCAGTTGACTGTTGACAATCTTCTCGATGACTTTCACCGGGAACGGGAGGAGGGAGATGGGCCGGAAGTTCTTTAGGTCCTTGGGGTCTGCCTTGGGTTTCTTGAGTAGGGCGTTGATCTCGGCGTGCATCCAGCTTTCTGGGAAGGTGGCGGTCTCGAAGGAGCTGTTGATGATCTTGCGGAGATGGGGTGCGATGGTGGAGCTTGCTTTGTTGAAGATGTGGTGCGGGCAGGGGTCAGATGGTGAGCCGGAGTGGATGGTGTTCATGATTTTGATGGTGTCTGTAACGCCCTGAACGTCTCAGGATCGTTTAACAGACACGATAATGAGAACGCAACCACTTGTGAAGGTTTAGTTATTTTAATGAAGGCAAAAATAATACAAGGAATAAACAAAGGTTATAGTCACTGGAATCCTCCAGGCTAAGTACGTTACCAGCCCACAGCACGGATGGTCCTAACCGTCCTCTGCATATACGCCGATCCCGGCGTATGCCAACAGAGGGCAGAAATGAAATGGCCGACAATGCCAATCGGTAGGCTGTGAGGGGCACGAAGAGTGTTGGGGAGAATCGAGGAGTCAGGGAAACACCCAGCCGGGGTCTCTACCTGAAGGGAGCAGCCGCTCAACCTCTTCCTCAGACTGCACCGGGACGCGGAGTCACCTCCTGGTGATGCGTCACCGATACCCCAATCACAAGCAAAGAAGACTGAACCGAGAGCAGCCGCTCGATCGATCCTGTGGACTTCCGAGTCTGTAACGCGGCAAACACCTCCTGGTGTGCGTTACAGCTGGCAGTCCCTGTATCTCTGGTCGGGCTGGGAGTTACGACTCCAACCAGCAAAAGCGCCACTGCGCTTTGACTCAGCCGAGTCAAAAAGCGAAGCTCAATGGTTATCCGGTAGAGCTTCCGGGTCCTTCACAGGTGACGATGGGGCAAGACACGGCCCAGGGAGTAACGACTCGACCTACCTCCGTTCTTGCCTTACTGGAGCACCACTCCGGAACACTGCTCTTCACTAAGCAGGTACGTCGGTGTAAACACAATATCCGACAGCGTTGTACCTCCCGGTTCCTCCCTTTATAGGGCGTGTTTTCTTTGAGTTATGTAACAGCTCTCCTGTTTACATAAGGGCGTGTTTTCCTTGAGTTATGTAACAGCTCTCCTGTTTACATAAGGGCGTGTTTTCCTTGAGTTATGTAACAGCTCTCCTGTTTACATAACCTCTCAACCGCTAAGCATCCTGGGAGATGTAGTCCGTTTTCGCTGGTTACCGTTTTCCTCCCCTCGCATGACAGGAATTCTTGACAGTACATCCTCCCTCTCAGCGGCTCCCCACGGGTCCAGCGCTGGCAGGAAAACGCCGATGGAACAAGGAGACCAAGCGCGGAGCACGAACCCCTTCAGCCGGTTCCCATGACTGCTCCTCTGGGCCATAGCCTTTCCACGCAACCAGGTACCACAGCTTCCCCCTGCGCCATTTGGACGCCCGTATGCCCGATACTTCATACTCCACCTCCGACTCCACGCATACCGGCCTAGGAGTCCCAGACGGCTTGGAGGGTGCTGGTTTGAGCAATGATACATGAAAGACAGGGTGTATCCGCAATGACTGGGGCAAGCACACCTTCACGTTCACGGGACCCATACACTTGGTAATTCGATAGGGGCCCATGTACTTGGGATGGAACACACTGTTCTTTCGAAACCTCATGTTTCTTGTGGATATCCAGACGTAGTCTCCAGTGCGGGACAGTGGCCCGGGCCTTCTCTTCCTGTCTGCCGCAGCCTTGTATCTTCTCTTGGCCTCTATTAGGACAGCCCTTGAGCGCATCAACGTGTCTTTTATGTGTGCCACCCTGTCCGCTGTGGCGGGAATCCTGTCCTCTCTGAACGGATGTAGAAATGGCAAGAACCTGGGATGTTGGCCATAGTTGCTATAGAACGGAGATGACTGTGTGGAGCTGTGAGTGGCGTTGTTATAGGCTATCTCTGCAACCCATAGCAAGTCGACCCATTCTTCCCTGCCCTGGTCCACAAAACATCGCAGATACAGTTTGAGCGTTTGGTTCAGGCGCACGGTTTGGCCGTCCGTTTGAGGGTGGTAGCTGGTGGACAGGGTGGTCTTAACATGCAGCGCAGTGCACCAAGTCTTCCAGAATTGCGCAGCAAACTGCGACCCCCGGTCCGACACGATCACCCCAGGTAATCCATGCAGTCGTACCACATTCTTTAGGAGTAGTGACGCCAATTCCCCGGCCGTAGGGACTCTCTTGCAGGGGATGAAGTGCCCCATTTTCGTCAAGTAATCCACCACCACCAGTATTGCCGTCATCCCCTGGTCTACCGGTAGGCCCACCACGAAGTCCAGTGATATGCTATCCCATGGTCTATCCGGGGTCGGAAGTGGATGTAAGAGCCCTTGGGTTCGGCCATGGTCGGCCTTCATGGTAGCACACGTAGGACACTCCTGTCCCCACCTCCTGACATCCACTCTCATGGTTGGCCACCGGAAATGCCATCCCATGCTAGCCACCGTTTTTTCAAAGCCCAAATGACCTGCGCATGGAGAGTCATGGCACCAGATGAATGCTTGTTTCCTTAGCCGAGGCGTGGGTATCAATAGGCACCTGCCCTTCAGGGGTATCCCGTCCTTCAGCTGCCATTCTCTGTGACTGAGGAGCCACCTCCGCCATGCGAATGACCTGATCCCTCTCTTTATTCCCCTCAGGAAAGTATCCGGTTGGATAACCCCCAATACCATCCTCGGGGAAATGATGGAATGCTCGGTCGCAGGCAATGGTTCCTTAACTGCAGATTGACGGGACAGGGCGTCCGCCTTCCGGTTTTCCGACCCCGGCCGATATGTGATGCGGAAGTTGAACCCCGCAAAGAAGATCATCCACCGCAGCTGTCTGGGAGAAAGGTGTCTTGTGGCCGTCATGAACTGTAGGTTCCGATGGTCCGTGTACACCGATACCACATGTCTTGCCCCCATCAACCAATGCCTCCATTCGGTGAAGGCGTCCTTGATTGCGAGAAGCTCCTTCTCCGCAATATGGTAGTTGCGTTCGGCGTCGTTGAGTTTGCGGGACATGTACGCAACGGGATGAAGCACCCCTGTGTCGTGGTTGCGTTGGGACAAGATAGCCCTCAGCGCCACATCCGAAGCGTCCGCTTCCACCACGTAGGGGAGATCCGGATCGGGGTGAGCCAACACCGGCGCCTTACCAAAGGCGCTTTTCAGGGCCTCAAAGGCTTTGTTCGCTTCAGGGGACCAGACAAACTCCTTGGACTTCCTCAGTAGCTGTGTGATTGGGGCCACCAATCCTGAAAATCCATCTATAAACCGCCTGTAAAAGTTGGCGAAGCCAATGAAACTTTGGACGTCCTTCACGCTTTGGGGCACCGGCCATTCTTTCACCGCCTTGATCTTTCGTTCTGCCATCTCCTGTCCCTCTGGACTCAGCATCACTCCGAGGAATTCCACGGATGTGACGTGGAAGTCACACTTGCTGAGTTTACAAAACAGCATGTTTTCCCTCAGCTTTTGGAGCACAGCTTTGACGTGGTGTACGTGCTCCTCCACACTGGACGAATAGATGAGGATGTCGTCGATATATACGACCACGTAGATATCCAACTCCTCTCTGAATACCTCATTCAAAAAGTACTGAAAGGCTGCCGGGGCGTTGCACAGACCGAACGGCATGACGAGGTACTCAAAAAGGCCGAACCTGGTCTTAAAGGCGGTCTTCCACTCGTCTCCGTCCCTCATGCGCACCAGATGGTATGCCCCTTTCAAATCCAACTTGGTGTAGATACGAGCTTTCTTGACCTGTTCCAGAAGTACACTGATGAGAGGCAAGGGGTACCGATTCTTTACGGTTATCGCATTCAATGCCCTAAAGTCCACACAAGCTCTCAGCTCCCCATTAGCCTTCGGGATGAAGAAGAGTGGCGAGGCGGCCGGAGACTTGGACGGGCGGATGAATCCTAGCTTGAGGAGTTTATCCAGGTACCCCCGGAGATGCACGTTTTCAGGCTCCGTCAGGGCATACAGCCTGCCGCTGGGAACGCTGGCCCCTGGCACCAGGTCGATCTGGCAGTCAAACTGTCTATGTGGTGGTAGCACTTCCGCCTTCACCTCATCAAATACATCCTCAAAACTGTGATAAGCCTGGGGGAGAGCCACATCTTTTTCTGCCGCTGTAGCCACCGTCTGACTCCCGCTCTCATCTGCGTCAAGGGATTCCGTTCTTATTCCACAATGCAGGATGCAATTCGGTGACGTCAGTTCGATGCGATGTGTTGGCCAATCCACAGAGGGGTTGTGTTTCTGTAGCCACGGCAATCCCAATATGACGCCATATTGGGGCGCTCGGATGATGTTAAAATCGATTTGTTCCAAATGGTTCCTCCCACATCTCATCGGAAGGACCCCCGTGTGCTGCCCGATGGGCCCCGTCACCAATCGCCTTCCGTCTACAGCATAGGCGTCTTCGGGTACAGCTTTGGGAAGAAGTACTAGCCCTAGCCTGCATGCCTCGTTGTGGTCCATAAACATGCCAGTGGCCCCTGAATCCACCATGGCCACAACGGGTATCCACTGGTCATGCACTCCCACGTGCACCGTGAGAAACAGGTGTCGTTGTCCCTTAGTGACCGAGTTGGAAAGTGAAGGGATGGATGAGTGACTCCGAGATGCCCCTTCTTTGGTCTGGGAGTCCTCTAGTTTTCCGCCGGTACGTCCACCACGGCTGTTACCGACCGGTTGGGCCGATAACGTGACGTCTTCGGTTTGGCAGGGCATTCACGTACGTAGTGGCCTTTTTTGCCACAATATAGGCACAATCCTTGTTGACGGCGTGACTCTTTCTCCGTGGCTGTGAGGCTCGCTCGTATTGCGCCGATGTCCATGGGTTCTCCCTTGGATGCGGTGGAAGTTTCAGGACTTCCCACTGTCACATAGGATGGAAGGGATTTTCCTTTTCTCCCATGATCCCCCTTTCTTTCACTTAGCCGATGTTCCAGCCGTAATACCAGGTTGATAAGGCCCTCACATGTCTTGGGTTGTGGGTCAATATGAGCCACGGCGTCTTTGAGCTCATCGCACAGCCCGTGATGGAAGAGCGCTGTCTGTTTAGCAACAGGCCACTTGGTTTCCGCAACCAGCCTTCGGAACGCGTTGAGATACTGCACCAGGTCGTTGGATCCCTGTCTCAACTCAAGCATTTCACGGTCCGCCGTGTACGAGTCAGCCCTTCTGTCGAAGACCTTCAGGAATTCCTCGCGAAAAGTACCCCAATCACATAAGATGGGGTCGTCCCTGCTCACCAGAGGTACGGCCCATTGTGCCGCGTTTCCAGCCAAATAGGATATAAGGAAAGCCACACGAGCCTGACTCGTGGGGAACGCCCTTGGTTTGCACGATAAATGTAGCGCCACTTGTGTGAGGAATACCTGCACTGTGTTAGGATCCCCACTGTACCTCTCTGGTGTTGCCAAGGGGACGGCTACCGGCATTTCCACTACTACCGCAGGGGTCTGGTTCGTGAGGGAGGTGCTGGGCGTGAGCGGGTCCAATTGGATAGCATCCAGTCTGGCTTTTACATCGGCTGTTTCTTGCCTGGAGGCAGCCAATTCAATTTGCACGGTCGCTAAAGCAGCCAGCACATCATCAAGTGTTGCCATGTCTGTTATCGACCAGGAGACAGTTAGTGTTATTAAGGTCGGATATTTTGTAACGCCCTGAACGTCTCAGGATCGTTTAACAGACACGATAATGAGAACGCAACCACTTGTGAAGGTTTAGTTATTTTAATGAAGGCAAAAATAATACAAGGAATAAACAAAGGTTATAGTCACTGGAATCCTCCAGGCTAAGTACGTTACCAGCCCACAGCACGGATGGTCCTAACCGTCCTCTGCATATACGCCGATCCCGGCGTATGCCAACAGAGGGCAGAAATGAAATGGCCGACAATGCCAATCGGTAGGCTGTGAGGGGCACGAAGAGTGTTGGTGAGAATCGAGGAGTCAGGGAAACACCCAGCCGGGGTCTCTACCTGAAGGGAGCAGCCGCTCAACCTCTTCCTCAGACTGCACCGGGACGCGGAGTCACTTCCTGGTGATGCGTCACCGATACCCCAATCACAAGCAAAGAAGACTGAACCGAGAGCAGCCGCTCGATCGATCCTGTGGACTTCCGAGTCTGTAACGCGGCAAACACCTCCTGGTGTGCGTTACAGCTGGCAGTCCCTGTATCTCTGGTCGGGCTGGGAGTTACGACTCCAACCAGCAAAAGCGCCACTGCGCTTTGACTCAGCCGAGTCAAAAAGCGAAGCTCAATGGTTATCCGGTAGAGCTTCCGGGTCCTTCACAGGTGACGATGGGGCAAGACACGGCCCAGGGAGTAACGACTCGACCTACCTCCGTTCTTGCCTTACTGGAGCACCACTCCGGAACACTGCTCTTCACTAAGCAGGTACGTCGGTGTAAACACAATATCCGACAGCGTTGTACCTCCCGGTTCCTCCCTTTATAGGGCGTGTTTTCCTTGAGTTATGTAACAGCTCTCCTGTTTACATAAGGGCGTGTTTTCCTTGAGTTATGTAACAGCTCTCCTGTTTACATAAGGGCGTGTTTTCCTTGAGTTATGTAACAGCTCTCCTGTTTACATAACCTCTCAACCGCTAAGCATCCTGGGAGATGTAGTCCGTTTTCGCTGGTTACCGTTTTCCTCCCCTCGCATGACAGGAATTCTTGACAGTGTCTTCGTCGTTGATGTGGGTCCAGGAGAGCAGGGGGTTGATGTGGCTGGGGGGCGGTGCGTCTGAGGTGGCTGTGTCTGTCGGGGGGCCTGGTTGCTGAAGCTGTCATGGATGTCTGCGATCTTGCGGTGGAAGAAGGTGGATAGGGAGTCGCAGAGGTCTTGTGATGGCTGGATGCAGTTGGAGTTGGAGCTGGGGTGGAGAGTTCCCTCACGATGTTGAAGATCTCTTTGCTTGCTGTTGTGTGCGTTGTTGTCAATGTGCTTTTTGAAGGAGGTCCTTTTGGCGGTTTGGATGAGTTGGTGGTGTCTGCGGATGGCGCTCTTGTAGGTTTGGTGGGTTTCGTTCTTCAGTTAGTAGAAGAGGAGTAATCAGCATGACTGAGGAGCACAAGCAGTGACTGAGATCCTGGGTAAGGGGGTTGGGTTCTCACTTTTATAAATATATGAAGAATCACCATTTCGGTACCTACACCCACTTGCAGATCCCCATCTTTCTGCTTCCCTGCGGTTCCCCATAGGCCGTCAGCAGTCGAACAGCACTTAAGTGTATATTGAGAGGACCGACCACCGTGATGGCTCTTGCAATCCGTGAAGTATGCTGAGAGAGCTCCAACACATAGATCAGTGCCGACTTAAGGATTCTTGGGGCCCTGGGCCAGACATACTTTTGGGGGGCACTGTTTGTAACACTTTTGATTGGTATTACCTTCTCTCCCTCAGCTCCCCAGTGTATGATGAGACCTCCCGTTATGGATGTGCGTGTCATTTTCATCCATTTTCACAGCTATTCAGGTTATGTCAACTGTGCATGCATGTTCTGCTTACTACTTGGGGGTGCAGCGTAGTATAGGGCACATGAGAGCTGTACACTAGGGTTCAGTCTCCATTCCACTGAGGAAGTCTTGCAGGGTGGTTGTGAAGATACTTGGTAGCCTTTTCTTAGGTCTGGGCTGCTCAGCAGTGTAAAGTTTTCCACCCTGTTAAAAGGCCCACCGAGGGTGCCGCTGCCTGAGACAGACTTACATTATTGTTCTATGTTAGTATTTGTCTTGGTTGCTTCGCTTGACTGGTTATGGGACTTGATCATACTCAATGATTGTTGTGAGCGTTACGTGTCCTGTTGTGGAGAGTAGGGTTCATTGCCCTTTTGTTTGAACGTGTTAAGAGGCGAGATGCCTTATATCTTGTGTCTTTCTGATGGCCACTGGTGCACTTCCCTTGCTGCCGTGCTGCACCTTGTCAAAGTACTGCTAGTGATGTCATAGAGTTCACCCTCCCCATTCAGAGGGTATTAGTTGGGACGTCAAATCTGTCAAGAGACTGAGCTATAAACATCAATCTCTAACCCCTTTACCTGGCTACCTAAACTGTATACTCAACTGTCAATCAAGACTTCTATAGTTACCTGCTTCAAGTTATATGTACCTGTGCCAGGCTTTGTTCAAAGTGGCCCTAAATCTAAATTATTGAAAACGTAGGAGAGCAGAGTTGCAAACCTTCTTATCTACGTAGCCTCTAGTTAGAAATTGGTTCTATTTAAATGTAAATCAATAGGGAAAATATCCCCAATTTGTTTTTCAAAATCTCCCTTTTTCATATCCAAGTTTTGCCTTGTTGGTGTGATGACCAGCCAGGACACAGGACTGTGAAGCACTAGATGAGATAGGCTCTGTTACATATGATGTTATTAAATGATGCATTGTCATTGTAAATGTATAATTTTGTATGGTGCGAGCGTGAGTAGGAATGTACGGGGAAGATAAAGGTAGCCGGGAATGTTTGGTCAGGATCCGTTCGTTCGATTGATTGGGACATAGACATACTCTTATGGATGTTATCTTCTGTACACATTTAAAAGATTGTCATCACTCCTACAATTGTTTCCGTGCCATTATTGAGGAACCCTTACTTACCCTACACTGGCGACAAGCGGGACAAGAATCAAATTATTTTTTGGTGTCTTTCAACAAATTACCATTGGGATCGGAGAATTCAAGTTCGGGAAGGATCTTGACGTCGATTTTACCATCATCCCAGTTCTTGCAATATTTGGATGTCGTTTGCCGTCTACCACTTGACGGATTGGGTTGGGTGAATAAATGCAAAAACTCACACCCTTCGTGAGAATCTGCATTACATCCTGGCTCATAGAGTCATGTTGCTGTGTAAGATGCTCTACCCTGGATATTAATGTTACAACTGGAAGCCATTTTGCCTTGGGGATAAGCCCGTATATTTGCACCGAACCTCGGAGTTTCTGGCGGGAACCTCTATTATAACGCATGGTCGCTTAGCATAGTGCATCGCATGAGTCTACAATAAGCTCATTGTAACTGGAACTTTCGGAAGCATCTACATGCGCTACTGTAGAGTTACAGTGCTGCTCTCACCTGCAAGTAATTTCGACAGTGGGGACTACCTTTCTTATTTTAACCTATGTTTAAACAACAACAACAAAATTATCAACTATTATTAAACACTGTTTAGGTGGTTTTATGTTTAAAATAAAATAAAAACGTACCTGTTTTAGCTAATCAAGGTAATTTAAACATCTACCAATATGCTTCTAAACACATTTGCATAAGGGATGATAGAAAAACAAATGTTGTAATGGAAAGATTCACATTTTATTCTATGAAACAAGGCATGGATGAGTCTATTGAGGAGTTATGGACGTCAGTTAGGGGCTGCAGGTGCGACACCTAGTTTGCTCCTTGCACCCCCTAGCACTTCCTTTGTGACCCCTGGCCTCAGAGGATGCAAAGGAGGCAACAGGAAGCAACAAGAATCCAGTAACAGGCATTTTCATTCCTCTCAGCACAGAGTAAAATTGAAACATTTAAATGTTTCAACTGATCGGAACAGCAAAATTGCTGCTTAGCAATACCTTTTGAGGGCTCCAGCCTCCACCAAGCATGAGTCTGCTTGGCCTGCAGGCTGTGTGTGGATTTTGGTGTGCTTCTAGACTGGCTGCTTCCAATGTTGTTGCACCCCTGCTTTCTTTCTGATATATGACCTGCACTTGTGCAGAATTAAGCATTTTTGCAACATAGCAGGAAACACAGCATGGCAATCCCAGGAAGTGGTTTCATTTAACTTTGTGTTTAATTAGTTTCAGATTTGCAAACCAATGCATGATTATGTTACTTACGTTTCTGCCAAGCAGGGCCAGGCTGGGAACCCAAAGCCGCCCTGGCAAATTATGTCAGACCAGCCCCTGTAAGGTGCATAGTGAGCGATCCTGGACACTACAACGGAGCTGGGAACAAATGGAAAAAATGGCGCATTCCGCAGCAAACGCTTCAGTATTTATTCATTTGGATTAGCTTTTAAAACCTAGTAAATGATGACCTTAAAGTGCACCAGGATGCAACAATATTTGTGGGGGCTCCTCCCTGTTTCTCTCACTGTCAGCCTCCGACAGAGCCTTTCATCGTTCCATAGCCCCTCTCTCACAAGTATTTCATTTGTTTAATAGTGCTTCTCATACCACTGTAATGTGTTGGAGCACTTTACATCACACACACGCCTACAGAGACAATGAATCATTTGAGTGAAAATCAGTGTATAGACAATGTTACCTCACGCAAAGGGGGCTGCAAGGGGTAAGACTCTCATGTCACCATACGGGCAGGCATTTTTTAAGAGTGCTTAGTCGTCATGAAGCACAAACTCAGGATTCAGAACGTAACACAGTGGTTAGGGTTGGCTTTACTAATAAGAATGTATTTCTACTGAAACACGCCCTTGCTCGAAACATTAGGATAATGAAAGACTGGGAATAAATATATCTTTCTAACCTGTGCCATGCAGCTTGCGTGCTGCTCTTTGATGGCAGTTCATAGCTCACTGTGCTAGATTAAGATTGTAAATTACAAACTGCACAGAAACAAAGGAATCTCTGTAACCGAAGCAGTAAGCCACTGAGCTATGCATATAAAATACTGTTCTGTGAAATGCATGGTACATGTTCTTTGCTGCAGGCATATTAACCCTCTGCGCTACCTTAGAGGAGACAAAACTGCCACTAGACAGAACTCCAATCTCTCTCCAGCAGGTTCATTAATCACCTGTTATCTTGACACTTTTATTGTTGCCTGAAAACTGGTAACTCTTCAGCAGGTGCTTTTATAACAGCTGCACCACTACAGAATCGACCCCCGGTAAAAAAAAAACGCCCCCCCACTCTTCCAGCCTCACAGGGAAACTCCTGATGCCAGTCCGCCTTACTGACAAGTAATCTATTAGTTTGACTGTATATTTGTGTGACATTTCAGTGCCTTATTTATCACCCTTTAGCCTCAACTCTGAGTTGCTTGGTACTGTTAAGGCGCAAAATCTGCACCCATATATTCCGGTATCCTGCTGTAACACTTCACGGGTACCCTACAATTCTGAGTTAAACCCCTTGGAAGGGAGAATAATTGGGTGCACCCGGAATTACAGGGCAGAATTCTGCACAGCATTTCCTATTCTGAGAGCTGTAACACACACATTTAGCACCTGCTCTGAGCAGCTTGTAAATATGTGCCGGGGCTTCAGTGTGGGGCGAATAGGTGATGGGAAGGGAAGGGTGGGAGGGGAAAAGGAAGGCGTTGGCTTGTGGGAGACCATGACATGCTTCCTCCACACTTTGCTTGAGAGTGAGTCTGTGCGTGGATATAGGTCCAGACTGCAATGCAGTCCTTTCCTAATGTGATTTTACCAGCAGGATTTTCCATCTGGTAAAATACGGTCTGATGTCCCAGTACATGGTAAATCCAGGAAGGGAACAGCAGCCTACTCATGATTGAGTGGAGTGAATTCCATACTGGAAATCTGCTCAACTCAACCCATAACGAGGGCCTTTTAGTGGCAATTAATCACTCAGATGTGAGAAGCTGTGAGGAGGCTCTAAAAACGTTGGTTTTAAAACTCTGACAGCTTCATGTATTGAAAAGCTTGAAAGGATATTTTTCTAAATGAAGGGGGGAATTAAAACAGAAGGGCCACAACAGTGGGGGACTTCCTTGTGGCCTCCGTGGCAGTCTGCAGTCTTCGGCCTCCACGCACTCCTTAATGAGATAGTAAAATATTCATATAGCGTGAAAGGTATGCCCGAAGGCTTCATGATGGCACAACAATGCTCTGTTTTCCCGCAACTGCAAATCCCACCCTTGAGGGATAGTCCTTGTAGTGACTGGGAATTCCAATGAAGCTACTTTTGAGCAGGATTTCCTTTAGCCGCATAAGAGTTGACTTAATTTTTAGCACTTAATTGCAAGTCCAAAAGAGAGATGCCAAAGCAAAATGGAGACTACTGCGAGGTCAGGAAGACTTTCGATCGATGTCCTTAAAGGTAACTTCTGAGACGCAAAAGTCTCAGTAACTGAATGAAAGCGGGGCGCTAATGAGTCCTGTTTACTTTCCAGTGAACCACCCAAACTGTAACATTCTAATTTATTTGACTGTCCAACAAACATACAACATACATAACAAATGATTAGTTTGTAAAATAGACATACTGAAACGCAATACACACACTAATGAATTCATATGATGCTGTCATGCAAAGGCGTAACACACATCTCCACAGCTGCCCCCAAGTTGCTGGTTACCACTGTTTATTGTTACCCTTTTGCTACAAAAGCGAAAGACACTTTCAAAAGCAGGACACAAGGGGGGCTGGATAGACCCCCATGCTGTGCATGTCCTCACAAGAACAGTATAGAGCCTTTCTGAGGTGTGGCCATTATTAACCCACTTGCTTGAACAGTGCATTTTCACTTTCTCTGCTGCCTGGAGTGAACGAAATTCCAGCAAACAAATTCCGGCTTAGTGGGGGTTACAAGTAGGCCTGGGCGAAAATTTCGTTCCGTTCGCGGAAATTGCGATAATTTGACATTTTCACGTTCCGCGGAGAGCGCGAAAATGTCAAAATTTCCGGTTTCCGCAGCTTGGCGATAATTTGTTTCTTGCTCGCGCTGTAAAATAATACATTCTCGCGCGCGATCGCCTTACCTGAATCCCTGCGTTCGTCGACAAGTTTTCTTGATCCGGTCGCGTTCTCCATGAGATGTTGTATTGTTGTTAGCCATTAGCGCTGTCTCGCGACAGTTCGCGCCCGCAGTGACGTCATGCGTCGCGCGATCACGTCTTTCTTCTCACGATCATGCACCGCGAGACAACTCAAAAGAAGATGGCCGTGCCCGCAAGCAACCACATGGGTAAGTTGGCGACCCGCAACCATGCAGAAAATCTCGCGAACATGCGGGAAAAAAACTTCCACATCTTCGCGATATTCAGTGGCGTGACTAGGGTTGGTGTCACCCGGTGCGGGTAACTCATGGTGTCACCCCATCACGACTTACCGCATGGACCTCCTCCGCTCCGAGTCCACTAGTGGACACAGTTGGCAAATAACGGAACCATACAGAATCCTTAGTAACATTTGTAAATTTAGGTCCTCTATTTACAAAGGCCATAGAAGGGTTTTGGACCGCCTACCTGCACCTGGTGGCATCACCTGAGAATAACCCCATGAACCACAGTGAGTACCGAGGGGTGGGAAGAGGGCCCACATGTATGTATTGAGCCATATAAAAAACGTTGTGCCTTCTGCTGAAGGTTTTTTCTTCATGTTGTTTAGGTCATCAGGAGGAAGGTCTTACCTTGGGGCACCAAAAAACTCCCAGAGGCAATGTCTGCTCAATAACATGTTGCTTTATTGTGGAGGCACGTGCAGACATGCAGCATTATATGCTTGGCATCCGTCATGTTCTAAAGCTGAACGTCCCAATGCACACGGACTCATCTCCGAAAATGCTTCCTTGTTGTGGCCTTATGTCACCAAACCACACTGTGCCCACTTCACTCAGTGAGATGTCACAAAACCCCATTCTTATTGTTTGTTTTCTTTGGGTGTCATTTTAGTTTGCCCATTGAAATGGCCACTAAATTTGCACAGACATTCAGTTTTACTGATAAAACTATATTGGTGACAAATGATGATGTGTGGAGCTTGGGTTTCTGTGACCATTCATCATTTGTGCATCAATGAGTTGCGTGTTCTGATTTGTTTTAACCCTATTTAAATCTGTGTTTCCATAACTCTTCAGAACTAAATGGGCTTTGTGCTTGGTTTTCTCACAGGTGAATGTGTACATTTAATTTACAGGTATCTACATTTTGTTGTGGGTTACAAAAAATGATAGCCTTCCCTTTCGCACTCCCTGTGCTTGGCAATATTGTCATATAATTCACTTTACTTTCTCTGACCACAACGTGAGAGAAGTTTGTAAATACCAATCCTTCACGTTGAAAAAAACATAAGAAGCAATTTGTCAGAAGTCAAATGTCAGGTCATGTCCTCTATCTTTGAGGCATAGGAAATGTGACAAGATAAATACAGAATTTACAAGCATCTTTGTATATTGCTCGGACTAACTTTCAAGACCCACCAAAAGTAAGCTCGACCCTCCAGTGGGTCCTGAGCCACAGTTTGGGAAACGCTTTGCTGCTAAGGCATGCAACCACAGGTAGGGAAACACAAATGCAGACAGACTATTTGTGCGGTGCCTCTGTGTAACTTGTCACTTTCTGTTTGTATTTTTGTCTGTGCCCTGGATTTTTTGTCCTAAACATCTGGTGCTGCTTTTCTTTTTGTTCCTCAGTTTACAGTGCAAGTGCCTTGCCACATGATGGGGTTGGGGTGAATACCTAGTGGAACTGAGCTGCTGACCTAGGGAGCAGGGGTTGAATCCTTGTCTAGGCTTAGCAGTTTTTGTGGGCAAATCACTTAATCTTTCGCTGCTTAAAAAATGAAAAAATGTGTACGTAGTATGGTTTTGTTGTTAAGTGCACTAATGCCCTTGGGACAGTTTCACGCTATAAAAAAACTGCATATAAAAATGTCCAGTCTGGGGTGACCTAGGAAGAATCATGCTCCACTGAGAGACCACATACATTGTCTGTGTTCGTTTATGCATGCCTCTGTTACGTTAGCAAGTTCTAGTCAGACTTGCTGACTTTGTCAACGCTCGTTTTAATAGGTCCAGCAAAAGTAAATAAACTGACTTGAAATTTGCTGGAAAATCCTTATATGCATGTGGTTACTCACGCCATAAACCCCTTAGGTATGCGGTGTTTACGTTTAAAAGGCATACGTTTCATGACGTTTTTACAGTGGGTAGTTTAATAATAAGAGGTGCATGGCACAGTGGCGCAACCGCCCTGACCTTTCTCAGTACCTATCAGCACGTGATGCAGGTGTACTTGTGAGTGGGTGGATGCAGGTGTACTCGTGAGTGGGTGACATTGCCTTTGTCAGACAGCAGCCCTCATGCATGCATCTCTACCCAGGGGCATCCAAGCTGACTCCAGGTGAATCACTGTAATGTTACATGAACTGTAACTGCAGTGTGTGTGGTCTTCCGGGAACTACGAGCAGCCTGATTGGATTACACGAAACATCTTACCTTTTAAGACTTCACTGTGGTGGTGGCTGGGCCCCTACCGTATGGGTTCTGCTTCTGCAAATCGCCCAGCAGCCCTCCCCTGCCGAGACTGTCTCTGTCTTCACGCAGTCTAAGCGCGTGGTGATGGTGCGCGTCATAGGAGCACAGCGCGGGGGCTGGCCCAGGGCCGTCATTGGTAGCGCTATAAGATTGACGGCCCTGGGACCCACAAACTGGGTACGCCACCACCGCGCATCGCACCATCACCACTATGCTAGTAGGTGGTGCGTGCGTGGCGCTGGCGTGCACTGCAGTATTTGTTCCTCTGAGTCCTGATTATAAAGCAGTCAGAGGCAAGGCTGCAGAGCTGTGTTACACTTACACAGCGTAACCAGATTGGTGTCACCCAGGGCCGGCTTTAGGGCTGGTGGCGCCCTGTGCGACAATGTTTGTTGGCGCCCCCCCAATGACCACCTCCACTTCGGATTCTCTCACTAGCACCCTTTAACAGTGACCAAGTCTCCATAACCACACCCTCTCAGATGCATTGAATTAGTTATACAGCACCACTCATACCAGTGTAGGGTGTCCGAGCACTTTGCATCACACACACATTACACAGAGACAATCAATCATACGTGTGTAAATCAGTGTATAGGCAATGTTACATAAGCCAAAGGACTAAAAGTGTAGGAGTCACATGTCATCCATACTGGTAGGCAGTATAGTTTAAGAGTGCTTGGTGTGGAGAAGCACAAACTCAGAGTCGAAAAAGAAACAGCTTAGTTGGGAGTTTTCTTTAAAAATAAGAATCGATTTCTAGCCAAATTAACCCTTTTTGCAACATTAATCAATGCTCTAATAATGTATATTTTGCGGTGTGTATGCAGTTCTAGGATGAAAGTTAATAGCTCACTATCCTATATTAGGACTTTAAGTTATAAATTGCAAGTAACAAAAGGATGTCTCTTTGGAAAGCAGTAACCTGCAGATCTGTTTACATCATACGCACTCTGTAATCTACTTGGTACACGTTCTTTGCAGCAGGCACATTAACCCGCTGCACTAACTTCACATAAAAGTCAAAACCTCATATATATAAAATGCTGATCTCTCTCCAGGAAGATAATTAATCACACGAGTTATCTTGACATTTATGTGAGGCCTGGTCAGCGGCGCCGCCTGGTAATTGATGGGGGAAAGAAACGCTGCAGCAGGTGCTTCAAAAGCATAATAAACTTTCGAACACGGCGTCTAAAGCCGGCCCTGGTGTCACCCCATACGATGGTGTCACCCGGTGCGGTCCGCACCCCCCGCACCCCCCTAGTGACGCCGCTGGCGATATTTCCGCTTGTTTGCGATAATTTTAAACATTTTCGCGATAATTTGCGAAAGTTAATTTCGCAGATTCCGCCCACCCCTAGTTACAAGATCTGTGGTAACTCCACAGAGCCAGTGCATTTGACTCAGAAGTTTCAGCCACTGATAATAGCTGAAATTACTAGAAGACATTTTGTATAGCAGTAGAGAACTACAAGGGGAATACGGTGTGGCATTCCTGATTTTCTGCGTAATTCATAATTTCTGAAGCTATCCACATTCTACACCTCGTAATGCCCAGTAATTGTACCCAACCACCTCACGGATCTACCCATGCGTGGTTAGAGAGAGGACGAATCAAGAGACAGTTACGATTAGTTGTTGAAGATAAGAGTGAAGATTGTATGGGAACAAACTGAGAGAACTCAAGACAGCTGGTCTAACAGTGCAAAGAATGGTGGTGATAATGAGAGAGGTGGTGTTGGGAGGGTAAATGGGAATATGTAGGTGAACGTGAAATATGGAGAGAAATCTGAACAAATTAGGGTGATGAAGTCGGTAATAAGAGGCAGATTCTGAACCCAAATTAGAGCCATGGGTGTGCAGGGAATGGAGAAAGAAGAGAGAAAACCTGTCTGATACAGAGATGACACGATAAGAGGGAGATATGATGGGAAGTATGTGAACAATAGTAATGAGAATTGGTAGTGGGAGGGAACAGGTAATAGAACTGTGAGAATAAGAGAGAGGGACTTGTTTATAGAAGTGTGGTCAATAGGTGAACTCGGAGAGGAGAAAACATCATAGGGTGATAGAGAAAAACTGTTAAAGTGATGAGTATGATATATAAAAAAATGAAGATTAGAGGAAGATGGGGAAGGAAGGTGGTAAGATTGCAGATACAGGGCTCGAAAAATGCACTCGACCGCTCGCAAATGCGAGTGATTTTTGTGAAGGGCGAGTCAGTTTTCAGGCCTACTTGACCGGCCTGGCGAGTGCTATCTGCCGCCACTGCAGTAGCAGGTGAAAGGCTCTAGGGGGCAGCACGCACCGGTGCGGTGTGCGGTGAAGGCTCTAGGGGGCAGCAGGGTACAACGCCAATGAAGTGGTGGTGCGGTGTGCGGTGAAGGCTCTAGGTGGCAGCAGGGTGCACGCACCACCTAACATAGTGGTGGTGGTGTGGTGCGCTGCCTATCGTTGTGTGGGTCCCAGGGCCGTCAATCGTGTAGCGCGCGAAAAGCGCTACCAATGACGGCCCAAGACATCATTTTGGCCTGCCCCCGCGCCGTGCTGCTTAAAGTGCAGCAGTGACGGAGCACGCCACCACACGCTCTCTTCAGTGGAGTCGGAAGTGCAGGGCGATTTGGCTTGCCGTCTAGAAGAGGTGAGTTGCATTTTTTTCCATTAAGTTGTTTACTTAACAGACAGCGAAGGCATCCTCCCGTTATCCTAAGAAAAGACATGGGGCACATGATCAGACGGGTATTTTTAAGCGCGCACAAGCTGTACAGAGGTGCAGCCTACTATTTATTGTAATTTATTGTACATCGATCCAAATTTTGAATTTGTACACAGCAGTGAGTCGTCTATGCCTATAAAAGGCCCCCCGTTGAAGATATAAACTGCAGGCTGCGTTCCATTACCTAAACGTATGCTAAACATATTGACAACAATCCCTCTTTACATCTTTGCTGTCTAGCATCAGAGACCACTCTTGCCAGTACGTACTCTTGTTTACCTGTATCAATCAGGTCATCTTTGCCCTTCAGCTGGTCTTATTACTTGGGTACATACCCCGTCCCCTACCAATCTACTCGGAATCGGTGTCCACTCAACCCTAAATATACGACTTCCATATGGACTCCCTTACAACATATGCCCCAGCTCCTTTAAGTCTCATGACAATAGTAAACTGCCCCTCACCATGCCATAGGACATAAATGGAGGTTTCTGGTAATTTCTTGCGAGACTGAGGTAGATTATAATTTAAAAATATATATATTTAACCATAAAAGGTTTTGGTGCAAGGGCTTCAACGTTGTAGATCTTTAATTTGCAGGGGTATTAAAGTTACTACTAGGCACTGCTCTTTTGGTCACATCAGATGATCTTACAGCCACATAGCAATGTGTACAACCGATCACCGTGAAATTAACAGTTAGTGAAGTACAGACACCACAATTTATCTTTCTCTTTCGCGCTGCTGAAGTACTTTTACAGTCATTCTTTAAACACCCGATCTCAATGAATGCGTGCAACATCCTGTGATTCTGGGCAGATCATTTCATCTCCATCATGTGCCTATCAAAAATGAATGCATCCTCATGTAACGCAACTGGTGCTCGTGTAAAGTGCTCTGATACCTTCGGGTCAAGTTCGCGCAAATACTCCGAAAAAAATGTAGGCAGACAATGGTAGGAAGAGGGGCTGTAATCTGCCCTAAGTTAATGACGCTGCCTGGGGAAGATTTGAATGTTGTCAGATTTATGTAGCTTAGACCCAGCTCACTAAGGCAAAATAAATGTGGGGTGGAAAGAGGGGCAGAATAACTTTCCTGTGTTTGAATTACTGAAAAGTCCCTGATGCCCCAATCTACCGCCTCGTATGTAGCGACTGGTACACATTGCATGGAATAGATTTGATGCATGGGAGCAAATGCTTGGTCCCAGGGGGGCAGGGGCCTAATTGCTGGAGGCGTACTTTTTTGCAAAGTGACAGGAAGGTAATATAATTCATTATGTTTGTAATAAATAGCTCATTATAGTCTGTGCGTCTGCATATGTGTTTCACACCATGAGATTTACTGGTTTCAACAAAAATTTAACCAAACGAGGATGCAAGTGTTTAAATGTATGCAATACGTTAAAAACCCAGTGAAGAGACTTTGTGACTATTAGTCATTTCTTATTTAATTTTTTTGTTATATGCAATCTGTGAGCCAGTAAAGTGTTTTTTTCCTGACAGTTCTTGTGCACTGTGGTAATAAGCTCGAATTGCACCTTTTGTAGTAATTAATGTCTGAATGTGCACTTATTAGTACAGTGTCTCATCACCTAGGTGCGGATTGTGAAGATTGTGTGACCGCTAATTACGACACCTCCAGTTTCCCCCCAAAATGTACGTTTAGGCCCAGAATTAGGCCCTGGGAGGGGGGAGTGAGCTTTACTATCGGAGTTGTTTCCATAAAAAGATGGCGCAATGGCAGGGAACAGCCTTAGCTGCTAGAATCTACAGGGCAGACCCCAATGTCACATTAAAACTAGACTATTGGTTTTGTCAGTGCCTATGCCAGGAGTACTTTTTGGCATGATTAAGGTTGTGTCCAGATCAGAGAGCCCTGGTAGCAGGATTTTCTAATATGTGACATTAAGTGTGCCTGACCGGAGACGTTTTAACTGGCTTAAGCAGTGTTGCAGCTGGCGTGCTGGTGAGCCCATGTGTCTGTGGTGGGTAAGTTGACCTTGCCTCCTTTTCTTTAGTTAGTCTTGTTGTTGGTGCATTGCTGTGATGTAAGTCCACCTTAATAGTAAGTTTATTTGTGTAGCGGAAATCCTGTCTTGGGAATTCGGAACAACTGGTGTGTCCTAGTAGTCCAGTGCCAAAATGAAAGTTGTCCCATATGAGAGCAAACTGTTATAATGGCACAAGCGCACCTGCATCACTGAGGAGCAAATGCAGTATTTGTGCAAGTAAATTCGGCAGTCTGAGAGTGAGTTTTGTTATGAGGGCTGGGAAATTTTCATACTACTAATTAAGAGGAGTGAGCTTGCACAAAGCAACTCTATTATGAGTAGCTGCAGATGTTTAGAAATTAGTTTTTGATCGTTTCGCTGACATAAAGGGCTGCAAATGCACAATTTGGCCCCTTTATTTTACTGTTTTTCTTGCAGAGATGAGTGACCCGGGTAGTTTGAGCTTGCTCACTTGCATTGCCCACTGGCCAACAAATATACTAATCTGCCCCCCCTAAACAAGCATAGTCTCGCCTTTGGGACCTTATAGTATTTATGCAGCACAATATCCTTGGTGCAACAACATCAACTTTTGCATTGGTAAAACACTTATACGGTCCCAAAGGCGAGACCTATTGCCTACCATCTTAAAATTGTACTGAGAACTTTTGCCTTGAAGTAATTGGAGCCATGATCTTTAAATTAATTATGGAAAGCAAATGTTAAGCCTAGTAGTTTGTACACAGACTTCATGTTATTTTAAATTAGTTACAGTTATTGTTTTTGATTCTAGCTCAGAGCGGACAGAAGCAGTGCTGGCTATCTAGTGAGGACAAGGCAGACAACAGGCAGAGAGTGCAGCTGCAATGGCAGACATCAGGTTGTGGTTGGGAAAACCCACTGGAGCTAAAACGCCACTGAATAATGCAGGAGAGAGTTCAGCAGTTGGGAAAAGGAAGTCATTAGAAGAAATACACCAAAAGCAAAGGGAGTATGATCAAACAAAAAGACAGAGAGTTGTACAACAGAAATGGCTTGAAGATTTCAAGTGGGCAGTGATTGAAGAAAAGGAAAGTAATGGAGCTGTCCTAGTTGAGACCAGTTTTAAAACATCTCAAGTTTTGTGTTGTGGAGTTTGCAGGAAATTTCCTCATCTCGCAGACACTAAGTCTTCCCTATATGTTGGTGTGACAGAAAAATTCAAAAGGGAGACGTTGGAATGGCACAACAAGAGCAAATCACATGAAAAATGCATATTACATGAAGCTGCAATTCAAAACCCACAGGAGACCTGCAGAGCCAAATCGATCACAAAAATGCATGAAAAAAATATCGGGCAGTTAAACATTTTATTTAATACAGCCTATTATCTTGCAAAAGAAGGTGAGGCTTTTATTAAGTTTCCAAAACTCTGCACACTGCAGAAAAAGAACAATCCTGACTGGAATTTCGAAAATTATACGAATGATCATGCATGCCGTAACTTTGTAATAGCAATTGCAGAGACCCTAAAAATGAAAATTCGATCCCAGATAGAAAATGCTAGGGTCCTCAGTGTTCTGTCAGATGGGTCAACTGACAAAGGAATTCAGGAACAGGAACTGATTTATGTACGATTCGTTTGTGAAGGCACCCTTGTTACCCATCTGTGTGACATTGTCAGCATGAAAAACTCCACTGCATCCGGAGTGAAAAATGCTTTAATAGTTGGCCTGGAATATCTCTTGATATTCTGAGCCAGAAATGCATTGGTCTGAATACAGATGGAGCTGCTGTGAACCTCGGTAGTAAATCTGGTGCTGTGAAGCAGCTACTGGACGAAGTCTCCAAACATCAAGGATGGGACAATTGCGATCACATTGCAGTTGTGCACTGTGTAGCTCACAATCTAGAGCTTGCTGTGTGTGATGTTAAAAGAAAAAGTTCATACATATCCAAATTTGAAGAGGTGCTCAAAGGATGTTTCAAACTATATTATTATTCACCTAAGCGGAGAAGGGAACTTAAAGAGATAGCTGATAATCTGGAAGAGCAGTTAAAACATTTTGGTGGCTTGCAGCAAATCAGATGGGTAGCAAGTCAGCACAGGGCAGTAACAGCGCTTAAGACAAACTGGGAATCTACAGTACTTCATCTTGAGCACCTTGCTACTGGTAGTGATGAATATGCAAACAAAGCCAAAGGATTGCTTCATGACATGAAATCAGAGAAGTTTCTTTATTTCTTGCACTTCATGATAGACTTCACAGAGCTGCTTCAGCAAGTGTCTAAGGCATTTCAACAAGAAGACAGTCTTATTTCTGAAGTTGCAAGAAGGATTGAGGTGCTTCAACAGAAGCTAATACAGCTGAAAACAAAGCCAGGAAAAGCACTAACACAATTTCAATTGCTTTTTAAAGATGGAAGTTTTGCAGGGGTCCCGTTACTAACACAGGCAAAGCCTGCTAGAAAAGGCAGCTCTAATGAAACTAATGTCAAGGAAGACACTACTGAGTTAATAGAGAATGCTCTTTCTTTTATAAGTGACAGGTTTTTGAAGCACATCTCAGGCAAGCCTCATTCTTTGTTTAACATTTTTGATTTTACTTTGTGGCCAGACTCTGTTGAAAAGATTAGAGGTTTTGGGGATCAAGAATTTGAGGACCTTGTTACATGCTACAAAAAGGTACTTACTGATGAAGAAATTCAGTCTGCCCCTGGAGAGTGGCTAGATTTTAAACTGTACGTCTTTCATCGGATGATGTCGCATAAGCCTGTATCCCTCTTCACTCAGCTATTGAAAAAACGCCCAGAAGAAGTTAAACATGTCCTTCCAATTTTAGAAATCATGCTTTCCATCAGTCCAACGACAGCAATATGTGAACGGGGGTTTAGCAGCATGAACCGAATAAAAAATGAGCTCCGTACGTCCCTTAAAAGTGACACCATGTCTGCTTTAATGCGAATCCAAGTAGATGGGCCGGAGTTAGACACTTTTGATCCAAACCCAGCCGTTTTGCATTGGCTTTCAGCAAATCCAGGAACAAGACATATTATGGGCCACAAACATCCTTACAGTCAAAACAAGACTGTTACTGAGTCAGAAGATAGCGACTGAGTTTATTATTGCTACTGACTCTCTATGTTCAAATCAGCACCATTTTCCTTAAAAAGTTAGTAAATGCTGGTGCGTTGTGTCTTACCATTCACTGCTTGGTGTCTGTCAATGATACTTCTGACAATTTGCCATGGTGGAACAGCTGTTTGTCTACTTTGGAGACACTCACCCCCAGTCACAGACCTGGGTTGAATCCATCATCGTTCTTTAGCTCACTGTTCGCCACCCCAGTTCAGGACTGGCTATAATGCAAATCAGTCTTGACCATATTTCTTACAATTTGCCATGGTGGAGCAGCTGTTTGTCTACTTTGGAGACACTCACCCCCAGTCACAGACCTGGGTTGAATCCATCATCGTTCTTTAGCTCACTGTTCGTCACCCCAGTTCAGGACTGGCTATATGCAAATCAGTCTTGACACCTGTGCCTCAAGGGAACAGTCCAGCCCGAACAGCCAAGCCAATGGACTCCTGACAAAGGCCCTGGCACTTTTTTTTAATACAAATTAAGCACTGCCACAGCTACAGCAATCTAAAAGAAACTTTGAGGACTTGGCAGCACAAACTGATTACAAAATGAGCTACATTCTGCCTCAAAGCTGACGGAGGGCTAATGCAAATACAAGTGGACAGCTCAAAAGTTGACACTTTCATCCCGAACAGTAGTGCTTTCGCTGAGAGGAAACACAGGACAATGACAATCACATTGACACAGCCTTCCAGGTCCATGATATGCAAAACTGTCCCTATTATTTGAAAGAACAAGCACTTGATCTCTGGCCATAAATACCGATGGCTCAGTCTGTTTCAACCTCGATTGATACAAGTACATTGGTCCTGTTGCACAAAGTGATTTCAAGACAGAATAGCAAGGACAGAAGGCAGCGTTGCATATGAAGAACGCAACCCTTAGCTCAGAGCATCAGCATCTTCCCTAACAAGTAAGTGCCTGATATGTTGTCATGGATGTTATTTCAGTGACATGTTAAAGTTTATGGGGTATTTTTTGCCATGTATGTTCGCAGAAACGTTCACCACGGCACTTTGATACACACATCTTAGGTACTGGGTGATAAATTAATAAAATTTGCTGTTAATTTGGTTGGCCAACGTTTTCTTGGGTTGTTGGCGCTGCAAATGTTTTGAAAAAAATTAATATGCGATCAATTTGTGGGTCGAGTGTATTGATGTTAGGTCGAGTACAAAAGACTACTCACTCGACCTGCAGGTCAAGTAAGATTTTTTAGATTTGTCGAGCCCTGAGATATGAAGGTGATAGGGATCCTAAGGCAGAGCTGTGAGAGGTAGAGATTGGTATTGGAAGAGAAATGGGATGATATGATATTGGTATGAATGGTATATGTATTTTATTAATGTCGCACTAATTATAGAATTTATACCTTTAGTGATGTACTTCCTGTGACATCATCAGGGTCAAAGGTCACATGGCATCACTGTTGGGAATACATCAATGGCCATATGATGCCACTTCCTGTAATGTCACTGGGGTCAAAGGGCATGTGATGTCACGTCCGCTACTGGCATTTTGGTGATTCGACATCCTTGTAAGGAATATGTATCTGTATTAAGATAGATCATTAGTATCAACATGTGATTTGGAACACATAAACTGTGATTAGGTATTACAGGATCAGATTTCAATGAAAACTAATAACAAAACAATTCAGGAAAGGTTATGGACAAGCACTGATAAGTCACTCAACACAACCATTGAAATTACTAAAGCTATTGAACACTCAGAGAAATTTGTTCCAAGAAAATAGAGGAAGTTTACACAATGATGTTCATTTTGTGATGAAAAACGGTGGGGATATGTTTAAGAGACCCATGTTACACAAAGATAAGCCCATGAAGGTACCCGTCTTGTGCTATAGATGTGGCAGCTGGTCTCATGCTGGTAATTTTAAATATTGACCTGCAATGGAAAAGTGTGTTCTAAGTGGAACAAGAAAGGGCATTTTAATACTAGGAAAGTGAATCTTGTAAACAACTTTTTATTCATATAGGTTTTATATAGCGTTAGCTAGACCTGTAGGTATCAGAGCACTTTACATATTAGTGAACTAGACAATAATCAAGTTGCAGAGCATATGATGAGAGACATATTAGATTCAAATCCACATAAAATATATACAGGGAAAAAAGTTAGGCAATGAGGGTGGTTGCCATATGTGGTCAATGAGCATAGTGAGTTAAGGGAGAGAAAGACATAATAGACAGTAGAGAAAAACAAAACAAAAATAACCGTCTGTCACAGACTGTTTCTAGTCTTTAGAAAGAGGGAGTATTTAAACATAGTTCAGTTTGCTCCTGTGTTAAAGTATTTGTGGAGGAGATGAAGTTTCAGGTCACTTTTGAAGCAGGAGAAGGAGGGGTTGCATTGAAGATCACTGGGGAAAGAGCACCATATGCTGGGTGCGTTTCCAGAAAAAGAGCGAGGAAGGGTTGGTTTCCTTTTTAGCTTGGGAGGAACAAGAATAAGTGTGTTGGAACTTCTCAGAGTTCTGGTTCTTCCTGCTTTTGTGAGTTTGTTGCCTAAATAGTTGGGGGTATGAGAATGAAGGGCATTGTGGGTGATACAGGCAGTCTTGTAAGTACATCTTCCTTCGATGGGAAGCCACTTAAGGATCTTGAGGGCTGGTGTGATGTGTTCAAACCGTTTAATACCTGTAATGAGCCAGGCAGCCATGTTTAGGACTGATCTAAGTGGGGCAAGGTGAGTTTTTGGGGTCCCTGTGAGGATGGCATTCCCATAATCAAGTTAGGAGTGGACCAAAGATTGTACTACCATCTTGAAATCATCAGAGGGAATGAAAGGTTTAATTTTTGTAGGTGTTTTAGTGTGTAAAGCGCTCCTTTGGCAGAGTTTTTGATGTGATCCTTCCTTGACATGTTTATGTCCAGGGTGAAACCTAAGGATTTTGCCCAGTTGGAAAGAGTGAGAGAACAATTTAGTGCATTCAGGTCGTTGAGCCAGTCTTGAATTGGTAGGTAGCTACTTTTGGGGATGAAAATTATTACTTCGGTTTTGTTGGGTTTTAACTTTAGGTGGTTGGAGCTAAACCAAGATTGTATCTTGCTCAGTGTGGCGTTGAGATGTAGTATGTCACTGGGTGACTTGATTTTGTAATAGAGTTGGGTTTCATCGGCATATAGGTGATATTTGATCCCTGCTTGCTTCAGGATGGTAGTAAGGGGTTCCATGAAGAGATTGAAAAGGGAAGCGGAGAGAATTGAACTCTGGGGCACACCAAGTGAAAAAGGTGTGGGTTTAGAGAGGCAAGAGTTGATTTTGCTTTGTTGCAATCAGTGTTGTAGAATAGATGTAAACAATTTCAGAACTGTGCCATTGATACCAGAGCGGATCTTCAGTCATTCCAGTAAGGTTGGGTGATTTATGGTATCAAAAGCCGCTGATAAGTCGAGAAGGATAAGTAGACATGCGTCTCCTTCGTCCAGTGATCTATGGATGTCATCTGAGATGTTGAGCATGGCAGTCTCTGTGCTACAGCCTTTCCTCAACCCTGATTGGAAGGAGTCATGGAGGTTGAATTTCCCTATATGAAGGTTAAGTAGTTGTAAGAAGCATTTTTCCATAGTTTTGGCTAGGAACGAGAGGTTGGAGAATGGTCTGAGGTTGTTAAGATCATTTGGGTCTGCCCTGGGATTGTTGAGTATGGTTGTGATAAGTCCTAGTTGGAGGGAATCCGGTGCACATCCCGAGGCAAGAAATGTATTGATGATTTTTGTCCAGAAAGGGGCAATGATGTGGTTGAGATTTTGTACTATTGCGGAAGGGAGGGCATCTTTTGTGTGTGAAGTGGGCTTTAGTTTCGCAATTATATTGACGACTTCAATTTCTGTCATGGGTTTGAAGTCCATCCAATTGGCATTGTTTTTCAATCGGGTGTCGTTAGTTCCTTTTGGGGCCTTTTGGTCATTGATAGGTTCAGGTGTACATATTACCATGGAGGGGGGTTAGTCAGTGTGGGCGGTTAGGAGGGAAGGTAGGTTGTTGATTTGAAAGAAGGACTGCTCAATTTTTGCGATTTTGTCAGTGAAGAAGCTGGGAATTTCTTCACATCGTTAATTAGTGGTGATTATTTAATGTAGGGAAGGAGGCATGGTTTGTCATTTAACAATTTTAGAGTTCCCTGGGCCTATTCTTTGCACGGCCAAGTTGGCTGCGGAAGAAGGAGGTTTTTCTCTAAAAATATGCTTCTTATATGACAGCCTTGCTGTTCTAAGTAGTGCTGGGTGGATTGTTGAGGGGTTTTGTCTCCATGTCCTTTCTGCTTGTCTGAGTTGTCTCCTTTCATTATTCAGATCAGAGTTAAACCAAGATTTTGACTGGGTTGATCTCCGTTGTTTTAATTTGAACTGCACCACTTGGTCTAGAACTTTAGACATCGCCGTGTTGTAGTAGGAAGTGAGACCATTAACGGTATGAGTGGAAGGGAGACGCTGTGGTTTCTCACAAATCTTGAATTCCAGTTCTTTCATTGGGAATTGTTTGAAGTTTCTGGTCCACTGCTTAGGTTTCTTTGTTAGGTCTGTGAGTGGTCTGACGTTGGTCTCGATATTGAACAGTATGAAGTGGTGGCCTGACCAGTCGATGGGTAAGATGGCACTGATTAATGATAATAGCATCAAGAGTAGAGCCTTTGATGTGTGTTGATTCATTACAGAGCTGTTTTAGTTCGTTTGTTTCTAGAAAGTTCGTGAGGAGCCGAACTGTGGTGTATCTTGAGTTATTCCAGTGAATGTTGAAATCGCCTAAGAACACGTCCTTCGTGTCGGTTAAGGAGAACAGAGTTAGTAGGTCAGATAACTCTTCAGCGAAGTGGGCGCGATCACCAGGGGGGTGGTAGATTGTGTGCCTTTAAGTTCAACACCGAGGTATTAAAAAGTCAAGTATTCTACATTATTTAACATAGAAAGATGAATTTCTACTTTATCGATTATGGCGAGTTCTCCACCTATTCTTTTAGGTCTATCATGTCTAATGATGGTTTATCCAGGTGGTGTAAGCAGGTCAAGTATGGGGGTAGAATGGTCTTCGGGCCAGGATTCCGTGAGGAAAGCAATGTCAATTTCTTCACTGAGTATAGCTTCCGTGATGTCTGTAGCGTGCAGCGCTGCAGATCTGCAGTTGAGGAGCATGCAAGATGGAGGGCGGGGATTATCCTTAGTGGCTTGTAGTGTAGGAATGGTGGAGTATTGAGCCGGAAGTCTGGGTGAATTGATAATTACCGGGGACCTATTTGTGCCCACTATTACTGGGATTGTGGAGGGGGGATTTGGAGTCATAGTCTGGTTCTTAGGGAGGTAAGATTTGCTGAGAGCATCTGCTTTAAGTGCGCATAAGGGGCAGTGAGAGTGATGTGGTCTGTAGGACAGACAACACAATGGAGTAGAGGGCCAGGAGATGCTTTGTAAGGCCTTAGGAGAATCTGTATGTGGAGGCAATTTCCAACTCTAAGGAGTGTGAGAGCGGGATAGCTTGATCAGACTTGAGAGGTCCTTTCTAAAAGGTGCTATGTTATTTGCAAGAGAATTTAGTTTTAGTTCCATTCGGTTCAGGGTCTGTGTGAGTGTGTTATTGATGCTTCCTGCAATGAGAGTGGGAGGATATGCGGCAAGTCGTGTGTATGAGGGGCAGAGATTGCTACGCTATGGTTGTGATCCATGTCGTTAGGATTAGAATTGTAGACAGTATGTGAGAGATGAGAAGCTTTAGTAGGTAGTGTGTCTGCTGAGTGTCTAGTAGATGAGGGTCTGAGGTTGGGGCTGACATCTCTAGGCTTGGGGTGAGCATCAACGGGATAACTTACCATGTGTCCGCATGAAAGGGTGAGAGCAGGTGAGGTCCTTCTAGTGGGCATTTGATGGCGATGTGTGTTGGTGGAGATGGCAAGGTTACTAGTAGACAGTGAAGAGAAGTTGACCGATTTTGTCAACGTTGACCAGATTCCTCATATTATTTTAAGTGTGAGTTAAGATAAAGTTAGGAGAAATTTGCTGTCATGTAGCATCACTATTGATGGACATTGGATCACTGTTCTAGTTAGTTCAGGTGTGTGGTCTATTATTATTTGTCAAAATATTGTTGAAGAAGGATGGCCTAACAAAATTGTAATTCTACATGCAATATCGTCTGTTGGTTACACTAGGCATAAAATTGACTTGCTTGGGTAGTTTTGGGCAGTTTTGGATTTTTCAGGATAACACACACGTGGGAGTGGGGTAGCATCATCAAGAAGAAATGTGTTGGAGGACAGCATTGCCATCTATGTTATTAGCATAAGTGAGTCCTTTTGAATTGCTAAGGGGACATGACCAAGTACCAATTATGTTCCTTGGTGGTTGAAGAAAAGGAAGGGAAGTGATTTTGAGACAGATGTCTGAGAAATCAGACAATTTGTATAAGGATACAAGCATAGGATGAAATATAATATGGACAAAAGAAGTAAACAAGGTGTCAGAATTGGTGACCTTGTCTGTCCAAAAGAAACAAAGTCATGAGTAAAGGACTACCGTGTTGGCCAGACCCTGTACCAGTTACTGAAGTATTTAGGCGTGATGTGCGTGTGGATGGTGGAACTGTGTCGAATCTTAAACATGTTTCTCTATTTAAGGGAGGAGTTCCGGCATGTGTGAGGGGCATTGAGGACATATGCAATGTGTTTTTGGATGTGCCTCAGGATGGTTGCAGAGAAGAAGTAAACGGAAATGTTACATGTATCACAGATGGACTGAACAACAATCGTGTTGTTTCATCACGTTCATCCAGTGGTGGTAAGAGAGCGTATCTGAAATAAAGGAAGGAGTGACAGAACATGCAAATTACCGGTTAAACATCAGGATTATGTTCTGAAGAGAATCCTTTAGTTTATACTTCATGATTATGTTTTGAAGTGAAGTCTCCAGCTTTTCTTTTGAGTGTTTTCAAGGTTTTAGTTATTCTCTTGTTTCGCTTTGGTCTTTCCTTTGAAAAACGTTGGCAGGCCTTTTTCCTTTGTCACAGCTTGTTGCCGAAACAGTTCAGAATCAGTGAAAAACAAAAAATGCAAAAAACTCCCGAAATGGCCTTGTCATGACATATGCATGAGCATGCATGCACACACATCTGCCATGTGCAAGCAAACCTCATAAAGCATGCGAACGCACACATCATGAAGCAGAGGCCATCTTCTTTTGATTTTTTAAATTTACCAATCCAAGATGGTGGATGCCAATCTTGGAGCGTTTAATTAAAAAAAACATACACAAATCACTTTAACTTTGGTAGCAAGTAGCAGATGCAAGACCTCATAACAAGTTTAAGAAAAATGAAATTATAAAAACAAAACAGGAATAGAGGCAGGGAAATAATCGACGGTGGTTATAAAAATAATTGTGGGATGGGGACAACTGAAGGAATCAACGGAGGAACAGGAGACGTATTTCCCTGAATGGAAGCAGTGTACAAGTCTCCCAATCAAATGGATGGTGAAGGAGCTATGCTCCTGGGGAGAGACAAACACACGGAGGAGAGCCATCGAAGAAGAGGCAAGCTAATGAAAATGACAAGAAAGCCGACCATGCAATGAGCTGACTCAATCCCCACGGTAAATACTGGTACAGTACATGCCAGGGATTTTGCCAACAGGCAAATAAAACTGAGAATTAAAAAAAAGTTCCCAGGAAAAAGAGAAAGTAGACTTCTTCACTTCAAAGAGAGCAACTAGCAAACAATGAGATAAAGAGGATGACAGACACACTCCTTTTACTACACCCATCGAAACACAATGGCAACACTTCAAAGCATTGACAAAAAACACTACACAGCTAAATACCACTTGATGCATTACAAGAGATAGTACTTTAATTGAAGAAGAAGGTATGGCACCTTGAAGAGTTAGCGCAAGTTAATAGCCTCCCCCTCCCCCCTGAATATAATAATTGCACAAAAATCAACATACAATGGTGTGGGAAAGTAACACAACAGCAAAAGGGCCAGGGGAGAAGATTGGAACAGATGGGACATTTCCACGTATTGAAGCATGCTACTGTACTCAGTATCCCAGAGGAAATGGGGGCCAATGAATTAATGAGATTCTCGGCATCACGGCTGTCAATATTCAAATTAAGTTCTTAAAGGGGGATGTGCCAGTTCTTCCAGTTGTAGTTGCTAAAACCAAGGTGATGTCAGGTCCCACAACTATGTTACTTTTTGTCTACAAGGAATTAAGGGAGACAATCCTATATGCACTGAGGCGGAAAACTGAATTACTGGTGAACAGATGGATACTCCTCTTTTTTGCTGCTTCTCCCATAGCAAAAAACATGGAGGAAGGAACTGAAACCAATATGGAAAGATATTGACTCAAAGAGAGGCCAAACGTGGAGTTTGTTTTAAGATAATCTGTCCACAGTACCTGGGGGTTAAAGGTACATTTTAAAGGAGACAAAGCATACAAAGTAAGTTTTGAAGTCTCCAAAAAAGAAAGAGGTTAAACGGGGTGGCGGAGAGGACCGACCGCCCCGAAGGCTCTTGCGATCCCTGAAGAATGTCATCTGACAGGGCTCCAACACATAGATGCTGATTGTTGGTTCTATTGTGAAGCGAATCAACAGGCAGCCCGGGACCAGCCTGCCCGGGACAAGCCTGTCCTCTTTAATTTTCCTCTCGGAGTCCATCAAAGGGGATATGGTGCAATCAACAAGCGCCAGGTTTTTGAGGGGAGAGTGCCAACTGTGGATCAGAGGGTCTGATTTTGCGTAGTCTCATGCACTTATAATGAATTAAGAGGGAGGACAAACAGGTGCCCGCAACTGGTGAGGAAGTTGATGGTCCTTTAGAAAATGAGAGGACCTGGAGTATTTGGACCCATTCCACCTCCTCCTTCTGGTTATCCTATGTTCTTTATGCAATGCTGTGGAATGCAATGAAGTGCTTTCCTGTAAAATGCAATAAAGATTGAAATAGCAAAAAAGGAGGTGGTGCAACACCAAGTGACAGCAGGGGAAGTAGATCTCCCTGCACTGAGAGCATTAACCTGCTTTGCAATATTAATGTAAATGAAGTTTAAACAATATACTCCTTCCCAGGGTCTGTATTAGCCAATGCACAATTAGCAAAAGGGTGACTAAATCAGACTTGTACCCAAGGCTCTGTGCTGGTGGTTGTAGGTTGGGGTGCACCGGCATTCATTTTTGGGGACCAGGACATCATCATTAGAATTTGACTTTGATCAGGAGAGAAAAAGGGAGAAAGATAAAAAAAACTGTGGCAAAGTGAGAAACCAGGGAAGATAGAAATCCCACAAGAATGATATAATGAGATAAGAAGAGCAGAGTGGTGGAAGAAAGAGTCCTGAGGTGGAATCAAGACTAGACTGTGGTATTTGTACATCTTGACGTTTAGCCGGCTCCTAAGAAGTAATCTAGGCCCCTGCACTCATTGTTATTTAAAAATGAAACACTACTTGAGCCATTTGTCCCAGGGGCCTGAAAGGCAGCCATACTCAGCAATGTCAAGGATAATTACAGGGCAGTCAGGACTTGATTGCGAACATACAACCTTTTGGAATACAGTTACACAACCGTACAGCATTTCTGAAGGCCTTTGTTAGCATGCCGCTGCTGGCGAGCAGCCCACAGTTCCACCCACAACACAAACAAGAGGAGTTAAGAGAGGCCGCACCTGCATCATGATCCACTGCTAACAGATCCGCCCAGAGAAGACCTCATGAGTAAGCACCATAGCCTGAGGGACGGTGCAAACAACAAATAGAACACCGATCATTTGCATGTTTTACTCAACTTGAACAACAGTTTTGATTCTATGAGGAGCAAGGAGAAAAGGATTATGCATAATTTTTTCTCACTTTATAAAGTTGGCAGGAAGAAACTACATTTCCCATTAGCACAGGGGAAAAGTAACGGTTGGACCTGCCCTTTTTGCAGGGCCACCCCCGAGATGTTTATCTTCTTTTGCTGAACCTGTTTTGTTGGCGTTAGGACTGTGTGAACATTACCACTGCTGACCAGTGCACCGGTTCTTGTGCTCAAATATGGAAAAAACTGGCCTGCACCTAATTGGCATATTGAATTGACCTGTAGGTCCCCACTAAGTGGTATTACATGTACCTAGGGCCTGTAAATTAAATGCTACTGGTGGACTTGCAGCATTCATTGTGCCACGCACTAAAGTAGTCTTTTAAAATATGTCTCAGGTCTGTCACTGCAGCCTGTAGTGCAGTTTTAAATGCCATATTGATCTGGATAAAAAAAACCTTTTGCCAGACCTAAGCCTTCCTTTTTAATACTTGTAAGTCACCCCTAAGGTAGGCCCTAATGGGTCATAGAGCAGGGTGCATTGTATTTAAAAAGTAGGGAATATGTATTTATGTTTTACATGTCCTGTTAGTAAAATACTCCTAAAGTCATTATTCAATACTGTAAAGCCTGTATCTCACATGGACTAACACCAGGTTACCTTATTACAGTCAATAACTGCTAACTTTGGATTGGAAGCAGATATAGATATAATGTTTATACTCAGATAAATTGCAATCAAAAATTCTTTCTGATAATAAACTTGGGTTTTTAGTTACAGGTCTGAAAACGCAACTTTTAGTTTGCATTTTCTTGTCCAAATTATTTGTGCCCTCTGCCGGTGTCCTGGATTACATGAATGTGATTAGCTCTGCTGTTAGGATTTGTGTATTCCACCCAGACAATGACTGAATGGGGACATGGTTTTGGGCAGAATGGGCCATCTTGCCAGGATGGCTGGGGGTGAAGTTGTGTCCTGCACCACTTGCACTTCAAAGGTCTTGCCACCAGCACCCACAAAGGAAAATGATACAAGCCTATTGTTGCCTCCGACAGTTTGATGCCTTGCCCCAGGATGGGAACAACCTTCCAGAACCATATGGGGTAGGACAGCGTGTCCCCACTGTAAGGATCTTACCAGAAACCAATTCTGCAGGAGCACCGTGGAGTCTAGCGAAGTTGTTGCTAGGTCCCAGCCTTCCGCCACCACCTAATGCCTCTATCAAACCCTAGAGAGCACTGGTAATAGGGGAAAGCAGGGAAACAAAACAAGGAAGGAGGGGAAGAAATCCCTGGAGCTGCTGCCTGGTGCTTCTTCTGTATATCAGAGGGAATGTAGATAATGTATCGCCTCTGCTGTGCCCTCGGGAAAACTGTGGACAGTGTATCTGAAAAGAATATAAAGGCAGAATGAGAAATCAAGGAAAAGGGGAGATGAAGCATAGATCAATCTAACAGGAATGGGGTCTAATTGATAAATACCTAGCTCCTAAATAAAGATGACAGTGAAGGAGGTTCCATGCAACGAACCGATAAGCAAGCACAGAACTAGTGGAGTTGAGAATTGTGCGAGCCTTGGAGAAGTCCTTCCTGTCTACAAGAATATATATCCTAAACACAGGAAAAAATGGGAATGAGATTTATATTGCTGAACACCTTCCCCCCTCCCTTTCTAAATCCCAATACCCCGTTACCAGCTCTTCATACAGAATAATGTCCGATGTTCGTCGTTGTATTGGGGGTCTCAGCAGTCTGGAAGGAGAGTACTACTCATTTCCTGTAGATTGAAGAAGCAAACTCCAGGTTCCATACGTGAATAGGGAATGCGCCCGGCCGGCCCACGGGAAATATTCCGGAAAGGCGGGCGGAGCGCTCTTTATCCAGCAATATGAGCTCCAGAGAAGTCGGAAGCGGGAGGGGGAGCGCCCGGGGAGGAGGGCGGAGCACGCCAATGCGCCCGGCCGGCCTACGGGAAACGATCCGGTAAGGCGGGCGGAGCACTCTAGACGAACTGGGGTCAGAAGTAGTTCACGAGGCTCTGCTTGTAAAGGTACACGGCTGGAAAATAAATAGGGAGGAATCCCGAAAACAGAGCTCTGAAAAACAAGGTAGGAAAGTATCCAAAAAACAAGGTCCCAAGCACGGAATGCCAAAAGGCATAAGCGTCACGAAATCCAAAGTGGAAACAGGAAACAGGAAATGCAAGACAAGCCTGCGGGGCAACACTAGAACGCGAAGGCCCGAGCTCATCGGACGTCAGGCTTTTCTACTGGCTTGACACTATTGCGCATGCGCGATAGCGAGTCACCGATCTCGGTGTCTTGAGCTCGGCAATCATGACAGTACACTCCCCCCAAAACACCCCCCACAGGTTTGGGCTTGTGAGGGTTTCTCCTATGAAACTGACACACCAATCGAGGAGAATGTACTTGACTTGCGGGTTCCCAGGTGCGTTCTTCTACCCCGTAACCTTTCCAATGTATTAAGTACTGCAAACGGCGTCTACTCCTTCTGGAGTCAACAATGGCTTCAACTTCGTATTCTTCTTCTCCATTCCCTGATACCGGCACTGGAGTTGGAGGGAGACGAGTGCCAGGTTCCACAGGTTTTAACAGGGATACATGAAATACTGGGTGCACCTTTACCGTCACAGGAAGCTTCAATTCCATAGCTACAGGGTTAATCACTCTTATGATCTTGTATGGTCCAAGGAACCTTGGCTTGAATTTACAAGGACCCCGTAGGGGTATGTATTTTGAGGATAACCACACCTCGTCACCTGGTTTATATAGTGGTTCTGCTTGTCTATGGAGATCAGCCCCTCTTTTGTAACTAGTCTTAGCTTGGTTTAAATTGGTCTGTGTGAGTTGATGTATAGTTTGAGTGTCCTGAATGAACTCACTGACAGCCGGGGCGGTGCACTCAGATGTAGAGTTAGAAAGAAAGGCTTTAGGATGGAAACCATAACAGAAGAAAGGAGTGTACTTGGTGGATGTGTGTTGACTGTTATTGTACGCAAATTCTGCTATCCACACCATGTTGTCCCATTCAGTACATGAGTGTAATGATTGGCTCCGTATATACTGTTCAAAACATTGATTTACCCTCTCTGTCTGACCATCGGTCTGTGGGTGGTGACTAGATGACAGTCTCACGTCTATTTGCAAAAGGGAACATAGTTTTCTCCAGAACCTGGAAACAAATTGGGCACCCCTGTCTGAAATCACCACAGAGGGAAATCCATGTAATTTTACCACATGTTGTAGGAAAACGGTGGCGAGTTCAGCAGCTGTAGGGAGACCCTTTAGAGGGATGAAATGCGCTGTCTTTGTAAACAAGTCTACTACCACTAACAGAGTGTTGTTTCCTTTGGAAGTGAGTGGTAATTCTACAATAAAATCAAGAGACACAGTGTGCCAGGGGAGAGGAGGCGTGGGCAATGGTTGAAGCAACCCTGTGGGATTCTGATGAGAAACCTTACTTTGAGCGCACACATGACACGTCTTTACATAGTGCTCAGCATCCTTTCTTAAGGTTGGCCACCAAAACCACCTCTTTAAGAGTTCAATGATCTTCTTAATCCCGGGATGTCCGCCCAGGGGTGTGCATGACACCATTCTAACGCTTGTCCCTGTAGTTCAGAGGTTGTTAGAACTATACCCCCTTGGACATAGACAAGTCCAGCCTTCAGACTGTGTTCCATAGACTCTATAAGTTCTTGTCCCTTCACAGTCTGTTGCTCTGTCTTTATCTTCGTAAGGAACTTCTCTTCAGACGTCCCTCCCACGATCTTGTTTTGAGGGCTAATAAGAGGAGGTTCTACCTGTTCTTCGGGAAGGTCATATCCTAGTCTAGACAATGCGTCTGCCTTGCCATTCTTTCTTCCTGCCCGGTACTGAATTATGAACTCGTATTCACTGAAAAATTGGGCCCAACGTAATTGTCTCATGGACAAGGCCTTGGCAGATTTTAAGAACTGCAAATTACGGTGGTCCATATACACGGTTACTATGTGTCTTGCGCCCAACAAATACTGCCTCCACTCCTCAAATGCTTTTTTAATGGCCAATAGTTCTTTATCCCCTACAGCGTAATTCACTTCTGCGGGTGTTAGTTTGTGGGAGAAAAAAGCCACCGGGTGTAATTCCCCTGTGATTTTGTCTGCTTGAGAGAGCACCCCTCCCACCGCTGCTTGTGATGCGTCCGCTTCAAGCACAAATGGATAGCCAGGATCCGGGTGTTGTAGTACCGGAGCTTGGGTGAACGCCTTTTTCAAAGCGTGGAATGCCTGGTCAGCTTCATTGGTCCACACAAAGGGAGTACCCTTCTTTAATAATTTTGTAACAGGCGCCACCAACCCTGAAAAGACCTTAATGAACCGCCTATAAAAGTTGGCGAAGCCTATGAAACTTTGTATATCCTTTACTTTCTGGGGAGCCGGCCATCGATGAATGGCATCCACCTTATGTGGATCCATGCTTAATCCCTAGGGAGAAATGATAAAACCCAAGAAGGGGACCGTTTGTACATGAAAGGTACATTTCTCCAGTTTGCAAAACAAATGATTGTTTTGCAGTCGTTCTAAGACCTGTCTCACGTGAAGTATGTGTTCCTGTAGGGACGAGGAGTAAATCAACAGATCATCAATATATGCTATTACAAATTTGTCTAGCATCTCCTTCAGTACCTCGTTGATGAAAAATTGAAAAGCTGAGGGGGCATTGCAAAGCCCAAAAGGCATTACAAGATACTCAAAAATCCCATATTTCATACAGAAAGCAGTCTTCCACTCATCTCCCTCTGCAACCCGCACCAGATGGTACGCCCCACGTAAGTCCAATTTTGTAAAGATCTGGGCGTCTCTTACTCTATCAAGAAGAGAGGAGTTGAGTGGGAGAGGGTACCTGTTCTTGATAGTAATCTTGTTTAAGGCTCTGTAGTCTATGCAACAGCGTAGGCCACCCTCACGTTTGGGTATAAAAAACAAAGAAGAGGAAACAGGAGATTTGGATGGACGAATAAACCCCAGATCTAACATGGTGTCCAAATACTCCCGTAGGTAGAGATTTTCCTTCTCAGTCAGGGAGTAAACCCTACTGAAAGGTAATTTAGCTCCTGCTTGTAGATCATTTCTACAAACAAATGGTCTGTGAGGGGGTAACGAAGTGGCCTCTTTTGGGTCGAAGATGGTTCTTAGGTCTTGATACACCTCAGGTAATACTTCTTTGTCCTCAGTGTCTTTTTCATTAGTAATCTGGCTGGCAGCTAGGGTATGTGCCTTGCAGCACTCTGGTCTAAACTGTAATGTTGCCTTATGGAAGTCAAAGAGGGGATTATGGAACCTTAACCAAGGTAGACCCAATAGGATTGGAAACTGAGGAGACTGGATCAAATCGAATTCAATCTGCTCTATGTGATCTGGTCCTAGGAGAACTGTAATGGATTCTGTCTTGTGCGTGATGGGCCCTGATTTTAATATACTCCCATCAATGGTAGTTACGGTCTCTCCGTAACCTTTCTCTTGATTTTGAACTTGATGATCCTGAGCCCACGCCCTATCCATGAAATTCCTGGAAGCTCCTGAATCGATCATGATTTGAATCTTGACCTTTCCCTTCTCCCAGAACAGGTCGGCTGGAACAAAGAAATGACCAGAAGAAGACGTATTTTGGTCAGAAGAGGAGACACTCAAACCAGAATAACCCGGAGTCCTCGTCTCACAGGGCTCCAGGTTTCCTAGTTTTCCGACCTCCTTGTCTGCATAGGCTTGGTAGGACAAGTCTTAAGAAAATGTCCCGCTTTACCACAGTACAGGCATAACCTATTCTCACGTCTGCGACGTCTTTCCTCAGGTTTTAATGGCCCTCTCAAGGTACCTATCTGCATGGGTTCCCCTTCATCTCCACCATGGACGGGGTCAGGTTTCTTCTCTCTTACAGTAACTACCCGAACGTCTGTCTTTCCTCTTTCCCTCTTGCGTTCCTGCATACGATGATCAATCCTGACTACTAACTCAATGAGTTCTTTACATGAACTGGGAAGATCCACTATTTGGGATAAAGCATCCTTAATCTCGTCTCTAAGTCCTCTATAGAACAGGGTGCTACGTTTCTCCTCCGGCCACCCTGCCTCAACCACCAACCGTTGGAAGGATGTGATATAAGAAGCAAGATCAGTGGTTCCTTGCTTTAGGGAGAGTAATTCTGTATCTGCAGACTGGGTATAAGTATGTTTGTCGAATAATTTTCTTAATTCTTCTTTGAAAGCCCCAAAATCTTGTAATAAAGGATCGTCTCTTTCAATTAATGGAATTGCCCAATTGGCTGCAGATCCCCCCAAATACGAAATCACGAAGGCCACCTTCGCTTGGTCAGTGGGGAAACAATGAGCTTTACATGTGAAATGTAGCTGACACTGACTGATGAAGGCTGCAAACTTGGATGAATCACCAGAAAACCTTTCGGGCGGAGCAAGAGGGATAGATGGAGGTGTGGTAACATGTATAACTTGCGTGGGGTCCCTAGAACTACCTTCCCCATGTCTCTCCCTCTGTATGGTGTTAACCCGGGTAGCCAATGCCTGAGTCTCAACCTGGAGATTCCCAATCATGTTCGCTAGGTGTTGCATGTCCATGGCGGTCGGGCAGAATATTCTACTTGGGCTTCGCGTTCTGTAAGGATCTTACCAGAAACCAATTCTGCTGGAGCGCCGTGGAGTCTAGCGAAGTTGTTGCTAGGTCCCAGCCTTCCGCCACCACCTAATGCCTCTATCAAACCCTAGAGAGCACTGGTAATAGGGGAAAGCAGGGAAACAAAACAAGGAAGGAGGGGAAGAAATCCCTGGAGCTGCTGCCTGGTGCTTCTTCTGTATATCAGAGGGAATGTAGATAATGTATCGCCTCTGCTGTGCCCTCGGGAAAACTGTGGACAGTGTATCTGAAAAGAATATAAAGGCAGAATGAGAAATCAAGGAAAAGGGGAGATGAAGCATAGATCAATCTAACAGGAATGGGGTCTAATTGATAAATACCTAGCTCCTAAATAAAGATGACAGTGAAGGAGGTTCCATGCAACGAACCGATAAGCAAGCACAGAACTAGTGGAGTTGAGAATTGTGCGAGCCTTGGAGAAGTCCTTCCCGTCTACAAGAATATATATCCTAAACACAGGAAAAAATAGGAATGAGATTTATATTGCTGAACACCTTCCCCCTCCCTTTCTAAATCCCAATACCCCGTTACCAGCTCTTCATACAGAATAATGTCCGATGTTCGTCGTTGTATTGGGGGTCTCAGCAGTCTGGAAGGAGAGTACTTCTCATTTCCTGTAGATTGAAGAAGCAAACTCCAGGTTCCATACGTGAATAGGGAATGCGCCCGGCCGGCCCACGGGAATTATTCCTGAAAGGCGGGCGGAGCGCTCTTTATCCAGCAATATGAGCTCCAGAGAAGTCGGAAGCGGGAGCGGGAGCGCCCGGGGAGGAGGGCGGAGCACGCCAATGCGCCCGGCCGGCCTACGGGAAACGATCCGGTAAGGCGGGCGGAGCACTCTAGACGAACTGGGGTCAGAAGTAGTTCACGAGGCTCTGCTTGTAAAGCTACACGGCTGGAAAATAAATAGGGAGGAATCCCGAAAACAGAGCTCTGAAAAACAAGGTAGGAAAGTATCCAAAAAACAAGGTCCCAAGCACAGAACGCCAAAAGGCGTAAGCGTCACGAAATCCAAAGCAGAAACAGGAAACAGGAAATGCAAGACGAGCCTGCGGGGCAACACTAGAACACGAAGCCCCGAGCTCATCGAACGTCAGGCTTTTCTACTGGCTTGACACTATCGCGCATGCGCGATAGCGAGTCACCGATCTCGGTGTCTTGAGCTCGGCAATCATGACACCCACACCCACAAAGACTGGTGCCAGGTATTAATATTGAACCATCAGAACCACTCTTTAAATTCCTCATGGATTTGTGGACATTACAGAAGAAGGACTGTCCTGCTGCTGACTACTGCCTTGCTGCCTAAAAAGGAAGAATGGGCTTCCTTATCTTTAATTCTAGGCTAACTTGAGTGGCTTCAAGGGTCAGTTAGCTGACATCCTGTGTGAGCTACAGGAACATTTCTTTTTATTTAATAAATGTTTTTTTGCATTGAACAGTTTAACAATCAAACCACATCAGACATTCAGGTTCAGTTATGCAGCTTCATCACAACATTTAAAGCATCGTCAAAAGAGTTAGAGACATCACCTGCGGTCGTATCACCTTGCTGGGGTGTCAGTACGTTGCGAGGTACCATGCATGTAGATGAACAGGGGTACATTGCATGAACATCATCTCGGCTGTGGTCAGATCAACGCAGGGGGTATGAACAGAGGAACAGAAGGGAGAGGTTGGGGGGATGCACTGTGTACATCAACAACTATCCTGCTCCTCATGGCCTCCTCCACCGCGATCAGAACTCTTTGTGTCGGAATCGGAGAATTAAACTTTTTTAGCCAGACTAACCTAGTCTCAGTATCAGACTCTTGCTCCATCTCAGTCACACTGAACTTGTGAATTTACCCCGGGCTATTACGGGCCTTACTCACTGTATGGGAGAAACTAAAATTTATGTGGAAACTCTACACAGTCTGTAGTATTGATTGGTCCCTATGATCTCTCTCCACCTTGGTAGGACACCCCCAAACTGCCCCTAGTTTTAGACGGGAATATGGGATAATCTCTATTGGTGTAAGCTTCCGGGGCATTGGATGCACCTCAGAATCTATCTCTGTTTGTTGTCCCACTATTGCTCTCTCTAGATAAGTAGAAGGTTCAAGATTGCATGTTGTCCTAACAGCCATTTTACCATCTAGTCAAAAATCTTCTTTATTGACAATTGAAGTTTGTCCAGAGACGTGAATGTTGCTACAAACTTTCCCAGTTCTTCTATGAATGGATCCTCAAAAAGCATCCTTGTACCAATGCTCCTGCCACTCTATTAATAGAGATCAATATCTTTCCTCTGAGAGTATGCAATTTACGTTTCCCAATAAACAAATTGCGTCTGGGCCACCTGCAAATGATGTCCAGAGACGGTGTTTTACCCGAAGTCTTAGTGTCCTCCGCCAACTTTAGAATTTTCAGGTGGGATCCTACCACAATCAGGAGTTTGTCATGGCAGACTTTCCAAGAGTGATCTATAATTTTTTGGGGAGTCTTTCATGAACTTCATCAAGAAGGTAGATATCTTGGTATTAATTTCTAGAGTGAAGTAGGACAAGGTTACTTAGCCCGTAGATGAAAGCTAACCACCTTCTCTAGTGGCTGTCCTATTTTATTTGCGATGTAATTTGCATCTTTGGAAGAGGGATCCCATATCAAGGATCTTGGGTGGTAAATCAGATCTGTCTCAAACATGTGTGAGAATTCCTATCTGTCATTCGCCCATTCAAGAGGAGGATTTTCCTGGTGCCACGGCCTACTGCATCCTGGCTCTTCCATCAGATGTCACCTTTGTCAGTCCTGCAATCCCCCACTGTGAGTTCCCTTCTAGGAAATTTTCTGGCACATCAAAGTTGTTATTTCCACTGTTGTCCTCTGACTCTCTGGAGGAGGGTTTAGGTTTGTGTGTGTGCACTATTATAGAAGGATTATCAAAGTTTATCAATACCTCCAAGTGACTGCATCACGGTTTCAGGGACCATTATTGGGTTGGCCGCTATCTTGGAAAGCTCTTGATTATAGGACCTCTTTGGAAATTCTTTCTCCCTCCAAAAGGGTTCTGGCAATTGAGCTACTAAGAGCCATAGTTGTTCATTGTTGAGTCTCACGGTCTCACATTACGCTTTACAGAGTGAGTGTTCAAATTCCTCTGGCAAAGGTTGATCAGCAGGAGACGTGTTCCCTTCCCCTTTTTTCCAAGATTGGGAAGACTCATGGTTTCTCCTGGATGACACCATTGAGTAAAGATTATAGTGAGATAGGTACTATAAAAAATACCTTGGAATTCACAGGGCAATTCCTAACTCCTCAAGTGCCTCGGTAAATAAGGGGGAAATTTCCAGCTGCTACTGCGACTAGTCTACAACAACCAGCACAAAACTCTTCTTGAGAACAACCCTGCCAGCTTCATGTGCACTTTTTTGCATTCTGTGCTGAGGAGAACACCCAGCACCCCTCTAACCAAAGCAGGAATGTGTCTTTGTGATACAGAAAGGGACTACCTGCCTCTCCTTTAGCCCTGCATGGCACACTCTAGTTGCCGGCCCCATTGGGTTCATTGATGTCTTGGACAAGTGTGCTCCAACAGCAACACTTAACCCAACATGCTTTCTGAATGAAGGCAAGAAGGAACAACCATGTAGAAACAACAGAAACTCCCACACTAAATGCAGTAATAATATAATGTATTTAGCAGTAAGTAATTCATTGAATAGCAGCACTATTATCAAAGCACAGGTCATATTCTATAACAGTTACTATACAGTTACAGATAATGATTTCAAAGAATATACAGTCATTAACATGAGAGTACAGGAAATACAGATAAAAGGTCAAATGTATAAAGCCATGTTGATGCAAAGTCATTAATTCGCTAAATTACTGGATTTGCAGCCACTAAATGACTTTTTAAATATATAAAATCCAGTTTTTTATTCTGTAAGAGCTCACTAAATCCTAAAATGGCAATAGCATTTTAAAAGGAATTTGTTTAGGGCGTCCCTTCCAAATTGCGATTTGCAATGCTATGTATCAATGGTTTGCGAATGCAATTACGTTCACATACCATTGATAGGTTACTGACTCCTCAAAGGAGGTGATAACTCATTCGCAAAGGGGAAGGGAGTTTGGCTGTGGGTGGTTCTATAGGGGACCACGGTCTTTAACAAATAAAAAAATAAAGATGTCATTTTTTTTAATGCAGCCCTGTTTTCTTTAAGGAAAACGAATGTGTTAAAAAAATATTTTTTAAAAAAATGCATTTACAGGCATGGTGGTCTGATGACCATAGCAGGTCCCTGTGATCACATCCAATCAGATTGATTTGCAATCTGCAACATACCTCATGAATAGAAGGTAATGAGATAGGTCTAATTGTGACCCACTCCAAATGGTAATTTTGCAAACTTACCTAAAAATTCATAGGTCAGTTTGCAAAATCATAATCAATTCACGAAAAGTTGGTGCACAATTTCAACCATTTTTTGCGAGTCAGTTCTTAGTACAGCTGACCCAAGTCTCTTACATCACTGTGAAGAGATGTTGGGGACCCCTCAGAGACCAGTACATGGCAGAAGAACAACAGTACTTGCTCCACACGTAGCTGTATGCAGAACTCTTCTAATAAGTCTCTCAGACGTCACGTGATACAGCCTTTTACAGCTAATAAGTTGTCAATCATTCTCATTGATCCAATGGGTAGACTTATGATATGTTCATCCTGGTGGACTCCAATCTCCAGTGATGTGGCTATTTGTCCAGGTGGAGTCAGTGGTTGATATCCATTTATGACTAAGGCACATGTCATGTCAAGTCATGTCACTGTAACTTATAGAGCATACATCCACTAGACGGTCTCTCGGTGCTAGGTAACTGTCTCAGCACGGCTCAGGATACTTATTATTAGGCTTGCTGAAAGCGCCAAGTCTTCAACATTTGTCTGAACTTTCTATAGTTTGAGGTGGTCCAAAGTTCCAGACACGGGGAGCTGTAACTGAGAACCTGACTCCACTAGTCCTATTCCTCTTAAGTTGTGGAATCAAGAAATGGTGTAGATGAATGGATCTAAGATCCCTTGTAGGGAAGTACTTATGGAGCCAAAATTTGATGAAGGCTGGACTATACATGTGCAAAGCCAAGACAGTGTTTGGGATGTTGATAGATCAGCCAAGCAGCCTGGTTTTGAATCAACTGGAACCTGTGCGTGAGATATTTAGGAAGACTCAGGTAGAGGGAATCCTTGACATGACTAAGGCAATAATAACTTGGACCAAGGCGTGATTGGTAAGAAATTTCTTTAACTTATAGATCCTGCGAAGTTGGAAAAAGCAGGGAGATATCACTGAACCAATCTACTGCTTTGAAATTAGCTCCTCATCAATAATGAAGCCAAGACATTTAACCGACTTCTTAGAATGGGTAGGTGCCCATCTCATTGGGCCATGAGGAGGGTCTCCAGAGGTTGAACCTATTTTTGGTGACTACTATCTCTGTTTTGACAGAGTTTAGTTTCAGATGGTTACTGTTCATCGAGTCGCAGATGAACAGCATTGTGCCTTGGAAATGCAATATAGAATTTGGGGAATTATCAATCGTAAAAATGAGTTGCATGTCATAAGCATAATTAAAAATATTGACTTTATTGTTTTTGAGAGAATGACCCAGAGGATGGATGTAGAGATTAAAGAGATAAGGGGAAAGAGAGGAGCCTTGTGGCACCTCGCAGTTCAATTGGACTTAAGGAGAGTGAAAGGGGGAGAGTCTAACTGCTTGAGATCTGTCTTTGAGAAAAGAGACACTTCAATTGAAAGATGGATCCTGCAACCCTGCTGCCCTGACATGGTCAGCTAAAAGAATGTGGTTGACCATGTCAAAGGCCTCTGACTGATCGAGGAATACTAAGGCTCCACCTCCTTTCGCATGTCATCAACTACCAAGAGGATCTCTGCTTTAGTCAAATGCGCTGGGCGGAAACCCGCTTGGCAGGAATCAAGGAAGGCTGAGGCCTCTATACATAAGCAGAGGTGATGAGCTACACGCGCCTTTTTAGAAATGGGGGTCTCTAGTTTGCGGAGGTAGGTACCTATGTCCAAATAGGGACCCTTGCTTCTAGCCAGGGTAAGGGGGGTACACACTTTAGATAACCCCTGCTCACCCCCTTGGTAGCTTGGCACGAGCCAACAGGCTTATCCCAAAGGTAATGTGTAAAGTATTTGTACCAACACTCACAGTAACACAGTGTAAACACCACAAATGGACACCACACCAGTTTAGAAAAATAAAGTATCTTTATCTAAACTTAACAAGACCAAAACGACAAAAATACGACATGCACAGTTAAAAATATGACTTTCAAAAGGGATCAAGAACTTGTACCATAGGAATCTATGGATGCGTGAATTTTCACCAAAGTACCTGTAGATGCGACAAAAATCCCAAACCAAACACCTGCAGCGTCTGAAAACAAAGAGATGCGACACTCCTGAGAGGGAAACAGCGTTTACAACGCTGGTAATACCACGCGGGTAGGTTACACCGCGGACTTTACATCGTCCGCGTTGTTACCACGCATGGAATTACATCGCAAGTCGTTTCAACGACTTGCCCTAGATGACGCGCAACACCAGGGAAGGTGTTGGATTTTAAATCCAACACATTCCCTGCTATTGCGCTAACTGGAGTAGGAATAGTAATTTATACTATTCCTAAGTCCAGCACGCCATCTAGCGCAAGTCGTAGAAACGACTTACGTTGTAAAGCCATATGTGGTAACAACGCGGACGATGTAACTTCCGCGTTGTAACCTACTGCGGGGTAATGGACGGCGTAGTAATGTCATACATTTCTCCTGAGACCCTGAGTAGGCGATGCGACAGCCTTGTTGCACGCAGCGGGTGGGTTGCGTCGACTCCGGTCTGTAGCGGGAGTGACGCGTCAAGTCTTCGTGCCGGTTCAGTCCGCAGGTGATGCATCGGGAAAACGTCTCGCACAAGTATGATGCATGGATCTTCTGGGTGCGTTGGCGATCGATGCGGCGGCGTTGCGCAGAGTGGGTCCTCTTCAGCTGTGTTCCCTCGATGCGTAGGTTCTTGCAGCAGCGACAGGCGCTGCGATGGTCTTTGCAGAGGCACGGCGATGCGATGGAAATCTTCTCGCGCCGTCAAGCTACGTCGGTGAAATGTGCCGCAAGAAGAGCGGTGAGTCGATTTCTTCACGCTTCTTCTTTCTTCCAGCTCCCAAACAGCAGCAACAACCTCCAGAGGCCCAAAACTGGCACAGGCACCTCAAGGCAGGCCAGAACTCTCAACAGCAGAGTTCAAGGGAGCTGGGGGTGAAGCCTTTGTGTCCCTGAGACTTCTAAACAGGACGCCAGCTCACTTCAGGCCCTTGGAGATCTCCTTCAAGCATGTGACAAAGCACACAACACAGTCCTTGGCAGAAACAGCAACTGCATGCCAACCCCAGGCACACAGCAAGGGCAGTGCTTCCCCCCAGTCTCTCTAGCTATTCTCCAAAGGTTCCTCTTGAATTCCAGGGATGATTTAAAATTCTGGGGTTTTAGGTCTGATACTAACACCCCAAAATGTCTTTGTTCTCTTTGTGCAAGGGGCTCTGAGGCCAGTTCAAACCAGTTCTGGGGGCGCTCTGCCAGTGCACAACAACATCCTTTGTTAGTGTGAGTCTGGGCTCCAGACACACAGCAGGGGGCGGTGCCCGCATTGTGGAAGGCAGGCAAAGCCCTATTCAGGTACAGGTGCTCCTCCTCCCACCACTCCAAATGCAGATCAGGCCTATTCAGCCGCCTAGTGCTGACTCATCCAGACTCCTGGAGCCACCCCAGCCCCTGTCACTCCAAAGCCAGATAGTCAGTCCACAAACAGGCAGAGGCACACAGGCAGGTTGAACAAGAAAATAGCCACTTTCTAAAACACAATTTAAAAACCATATTTACTAAAAGATGTGTTATTTAGTTCAGGGGTAGCAAACTACATTTTCTCATCTTACTCCTATGGGAAGATATGCTTGTAAAATGTTAAAAAGCATTCCCCATTCTGTCCTATGGGCAAGATAGCCTTTCAATTGTGAAAAACTAAATTGGCTGTATTTCACTATCAGGACATGTTACACACACCAGTACATGTCCTACCTTTCACATACACTGCACGCTGCCCAGGGGGGTACCTTGTGCCTACCATTGGGGTGTCCTATGTGCAAGAAAAGGGAAGGGTAAGGCCTGGCAAGTGGGTGCACTGGCCAGGTCGAAATGGCAGTTAAAAAATGGTGCGCAGGCACTGCGGTGGCAGGCCTGAGACATCCTTTCAGGGCTACTCATGTGGGTGGCACAATCAGTGCAGCAGGCCCACTAGCAGCATTTGATTTACCCACACTTAGTGCACTTTACTAGGGTCCTACTGGTAAAACAAATATGGCAATCAGGGAGAACCAATCACAATATTAATTTACACAGGGAGCACTTGCACTTTGACACTGATCAGCAGTGGCAAAGTGCCCAAAGCATCTAAGCCAGCAAAAACTAAATCCAGCACAGCATGAAAAACACAGGCGGCAGAGGCAAAAAGTCAGGGAAATGTATGCCAAGGATGCCAGGTCTAACACGCCTCAAGTAGTTTTGCCACATAGGGGAGGAGGGAGATAGGCTGATAATTTTCATATTTAGGGGGTCCTCACCTGCTTTCTTTTGTAAGGGGAGTACAATTGCCTTTTTGAAGAAAGAGGGGACTACGCCTTGATTGAGAGACTGATTACAAAGAGAAAATGCCTCAGCTGGAAAGTGGTTGAATACTGTTTTTAAGACAATTGGAGAACAGGTATCATTAGGTGACCCTGATTTAAATTTTATCAGTAGGTTCATTAGGTCCTCTTTACTGATCTCGGGGAAGGACGAAATGTTGCTTGCATTTATATCGTCAAATGGCAGACTATTCTGCAAGGTACTGTAATGAACAAAGAATTACACATCCTAGTGTATTCTCCTCCTGTCCCTGTGGAACTAGTTCAGTGGTTCCAACTTCCTAAAAGAAGGTTCCATCTTTATCAGTGATGTATATGTGCATGGCATGTCATGTCAGAGTGCCCTGTTACTCTAGGAACTGGTCCTAACCTTGTTTGACTAACTAGGTAAAGGGAAACTTCGGCAATACATCTTGCTTGTTTTCAAAATAAATCCTTGGCAATATTTATACTAGCACAAGCTACAAATGTAACAGACTCACAGCAAATGCAGCAGGTGTTAACATTTGCACACAAGCATCAAGCAAGCAAAGTTAACCCTTGCGTGACATTGAAATTCTTGTGCAGACTAAACCCTTCATACTACAAGTGTGGTCCCCATGCGGAGGGCTGGAGAAGCACACATCCCACACTTCATGGAACTGCCTGTGCAGCATGCCTCTCACACCGAGCAAACTTCTAAGAATGTGAGACTCTGCAGAAAGCATGCTGCATGCCTAAGCTAGAGATACCTTTCCATTATCAATACCAGATAAGAAAATAGAATGAAACACTGCATTATGCAGTTAGCTTAACCACAACAAAGATCAGGGAGGGTAAACTGCATGGCAACACATAGTTGATGAAGTCTTATGATTAGTGAACTCTATTTTGCTGCACTTTCCCCTCTGGTAATAAGAAATGTAGTTGGTCATTGTTTAGGGACATTAGTTTGGGGACTGCTGCTGAGGAAATAAAGTGAGTAAATGTCATACATAATTAATCCCCAGCTCCAATCCTGACACAGAATTCAAACCCCTTAGGTATACACCTCTGTAAATGCAATTTAAGACACATATGCCTTCTCCATTCCAGCATCAGTATTTCCTTCCTGCCTCAAATGTGACGTTACATTGAACAATAGGCGACGATTTATGTGGGTCGATCGGTGTGCAAGTATTTTTTTTAGCACTTTATTTATTAAAGTTTTCACAGAGTGGTTATGACAGGAAATAAAAGACCAATTGCAATAGGTGTCGCGGATCATCTAATTCACATGATAAGAATTACAGCAGTGCTGAATCATGTAAACAATAGTGAAATGAAAAAAGAGCATCCGTGACATTACAATGTAGTGTAAAAGCATACTTGTATAGCGCAACAGTCGCTCCAAGGAGCATCTTGGCGCTGATACGGAAAAACCAGAGATGGAAACAGAGTTGGTTTGCTGCTCCTAACAGACAAATAAGGGCGTTCAAATCAGAGTTTTACAAAGTATGTCTGGTGCACTATAAATCCAGGAGCCTTCCTAAACACAGACTCAGACGCAATCTGGCGAAGCTGAGGTGGAAGTTTATTCCATGCCTTTGAGCCGCAAGTGATTTTCCCCCCTTTGACACCAATCTGAAAGTTGGAATGATCAGCAGATTTGCGTTGGATGATCTTAAGCTATGGGAGGGAACGTAGCACTTGAAGCCACTTTGAAGATATTGGGGTGCCTCGTGAGTGAAAGGGCCTGAAGGTGATAATAAGGACCTTAAACAAAACACGTTTGTGACTTGGTAGCCATTTCCTGGGCCACTTCAGTACCAGCCGTGCAGCCTCGTGCTGGACCATCTGAAGCTTGTGCATAACTGCTCTGTTGGTTTCTGCAAAACGTCTGTTGCAATAGTCCAGCCTAGATGTAATAAGGACAACAGCAACAGTTTGCCTGGCTGAAAAGGGGAGCAAGTCGAAGAATTTCTTTAGACTTTTTATTAATATGGAAACATGTGCCCGCAACTGCCAGGGACTGTTAGAAGGATAGGGTGGTGTCAAACTTTATTCCTAAATTCCTAGCTACATTTATTGTATGGGGGGGGGGCATTTTCTGGCCACCAAAGTTTAGGCACGAAGGGGTTTTGTTGGCCTAATGGAAGGATCTCTGTTTTTTCCGAGTTACACCTCAGATGGTTGTTATTCATCCATTTGAAGGTTGCTGAGAGGCATTTTCTGAGATTTTCTTCCGCTTCAGTAGTGTCATTTTCCAGGACCAGGATAAGCTGTGTATCATCAGCATATGAGATGGTATTGATCTTGAAGGACGATATTAGCTTGATCAGAGGGGACATATACTTTTTTACATAATGGTCAATGTCCTTGACAATTAAAGACAGAATATGGTGCATCAGCCTTATGACTGTAATTCTAATGAGTGCATTCAGCGTGGCCTTACACCTAAAAGACTGCGACTTTCCCAGCCACATTGAATGCGATGTTCCTAATGAAGGATAGCCTACCTGTCTCAGACCGATTTACATACTATGTAACAAGTCATGTCACTTGAATAGGATCTGGCAATGCCTGCATCTAATGAAGTAGAATTGTGAGAGAATCCTCAAATGCATTCTGTAGTGAAATGTTTCTTCTCGCTTATTCCCCATTGGTGCATACCCTGTGATCCATGTATTTGAGTAGTGAACGTATGAAATCCTTTGTCTAAAGTCCTTCAAAAGGACCTGCCTTTTCTCAGTTTAGAGCTCCCACCTTTTCTCTTTCTCAGAAGGCGGATCTATGCTGGATTTCCCATAGAACTTTACTGAGTTCTTTTCGTACTTCATGGTTTATTATATGCTATTTTTCTTAATTGACTGGTGTTCCAGTTTATGTATTTTGAACGTATCATCTTTGAGTAAACCGTTACACATTAGTACTTGTTTGTCATTCTTATTGAGAATCTTTACAGCTTCATCCTAATGTGTGAGATTTAATTAAGTCTAAGTACATTGGAGAGTAACAAAGTCCGTTAGGGATTACACTGCTACCGGTCCACGCAGTTGGCGCACATGAGACAAGTAAATGAGACACAGGTTTGTGCGACGACAACACTAGCGGGGCTGGGACTCAGCGGCTGCCCGCGCCCCCCGCAGGGGGCCGCCCTAAACGGGCAGCCCCTTTAGTGCCATTTGGGCACTTCCCCACCCCCAATAATAATGGGGGACTCAAGGTGGAGTCCCCTTACGAGACGCGTCACATCCGGCATGCAGAGGAGATGGGGAGGTATTTATGCCTCCCCCGGCCATATTGGCATCCTCTTTGCGCCGGACACGCCGTCTGCAGGTCGTTTCCCATGACCCTTGACGCCATTTGGTCGTGGTGCTGGTCTGCCTGGACACGCCGTCTTGTGATGCAGTGAGGCTGGTGAGTGCAGGCTGCTCCCCCTCCCTCTTTTACCACCACGTGGTGATGCCCGCGGGGGATCCTGCCCCGGGCACTCAAGGTTCCTTCAGTCCTTGTGCATCCCGGACAGCTGAAGGTGGCCCGCGAGCGGGTCAGGGGAGGCAGTTGAGAGGGAGATTCCCTCCAGCCTCTCTGGAGCAGGCAGTCCCCCCGCTACCCCTAAGAAGGGGGGAGACCAGCATAATGCGCCATCTGTCCGTACGAGCACCCCCCCGCCTACTCGGTCACTGACCAGTGGCAGACAGAGGCGCAACAGCGTCTTGCTGAGGGGGAGGGAGGGCCCCGCTGCCCACGGGATGACTGGGGGTCCTAGGCCCGAACAGGCCGTTCGTGTGGGGGGCAGGGGATGGAGCAGTGGGCGCCGTCAGGCTCACTTCCCTCGCTTTGCTCCAGGTGCCAGGAGTATCTCCCACCGAGGTTGGGATCACCAGCAAGTCACAGGTTCAACTGTGTAGGGTGTCCCTCGGCTTGGGCTTGGGATCGGGCGAGGGCGCGAGGCCCTGGCCCGGGGGCAGCACCTGAACTGCGACGCTGGGGGGAAGGTACAGGCCCCCCAGTCCACCTTGGATTGGTCCTGGGATCTTTCGGCTATAGTGATAATTGAAGTTGGCATCCAGGTGTGTCTCTCCGTCTCCGGAGGCCTCACCGGGGGTACACGGCTGCACAGGCCGCCTGGCTTCGCCTAAGCACCCCCCAGTACAGGACTCGGAGAGGGCACATGTGCGTGCACGGGTGGGGGGCCCAGGCAGGTGCGGGTAATGTTGCCGAGGGCCCAGCATCCCACTGCAATGCCAGGAGTTTTTAGACAGCTGTCAACGGGTGAGTCGGGAGTATTGTGGTGCGTCGGAGCAACGGCGGCATGCGGCGGTGGTCTCAGAATCTCTGCCAGGTGGCCTAAGTGCCCATGCTCCGACTCCCAAATCTGGGGTTGGGAGATTAGGTTCGAGTACCGGCCTTGGTTACTCGCTGTGATTTTCTGCCTGTAAAAATGTAAAGTAATCTGCTTCTTCTGTAAAGCCTTCTAATGCCCTTTGGGTCAAGTTCGCGCCATATAAAACTGCAAACATGATGATTAACACAAACGTGATTCCTCAAACTCTGCCGCCAAACGCTTGGGTCTGGGCTGTGAAGTCGGAGCGGCAGGGGTGCAGCCACGTGAGGTACCATGCGGTCCCGGGGCCCCGGCAGCCTACAGCTCCGGCCCTGTCGCTCGACCCCCATCGCCAGAACTGCCAGTGGCCAGGCCCTGCGTAAGTGCAGCCGAGCTGGCTTGGTCTCCACTGTTGGTGGCCCGGGCGGGTGTGCCGTGTGGGGGAGGGGGTACCTCAGCGGGCGGTTCTCCCTTGTCCAGGTTGGACCGGAGAACTTGTGGTGGAGCGGCGGGCAACCTTGGGCGCTGGCGTATCCACCTCTATTGTTGGCCCTGTGGGCAGATGTAGGGTGCATTGGCGGGGAGGGGTCCGCCGCCCAGCCCGGTCCCATGGTTGCGGGGATCATGGGCCGCCTCTCGGAAGCGGGGATGTGCGTAGGGTAGGAGGAAGGCCGTATTGTATACTTATTTAAAAAGCACCCCCCCAACAGTATCGAGCACACCTGCTAGCATGCGGTTTTCTGGTAGATGCATTTTCCTGTAAGGAGCAAACTGGTTACCGCATCCCCCATTCCATCCGTGCCATAGGCTCTCTTATTGCACACATTTTGGCTGTAAACTACCCGGAACCGGCCTGGTGAGGTACTTAGGGGGAGACTGTCTGGGGATACCAGGCGCAGTTGGTTTCTCTCACCATGGAGCTGCTGGGGGCAAGGTTGTCCCGTTTGCCTTGCATGCTCACCTCCTCGGTTGAAACTGTGTGGAAGCACTTTGTTCATGTTTTGCCATGGCCCTTGTGGCAGGCAGAGCGTGTCCCCCCACTCCCCCCTGCCCACAGGTTGCGCTGGCCGGGCCATGGTGTGGATCCTGTGATCCTTGGCAGGTCGCGTGGTTTCTTGCTTTAAGGAGCCTTTGTTCTCGGCAGTCGCGGCTCGGTGCAGGTAGCCGCCTAATCGCAGGCGATGCTCCACTGAGAAGACATGCTTCTCTCCAGGCCCAGGCGCATGCCCGAGTGTTCACGAGGTTGCGAGCCTCACTTGTCCGCCTCCCCTCGAGGCTGCCAGCGCAGCATAAGGGACAGGCCCAGTGTGTCTGGAGGCCCTGCCTTGATCCCTTTACCTATGTGTTTCTGGCGGATCCAGGCGCTGGAGCATACTGCATGGTCAGCAACATCCTTTTCAAATGCGGGGCCCGGCCTGCGTGCCTGGGCGGCGCATTGCTTATGTTTCTCCCTTTCCTGTCGGCACAGAGCAGGGAGCCGGTGTGTTGTTCCGTGTCTGTTACAGCCATGCTGACTGTCAGCGTGAAGCGGGACTTGCTGTTTGAGTCGCTTGGCCGGACAGTGAGTGTCTGAAGGGGCAGCATTTGTGACACTGTGCAGGTGGCAGGGAGACAGGGCTCCTGACACAATTGGAGCGCACGTGAGTCATGATGGATCCGTCATCCTTGTTCACTCCGAGACGTGAAGCCTCCCCTTCCCAGGATTGTGTTGGTAGAGAGAGCCAGCTGCACATTTTAGGGTTGCCCTTAAATGTTGGGACTGCTGCTCTTGTTTTGCTCTATTGTTTTAGAGACAGGAGAAAAAGATAAACAGGGGTGTCCTGGCTTGCTGGGTTGAGACACAGGCACCGATTGTGATGAGAATGCATCATTCGTAGCGCGAGGACTAATGACACATGCTTTCCCAGTCATTGATGTCCAGCAGTGAGGCACTAGCAGTAACACTATCACCAGCAGCAGTTTGAGACCGGTGGTGGCGTGGGGGATGAAACTTGGGCCTCGAACCCTATTCTGTATCACAACTATATCACTGGGACATCACCCTGAGTCCTGGTCACATGAACCTGGATTAGCCAGCCTTGGGCTGTGCGGCAAAATGATGCTGTGTGCCAGAGCACAGTTTGGCCAAGGGAACAAAAATGATGCATCTAATCACCGTAATGATCTGATTAGATAAAACCCGTCGCGGGTAACAAGGCCTCCGTGTGACCTAGCAGCCCTCCTGGGATATGCAATATCTTAGTAGACAGCAGAAATAATAATTTATCACAATTTATTCCCCCGGGTTGAAGCGGAGAGCGGGGTTACCACTGGTATTGCTGTCGAGCACCATGGGTCGCAAAGGCACGAGCAGAGCAGACTGAATGTGTAGGGGCGTTAATACTCAATTTCCTTGGGACGAGGAAAGCAGGCAATTTTAGAAGCCCAGTGTGGGGTGAATGCCAACACGAGTCTGTTCTGTCTCCAACGCAGGGATTGTGCACTGCCATTCCGGTTTCAGAATGGCCACCGCTTTCTGGGTCGGCACCTGCCGCAGTTCCACCTGTCCAGAATTTTTGCATTTTCAGTATACTACTACATCAAAGCCATATTGGGGCTGTTCGCCTGGTTGGTGTCCTGTGCTCGAGAGGGGCAGTTCCGGGCCTCCCGTCCCCGGGTAGGGGAGGGCAGTGCTCTCTCTAGGTGCAGCTGCTGCTTGGGGGGCCTTTAGGGTGCAGCTCGATGATGAGCACCATGGGTTAGTGAGTGACGTGCTCAGTATTAGGCGAAGCGAGCACGAGCCGGTTTCCCCCTCAGCGCAAGGTGTGTACATCGCCGAAGGCTTGTAGTTTGCATGCGCCCATCTCCTGTACTTACGGTGCCAGGCTGTTCAGACTGACTGTGTATATTTGTGATACTCTGCTCCATCTGAGCTACGTCAGTCTCATACCATACCAGGAACTTTGCCTCCCAAAGTATCGCATATATGTTAATGTCACACATATGCACACTCCAAGCTCTGGAATGTCTCACAAAAGCAGCCTTAAACCTTGGCCTTCTTAGAGTTTCTTGTTGGTCTAATGGGCGTAATTACTGATATCGGTATGTCTCCCTCATCTCCATTGTTTGATTGCTAGCAAGAAAGTGTAATTCATAGTCTTTAAATGTCACTCATAGTGGACTGAAATGATGGAAATGTCACACATAGCAGTTGAAACCTTGGCAGCCATGGATGGGGGCGGCTAGCTCTCGGTTGGCTAGGCAAGAAAGCTATAATTGTGGCTTATTTATCTTATGCAACTAAGAAGCATTGACTAAGCCAACAGATGGGCTTGTTGTAGGTGTAGTGCTCCTTTTGTAGTATATATAGGGAGGCAATGACATAGCGGCTAAATACCAGGCAATACTCGGCATATAGCCTGAGCAAGCTGGGTAGCCCTGCAGAGTAGTTGTAACTCTCAAACAATCCTTGAAGCTTGTTCAGGGCTCCCCCAGCTCTGTTGGTGTCTTTTATATTGGCCAGGTCCAGCTGGATCTCTTCACGGTGTGTCTGGGACCAGGTGGAAGCTGTACACACCGCCTTCAGCACCATGCTAAGCAAAGATTTAAGCTTAAGTGTTGAGGGTGATATAATGTTCCCATGTCTTTCTGAGGGGCTCCATAGGGTAGGATGACCCAGCGGCAAGGAATAACTAGGGTAGTTTACGTGTGCATTATCGACCATGAAGCCAAGTATGCATTGCGGGGCTCTGCTCACACTGAAGTGGGCCAAGATCACACTAAGCATAGGATGAGAGTGCGGGGTCAGTCACATTGGCGATTTATGAGAATATGCCAGAGGTAGTAACTATGACATCACAGACTTGATTTCAATTTGCGTTGCGGGGCGTCTGCCTTGGAAGCGGCCGGACAGGGTGCCCTGGGTGGGGCAAAACAGTATATCAGTTTGGGGTAGATTACTGGTGCGTTAAACCAATTTGTACGGCCAGGTTGCCATAAAGTGGGAAGGCCACTTGGGGGCAGTGTTTCTCACTTTGGCTGCACATGAATGAAAATAATGTCTTCATTCACTAGTATCAATAATGGACATCGCTCCATCCTTCTCGGCAAGGTAGACCTGATGAGCGATTCATTCAATGCTTTTCTTTCAAATAACTATTCTCGCCAATTTTAATTCAGTAGTGTGGATGGCGCCTATATCTCGAATCCATCAATATTTCTTTGACAATCTGGTGACTCGCGTTTAAGGGGATGTCCATGGTTCTTTGCGTGGTTAATTAATGTTTACTGTACACAAAGACACCCGTTGTTTAAGGCCTCATGCTCCCATTGCTTCACCCTTGGTTTGGTTGTACCATAAGGGGGCAGTCACTTTCGTACAAACCGTCGGTTGGCTACGTTAGAAAGACTTTACACTCCTGAGCTATAGGACGGTGGCCCTATTGACCTAGGGAGTTATGTAATCCCTGTGATGTCATGATGAGTTTTGGTAGCACAGGGTAATAAGGGCAGATGGTACCAAGTCTCTCTTGTAGGGACGATACAAAAGGTAATTAAAATAAACTGGTATAGAGTCTCTTCTGTAGTGTGCCACTGTGGGAGTGCGGTTGGCACATTAAATTCACACTGCCTCTGGGATAAGCCAAAGTCTCTGCCTGCCACCTAGGGGCATCCGATGCAAGGGGCATCTGTTAGATTAGAGCCCTACTCAGAGGTACCGCCTTAAGTGCTTGGAGGTCTGTTGGCACCGCCTTTCTATGAAAGCCATTGTCTAGCGGGCTGCTCTGAGCAGAGCATTTGCAGGCGTAATTAACAGTATCAGCTGCCAGCTCAAACGTGCATCTTTCACTAATTTACTCTGATAACTGGGACAGGCAGTAAGGCGGGCTGTTTAACCCTTGCTTCTACCTGCATTGGCACATCTGGTCAGGAGTGATTGTCAAAGGGATTGCACTTCAGCCAGGTAATGTTAGCACCCATCCACACCAAGCCGATTGTTTAAGGTCACCCTGGGCCGCATTTACACAGCCCAGTAGCAGGCCCTTGTGGTGGTCAGTGCCATGAATTACTAAATTAAACTGACAGGAGGCGTGACCGTGGGTTACAACAGCAGAGCTTTGGGGAGAGCTAGACTCCACCCATGGTCAAGGTGTTGGTTAAATTAGTCAGAGTTGGCACTCTTATTTGACATGGGGTTTGATGCTACACGAGGGCATCGCGTTGCGGCCAGAGCATGGACATTGTTTGTTTCCCAGGGGGCAGCAAGTGAAGGCAAGGCTCTTTTCAAATCTGGCACCAGAACACAAGGTAGTCAGGGACAACTTGTCTGTTGGGTGACTTGTGTAGGCACATGTGTAGTTGTAACTCCACGAAGGGGTGAGTTGTCTCCATTAGAGGACACAATGCATATATTGTTTCAAACCAGAATTGACACCATTAATGTGTTCATCAGGGTCTAGCAATCAAAGAGGTCTGTGAAATTGTCTGGTCAACGGCGCAGATTAAGTGCACTCTAGAACAGAGGTTAGGTGACACAGGAGGGTGATTCAAGTTACACAGTTGGTGTGACGGCAACGCGAGACTGTCAGCTTATGCTGGGTAGGTGGTTCCGTATCACCAACCAGAAGGGTGCCATGTGGCAAAACCGTAAATATGTTTAAGAAAGACATAGATGCCAGTCAGGAGAGGTTTGTCAAAGGTATTACTCTTATTGCCAGGCATTGTTAACAACCCATCCACACCAAGCCTATTGCTTAGGTTCCTGGGCCGCATACACACAGCCCGGTATTAGGCACCTGCGGTTGTCAGCGCCATGAGTTACTAAATTACAACTGTACAGTGGGCATACTTGCTGGCCGGGCAGTATTGCTACGGCCTCCAAGGGCCGATCAGTCAGACACCAGTAGCAGTGAGTGTGGCTTGCCCTCTGCGCAGTTGTTAGGGGAATTTAAATTCCATGTACAGGTTATACAAAACTTGCTACTAGCGGGTCTCATGTGTGAGCGGGTTAACTGCTTTGAAAAAGGAATATAAAGGAGTATGGCATAACACATAGACTACTAGGAATTAAATCAGGGACCAGCTACCTTTACACATGGATTTCGGTGGAGGGCAATTAAGTCCGGGATAACCAAGTGTACCCGGTCTAGTGCTTTGCATCTTGGGTCAAAGCGGGTTGGCACACAGGGGGTGTCTAGGATCACACTATGCAGTGTAGAATGCAAAAGAACTGCACGTTGCCACTATTTTGAGTGTGACAGATGCAACAAATGTATCCCTCCCAAAGCAAACCAAGGTTCTTATGGTCAGATGCACAACATACAACCGTTCACTCCAGCTTCACTGAAGGTAGTCTGTTAGCAGAGGTATAGAACGGGACGTCCTGTGCCAGGGTGCGGTCATTGCACGGGCGACACAGCAGATAGTGTCCTGTCAGAATAGGGTGCTTGCGGGCTAGGAGGCCAGGCAAGATAGCAGAACCAATTCTAAGGACCTCTCTCCCCCACCGGACTGCCCGAGAATAAGAGTGCAGTGGGTTTTGCAATGTTACGGGTATTTTCCCGCCCATACAGGGGCAGAAGGGTACATTGCAGGTGTCGGCATATACCGAGTGGGGGCAAGACCTATAGACAATGTGCACTGGTAACCGCAAGAGGGTGGTGTTAAGATCAAAATCTCGCAGTGGCAAGTTAGCTAGGTGGCAGGCGTCAGTTGGTTAGGCCAGAATGTGTTCCGTGGCTCCAAAAGCAGCTTGAAATGTGTTTGGAGCACCATCGCTGACAATTCCAGAGCACACACTGCACCTCGGCCCAGTAGGTGAAGGCCATATGCTCATGTGAGGCTTGATCTTGTGGAGGGCAATATTCCCTGGAATAACAAAGTACTAGGTCATTAGCTGGGTTGAGCATCAAGGATCACAGCTGGTTAGCAGGTATGTGTGTATCTGTCATCGAGCTTTAGTTAAGCAAGCATGGTAGGTGGTGTAAGTTGTCACTCCATATGGTTGCTGTGACTGCAATAGTGTGCGCTACGAGAACAGTCCTGTTCGGCATGGTTTATTAATCATAATGGTCGGTGCACATGTCTGGTCAACTTCAACAAAGAGGGTGCACTCTGCTCCCAGGGCAGGTTATGGGTTGCTTCAGTTAAGCATGAAATGCCCCTCCTGCATAGCCAGAGAATATAGCCTGGTTGTAGGAGCGGTCTTCGAAGCAAGTGTGCTGCTGTTCCATGAATTGGGGAAACAGGTGCTAGGGAGCACGAAATGCTAGAAGGACTGCAACCCAGTTTGCAGGAGGTGGGAGCCACTTCAGCTCGAAGGGTAATATAGCGATGTTTAAGAGTAGAGCTCCCTCCTGGGAGACCATCACATCCTTGCAGGTCATGCAAGGCACTGGTACATTCCCAGAGAAGCATAAACCGCTCCATGTGCAAGTTTGCAGAGCAAGGGGCTTTGGCTTCTTCAGGCATGAGCTATGCCGGGCGAACACCAAAGGTTATTTTGACAAAGTTGGGGTGCACTTGGCACAGGTGGGCTTGGACCTGTTCCTACTGGACAAGAAGGAGGCCCGGGAAATTGCAGGTTGCAGTGAGAAAGGAACAGTTTTGGTGGGGCGCTCTTTAGGCAACGGTGGCCGCCTCCAGAGCTGTGGCGGAGTTACAGGGCAATCTGGAAGCATATGTGTTAGAAATGGGGGTCTCTAGTTGGCAATGGCTGGCCACTGTCCAAGTAGGGACCCTTCTTCCTAAGTCAGAGTAAGCGGACTACACCCTTTGATAACCCCTGCTCAACCCTGTGATAACGTAGCACGAGCAGCTAGGCTTAACTCAGAGGCAGTGTGTGAAGCATTTATGACCATACACAGTAACACAGTGAAGAACACTACAAAGGGACACCACACAAGTAGTTATAAAAAATAAGCACCTTTATATATAGACTTAACACAAGACCAATAACAGTAAAAATCCACAATACTAGAAAAATAGGGTTACTCTTAAAATGCTGCAAAAATAATTCAAAGTGTGCAAAGAGGAGTTCAGTTCAAGGCAGTGGTCTCTGCGACCTTTTTATTCACAATTGACCTGGATTCTGTAGCAAAGCAACCAAAATGTCGCTAAGGAGTTGTAGCGATGATTTTCCTTACGCGTGACCAGCGATGCGTTGAATCCTTGCCGCAAGGGAGGATGATGCGCTGATCTGTGTGCAGGACAAAGCGACAAACTTCTCCAAGCTAAGCCGGCGATGCGTTGAAATCCTTGCCGCGAAGGGAGGATGATGCGCCGAGCCTGTTGCGTGTGCGATCTTGTTGCGATGAAAAGAAATGGCGCCCCGCGAGGGAGCGACGATCCTAATGCAATGCGATGAAAATGGCGAACGCTCGGCGTCCTCGCTGCGATGTCATGAAGCGATGAACACGATGCGATGATCTTTGGTTAGCGAGCACTTGGAGGCCCGCAAACATGCGATGCGATAATTTTCGGGTTTAGCGAGCATTTGGCAGCCCACAAACGTGTGATGCGATGATCTCCGGTAGCGAGCACTCAGCGGCAGCAGCGCGATGATTTTCCTTATGCTCTTCAGCTGCGGCGGCTCGCTAACGGGCGTTAGCGACGATTTTCAGCACTCTCTTCTCCACAGTAGAAGTAGAGGCCCTGGAACTCACAGGAGCCTCACCTGCAGATAGAAATTCTCGCTGGGAGGAAACAAGAGGCTGGTGGTGGAGTCTGATGTGCCTGAGACTCCAGCAGGAGGCTAGCTCTCTTCTAGCCCTTGGGTGATTGCTGTAGCAAAAATAAAAGTTCCTTCAAAGTACTTTTCCTCTTCTTCCAAGTCCAGTAGTAACCACTGCAGGCCAGTCCAAGAAACAGCACACAAGCACAAGGACAGTCCTCTCCTGCAGATTCCTTCAGTTACACGGACAGAGGTACTTCTTGTTGTCCAGGAGCAATATCAATTGTAGGGGTTTCAGCACAGATATTTATACCCCAAAAGTCTTTGTTCTCAGAAGCTACAAGTCACTGAACCCAGCCAGAACCAGTTCTGCCCAGCCCTGGAGCACTTTGTTTACCAGGCTGCATCCTTCCTTTCAGAAAGAGGGGGTCTGCCATCAGATGCACGGTGGGAGGTGGAGCCAGCATTCACCTTACCAGGCACAGCCCTATTCAGGTCAAGGAGCTACCCCTTCCCATACTCCAATGCAGATCTCTCTATTCAACCCAGGTCTGACTCAGCCTGCCCTGTCCCTCCAAAACCAGACAGCCAATACACATAACAGCAGAGCACACTGGAGGGCTTAGGCAAGAAAATACCTACTTTCTAAAAGTGGTATTTTCAAACACAGAATATTAAAATAAACTTCACTAAAATTGTATTTTAATATTCTGAGCTCAGGCATACTAAATTTGTTTTTCTACCATGTTCTTTGGGTCAGTTAGGACTATAGAATGTAATAGTCAAACCTCCCATTCTGGCCTTTGGAGAACAGGTAGCCTTACAGTAGTGGAAAACGAAATTGGGTGTAATTCACTACCAGGACATGCTACACACATCAGAGCATGCCCTACCTTACACATACAGTGCACCCTACCGTAGGGGTGACTCACATGATGCCAAGGGAAGGTTTAGGGGCTGGGAAGTGGGTGCACTTCATGGCCAAGATGGCAGTCCTGGACTGCACACAGACTCTGCAGTGGCAGGTCTTGAGACATACTTTACAAGCTGCTTCTGTGGGTGGCGCAAACCAGCGCTGCAGGCCCACCAGCAGCATTTGGTTTACCAGCCCTGGGCACACACCGGCCACGCTACTAAGGACTAACAGGTAAACCAAATAAGCCAATCATGGATATACCAATTCACATGTCATATTCACACAGGGAGCATTCGCGCTGTGACACTGAATGGCAGTGGCACAGCGCCCAGAGCATCTATTACCAGCAAAAACAGAGGAGACAACAGTGAAAAATGAAAGGGAGACCCACGCCAATGGTGCCAGGTCTAACAATATTGGTACTGAAGGATACCTCTGCAAGAGCACAATAGGGGTGCCTGAGCCAAATCCCAGGAGCCTCAGGGGAGAGTCCTGGAGTAATTACGTCGGCGCACCGTTAGTCCTTCGGGCGGTTGTGGGCCTGAAAAACTGGGGGTTTGCCTTGCTACGCTCCGCCCTGAAAGGGGCGTGAGTAATAAGGGACCAATGTGTCATGTGATCCAGTAAGGGGATCACCCCCATAAGGGTAGCGCTGATTGGTTTCTCCACAGTGCTTGGCTCATCAGGCGGCCAGGGCAGCATAGGTTGGTACAGCGGCCTGCCCTTGGATCGCCCATAAGGTAACCCACCGTATTGCATACTTTTGTATGGAATAAACCTGCAGCAATATTATCTCCAAACAAAAGTTGTGTTGTGTATTTATTTATGCATGCATACTCTGTTGTGGTATGGGTGGGGACTATGCCACTTCATGCATCATCCTGGATTCCGGTCTGATGTTCCTTTTACTGTATAGAACACCTCGAGATAGTAAATCCCTTCTTATATTTCCACAAAGCATTAGTGATAATCGAAATAAAACTGCCAATATATTGATTCTTCACTATTTAACTTAATGGTAGCCCTTCTACTATTTCCACTAAAAATGGAAATAAACGAAGGAGGTAACAAGAGTTTCTGAGTGGTAGTATAGGTCTGGCTCACTGACACGTTTGGTGTTTCGGGATACTCGGGAACAGCACCAAGACCACCCAGAATCCCACGTTCCAGCAGCACTGTCTCTGGTAAAATATATTAACCCAGATGGACAGAGTGACTAGACGGGGGAAGGGTTAAAGGGTGGGTACAGCACGAAAGGACATCAAACGTAGCCAGCATTGCATCATAACTCGAGCATCAGGTAAGACAGTGGTAGCCAATTGCTATATGAATGCATTGTTAAAGGAAGTGCAGAGCGTTCAAATGACTGTACCCTCAGTGCATTATCACTATACAGAATGATCACCATTTGTAAAGTCAAGGCTTAGCATAAATGTACACAAACACTCGTTTTTCTCACATGTCACACTTGGCAACAAAAGGAGGTGGCTTTTACCAACACAGCACCATAGCCACTGATGTGAGAGCGTACAGAAAATGAACACCCTCTAAAGCTTAGCTGGCATTTAGATCATCCCTAACTCCCTCCTCCTCCCCCAATGCGCTGAATTTCAAAACAAAGTCAAAAACAGAATATCAGATTGTTGTAGTCCCCTCCCTTGAACACGAAAATGCCGGGAGAGTATTTAATGTTGAAATAAGCCTCATACCAAAGTCACAAATGCAATCAGATGCCACCTGTGTATTTTCCGCAGTGCAGGAATCAGCAAATATGTCAACGTGCTGGAGTAGAGACCGGATGCCTCCTGCAAAGCCTGGAACGCACCTGGGGTGCCGTCACCGGCAGAACGCGAGTGCGCACGAGAAACGCCCACGTGCACACAACTCAAAAGGCGCCAAATACTCCATTGGCAATCAGAAGGATGCTGCCGAATCCAGTGCACTCGCTGACAGGCTTGCATCCGCTTGGACTCAGACCTCACATTCTGCAGGAAAGAAACCCATGAATAGCAGGCGCTGGTCCCATGATTCTTCAGTTTATAATACTTCTATTGACCAATGGGATGAAAGGTTCAATACTTCCCCTACTATGTGTGTCTTGTAAACCAGGGAATACTCTGCAGCCATCTTGGAATGGAGTGCACCCAATGCTATTCTCTTCCAGCACTGCCACCATTTTTGACCCACCGCCAAATATTGTTTATCACATAGCGGGTTATATGACTGATCCCGCTGTTTCAACTCAGCAGCATTGACCACTGGATGGGCGCTGACACAGCAATTCATAACATGCACACCATCTTCTCAGGAATATTTTGAGGACCATCAGTTGGAATTTGGCATATTACTGCCTTGAAAGGAGTAGGCAGAAACAAGATTTCTAGCAATGTTACCCCTAAATTCTTCCAATAGTTGGAGATCCAGCTAATTTTGAAAGCCCTTACAAATAACAGGAATCTTTGTCAGTACGAGGAGTCAAACCACTAGCACGTATGACCAATATCAGTACGCACTTTGTCCATGGAGATGGGTACATCCAGAGCCATGCCAACCCACACATCCAAACCATCCCAAGAAGGATACCCGCCATCTTTACCTGCTGAGCACCACAGCGGCATCCATTGAGAAGGACTTCACGCTGAGTTATACGGACCTCATCGTTCACAATGTAAATGTACATGTATGAGGGTATATGAAAAGTGGAAACTTCGAGAAGGGTGAGGAAACGCTTAGAACAGCCAACAGCTAAGCATACAATCAATGATAATTTCCAAACTGGAGGGAGTGACTGGCTGGTTTCAGAGTGTTGAAGCTGAACTTCTAAGGCATCTGTGAGCAGGACACTAAGAAACGTGGAGCTGCTTCAATCCCTATCGATTAACCATTCCAGGATCCTGCCAGGTCTCTCCATCTCCCAATATTTCCTAGCACAGAAATGTCACCTCCCGGCAGCGGCTTATGCAAAGGTCTGAAGCACCAAATGGACTTTGACAGGAGATGCTGTGGTGGAATCAAGGTCATGGTGCGTCGGACAGGCCTTGACTTCCTGCTCCAACCGATTCTGGCAGAGAAGGGTCTCGAAAGCTGATAATAATCAAGTTAGGAAAAGTATGGCGAACCCCAAAATAAAAACTATGGGCCTTGTTTAGAATTAGGTGGACAGGGATAGTCTGTCGAAGTGTAACCGATATCCCTTCTGCCGCATTACAACTGTTGTAGTCTTTAAAGTACTTGTAATATGGCAGATGGGACAGGTGCCATGTTTGTGATGTAGTATCCCATCCACCAAACTATTAAACAGCCCCGTACTCCCAATCTAGCAAGTTATATTCACTCTATTCATGTATCATTCGTTCCTCCAGCCATCAAGCAATATCGAGTACTCCATCAAGTCAAGCAGTTTAACCAAAGAGGCGGTGCTGGCCACCTGCCAATCCACCCACACTCAAGTGCAAGCCTGAAATCACTGCCCCACACCCCCACAGCCTCCAGGGGGGCCTTTTCATCAATGTGTTCACATAAGCCAATGAACCAATATTAGGCCCATGGAAATTCCCCATTTGGATCAGATGACTGGCCAGAATGCCCATCACTAATGGGAGGCCACCCTCTGGATTCACTCCAGACTCCTTAAATGTAACCAGGAGTACCTAGAATACATGGACAAGTATCTGTGACAGCCAGAAGAAGAGGCCACGGGAAGACACTCCAGGCAGAAGGCCCTTTTCTTGCAGGCTCAGTATTCGCCCGCTGTGTTCTGGCAGTAAACGCAAGCAGTGTTCAGGATTACTGATCCCATCCACATTCCAAGGCAAAAATTAAATGAAAGACGCTGCAAACTCAGTTTAGCACCTTTAGGCCGCCGCCCGATAACACATATGGTGCAGGCTGCACAATCCCAACCTCTGAACCTCTCCATGGACCTACAGCCTCCTAACTATGGGACACAATACCAGGGGCCCGAGATACCTTCTCAGACGTCACCCCAATGCACACTGTACCCGCCCAGCCAAATGTGAGGCACGCCCCCATTCTTTACAACACACATATAAACAGACAAGATATTCGTGCAAAATAAAAAAACTGGTAAACTTAAGGCATCATGTATGAGGCGAGCCAGCAGCACACCTGCCTCCTCTGAGAATAATGCACAATAACTTCGAAGCCCCAGGCAAATTAGTGCCCTCACAATGGCCGCAGTTGTGAACAATTCTGCGCATTGCACCGGCTGTGCTTGAAGGTGACTCCCGCAGCATCAGTTGCACACATCAGCAAAGGGCGTCCCTGGACTCGGAAATCATCGGCGTGTGCTCTTGGCCCAGAAGGGGAGCAGCGGGTCTCTCCTGGGAGACCCCCTCCAAACTCGGTGCATATCTAGATCCCCGGAGAAGTGAGTCTGTTGGCTGTCCGGGGTCCACGCAGGAGACCCACTAAGAGGGTGGCCGCCTTAGTGCTACAAGAAGGCACAGGAAGCAGCCGCCCAGTCTTTGGGACCCTCTAGGGTCTAGTAAGAGTCGCGTCACTTCCGGGGAGAGGGGGCGAGGGGTGAGGTATTTATACCTTCCCCTGCCCACTGGGTGCCCTCTTTGCCACGGTAGGATCCCTTGCAGCTGTTCTGTGTAATGCGGTGAGTGTCTTTCGCCTCCCCGACCCCCTTTGGGTACAAGGCTGCTAAGCCCGGCCATTGCCGTGGCTGCGGCCGCCTTGGGTGGGCAGGACAGCTCCAGGGGTCTTTGGTCAGCGGCCCTTTCCCCCTGGTCGTTTCGCTTTCGCTTACCCGACTCCGGGGGCCCGGCCCTCACTGGCCCGTTGCTGCGGCGAGCGCCGTGAGGCCCCCTTCACGGCCTTTTTTTGTCCAGGCCGTGGCCGGGGCCTTCGCTCACGGGGGCTGTTGCTGCAACGAGGTTCGCATGGCTTTCCCCCCGCAGACCCTACCCATCAGTGCCGGCTTAGGGCTCTGTTGGAACAGTCGCGGGGCGGCTACTCACGCACTACGGAATCCTAGTGATGCAAGTGTGTGGCGCGGCGTTCCTACTCACTCTAGGCAGTCCTTGGCTGCATTGCAAGCGGGTGGGTTTTTGAGCAAGCCATGAGTAAATCCGTGGGGGGGAGAGGGGGCGGGTCATTTTCAGCCCCCAGACGCACCTCCTTTTTTCCCTTTATTTTAATTTAAAAAAAAAACTGTGGCTCCGACCTCCTGCTTGTTCCAAGCCTGGGGGCTCGGGCTGTACCAGGTCCCGACTTGGGTGCCGATTCGGATCCTGGAGAAACCGGGTACGAACCGTCGGTCGGAGTGTTTTCTCCGTCCGACTCGTACCCGGAAAAAAAACATTACAAACATGCAAGTACGATTCGCACGGAAACACCATTTCCGTACGAACCGTAAAATACACCGACCGACGAAAATATCCATACAAATGTGATCCGGGAAAGCGCCGACGTGACGTCGGGACGCATTCAGGCTGCGTTTCACGAACCAGGAAGTACGATTCAAACCGACAGCAGTCCGGATGGCAATATTTTTACGGCACCCAAAAAGTGCCGAAAAAGCTAAGTACGCCGCTATGCCAGCGGAATACGGGGCCCGGTACGCGCCGTACCCCTCCCCTGCCCCCGTATGTACGCCCCGAACACCCCCAGCCCCCGCATGTACGCCCCGAACACCCCCCCAGCGCCCGTATGTACGCGCCAAACCCCCAGCCCCCCTGTGTAAGTACGGACCGTACCCCCACCCGTGTATGTACGGACCGTACCCCCACCCGTGTAAGTACGGACCGTACCCCCTCCCGTGTATGTATGGACCGTACCCCCACCCATGTAAGTACGGACCGTACCCCCACCCGTGTATGTACGGACCGTACCCCCACCCATGTAAGTACGGACCGTACCCCCACCCGTGTATGTACGGACCGTACCCCCAGCACCCCCGTGTATGTACAGACCGTACCCCCACCCGTGTAAGTACGGACCGTACCCCCACCCGTGTATGTACAGACCGTACCCCCATACCCCCCGTGTATGTACGGACCGTACCCCCACCCGTGTATGTATGGACCGTACCCCCACCCGTGTAAGTACGGACCGTACCCCCACCTGTGTATGTACGGACCATACCCCCAGCACCCCCGTGTATGTACGGACCGTACCCCCACCCGTGTAAGTACGGACCGTACCCCCACCCGTGTATGTACGGACCGTACCCCCAGCACCCCCGTGTAAGTACGGACCGTACCCCCACCCATGTATGTACGGACCGTACCCCCAGCACCCCCGTGTATGTGTGCTGGGGGTACGGTCCGTACATACACGGGTGGGGGTATGGTCAGTACTTACACGGGGGTGCTGGGGGTACGGTCCGTACATACACGGGTGGGAGTATGGTCCATACATACACGGGGGTGCTGGGGGTACGGTCCGTACATACACGGGTGGGGGTACGGTCCGTACTTACACGGGGGTGCTGGGGGTACAGTCCGTACATACACGGGTGGGGGTACGGTCCGTACTTACACGGGGGTGCTGGGGGTACGGTCCGTACATACACGGGTGGGGGTACGGTCCGTACATACACGGGGGTGCTGGGGGTACGGTCCGTACATACACGGGTGGGGGTACGGTCCGTACTTACACGGGGGTGCTGGGGGTACAGTCCGTACATACACGGGTGGGGGTACTGTCCATACTTATACGGGGGTGCTGGGGGTACGGTCCGTACATACACGGGTGGGGGTACGGTCCGTACTTACACGGGTTGGGGTATGGTCCGTACTTACATGGGGGGCTGGGGGTTCGGCGCGTACATACGGGGGCGGGGGGGTTCGGGGCGTACATGCGGGGGCTGGGGGGGTGTTCAGGGTGTACATACGGGGGCTGGGGGGGTTCGGCGCGTACATACGGGGGCTGGGGGGGTTCAGCGCGTACATGCGGGGGCAGGGGGGGTTACGGCGCGTATGCGGGCACATGTCTCCATGGTTGCTATGGGAGTTCGGTCCGTACGGTGTTTTTTCCATGCAGTTGTAACATGGGACGCCCGGTACGGATCGTACTTGCGCGCTCGGACTTGAGTTTTCACATTTGTACGTAAAATCATCCGGGGACGTGTCGGACACGTTTTACGACCCGAGGATGTGTGGGAGAATTTTCCCAATACGATTCGTATGGACTTTTTCCCATACGAATCGTACTTGCCCGTTTGTACGGTACTTGTACGATTCGTACGGAAAAAAATCCGGATACGATTCGTACGGGGAAATTTTTTCCAGGATCGGAATCGGCCCCTTGGTTGTAAGGGGGTGTGTCTGCGGAATGTTTTCAGCGCGGGCCAATCATCCCGTCGAGTGGGGACGAGCGGATCTCTGACAAAATTTCGAAAGTCAGAAATTCGACCTACAAAATTATTGCAACAAAAAAATCGATGTCAAGAATATCGACATCCTATCTACAACATGGTAAGTACAAAAATATCGAAAATAAAATATCGATGTCAAAAATATCGTTTTTAAAAATATCGGGGTTTTTTTGGTTACAAAAAATATGTAAAATAAACATAATAATACTTATAAACATAATTAAATATATTTCATAATGTTAAAAATTAATAATTAATCGATATAATTTAATAAAAAAAATAATTAAACATATACATATAATATATAATATATATACTTACTTAATAATGTTTTTATAATTATTTTAATAAATTATAAATTATTTAAAAATACTAAAAAATGGCAAAAACATTACACACATAAAACAATAACATAAATAAAAATTAAATTATTATATATAACAAATTAAAAAAGATTATATTTAATTTAAATATTGTTAAAATTAATTATATACTACATTAGCTAAAATAATAAATAAAATATTAAATAGCAGAGACAATAAAACTACTACTCCAGCTCCAAAAAACAACAAAAAGAAAATTTTTGGGAAAGTGTTGGATAGCGTAGGGGTAAAAATTACTATTCCAACTCCAGAGAGTGCAACAGTAAGGAAAGTGTTGTATAGCGTAGGTAAAAATAACTATTCCAACTCCAAACAGTGCAACAGTAGGGAAAGTGTTGGATGGCGTAGGGGTAAAAATGAGTATTCCCACTCCAGACAGTGCAACCATAGGGAAAATGTTGGATGGCGTAGGGGTAAAAATTACAATTCCCACTCCATACAGTGCAACAGTAGGGAAAGTGTTGGATAACGTAAGGGTAAAAATTACTATTCCAACTCCAGGGAGTGCAACAGTAGAGAAAGTGTTGGATTGCGTAGGGATAAAAATTACTATTCCCACTCCAGACAGTGCAACAGTAGGGAAAGTGTTGAATAGCGTAGGGGTAAAAATTACTATTCCAACTCCAGAGAGTGCAACAGTAGGGAAAGTGTTGGATAGCGTAGGGGTAAAAATTATTATTCCAACTCCAGAGAGTGCAACAGTAGGGAAAGTGTTGGATAGCGTAGGGGTAAAAATTGCTATTCCAACTCCAGAGAGTGCAACAGTAGGGAAAGTGTTGGATAGCGTAGGGGTAAAAATTACTATTCCAACTCCAGAGAGTGCAACAGTAGGGAAAGTGTTGGATAGCGTAGGGGTAAAAATTACTACTCCAACTCCAGAGAGTGCAACAGTAGGGAAAGTATTGGATTGCGTAGGGGTAAAAATTACTATTCTAACTCCAGAGTGCAACAGTAGGGAAAGTGTTGGATAGCTTAGAAGTTAAAAATCACATACTTATAAATACAATAATTCTTTAAAATAATTAATAATGTAAGTATTAAATAACTCAAAATTACTTACAAATACCAATAGATATTTATTAAAAACATAACTACCAATAAATAATTAATTAGCAATAAATTATTAATAAATACCAATAAATAATAATTAATGAATATTAATTACCAATTAAAAAATATTAAACAATTACATATTTTATACCAAAAAATAATTATCAAACTTTAATTACCAATTAAAAAATATTAAACAATTGCATATTTTTTATACCAAAAATAATAATTATTATACATTAATTACCAATTAATAATTACTTATTAATATAGTAATTAGAAATATCAATAAATAATATTTAAACATATCTAATTACCAATTGATTATTAATCAACAATAACCCAATTTTCTTAACCAAAATATTATAATTTAAAATATTTACCAATTAATAATTAATCTCCAATTAATTAATTATCAATACCCAGCAACAAATTTAATAATTACTTAATTAGATTTGAATTACTTCCAACACTATTCCCCTATAAACGCACGAAACACTCAAATAATAAAACAATACAGTTAACATAATTATCAATTAATCAATTAATAAAAACTAATTACCAATTAATAAAAATTAATTACCAATTAATACTTAATTAACAAAAATATAATTATCAATACCAATAAATAAATAAAAATATTACTTAATTACAATTAAATTATTTCCCACCCTATTCTCCTATAAACCCACAACCCTCTACAGAATTTAAACGCAAAAATTATTTTAAATTAATTTATAATTCCTAAAAATGTATAATTAATTTCATATAATTAAATTACTTCCAACCCTAATCCCCTATAAACCCACAACCCGCTACAGAATTTAAACGCAAAAATTATTTAAAACTAATTTATAATTCCCAAAAATGTATAATTAAATTCATATAATTAAATTACTTCCCACCCTATTCCCCTATAAACCCACAACCCGCTACGGTACTAAAACACAAAATTAACTTAAAAAAAACATTATTAACATATACAAATTGTATACATATATTTTAAAACCAATTGAACACTGAACAAAAAATAATTAACACATACATATTAAATACATAATAAAATACATAGCAATATTATACATATCGATATTAGTGACATAGATATTAGTAACATCGATGTATTTCATATCGATATTACTAACTTCGATATTACTAACATCGATATATAAAAAAAATCGATATTACTTACCTTAGGGTCGATATTCTGTCCATCGATATTCTTGACATCGATATTCTGTCCCTTCGATATTCTAGACTCGATATTATTGTAGGTCGAAATTAAATTTTCGATATTTAGACTGCTCACCGGGACGAGCTGGTGGCTATGGCTGCCGGGTTATTGCATTGTTTTCAGATTGCGGGTGGGTGGCCATAAGAGCAACATATGTTGAAAGGTCAGTGGCATATTCGTGCCCGGGTCTGACGGGTTCTTAAATGCCCAACGGCACGCAGATTGACCCTGGCTCATAAGGGGTGCGGTCACGGGAGCCCAGCACACCGTTCGAGGTTCGACCGGTTTCGCCATGGGGGCGGGGAGATTAGTGTAGCCCCCCCACACCCCCGGCTGCGCTGTGGCTGTGGCAGTGTCATGTCCCTGGGTCCAGAGTTCACGTTCGAGGTCAGGGAGGGAAAAGGACTCTAGCTACCGGCATCTTGGGGAGATCGGGCGTCTCAACCCTCCCCTCGTGGGTCCTGCCGAAGCGTCAAAGCATTCTGTGTGGTTTATATGCAATGTGTGAGCCCCTTAGTGTCTCGTCCTGTAACGCCCTGAACGTCTCAGGATCGTTTAACAGACACGATAATGAGGACGCAACCACTTGTGACGGGTTAGTTATTTTAATGAAGGCAAAAATAATACAAAGAATAAACAAAAGTTATAGTCACTGGAATCCTCCAGGCTAAGTACGTTACCAGCCCACCGCACGGACGGTCCTAACCGTCCTCTGCATATACGCCGATCCCGGCGTATGCCAACAGAGGGCAGAAATGAAATGGCCGACAATGCCAATCGGTAGGCTGTGAGGGGCACGAAGAGTGTTGGGGAGAATCGAGGAGTCAGGGAAACACCCAGCCGGGGTCTCTACCTGAAGGGAGCAGCCGCTCAACCTCTTCCTCAGACTGCACCGGGACGCGGAGTCACCTCCTGGTGATGCGTCACCGATACCCCAATCAAAAGCAAGAAGACTGAACCGAGAGCAGCCGCTCAATCGATCCTGTGGACTTCCGAGTCTGTAACGCGGCAAACACCTCCTGGTGTGCGTTACAGCTGGCAGTCCCTGTATCTCTGGTCGGGCTGGGAGTTACGACTCCAACCAGCAAAAGCGCCACTGCGCTTTGACTCAGCCGAGTCAAAAAGCGAAGCTCAATGGTTGACCGGTAGAGCTTCCGGGTCCTTCACAGGTGACGATGGGGCAAGACACGGCCCAGGGAGTAACGACTCGACCTACCTCCGTTCTTGCCTTACTGGAGCACCACTCCGGAACACTGCTCTTCACGAAGCAGGTACGTCGGTGTAAACACAATATCCGACAGCGTTGTACCTCCCGGTTCCTCCCTTTATAGGGCGTGTTTTCCTTGAGTTATGTAACAGCTCTCCTGTTTACATAAGGGCGTGTTTGCCTTGAGTTATGTAACAGCTCTCCTGTTTACATAAGGGCATGTTTGCCTTGAGTTATGTAACAGCTCTCCTGTTTACATAAGGGCGTGTTTTCCTTGAGTTATGTAACAGCTCTCTTGTTTACATAAGGGCGTGTTTTCCTTGAGGTATGTAACAGCTCTCCTGTTTACATAACCTCTCAACCGCTAAGCATCCTGGGAGATGTAGTCCGTTTTCGCTGGTTACCGTTTTCTTCCCCTCGCATGACAGGAATTCTTGACAGTACATCCTCCCTCTCAGCGGCTCCCCACGGGTCCAGCGCTGGCAGGAAAACGCCGATGGAACAAGGAGACCAAGCGCGGAGCATGAACCCCTTCAGCCGGTTCCCATGATTGCTCCTCCGGGCCATAGCCTTTCCACGCAACCAGGTACCACAGCTTCCCCCTGCGCCATTTGGACACCCGTATGCCCGATACTTCATACTCCACCTCTGACTCCACGCATACCGGCCTAGGTGTCCCAGACGGCTTGGAGGGTGCAGGTTTGAGCAATGATACATGAAAGACAGGGTGTATCCGCAATGACTGGGGCAAGCACACCTTCACGTTCACGGGACCCATACACTTGGCAATTCGATAGGGGCCCATGTACTTGGGATGGAACACACTGTTCTTTCGAAACCTCATGTTTCTTGTGGATATCCAGACGTAGTCTCCAGTGCGGTACAGTGGCCCGGGCCTTCTCTTCCTGTCTGCCGCAGCCTTGTATTTTCTCTTGGCCTCTATTAGGACAGCCCTTGAGCGCATCAACGTGTCTTTTATGTGTGCCACCCTGTCCGCTGTGGCGGGAATCCTGTCCTCTCTGAACGGATGTAGAAATGGCAAGAACCTGGGATGTTGGCCATAGTTGCTATAGAACGGAGATGACTGTGTGGAGCTGTGAGTGGCGTTGTTATAGGCTATCTCTGCAACCCATAGCAAGTCGACCCATTATTCCCTGCCCTGGTCCACAAAACATCGCAGATACTGTTTGAGCGTTTGGTTCAGGCGCTCGGTTTGGCCATCCGTTTGAGGGTGGTAGCTGGTGGACAGGGCGGTCTTAACATGCAGCGCAGTGCACCAAGTCTTCCAGAATTGCGCCGTAAACTGCGACCCCCGGTCCGACACGATCACCCCAGGTAATCCATGCAGTCGTACCACATTCTTTAGAAGTAGTGACGCCAATTCCCCGGCCGTAGGGACTCTCTTGCAGGGGATGAAGTGCCCCATTTTCGTCAAGTAATCCACCACCACCAGTATTGCCGTCATCCCCTGGTCTACCGGTAGGCCCACCACGAAGTCCAGTGATATGCTATCCCATGGTCTATCCGGGGTCGGAAGTGGATGTAAGAGCCCTTGGGTTCGGCCATGGTCGGCCTTCATGGTAGCACACGTAGGACACTCCTGTCCCCACCTCCTGACATCCACTCTCATGGTTGGCCACCAGAAATGCCGTCCCATGCTAGCCACCGTTTTTTCAAAGCCCAAATGACCTGCGCATGGAGAGTCATGGCACCAGATAAATGCTTGTTTCCTTAGCCTAGGCGTGGGTATCAATAGGCACCTGCCCTTCAGGGGTATCCCGTCCTTCAGCTGCCATTCTCTGTGACTGAGGAGCCACCTCCGCCATGCGAACGACCTGATCCCTCTCTTTATTCCCCTCAGGAAAGTATCCGGTTGGATAACCCCCAATACCATCCTCGGGGAAATGATGGAACGCTCGGTCGCAGGCAATGGTTCCTTAACTGCAGATTGACGGGACAGGGCGTCCGCCTTCCGGTTTTCCGTCCCCGGCCGATATGTGATGCGGAAGTTGAACCCCGCAAAGAAGATCATCCACCGCAGCTGCCTGGGAGAAAGGTGTCTTGCGGCCGTCATGAACTGTAGATTCCGATGGTCCGTGTACACCGATACCACATGTCTTGCCCCCATCAACCAATGCCTCCATTCGGTGAAGGCGTCCTTGATTGCGAGAAGCTCCTTCTCCGCAATATGGTAGTTGCGTTCGGCGTCGTTGAGTTTGCGGGACATGTACGCAATGGGATGAAGCACCCCTGTGTCGTGGTTGCGTTGGGACAAGATAGCCCCCAGCGCCACATCCGAAGCGTCCGCTTCTACCACGTAGGGGAGATCCGGATCGGGGTGAGCCAACACCGGCGCCTTACCAAAGGCGCTTTTCAGGGCCTCAAAGGCCGTGTTCGCTTCAGGGGACCAGACTAACTCCTTGGACTTCCTCAGTAGCTGTGTGATTGGGGCCACCAATCCTGAAAATCCATCTATAAACCGCCTGTAAAAGTTGGCGAAGCCAATGAAACTTTGGACGTCCTTCACGCTTTGGGGCACCGGCCATTCTTTCACCGCCTTGATCTTTCGTTCTGCCATCTCCTGTCCCTCTGGACTCAGCATCACTCCGAGGAATTCCACGGACGTGACGTGGAAGTCACACTTGCTGAGTTTACAAAACAGCTTGTTTTCCCTCAGCTTTTGGAGCACGGCTTTGACGTGGTGTACGTGCTCCTCCACACTGGACGAGTAGATGAGGATGTCGTCGATATATACGACCACGTAGATATCCAACTCCTCTCTGAATACCTCATTCAAAAAGTACTGAAAGGCTGCCGGGGCGTTGCACAGACCGAACGGCATGACGAGGTACTCAAAAAGGCCGAACCTGGTCTTAAAGGCGGTCTTCCACTCGTCTCCGTCCCTCATGCGCACCAGATGGTATGCCCCTTTCAAATCCAACTTGGTGTAGATACGAGCTTTCTTGACCTGTTCCAGAAGTACACTGATGAGAGGCAAGGGGTACCGATTCTTTATGGTTATCGCATTCAATGCCCTAAAGTCCACACAGGCTCTCAGCTCCCCATTAGCTTTCGGGATGAAGAAGAGTGGCGAGGCGGCCGGAGACTTGGACGGGCGGATGAATCCTAGCTTGAGGAGTTTATCCAGGTACCCCCGGAGATGCACGTTTTCAGGCTCCGTCAGGGCATACAGCCTGCCGCTGGGAACGCTGGCCCCTGGCACCAGGTCGATCTGGCAGTCAAACTGTCTATGTGGTGGTAGCACTTCCGCCTTCACCTCATCAAATACATCCTCAAAACTGTGATAAGCCTGGGGGAGAGCCACATCTTTTTCTGCCGCTGTAGCCACCGTCTGACTCCCGCTCTCATCTGCGTCAAGGGATTCCGTTCTTTTTCCACAATGCAGGATGCAATACGGTGACGTCATTTCGACGCGATGTGTTGGCCAATCCACAGAGGGGTTGTGTTTCTGTAGCCACGGCAATCCCAATATGACGCCATATTGGGGCGCTCGGATGATGTTAAAATCGATTTGTTCCAAATGGTTCCTCCCATATCTCATCGGAAGGACCCCCGTGTGCTGCCCGATGGGTCCCGTCACCAATCGCCTTCCGTCTACAGCATAGACGTCTTCGGGTACAGCTTTGGGAAGAAGCACTAGCCCTAGCCTGCGTGCTTCGTTGTGGTCCATAAACATGCCAGTGGCCCCTGAATCCACCATGGCCACAACGGGTATCCACTGGTCATGCACTCCCACGTGCACCGTGAGAAACAGGTGTCGGTGTCCCTTAGTGACCGAGTTGGAAAGTGAAGGGATGGATGAGTGACTCCGAGATGCCCCTTCTTTGGTCTGGGAGTCCTCTAGTTTTCCGCCGGTATGTCCACCACGGCTGTTACCGACCGGTTGGCCCGATAACGTGACGTCTTCGGTTTGGCAGGGCATTCACGTACGTAGTGGCCTTTTTTGCCACAATATAGGCACAATCCTTGTTTACGGCGTGACTCTTTCTCCGTGGCTGTGAGGCTCGCTCGTATTGCGCCGATGTCCATGGGTTCTCCCTTGGATGCGGTGGAAGTTTCAGGACTTCCCACCGTCACATAGGATGGAAGGGATTTTCCTTTTCTCCCATGATCCCCCTTTCTTTCACTTAGCCTATGTTCCAGCCGTAATACCAGGTTGATAAGGCCCTCACATGTCTTGGGTTGAGGGTCAATATGAGCCACGGCGTCCTTGAGCTCATCGCACAGCCCTTGATGGAAGAGCGCCGTCTGTTTAGCAAAAGGCCACTTGGTTTCCGCAACCAGCCTTCGGAACGCGTTGAGATACTGCACCAGGTCGTTGGATCCCTGTCTCAACTCAAGCATTTCGCGGTCCGCCGTGTACGAGTCAGCCCTTCTGTCGAATACCTTCAGGAATTCCTCGCGAAAAGCACCCCAATCACATAAGAGGGGGTCGTCCCTGCTCACCAGAGGTACGGCCCATTGTGCCGCGTTTCCAGCCAAATAGGAAATAAGGAAAGCCACACGAGCCTGACTCGTGGGGAACGCCTTTGGTTTGCACGATAAATGTAGCGCCACTTGTGTGAGGAATACCTGCACTGTGTTAGGGTCCCCACTGTACCTCTCTGGTGTTGCCAAGGGGATGGCTACCGGCATTTCCACTACTACAGCAGGGGTCTGGTCCGTGAGGGAGGTGCTGGGCGTGAGCGGGTCCAAGTGGATAGCATCCCGTCTGGCTTTTACATCGGCTGTTTCTTGCCTAGAGGCAGCCACTTCAACTTGCACGGTCGCTAAAGCAGCCAGCACATCATCAAGTGTTGCCATGTCTGTTCTCGACCGGGAGACAGTTAGTGTATTACGGTCGGATATTTTGTAACGCCCTGAACGTCTCAGGATCGTTTAACAGACACGATAATGAGGACGCAACCACTTGTGACGGGTTAGTTATTTTAATGAAGGCAAAAATAATACAAAGAATAAACAAAAGTTATAGTCACTGGAATCCTCCAGGCTAAGTACGTTACCAGCCCACCGCACGGACGGTCCTAACCGTCCTCTGCATATACGCCGATCCCGGCGTATGCCAACAGAGGGCAGAAATGAAATGGCCGACAATGCCAATCGGTAGGCTGTGAGGGGCACGAAGAGTGTTGGGGAGAATCGAGGAGTCAGGGAAACACCCAGCCGGGGTCTCTACCTGAAGGGAGCAGCCGCTCAACCTCTTCCTCAGACTGCACCGGGACGCGGAGTCACCTCCTGGTGATGCGTCACCGATACCCCAATCAAAAGCAAGAAGACTGAACCGAGAGCAGCCGCTCAATCGATCCTGTGGACTTCCGAGTCTGTAACGCGGCAAACACCTCCTGGTGTGCGTTACAGCTGGCAGTCCCTGTATCTCTGGTCGGGCTGGGAGTTACGACTCCAACCAGCAAAAGCGCCACTGCGCTTTGACTCAGAGGTCCCTCCTCCCATTCGATATCTTATGTCCGGCTGAGCCAGCTCCAGGGCCGCAGCGGGGGACTCCCAAGTGGCGGGCAGGGGGGCAGTGGCGCCGCTTTGCGCTCGTGCCACGGATGGGGGCTGCCGTGTTGTGTGTGGGCGGTCCGGGGAAGCATGCGCCTGATGCTGTGTCGTTGAGTGGCACACTCCCTGCGCGGGTGTTGCGGATCTGAGGTGGGATCTTGGGGCAGTGGTCTGGGGGTGTCGCATCGTGGGGGGCTCTGGGGGCTCTGGCAACCTCCAGGTCACCCTGTCCGCGAGGCACTGCGCTGCACTTTTGGTGTAGGCAGCATCGGTGTAGCGGGAGGGGAGTCCAGGGCCCGTGCAGCAATTACTTATAGCCTCCGGACGCCCTCTCCCCCCTTCTTGGATGGTTCTGCCTCTGGGCCCTTAGGTGCCCGGCATCATTGGAAGAAACAAGTACGTTTTTCGGCAAGGTCTCGCTGCATTCTGTCGAGGTCGAGGGTGTCTGTAGTCTGCGTTGGGGCTGGGAAGAGTTAGAGCCACGTGTTTGTTGCCCGGGAGGGGCGACCTGCCGGGGGTCACCAGCTTGCCTTTGCGAGGCGGCCGAGGGGTAGGGGTGTGTGATTTGGTCATTGGAGGCTGGAAACATTAGTGCACTAAGGAACTGTGACAGAACACTGATCATAAGCGAAAGAAGCAAAGTGAACCTCGAGGTTTACACATCTGTTGAAGCGCCTGACTGACATGTTACCAATTTCTGTGTAATAAGGTGCTGGTCCAACGACCATGGGTGACTCTTTTCACCATTTACAATTGGTCACGCAGGATTGGGGAGCAGTCTGGGCGTTTCTGCCTTGTTCGCTAATATGTTTCCGTCTTCCGCCTGTATGTGCGGTCTGTCGGGGGTAAGTAAATGCATTTAAGAGCATCTTGGACCCTGTATATGCAATATTTTAAACCACCACAGCAAGGGAAATGAGTTGTGGCGTTCTTGACATACCGTCCAAGTAACTGTAAATTTATAACGTTTTCCTAAGAATAGAATTGAAGAGCACTGTTGGTCGTGCAATTCGAATATTGGAACGTTCATTGGTCACTTGCATGTTAGCAGCATATCACAATACATTTATGTAACGTGATGTGGTACATGATAACGATGACATCAGTAGAAGTTTAGGAGAGGGAAGCTTGGCAAACTAATGAAGTGTAAGACGAATGAGGTATTCATGAACAGGACTAAGCCTCTCATATGACGAATCTTTGAGTGTCCATGGCTTTATCCATCCCTTCGGGTCCTTGGATAGGGGAGGGATGTTGCCATTTGCCACTGCTGCCCTGGCTGCTTACCGGGACCTGGCCTGCAGGGGCATATAGTTGCGTTACAATGAATATGTGTATCATGTGCATCACATACAGGCTACGGGGCCATACTCGTGTTCACTGTAGTAGCACACATAAGGAATTGAGAAACAATACAAATATCCTGAAAATATCATGCCGTTCCTATATATCCCCAGCTTAGTATGCTCCATTGTGCAGACAACAAATACGAATTCCTTAAAATGTTATTCAACTCAATCAATCCATTCCTCGGGCTTGGGTCTTGGTAGTCACAAGCCTGGTTTGCGAACGGCATGATCTTGTGCTATCCGGTGGCTTCGCAAGGCGCGGGTGTTTTCTTTGTCGCTTTGAACGGCACTGAGGGGCTCCAGGATTGCCTCGCCTTTGTCCTGTTTCACAGAGCAAGGGAGGGGAACGAACAGTGTCACGCATGACGTGCCTGTAATAGGATTGCCGATTTTGGTAGCGCGTGTCTCGTGTAATGTAACGCTGGCGAATGCTGATTAAAGTTTCGCGCAATATTGGGCGTTTCTATGTATTTGTCGCCGTGAACAGCTCTAGGTCAGGACTTGTGTTTTACACTGCCTTCAGTTGGCGTGGCGGTGTGTCTGCCTTGGCTGTAACCGGACAGGGTGCCCTGGGTGGGGCAAAACAGTGTATCAGTTTGGGGTGATTATTGGTGCGTTAAACCAATTTGTACTGCCAGGGTGCCATAACATGGGGCAGTATTTCTCACTTTGGCTGAACATGAACGATTATATCTTCATTCACTAATACCGATAATGGGCATTGCTCCATCCTTTTCAGCAAGGTAGACCAAAGCGGTTTGATATGTCCTGTGAATTTAAAGAGCAATTCTTTCAATGTTTTTCTTTCAGAGAACTATTTTCGTTAATTTTAATTCAGTAGTTTTGGATGGCGCCTATATTTCAAACCCATCAAAATTTGATTGACGATCTGGTGACTCGCATTTAAGGGTATGTCCATGGTTCTTTGTGTGGCTAATTAATGTTTCCAGTATACAAGGAAACCCGTTGCTTTAGGCCTCATGCTCCTATTGCTTCAGCCTTGGTTTGGTCGTACCATAATGGGGGACAGTCACCTACATATAAACGGTCAGTTGGCTACGTTAGAAAGACTTTTCTCACACCTGAGATTATCTGGAGCCCCTATACCGGAGAATTCGGAGGAGAACTGGACATACCACTGCCTCTAGTAGGCCGGGCCATCCACTGGTTCTTGTTCAAGACTCAGTCTCATGACGCCCGAGTTAATCGTGGAACATGTATGTTTCAATTGTTGCATTATCATTTCTGTTGGGCTATCGACCAAACAACTGCAGCAGCTTCATGTGGATTTGGGGCCAAAATCTCAGCGAACAGATTTGCTCAACAAGAGTTTCTGTGGCGGTGTGGGTTTTCGCCATGTTTAGCCGCAGGCAGATGTTCCAGTTCGTGACCAGTTGGAAGTAGGTTTAGGGGTCAACTGGGTTTACCTCCTAGGGGCGGTATCCGGATCTGATGGGCCTGTCTAGCGTCCATGGCTGCTCATGGCATCCGAAGCCTCGTGAATAATGCCTGTCTGGTGTCCTCCAATTACATCATCTTAGAGACATTATAGGTATGTCTTGGGTCATTGCGTGGCTTTTTATGTTTGATTTAAACACATCCATGGCTCTGGGCCACATGCTACGAATTGCATCAGAAGCTGGGCAGGCACATATCATGTGGGGACAGTCTCGAACGTATAAAGGGTCTTTGGGCTGGCGAGCAGGGTGACGCGGTGGCCTCCCAGCTGAGCTTCATTGTGGGGGGTAGAGGAGCACATGGGAAGGGACGAATAGACAAATAGAGCTGAGCGGTTAGCTTCGCCCAGCCAAGCAGGTACACCCAGCCCCTCATCTTCCCGAGGTCAACAGGTTAATATCACCTAGTTCAAGATCAGACACCTGTCGGCCAGAGCCAAGATACCTGCGAGTGTGGGGCACGCAAAGACAGGTTTGGGTTGGCACAACTAGGGTCCACCTCAATGCTTGTTGACGGGATAAACTAACTAAGCTCATAATGGACAACACGTGAGAAAGCTTTCTCAGTGGGTCTCAGTCCACATGTTGTGCAAGGTGCCCTTAGGAGTGGGGTACACTGGTGATAGGACTCTTTCTGACAGTGTAGCAAAGCCACACACATTTTCCTCTCCAGCACCCCAGCACTACGTCCAATATGAGTGCTGGGTAATCAACACCAATGTGGGCGCGCCGGTAGGTTACACATCATCCAGCCTCTATCAGTAGCTAGACTGGGAGTGGGCTATCTCAGCTGAGCAGGACCTCTTAATTCTGGGTTCTGCTGGCTCAACGATTACAGCGTCCACTGCGGGGGTCTGGGTTCGACCTCCCGGTCACAGTCCCTCCGTGGGGTCTCTCAGCTTGGCACCTCCCTCTTCAGCTCCAAGATGCCCATGGGTTCAATCAGCCAGTTCTTAGTAAAATGGCACTTGCACAGGAAGGGCTACAGCACAAAGAGCAAAGGCTACAGGTTATTGGACATTGGGCGCTCCCATATTTAGAAAGGGCAGGCAAACGGTTTATATTGTTCGCTCCACTATTGTAGCTTTTCCACACACAGGCATGCATTCTGGTATTCGTCAGCAGGAGTCTGGCCCTGGGCTACTTATGTGAGGGGGGGACCTGGGCCAGCAAATGGGGACGACTTGCTCAGCATGCTCTCTGCAGTTGTGTTCACGGACTATGGTGATGCAGGGGACAGGTTGCAGGAATGCGACGAGGGTTGGGTCCTGCGACACCATCCATATGTTAACCTGGTTAGTTTCAGGCCTTGGAACCACTGCATGACCCTGGAGAGTGTTTTGGGGTGGCAGGCTTTCTTGAAGCTGGCACAGGTTGTTGTTTCCACACAGTGGGAGCAGGTTAGCAGGCCGCATCTTGTCGAGGCAGGTTGAGGTGTCGGTCGGGTCATTTGACCAAGTATGAAGAGGCTCTTGTCAGTCAGCTGGGGCGTGACTTTGCCATCCCCAAAAGGGTGCTGTTAACAAAATAATGCTGAAATAGAGGGTAGGATCACAAAGATGGACTATAATAATCAGAGCACATGTTGCATTCATAGCTAAAGGGGTGCAGGTACATTTATCATAGGTTCTCCATGTCCTCAGATCCAAAAGCTTTGCATGATCCAGGTTGCCTCAGTTAAGCAAAATATCATTGGGAGTGGTTGGCTAACAAAGGTACTCTGTCCCAATTTATGGCCCAGGAATGTGGGCTGGGGTGGTACTCCCTTTCAATGGGTAGGGAGAAGGGCAAAATCCGACCAGGCTAGGCTGAAGGGATAGATTTATAGCCCAATGGGGTCTGGTCACCTTCTACCTGGCCCTTCTCCTTTCCGGAGAGGGGTTCTCTCTGGTTCATGCTGCAGCACGCCCCTTACCAATTTAAAAGGTACATCCATCCGCAGCCACCCAGGGGAGTGGCCGGAAGACAGGTTAAGTGTTTTTCTTGGTTTTTTTTTTTAATTTCCTCATATACCAAGATGGGCATTCCTGATGGGAGGCCACAACCTCTCTCCACCAATCAACGTAACCCAGCCCTGATATTGGAGACCGGTGTGGAGAGAGAGAGGCTCAGACCCTCAAGCTACCACTGTTTTTAATGTCCACTCCTTTTCACGCTACCAGATAACCCAGCGCTATTTTGGAGGGATCAAACCAACAGTGCCCAGGTGAAATCATTGGAATGTTCTTTATCTATTCCGCCATGCAACAAGGGCTGCCCAGATTTTTCCATAACTATTTCCGTCACATGCCATATCGGATTCACTAGTATATATTATATATTTCAGACACTCTGTAAAGATTGGAGCACTTATGTTTTTCCAGGCTCTACATATCTCTCGTCTTGCCAAGATAATCACATAAAAAATAAATTTGGATGTTGGATCATTATGATGGTAATCTGTATGCAGTCCGAACATAATCATTTCTGGAGTAACTTCGATATGTTTATGTAATACCTCGACTAAAAAGTCTCGCACCGTGGCCCAATAGCTTACTATCTCAGGGCAATCTATAAACATATGGCAATCATCGGCTGCAGGCATTTTACATCTTGGGCAATGATGGCATAAGCCTGTTATCTTTGTTAGCTTTTTTGGGGATATATAGGATCTATATGCAGTATATAAATGGTTTCTTTTAAGTGGAGCTGATTTAACCACCGCATGTAGCATGGTAAAAGAATCCCCCCATAATTCCATGAGATTAGAATCCGAGTTTATAACATTGCCCCAGAGTTTATAAAGTTCGGATTCTGTTATTGCTTCCACCTCTTGGATGGCCCAGTACCAAAAAGATACCTCCTGCTTCCATCTACCCCTCCTTGATACATAATCGAACTTAGGGTTCAATGATTCAGATTCCCATGATTTAGTTGCCCACCATCCTGATAGCTGATAATATTTATACCTTGATAGCGTTCCACCTGTCAGGCAGGATAAGGACTCCCAATTCAGAAGCTGCGAGTCTTTCTGTAGATCCTGCCAGAAAAACAAGCCTGCCACAAGAGGACGAGATAGTTGATCATTCAGGCAGTCTGGTGTACCTGGGGAATCCCATATCGGGGCCTGAGGTGCATAGTATGGGATTTTTAGACTCTTTCTAACGTACAGCCAGTTCCTAAGAGCAGTATCCAGAATCTTTAGTCTAACCCTCTTAAAAAACCGTGGATCGCCATACTTAAATAGAAAGTATTCTTGCCCCTGAGATATACCATGTAATAGGGCTTGAAACAATAAACCCAGAGAGGAGGCATCTGTCTTTCCGGCTAACATTCTGAAGTTCTTAAAATGGAAGGAGTGACAATAAACAAGTAAATCCGGTAGGGTCAACCCTCCCATACCAAGACTTCTCCTTAATTTTTTCCAGGAGATCCTCGATGTCTTAGCATTCCAAATGAACGAGCCTATTTTCCCCTGTATTTTGGCAATATCTGATGCTGGAAATGTCAATGGAATAGAGCCAAACAAAATGGTTATCTTCGGCAGAATAATCATTTTAATTAGATTTACTCTGCCAAAAATACTCAAGGAGAGGCCAGACCATCGCTGCAATAGACCACAAACGTCTTTATAGACTCTCGTCAGATTTATTTTAGCTATTTCTGAAATATTTTGGGCCAAAATTATACCCAAATACCTCATGTGTGTCTTAGCTCCAACTGCCCCTCCTGCCTGGTTCCAGTGCATAGTCTCAGTTTTTTCTTTATTTACCTTATACCCCGAGATTTCTCCGAACAATTCTGCTTGCTCAAACAGTCTTGGGATAGCCTCAGCTGGATTAGAGGTAAACATGAGGAGATCATCGGCGTATAGAGCAAATTTTAGTTCTAGGTCTGCAATTCTAAAAGGATGGATCACAGGATCAGCCCTGAGCTGGCAGACAAAAGGTTCAATATAAAGGTTAAATAACAGAGGTGATAAGGGACACCCCTGTCTAGTCCCTCGAGAAATTATGAACCAGTCTGAGAACACTCCGTTTACCAAAACTTTTGCTCGAGGGCTCTTATATAGGGACCGGACAGCTGAAACAAAGTTAGAGGGAAGTCCGAACCTAGATAGAGCCGACCATAGATAGGACCAGTTTACTTGATCGAAAGCCTTAGCGGCGTCGATAGCCGTAAGGGTCAGCGGGAGCTTCTTAGCCACTGCAACATCTACTGCTGCAATAGCTTGGAAGGCTAACTCATTCATCTGTCTGTCAGGGATAAAACCTCTCTGATCCTGATGCACAATTGTTTTAATGACTTTGGCCAACCTTGCTGCTAGGACCCCTGCGAAAATTTTATAGTCGGTGTTCAACAATGAGATTGGTCTGTAAGACTCAATTTTCAGGGGATCTTTATTAGGCTTCAGGATCAGGGTGACTGTGGCTTCAGACCAAGTATCCGGAATAGTGTCACCCAATAAGTATAATTTATTGAACAAAGTCGTCAAGGCAGTGACAACTTCCTCAGACTCTATCTGATATAGTTCAATTGGGAGCCCGTCCGGGCCTGCTGCCTTACCCCTGGCCATTTTTTTTATCTGGGCGGAGACTTCCTCTTCCCTGATACTCGAAGCCAAGAAGATGCAGTCTGTTTCTGTTAACCGAGGGATCTCTATCTGGTTTAGCCAAATAGAAGGACATACATCTTCTTTATATAGGGTTTGCATGAATGATCTGGCCTCCTCTCGAATAAGGACGTCATCATGCGTGATGACTCCTGTGTCTTGAAGCAGAATACACCCAATCTGGTTTCGAACTCTATCCGTTCTAACTTTCCAGGCAAGAAGACGGTTGCATTTTTCCCCATAGGAGAAATTCTGAAGCCTACTTGAATCCCACCTATCTTTTAAAATTTTATCTAAACTTGCCTGATATTCTGCCCGCAGACCATCGAGTTCACTTTGAATAAGAAGTATATTATTTCGAGGATATACGGATACCTGCTGAAGCTGCTCTTCCTTTTGTTTGATCTTAACAAGGCTCTCTTTTTCGATCCGCCTTCTAGCCTTATTTCTCCTGATCATCCATGCACTTATGGTCCCTCTTATATACGCCTTGAATGCTTCCCATATAGTCTGATCGGTTGCTGTTCCAGAGTTGAACCTGAAATATTCCTCTATACCCGATTTTAAGTTACCTACGACCTCCTCTTGTGATAGTATAGACCTATCTAATGTCCACCTTCTCTGTTGATTTTCTTTCTTTAGGTTTATGGTCAGTTCCACCATAGAGTGATCAGAGAGTACGGCTGGAATATATATTATGGATTCCACATCGGGATAAAGGACTTGATCCAAGAGGAAGTAATCAATCCTCGAGTGGTGCCTATACTTACGGCTATAAAAGGAAAAGTCCTTCCTGTTACAGTTTTTTACCCTCCAGATATCTATTAAGTTGAAGTCTTTAATTATATTTTTCAACTCTACTAACGACTTACGGGGGGAATATATTTAGCCCTAGATGTACGATCTAGGTTCTTATTCAAAACCAGATTAAAGTCTCCTCCCAGCACAACTGGTATTGTCAGGGCAGAGAGACTAGTTTTTAAACATGTCAGAGCTACGGGTGTATCCTGATTGGGCCCATAATATACCCCGGCCCCGGTGTAATTTGGCTCATCAGGTGGCAGGCGGCGAGGGGCTGCCTGCCTTGGGATCGCCCGTAAGCTAACCCACCAATCTTGGCATAGTTGTAATGCTAATAAACCTGCAGCAATATTTCTTTCCACAAAAAAGGTGTCTTGTCTGGTTCTTTCTCTGAGATTGCTGTGGAAGGGGGGGGGGTGCTGAGTGTTGCCGATATTGGCACTGTAGCCCATGGCATGGCAAAGCTTTTATGCTCTAAAAATTCTGCAATCGCTTTCTGTGCTGCTAGGAAGAAATGCAGAAATACTCAAAGATGATTTTTTATTTTTCATTTATCGCGTTCCCAGATAGCCCCTCACCACCAGCGGCAGGTAATGGGCCCGAGTGAAAAGTGCCCCTTTCGTTAAGCAGTCGAGTGATGCTTGCTGGGAAAGATAAAGAGTTTCCTGTTCTCCATCCCTCTGGGGGTTACTGGCTCGGTCTGCAGTATGGGGCCAGGATCAAGCGTGCATGGGAAGGGTCTAGTGTAAATGCCGGCTGCCCGGGGTCCACGCAGGAGACCCGCTAAGAGGGCGGCCGCCCTTAGTGCCACAAGAAGGCACAGGAGACAGCCTCCTAGTGTTTGGGACCCTCGGGGGTCCAGTATGCAGCATCACTTCCGGGTAGAGGGGGCGGGGTGAGGTATATATACCTTTCCCTGCCCACTGGGCGCCCTCTTTGCCCACTACCCCTGACGCCGTTTCGGTCGTGTCCCCTGAGCTGCTGCATCGGTCGTGTCCCCTGAGCTGCTGCATCTCCAGCCCGGTGGGTGCATACCCTGACTCCCCCTCCCCCCACCTGGTCTCCCAAGTCCCGGGTAGCACCTTGGGCTGAACGGCCCAGCGGCGGCCCGCGGGAGGGGGGTCTGGGCAGCTCTCGGCGTCACGGGTGGTGGAGTTAGAGGCTCGCCCCCTCCGGTGTGGAAGGAGGCAAGGCAGGGCCCCTAGCCAGCAGCGTTGCCGGGAGGCCCCCGCCCACGCGGTAGAGGTGCCCATGGCTAGACTGGGTCTGTCTCCCGGAGGGCCGCGCAGCCCCCCCCCCCGGGGCTCGTGTTTCCAAGAGCGGTGGGGGCCAAGGCCTGGCCTTTACGTTCCATGCAGGGCTGGCGCTACGGTGTTCCTGTACCAACCCTGCGTTTCAAGGGGCAGCCCTAATCAGTACCAGGCGCGCAGGAGTCAAATGGGCCTGGGGTTTGGCCCCTGCTGGGTCTCGACAGGCCAACCGGGCCTATCACCGCAGTGTTGATCACCGCATAGGTGAGAAGTCTGGTGAGTGATCTCAGTGGGCGGGAGCTTCGGCAGCCGAGCGAGCTTGGTCTCCGACTCTTTTTCAAAGAGGCCAGGAGTCTAATTCTGTGTTGCGAAGGGGTAGTAGTCGAGCAATGTTTACCAGGCGGGTGCATGAGCCTCGGCAGCCCAACGGCTTGTCTGCAGACTTTGGTGCTGGAGACCAGGGTTCGAGCCTCGAGGTCGCGTCCACATCCTGTGATTCTGGGCAAATCCCTTAATCCCCCCGTGCCTGATTGTGTAATGTAAATACGGTGCTCATGTAAAGCGCTCCAATACCTTCGGGTCGAGTTCGCGCTATATAAAAGATGCAAAAAAAAAAAAAAGAGGGGTGCCATAGCAGACGCAAAACTATCTGTCAAGATGTGTCCCTTATGGCACGGACGGAATAGCAAATCTACTTGGGAGGCGTTGGGAACGAAACAAGTATGCTGTACACACATTGACCCAGGCGTGGTGAGTTGATGATGGCACTTTTAGTTAGTTCGTTTTTAGAAATTATATCTTGTTTTGATTTCTCCTTTGGTCCCAATGGCATGTTTAGAAGTAGACATTCACAAGTACGCCTCATAGGGCACAAGGATAAAGGATAATACGGAAACAGGCGAGATGAGCTTCATGACCAGCAGAAAGACACAGAGATGCAATCATTCGGACATTGCTATGCGACCTAGAGCAAAGTGCACATTTGGTATAGCTGTTTCTCCTGATATGTAGAACCAACATCAGATTCCATATGCCGCATGTATGCGGTGATACTGTAAATCCTTATCATGTAATGTGAAGTGAAATGTCCCCTAATACATATATAAACGTAGTTCACGTTGACTCTGGAAAAAGTATGAAAAACGTAATACAGAAAAAATTATACACCGAAGAGGCAAGGGGGATAACTGAGGGAGACTCGGCACTCACATGTAGAGAGATGAGAGCTTCGCAATGGGTCAGTTTAAATGAATATATTTCGTTGACATCATAATGCAATTTACATTACCTCTCGCTCATCAAACATTTTGACAAATTGAGAAATCGAGATCACACAATTTGCACAGGTGGGGAAGCTGGGATTTAAATAAATCTCTCTTGGTTACAAAGTATGTAACAATAAGCTACTTCCTTTCCCAGGAACCTAGAACTTTCGCCGGTCAATGACCGTCTAAAACACATGGCAAATTCAACATGGGAATTTTTCAATACTTCTCCAAAATATCTCCGCATTTCAGAAGCAAATGTTTGACCGAGTTGTTTCTATTGTATATCTGGTTACTAAAGTCGTCATTGCAAGCAGCCTGTAATTGGTGTGAAATGTATTGCACTTAATATAATACGACTCCTCAGAGTCGGAAAATGTCGGATACCAACCAATTAATTGTGTTTTGGGGAGTAACGTAGATTTCGAGGCTTACCATGCCATGCTACACATGTTCCAGTAAATAGCAGGCCTTCCTCTTACTATAAATATCGGTAGGCTTTACCGTATGACACTTCTATAATAAAAACTCATATTGGTGTTTTTCAAGGCTGTCCCTGTGCACACCTCCCTTCCCTCTGCCCCATATGCCACCCCTCAGTGGTTCACAGCTCGTCTCCAGGGGGCGCTCTGGGGCATGTTCTGTGGCCCTGTTAGTGAGGAGAAGCTTCAATGGCCTGCAGTCAGCACAGAGATTCTCTGTGGCAACAGAAGTTGCACACAGAAGGGAGGAGAAATGGAAAATGTAGGGAGCAGGGGTTTAGAAAGGGGGCATTTCATGACTTAGCTCTGTACACGTCCCTTAGGACAGGAGAGCAGGCCTGCAGTTACTGCCCGAAGGTGTTGAGGCTTTCAAGATCAGACTTGGCCCCTTCCCCAACAAGAAATAATATTTGGAGTTTAAACCAAAATATGAATAGTAATTCCAAGTGTTCTCTCTATGCCTAAAGGCTTCTGGTTACTTTGTTCCAGACACCAGCACCGTTACACACATCCCCGGTATATGTGTACTGAAGGATCAAAATGGTGAACACATTTCAAATTCTGCGGTTGGCAACTGGAGGCTACTTGTGATCCTAAATGTAAATGTAAATGTCAAGGTACTTATAGAGCGCACTGTCACCAGACGGACACCTTGCAGTGTCGCCTTTGTAGTTTCCTGGCGCTGATACTCATACCGCTGTGGAACCCCTCCTGGCTTTCCCTGTGAAGTGTCCACTCCTGGGCTCCCCCAGGGTGAAGCCAGGCATCCTTAGCACTGTTGGGGCCGGTGTGGGGATTAAGCAAGCTATTGTCCAGAGTTGCAGCGTGGGGCCCGTGATTAGAATAGGCACTGAGGCGAGAATAGACAGGTCCGAGGAAATTGAGCCCGAGCCCCGCCGAAGCGGGAATCGAACCCTGGTCCCTGGCCAGAACTCTGCTTCAGGGTCTGCCGCTCTAACCATTGAGCCACACTCCTCCACCCAGGCCCAGGGTCTGTTGTCTACCAATCCTGAAAACATCTGTTTTGAAATGGCCACTTCATGAAGTACAGATATGCTCCCCTAAAGTGAGTGCCAGACAGAATCTGGTGTCCTTGTTTTGGACTGGGGCCCTAGCCCCGAGATTCTCACGGTGTGGCCCTCTGGCCAATGGCAGCTCTGAGATGCTGCTTACCAGACTGATCATGGACAATGAGAGAGATGTCAAACGACCTGGTGAACATAAATGTACTCGTTAATGGATTAAAAAGGAAAACAAATCACAGGTGTCCAGCACCACTTATCTTTAAGAGCACATTCATGTTAAACACCTTGTACAACAAACATGTAGAAATATCAAACTGTCCTCAAAATTCAAAACTGTATATCTTTAACATACAGAAGGTTTTGCCTTAATTCAGCAGATTATATCACTGCATTGAGTGACGCTTATTACAAGTAACAATTTTCATATATGAATTAATAAAGTCAGTCATTATGCGCATCCCCCGTGAGGCCTAACTACTTATCACATACGGAACAATATTATAGTGTATTAAATCAAACACAAGAGAAGTTTTTGTATAGCGCACTTCTTGAAGAAAGGCATTTCAAGGTGTTTCACATCTCAAAGAAGAAAAGTGTGGCATGGTGAAATAAAACTATCCTAGAGACACACAATTTGGTCAAGCGGGGAAGCTGGGATTAATCACTAGATGGTATCTCTTTCTCACTCTCGTTTTACATCAAATTTAATGTGTTGTTTTGAAGTCTTGTCCGACGAGGTTAAAGCGTCGGAGGCATACAGATGCCTCATGAATGCTTGGCTTATTCTTGGCTTGAGGATCCAAGGGAACCTCGAGATGAGCCAGAGCCAGGCATCTATCTAAGATGCTCCTAATGGCACCAGTCTTTGGGCAGGGCGGACCATATTGAAATTACTAGTGTGCGCTGCCCATGCCTTGCTTTTAGCCGTTGGGGCTTGGAATAGTCAATTGGTTTTGTATACCGCAGGGGGAGGGACTCAATTATTTTCACCCCTGCCTATATAAAGCATAGTGATACACACTTTCCAGATTTCTACCGGTGGGCAAGGGGCAGTTACATGGGCATAGCTCCTTGCTGCAATGAGCGCACAAATCTAATGCATGTTTATGTAAGGGCACGGCATAGCACAAGAACTGCAAATTACATACATCCTCCAGTACCTTCAGTATACATGCGCGCCCATTTCTCACACTTCCTGTGGAGGGCTAGGAATCCCGGGCGATACAAAGGGAACCAGAGCTATGGTTGGTTCAGCACCAAGGGTCACTCTTGGTCAGCAGGTAGGGTTAACTGGGATAGGACTACAGCAAGTAAGCAGGATGGGCTGTGTAAAGGTCTCCCCACACGAAGTGCAGTGACTGCAATGGGGGCACTTACGAACCATCCCTTAATCCAGATTGACTCCATTCATGTATTCGCCATGTTACAGGATGCTTCAGTTAAACAACATTCCCTGCCCGGACAACCACAGATACTGGTCCGTGGTATGGTTTCTCATTGGCAGAAGTTTTGAAATGCAGGACGTGCATGAGGGAGGGATATCAGCCTGGAATCACAGCAGTTATATTCACAGGCAGAAGGGAGGGGGTAGCACGCGTTATGGCCATGTTATGTAGCAGGTATATACAGCTATAGGTCTCACATTTGAATACTAGTACATTTCTTAGGGTGTTCTTGCAGTTGGCGTAGAGTTCGAGGTGTATCCCCAGGTCAAAGATCCTTTCTGAACGAGATAGCGCACTAGGGTATGTGCCTGCTGCTAACCCCACCTGTGATGTGCAGTGCATGACTAGCTAGCTCATTCTTTCACTCTTTGAGTGTGATAAAATTTTACGGGGTGTACCATGCACAGTTATTATTCTTGGAGAAACAGGGTAGTAGAGCACTAAAAGGCTTCTAGGGATTAAGAAACGTTGGCATGCCCATTAGTCTAGCTGTCTTACTGTGCCCCCTCCATCCACTTGACTGCGCCTTGGTTTCACTCTGGCAGAACATTTTTAGGAGAATGACTGCGCTAGGAGGAGACAGCAGCCTGGAATCCCAGCACTTATATTCACAGACAGAAGGTGTGGGGCTAGCGCGCAATGGCCAAGTTATGAAGTGGCCAGTAACGGGGATAGCGCGCAGCATAAGCAGTGGGTACCACAGGACACTTCACTTATGGGTAGGTAACTGCCTGCCCCTTAGCTGGACCAGCCAGGTGGGTAGGAGTGGTTGCTCTGAGAGGGGGGCAGGGTCCTAAAGGTATGGGGTACACTTGTTGGAGGACTCAGGCTGACTAAGTATATTAAAGATCCTATATTTTCTCTCCTGCATCCCAGCGATAGTTCAACCCGGGGGCTGGGTAATCCACACCAGGGTGTGTGCACCGGCACGGCTACACAACATCCATCAAAGTCCGCAGTCAGACTGGGTTTGGATTCGGTGCAGACTGTCCTTCCGTTCTCGCCATCCACTGGTCTGCTTCCTGGTTTTCATTACCAGAAGTTGGGCAAGGGACTACTCACGCCAGGGTGGGGACAGCAGCAAGGTGACTCCGCATCTTTAGATCGCTTCCAGGCGGTGATGAACTTACAGGCAATCAAATAAGTGGGCAGGCAAGTAATGCGTACAATTTACTCCAGGGCTCCACTAGCTAAGAGCACTGGCCCTGTGGGACACTCTTGTATACCTCTAGCGACCGCTGGCTTATGGGCTTCATTTGTTAGATCCACCATGCCAGCCAGGGGGGTTGCTTAGATTGTCACACCAAAGATAGGTGTCGGTGCTGCAAGTGTTGAAAATATGGGTTTGAAGCACCAAGAACACTACTACCAGAACACGTTTGCAGTCATAGTTAGATGGGGCGAGTAAATTGGCTTATGTTCTCCATCCTCAAATCCACAGCATTTACTTACTCCCCCGGCACCCTGGTAACAAGCGGTAAAAGCACATAGGGGCTACAATGTCTCAAGAATACTTGGCATGACCCTTTCCGATTTTCAGGTTGTACAGGTAATGTAGGCATGCTTAAATATGTCAGGCAGTGCGTGTCCAGGCAAGCGCTGGTGCAGTCACTCAGTTAGGATAGGGACAGCAACCACATCGGTCAGGGCTGGCTTGTCTGCAGATCACAGCTTACAGATGGGACGATAGGAATCCCATGGTTTTAAGAGGTACATCTGACCGTAAGCCACCCAGGGGAGTGGCCGGAAGACAGGTTAAGCGTTTTATGTACAGGCGAATTGTGAGTATACCGAAGGTACCCCGGTGTGCCAGATGGGTAGGAGCGGTTGCCCTTGAAGGGCTGGCTGCCCCGGACATCCAGGTCTATGCCTGGGCGTTCCAGTTATCTCATGCCAGGGTGTTGTTAAAGAAACCATTAGAGTATGGGGTGGGAACTCTATATACCACTCTGCTTAGGGGAGAGGGGGTTGGCCAGTCTGGGTTCCTACTGAAATTCGGAGATCCCAAGTTCTTTAAAAAAATTACATTGAAAATTCTTTTGGGAATGGCAAGGACTTGGGCCCAGGTTTCAAAATCCATTAAAATAGGGTACTATAGCTGTAGGACTCCCTTATGGGATCTGCCCGATAATCCACCCTGGTTGGGAGACTCACTTGCAGTACCTATTAGAGAGGCAGGGGTGGAGGTCTGGGGAGATCTATTTGTTGAGGGGGAACTGCTCTCCTGGGAGTGTTTGAGTAGAAAGATTGGCCCTGGCCTAGCTAGGCTAAAATATCTGCAGATGTCCAGCTGGTCTCGCTCTTATACTGCACAGCCCTCTCGAAAAAATAAATTCCCAGTAGGTGGTTATAGTACCCTTATTACTTTGTTAATTGATAGACCCCCTGCTAAGAAGGAGATCTCGTCTTGGTATAATCTGATTTTGGATGAGATGGACGGAGTATTCATGCTTCCAGATGAACTCTGGGGGGCTGATATAAGTAACACTGATTTGCAAGACTTATGGAGAACATCTTGTAGATTGCTGTGGGATGTGGTGAAACCAGCGTGGTTGCGTAGGAACCACATCTTTACTATCCACAGAGCATATTATTCCCCCCTTCGACTTTCTAAATTTATTCAGGGGAATATGGTGGTGTGTGCTAGATGTGGATTCCTAGCAGCCTCTGACATTCACATGTTTTATGAATGCCCCCTTCTGTCTCAGTTTTGGGAAGCCATTTGTAAGATCCTGTCGTCTTCAATAGACTCCAAAATAACTTTAGATCCCCAGTTGATGATTTTCGGAATCTTAGAGGGGGTCTCCAGCTTGGCGAAGAAGCTAGTATTTTACGCTATACTACTGGCTAGAAGGGAGATATGCAGAAAGTGGAAGGACTCTTCACCTCCTTCTATCAATGAATGGTACGCCTCTGCCCTGCATGTTTCTAAGTTTGATTTGGCTAGAGCTGGGAATCCAGACAAAAGATCCTTTTGGCACCTTCTTAAATGGGATCAGTGAGACTCTGTTTTTTTTTTTTTTTATCTTTTCCCCAGGTCCAATGATTAAGCCATCTATCCCACTGCTTGGTATAAGCGGTGCTCTGATTCCTTTTTCAGCACTTAGGTAGCACCCTGGCTGAACTCCTGAGGTTATGGTATGGTGATCGCTGGTATGTCAAGCCCTTTTGCTGTGGGACGAGGCCCCCGTTCCATGTCTGTCCCTCCCAGTTGGTATGAACTGTGACAGCATATTGCTTGTAAGCCTATTGATTGCGCATATAGAACCTTGGTGGCATATGAGGACAAAAAAAAAAAAAAAAAAAGAAACAAAAAAAAAAAAAAAAAAAAGAACTTACAGGCAATCAAATAAGTGGGCAGGCAAGTAATGCGTACAATTTACTCCAGGGCTCCACTAGCTAAGAGCACTGGCCCTGTGGGAGACACTTGTATACCTCTAGCGACCGCTGGCTTATGGGCTTCATTTGTTAGATCCACCATGCCAGCCAGGGGGGTTGCTTTGATTGTCACGCCAAAAATAGGTGTCGGTGCTGCAAGTGTTGAAAATATGGGTTTGAAGCACCAAGAACACTACTACCAGAACACGTTTGCAGTCATAGTTAGATGGGGCGAGTAAATTGGCTTATGTTCTCCATCCTCAAATCCACAGCATTTACTTACTCCCCCGGCACCCTGGTAACAAGCGGTAAAAGCACATATGGGCTACAATGTCTCAAGAATACTTGGCAGGACCCTTTCCGATTTTCAGGTTGTACAGGTAATGTAGGCATGCTTAAATATGTCAGGCAGTGCGTGTCCAGGCAAGCGCTGGTGCAGTCACTCAGTTAGGATAGGGACAGCAACCACAGCGGTCAGGGCTGGCTTGTCTGCGGATCACAGCTTACAGATGGGACGATAGGAATCCCATGGTTTTAAGAGGTACATCTGACCGTAAGCCACCCAGGGGAGTGGCCAGGACACAGGTTAAGCGTTTTATGTACAGGCGAATTGTGAGTATACCGAAGGTACCCCGGTGTGCCAGATGGGTAGGAGCGGTTGCCCTTAAAGGGGGGCAAGACCCTCAGTGTGTGGGTACACTTGTGGGAGAACTCTGGATGATAGTGTATTAGTGCTCCAACTTTTCCTCTCCTGCATCGAAAAGATAGTGCAGGCAAGTTATTTGGATGATTTACTGCAGGGCTTCACTAGCCTCGAGCCACTTGACTCTCTTGGGGAAGAGGGATCTGTGCAGGAGATTAAGTCCTCCATGTGTAAGTTAGGCTACAATTGGGGGCATGTGAGTTTTCCATGCCAGTCACAGGGTGTTTTGAAGAAGATGGGGTTACACCTGCTAAAAGTGTTGGCAACGAACAACCATGCACATGCCTACTCAGATGCAAAGCACAAACCTAGTACAATCCTAGAAGTTCTCTCTCACATCCAGAAACACAGCCTTCTGAGGAGCAACAGTGGTGCTATGGGTCATTGGGAATGGGAGTAGTCACAGCTGTAGGGCTTGGGCTCCATCCAGACAGCCGAATATGGTTCGTTGATGGAGTCCTCACAGTGCTCAGCGGTGGACGGTGATGGAGCCAGGGCTTAACCCCTGAAGTCCTTTATCAAGAGGGCGGCTCTCGGTATGGTGGGATGAAGTGGGCACCCATTCATAATATCTGCTGGGAGATCATGCGGCAGGGCTGGGAATCTTGGCAAAGAGCTGCAAATCACAATTCAATCATCGCAACTCATTAATCACAACTCACTGGCAAAAGTCTAAACCAGTCTCTTAATTAGGATCCCTGTCACTGACTGTTCTTCCCTCAGTAATCAGGGTGGTGAGCCTACCAGTGTGGGTGGGCTGTCACTTCATGGGCAGAGGAAGGGTTCTCCATGGCACAGATAGAGCACAAATGTAACTTCATGCAACCCCTCCCTCCAGCAACTGCGAGTGTGATGACCTTGGCCAGTATGCACTGGAAGGACAGGCTGGAGGTAGGTCAAAGGTCTCCCAGCTTCAGATGGTGCAGTGGGCGCAGGAGAGATCAGGAGGTCTCAACCCTCCAAGCACACTTCAGGCTCTTGAATATGCATCTGGCATACAGAAGAGTTCAGCTAGACATCAGCATCCTCTGGGAGAGCTACTCATGCAAGAACAAACGCCTGGTCACAGGGCTCTGTTCACCCTCTTACTTCCTTACAAGGATGACCACCAGAGTTAAGAGCTATTCATGATACTGCATGGGAGCTAAAGACAGTGGTCAATGAGCTGACCACTGGAGGCAGCCTCTTAGGGTGAAACATACTCAAGTTAATCCCCTTGGGCACCAGACTCTCTAGAAATCAGGAGATCAAGCAGCCAAGGCTCACTGAAGCAGGAGGTCGAGGCTTGAAGCTCAGGAATTGGACGACACAACAACTAACCCAATAAATTCAGTGTCCAACCAGTATCATATTTTCAAATGTGACCTATGCTTCCTATTAAGATTACACTGTGGGGCAGATTTACTCAAGTATCACCTAATGCAGCGCAGCAGTCAAAAATGCTGTGCTGCGTTGCGTGACAGGGAGGGAGCAGGAGAACACCATATCTACAGAGATATGGCTCTTGCTTCCCCTCTCCCTAGCGCCGGTGCAGAATTTTGCTTCTGTGCGCCATGCACATGCCTTTGCGCCATAGTGCAAGGGTGTGTGTGAGACTCTAGCATAGGATTTGTACTGGAAGGGTTCCCTTCCAGTGCAAAATACTATGCCAAGGCAACTTTTAAAACGTTTCCTACTTTGTATGTGTGCTGTACAGCGCATCACACATGCAAAGTCAGAAAAGAAAGGAGAGATGAAAACATTTCTTCTTTTAAAGCGTTCAAAAGGCATTATTTTTTTATGCAAAACCCTATCTCACATTTTTGATAGATAGGGTTTTGCGTCAAAAAGGGTGAGTGGTTGCATAGGAACGCCCATGTAACGCCCCCTTGTCGCTAAGTAATGCAAAACAGTCCTTTGCACTTCTTTTAGCCAATTTCCAATGCGAAAATGTTTTGTGCTGGAAAATAAACAGTTTAAAGAAATATTGTGCTGTTTGTGTCACTTTTATGACGCATACCCAGTGCATAATGTTAGTAAGTCACCCCGTATGTGTTGCTGCTAATTTCAGAACATCCGAACAGATTAATTTGGAAACACATTTCACAGTACTCCGTATTTTGATCTCAGATGTGACAAGTTATTGCCTGGCTGCCAAGACCTTTATTGTAAAGGAACACTGGACATCCCTGTCGCTCTCAGACTTTGGACATCATTTATGAGCAATTGTCGTAGGGCAGCGCCGCAAGTCTTCTTGCTGCGCTGCCGTCTGCCAATGTGAAAGGGTAGGAATGCACCGTATCTATGAAATACAGTGCCTTCCTGTCCTTTCCCCTTGCGCTGCTGCACAATTTGCTGCCTACCATCAACGTAGGCACCCTTGCACCGTGGTGTAAGGGTGCCTTAGTTGCAGGCAGGATTGTTTTTGTGCAAGAGTGGCACCTTCCTGCACAAAAACAATCCAATGTGTACTACAGAATGCAACATACATGGAAAGAGGAAACAATTAGGAGAAATAAAAATATTTCTCCTTGCTACGTCCGCGTTTGGGGAGGTGTAAGGTTTTGGCACTCCTCCAGGCTTATGTGATTAAGTAAATCTGGGGAGCATCAAAATCCATGGGTGTTGCATGAGAAATCCCACAGCAACGTCCATGGACAGCCTCCTTGACGCAGAGTAAGGCAAGGCAGCGACTTGTGGTTCTTGGTCTCACTCCGTATCTGTCAGGTCATGCAAAGGCACGCAGAGTGGATTCGCGTCTCCTCATAGATATGATTGAGAGGCTTGCGCCCCCGGAGCATCAACAAAAGTGTCGCTGTGGCGCCGTAAGCCTCTCATAAGTAAGCCCCCCCTCTTCCCTGTGCCTGTTTTAGCAAGATTTAAGTGCCATCCCATTATTTCGATGTTTCTGCTAGTTGTCTTGACTATGTTGAAAACTTAATAAAACAATTTGTTTAAAAAATGCTCCTTCTCTTTGGGCACGGACGGCTGGCAGTCATGCATCTGGCCTCCCCCTCAGTCGACATCTAATAGGAAGACATGTTACCTTTTAAAATATGGAGTGTCCTGTCTTAACTGAGAGTTGGGATGCTTGGTCCCTCATCATGTTTCATCCGCAATCTCACCTGTTCAGGGTACCCGAGAAATAGACCATTGTCTTAGTGACATGACCAGTGGCTTCATGTCGAGGATGGTAATAAAAACGGAGACAGTATCTTTCCTGTTTGAAATTCAAACTTCAAATAGCAAATATAAAAAGAAACCGCTTCATATGCATAGCTGCCAAAACTGCTCCCAAGTGACTAATAAAGCAAACAGAATAGCAGACATTATTATTAACGACGAGGGCCTCCCGTCGCATGCAACACTAGCAAAGTACCTGAACGACAAGAATCTTAATGAGCACTAGCGACAGGTTCCCTTCTGTCTAGAGAGCTCACCTGGAATGCTGCCAATAGTTAACACTAACTATCAATCTTTAAGGGGCGGCACCACCCCTTAAACTTGCTTACCTGTGTGCCCTCGGGAAGACTGATACCCAACCCCATGTGTCGATCCAAAATACAGCAAAGGGCGTTTGGGAGGCGCAGGCGATGGCTGGAGGCAGAGCGGCGGCCCCCTGCATAATTGCTGGTGGTTGATGGTTGTAACAGGGCCAATAGCAGGCAGGCTGGAAGTTGTGTGGGGGGTTGCTACAGCCCTGAACAGGGCTTTGTTCTCAGGGGTGACTCCTCCGTAATGGCTTTGGGGGTGCGGGCCATGGGAGGGGAAGGGCAGAGTGCGGAAGTAGAGTGGTGTATGCAATTTTAAGTGCACGTCAGTTTGGCCAGTCGTCTTAGGCATGGCATGCGCACTTAGGGTTCTCTAACCCGGCTGTATTGCCGGGTTGGAGAAACAGCACAGACTCCCTGTGCCTGAGCAAGCATTGATCCACCCTGCTCAGGCCAATCCCGGCGCTGCTCTCATGCTTGATGGGGTATTGGATGGGAAATCTGTGATGCGGGCCCACAGATCGCTCGGCAACCACAAGGAGACGATGGACGGAGCGCTGAAACGTTTCACTCACCCCCAGTCACAGATCTGGGTTGAATCCATCATCGTTCTTTAGCTGGGACCAGGAATTTGAACTAGAGGAGTGCGAGGTGGCGGGCGTCACAAAGTAAGTCTTTTTTTCTATTATTAACCCTGTGCTCCCCCCGCACTGCCCTCATCCCCCCAAGCGCCCCTTCACCTGTCCTACCACTCTAAATCAGTGACGGCCACCACTGTATGCTTTATGGCATCAGAGCTAGCAGTGGCGGTGGCCACTGATGGGGCTGACAAAATGGTGGGAGCAGTGAATACCAGGGTGGTCCTGCTGCTGGGTCTTCTTTCTGGTGGGTGGTGCACGGCTCGTAGAGGGCACTTCACTGAGCTCCTATGCAGTGGCTGCCCTCCTACGCAGGGACATTGGCAAGTATGGTTGAGGTGCACCAAATGACCAGGTTATGGCAACTGAGCACATACATGAGTCATGGGGCTTCACCTCAGCTATATGTTAAGTGCTACCATCGTTCCATGAAATTCCCAATGTTGTAATGGACTGTAATGTACGTGTAACTCTCACCTGACGTTTCCGCAGTGCCAAGATGCAAGTCCTGATGCAAAGTGCCAACTTCCCTCACACACCACAATGCCCAACAATGTCAAAGCAATGAATGGTGAAATGGGGGAAGAGGGGAAAACAAGGGAAGAGACAAGATTCCTGTCCAAGGCGAACTCAGGGATGACGTGCAAGCTTCAGATACTTCCCATGTATTTTCTGTTTATAAAGAAAAGAGTATATGTGTTGGTGTTTGTATATGGTTTGGATATAATATATTGTAATTCTGTTATAACATTATTCATACATATAAGGATTAACTACTTGTTCATTTCCCCTCTTCCACGGAGGATATAATGTTGGTAGATCCGGGAAAGATTACCATCTAAGCAAGTAAAAGAGGACAATCAGGTGTTATGTAATCAGATCAATGCACATATATAGCAATAAGACATTTTTATATGAACTGACCTATGATGGTAAAAAAAACACAGGAAGTTGAAAAGCCCCAAATCAGATAGTCTAATATGTGAATAAATATATATATAATATACTCTCAGTAGAAATAAATCTTAGAAAACAAAATCAGGCATAGCCACAAAAATGTACATGGCAAGTAAATAAGGATTAGTTCCTTGTCTTCAGGAAATAAGTAATCCTTAATGCTTTTTATTTATAGCTCTAAAGCATACATGTGTACAAGAAAATGAGATCTCCAGTATGCCGTGGACAAGTCAATCAGATAAGTAAAAGATACCATGTATGTATATATTGTGCAGCTTAGCATTATCGCCTTTTGTAGAGGACTTGGATTCTTTATAGGTTTTTTTGTATTTCCTTCTTTCTTGCAGGTTACCAGGAGAAGAGAAGCTTGTGCCAGTACAATATATGAGAATTCTATACGGAGGTAGCATGAATCGAGAAGCTGGCGTTCAATAACCCGCTAGAAACCTCAGGACGTGAGACAAGCGGTGACCCAGAAGCAGGTAAGTGAAAAGATAGGGCGGAAGATGCGCATGTCGACTAGAACGCAAAGCGCTCTTCCGCCCGTGCTGTAAAACTTTATTTAGATTCTTGCTCTGCCCCATCTGCAGAAGCGATCAGGAGCGGAGTATTTGTGGCAGTATGGACCTGTCAGCCATCTGTCAAATGGTTGATTTACCTCCAGATATAACGCTGCAGAGTTATGGCACACTCCCTCCTTCCTCGACTCTAGGTTATACATCAGGCTTTCTATTGTGAAACAATGTGCGTTCCTCACAAGATATGTGTTGAGTGACTGATTGTAAATGTGTGCCTCTATATGGGCAAATCCATCAACCTTTTTCTTAATCTCTCACAAGGTGGCTATTTTTAGCATCTCATTGCATTCCTTTGTCTTGCATTTGTATTTGTAGAGCACTTACCTAGCACTTGTGAGGGTCAAAGCGCTAATTTATATGAATATAGCATGTTACATAACAACACGTTCTATTACAACGCAGTCGTTACAACGAGCGCGTTGTTAGAACGCAATAACTTTACATCGCACGTCATTAGATCGCCTTGCTCTAGGGGGCGCGCTGGACTTATGAATGGTATAATTTTCTATTCCAACTCCTGCGTGTGCAACAGTAGGGAAGGTGTTGGAACGGTAAATTATACTATTTCTTAGGTTAGAGCGCCCCCTACAACAAGTTGATCTAATAACTTGCGATGTAAAGGTATCGCGTTCTAACAACGCAGTAGTTGTAACAACTGTGTTGTTAAAGGAACGCGATGTAATGGAGGCGTTGTAAACTTTGTTTCCCATCTAAGTCACTCACCTGGCTCCACCACAATACAGGATTCTACTCCATCGTGTATCCCCTAAATACTGGTCAGGCTGATGATGATACACACCTCCTCCTCCTATATGATCAGGTCTAGATCAGACGCTTGTCCTTGTCCACTTGCTTTCACATAGGGATTCTGAAAGGATGTCCATCACTCAGCGTTTAAGTTCCTAAAAACCTCTTCTTACAGTCCTCAATGCTTTGAAGGTGGGAAAAGACAGCATTTCCTTTTTTTTTAATGCTTTATTTGGTCTCTCAACTTGGCAGTGGTTCTGTGGAGCAGATGACCAACCAATTGAAGATTTATTTAAGGAAATCTCAATAAAAACATTACATGTTTTTTTATAGCCCTGCTCCGTTTACAGTTTGCAACTGATTTGACTGAAGTGATCAGAACCATTCTAAAATATGAGGATTAGTCCCTTTTTGTAGCTAACCATGTTATAGGGAAGTGGTATGAAAATAAAGTAACAGGACGACCTTCAAAATAATAATGCAATGGTTGAATGGCAAATTCTGTTTCTATGGTCAAATAGTTCATTTCAAAGGGAAATAAACTCCACTAAGATAAAGAATTGGTAAAACCCAGTACCCAGTAAGACCTGGTCATTAGGTTCGAAAAGTTGTAGTTTGACATAGTGGTTATAATAATGATGTTGGTCTTTAGACATTTTATTTTTATCTAGGTGATTTTAGTCAAATGATCTTTTAATTAACATCCATATGCTAATAAACATTTCCAGTATTGGGCTGATTCTCCCACTATCTAGAAGGGTTCTAGTTTTCCTCTATAATAATAAATCAAAAGGCGAGTAACTAATGGAAGATTGAACCTTGAGGCAAATAATGGTAGGATAAGATCCAAATACTTTCTTTCTTCATCCAACTTTGTTTTCAGGATACTCTTTCTGGTGGAATTATACTGCTCAACTAGTCCATCTGTTTGTTTGTGGATGATATGCGGAGCATTTTAGTTCAAAGATTTCAAGCAGATTAAATAGTTGATGCATAAGGTTGGAATCAAAAGGAGTTCTCTGGTCCATCATTATTTTTGTTGGGAATCTGATATAAGAGGCGACGTCTATAGTAGCATTGGCTATATGATAAGTAATTGTATTTCGCAAAAGTACTACTAACGGGTATTGTGTTACATAATCAGTAACCAAAAGATAACGATAACTCCAAGTAGAAGGAATTTAAGTACTCACTATATACATCTCGGATCATTTGAAGGGAGTATTTATAATAGGCAGAGCTTGACAGGGAGCTTTTGGAACATGACTAGGATGGACTTGTTGAGATATAGAACACTCCTTATAATATTGTTTAATATAGGAAAAGATTGCAGGCAAAATTATTTTTACATATAGCTTTTTCAGTCTTTTCCCTCCCAAAGTATCCTCCTCCTTCTATGTGAGTATGTTTTGAATACAATAGCAGCCTTTGAAAGCGTTTAGAGACTATGAATGAATGAATGAATGAAAGAGTTTTTGTATAGCGCGACGTTCACTCCAAGGAGCATCTTGGCGCTTTGTGAAAAGAAAAGGGCCATCTGGCGATGTTTACAGAAGAAAGGGTGGCTGAGAGAGAAACTTTAAATCAGAGATAGCGCTAGGTGGTCTGGGGTACCAAAGATCCATGTTTTGAGGAGCCCCCTAAAGGTGAGTTCCGTTTGTTTGTGCCTCAGCTGAGTGGGTAGTGCGTTCCAGACTTTTGTCCCTAGTACCACCATAGTCTTCCCCCCCGTGTTTTCAATTTGAAATTGGGGACAGTTAGCAGGTTTTCTGATGTGGACCGCAAAATGCATTTGGTGGTATATGGCTTGATGTTGGATCTTAGATATTCTGGTCCAGTTTCTCTTATGGCTTTGTAAGTAATGGTCAAGATTTTAAAGAGAGTCCTTTACTGAACCGGTAGCCAGTGAAGCGCTTTGAGTGCCGCAGCTGAGTGAGAGTCCCTAGGGAGCTTGAGTACCAATTTCACCGCAGAATTCTGGACCACCTGTAACATTTTCACGACCACCTTTTTTGTTCCTACATAGAGACTGTTGCAGTAGTCCAAGTGAGGTAGAATTAGGGCCAATATACTGGAAATAGAATAAGCACCAGGCTCAGTGCAAAGATAAAAGTGACACAAGGCGTGGTAACTTCAGAGACAAAACAAAAATCAATGCAAATATAACTAGAATTATTACAAATCACTATTTTTATTTTTGTTAAATGTTCTTATTCATATTTGTTATTTATTTCATATGCATGTTAAATATTTTTGTAAACTAAAAGATTATATAGTCAACTCTCGTATGAACAAAAATGTATCATCATGTCAGACCAGCTTATCAAGGTTGCAGCCAGTGGTTGGTACGTACAAATGTACCAGTTGTAAATCATGCGCCTCAGCAATAGAGGGCCCTACATTTCGGTTCAACAATCAGATTCTTACTTCGACTAGTTGAAGTAATTGTAAGACATCTAATGTTATTTATTTGATAGTATGCCCATGCAATCTTGGTTATGTGGGCGAAACAAGCAGAACCGTTAATGTGAGGTTAACTGAGCATAGGTCAGCTATACGAACAAAAAAGGTCACAGCCCCTATGGTCATACATTATTTGGAGCAGAATCATCAACCTGAAGACATGCAATGGCATGTCATTGAAAAAATTACACATAAAGTAGGATCAAATATGGATGTCATCAGCAAATTCAGGGAAGTGTACTGGATTTTTACCTTAAACACAGCTACCAGGGGTCTGAACATGGATATACCATGGTATCAGGCGATTAAGTAAATTAGTGTAGCATTAAGAATCCCGCAGTGCTTGCACACCCCGTTTCCCTTTTGGATCCCCTGTCTAACTGCGACCAACATATGCCTTTTCACTCATTGTCGTATCATCACTAGTATTGAGTTGGGGTTCTTTTGTGACATCATGTGTCCTGTCACTTGGAAAGGATAATGCTGTGAACAGGGCCAACACGTTCGATAACTAACCTATAACTATATGCCGTTCCTTCATTAGCCACTAGATGGTGATTTTGTCACGATGAGACCGGCTTTTTCTGCAGGCAGATGGTCTGCTAGTTATTCATAAATAAATGATAACCACTTCTCAGTGAATATAGTCCACACTACCAGGGTTATGTTAATCTTTTTCCTGGTATTTCAGGTTATCTTAACGCAATCATGAACGTCAATCTTTAATTCATTTCACAGCAGGTGATTCAGAGTTTAGTATTAGTCATTTGTCTTTAACAAAAAGTTTTATCCTCCCTCATAATCTCAATCAATCTCGTCCACACCTATGTGGATACCCACTTTATTCCACATTTCAAGATGGCCGCGTTACTTTACTCGTAAAATCTCTGTTAGAAAATACGCGCTTTTTAAATACGTCATCACAAGGGTGTTTCGGATTATCTCGAGCGTATATAGGACGGCGCATGGCGTTTGTTTTCGTTTAGCAGCACGACATCAAGTAAGCAGATCTGTGGACCCGTGCCGAAACTTCGGTATGTAACACGGAACAGCGGGGTTTGCTAGACTCTCATTCAGCGAGTCAATATGCATAGGAGCTTGTATTCAAGCAGAGACAGGATGTTGGAAAGGGGTATCAGTTGAGGACTCAACACAGGTTTAGGTAGAATCTATATCCATACATCTTTTTGTGTTATGTTCATCCGCAGATTAGTCCTTCAGAGAATTCATTAGGCACTTAATTAACTTTATACCTCAAGTATAAAATCTTTCGGAGAAAGTCAGCATGTAGCGAAAGAGGGCAATAATTAAGGGCCCTTTCAGAACATATGTTTTGGCTCAAACCATTTCTATGCCAGCTTCCTGTCATTTGTAGTGTCAACATCTCAACAGGAGTATTTGAGATAAAACATAGTAATCATCGAGACAAGTTTATACCTCACGCATAAAATCTTTCTATAATACACGTCTGACATAGGTCTGTAAACATGCTGGTCAATCACATCATGGAAAATGCGGATTTATATATATATATATTTTTAGTTCTTACTTCTGAATTTATTATTTTAATTGCAGAAGTGATTGTGATTTCTACCCGAATCCCAGAATATTGGCGGAGGTCTAAAAAAGTACATATCTACTGATCTCGCCATTGAGACAAGATCCCAAAAGCATCATTAACTCCAGGGATGTGAAATGTATTGCTTCAACCTGTCGGGAGACGTTGGGGAGTTCACCATATATAACGCAAGATTGATTTATCATTCAATCTCATCCGCTTGCATTTTGGGTATGTATGATCAGTCAGGCACAATTTTATTAAATAGCTTTGAGTCTAAATTTACCCTATAGGACGTGTGGCGATAGGAACATAAGAGTGATTACATTAAAGAGGATGTGTTTTCTATCTTTGTAGAACCTCATCCAAACTGAATGAGAGCCACACGACAGTGCAATCATATCAGCTCACAAACTCTGTCGCAATTTATCCCAATTAGGTAAGATCTAGTGAGATACCTGTTTCATCCTTTGTTAAAAGCTGTCAGCAACTTTCTAACTTAGGTACATTAGAATTCAGAGAATTTAGAATATAGAGTAAAGTTCATTCACAACTATACTTTTTTCACTTTCCTTTTAAGATAATTTTTCATCCGTGGGCCCCTTGATCAAGTAATTCCCCGCTACCTGAAAAATTCATCATGCTATAGGTATGAGTTATGTTATATTTTTCTTGAATTACCACAGTGATTCGTTTTAGATTCTTTCCTGTAAATTATTCTATTCTGCATAATTCTTTCTTACCCATAAGAGACATGAATGTTAGTTTTGTATATCATTTGTTAAGAGATTCACCCATTTAGTTTCATGACACTATTGGGGTTTGGGGTTATGGACTTTTCCAGTGCTTGTTACTATTTTTATCATTGACAATCCGTTAGTCAGGATTGAAATATTTGTTTATTGGTTGTTAATAGAGCCGAGTAACTTCAGAGTGAATTTATGTACATCAATTGGTTTTAAATTGAATTGATTTTTCTTTCTTTTTGTATTATTATAATTTAAAGAAATATATATTGTTGTTTACTTTTTATAGTAACCACTGACAAGAATATTCTGAAGAAGGCTTTGCCCGAAACGCGTCAACTTCACACTTTTGTATACTTGTTCAGTGTTTTATAACTATTCATGTGTTTGTATCATATTTTCATGTAAATTGAATAGAACTAAAAGATGCATAATTATGTTTTTCACAGCAAAATTTATTCTTGGATTGAATATCATTGAACATTATTGATCATGTTTACAAAAATATTTAGCATGCATATGAAATAAATAACGAATATAAAAAAGAACATTTAACAAAAATAAAAATAGTGATTTGTAATAATTCTAGTTATATTTGCATTGATTTTTGTTTTGTCTCTGAAGTTACCACGCCTTGTGTCACTTTTATCTTTGCACTGAGCCTGGTGCTTATTCTCTTTCCAGTATATTGTATCATATTTTCATGTAAATTGAATAGAACTAAAAGATGCATAATTATGTTTTTCACAGCAAAATGTATTCTTGGATTGAATATCATTGAACATTATTGATCATGTTTACAAAAATATTTATCATGCATATGAAATAAATAACGAATATAAAAAAGAACATTTAACAAAAATAAAAATAGTGATTTGTAATAATTCTAGTTATATTTGCATTGATTTTTGTTTTGTCTCTGAAGTGACCACGCCTTGTGTCACTTTTATCTTTGCACTGAGCCTGGTGCTTATTCTCTTTCCAGTATATTGTATTTCCCTGCCAAGGCTTATCCTTTTTGTAGGGGACCCCTTTGTTTTCCAAATGTAGAATTAGGGCCAATGCCAGAGTCTTCCTGGCAGGCAGCGGGAGTAGGTCAAAAACATTTCGGAGAATTTTTATGGTTTGGAAACACATGCCTGCAATGGCAAGTGCTTGCTTGTGAAAAGATAGTGTGGGGTCAAATTGTATTCTTAGGTTTTTGACTATATCAACTGTTGTGGGTGGGGCATCAGAGTCCGAGGGCCACCATTGGTAGGGTCTAATTACATCGGACTTTCCAAACAACATAATTTCTGTTTTGGAGCTATTACATTTAAGGTGATTTAGTTTCATCCAATTTATTACTGCCGTGAGACAGTGAAGGAACTTCTCTTCTACCGCTGTGGAGTTTTTGTCCAGAGTGAGGATCATCTGGGTGTCATCAGCGAATGCAATCGACTCAATATCGAAAGTAGCTATCAGAGAGAGAAGTGGTGTCATGTGAAGGTTAAACAGGGTAGGGCTCAGGGATGAGCCCTGGCGGACCCCTGATGACAACCACTTCTCTCCTGATTTGTAACTACCCAATGTTACAATCTGATGTCTTTTATCTAGGAAAGATGTAATCCAGGCCAGAGCCTTCTTTTTAATTCCGCTGTGTTCCTATCTGTCTCCTAGGATATCATGAGAGACAGTGTCGAACACCACCGATAGGTCCAACAGAATCAGTACTGCCTCCTTGCCCTGATCCAAGGCAAACTTTAGGGTGTCGGTGGTATGGAATAGCACTGATTCCGTTGAATGGCCTGGTCTGAAACCTGATTGCTTGGGATGCAGGGTATTGGTTTTTTGCAGGAAGTCATTAAGTTGAGCACTCACTAGTTTCTCCGCAATTTTACTAAGGCATGGTAGTAGTGAGATGGGTCTGAGGTTGGAAAGAATAGTGGGGTCGGGAAGTTTCTTTTTTTGGAGTGGCTTTACAGCAACAATTTTCCAGATGTCAGGGATTTTTGCTAGCCTGAAGGTGGCATTAATGATCTGATTGATGACGGGATTTACTGTGTCTACCAATGCAGGTAGAATTTTCGGTGGACATGGGTCGAAAGGTGAGCCTGACTTACAGGAAAGGATGGCCTGCCTGGACTGTTCTAGATTTATTTCCTTAAAACATGTGAGGTCCTTTTCTGTTCCTACCGCTTGGGCTTTGTTTGACTGGGGTGATATGTTAGTAAAATCTTTCTTTAGGTCTTTAATTTTCTTGTCGAAGCACTCAGCAATGTCATCGCATAGGTCCTGTGAAGGAGGGATTTCATGGCCTAGGTTTGTAGGGTTAGTGAAGGATTTCACAATATTAAAAATAGTTGTCATCGGCCCTATTTATCAAATTAGCATAGTGCGTTTTTTTCTCTATTCTAATTTGTTGTTGGTATGCTCTGAGTGCTGATTTGAAAAGCTTCATATGTTCAGCCTCATAGTGTTTCCTCCATTGTTATTCCGCTTGTCTGCAAAGTCCTTTCAAGGCTTTCAGAGGGGTAAACCAAGGGGCTGATTTTTTGTTGCTGGTCGTTTTCTTTAGTGGTGCTAAAGTATTGACCATTGACAGCATTAATTCATTGAATAGGTTATTGTCAGTCTACGGATTTCCAGTTAGGGTAGGTCTGGTGGTTTCTGTCATGCTCTGTAAATTGAGGTTAGATAGCATGCTATTCCATTTTCGTTTGGGGCCTGATTTGCCGGAATTATTTTTCATTTGAACATTGTTATAGATGAATTCGAAGGGAATTAACTTATGGTCTGACCAAGTTATTGTGACTGGAGGGGCAACTATTAGCTTAGTGGCATTAGTGCATATCCTGTCAAGGGTATGTCCTGCCTGGTGTGTGGACCCCTGTGTCTGTTGTATTAGTCCCAACGTGTTTATGATTTCTATGAAATTTTTTGTATTGGGAGTGGCGATGGCTTCGAGATGAAGATTAAAATCACCTAGGATTGTAAAATTTGAGTATCGTACCACAAGGCAGCTTAGGCTTTCTCCCAGGGTAGCTAAAAACGTTCCCACTGATCCCGGAGGCCTGTACACGAGAGCCCCTGCGAGCGTGGTGCAGTTGTCTAATTTAAGATTAAAGCAGAGACTTTCTGCATCCTTCAGTTCAGTGATATTGGTGACAGAGCATTTCAGATGGTCCTTATAAATTATAGCTATTCCTCCTCCCTTTTGACCCTTTCTATCCAGTCTGGAGATGGTATACCCCTGGGGAAGGGCTTGAACTATATCTGGATGGGAGCATTCTGTCAACCATTTTTCCGTGACAAAGAGGCAGTCATAGTTATAGTCTGTCAGCAAAGTCCTAAATGTATAGAGTATTTTTTGCTATGGATCTTGCATTTATAAGGCCGCAGTGAACCTGTTTATGGTGAGTCTTGCCATTGGGAGGAACGGTATGTTTCGCCTTAGTGCTGAACTCGTGGTTGATAGTACGTTTACAGGGGAGACAAGTGAGGGGGCCTTTAATAGTTTCCATTAGTGGTAGGGCTTGGCAGTTTCAGACCTGAGAGTTAAGTGCAAGTAGTTCTTCCCTGGTGTATTGGAGATTTGGTTTGGTGAAGGCAGCATTTCTGGCCCTGGCCGCGTTCCGGACGCGGATGGGCGCAGATGGGCTTGCCTTTGGCGTACCAGCGGCGTGCCCACTGAGCGCATCCGCTGCGCGTCCGGTGCAGCATTCAGTTTAAATCCCTTCGAGGTTCCCACCACTGGGCCGGTGAGCTGCCGGGGGTGGGCGTGGCCTCTGTGGTCAGAGCTGCGTTTCTCTGCTCAAGCGGCACTCACAAGCCGTGGCAGACCGGAAACGCAGCCCTAACTATTGTACATTCTGTGCAAAATACGCTGTGCAAATGAGCATCTATCCACGGTAAGTGCCTGAGAAAGCGGTTGTTACTGGAATCCAATGCTGGTAATTGTGAGCGCAATATAATTAAAAACGATGGCATTGCAAACAGAGTATATTTTAAAAACCAGCTCTCACAGATACATGTACCATTTTTAAAAAAACGTGTCTCTCATTCCTCTCGCAACCTGACCTGAGTCCGCTGCGCATCCGGTGCAGCAGTCAGTTTAAATCCCCTCGATGTTCCCGCCACTGGGCCGGCGAGCTGCCGGGGATGGGCGTAGCCTCTGTGGGCGGAGCTGCGTTCTCTGCTCAAGCGGCACTAATAAGCCGTGGCAGACCGGAAACGCAGCCCTAACTACTGTACATTCTGTGCAAGATACGCTGTGCAAATGAGCATCTATTACTATTACTTGGGTCTGTCCTGTTCTTGGTACTTTTCTACATAATGACCCAATCTAAATAAAAATAAGGAGATATACATTGGATCCGGTTCTTCCTTGACCTTCTGTAATGCTTTTCTTCATGCGGTCTCCTTGTTGTACATTTCACAAATTTCAATCCCCTTACCACTCTACTCCTAAATCTAATGCAGACGGGCCATTTGTCACAGTATATACCTGTGTTTCCCTTTCCTTCATTTTCTCTTCTTTTCTTCTCCTTTGTGTCTATCTGAGTTTCAGTTTCAGTCTTTCTGAGGTCTATTTTAGATCTATTTGTGAATGGGTTGCCTCTTGTTCCTTCTATATTAAGTCCTTCAAATATTGATTTAAAATGGGGATTATCTGTCACCAATATAAAGTCTTCAGGTAATTTTGTAATTACTCCCATCCTAACTTCTATAATCTGACCCCCCTTTTGTAGGAGTACCTTTGCTATGGGGTATTCATTCTTGTCCCTGAATACACAGGTAATTCTTACTCCAAGTTTATTCCTCGTCTGAGTTGGTTCAACCAATCACCTCTTTATAACTGATTAATGGCAACCAATATCGCCCTATGCTTGCACAGGTTTTCTATTTGCCCACATGCAGTACTTAAATCTCTTAGGTGATTTTCCTACACAGTACACATGTTTTCCAACAAATCCCACCTCCATTGGTTGGATAGTGTTTGTTTGGGAATATGACCCAAATATGACCCCGTGCCTCACAGGCGGCAAAATACTGGGGGCTCTGAGGCACATTCATAGGAGAATGACTTCATCAGGGAGATATTTCGACCTTACTGTTTCTAATGTTAAAATGTATTCTCCTCTATGGTGTATATTCACAAGAACGTGTGATAACTACCGCAAGAGTAGCGTAACGCAACTTTCAGTATCACAGCCTATCGTGGGAAAATAACCCTGTGCCAATGTGGAATTCACAACAAGGCATTAGCATGCGATAGTCACCAGATAACCCGCCAAATCTCCGCGTGAACATTAATGCCACGCTGCATAAATGCGATACGCGAACGTAAAAAAACATGCGATGAGGCCGACCGCTGTGCAAAAAGTTGTGAAAACCAGCCACAGGCCTGCAAATCCCACGCGTCTGGCGGAACAATGCACCATTAAAACCACAGAAAAAATACACCAAAAACAATCCAAAGCGTGCAGCAACATGGATGCACCCTGACACAGCGCAGGGGCCAACTCGAACCCCACAACCCCCACAGACTACCTGCAAGGAACAACGGGGTCGGGGAAGGCCAAGGAGAAGAGGGAGAGGAAGACGGGGTGCAGACCGCAGGAAAACAGACCAGCGTCACGGAGGTGACAGAACACTACCAGCAACTGACCCACTAGCAGACCACCTGGATTGCAGTCTGAGTGCCCAGGAGGCCAATCCAGGAGGCCAATAGGCGCCGGCATGATGTGACTACCTAAACCAGGCACAAACCTGCTGCCAACAGGAAGGCAGCAACGGCAACAGGAGGTGGCAGTCCTGCGCCACAGGAGGAGCTGAAGGAAACCTAGGCCACAGTCATCAGTGTGTAGACAGTGCAAGGAGTAGGGAGTACGGACACAGCTTGAGAGGACCTGACAGAACATCAACAGGGAGTACAACGAACAGGGACTGGGGGGACGGGGGAGTGGGCACAATGGGATACATGCACAACGAGGTGTAGCACACTGCCCACCCACAATCACCCAGGTCCATGGCCCGATCCCCTTGGCACACTGCAGCACACACACATAGCACGAACAGCACACCCACTTTGACGACAACGAGGAACAACGTGCATAGCCGACACTGCAGAACAGAGGACACAACTGGCTCCGCACATGCACAGAAACATGCCTACTACATCTGATGGAGCCGGAAACTGTGAAATGGAAATGTACGCGTACTACATCACATACGTCATGTAGACCAAATGTACACTATCCCGCAGAAGAATCCAGCACCCCCAAACAGTCACAATGTACATTGCCATACAGTTTGCATGCAAACTTGCACAATGCACCAACATATATGTCAACACCAAGTCAATGTGCACCTCCCCTTCACATAGCTGAGGGACACACAACACCTTCAGCAGAGCACAGAATACAACACATCAGTGATGCCAGAGAGGACCACCACACCGTCGACACTGACGCCCTACAAAAGCACATGGATATCCCACGCAACCCACCACCAGGACCCGGACAGCCAAGCTACTCAGAGGAGAACACCCAGGCTGCAACAGACCACACAGCAGTCAGCACCCGCAAGCACAGCTGCCTCATGACACTTCACCCACCCACACATCGCACCCCAATGCCATGTTCCTGCACACCAAAAGGAGGTGGCCCAACAGGTGTGGGTGGGGGCCGAACCCATGGAATGCGAACCAGGACACATACGTAAGTGTCCATCACCCTTCAAGCGCCACCAACACCCCACTAAGGAGACACACACTGCCATAGAGACACATGCAGTTGCGCATTCACAGTACAGAACCATGGGCAGGGGCGCTCAAATTGCAGTCACGCACCCATGTTGGCTCTGCGTACAATGGCCCTGGCCACTCCCCTTACAAATTGAGTGGGTGACGACAAAGCTACATGTCCAAGCTCCAACCCGCTGCCTTCGGTGACACATCTGCATCCGATGTACACAGCACAATGTAATGGCGTCGGGCCCAGGGCCCTCATGCATACAACAAGACCATAGGGACACACGCAGATATCATGTTGAACTGGCTACGGGCACATGCGCCCAGCCCCTTTGTTGGCAGGGCCACATGTACAGTGACGCTTGTGCTGGATGTGTGTGGGGTGAGTGTAAGCCATTCCGCATGGAATGTCTGGTGCTGGCAACCACTTGAACATTAGACAAAAGTGCAACAGAAACAGAAAAGACATGCATAAAAGAGTCAACTGCTGAGCAACATGGAGGGAGCTGGAGAAAGTCCAGAGGACAGCCAACATGCAAACAGAAGTGTCCGTGAGTTGCAGTGCACTGGGGATGGGACTCTAGAGATGAGCGCGCCCATGTGAAGAAAAAGTCTTGGATCGTGTCCCTCCGACAGACACATGATGCAGATGCAGTGGAGTGTGTCATACCTGCATCATCTTCCCCATCAACGTCTCAGGGCCCCCAAACTGTTTGAGGTGACATAGCTGCGCAACGTCTACACAGCTCAAAACTCAATCAGTACCAGACAATGGCTTGCGGTGCACCGAGTCACTGGCACCTGGAGTGCTGAGCAGGGTATCAGGCCGATGATGGCATCCACGACAGGTCTGAGCAACTCCGTAAGTCTGTCAGGACCACCATTTCGACTCTGGCAGATGGCTGTTGGAGGTGGTCCTTGCAGTGGTGGCGTGTGCCTCCTGCGGTGATTCCACGTCTGGGCCGGTCAGGACTCGATTTGGTGTGTGAGCCCTGGTGAGACAATGTTGGGCCCGGAGGCTGCATACAACGCAGGGCCACAGAGAAATGGCGTTAATGACCCCAAGGCCCACGTTTCAGGGGCCATCCAATATCTCAGAAGAAGTGGTCCCGGACCTGACCAGCACAGAGTTAGTGGCCCAGGATGCACAGCGGCTGGCACAGGCACCCAGCCACGGGACGGTGACTTGCGGTGCAGTCAGATGGGCCATGCGACCCGAGTGGGTCACCATCAATGTCCGAGGTGTATGTTGTGGAGGGTATCGGGGGATAGTGGAAGGTATCCTCCAGGGCATGACGCCGAAAGGTTTGATTTTATCTAGAAGTAGCAAATGCAGGAGTGGAATGCGACAGCCTCGTTGACATCACCAATTAGGTATCACCTACATGAGGATGAAAGCTGCCCCCTAGTCCATAGGCTCAGACGTCACCAAAGTTCGACCAGAGAGTGTCCATGATTGTCGGTGAACAGACTTAGTGACACCGGGGCTGAGAGGGGATGCTGTCTGCGATGATGCCGGTACGCTGATATGAACTCAGCCATTGCAAAATTAAGACTCTGTGACCTACTGGACTGCAGTGTAGGCCGGAGGCAGTGGTCAGCAGTGGCCCACAGCTACGTGTCGTTGGCTGGCGAGGCATAGAGTTAGTGACACAAGGGCAGTTGTTGGTTGTGTTCGATCACCTCCGTAGCGATGATCTTGTTCTCTCCGGGCTGCAACGCGTCATCCACATACGCTTCTCCGTGCGTGCGATGACAAGAATTCTGCCTTTTGAATAACCGATGTTCAGTTCCAAATCTGTGACCCATTCGTGCACAGCGTAGGCCGAGGGCAGTAGTCCGTGTAGGGCCACAGACACCTGTGGTTGTGATGCCATGCATATACTTGTTGGCACCACATCGAAGTGAGTATAGTGACTTGTCCTATGCCTTAAATGGTGTTCACTGCCATGGTGTAATTGACTCAGTTACAAATGTGTGACTTACCTGACCGTGGTGTAGGCCTGAGGCAGCGGTCAGCACGGCCCATTCACCGAGTGTCACCGGCATAGGTTGGATGGCCTGCATAGTTCAGGTTCAGTGGCACCACGTGTCGGGACACCTCCGTTTATGTGACCCAGGTTTCGTCCGGACTGATCCGCATCTTCCTCTTACTCCTCTCCGTGCGACCACTGGTGTGGACTCTGTCGTTTGTGATTTGCGCCTAGGTGCTGGATGTGGCACCTACTGGTCCGCAGGGTAGTCATGGTCCCTCATCCACGTGTCACCAGCTGGTGTTGAACAGGGTTAGTGGCACCACGTGTCGCCGGCTGGCATTGAACATGGTTAGTGGCACCACGTGTCGCAGGCTGGCATTGAACAGGATTAGTGGCACCACGTGTCGCCGGCTGGCGTTGAACAGGGTTAGTGGCACCACGTGTTGCAAGTAGCCCATATGGAACTATGCCTCACTGATCGAAGGGAGTCTGGTCCTGTTGCCGGTGGCCCGGATTTGGGGTCACTGCCATTCATGACTCAGGTCACAGTTTCACACATGGGACCTGCTGGGCCGAGGAGTAGGCCTGAGGCGACAGTAGAGTACATCAACGAAAAAGGACTCAACTGGGCCCGTGTCGTGGAGGCCGTGATGATCTGAGGAGGCTGCCAAGGTTGCGTGACTCGAGCCTGGAGCTTGAGCCGGAACGTGGTGTGCCCTCCTTGACACATGCCGGTGTCAGCAGGTGATCAGTGAGGCCTGGCTGCGCAGGAGCGGGCCTGACGGGTTTGTGGTCCGGCAGGTGCACAGTGTCACAGGCAACTCTGCTCTAGAGGACGGCGTCGGCCTCGTGGTGGGGTGAGAGGCGCCGCCCTGGCAGAGACGTTGGGCTTTCCGGAAGAGGACCCCGCCCAGGGCTACGTGCTACTTATTTAGACCTCTACGCTGGTGTGGCGTACGCCGGGCCATCCCACTCCGGCCACGCTTAGGGGGGGGGGGGGCGTAACAGGCAAAATTTCTGCGTGGTCCCCCACTGGCTGTGGTGACATGGTTGCGTCCACTGTCCACTACACTCCATACTCCAGAGGTGTATGTTGTCATGGATATGGGTGTGTGCTGCATACTGCGTTCTGTCCAGCACATCTCTGCCACTCTTGGCATTGTGTACTTTCCCAATCATGGTACTACTGCATCCTTCACACATGCCTGTTTGCCACCTCTCCCCACATTCGGCTGTTGTATGGCTGAGGTGCCGTGCCGTTGACGGCTCATGTTCACGTCTTGGCCAGGTAACCATTGTGAGTTGTTCTGTCATGTCTGGTGGGTGGGCATGTTGTTGTGTTATGTTATGTTATTGATACTTTTAAAGCGCGACAAATACTCGGAGGTGTCCTGGCGCTATCTAGAAGTCCTGAGGGTCAAACCTAACAAGGAGCAGTGAAGAGGGGGGTCAGTCGTGCAGAAAAAGCCAGGTCTTAAGTTCCTTTCTAAAGGACAGCAAGTCAGGGAGGGTTCTAAGATAGAGTGGTAGAGTGTTCCACGCCCTAATGGCTCCGTGAACAAAACTTCTGCCTCCCCATCGGGCCTTCCTGATACGAGGGACCTGCGCCTGTTTAGTGCTTTCAGAACGAAGGCTTCTTCCTGGAAGATACCAATGTATACGTTGCTTTAAGAAGTCTGGGCCTAGTCCATGCAAGGCCTTAAATGCCATGGCCAGCGCCTTAAAACGTATACAGCTTTTTATGGGGAGCCAATGAAGGGATCTTCTTTCCGGAGCAACTGAGGAAAACCTGGAGGAGCCTGTAAGTAGACAGACTGCCGCGTTTTGCAAAGTCTGTAAACTGTTCAGTATGCTTTGCTGCGCATTTAGATATAAGCCATTGCAATAGTCGAGTCTCGTTGTTACTAGGGCCCTTACCACCGTATGCCTACTCTCTTGAGGGAGCAAAGGGAGCACTTTCCTCATCATTCTGATGGTATACCAGGTTTTGGAAGTAAGTGCTTTTATTTGGTGCTCCATGGTGAGTTTGTCGTCCAAAATCATGCAGAGGTTTTTCACCTTGCTGGCTGGAGTTGGAAGGGTACCCATGGAGCTGGGCCAGCAGGCAGGGGTCCAGAAGTTGGCGGAATTGCCAAACAAAATGACCTCCGTTTTATCCGAATTTAATTTCAGACAGTTTTGGGACATCCAGCTGCTCACAGCCACCATGCACTCCCGCAGACGCAGTTCCACATCCACCTCCCCCCCTGGTGTCAGTGGTACAACAATTTGCGTATCGTCTGCGTAGGAGGTAATGCCAAACCCATAGGACCATAGGGTGCCAGTGCGCTAACGTACACATTAAAAAGGGTGGGGCTGAGTGAGGACCCTTGAGGGACCCCACAAGAAGTTGAAAAAGGTTTCGAATGAAAGTCCCCCAGGGTCACCACTTGTTTTCTCTCGGCTAGAAAAGATTTGATAAGGTCCCCGGCTTTACCAACAATCCCGCATGTTTTTAAACGATTCAGGAGTATTGAGTGGTGGACCGTATCAAAAGCCGCAGACAGATCAAGCAAAATCAGAGCTGCCTTGCGGCCCTGATCTACTGCTTCCCTGATCTCTTCTGTAGCTTTAATTAGGGCGGACTCTGTGCTGTGACCTGGCCTGAAACCATATTGAGTGGAATCTAGAGCTTGGGAGTCTTCCAGGAAAAGACTGAGTTGTCTGTTCATGAACTTTTCAACGAGTTTGGCTGGAAGGGGAAGACTGGCTATTGGGCGAAAACTGTTGGGGTCACTATACGGGAGATGTTTTTTTTTTAATAATGGAAGAATAGATGCTAATTTCCATTGACTGGGAAACCGCCCCGTTTCAAACATCAAGTTAATTAGACTGGAAAGCTGATCAGCAATCGGACCCGCAGCTAATTTAGCCACCTTAATGGGGCAAGGGTCAAATGGTGATCCGGACTTGGCTTCCAACAGAATCTTTTCCGTGTCTAAAGAGGACACTGGCCAAAATTTGACCAGAGTCGGATAAGAAACGTGTTTTAGGCTTGAGCCTTCCCATCTAATGTCTGGGCTACTGATATTCCTCTTGTTAAAAACGGCAAAGATAGTTTCCACCTTAGAGGAGAAGAATTCGGCCAAGTCCTCGCACAGCTGTTGGCTGGGTTGAACTGGACATGGCTTTGGGGCTACCAGGTTGGTCACTGTCTTAAATAGCTCCTTAACTGAGTTACTGGAGTCTGAAATCTGAGCTGCGAAATAAGATTGTTTCGCCTTGAAAATGGCCTGTTTATATGTCTGAAGGCTGGATTTGTAAGCTTTTCTGTCAGATTCATTATAGTTACTCCTCCATCTGCATGTTGGTTGTGATTTTGTGACGTGTGCATTGCCAGAGTTGTGATTTGCATGGTTGTGGAGTTGAGGTGAGTGGGGTGTTCATTTGGAACTTGCCATGGGGCAGTGCATTTCCCTTGGTGCCATCCTGGGAATGCTGGTTGCTGGTGGACTGTTGGAGGATGGAGGAATCATGCACACTGGCTGTGTATTTGAAGGCGACATTGTTGGAGGTTCCACGGTGTTCTGTTGTTGCCTGCACATTGGGGTAAGACGTGTGCTTTCTGTTGCGTTGATTGTGTGCTCTGTCACCGGGGGGCACAGGTGGGACATGTGTGCTGTGGATTGCCCCCAACACATGGGTGCATCCTGCTATGGTGTTTGATCCGTGCTTGGGGTCCAGCATGGCCTGCGCATTGTGTTGGACGTATAGGTACTGGGGTACCAGGGTGATGGTGATGTCCAGGACAGGTGTGAGGAACTTGGGTGTGGCTGGCAGTGACACTCCTCCGACTCTGGAGGGTGTTGGTTGGGGAGTGCCAGAGACCCACAGGTGCAGCCAAGCCAGCAGCTTGGTGTGGGGTGGGATGTTGGTTGTCCGCTGTGTTGGTGCCGTAGTCCTGTTGGGCGATGATGGTCGGGATGCGTGGGTGGTTGTCCCTTTCAGCCTGTGATGGATGGTGACATAGTCAGAGGTTGGTCTGTGCGGCTGGTACGCTTCCTGGGGTCCGCTGTCTTTGCCTGCGCTGCATCTGTGGTGGTCCGAGGGGGGGTGTTCCGGGTGTGGGTTGTGGTCCTGGGGTGGTGTCGGTGGGTGTTGTGGCCCTCTTGGGTTCCGGGCTGCATGATGGGTGGCTCCATGGCATCTGTTGCCCTTCCGATGTGGCCCTCTGCTGTGCTCCCTTTTGTTGTGCAGGCTGCCGTCCGACTTTACACCAGGTCAGAGCAGGTGTAGATTTCCTGGTGCTAACGCGCCTTATCGCCTGTTTTGTGTTTTTATCGCAGTTCTGTCTGGTCGTTGAGAATGCTGTGTGATGTTGCGGATTTTCGCACGGGACCGCCCACTCTGCATCCCATTAGCGATACTTGCGCAGGTCCTCTGTGGTGATATTTTTGCAGCTGCTATCGTGGGTAAACTGGTGCTGTTGGCTGTTAACAGCAGCTTGTGAATGGGGCAATGGATTTATAGCACCTTTGGCTGCGATAAAGTGCCGTTGACTCAGCGATAGTTTCTTGTGAATATGCCCCTATATGTTTTCCATTATTTAATCCTCGGTTTAGCTGTCAAGTCTTGTGCTTGATTGTATGCACAGGCCAAATTGATGGCCTCTTGTACAGTAACATCATTATTGTGTCCATTAGTGCATGCTTTGAGGTCATGAGTCGAAGAACAGTTCCAAATACATTTTATAAATTATTTATTCTTTGGTATTGGTCTCCAGCAATAGCCACCGATCTCCCAGATCTTTGATTCAGTAATAAAAGGCTCCTTGGAGACTCGCCAAACATCTTTCTCCCCTTCTCGAATGCAGTACGATAGCTATCTGCATCTAGTCCCAATCTTTCTAGGATGGCTTGTTTAGTTTCTCCATATGTAGTATTTCCTTCAGGGTTTGCCACCTGTTTAGCTACCTGTAGTTCTCTGGCTGAAAGGGGGGCAATTTGTTGAACACATCTTTCTGGTGGATGTGTTACACTTTGCACAACTCTTTGAAAGTTTGTAATGACTTCTCCTGGAGTATATTTTTGTAGAACAAGAGATAGAACATTTGGATGTACTCTATCAATATTGATAATATCTGCCATCCTAGCTATGGCATCGTCCTATGCTCCTTCATTGAGTCAGTCTCTCATTTTGATTCTATATGATTTCCTGTAAATTGGCCCTCTCCTGTTGTGGTTCCTGAGCAACGTGTTTTACAGTCATCTGTAAATACCTTGGCCTTCTACCATTTGTTGTATAATGGCTTCCATTGTGGAAGAATGTTATTCCACTTCTGCCACCGACTGTTAGCAGTTAACTGACCAGGTGGGTGATGAATGTTCAGAAAATAAAGTTTGTGAAGATCAAAAGTAATTTTACGCTGTTGTTGTTCTCGACTTTCTTTTCCTTCCTCCATCTTTGTCCTGTCTTCCTAACCCCTCCTGAAGTGTTTTTATCTTTTTAGATTTTTATTGTCAAGTTTGTTAACGCTCCTGCTTCTACCCTTCTCTCTTTCTCTTTCCAGGTCCCACTTGTGATAGCTGTTTTAGTCTGCTTATCATCTTCATAAAGGGAATAAGGTAAGTAGTCAACCATTCCACATAAACAAAGTATTCTGCTTTAAAAAAATCTATTTTCTAAGGTTTTTTTATACGTACATTGAAAATATTAAAGCAAAATGCTCCCGCAAGTATGTTGTACGTCAAATATATATGTGTTCAACAACAGTATGATTATCAAAACAACAACAAAAGGTATATTCTGTACTATATATAAGCATCAGTAGAAGGCCTAAGCATGTATCTTGTGTTTTGTAATATACAGATTCCTATTTTGTGGGTACATGTCTTATCAGGGGATTTCAGCAGAGCAGGCAAGCTAGCTTCTCATTAGCTGATGTTTGGGTTGGGGGTATTCCACCATCAAATTGATAATTTGGGCATACTAAATCTAGTTGTTCATTCTGTTGTTGCACAGCAGCACCCATCTGTGCCTCCTCTATTCCTATTCAGTCTCCTCCCCACTGTCTCAGAAGTGACCTGGGGGGGTGGTCTATCATCTGTTTTGGACTTCAAGTTGATGATCATTTTATTCCACACCATGCCACTCCTATTCTTCTACCGTGCAGTTGCAGTATGTTGAGCGGATCACCATCCACCTTACCTTCACTTCACTTACTATTTTATCCATGCTTTCACTGTTGGAGCCCTAGGTGAATTCCAAGTGTAGCCAGATGTTTCACCTTTTGCTAGACCCTATTGTATTTCTGTTTTTTAGACTCTGCACACTGGGACACCATTGTCCAATGTGTATGTGCTCTGCCCCCCTAAAACATGGAGAAATTGGCTAATCCCTCATTGTCGCACTTAACTTTTCTATAAAGCCATAGTATATGGTGTGGAAATACACCCATGGTATGAAAGCTCAACTCACCTGTGGACAGCAGCCTTTACTGTGCCATCCACTCGTGTGACAAAAGAAAACTTGGCTCCAGGCCTACCCTGTGAAGCCTGACTGCTGCCGTGCGACTTATTAGAATAACCCTTTTTGACAAGTAAAGACCTCCCTTTTAAATATTAGTAAGTCACCGTATGTAGGCTTTGTAGCCCACAAGGCAGGGTACATGGTATTTAGAAGTGGGCTATGTAGAAAAGGAATCATACAATGTTCCTACTGTCACTGTGGCAAGCCTAGCTGTCCTATGTAGAAAGCCCGAGTACGGACTAAATTACTAATACTGTATCACGAGAATGGGGCCAGCTAGGAAAATAATTAAATAGCTATTTATAATAATTATTAAACATCAAATTCAATGGTTAAGTCAGCTTTTTAACAAATATTAAGGAAAAATAACATAGAGAAAGTTGCGCTTTACTGCCGTGAACTGTCAGAGAGCTAATTTGCATAAGCCTCTGTCAGCTATTAGCTTATGCTCAGCCTTGAATAGGTGTAAAATAGGAGTGAAATACCTACCAGGAGCAAACAATAGGCTGCCTGGATGGGCAGAGATGACTCCACTGAGCTCCACAGAATATTCAGACTGGAGCTCTGGGAATCCAGTGACATCACACTACCAAATCCTGCTTGACGTCTGTTGAGAGAAAGGATGCCTAGACAATTCGTGTGGCTCCATTGTCTGGATGCTGGAGGACCCTGGGCCTGATTCTCAATGGTAAACTTAGATCAAAAGTCTAAGTTTAGACCTAGAGTCTAACTTTGCTAGGAGTAAAGTTGCACTTTTGGTCTAAGTTTAGACCAAAAGTCTAACTTTACAACGAGTAAAGTTAGACTTTTGGTCTAAGTTAGACTTTTGATCTAAACTTAGACCAAAAGTCTGACTTTACTAGTTGTAAAGTTAAACTTTAGGTCTAAACTTAGTCTTTTGGTCTAAGTTTACCTTTGTAAATCGGGCCCACAGTGTCATTGTTTGCACTGCAGCTTGGTCCCTACCCATCTCCCGTTTGTTTTCTATGCCCTTCGTCTGCAGCCCTGAAGTGAATATGTAAAGCAATGCTGCCTCACCGGCAAAGAGTAAACTATCACCAGGATAATTAACTTATTTATGGCAAAACAAAAGAAAAACAAGACAGGAGAGTTAAGACGGAATTAGAGAGGTTCAGGGAGTTTGGCTTGACATTGAGAGCTGAGAAGTGTTGATTTGGGAATTATTAGATAGATTTTCTGGGTCATCACATTTGACAGTGGGGGTGAAGCCAAAGAAGGGTTTGATGGAACTGATTGTTAAGTAGCAAAGGCAGAGAAACGAGGAGGAAGTCATTTGCGGCATGATAACATGTTATAGCCAATTCATTGAGAGGTTAGTGAATAAAACTTACAACACAACAAGACAGTTAAGGAAAAAAGTTGAGCTTCTATGGGATAACAAGTATGCATCCCTCAAATGTTTTGTTGGTAAAGGAGGAGTTTGCAGAAGCCCTTGATCTGCAGGTGCTTAAAACAGGAAGGGAGAATGTTGTGGTTAGTGAACCCATCTCCAACCAACTTGAGGCTGTATTGTTGCAGAAGTTGGACGAAAAGAAAAAGACCATTGCGTTTGCATCAAGGTCATTGCATTGAGTAGAGCTACATTCCTAAATGAAAAAAAGAGGCTTTGGCTCTCCTTATGGTAGTAAACAAGTTTATAACATTCCTCTGGTGGGGAGGGAGATGTGGGTTAGTTCCTCTAGAAGGAGATAGGAAGTGAGAGGGAACTAGAGGGCTCAGCGCGAGACAGATGGTGTATGGAAAATATACGCTTCAATCAATCATATAATTTGTAAAGCGCACTACATACTCGGGAGGGTTTCAAGGCGCTGGGGAGGGGGGGGGGTTGTAGCTGCTACTGGTTGAAGCGCCAGGTCTTGAGTTGTCTCCTGAAGGTCAGCAGGTCTTCGGTTTGTCACAGGTAGCGGGGGAGGGTGTTCCAGGTCTTGGCGGCGCGATGGGAGAAGGATCTGCCTCCGGAAGTAGTTCTCCGAATGCGTGGGACCGTGGCCAGGGCGTGGTCAGCGGAGCGGAGTTTCCTGTTGGGTACGTAGAAGGAGAGTCGACTGTTGAGATAGGCTGGGCCGGTTTTGTGGAGTGCCTTGTGTGCGTGGATCAGGAGCTTGAAGGAGATTCTTTTGTCGACGGGGAGCCAGTGCAGGTTCCTCAGGTGGGGGGTGATGTAGTCGCGGCACGGGACGTCGAGGATCAGGCGTGCAGAGGCATTCTGGATTCTCTGTAGTCTGCTGATGAGCTTGGACGAGGCTCCGGCGTAGAGGGCGTTTCTGTAGTCGCGTCTGCTACTGACTAGGGCCTGGGTTACTGTTTTCCTCGTGTTTGTCGGGATCCATCGCTAGATCTTGCGGAGCATGCGGAGGGTGTTGAAGCAGGTGGAGGAGACTGCGTTGACTTGTTTGGTCATGGAAAGTTTTGAGTCGAGGATGACTCCTAGGTTGCGTGCGTGGTCGGTGGGGGCTGGGGGGGACCCCAGTGACGTGGGCCACCAAGAGTCGTCCCAGGCGGAGGGGTTGGACCCGAGGATGAGGATTTCCGTCTTGTCTGTGTTCAGTTTGTCCTCCATCCAGTCGGCGACGGCCTTCATTCCCTGGTGGAGGTTGGATTTGGCGGTGAGGGGTCCTTGGTGAGGGAGAGGATCAGCTGAGTGTCATCGGCGTAGGAGATTATGTTGAGGTCGTGCTGTCGGGCGATGCGTGTTAGTGGTGTCATGTAGACGTGGAAGAGCGTCGGGCTGAGGGAGGATCCTTGAGGGACGCCGCAGATGATCTCGGAGGCCTCGGATCGGAACTGGGGGAGGCGGACTCTCTGAGTTCTGCCGGAGAGGAAGGAGGTGGTCCAGTCCAGGGCCTTGTCTCGGATCCCTGCGTCGTGGAGGCACGTGCGTAGTGTTGATGAGTACAGGCCCCAGCTAGGCCCGCAGGACACAAGGGTTCGCTCTCCTGTAAAGAAACCTATAAGGAAGTTGGCACGGAAACTGCAAAGTACAAAGACACGGTTTATTAACCCTTAAGGGTGGTCCTACAATCCATACAATACCCTTCAGTATTGCATAGAGTAGCACAAAGAACTTGCATACATGGTCCCCTTTTATACACAACAGAGGGGCTCATAAGTGGGAGGATACGACATGAGACGAAGAATGTTACCTTTTATGGACATTTGCAATACAAGATCGATATGTGGGCGGAGCTGACATACTCCTTAAGCCCGCGAAAACATGGTCAAGCAAGAACTAACTGATAACAGATGTGGTCAAGTCTGGGCATGTGCCAGACGGACAAAGGAACTATTTATAGACTGTTACTAGGCAGATTACAAGAGCAACTAACACAAAGATAAGACTCTTCTCGTGCTGAGCACGTGGAGACATGACAATACAAAATGGAGTCCAGACTTCAGTCAACATAACAAAAGGAACATGTGTAAGGGAGAAGAATTCATGTCTTTAGTAAATGCTTAATCACATCGAAGTTGCAATCTACAACAGACGACCCTTTCAGCATTTACTGAAGACATCCGGCTTGTTAGAATAATCATCATATATATCAATTATCATCATCTCTTCTACTTCCTTAGCTAAATGTTTCTGATAAGTGACATTGGCAATAGCTTTCTTATCGGGGATACAAAATGATACACATACGGAACAGAGCAAGGGACCACATTGAACACAGATACAGCAAGAAAACAGAACTGCTATAATTATGCAGAGACCAGTCAAAACCTTCCAACCCCAAGCAGTGATCAATGCCCAAAACCATCCAGAAAAGGACCAAGTGCCGTTTTCTGTATGGATTTCAGCTGCAATTTTATGCAGCCTATTAATTGCATTATAGACTGAAGGTGTGTGGTCAGGAATAAACACACAGCAACTGCTTCCGATAATTTTACAAGCTCCACCTCGATCTGCTAACATAACATCTAACACCATACGATTCTGTAATGCAACAATTCTGGTAATCTGTAATTCATCCGTAAGATTTCCAAGAGCAGCAGCGGTTTGGTTTGTCACAGCCTCTACCACTCGTGTTAATCTTCGAACTTTCCTACTATTTGGGGCAGCTCCAACGAAGAAAAACAATCCTAGATTGAAGTCGATATACTGCTGTAAGCTGGTGTCAGTCTGGTCCACATCATCAATTGATAGAGTACGTTTATACCTATTTATAGTCACATTATTTAACAACTTTAAATCCTTATGATAGGATGCAGGTGCCAGAAATACAGGAGGTAACAAAAATGATACATAGCATACTCCAGACCAACCGGCTGGCAAGCGGTAATAACCTTTAGTTCCACACACAAAGTACGTATTATGGGATGCTAAGAAAGTACTGTTATTCAATCCATCGATGTTTAATATAGTAATACAATCGCTAACACCGACAGGAATATAACCCACACTTTGGACACACAGGTCCGCTTGAGCTTGTGCCACTTGAATCACAAATTTGTCTTGTCCCACAGTGTCTCTGGTGTTCGTAAAAACATATGGAATCGATTCATTGTCTGGTCGATACTCTTCCCATTCCCAAATTGTCCCATTCGCTTGCGGATATCCATCTTTATCCTGATGACATTCTTTATTGAGTCTGAAGAGTAATCGTCCAACTGTGGGTTTCCGAGTGGCAAAAAGCAAAGTGTACCATGCTCTACAAGAGCCATTATGAGAGAAGGGAAGAGGTATGAATGGCGTTCCTCCCTTCTTCTGATGAGCTGGCATCATACCACATATCCAACAGTTCGTAGCATTGGTGGCAACATGGGTATGATGTAACATCTGAATGAAAGTGTTATTCACATAGGACTGACGATGCTTCAATTCTTGATACGGAAGGGTATAGAAATAATGCTCCGCAGGCACTGGAGTGGTCAACACAAGCAACTCCCGGGCAGGAGTCACATTCTCCACAAACCATGTGGTTATCCCAACAATAGCTACTGTGAGCATAAAACCTATTGCACAAAGGATCTTCTTTTTCTCCATGTCAAAAATAGAAAATCAATATCTTCCTGAAACTAAAGGTTTGTCAGAACTCTTCCCCTTGGGCAGCGGTCGATTTCTTCACCAACGGGCCAAGACGGGTGTCACTACACTAATGCAGGGCTGATCCCCCCCCCTTGCCTCACTGGCTCTCTGTTTCACTAACCCAAGGGCCGTTCTGACAACATGTCCCGATACTGAAGGATTCACTTTCTTGGCCTCAGATGATATCGCCTTCCTCCAGGAGTCGCGTGGTCCGGAAAGAGCTCCTCAGCGTCGTTCGATTCCACAGCACGGCCTTTCTCTGTGGTCAGAATCTCTCGTTGATCGGTCAGTACAGCGGGCTCCATCAATCCGGGCGGTACTTTGCGGCAGTGCAGGGAATGGATCCAATTCTTTCTATTGGAAACTCGCACAGCCGTCCTCGTTGCCAGTAAGATTTGCTCAGGGCCCACCCATCTCGGCTCCAGGCTGTTCGTCCTGTCGAAGATTTTCAGCATGACATAGTCTCCAGGCCGGAGACTATGTCCTTCGCCGGTGGACCGATCAGGGAGCGCCTCCCGGACCTGTTGATGAATGGAAACCAAGTTATCCGTTAACTGTGCTAGATAATCATTCATCATTACACAAGGTACATCATACACAGTCTTAGGTTTTGGTGGACCCCAAATATTCATTGGACGTCCAAAGACAATCTCATACGGTGTAAGACCGATTCGAGAGTGCGGTACCGACCTAATTGACAACAATGCCAGCGGTAAAGCATCTGGCCAAGTCAAAGACGTTGAAGCTTGAATTTTAGCGATCTTGAGCTTTAGTGTACCATTATACTTCTCGACTAGTCCTGCAGATTGAGGGTGGAATACTGCGTGGAACTTCTGGGTGATGCCTAGACCCTTCAGAACATACTTTATAACGTCCGCTATGAAGTGGGGCCCGTTATCACTCCACAGAAGTCTACAAACGCCATATCGAGGGAAGAACTCCTTCAACAGCATCTTAGCGGTAGTCATTGCAGTATTGTCCTTCGTGGGGTATGCCTCAACCCATTTGCTAAAGGCACACACCACTACTAGAACATACTTCAAATTATTACAACGCTCCAGCTGGATGTAATCCATCTGCAAGACCTCAAAGGGTGCAGTAGGCGTTACGAACCCTCCTGCTGGGGTCCGAGTCCCCTTTCCTGGGTTGTACCGCAGGCAGATCATACAGGTCTGCACCACTCTCTTTGCCGTGCTAGCAATCTCTGGATGCTCCCAAACTTGGGTAAGCAATTTTACAATTGCGGAAGCTCCAACATGTGCTAGCCCATGTGCCATCTGAACCATAGGTTGTACAAAAGCTGTGGGTAATTTCCATCGATCCATCTGCTTATTTCTCCAGCAACCCTCATCATCCAATTCTCCCTCACTGGACCATTGCTCCCGTTCTTTATCAGAAGCGGTCCTCTGTATTTCTCGCACTTCTTCCTTCGCATCATGCCATCTTTCTACTTGTGACTTCACTACATACATGGCAGTAGCACCGGGCTGCATCGCAGTCTCCCGCGCCACCCGGTCTGCTAACGCATTCCCTTCTCCAACTTTATCGACTACTTTCCTATGGGCGCTACATTTAATGATAGCAATTCTCTTCGGATATGTCAATGCAGTTAAAAGATTATGAACTAACTCCCCATGCATTATTTGTACTCCATGCGACGTTAAGAACCCTCTTTCCTTCCAGAGCAGGCCGAAATCGTGCGCTACTCCGAAGGCATAGCGGCTATCTGTATAAACATTCACACACAATCCTGTACTGAGCTCACATGCTCGTGTTAATGCTATCAGTTCCGCTGCTTGAGCTGATTTCTGTGGTATGCGTGCTGTCTCCACTATTGTTTGCAATGTGGTAATCGCATACGCTGCTGAAGTCGTACCATCTGGTAGCTTCAGGCAAGACCCATCCACCCACAGTTCTCCATCTCCATCTGAAAAGGGCGTATCCTGGAGATCAATACGACCCTTTGTTTGTTCCTCGGTCATAAGGATACAATCATGTGCTTCTCGTGCCTCAGACCGAGTCTCGGGGTATGGCAACAATGTGGCAGGATTTAACGTCACGCACCTCTTCAACGTGATATGAGGAGCCAAAAGCGTTAGCTCATATCCCGTTAAGCGGGCACTGGTCAAATGCTGCGTACTTGTCTGATTAAGCAGGGCATCAACAGCATGGGGGACTAATACCAACAGCTTATGAGATAACACAATTCCCTCGCTCTGGCGTATTGACACAGCTGTCGCCGCAACCGAGCGAAAACAACCAGGCAATGCTCGGGCAACAGGATCAAGTACAGCCGAAAAATATGCACAAGGGCGCTGCTTGTCGCCGTGCATCTGCACTAAAACTGATAATGCACATCCATCTTTCTCATGCACATACAGCGAAAAAGGCTTGGTATAATCAGGAGTCCCTAATACTGGTGCTGAACAGAGGGCCTGTCGCAGTTTCTGAAAGGCAGTGTCACACTCATTCGTCCAAGGAAGCGGGATAGGTGTATCTTTCGTCAAAAGAGCTAATAATGGCTTGGCTATGTACGAAAACCCTAATATCCACTGCCTACAAAACGAAACAAGACCCAAAAATGCGCGCACGTCCTTCTGCGTGGACGGCGTCGGCGTATCCAGAATCACTTGGACACGATCTGGTGTGAGTGCACGTCCCTCCTTAGACAAAAGGTGACCTAAATAAGTCACCTTTGGTCTACAGAATTGCAACTTCTTCCCAGAGACTTTGTGATTGTGGGAAGCCAAAAAGGAAAGCAAAGACAACGTACTCGTTTCACACAACTCCGGGGTGTCAGCCGCCAGCAAGATGTCATCGACATATTGAATGAGGGCGACACCCTCGGGCAGAACAAAGGAGTCCAATTGTCTTTTCAAAGCTTGACTGTAGATACTAGGGCTTTCCGTATAGCCCTGAGGTATTCTACAAAATCGGTAAGACCTATTATTGAGAGTGAACCCAAAAAGGTATCGACTATCGGGATGAATGGGAATTGAAAAGAAGGCATTTTTCAAATCAATAACTGAAAACGTGATTGCCGTAGGCGGGACCAAAGTAAGCAACGTCGTGATATCCGAAACCACTGGGTACTGAGGTATCACGATCTTGTTTACTTCTCTCAAATGAATGTATGACGTTACAACGCATACTATTACAACGCATACCTTTACAACGCATTTTTTACAACGCACAATCCATTACAACGCATGACATTACAACGCAGTACACTACAACGCATTTTTAAAAACTACCTTTACAACGCATATCCATTACAACGCATACTACCTTTACAACGCATACCATTACAACGCATAATATTAAATTGCATTTAAGGTAAGTATTAGATAGTATAGGGTTAAAAATTACTATTCTAACTCCAGGGGGTGCAACAGTAGGGTAAGTGTTGGATAGTATAGGGGTAAACATTACTATTCTAACTCCAGGGGGTGCAACAGTAGGGAAAGTGTTGGATAGTATAGGGGTAAAAATTACTATTCTAACTCCAGGGGGTGCAACAGTAGGGTAAGTGTTGGATAGTATAGGGGTAAAAATTACTATTCTAACTCCAGGGGGTGCAACAGTAGGGTAAGTGTTGGATAGTATAGGGGTAAAAATTACTATTCTAACTCCAGGGGGTGCAACAGTAGGGTAAGTGTTGGATAGTATAGGGGTAAAAATTACTATTCTAACTCCAGAGGGTGCAACAGTAGGGTAAGTGTTGGATAGTATAGGGGTAAAAATTACTATTCTAACTCCAGGGGGTGCAACAGTAGGGTAAGTGTTGGATAGTATAGGGGTAAAAATTACTATTCTAACTCCAGGGGGTGCAACAGTAGGGTAAGTGTTGGATAGTATAGGGGTAAAAATTACTATTCTAACTCCAGGGGGTGCAACAGTAGGGTAAGTGTTGGATAGTATAGGGGTAAAAATTACTATTCTAACTCCAGGGGATGCAACAGTAGGGTAAGTGTTGGATAGTATATTACTATATTATGCGTTGTAATGGTATGCGTTGTAATGGTAGTATGCGTTGTAATGGAATGCGTTGTAAAGGTAGTATTTAGAAATGCGTTGTAGTGTCCTGCGTTGTAATGTCATGCGTTGTAATGGATTGTGCGTTGTAAAAAATGCGTTGTAAAGGTAGTGCGTTGTAAAAGTTGCGTTGTAAAGGTTGTTCCCCCTCTCAAATCAATGATAAACCGATAGACTTTGGCATCCGTATCCTTTTTCAGAATGGGTAGAATCGGGCTATTACAAACATTATAGGGAACCTCTTCCACCACTCCCACCTTAATCAAATCCTGCACAATCTGTATAAGAGCCTCTTCCCCCTCCTGCGAAATACGATACTGGGGAAGGCGTGGTAACACCGCCCCCTCCTGGACAGTAATGTGAACAGGCGGAATCACCATCTGTCCCACATCAGTATCCGAGGTGGCCCACAGAGCACGGGGGAGGGCAGCTAACACAGCATCTTCTGTAACCACACACATCCGTTCAGACAGGGGGTAATTGTCATTCAATATCACCCGCACTCCAGCAGGGGAACACCGGATCGTAGCTCTGAAGTGCTTCAGCATATCAAGGCCCATAATATTATCCGGCGTGTTCGGAGCTAACAAAAACGGACAGGGTGCAGAAAAGGAATTAACCTGAAATGTGAGGGGCTGCGAAAGAGGGCTTCGGGAGAGTGTTCCATCGAACCCTACCGATGTAACCATTAAGCCAGATGGGGGAGCCCTCGGAACCAGTTGTTTAGACAGCGCACTACGAGTCGCTCCTGTGTCCACTAGAAACTGATCAGTGGAGCCCAAAACCTCAGCTGATACGTAAGGACCCCTCTGATCAACTGGCACCTCAACTGATTCTAACCCCCATCCAACGCATTCCTATGCATGCTGAGAATCATGGTACCCAGAACGGTCAATCCCCGACACTTGATACTGATTTTGTCGATCAAAAACATTAGACCTATCTCGTTGCTGCCCAGCAAGGTCAAAACGAGCGTGATCATTAGGATTCCCTCTAAAATTCGAGAAACCCCCTCTACCTCTCGGGCCACCCTGAGTGTGTCCCTGACTGTGTCCCTGCCGTGAAGCATGCAACGCTGGGCATTCTCTGGCCCAGTGCCCCGATTGCTTACAATACGCACATTGATTCCTATTCAGATCAGATCGGCCCGAGGGAGGACCATAGAATCCTCCCCTACCTCTATTTACACCCCGTCGGGGCGGACCATATACCTGTGCTAACATCACCTTCGTTTTTAAATCCTTCGATTTCTTTTCCTCCTGCCCCTTCGCTTCTAGCTCCTGGCGCTCATAGTACTGAGCTATAGTCAGGAGGGCTGTCGGGGTCGTAGTGGACCAAGAACTTTCACTCGCTTTGAGGCGAGCTGCAATTGCCGGTAATAGATTCGCCACATATTTGTCAGCAAAAAGGTGCCGACCCGTATCATCCGTAAGAGACTGACCACTAAAATCATGGAACGTCTCCTCAAAGCGCGTAAAGAAATCTGCAACTGATTCATCGGCTTTCTGCTTACACGAGGCTAGCATATTCCAGTCAATCTTTTTAGGAGGAATGATGGTCTTCAACTTAGTCAGAATAGCAGCGGGGAGGTCTAAGATAATCTGAGGTGGTTTCTGCGCGGGCTTTCTCTCCCTATCCTCATCCTCAAGTTCAGACCATCGAGCCTTAAAAGTGGCCACATCATCCACCTTCCGCACGGATCGCCACATATCTGGCGGTAGAATAAGCCCAAAGAACAAATCTATATCTGCTAAGGTCATAATACAAGAATTCAAGGCCCCCTCGACTTCTTCGTAAAAGGCCGCTGGATTCTTGCGGGGATCAGGCAACGCATTCTTTAATGCCATGACGTCAGCCCTGTGCCAGGGAGTATAAACCCAATTATACACAAAATATCCCTTAGCGTCGGCGGAGGTAATATCCGAGCTAGTCCCCGCTCCTTTAGGAGGAACATACAAAGGCGCCGCCTCGCGCATTGGTTTAGCATGCACTGGATCGCTCTTATCTGATTTAGAGGTGGATGAATGGCCGCCTCCAGTACGCGAATCCGACCGCTTTTCCTCCTCAAGATGTTGGCGCGCTTTCTCTTTAAGGTCTGCTGCCGCATCCCGCAACGCAAACAGTCGCCGAACCGCCTCAGGCGCCTTAGAGGGAGAGAAAACACCATTACGCAATGCTTTAGAATCTAATACCACATCAGCAGGTTCAAAGACACTGGAATATTTCCGAAAGGCAGCAATCACTTCATCAGAAAAGTGTCCCAAGAAATACAACCTTTCTCTATCCTGCCACGACTCCCAAGAAGCCAACAGTTCATCAAGGGATAACTTGCCCTTACATGCACGATAGGAAAACTGTCGAAGCTCACCCATTCGCTCAGCCGATAACATGGACCGCGTGTCTACCTTACTCGAACCCGATCCAGAATCTTGTGGCCTCGGGGCAGACGCGCCAACATAAGGAGGCGGAGAACGATCTAATAAATAAAAATCATCGTCATGATTATTAAGGACAGGATAGAGTGGCTGACGAACAGCATATTGACCCGAAACTTGTAACCTATGTTCTTTCTCTTGTTTCTCCGTCTGTTCTCTTTCCTCCCGACGCTTTGCTTCCTGCGCTCTCACATGATCATTCTTTCGTTGCTCTTTATCAAACAGCGCTTTCTCGCGCTTCTCTCGCTCACGCACTTCCTTCACCCATAGTCGCACACATTCAAACATGTCTTGACGCGCACGCCGTTTACACATACACTGTTCCACATACTCAATCTTACGTATATCAAACGACCCATACAACGGCCACCGTAACTCAGGATCCTTCTTGGTATATTTCCTCCATACTGTGCTGTACATTATGGAGGAAAGACCATGCTTCACATACATATCCCTATTAGGAGTCCCCTCTGGGGGAGCTGGAGCAGATTCCTCGAGGTTTAACCGGTTTCCAAAGCAGCAGCACCACTTACGGAGTGCGCTAAAAGCAGGCATGCTCGAAAATAATGCAGAATATGCAGTATTATCAAAAATGGCACTTAAACGTTGTGCTGGTCAAAGTTACACAGTTCCGGAGAAATATCTCCACATTACCTGCCTATATGTGTTGCAACACATATATTCTCACAATAATCAATACAAGATATGACCGGTCATCACAAATCAAACTCAAATAGCCAACCGAGGCTTCAAAAACTCGGAGCAAGTACCGTACAACGGTTCTTACCAATCAAGAGTCCAGATTCCAACTGCCAAGCTCCGAAATTCGCCCAAACGGCTGTCACGGCAGAACCGACAGAAGAGGTCTCAGTCGAGGACCGGCGCCACCCAGATGGTCAGCTCGGAAGGGAAGGAAGAAAAACCTCGGGATGCCAGGACTAAAGTGCCTCTGGCAGTGATCACATCCCCGGCCAAATTCCTCACCTTCGTCGCGACCAATCCTTCGAGCATCCGAGTCGCCGATGAGCCCCACGTGACGGGCGCCAATTGATGAGTACAGGCCCCAGCTAGGCCCGCAGGACACAAGGGTTCGCTCTCCTGTAAAGAAACCTATAAGGAAGTTGGCACGGAAACTGCAAAGTACAAAGACACGGTTTATTAACCCTTAAGGGTGGTCCTACAATCCATACAATACCCTTCAGTATTGCATAGAGTAGCACAAAGAACTTGCATACATGGTCCCCTTTTATACACAACAGAGGGGCTCATAAGTGGGAGGATACGACATGAGACGAAGAATGTTACCTTTTATGGACATTTGCAATACAAGATCGATATGTGGGCGGAGCTGACATACTCCTTAAGCCTGCGAAAACATGGTCAAGCAAGAACTAACTGATAACAGATGTGGTCAAGTCTGGGCATGCGCCAGACGGACAAAGGAACTATTTATAGACTGTTACTAGGCAGATTACAAGAGCAACTAACACAAAGATAAGACTCTTCTCGTGCTGAGCACGTGGAGACATGACAATACAAAATGGAGTCCAGACTTCAGTCAACATAACAAAAGGAACATGTGTAAGGGAGAAGAATTCATGTCTTTAGTAAATGCTTAATCACATCGAAGTTGCAATCTACAACAGTGTGCGGTGGCAGACGGTGTCGAAGGCGGCGGAGAGGTCCAGGAGGATGAGGGCCACCGTCTCGCCGTTGTCTAGCAGGATCCTGATGTCGTCAATGGCGGCGATGAGGGCGGTCTCGGTGCTGTGGTTGCTGCGGAATCCTGATTGGGACGGGTCTAGGATGTTGTTGTCTTCGAGGTGCCGGGTGAGCTGGGTGTTTACTATCTTCTCGATGACCTTTGCTGGGAACGGAAGCAAGGACATGGGCCGGAAGTTCTTGAGGTCGCTCGGGTCCGCCTTGGGTTTCTTCAGTAGGGTGTTGATCTATGCGTGCTTCCAGTTCTCAGGGAAGGTGGCGGTCTCGAAGGAGAGGTTGATGATTTTGTGTAGGTGGGGTGCGATGGAGTTGCTGGCTTTGTTGAAGATGTGGTGCGGTAGAGGGTCGGATGGGGAACCAGAGTGGATTGTTCCAATGGTCTTGATTGTGTCCTCGAGGCTCACGTTGGCGCAGGTTGTCTGGGTGTCCTGGGCGGTGGGTTCGGTGCGGTGTGGTCGGCAGGGGTCGTTCGGGGTCAGAAGCTGTCATGGATGTCGGTGATTTTCCAGTGGAAGAAGGCGGCGAGGGAGTCGCACAGGGCTTGTGATGGTGGGATGTCGTTGGAGTTAGAGCTGGGGTTGGAGAGTGCCTTCACGATGGTGAAGAGCTCCTTGCTGTTGTGCGCGTTGTTGTCAAGGCGGTCTGTAAAGGAGATTCTTTTGGCGGTCCTGATGAGGTGGTGGTGGTTGCGGATGGCGTCTTTGTGGGCAGTGCGGCTGTCTGGCGTCTTGTTGCTGTGCCACATGTTTTCCAGTTTCCGGCAGGTGCGTTTGGAGTCGAGGAGTTCCGGGGTGAACCAGCTGACTCTTCTGCTGGTGTCTCTGTTGGTGGGGTTTTTCAGCGAGGCTACGGTGTTGGCGCAGTCGTTCAACCAGTGTTCGAGGGCGAGTGCACCTTCATCCAGGTTGGTGGGGTTCGTCGGAGGGTTGAGTGCGAGGCTTGTCTGTAATTGCTCTTCAGTGATTTTGCCCCAGCAGTGGCGGGGGGTCTGTAGGGTGCGGTGTACGCATGATTGCTGGAGCTATTGTTTTGGGAGAAGAATAGAAGGATGGGATGTGGAAGATGTATGCACTATTGTAGGCGATGAAGAAGATAAAGGAAGGTTGGAAAGGTAAGTAGGGGGTAAGGAAGTGGTGCATCCATTTTAGAGTGTGAGAGATGAACTAGCAGAAAAGGATAGGCTTTATTTAGGGGAACACAATTAATCTTGCCTTAATCAATGAGAGGTAAATTGATTAATTTGTCTCATGAAGCACATTTGGGAATTAATGAAACTTAACAATTATGAAGAATAAACTTTTGGTGGCCTAGGGTAGACCTGGAAGTTGAGAGGGCAGTACAAGATAGCATTGAATGTTCCAACAATAACAACAGTGAAAACATTTTGTTCACTTGGAGATGACCTTTACGGTGTCATACTCTACTGAGTAGTCCATGAGAAGTGGTAATGGTGTTAAGGGCAGGTCTTATTAGGTCTCGCCTGAGCCAGCGCATGAGCTGCTCTGCGAGACATTTAGTAAGTGGCTTTTAAAAGTGCTGCCACATGCTTTTGCTGGCCTAGTGCGCGCGCAGCCGCCAGCTTTGCCACTCGCGTGCTTGTTTTAAGTTTTCTTTTAGCGCGCGTGCACACACAACTCCCGGGCTTTGTTCCTCCCTTTTGCGCGCGCACACAACTCCCACTTCTCCCCCTCCCCCACCACAGATCGCGTCCCGCGGCCGCTCGTGCGCACGCGCGGCCAATGCTTGTTGATCTAGATTACCTGGTACAAGTGTTTGTCGGTCCAGGCCAATCCAGTTTACCTGCCACACGTATTTTCTGGTCCATAATAGCTTGCATACCCTGCCTGATATGTTTCTGGGCTCTTATTGGTCTCAGTTACCCATCAATGGTACTTCCTGGTCGCTACAGATTACCTGTTATAGGTGTTTACTTGTCTGTTTAGGTGCCGTTCACCTACCAAAGGTTTCCCTGCCCATCCTGGCACTTACCTACGTGAAAACACTCACTTTGCGCTACTTCTAGTATGAGCCCCGCTCTCCGGGGACCTCTCAGGAACAGTAGTAACTTCGTAGTTATCCGACACTTAAGTTCTGACTTCTGAGGCTAGTACCTATACAATGCGCATACGTACTAATTGAGTATTTGAAAACTACAAATCCCAGGGATTCAATCGCAGTTCATTGCGTCCTGAAGACATGCTGACGTCAGTCACTGCTGGGGAGCGAAGCAATCGTTCGGCTGTGTTGTGAATTCGCCCGCTTTTTCTTGGGTAACAAGGTGGCCATCTTCTTATTTAGAACGTTTCATTCTTTTCGAATAGTATATAGTTAAATGTCACCTTTTTTACCTACCTGGATGTACGACTTATTAACGGATTTTTTTAATGAATTTTTTTTCTGCTACAATTTCATATCTATAACGATATTTCATGATCTTCATATAGCAACACAAAGTGTGCGATTTTCTACAATTCAAATCCTAAATGGAGATGTTAAATGAGTTTCTAGTATCTTACACGCTTGATATAGTGACCAACCAAAACCCCAAACACTCTAGAGTCCTCGATTGTGAATGTGCATTGCGCTTCCATGTTAGCCATTAAAATATTCTGTACGAAGATGGTACCAATGCAATAGTATCTGTTTTGTGTATTTTTTGTTTGTTTGTATAACAGTATATCTGTTTTGTGTATAACAGTATCCTTTTTTAAGATGGCTTTCGTGTGTACATGTGCAAATAGTTACCTCAGCCATCTACCTTTTATGTGACAGTAAGCATCTGAGAGACGTCGCTGCTGCAGTAACTACGATCCAAAACCGCCTATATAAAGAACCAACCTCTGAAATGGGAGTGCTCATCAGTGAGGCGTTCTATGGAGGTTCTCACAAGCAACTGGCGGATCTCCTATTGAAAGAATTTGATAACTCTGCTCTTTGCAGCCTACCTGCCAAGAAGTGGCACTGGAGGGCACGCACCTCTGCCCTGAATTTCATGCAGACCGTACCAGTCAGCGACCAGTATAGCATCCTGTTTGCCAGCTCGGTGCTTAACCTAGCTGAACTGGTCGCCTTACGACCTGACCTCGGCAAGTTCAAGAAGGTCCTCTACTTCCACGAGAACCAGCTGGTGTACCCTGTGCTCAAGAGCCTGGAAAGGGACTTCCAGTACGGCTACAACCAAGTTCTTTCCTGCCTGGTGGCCGATGTGGTGGTATTTAATTTGCTTTACAACATGGAGTCATTTCTGAACAGTATCCTTGGCTTTATTAGGCTTATGCCTGATCACAGGCCCAATGACCTGGAAGGACTGATCAGGCCAAAGTGCCTAGTCCTCCACTTCCCAGTTAGGCTCCCCGATGTTAGTAATTTCCTCTTGCCACATTGCAAGCCTATCCATTTGCAGAGCCGGGCTGCCGTTAAAGGGGAAACTTTCCTATCTCAGAGCGTGACTACTCCACAGCAGAACATAATTGCTCAAGATCAAGAAGGTGTAACTTTTCTCACACAACTGGAAAGACCACAAAACTCAGTGGCAACAGTAGACGAACTAGAGCGGTCCAATATACCACAGAATGCAAAATTAGACCAACAATATGGCGATCACTTTGTAACTCCCCATGGTAATATCAGGGAAACTGACAAAGAGCAAACACCACTACACATTGTCTGGCCTCACCATTGGGAGCATGACAAAGACCCAGAAACCTTTTTCCAAATTCTTCTGAAGCTTAAAGGCTTCTCTGTGATTCAATGTGTCTGTCCTTGGAGAAACCTATACAGATGTGCCAGATGTATTTCTGAAGGCCAGGGGGGCGTTGGGGAATTCTGTGTTGCATTGGGGCTACCTTCCTAGCAAAGAGGACTATTTTCAAGCCCTTTGTATGGCAGATGTTGCTGTCTCAACAGCTAAGCATGAGGTTTTTTGGTGTGGCGCTGCTGGAGGCCACACATTGTGGTTGCTAACCTCTGTGTCCCAAGGCTCTGGTGTAACCAGAAATCTTTCCAGCTCAATATCTGTATTCGACACCTGAACAGCTGTTTAAGAGGCTTCAGAATTTCTGCGAAAGCCCAGATATTGTGAGGAAGCATCAGTACAAGGGTGACATTTTTAAGTATTCATGGGCATACCTACGCAGCAAATACCAGGCCCTGCTTGAACCAGAATCAGTTGTAAGTTTGTGACCGAGGGAACAAAGTCTACTGCTTGTACTGCAGTTCTAGATTATAGAAAAGATTCAATCAGAATTATGCACTACGTTATAACAATGTTCTTAGTTGCAAATTACTCTATCCCTCCAGCAGTCTTAACCGAGGAAATCCCATGAATGTTTGAACTAACTTACCTCCTTTCCCTAAGCCACTCTAAGATCTCAATCATGAGTCATGTAGATAAAGGAGATCAATAAGAAAATGTGTCAATAAAGTGGAACGATAATGGCTTATCATAGCTGGTGTAAAACTGTCTGCCAGTAAATTACAACAGCACAAATTATACAGTACCTTCCAACACTCAAATCCCAAAAGAATGCAGATTTGTAAAGATGGGTCAAGTATAAGGCAATTCCAAATGCATCACTAAATATGTTAACTTCCTATTATATCTTTTTTGTCCTTAAACATTTTTAAGATATATGTGTATCTGACTTACAGATATCTTTTAAGTAACACTGAATTAAATGATTGCGTTCTTGAGCTTTGACTTGGAAGTGCTGAAAAAGAGGACATGCCCAAATCAAAATGTCTTTATTAAGATGTGATGCTTGTACCTTAAATTTTAAGTGAAACATATGATAAACTCCATTAGTGTTTACAATATGTTTCTTACGCACTTTATACCAAAGGTAGCTTGTCTCATTTTATGTACATTTTCAGTCATTTATATTTGGGGTAAGATTATAATGTTGTTGTCATTGTCATATTAAATGATCAAACCAAATCAATGTGTCCTCTGATTTTAAAAGTATGCTACCTAACTTTTGACTAAAGTTTGTAAGGTTTTACCCCTTTGTAAGGATTCTACTTCAAAAATAAACATAGCATTATATAAATTTTAATTGGCAAAACGCAATCATTAACTATATAACTCAAAGGTACCTCATTTTCTGAACACAATGTTAAAGATCACAATTTAAATTGGGATTTAAAACGCACCCTGCGGGAATATGTAAATTTTACCAAAACTCAAAATGTCTTTAAGAATTGTAATGCATCTGTGTATTTTTTAGGTCTCGCCTACGCAGCGTGCATGCGTTGTAGGAAAAAGACCTTTAGCAAACGACTCAGTTTGTGTCCCACAAACGTGCACGCATTGCATTGCTTTCAATGGCAACGCGTGCACATTTGGCGATTCCCTTGCGAGCGGCGCCATGTGTTAGCAATTATCGCGCTCCCTGCCACAAGGTAAACGCTGCGTGTCCCTGCCGCACTCCCCCCACCCCTATCACTTGTTTTGTTTACCGAGTGTCAGGGGCTACGCCGAGAGTGAGACGCACTTTTTTAGTCATTTCCAAGCACAAAAATGCTTTTGGTGTTCTAGTGCATGTGGGTTTCGAATACGAATACATTGTAATAAATGGCAGATGGAAAGTGCTGAATGTAATATGGCCCCTTTAATGACAGAGGCTCCCTAAACGGAGAATTGCATGCATCGTGTTTTTTTTCCTTTCCCCATCGCTGCCTTGGTTTGGTTCCGCTCTGTAGGATTGGCTTGTTCCAGCTTGCAGCTGTGTGCGTGTATCCCTCTCTGTTTTCAGTTGTGGCGTTAGTCTGAAATGTGCAAATTGCAGGAGTCACGTATGGTTTCTATAAGGTCTTAGGTTTCATCCTTTTTATACCTATTTGCCATTCACTGTGTATCCATTGCATTCTCCGAGTTCTTGTCTGTCTCCCTCTTGCACTTGTGAATGCGCGCGAGGAAGCGCACACGTGCACATCCTCTGTGACTGCATCATACATTCCGTTCTTTTCTTGATTTTATCTCTCGTCTGGCTTATCACCCGCGTACTCCCTCTACTTTGTGAATTATGAGCCAGACATCCCTAAACTTTGCATTCCATTCGCTGCAAACATCATGTGCTCCCTCGTGACATCACATGCTGAATGCCCTCTGCTTAAGCACCGAGGTGCAAGGAATTCAATGCTGCTTCGTAGCGATAGATTTTTATTGAGCTGTCTCTGGAGAGCAGTTTTCAAAACTTCTGCATGGCTGCTTGCCTCGCCAGAATGATTCAAAATGTGAAGTAGAGACGCTAGCGTTGGACTGTGGGAGCTGCTCTGTTTTGTAAGAGAAGCAATGCCTACACAACACTGACACTCATCCAGTTGCCGCCTCCTTAGTTATGGGTAAAGACCAGTGAAGCAACAACTCTTTCTTCGCAGTTTTCCCTATGTTCAGAGCGAGAAATCTTATATTTTCCAAGGTTTGTTAGTAACTAAAAATGGACCACATCGGTTAAAAGGCATCTATTTGTCCGTTGAAGGCGTCCTCGTCAGAGAACCATCATAATTATTGATTTAGGGGAGCCAGGGACTTGCCTTTCACCAAGGTTCTACATTCTAGTTCTGGATGTCAGATTTGTAGGTCCCCTGTGGGATGCTGCCACTCCCTCAGAGATCATGAAAAGACAAGCATTGGCATAGCCAATAGGTCTCGCCTTTGGGACCTTAGAAGTATTTAGTTATGCAGCACAATATCCTTGGTGCAACAACATCATCAACTGTTGCATGGCTAAACACTTATAAGGTCCCAAAGGCGAGACCTATTGGCTATGCCAATGCTTGTTACTAGTAGTTTCAAGGCTTTCTTGGTTAAAAGACATAGACTTCAATCACCAACAGCAACTAAAGGATTCAGGATTGAACATGAACCCCAGTATTACTCAGGAAGTTGAATGTAGTTGGAAGGGAAAAAACTGGAAGCCAGAAAAACTCTACCAACTAGAACCACGTAAGTGTAAAACCTTTATACTCTGCCAAACTTAACAGCTCCAGGTTTATTAGGGTGCCCCCTGAAAAAATGATTGTAAGAAGTGGGACATGAACAGCTTCAACAGCTTTCCAGGGATGGTCACAGGAATGATAATGTTTCCAGCCAATGGGGAACTGAAATGTTTCCATTATGAATCAAAGATATCCTGGATCTCATATGCAGGTTGACCATCCACACGACTGGTGGCGGTCTTTTCATACTTGTTAAATCTGGTCTTTTAATGCATAGTTTCAAAAGAGACGCATAGACTGAGGAATGAATTTTCTAGACAAGAGGTAACTTTAACCTCATAATAACTGGATTCATGATCCTATTCATTTTAAAAGGACCAAATAACCTAGGCCTGAATTTGAGTCTTAAAATTGAATGAAGTAGGTTGGCAGACCATAATGTTTAAAGATGTCTGACTAGACTACCACAGCCATTTCAAAAGCGGAAGAAACCTTAGTTAATTCTCAGGTTTCGGTGTAAGACACCACACAAGAGAGTTAGGAAACATACCACATAGAGGAGATGGACGGGGCGATGGAGACTACAATTGTGGAGAACAGATGCTTCCTGGTTTTTAATCAAGCTGCATCAGCCACGAGAGTACAATTAGGTGACTTCCAGGTCTTGGTTGGTGGATGCAGAAGACTGTCTGGCAACATCAATTTTTTCCACTCCCTTGCTTGTTTTTACAGCTCACACTTGTAATTCCGTTCAACGCCTTTGTTGTTTTCTTCTTTGTTGCTTCCCTTGGCATCCCCTTAACATCCTTGTTCTGACCTGTATTTTTTATTTTGGACGGATCTTGGTATTTCAACTTGGCTGTGTTTTTTAACTTGCTCCAGTTATACTTTTATGATTTGGCTTAGTCGACCAGGAATCTGTTTATGACGTGGCTTTGGATATCTCCTTTTGATTTGGTGATTACAATTCGGTTTACTGGGGGGGTGGTGTGCTACTTTTCTTCTGTTTACCTCACACCAGGTTAGCCATCTCAAATATTATCCTGTAAGTAATTACCTGTTATAAGAACCTTTTTTCTGTTATCTAATGTTCAAGCAATCAAATAAACTTTATAAAGCACACAGCTACTCTACTGAGTGTTCCGACGCTGGAAGCTTGTCGACAACTGACCCAACTACTACATTAAAAGACACTATTAAACAGCCAAGCTTTTAGACTCCACTTAAAGGAACCTTCATCCTTAGTAGCATGCAGGTAAAGAGGAAGGGCATTCCAGCCAGAACCGGCCAGCACAGAGAAGGAGGTTGCTCTTAGTTTTCGGTACCACTGCCAGCAACGCTTGAGAAGAGAGCAGAGTTCCAGGTAGATGGTAATGTATAAGTCTCTTGGCCAGATAAGCAGGACCTGATCTATAGAAGGCTTGTTGGCCAACACCAGTCCCTTAAACTTCACTCTCTTACTTGAGATGCGTATGGATTTAATTTTCTTTGGACTATTTAAGAGAAGCTAGGCTGCGACATTCTGTAGCAAATGGAATCTCTTATGTTGGTACAATGGGAGACCCCAGCATAAAGCATTGGCATAGTCCAACCAAAATATTATGAGGGTGTGAGCTACCATCTTCTGCCAATCTAGAAGAAGCAAGAACAGAAGGTTTCTCAAAGATCTGAGAAGTACAAAACAGGTTCCCACCACACTGTCCACCTGGGAATTGACGGGCAATTTGTTGTCAAACTTCACCCCAAGGTACCGAACCACCATGGCAGGAGTTGGAGGAGACAGAGCAGAGCTTGGCCAAAGTTTACCATCCCTAGAAGGGGGAGAACCAAAAATGAAGATTTCTGTTTTACTGGTATTACAGTGGAGTTTACTCCTGTACATCCACTGGAATACAGTTGACAGACACGCTTCAAATTTGTTCTGGGCAGTAGAGATGTTACCTTTCTAGGTTAAAAGAATCTGTGTGTCGTCAGTGCATATGACAACCTGCACTCCAAAAGAGTCCACCAGGACAGCAAAAGAAGACATATAAACATTAAACAATGTTGGACTTAACCCAGAGCCCTTCGGAACACCCAATTTTAATGGTTTGCAATCCAAAGCAAATGGCGGCATCCAAACAGATTGGCATCTGCTCGACAGAAAACAGCCCAACCAGGCCAAGGCAGCCCCACCTATCCTGATGTTCTGCAAACGTTGCTACAGGATAGGGTAGGAAACCATATCAAATGCCACAGATAAATCTAGTACCAATAGGGCAGCTTGCTTCCAATTATCCATGCCCAATTTGATAGTGTCAGAGACCTCTATCAAAGTAGATTCAGTGCTGTGTCCAAGGCGAAAGCCCGATTGTGATGGATGCAGCAACTAATACGCACTGTATTCAGTTTCTTGACAGTGAGCTGTATTGTGCCATCCTGCATCAAAGAGTCCAGCCTTTTACTAACCATCCTGTTAGAGATGAGTGTTCTCTTACTAATCGCTCTTCCTAGTCTCTTTGTCTTCAAGTGTTTCCAACTTTCCTGGAACATGATACAGGAATTGGTACCACCTAGAAGGGGAGACATTGGTATTAGAGAGTCATGACAGAAATGCAGAAAAGTTGATTTATAAAGTCTATAGCAAGCATTATAGTTGTGCGACCTTCATCTTGGGATTAATTTATGAAAAGATCTGTGAAGATTATTTCCCATGGTTTTGTAGGCATTCCAGAACTAATAAGTATGCCAACTTTCCTTCAAATTTTACCGTTAATTTAAGTGCAGGTTTCACAAGAGGTGACATATCTCTTGATAAATATTTTGATAAAGAGTTGGCCACCAAAATCTTCTTACTAGCTCTCCTGCAAGCCTTCTGCATTTGTGCCCAGAGATACTGGTATCATGACACAATTGCATAATAATTTTATGAAGATCTTTAACTGGAAGTAGTAATTTGTCTTGATAAAAGATTAGTCAAATGAAGTTCTTACACAGTGTCTATGAAAATCGATTACTAAAATAATAGTATTATTGAATAACCTCAGTATTTTCATGTACTTTCTCTAAGACGAAAGAAGCCAGGAGAACTATGATGGTTTGAGGAGGAAGCATCTTTTGAGTAGAACCAGTACATTTGCTTTCAGGATACTGGCGAGATAAGCAGTCAGCCAATATGTTCTGTGTTCCTGGAATATATGTTAATATGAAAATGTTTGGTTGAAAAAAGGCCCACCTAGCTTGCCTCCTATTCTTGCATTCTGCCTATTTTAGAACCTGAATATTTTGATGGTCTTTTCAAATAGTCACTAAAAACTGAGACCTTATCTCTGATATACAAAAAATCTTAAATAATATGCTGGACAGTCTTGTCCCACTTCGAGAGTCATGGTCGGCTGATCTGGAGGTACAAGATGATGAAGAATTGAGCGAAGCGCTTCAAAGTTCAAGAGAGATAGCCATCAGATCGAGATTCCGACTAGTGCAGCTAAGGATATTGCACCGATCCTACCTGTCCAGAACAAGAGTGTTTAAAATGGGTCGAATCGACTCTGCCGACTGCCCCAGGGGGTGGGGTGAGCCTGGGTACATTTTATCACACACTTGCCCTGTCATATAAACTTAGTGGTCCAGAACTACTGCTATAATGAAGTAGGTAACACAAGAGTAAAGTGCAGCTGGAAGCTAAGTGGCTACTGCTGGAAGTGTCAGTAGAAGAGAAGTGGCACAAACACATTAATGCCTGGCTGGGAGTGGCGACAGCTGTAGCAAAGCGGAATTTAGCCAGATTAAGGGGCGCAAGCAGGCCTCTAGCAATAAAAGATTGGAAGGAGGACCTGGACTAGGGGTTGCCCTCGTAAATTTCAGAAAATATGGGGTCAATGGATGCAATATAGGGGGATGCCAAACCAAATTGGGGAAGGGGAGGGAACAGCAACTGATGCACCGTTTGGGGAGTGGGGGACCTGGGACTAGTTAACCAGGACTCTGAAGTAGTCTAAAATGAGTAAGAACCGATGTTGCAAAAATGATTTAGCCTCCTGCGAGGGGCATACTCATAGAAATGTGGTCGTTGTAACTGCTTACGCGTCATGACTCTCTTATTAAGATAAAAAGAAGTGTAAAAAAACAAAAACTGAGACCTGAGTTGGAAATGTTTCCATTCTATGAAAGCCACTTTGATAGTTAATAGTTCCTTCTCAAGCACCGAAAATGTGCCTTGATGGCAGGGTGGCTTGAATATTCCATTAAAATGTCTTATTCTTCTTTTAAAGAGCAGTAATGGGCGTAACTATTTCAGAGACATTCCACATAAATGTATTATAATAATCAGCCATACCAAGGAAACTCAGCTTTTCTTTAGGAAAAGTTGGAATTGGACATTCAAAAATTGTTTTTACTTTTAGAAGGTTTCATGGCTATTGATTAAACTGAAAGAGCAAACCCCAAGTATTCCAATGATGTCTTCTCAAACGTGCAATTTTCAAGTCGTTTGTTGTCTTAGACGTAATACCACTTTTTTGAACTGTGCTGTATATGTTCACATGGATTTTTAGAGGACACCAGAATATTTTATAATCTAGGGTGTATTATATGGTGTGGTAGTGCAAACTCACCATGTAATACTGTGGTAAATAATTTAATTACCGGAACTTAATTTGATGCGGAAAATCTATAATAATAGCTCAGTAAAATAAGAGGCAGAATCCGTGGTATTAGAAGTTCTGAACGGGCTTTATTCCAGAATCAATTTAAATTGAGGACTTCATGTTCCATCACCACGAAGGTTCAGGAAGTGAAGGGCATACTTTATTGACAAGTAATCATTTTTATACAATAGGCATTACAGTGAAACAAATGGGGGAGGCGTAACAATTGATAGCAAAGATAAAACATACATGCGTAGCTAGAGTGGGTGTAACTGGGCGTAACTAAAGAACGTCATCAAGTATGATGTCATAATAGGGTGGTTCCATGAAAGAATTTCGCAATGTCAGCAGAAATACTTGGCAGAAATGCGCGCACAGCAGCATGACGTGTGATTGACGTGCAACTAGGGGGTGAAGGGGACTTGACATTTAGCTCTACATGTGGCGACAGAAGTCTGGAGGGTCAAGTCAACCTAATCCCAAATCATATCTAACATCCTATGTTTAAAGAACTATGTTATCCAAAAAGAAAGGTCTTTCGAACAAAATCTATTCTATACTGACTGTGAGTGCGTGTGCAAGCGTCTAAGTGTCTACACTAGATGCGAGGGCAGAAATCTTCCATAGTAACAGGGCTATGAATTACTTGCATAATGACAGAGAAGCCGGGCCCTTTGCTCGGTAGCTGGAAGAATGTTTACTTAAACTACTAGACAGGAATGCATTGGATAGGGAGCGGAGCAGATAATTTCGAAGGTGAAATACAGTTTGTTGGCAGGCAACAGGCTGGAGTCAGGCACCGTTAGCCGCGCAGGGAGTAGGACAAAGTTCATGGATACAGATGCGAACTCAGACTGGAGCTTTCAGAGGCAGAAGGCAGGAAAAGGCTTGATGGCAGAATCAGGGCCTACTCGTCTGGACTGTGAAATGGGATAAATGAACCATATAAAGCCGGTGGCCTTTCATACTTAGGAATGGAATATCCGGCCCATTCATGGCGGATCTGAAAGAGGACATGTTGACGGTGGACGCACATGTGTTTGCGTCTTCATAACTGGAACTGGAGGGAACATACATGTACTTGTGATTTATACATGAAACCGTTGGGGTCCAAGATAGGGGACATAACTGATCATAAAAATCCATATTTCCACATTCCCTCCTTGTCCCCTACTTGCCCGTTAAGAGATATCAATCTTCATCAATCCGTTGATCTGTTCATATAGCATCATTTGTTCTTCTTTTTTCTTCTGGGATGAATGAAATCTTGGTGGTGGAATACACGATGTGGCACACAGGCCACAAATCGCTGGTCCACATTGTAGGCATAAGCAGCAACTGAATAGTATGAGAAAGCCAATACCTAGGAAGGATAGGACCCTCCATCCAAAGGTAGACAATACACTCCAAAACCAACCGGACCAAGTCCAGGTGCCTGGATTCTGGTGTATCTGGCTTACAATCTTATGAAGGCGAGTTATGGCTTTATATACAGATGGCGAATTTTCTGGTATGAAAATGCAACAGCTTGATCCGATGACCCTACAAGCTCCGCCCCTATCGGCCAGGATGACGTCAAGGACAAGACGATTTTGAAGCACAACAATCCGCATAGCAGACTGCTCTTCTGTTAAATTGCCTAAGGCGGAAATAGTTTCGTTCACTACTGCTTCAAGGGTTCTAGTTAATCTACGTATCAGCTTACTATTGGTAACTGTACCTATATAGGGAAAGAGACCTTTATTAAAATCTGTGTATTTTTCCCATGCTGTCTCAGTATAATCGACTATTGGGAGATCTCTCCTTTCTCTATTGTGTACTAAATGAGTATTTCTATGATAATCAGGAGGAGCTAGGAAAACAGGTGGCAAAAGGAATCCGATGTAGCAGGTACCATCCCAATCTAGAGGCAAACGTATATATGCTGTCTGACCACATATGAAGTAGGAATGGCGAGAAGCTCTAAATGTAGACTTGCCTTGATCACTAAATTCTATTACAGTAGTGCATCTACTATAGCCCATATGTATGGAACCATTCTTTCTTACACATAATTCACCTTTAACTGGAAATACTGACATGGCGGGAAAAGTTGGTGTAGCTTCGGATTCGACATTCAGGATCATGAGATTAAGCGTAAAATTACCTAATCCATATACTTCATTTTCTAGATCAGTTCCTGTTCTTTTGGGAAGTCCCTCCTTGTTAGGGTAACAGACTTTGAGTAAACCTAAGTTCAGATTTCCCCATACCCAGTTGTCTTGATAAACTGCAGAATTCGAATCTAGGGAATTAATTAAACTAAACCATGCTCCACAGGAGCCATTGTGTGTGAATGGGTATGGAAAGAGAGGTAAAATTCCTTTATAGTTCTGATAGGGAGGGAGTCGGCCACATATCCAACAATTTGTAGCATTGCTAACCTGATGGGAATGATGTAACATACTAATAAAAGTGTTATTGCGCAGCGCAAATCTATAGGACAACTCATGCGGGGGTAATTCAATAAAAGAATGTTCCGCAGTAACATTGTAAACATGTTTAGAAATAGGATAATATATGTGCAACAATATACTTGCAGCGATTATTAAAAGACTTAAGAAAAACAAAATTAATAACGTCACTGTGCAATGACTACGCAGTGATTTACAGTACGCATGTTGTTTAAACTTCATCCTTCTGTTTCTTTCTCTATACAGGTCTAAGGGATACATGTCAGAGACAAATTCGACCGATTCACCTTGGAGAGGACTTAAACAATCAAATTGCCTGACTTGTTAGACCGAAGTTTTAGTTTATATTGTTCATTGTTATTCAGTTCAACCAAAGGAAGCTTTGAGTCAATCGGTGAAGACACGCAAGGTGTGTCGTTTACGTCGGACGGTAGTCCATGAAATTTCTTGATATGACTTGAATGTATCCAGCCTTTTCGACCTTCGACCTTCACGGCTGTCCTCGTCGTCAACAGTACGAGTTGAGGCGATTTCCACCTAGGATCTAGCTGAGACTTCCGGTCAAAGTTCCTCACTAATACCAAGTCCCCTGGAATTACGTCATGGGGTTTCACCTCGGTGTTGTCGGGAAAGGCTGCAGCTACCTGTGAACGACAAGATTGTAGTGCAGACATCAAGGAAGCCAAGTAATCTGTCAGCATATTACAGTCAATATCAGTTATTTTGCGTGGTATAGGCGTCCCCCACATATTTGGTGGTCTACCGAAGATCACTTCATAAGGGGATAGCCCTGTTCGAGAGTGTGCTACCATTCTCATGTAAAAGAGTGCCACTGGTAAGGCTACTATCCAGTCGACACCTTTCTCTCTACAAATTTTGGACAGTCTAATTTTCAGGGTCTGATTATGTCGTTCCACGAGACCTGCTGCCTCGGGGTGTCGGACACAGTGAAATTTCCACTGATAGCCTAACAAAAGTGAAACGTGTTTCATTAGTTCGGATGAGAACGGCTGGCCGTCATCTGAGTAGACAACACGTGGTAAACCGTAGCGTGGGAAGAATTCTCGAACCAACTGTTTGGCAGTAGTCGGGGCAGTGTAATCTGAAACCGGGTATGCCTCTGTCCAACGGGAAAGAGCACAGACAACTACGAGAACATATTTGAATCCTCGACATCGTTCCATCTGGATATAATCCATCTGGAGGACTTCAAAAGGGTGATCAGGAGGCTGAAATCCACCCTGTTCTACGGGAATGCTTTTGCCTGGGTTAAACTGACAACAGATCATACAGGTACGAACTTTTTGTTTAGCTGCTGCTCGTAAATGTTTGTTGAACCAAATGTGTTGAATGCTGTCTAGCATAGCTTTTTCTCCTAGATGTGCTGGACTATGTACAGTATTAATTATAACCTGGACCATTGAATCAGGAAGGAACCACACAGATTTTTCCTTCGTCATCCATCCTTGATCCGTTTGGATCCCTCCTAATTCAGTCCATTTCTTTATTTCGTCTGGTGTAGCATGTGTCTGTATGTCAATTACGTCAAGAGCGGGATCCTTAACCGTCATGCAATGTGTTGGTGTCGGGACTATTGTCTTTGTCATGTCGGATGTTTGAGTTTGAGCAGTCTGTTTAGCTGTTCTGTCAGCTAGATCATTGCCTTGAGAAATGATATCAGTAACTTTCGTATGAGCTTTACATTTCATAATTGATATTGCAGTGGGTAGATGTATTGCATCTAATAAGGCATGAATGAGGGGTCCGTGCTGAATGTGGGCACCGTGAGAAGTTAAATAACCTCTCTCTCGCCACAGCACGCCGAAGTCATGTACAACTCCGAATGCATAACGTGAATCAGTGTATATGTTGACTTTTTTATTTGTGGCTTGAATACAGGCTTGTGTCAGAGCGATGAGCTCTGCGGCTTGAGCTGACAAGGTATTTATGCTGTTTGTTTCAATGACTTCAGTGTCTGTTGTGACTGCGTAAGCGGCCACTAGCTCTCCTGTACCTGTTCTCATACATGAACCATCTACATACAACGTCAGGTCTGGGTCTGACAATGGGACGTCTGTTAAATCTTGTCTGGGTTTCGTCGTGATAGTGATAACTTCAATACAATCATGTGCTAGTGGGTCTGTTCCGTTTATTGGTAACAGTGTGGCAGGATTCAATGTACTACAATGTCTGATCTCTATATGTGGCTGAAACAATGTTAATTCGTAACCAGTGAGTCGTGCTATAGTCAAGTGTTGTGTTTGTGTGCGGTTCAAGAGAACCTCTACTGCATGTGGTACTTGTACTGTCAATGGATGTCCTAGTACTATGGCATCGCTTTGTCTGATTGCTAAAGCGGTTGCTGCCACTGATTTCAGGCACGCAGGCAAAGCCTGAGCTACGGGATCTAATGTACTAGAAAAATAAGCACATGGTTTGTGTGATCCTGCTTGTTCCTGTGTGAGTACTGACAAGGCAGTACCTTCGCGTTCTGTAACAAAGAGTGTAAACTGTTTATTGTAACATGGTGTTGCTAAAACAGGTGCTTGGCATAAAGCTTTCTTTAGGCTTTCAAAAGCTTGTGTATGTTCCTGAGTCCAAGGGAGAACAGTCGATGTGGCTGCCTCCTGTGTTGTCAATTGAATGAGTGGTTTTGCTAGAAATGCATACTGAGGGATCCACTGCCTACAATATGAAGTGAGGCCTATGAAAGCCCGCACCTCCTTTTGTGTCTTGGGTATTGGCATATTGGCAATTAACTGGATGCGATCTGGTGTAAGCTGCCTTCCCTCCTTGGACAGCGAGTGACCAAGGTAAACAACTCGCTGGACACAGAATTGCAGCTTAGAAGGGGACACCTTGTGCCCCTTTTCGGCCAAAAATTGTAAAACCGTCAGTGAGGCTTTTTCACATTCAGGTTCGCTTCTAGCGGTGATCAGCAGATCATCGACATATTGAAGCAGGGCTGTGTTGACTGGCATGTGGATACTGTCGAGTTCTCGTTTCAGTGCTTGGCTATAGATGCTGGGGCTTTCTGTAAATCCTTGAGGTGCGCGTGTGAATTTAAAGCTACGTCCATTTAAACTAAAACCGAACAAGTATTGGCTTTCCGGATCTATTGGGACGCTGAAAAAGGCATTCTTGAGATCAATTACAGTAAAGAATGTTGCTTCGGAATCAATGGCTGTCAGTAATGAAGAAATGTCTGGGACTACGGGGTATTGCGGTACTATGCATTTATTTAATTCGCGCAGATCAATAACCAATCGATATACTGGCGGGGCTGTTGGATCGGTTCGTTTAAGAATCGGAATTATCGGTGAATTACATACATTGGAGTCAGTTTCCACAACCACTCCTTGGGTAATAAGCTCGTCAATGATTTGCAGTAAAGCCACTACAGCATCTGGGGGTAACTTGTATTGTCGCATTCGTGGAAGTACCACTCCTGCCTTTAGTGTGACTCGATATGGTGTAATGTTCATGCAACCAACATCTGTAGGGCCTTGTGCCCATAAATGTGTCGGTAAAGTCTGCAGTCGGTGATCCATGTCTCGGGACACGTAGTGCCCTTTGAAATCACGTAAAAACAATCTTACTCCTTCCGGAGAACAACATATTATAGCTCCTAGAGCTTTCAAAGTTTTTATGCCTAACAAGTTTTCTGGACATGATTTAGTAAGTAATAAATCTGTAGTTCGTGTCAAGGGACCAATCGTAAGTGGAAGAGGCTGTGTTACTTCGTTAATGATAGGTTTTCCTGAAAAACCAAGGGAAATATTCTGTGAGCCTGAGAGGGGTGCCCCTGGAACTTCACTACGTTTTATTGTTGTTCGGCTTGCCCCTGTGTCCAGTAAAAACTTTCTATCTTGGCCTAATAGTTCACTGTGTACATAAGGTCCTTCTTGATCTACGGGGACCTCAATAAGGGGTAAGCCAACTTCCCTCTCTAGGCTGTTTCATGAGTATCGTTGATAATCAGGGTAGTCATACTGTGCGGTCTGATACATCTGTCGGGTCGTTGTTTGTGTGGCAGCAATAGGCTGCGGTGGTGGAGCTGGCATAGACTGTTGCGGAGCTGGCATGGACTGTGCATGCTGCGGTGCTCCTTGTTGGTTCTGATCCTGTCTGAGTGGTCGTGGTCTTTCTTTTGTATTACCTATGGCGATATTATGTTTTAAGACTGGACAATCGTGTACATAATGACCTGGCTGTTTACAATAGTTGCATGTCCCTTTTACCGGACCTGTTGAAACACTGGACTGTGTTATACCCTTCTTATGACCGTCAGCTGGCACTGTCTGGGAAACTAACATTTTCATTTTCGTGTCTTTCATGCGTCTATGTTCATGTTCTTGTTCTTCTCTAATTCTATTGTGATGGTACTGTAACATTTGTAACATTTGTGACGGAGTGTTACCTTGCCAGGTACTCTCGAACTTCAATACTCTATTCTTAACTTGGGGCAAGGCATTTTCAACCAATTTTGTCACAAACAGATGTGGATACGACTCGCTACTCGCTTTTATTCCACTATTTATACCAAAACATTTCTCAAATCTGGAATAGAAATCACTAGTGTCTTCATCTGATTTTTGTTTACAGGCTGAGATTGCACCCCAGTCTTCCTTTTTTGTAGTTAATAAACGTGGCAGTACCTGTACTAGTAGACCTGGTAGTGCTTTGGTCTTGTCCCCGAGCCCTGAACCTGGACCTCGAGCTTTTTCTTCGTTTTCTAATGCTGTCCAATCTATCTTCTGGTCTCCCACCTCCCAATCCTTTTCCTTGAGTTTTTCGTAAATGCCCGCAGGCATTAATACCTTCAATATTGTCATAATGTCGGGGTAGGTATATTCTCCCATGAGTAACATATCTTTAATTTCACGGTGGAAACCCGCTGGGTCTTTGTCATGACTGGGTACCACTTTCTTCATTTCTAATAGTTCTATTTTGGATATGGGTGTGTATACAAACACACGTTTAAACTCATTGTCATCACCTTTTATCGGGTGCACTTCGCGTAAGGGATTCTGTCTATCCATGTAATACGTCGTTCTTTCCTTGATGGGCAGTGAGACATGTTCAGGACATACAAAAAGAATGTACTGCTTTCTGGATTCTAGTATTTCTCTAATTAACTTAGTACCGGAACCTCTCCATTTATTCGTGAGTAATTCAGTCAATATATCAGGTAAGGGGCCAGGATCGGAGTGTTGGCTTTTATATAATATAAGGAGTTGTTGAATCATATAGATACCAGCTAAACGCTGTTCATCTGGGGCGAGGTTCAAAAACGTATGTGCTAGTGTATCATCACCATATTTTCCGGGACTATCAACCCAGTGAACGGCTGACCTGGCTAATTCTTGTTCGTCCATAGAATCGAGTATATGATAACCCCTTCGTTCTCGGAGTAATTTGTCAGCGGCTTGGAATGAATGTTCGGGGGACCTTATATTTATTATAGGAGTTTGGAAATTTCTGTTATTATCTGGACGTATCGGACGTATCGGATCAGAAAAGCATCTAATATTATTGCAAGATCTTCCTCTACCTACATAGGCCATGGTTTCTAACTGTCCTGTGGGCAGTTCTAATTCTTCCTCGTCCTCGGTTTGTTCAGGTTCGTCTACTGCTAATCTTTCTTCGTGTATTCGTTCTATTTCTCTGCGGATCTTTCGGCACATAGCTACTATACATGATCGTTTATCATGTTTCCCCTCTGATATATTCTTACCCCATGTGGTAAGAATTTGCATTTCTTCCGGATTTATCCCTGGCTGATCTTGATTTCTGATCACACAGTTTATGAGGAAACGTAACAGTTCCCCCTGTATTTCCACTTTTTGGTACTCCATGGCTCTGTTAATACTCTCAGGGTCTCGCCCTGACTGAACAAAGTGATATATATTTTCTAAATGTGCAGTCATTCCTGGTAGCTTCCCTAAATATATTGCAGCTCGTCGGATACGTAATGATGCCAGCATCATTTCGTCCCCTTTTCCGGGCACAGGGTCATATCTACAATCTATTAGAAGTTCTTTGAGCGTGTTGGGAGTTACTAGTTTGGGCGTACGTTGGTGGGCTAATTCTTGAAAGGAAAGTTTATTTGTTCTGGGTGGCGTGGAAAAAATGCTTGATGTACCTCCGGTAGCACCACCTGGGGTGCTGGAGGTGAAAGGATTCGTTGAACGGGATATAGCAACCATAGGTGTGGATGCAGATGTAGAAACAGATGTGCTTGCCGGAACTTGTGTCGGGGTCTGCTGTTGCAGAGGTACAGATGAAGGAGGGTCTTGGTGTTGAACCCCCTCGGCAGGCGGTCTATGTGGCGCAGCATTAGCATACTCGGGAGCTGCGTCGTCTAAATAAGAGGAAAGAAAAACATCTTCTGCGGTTCTGGGATGCCCTTTGGGATGTACTTTTATCGGGAACAATGGGGGTGGCAAGTCTTTTGGTATCTCCGGAGTAGCCTTAGGCAACACTTCGGCCAGAAGAGGATACATACCATTCACAAGGGCATTTCTTTGTCTGTCTGTTTGTTCTGACTTTACTCGAGTACCTTCTTCAATTAATACATTTTCTCGAACTTTATTTGAATTCTCCTTACTTTTCTCTTCCTGTCTGAGCGCTTTTTCTGTACGTCTATACGATTCTTTACGCCATAATTCAATGGCATCTTTCTGTGACTGTCTAGCTTTCTTTTTCCGTAATTCTTCTTCTACTTTCATGATGCAATCTGCATCCCAGGTCCCAGCTGCGGGCCACCTCTGACTTTCTGGTAATTCCTTGGTGTAGTCTACCCATAGATCAAGAAATAATATGGCGTCTAGTCCATGTTTGTGATACATGAAGTACCCTGGAGTGTCCCTAGGAGGAATGGGAACAGCTTCTTCGAGTACCCCTTTTCTAGTTTTGATCTGTCTTAATTTCGAAAAGAGCGGCATATTGAGAACTGATCTAATACCTAACTTTGAACACGTTTAATATCATAAAACACAATAATGAACAGTCATTCACACCACAATATACAGAACGTATTTAAAACATTTTAACATTTAACATTTAATGGAAAAAAAACAATGATGGCCATTTAGGGAACTAGTCACTAGACATAATACTTGGCACTAACCAGATAATTCTGAATTATATACTAGACATACTTGATATACTGCTAAACAGTACAGATACACTGCTGAAACAGTGCAGACCGGATTTGTGTACCCAAACCCGTCTTGACCGGCACAACCTATGTGCACGTCAGAACGCCTCCCCGATAATGGTACTCACCGGGTAGCTCGGAACGGAAGGCCTCTGAACTGAACTGAACTTGAACCGGACTGGACTCGACTCGGAACTTCGGAAACTTCGGAAACTGGTGGGCCTCTGTATACCTCGGATCTTGCTCTCTCAGCTAGGCTCTGGTCGGGATACTTCGCACTTCTCACCGCCTCGTCTGGGTGTTGATCGCAGCCTCAGTTACCCCCGCTCGGCAGGAGGGAGATACAGGAAATCCTGTGGGTACGCGTTGTTGTCCGTCCAGCTGTGACAGGAGACCGGGCCTGCAACGCACCGCCGGCGCGTGAGATGAGAAAGTGTCCCTGTTCGGGCGCCATATATGTGGTAAATAATTTAATTACCGGAACTTAATTTGATGCGGAAAATCTATAATAATAGCTCAGTAAAATAAGAGGCAGAATCCGTGGTATTAGAAGTTCTGAACGGGCTTTATTCCAGAATCAATTTAAATTGAGGACTTCATGTTCCATCACCACGAAGGTTCAGGAAGTGAAGGGCATACTTTATTGACAAGTAATCATTTTTATACAATAGGCATTACAGTGAAACAAATGGGGGAGGCGTAACAATTGATAGCAAAGATAAAACATACATGCGTAGCTAGAGTGGGTGTAACTGGGCGTAACTAAAGAACGTCATCAAGTATGATGTCATAATAGGGTGGTTCCATGAAAGAATTTCGCAATGTCAGCAGAAATACTTGGCAGAAATGCGCGCACAGCAGCATGACGTGTGATTGACGTGCAACTAGGGGGTGAAGGGGACTTGACATTTAGCTCTACATGTGGCGACAGAAGTCTGGAGGGTCAAGTCAACCTAATCCCAAATCATATCTAACATCCTATGTTTAAAGAACTATGTTATCCAAAAAGAAAGGTCTTTCGAACAAAATCTATTCTATACTGACTGTGAGTGCGTGTGCAAGCGTCTAAGTGTCTACACTAGATGCGAGGGCAGAAATCTTCCATAGTAACAGGGCTATGAATTACTTGCATAATGACAGAGAAGCCGGGCCCTTTGCTCGGTAGCTGGAAGAATGTTTACTTAAACTACTAGACAGGAATGCATTGGATAGGGAGCGGAGCAGATAATTTCGAAGGTGAAATACAGTTTGTTGGCAGGCAACAGGCTGGAGTCAGGCACCGTTAGCCGCGCAGGGAGTAGGACAAAGTTCATGGATACAGATGCGAACTCAGACTGGAGCTTTCAGAGGCAGAAGGCAGGAAAAGGCTTGATGGCAGAATCAGGGCCTACTCGTCTGGACTGTGAAATGGGATAAATGAACCATATAAAGCCGGTGGCCTTTCATACTTAGGAATGGAATATCCGGCCCATTCATGGCGGATCTGAAAGAGGACATGTTGACGGTGGACGCACATGTGTTTGCGTCTTCATAACTGGAACTGGAGGGAACATACATGTACTTGTGATTTATACATGAAACCGTTGGGGTCCAAGATAGGGGACATAACTGATCATAAAAATCCATATTTCCACAATACACTTAACAATCCCCTTAGGACCCCTGGGGTTTGTATCCCAAACCCTCAGGTCAACCCTGAGTAGCTGTGGTACTGAGCAGCAAGGCTTACACAGAGGAGCACGTGGGAAGCATTTAAACAGCACCAAAACAATTGCAGCAGAAATCAACACATTACGCATGAAATCACCAATTTATAAAAAAAGACTGCATTTTTATAAGAATTTAGAAACTAGAACAGAAAAGATCCATAATAGGGTTCCAGAGAAATAAATTTTACAAGCAATAATAAACCAATGCAATTGCAATTAATCTCGAACAAGCCTTGGCAAAATCAATGAACTGGACACTTTGAAACTTTTCCAAGCAAAACTTAGATAAGAATTAATGTGGTTTGGCCATCATAGTGGTGATTTCCAAGTCTCAGCCCCCTTTATAGTACTGCTCCTACTACCGTCCCATCCCTCTCATTAATTCGGAGCTCAAAGTTTTTGCCTCTGTCTTAGCCAACCGCGCACGACCATATCTGGCCAAACTGGTCCACCCCGACCAGTGCGGTTTTATGCCCTCTCGGGGAACCAGATACTGCCTTAGACGTCTCCACCTTGCTCTAGCGAACCGCCAACAGCTGACTGATACTTTTCTCTTCTTCTCGTTGATTTCGAGAAAACATTTGATTCAGTGGATTGGCGGTACCTGGAAGCAGTGCTGACAGAGATGGGATTTGGGGCCTCCTTCCGTAACCTGGTCAAGACGCTATATTGTAAGCCGCGGGCCCGAGTATTGGTTAATGGAGCTCTGTTGTGGCCCTTTCCCATCCGGAGGGGCACAAGGTAGGGATGCCCCCTCTCGCCCCTCCTCTTCGCTTTAGCGATGGAGCCCTGTCTTATCCGGTCCGACAAGCACATAGCGGGGTGGAGATGGCCCGGATTGGAGGAGGACAAAATCGCCCTTTACGCAGACAATGTTCTGCTATTCTTATCGGACCCGGAACAGTTGGGACCACGGTGTCTCCAGGCAAAGAGTCTCTTTGAGCAAACCTCCGGCCTTCGACTAAACTCTACCAAATCTGTCCTGGTCCCCCTTCACCTCTCAATGGAATGCTTTCATTGACAGTCATCGAAACCTCTTCGGTGGCAGTCCTTCAAATACTTGGGGATATGGGTTGCCCTCCTCCCAGACCTTGCCTGGTCACACAACGTAACCCCAGTGGTTAAAAAGGCCTGTGCTGATCTCCTCAAATGGCAGGCGCTGCCACTGAACTCTATGGGCAGAATAGCTTTATTTAAAATGATGATTCTGCCCAGGTTCCTCTACATGCTCCAGAATACGTCCCTATCCTTCTCACGGTTTTGTTCCGGGAGTTGGACAGCTTGGCCACTAGGTTCCTGTGGGGGGGTCGGAGGCCCCGACTGGCCCTTGCTCAGTGCTGGATTCCACCCTTCAATGGTGGCCTAGTGTTGGAGACGGCCCTGTTTGCAGGGTTATCCCTAAACTTTTTGCTTCTTCCTCCTATATTTTCCTGACCTGCTATTGTTGGTTTTAGGACTTTGGGCACTTTACCGCTGCTGATCAGTGCTAAAGTGCATATGCTCTCCGTGTAAAATGTGTTATGGATTGGTGTTTCCATGATTGGCCTATTTGATTTATGTGTCAGTCCCTAGTAAAGTGCACTGCGTGTGCCAGGGCCCATAAATCAAATGCTGTTGGTGGGCTGCAGCACTGGATTGTGCCACCCACGCAAACAGCCCGCTCAAGAGGACCCACAGTTGAAGGGAGCCCGACAGTGGCAGGGCCAGGAGGCTGAGCTGGCGTGAGAGGTAGGCCTGTGGAAGTGGGGCTTGGCAGCTGGGGGCATCGGCCGAACTTGTTGGCGGGCGCGCTTCCTTGGCAAGGGGCGTGCCGAGAGTAGGCCTGACTCCCGCCTACCAGAGAAGACTCCGGGGCCGGGCTGACGGCGGCTTTGGAAATAGGAGAGTCCCCTGGCCGGCGACCGCAGAGCAGCACTAGCAGCGAGGGGCCCGCCGGAGGCAGACTCTCACGACGGAAAGAGGTGGCGGCCTGACTCATTGGTTGGGCCCAGCCGCCTAAGCAGCAAGTCCATCGGAGGACAGGGACTTGGTGACAGGGCCTTGAGTGAGAAGGGGGCTCCAGCAATTGAGTTGAGTGGTGGGGGCCCGTGATCACTGAAGAGACAGCGACCAGTGGACGGAGGTGAGTTGTGGTGCGGGTCGCCCCAAGCAGACCAAGAGGCCTGGAGTCAACGGCAGAGCGCCTAGCTGCGGGAGGAGAGGTGAGATCTGGTAGGCCGGAGAGGTGAGCGGCCAGAGGGCGCCACTGACCGATACAGGAGAGCTGAGGTGGGCCCCATCGCTGAGAGTTCGGCCAGATTTTCGGCTGGTGCTGCGGTTGTGAGTCTGGGCCGCCTGGAGGCCTTGCCGGGGCAGGCCTGAGGAGTTGACATCAGTAGTCTACCCACGGTAGTTAGGAGCTTGCGGGGGCTTGCCTGACCAGACGACGAATAGACCGGAGGCAGCTAGGGGCACCGGAGGTGGCGCAGGGGAGCCGAGCTGTGGTCTCTAGCGGGAGCTGTTGGAGCGACGGAGGGCGAAGTTATCCCTGGAGAGACATTAGAGGGTTTGCTGGAGCCAATAGTTCTTCCTTATGGGGCACCTACACTGAAGGGACAGCAGTGGAACTGCGGTCCGATGTGCCCTGGAGTCCCGTTCGTCTGGCGCTGATCCTTTGATGACAGTTGCTGGGGCAGTGGGTCCATTCCAAGTGGTATAAAGGGACTTAACCACAACTGAAACTAGAGCCTGCTGGATACGCAAGTCTGCGCACCGGGACAGGGCACCTGTGGGATCACAGATGGGCCCCTGCTGTGATTGGACCAAGTCCTCGGGCCGGGATCAGGCCTGGATGGTGGCCACAATGACGACGCAGCGAACCAAGAAGGACAGCTCATTAAAAGACATGCTCACTAAACCCACACCGACGAGCCCGGATGCTGCGGGGGCGGAGGCACCGATTAAGCGAGTTTTCCTGGAGACACTATTTAACACCCTCCGCAATTACTTCCAAACCCTGAAGAGCGAGGTGGCGGGGGAAGTGCGAGAGATCTGCAGGGAGGTGGACACTCTGGGAGAACGGGTGGCTGCGATCGAGGATCAAGAACACACAAGAGATGAAGAGGTGACGCAACTCCAGCAGGAAGTGATCCGCTTGAAGGATCAACAAATCCACCTCCAGGCCCATGCGGAGGACCTCGAAAACTGCTTCAGGCAGAATAACATTCGGATATGGGGGGTTCCGTCAGATTCAGAATGGTCAGACATGGTCTCCTACCTGCAGACGCTGTTTTGGGAGATCCTAGGGGAGCTGGAGGATGTGGAAATCCGCATTGCTAGAGCCCATAGGGTCGGTCTGCGGAGGAGGGCCCTAGAACCGCTGCCTGATATTCTTGCCTTCTTGCCGGACTACCCCCTAAAAGAGCGTATTCTACGAGTGGCCCGAGGGAAGCAACCACTCCAACATCGGGGCCACTCTATAGCGTTGTACTAGGACCTTGCTGCCATAACATTGCAGAAAAGGCGAGATTTCAGAGAAGTGACCTCCTATCTGCGTGACAAGGGTGTGGCATATTCTTGGGGACATCCCTCTCGTATCATCTTTAAGTGGGAGGGCAGGTTGCACCAGATTCGATCGCTCCAGGAGGCTTGTAAGCTGTTGGGTCTGCCGTTACACAGTCAGGAAGACAAGCCTACCTCGGGTCCACGACCACCCCGAGAAGAATGGCAGAGAGTCGGCTCGAAACGTTCGTCGGGATCACCGTGGGGGCCCGACCCCGAAACGATGGCGCAGGAGAGGAGGGCGGCGCTGGAGTCAGTGCTCAAAGACACAGCATCAAATGATAGTTCTTGATCACTGCGTGGCCTGATTCTGATTAATCTGCGAAGGGGGGCTGGTGGGGAGTCTGGGGGCAGGGAGCCACCTTTGGAGTCACGTTATGCCCCTGTTCACCTGTGTTTCCAGATGCACGCGACCAACCCTTGCGGGCTCTGGACATTGGGGGAGAAATGGGGTAGTTCTGTTGGGGTTAGGGAGGGGGAGAGGAGAACTGGTGTGCTGTTAAGAATCTCACGTAAGGGCAGGTGGCGTGGGGGGATGGCGCGGAGAAGGAGAGGGGATACGAGTGGGCGGCGTAGCGCGGCTCACAGGCAGATGAAGCAGCTTCTGCTCATACATGTGCTATGACGTCTTCAGAGTTGTGTGTCCTCACGCTCAATGTGCGAGGCCTAAATAGTCCAAATAAGCGGCGTTCCATATTGTCCTATCTTGAAAACACAGGCGGATAGTTGCCTGTTACAGGAGACTCACCTTCTCCCAAAAGATTGACATAGAATGAGATCCAGAGCGTTCCCTCAGCAGTTTTTCTCTTCTACTCAGGACAAGAAAGCAGGGGTGGCCCTATTGGTGGCTAAACGCTTTACCAGGAAAATGGGGCACAAGGTTGCAGAAATTAAGGGGCGGATGCTAGCCTATAACTTGTGGATGGGGGCTTTATGCTCCCAACACTGGTCAAGAAAAGGTTTCTTAAGGCAGCCCTGTCTGATGTCCTTGGGGCTCACGAGAGATGGGTACTTGTTGGAGGCGATATCAACTTAGTCATGGATACGTCAGCAGATAGGTCTAACCACAGATACGCCCAGACCGGGGCAATTTCGGCGGACGGTCGCCAGTGGTTACAGAATCAAGGGTTCATCGATATTTGGCAGTCGGCTCACCCACACACCTCACAATTCTCCTATTATTCTCACGCACACCACACTTATGCCCGGTTGGATCATTTGTTGGGCACAGCGGAACTGAATGCACTGGTACGGGAGGTTAGCATAACGCCGGCGGCCCTGTCCAATCATGATGCAGTTCAAGTAACCCTGCAGGTGCCAAGTATAGGTAGGAACACAGGGGCTTGGAGACTGAGGGAGGGCCTGATACATAAACCAATGGTGTGGGAGCAGATTCTCAAATGCATCACAGATTTTCTCGCAACCAATGACTCCCCCGAGATCTCTTGTGCTACTTTGTTGGGGGCTCTTAAAGCAGTGGTAAGGGGGGAACTGATCGCGATCTCTTCCGCTGAGAATAAAGAGCGTAGGTCTAAACGTGAGCTGCTCACGGCCCAAGTTCTTGAGCTAGAGAGGCTACACAGCAGGACAAGGGTGCCTAGGGTCTGTGTCAGCTGAAGGCGGCGCGCGCACAATTGGCGGGACTTGACCTCGACAGGGCTGAGTATGCGGCGCTTAGGCTTAAGCACTCCTACTACATAGGTGGCAACAGGACAGGATGTCTGCTGGTGAATTAGCTCCGGGCCTGCACTCTAGACACTAAAGTGCAATCTCTCATGTCGGATTTGAGGACAGTGGTCGAGGGGGATGAGGCCATAGCCTGAGTGTTTCAAACATTCTATGCAGAGCTGTACCGCAGGGAGACCCCTCCTACTTTCCAGATCGATGCCTATCTCCAGGAGGCACACGTAACCGTCCTGGGTACCACAAAGGCCAAACAGTTAGAGGTGCCCATATGAATAGAATAGGTGATAAGCGCGATATCCCGCCTAAAGCCTCTGAAGGCTCCGGGTCCCGACGGGTTTTCAGCGGGGTTTTATAAAACATTCTGCACAGTGTTAGCCCCATTACTTACAAAACTTTTTTACTCTTTTACAGGCCCGGGGTCGATTCCCCCAGATATGTTGGCGGCTTCTATAGTTGTACTGCCGACACCGGGAAAGGACAAAATCCGTTTGCGGCTCCTACCGACCAGTGTCGTTGCTTAATGTGGCATTCTGGCGGCTAGGCTGGGTTCCCTCGTGCCGGGTATTATAGAGCCTGACCAATCAGGCTTTATTCAGAACCGGCAAAGCAGTGACAATACTAAACGCCTTTTCCATCTCATCGACAAGGATCATCACACAGCTATGGACGCCCTACTATTGTCGGTGGACGCCGAGAAGGCATTCGACCGTGTCGACTGAGATTTCCTAGATAAAACCCTAATTCACTTCGGTCTGGGAGAGCGATTTCGGGCCTGGGTGGTGAGCTGCAACAATAAGCCTACGGCGACTGTTCGGGTGAATAGGGTGACATCTTCCCCATTCGAGATACAGAGGGGAATGCGCCAGGGGTGCCCGCAGTCACCCCTCGTTTTTGACCTCTACGTCGAGCCGCTGGCCCAGAAGATTAGGGAAAACCCGGATATATTAGGCATCCCGTTCGGGGGGAAAAGACACACAATAAGTCTCTACACGGATGATATCATCACATCCCTTGAATCACCCGCGTATTCGGTCCCGGCGTTCCTTCGGGAATTGAAGGACTTTGGCTGGGTCTCTGGTTTTCGGGTTAATGTAGGAAAAGCCATGATTTTGTGACTGAGCCAAGCAGGGCAGTCGCTGGCGTCGGGTGGGAGTAGGTTTGAGGGCATCCAGGCACGAATCTCTGTCCCCTACTTAGGCATTTAACTGGCACGGTCGGTGTCTCAAACGGTCAAGCGCAACTATGCCAAGCTCATCTCTAATACCACGAGGGACCTGCACCAGTGGAGGTAACATGGGTTCTCCCTTCTGGGCCGGTCGGCGGCTATAAAGATGTCCATTCTCCTCAAAGCATTATATATTTTTCAAACCATTCCGGTGTGGCTACCGCCAGGCTCTCTCCAGTTGTTACAGCAAGCGCTCCAGAAATTTGTGTGGGCAGGAGCACAGTCTCGATTGAAGAGGGAATTGGGCCACTTCCGCCCTGATGAGGGGGGATTGGGGATACCGAATCTCTTGGAGTATTTCCGGGCTGCACAGCTCCGATACTTTGTAGAGTGGAACAGACCCGAATCGGAGAAGAGATGGTTGTTTCAGGATAGAGCGCTGGCCAAATTATTGCTTTGGAAGGTCCCCTGTCTCAAAAGAGAAGATAGACCTCCGAACCGCAAGGGTTCCCCCATTATGCATGCTGTGCTGAGAGTTTGGGACGGAGTCGCCATCAAAAAGGGACTGTCCTCTTTTCCCTTGCCTTTGACCCCCATTCTAGATAACAAATATTTTTCCCCAGGAGCGGACGAAAGGGTGTTTTCATGATGGAGGAAGGCAGCTGGGCACTTTTTTGATTTAGATGAGATTCTCTCCTTTTCAGACCTGCAAGCAGAATATGGTCTTCCTAAGACTGAGCGGTTCCACTATTTGCAACTTCGGCACTGGTTACTTAACGCAGAGGTGCGGCCGAAGGTCTCTCGGAAATTACCGGAATTCGAGAAATGGCTCTACACAAAGAACACAGATAAGAAAATGATCTCTGAGCTGTACAAGGTGCTATGCCCCCAGGCCCCGAAGCAGCCTACGGCAGGGCAGAGGAGACGGGTGGGTGAACTGGGGAGAGAACTAACGGCGAAGGAGTGGTCGGACATTTATTACCGAGCCGCCCACACCGTGCGTGATGTAGCAAGCAAAGAGACGGCGGTTAAAATCGCTATGTACTGGTATCTGACCCCGGTCCGTCTACATAGGTGTAACCCTGAGCGCAGCTCACTCTGTTGGCGGGGATGCGGAGCAGAAGGAACGTTGCTGCATTTGTAGTGGGAGTGCAGGGAATTGGCACGTTATTGGTCTGCGATTTTGGACGATGTGGATCGCCAATTTGATATGCAGATTCCACGCTTACCGGCGTATGTGGTGTTCGGTTTGCCTAACCTGCTGACGTATCCACTTAGATCCTGGAGAGGAAAACAAATGGGGCTGGCATTGGGGGCGGCTCTCCAAAACATCTTATCGCATTGGGGAATTAAGGTAACACTGACCTATGTTGGGTGGCTACATAGAATGTGGTTTATCCTGAGAATGGAACGCATACAGGCTTCCCTTAGCAACTCAATAGCAAGTTTTAACGAAGTCTGGCAGCCGCTGCTCGCACTCTTGTCCTCCGAAATGAATGAAATCACATGCCCCAGATACCTGCGTCTTCTCCGCCTCATGGGACCCACGTCACCTACTTAGAGACGCTGTCCTGCATTTCAGAGAGGAGCTCCTACAGGGGATCAGCCTGTAGCTTCCCAGCACACCAGTTCGAGGGAGGGGGGGGGTTCCTTTCTTTCTCTCTTTTTTTGGGGTTTTTCCCATTTCTTATTATACGGCATTATGGTTTACAAGTTGGAGCTGGACTCTGAAGGACTAGAGACATTGCTAACTTACCACTGGGTACAAGGAGGAGTGCACTCAGAGCACCTAAATAATGCATGTCGAGGCTAAACAGGCGTTAATTGTAGCCCCGTTCAAAGAACCTTTTGTGCAGATTCCTGAAACTGTATGTTATTATTGCTGAATGTCAATAAAAACAAAGTTAAACCTAAAAATTGATTCTGGAGCCGCCGCACATTACCTCGATCTCAGCCACACAAGAACATCGTGGCCATCGAGTACCTGCCAAGAAAGACAAAAAGAAGTAAAACAGCACAGAAGACCATGCTTGTTCCTTAATAAGATACCAAATAGTATAACACGTGAATGTTTAAAAGAGCCTTTGTTATTAACGCAAAATACAGACTTGTAAGAACCTATGTGATGTGAACACAGATTTGCAGTGCAGGCTTGCCAGGACAAAGGGTGTTAACATGTAAACGCTTTCCAGAATATCCAAGAGGTCATGGATCTTTCGAAGTGGTATGAAGCGGGCTGTGGGACTGCAGGGGATCTGTATTAGAACGGCACGTTCAAGACCTTTCAAGACGCTCAGGACTGGTTTCAGGTGCCATTGGGGCAATTTTTACAGTACGCCAAAATATCGCGCACAGTACGAGAGATGTGGACAACATTTCCCGATGAACCTGGAGAATCCTGCACGTTGGTAACCTTACTAGACCCGGGCTCTAGTCATGGGCTTATCTCCCGTATATATAAGACATAAAACGAGGACCGGGGTCGAATCTAGACATGAGCAGGGCAAGATGGGATGATGACTTGCCCGTCCCGTAGACGGACGGTGAGTGGAGGAGAGCACTGGCACAGGTAGCGGAGGCTACAACTAATGCATGGTTCAAGCAAATCCAGTTCTATTATCTACACCGCACATGTAATGTAATGTAATGTAATGTAAAAATTACTTATAAAGCGCGACATACACCGGACGGTTTCTTGGCTCTATTTACTTTATTCAGCAGAAGGCAGAAAACGGGGAGAAAAGGATTTATGAGTAGATGCCATGGAAGAGGTGGGGTTTTAGGAGAGACCTAAAATGAAGATGAGAGGGAGAGAGTCTCAGTTCCAGCGGCAGAGAGTTCCAAAAGGAGGGTGCCAGAAAGGAGAATCTGAGACCTCCGTGTTTTTTGCGCTTGAAGCGGGGGATCTGAAGAAGCGCAAGATGAGAGGAGCGGAGGTTCCTGGAGGGGGTATAGGGATGCAAGAGGGAGGAAATGAAGGACGGACCGGTGCCTGCCAGAGATTTATGAGTCAGGCAGCCAAGTTTGAACTTGCAGCGCTCCAAGACAGGAAGCCAGTGGAGGGCCTTAAGGAGAGGACGAACGTGGTGATGTTTTGGTTGGTGGTGGATAAGGCGAGCTGCCTGGTTCTGAATCAGCTGCAGTCTGTTGATTTGGTATTGTGGGATGCCAACGTACAGGGCATTGGCGTAGTCAATCCGAGAGATGACTAACGCCAGCAGAGCCAGGGTGAGGGCTTCAGTAGTCAGAAAGTGGGCTATTTTCCGGATCTTCCGGAGTTGAAAGAAGCAGGAGGACACAGTGGCACTGACCTGGTGCTTCATTGAGAGGTCTTGGGAGATGTAAACCCCAAGGCCTTTTACTTTGTCAGCAGGGTGGGGGGGAGGGCCGAGGGAGAGGGGCCAAAAGGTGGAGTTCCAGGGGTTGGATAGGCCTCCGACAAGAACGAGCTCCGTCTTGTCGGGATTGAGTTTAAGATGGTGAGTGCTCATCCAGTTGCTGATATTGCAAAGGGTGGACTGGAAATCTTGAGCCGCTTCGTCCGAGGAGTCGAGATTGAAAACGAGCTGTATGTCATCTGCATAATTAAATGCAGTGACATTCCTGCCGCGGAGGGAGCGGATCAAGGGGGTGAGGTAAAGGTTAAAGAGAAGGGGTGACAGGGATGAACCCTGCGGCACACCGCAGGTGACTCTCGTCCGGGTTGCCGTAAACTGGGAGAGACGGACCGATTGATGGCGGTCCGCAAGGAAGGAACAAACCCAATTGAGGGCCGTCCCGCTGATGCCTGCCTCTTTGACACGGTCGACTAAGATGGTATGATCGACCGTGTCAAAGGCCGCTGACAGATCTAAGAGCACCAAGGCTTGGCTGATGTTGGAGTCAGCGCCTCTGCGAAGTTCCTCCATAACAGAGAGGATAACCGCCTCTGTCGAATGGGCAGGTCTAAACCCAGCTTGCTGGGAGTCCAAAAAATTGGAGTCCTCGATGAAGGAGCTGAGGGCGCTGGTCACATGCGTCTCAAGTACCTTGCTCAGGTAAGGTAGAAGGGAAATAGGGCGGAAGTTGCCCAAGACCGTAGGGTCAGCGTTGGGTTTTTTTAATATGGGGACCACTTCGGCGTTCTTAAACTGACTGGGGACCACGCCGAGCAGGAGAGAGTTGTTCAGGAGGGCCAGTGGAGGGCCAGGGCAGGTTGAAAAGGCGGTCCGAAGAATTGCTGGAGGGCAGCAATCAGTGGGGGAACCAGATGAGACTTTGTGGAGCAGGGGGAAGAAGTCTTCTTTGGGTATAGGAGGGAGCTGTGTCAGGGAGCAAGAGTTGAGAAAAGGGGCGGCCTCTGGGAGGGACATTGCTGGGGCCCCAGAAGAGATGCTATTTTTGATTTTACTAATTTTGTCCACGAAGAAGTGGTTGAGGGAATCACAGAGTGCCTGAGAGGGAAGGGGTTTGATGGTCACTCTGTCCGGATGTGAGAGTTCCTCCACACTAGCAAAGATGTCTTTAGATTTTTGCGGCAGAGTTGAGAATTTTTGTGGAGAAATAGGCAGATTTTGCAACTGAAATTGCATGTTTGTATTCTCCGGATAGATTTAGGAAGTGGGCTTTTGCTAAGGGGTCGTAGTTTCGGCAACCAGTCGACGAGTGCGTCTTCCTGAGAGTCTAAAGGACCTAGCCCGGGCGGGGCCGAAGATGTTAAGGAGGAGAGAAAGAGGTCGAGGTTAGCTTTGTTCCAGTTACGGGCCAGGAGGCTAACGCCTCGACTGCGGGGAGGCGGTGGAGGGACCAGAAGAAGGAGAGAGATTAAGAAATGGTCCGACCAGGAGCAGGGAAGAATCGTGAGTGACTTGATTTCAAGATTATAAGTCCAGACCTGATCCAGGGTGTGGCCTTTGGAATGAGTGGCTGTGTGGACATGTTGATGGCCGTTAAGGCCACTTAATAGATCGGTGAAAGCCAAAGAGTAAGGGCTTTCATGTGGGTCAGATGGCCAGTAGTTGAAGTCTCCTAGGACCAGGAGTTTGGAGTTGTTGAGTGTGAGCTGGGATAGAAGGTCGCCAAAGAGGGAGGGGAAGTTAGGCATGGGTTGAGGGGGACGGTATACCAAGACACAGGTAAGAGGGGACACCGAGGATTCGAGTCTAATAGCCAGGCAGTCAGCCTGGGGAATGGTGAGTAAAGCGAGGGAAGAGAATCTGAGAGAGAGTTTAATAATAGCGGCTATGCCACCTCCGGATTTGCCAGTTGGTCGGTTGGCTTGGAGAATGTAATTGTTGTGGCCCACAGGGAACGCAATAGAGCACTGTCAGTCGGAGCGTCTACCATCCGCTGGAGGCGGACATAACAGGAACTACAGGTCCCATGGAACAATGCGGGTTGACGCTCGTGACGTCAGCGCGTTTGGCGCAGCGTTGAAGAAAAGGAACATCCGGTATCAGTCGGGTGCCGGTTATTTTGATATCCAGGTCGGAGTGCGGTGCGGACGGAGAGCGGCGTTCTGGTAGGGGTGCTCTGCACCAACCCCTTAGTTCCTAGCTGACTTTGTACGCACCTTTGTTCTTTGTTACCCCCGTCGAGTCAGGCGGAGTGTAGTTTGATTATACGTTGTAGGAGTTTTCGTGGCCCCGTTGGATGCCACTTGGAGGTGTGCGGGGTCGCAATTAAAGAAGGATTGTTACATTTGCATATTGCTATCACGATTTCGAGCCCGCCTTTTGACATTGAAGAGGCCGGAGGGCTGCAGCTAAGTTCTGAGCGAGAGCATCTCGCAACTGTGTTTTGTTGGCAAACCTCTACGAGGGAGGAGGCAAGCATCCGTGATATAGCTGTCACATCTATATGTGGTGAACATTGCCTCCGAAATATAGATACAGTGAAGTAGGGAGAAACCTTCTAGGGCATCTTGAAAGTACACATCATCCATTGCCCTGCTGCGTTTTATTTGTTCGTTTTTGTAATCACTACAGGGGAGGAAAGGTCACTGCTGGCTTACGTCCTTCCCCCCTGTTCAGAAAAGAATCCAGAACTCATGGTAGGTCAGGTCGCAGAGGGGTACTACGACAAGGGGGTATTCTTACGACTGCCACACCATAGGCTGACCAGTGTCTTGTCTGTAGGGTTCCAGTTGCCTGGGGATCAGGTCCACCCGGTCTCCTGTTTCCAGAGGACTTTCTTTCGTTTACAGGTATAAGGGGGAGTTAGGGGGAAAAGTGATATAAGACAGCTAGGGATTGATTTAACCGCTGCCACCTGTTCTTTCTCATTACAGATCTCCCTCCCTGCTGTCCCCTTCCTTTCCTTCCCTCGCCTGATCACCCTTCTGTGTCTGTGCATAATATCTCAGACCAAGGGGTTATCGGGAGGTGGACCCCTTACAGCATCGTGCGACTCTGAGGACAACCGGACCATGACAGTAATACCCCGGAGGAATAGCAGCCAAAATGTCGGGGGAGGAGTCCTCATTCAGCCAGGTCTCAGTTAGGAACAAGATGTCGGGACGATCTGAGTCCAAAAGATGGTAAATGTCGTGTTGGTGACTGACAAGAGACCGGGTGTTGAGGTATGCAACTGCTAGCTCCAGGTTGGCAGGTGACTTAGCGGGCCGGTTATAGAGGGTGGGAAGGAGGCAGTGTGCTCATGGGTAATGGAGGATGAAAGGGCCCTGAGCTCTGGAAAAACACTACGAGCGTTGAAAATCCCCAGTTGGAGTAGTTTAGAATGACTGGAGGGTTCCAGCGGCCAGAGAGAGTGTAAAGCAATCAGGTCCCTAGGGGCATAATATGTAATTTGGGCAGAGTAACGGGCCCCGGGCCCCTGCCGGCCGCGGACGGGCGCAGACGGGCTTGCCTTAGGCGCGCGGGCGGGAGAGTGCCATCCTTATATTCAATAGATTGCGTGACGTAAGCGTCCAACAACTGGACCGCTCTCGTGATTGTTCCCCCAAGATGTCTACCCTCCTAGCCTGCCGGCGCCAGCAGCTGACTCGGCTGCGCCGGTCAGGAAGTAGCAGCGAGGTTTCTCGAAGCAGCGAGAGCATAGACAGCAGTGGCAACAGGTAAAAATAACCAGTTTAAAATATAGTGCACAGTTTAACCCCTTCAGCGCTGCGCGGATTCCCCCGCGGTGCTGAAGGGTTCGAGCGCGGGCGGGGCCATGACGGAACGGTTCCGTCATGAGCACAGCTCAACCGATGCTCATGACGGAATCGTTCCGTCATGAGCATGGAAGGGGTTAAAAGTATGATTCAAGCAAACACACAGAACCCCTGTAAGAAAAATAATCAAACTATCCCACAGAAAACAAAAAGTCTACTATAACATTCTTTTTTTTGTGTTTTATTATAAAAATATATAGCGTTATGTATCAATTTTTTCTTTTTAGATAGATCATTTCATTTTTCTATTCAGAAACATAATCAAACTAAGAGCGACGAAGCAATACAGTTATTGAAAAGACAAGACATAACATCAAGACTCAAAACAATTAGTGTTATGTACACAAGGGTGAACAGTTCAGTGAAATCATACAAAACCGGGAATACAATTACAGGAACAATACAGAAAAACATAAGAAGAACACAAATGCGCCGACTCGCGTTTCGGAGTCTTCCTTCCTCAGGGCGCTGATGGCATATCCAACCGGTGAAGACTCAATATAATATGATATGCTAGGCTAAGTCAAGACAATCAAGCATTCAATTGAATAGATTTTCTTTTATGCCTCGTCAGTCTCATCTGTGGGAATAGTGATAGCTAAATTACATTTTTATCACATAATACTGAATAAAAACACAGTAGGCAAAACTTAAACAGTGCTGAAATGGAGAGAGAGATATCCGGAAACCTTTCACCAGGATATACTGATGACAAAGAAAACCAATCAGAAGGTATCTTAAGACACAGAAGTCCATAAGTGAAAAGAAGGAAAAAGAACCAATTAAGTGCTCCCATAAGTAAATATAAAAATTCTAGTAAATACACACTTGTAGAATCCAAAGGCGACTTCGGATAAAATGTGATCCCAAGAAATTCAGGATCAACCTCCGTGTAGTATCAACAGCAGGAAGACAAGAATCATCCAGAAGTAATGTACACTCATGTACCAAAAAGGAGGACAATGCCGTTAATTCCAGGTCTCTGATCGGATTTCACCAAACATCCAAAGTGCATCTTAAATAGCTGCAGGGAGAGAGTATAATGTCAATTATCTATAGAACTTTGGTCCTGACTACACTAGGGGTGAAAACCCCCCCGGAGGTAACAAAGTAATTTAACATGAGCACTCAGATAGCTTAGTGCGGTTTAGCTAGAATTACTGTGGTAACAACTGTATCAAGTCTACAATATATCTACAGAAATAAGCACCTTTGCTCTTATTACAAACTGCCCTTGCCATTTCTTTATTTAATTTTTCAAACTTTGTCTTTATTTTCCTCTTCTTCTCCTTAATTTTGAATCTGCTTTATTTCTTCTGTCTATACTGTATTTTATAGCTTGGTTTGTTATACATTTACCTACTTTTCTTTGACTGTATTTCTTTTTGGCACTATGGATAAAATTAAAACTTTTGGGTTCTCTGATGAGGATTTTGCCAGACTAGTCGGTGAGAGTTGTGCTCCTGGCCGCTCAGCTTTTACGTCTAAGGGAGAGAATGAAGAGTGGTTCAAATTATTGAACCTTAAAAAGAAAGCTAGACGGACTGAGTCCCATGCGGAATTCATGATAGAGTATTTGAAAGCAGGGGTGATCCCCAACGGTCTTAGAATCAGGAATATACCAGGCCTCTTTATAGAAATTAGGAAGTTTCTAGAACGTTGGTCACTTATAGCCAACAAATGTTCTAGAGACCTTATGATCCTGATAATTGAGACGGCCAGAGAAGTGGTAGAAACACTCATGAAAGAAATTGCGGAACTAGAGGAGACTATGAAGAAAAATAATCCAATAGATGAAGCTAAAAGGAAACTTGAGGACATCAATACTGAACTTAGCTCTTTTAGTGATTATCTCATAAAGAAAAAAACAGAGAAACTCCGTAAGGATATAAGATACTTCTCTGAAGAAAGAGTATATCCTTATCTAGGAGCCCAATATTACAATGGTTCCAGAGATTATACCAACCAGTCAGATCACCAGTATTGGTCAAGCAATAAGATCCTTACTTTTTCTGATACTTCAGAGTCTGAGGGGGAGGGAGGACAAAGCTCATTCGATAACTACAGCAATAGGAGAGGTGCCTTTGAGGGACAGAGAAGAAATACTCGTTTTTTAGGCAACCGACGGGGGAACATGAGAGGGAGATACAGAACACAGGAGAGGGGACGTTACCAACAAACAGACAACAATCCCCCTCAATTCCTCCAAACAAGACGGAATCAATATTGGAGAGAATAGATACCCCCCTCCATGCTGAACCTATCCCTATTTTTAATCTTTCTAAAACCACTTTGGATGTCTATACTGAGGATCTTCTGGTTAGAGGCCTTTCATTTATACCCAGTACGGGTCTCAATCATTTTGAGCTATACCAAGATCTTCATTCCTTCTTCCGAAAAGTCCGCCTCAATAGATTCTTTGAACACCGAGAGTCACGAGAGATTGAAAACAAATCTGGACTCAAACCGAAGTCTATATTTACTCCGAATCTCGATGAGGTTGGCCCAGAGGTAGGGATTTTTGAAAGAGTCGTTACCACCAAAATCAAGAAAATGATGCAATTTGTACCTAAACCCCACTACAATTTACCCTATGACGAATATAAAGCAATGAAATCGCTTGCGGACAATAAGGATTTAACGATCAAACCTAGTGATAAGGGTGGAGGGATCGTTATTATGGACTGTGACCAATACAAAACGGATATCTATAACATGCTTAATGTTCCAGAAAATTACACCAAGGTGATGCACTACCCTGACCAGAGAATCAAGAGTAATATTCTTGACATTACTAGAAGAGCTCTAGATAAGGGAAGTATCTGCATCCAAGAATTTGAATACCTTAATATAGAACATTTTCAGATCCCTGTTCTATATGGCCTCCCTAAAATCCATAAGAACTTAGAGAGGCCCCCTTTTAGACCCATAGTCTCCACCATCGGGTCACTTACTGAACCACTCTCGAAATTTGTTGATGTGTTCCTGGCCCCACTAGTTAGCAATCTGCCAGCTTTTGTGAGGGACACTGGACACCTGATTACTAAAATTGAGGGTATTGAGTTTAATCCTGCGATGGATATATTGGTCTCTATGGACATTGAGGCGTTGTATTCTAACATACCTCTGACTGGGGCCTTGGAAGCCGTCAGAAGCATGCTGATTGAAAATACGAACAACAATGACAATCTGTTTATTTTAGAATGCCTGGCGATTGTCCTGCATGAAAACTATTTTGAATTCGACAGAACCATATAAAAACAGACTCTGGGTATCAGTATGGGAGCAGCTTGTGCTTCAAATGTGGCCAACCTCTATATGGGAGTGTTTGAGAACAGATTTATTTACAATGAGGTAGCACCTTTCTCAGAGAACATTACCCACTACTACAGATACATCGACGATATCTTTTTTATTTGGAAAGGGAACGAGGAACAACTATCTGAATTTATCCTTTGGGTCAATCTTTGTGATCCACATCTGAAATTCACCTCCAAAACTAGTAAAGATAGAATCGAGTTTTTAGATATCTGGATAGAGGCCATTGAAGAACATATTGAAGTATCACTATACACGAAGCCTACGGCCCGGAACACACTACTTCAATATCAAAGCTTCCACCCACGCAGCCAAAAAGACAGCATACCCTTCAGCCAGTTCCTGCGTCTTCGCAGAATCTGTACTTGTATACAGTCTTTCGAAGATCATGCAGAGACCTTGAAAATAAAGTTGAGAAATAGAGGGTACCCGAACAGAATAATTAAGGAGTCTTATAAAAGGGCCAAATATTATAATCGAGATGCCCTATTGACACCTAAGACCACAGATGCCCAGGAGAAGTTGGTATGTGTTACCAAGCACTCCAACTTCAATAACAAACAACGCCAAGCGATTAATTCCTCATGGCACATCTTGAATTCGGGTTCCTCTCAGAACTTGCCTAAACCCATTTTTGCATTCCGCAGAAACAGAAACTTGAAAAATGTACTGGTCAAATCTATACTACCAGTGAAAAACCCTATGGTCCAGCGCTCAATTTTTGGCGACTCACCTGTTTTTGGTACACATAAATGTGGCGGCTGCCATGCATGTGACTTCGTTAAAACCACCCCCACATTAAAATGGGGGAAAAGGACTTTTTCTTTCAAAGAAATAACGAACTGTAGGACCTCTAATTTGATCTATCTGATTCTATGCCGCTGTGGCAAAGGCTACGTGGGGGAGACCAGTAGAGAGATGCGAGTTCGATTCAGCGAACACAAATCTTCTATCAACAATAAACGTGTGGGAGCTCCTCTGGTTAAACATTGGCTAGAGAAGCAACATTCAAGTAAAGATCTGGAATGGTTGATCCTGGAACGCGTGCACACTCCCAAGGATGGTAACAAAGATGCACTTAGAAAGAAAAGAGAAGTGTTCTGGATGTTCACTCTCACGACCTGTGATGATGGACTGAACGAATCTCTCCCCTGGGAAAATGCGATTCTCTGAAGACCAGTTACTTTTCATCTGACTGGATTCCCTTTCTTTGCTTGGGACACGTTGCCACTTTTTTCGTAACACTGTCTGACTACATATATATATATATCCTACTTCTGTATTAATTAGTAACCTGTTGCTTGATTAGAACTGATATTACTATTTTTCCCTCTGCAATGTCTCTAAGACTCCTTAATCACCCCTATCTAAGATGGTTAGCCTGCTCTCTTTATTTACTAAGTTTGCTCCCGGCCACTTTACCTACCTCACCCGTTCCAAGATGGCGACGACTGTTCTATGTTCCATTAGGTATCTGTATTCTATTCCCGAGATGGTAAGCCTGCTCTCTTTATCTACTATTTTGGCTCCCGGCCACTTTACCTCCCCCACCCGTTCCAAGATGGCGATGACTGTTCTATGCTCCATTAGGTATCTGTATTCTATTCCCGAGATTTATATATTTTTCTTAAGCCTCCGGTCACGTTACCAGTTCCGCATAGAATTAGAGCTTGTATTTCCTTCTTTTATTTTTACTTTGAACTGCCCATCCTAAGATGGCATCGACGTTTTTGACGTCCTCACCCGCTTCCAGGTGAGACTTGTTTCCCTCTTATGTTCAATTAACCCACTTCTATTTAAATGGTGTTAAGTCGAGATTCACGATTATTCAGAGGCAGCGAGCCTCCGTGTCTGTGGCAGGAGATTCCAGTTGATGTGAGCCTGTGTCGTTAAAAGAAGTAAGTACGTTGAGCAGGTTGCTGTCTTTGTTTGTATTGTATGGCTCGGAAAGTAGACAGAGTGTTTGGGTTCTAATTCTACTATTTTTTTTACCTTATTTTCCTTTTAACGGTTTTATTTTCTGTATCTTTATATATTTCTTTTGGATTTAAATTGAGGGCTCAATAGTATTTGGGGCTATAGCTTTTCAGACTATTGACTGATTACTTAGAAGGAGTATCTTTATTTCTGTAAATTATTATGCTGTGACACATCTTGTAGAGACTCTATTTACAGTTGTTCTTTTGAGCACTATATATGCCTCCTCTTTACGAGCCTTCTGGTAATTCTAGAGCGGCTGTTATACACTTTGTAGAGGCTCTCCTTTCAGTGGTTCTCTTGAACACCATATATGCCTTCTTCATATGAGCCTCATGGTAATTTTCGAGCGGGTTAGTTTTTTTTTTTTTTTTTTTTTATAAAACCTTTATTTCGGTAAATGCACAATACACAGCGTCTGCCTACAACCCCTCGGGGCCGGCCGCTATGACATTGTAGAACATAGAACAATAATGTCAGGATAAGAAAAGGTTTAATTTTATGATTTTGTCGAGTACAATGTAGTGAACTACGAAAAGAGTCGAAGCTGACACAGACCAGGAGAGACATCACCGTTCACGGAGCACCCAGAAGGAGGCGTTATATAGGAAGGCATTTGTAAGGAAACAGGTGGCCACCATCCAGGAACTAAGAGCAAACACTATACCACAGAATGATAGAACACAATAAACTCCCTACTAACACTGAGCCCCGACCCCGAAGAAACAAAGAAACATAAAAGAGAAAGAAGCCGAAGAAGAAGAGAGAAAGAAAGAGAAAGAGGGCCATAGAGACGAAGAAAAAACATAGAACACATCCCATCCCCCCACCCTGCATACCAGCGGAAGGCCACGGCCCACCCCCCCCCCCAATAGGCATGCCTGTCGCCCCAAATGAACCCCAAGTAGGAAAGAGAGTCTGGCGAGTGGGAAAGAGCATCCCAGTCTCCGACTCCCAGAGAAGGCAGGAGGAGGAAATTTCACATACTCCCGGTCACCACAGCCCCATAAGCATCCCCCACCCTGAATATCATCAGCACAACTGAAGTAGCAAGCAAAGCAGCAGGTGGGGAGACTCCATTCCAAATGTGCGAATAAATCAGATAATTAGCGGTCCCGTCCTAGTCCCCGCCCGCCAATACGTACAGCAAACTAAAGGGAATCGCCCAGCCCTGGCCCGATCCTAAGTGGCCCCACAGATCCACCCCCGCAATCAACAATGGCAAATTACACACATGCGGCACAGCAGATACATAGACAAATATTCTAGTCCGGGTCATGCCAGGCGGTCAGGCAGGATCATCAAGGGAGGCAACATCAGCCCTGGCCAGAACGCTGAAACCCCACCAAGCATGGCCACCGCTGGGAGTGTACCTCAGGCAGAACAAAGGAGCAAGATGGCCGCTCCCGGCATAGAAGACGCAGAGGGAGAGGAAGCGAGAGTTCCCAATCATAGACCATCACCACATCGATAGTGACCAACACAGTTTTCCCCACAGAACGGCACACACTCCGGCGATGTTGAGGAAGCCGTGGCAACACTTGCAGAGGCAGAGTCTCAGCTTGTAAAGTGGAAGGGAACTTTGTATCTGCAACTTTGTCATTAAAAGAACACTCGACACTGTAGCCAGGGAGAGGACGTTCCACAGTATCCCCCTGTCGCCACATTGTATCCGCCTCGAAGGGAATGAGAGGCATTGGGGGGTCAGACAACCGCAGTAGTTCCCTGGATGGCATAGCGGCATCGATCTTCCGCTCCAGTTCTCGAGTGTTTTGGCACCATGTCGCCCTCAAGTCTTCCAGGGCTAGAAGGATATCACCATTGGTCAGGTCTGCTCCCCGCTTCCGCATGTCGGCAGTATGTAAAGGCGCCACCGGGACACCCTCCAGCTCGACAGTAGGCAGGGAAGCTTGCGTCAGGGATATGGAGGCTTCCGTCTTTCCGGCGAGGTAGACCGGCACCGTCACCATGTTTGCAGTTAGCCCACATCGGAGGGGTGAGGGCGACTCCATAGGACGGAGGAATAGTAGTTAAGGCAAGAAGAGTTACTGCTCGCTATACGGAGCTCACACGATGGGAGAGCCCTCGGCTGTATTGCAATGCGGGTGGTGGGCGCTCTAAAACGGATACCGCTCTGACCGCTGGTAGCAGGACAAAGGAAGGTTCGCCAGCCCGGACCCAATCATACAGGAATTCTCTCCGTCGCGAAGAAGGCTCCGCCAAGCCGCCCACTCCACCTCCGGTCACATTTCCCCAGGCGCCGGTCCAGCCCCAGGTCGTCTCACCGTACGTGATAAGCGGTGTCCGGTGGCGGTGGTCGGGCCAGAGTGCGTGGGCAAAGTCCAAAGTCGGCAAACTCTATGAATCCTCGACCAAAAAAGCCGGCGGGGACATCGGAGGAATGCGGAAAGTATCAGCGCATTCGTGGTTACATTTGCTCGCGCCGTAGGCAGGATTAAAGATCAGGATGTCATGTAAACAGCAGACGGGCTGCGGAGCCGGGAGCTCAGACGTCCTGTCCGTCCGCCATCTTGGCTCCTCGAGCGGGTTAGTTTTAAACTACCTGGGGGCCGCGTATTTTGTGCCTTCTTGGTTTTGGTGGTTACTTTTGAGTTATTCCTCATTTAAACTCTATGAGATTTTATAAAGATTCTATCCTTCTTTTGCTATAGATTTTGTCCATGGGTATGGAAGCCGTATAATGACCGCTGGCCGTTTTATGATCCCCACAAAAGGGAGCGAGAGAAATTACCTTCTTTAGGAAAATGTATTGCCATCTAGTAAGTTCTTTTTCTCTATAGTCTTCTGGACTTGCATGACTCGTTTAAATGAGCTCTACTGGCAGTTTGTAATAAGAGCAAAGGTGCTTATTTCTGTAGATATATTGTAGACTTGATACAGTTGTTACCACAGTAATTCTAGCTAAACCGCACTAAGCTATCTGAGTGCTCATGTTAAATTACTTTGTTACCTCCGGGGGGGTTTTCACCCCTAGTGTAGTCAGGACCAAAGTTCTATAGATAATTGACATTATACTCTCTCCCTGCAGCTATTTTAGATGCACTTTGGATGTTTGGTGAAATCCGATCAGAGACCTGGAATTAACGGCATTGTCCTCCTTTTTGGTACATGAGTGTACATTACTTCTGGATGATTTTTGTCTTCCTGCTGTTGATACTACACTGAGGTTGATCCTGAATTTCTTGGGATCACATTTTATCCGAAGTCGCCTTTGGATTCTACAAGTGTGTATTTACTAGAATTTTTATATTTACTTATGGGAGCACTTAATTGGTTCTTTTTCCTTCTTTTCACTTATGGACTTCTGTGTCTTAAGATACCTTCTGATTGGTTTTCTTTGTCATTAGTATATCCTGGTGAAAGGTTTCCGGATATCTCTCTCTCCATTTCAGCACTGTTTAAGTTTTGCCTACTGTGTTTTTATTCAGTATTATGTGATAAAAATGTAATTTAGCTATCACTATTCTCACAGATGAGACTGACGAGGCATAAAAGAAAATCTATTCAATTGAATGCTTGATTGTCTTGACTTAGCCTAGCATATCAAATTATATTGAGTCTTCACCGGTTGGATATGCCATCAGCGCCCTGAGGAAGGAAGACTCCGAAACGCGCGTTGGCGCATTTGTGTTCTTCTTATGTTTTTCTGTATTGTTCCTGTAATTGTATTCCCTGTTTTGTATGATTTCACTGAACTGTTCACCCTTGTGTACATAACACTAATTGTTTTGAGTCTTGATGTTATGTCTTGTCTTTTCAATAACTGTATTGCTTCGTCGCTCTTAGTTTGATTATGTTTCTGAATAGAAAAATGAAATGATCTATCTAAAAAGAAAAAATTGATACATAACTCTATATATTTTTATAATAAAACACAAAAAAAAGAATGTTATAGTAGACTTTTTGTTTTCTGTGGGATAGTTTGATTATTTTTCTTACAGGGGTTCTGTGTGTTTGCTTGAATTGTACTTTCCCTGGGACTCCGCCCCATTATACCTTTTGAGTACAGGGACCCTCTTTAGTATTTATTGTCCAGTTTAAAAGTATGTTCTCTGAAATAGCGAGTGGGTGCCTAGTAAGCTGAAGAGTCACAGGGAGAGAAAGAGCCCCTGGCTTCCGCCTCAGGGGTGAACAAAGCAGGAATGACCCCAACTAGTCAGTAGTAAATATACCTGACCTGCCGTGACGAAAGCGTCCAACAACTGGACCGCTCTCGTGATTGTTCCCCCAAGATTTCTACCCTCCTAGCCTGCCGGCGCCAGCAGCTGACTCGGCTGCGCCGGTCAGGAAGTAGCAGCGAGGTTTCTCGAAGCAGCGAGAGCATAGACAGCAGTGGCAACAGGTAAAAATAACCAGTTTAAAATATAGTGCACAGTTTAAAAGTATGTTCTCTGAAATAGCGAGTGGGTGCCTAGTAAGCTGAAGAGTCACAGGGAGAGAAAGAGCCCCCGGCTTCCGCCTCAGGGGTGAACAAACCCCTGACTCCTCAGCGGCGTGCGCGGTTCACTCCAGGGTTATCTTCTGCGTGTCTGCGATGTGGCACAGACCCCGCCACGTTAATGTACATGGTCTGGGATTGTCCGCGCCTGCAACAGTACTGGCACCAGGTGGTGCTGTCCTTTAGCACAGCCATGGCTGTGCGGATAAACACCTCCATAAAACGCTGCATTCTGGGCGTGCTACCAACGCCCAAGAAAGGGACTAGGATGCGCTATAAGTTTGCGATACTGGGGCTGGTTCTGGCGAAACGGCGGATAGCGATCCATTGGATACACCCAGCACCACCCACGTGGAAAAAATGGAGAGATGACTTGCGGCAATGAGGGGTAGCTGAGGAATGTCGTCTCAAAACAGTACGGACCGATGAGAATATGGAGAGTGATCTCCTGGAATGGGGACAAATGTTGACGGAAGTGTCCACAGCAGTGAATGACGGTGAGAATGAGAGTATACATAGCTCACCGAGCACTGGGCCACTCCAATACCCACTGATGTAACATCGCTGTAGGCGCCCTCTCACACCTTGAACAAATGACTCACAAATCGGTTAGGGGTGCACCACTAGTTTTTTACCTATGTTAGAGGTACTGTTCTGCCGGTCTGTCACTGCCAAGTGGGTGGAGGGAGGGGGGTGGAGGTTGTATAGAGGGTGGGGAATCTAGATTCCCTATTATGTTATTGTTGTTCCTCTGTTGTGCTAAGATGCTGGTCTTATCGTTAACAAAAATTATACTGCTGGTAAAAATTAGAGCAACTCAGCTCACGGGTAATGTGATCGAGTACAATAATAGGATGTTGCGTTAAAAGCATCGGATACATGTGGGTTATAGATGAAAAAGAAAAATGTATATGCATGTCTCTTGTTCTGGATAAGCTCAAAGCAGTGATTAAATAAAAAGAAGTTTAAAAAAAAAATGCAAATGTTTGTCACTGCGAATTCCACTGTGTGCACAAGCTAAAGACTAAATAAGAGAGACTAAATAATAATATTGGGAAACCTGGATCACTCAACGCCGGTTGTGTGAAGCAACACAACCATTTGAAATCATTAAAAGGTTTATAGGTAATGCCATTAAGTACATGATTAATGCATCAGTATTCTCATAGCTATTGTGTAGTTGATATTGATGATTAATCTCAAGTCTGTATATTGTTTATATCTAACTACTGATCAGTGTCTATAACCACATCCAAAACCCCAGGGGACTTGGCTGAAAAACACATAAAAACATCCACTTGCTCCTTCCTCCAGCTGCTTCACAATTACTCTGAAAAAGGGATTACTGATTGTGAGAGGCTGGCCTGGTATATGCTGTTCACTAATGTAAATGTGCACCCTGCACCAGTCCAGCCAACCTTTATGGTGATTTAAGAGGTTTTAGACAACCTCAGCGAGCTATCCAAGTGGTAGCTGTGGAGAGCAGGCTTCAAGCTTAGTCTTGAAGGCATGTAAAGCAGCTTGTTTTACCAGAATGCAATCTTATAGTATGGATTAAATGAAAAGAACCACACCACATATTTATAAAAATATGCATTTATTATATAATACTTCTCTAGTGTGTTCCAATATCTCCAACACAGAGATAAACACAATGCACACAATACTTAAGTAAAGTAACACAGTAAATATGTCAAGAATTCCTGTCATACAAGGGAAACACGCCCTTATGTAAACAGGAGAGCTGTTACATAACTCAAGGGAAACACGCCCTTATGTAAACAGGAGAGCTGTTACATAACTCAAGGGAAACACGCCCTTATGTAAACAGGAGAGCTGTTACATAACTCAAGGAAAACACGCCCTATAAAGGGAGGAACCGGGAGGTACAAGGCTGTCGGATATTGTGTTTACACCGACGTACCTGCTTCGTGAAGAGCAGTGTTCCGGAGTGGTGCTCCAGTAAGGCAAGAACGGAGGTAGGTCGAGTCGTTACTCCCTGGGCCGTGTCTTGCCCCATCGTCACCTGTGAAGGACCCGGAAGCTCTACCGGTCAACCATTGAGCTTCGCTTTTTGACTCGGCTGAGTCCAAGCGCAGTGGCGCTTTTGCTGGTTGGAGTCGTAACTCCCAGCCCGACCAGAGACACAGGGACTGCCAGCTGTAACGCACACCAGGAGGTGTTTGCCGCGTTACAGACTCGGAAGTCCACAGGATCGATCGAGCGGCTGCTCTCGGTTCAGTCTTCTTGCTTGTGATTGGGGTATCGGTGACGCATCACCAGGAGGTGACTCCGCGTCCCGGTGCAGTCTGAGGAAGAGGTTGAGCGGCTGCTCCCTTCAGGTAGAGACCCCGGCTGGGTGTTTCCCTGACTCCTCGATTCTCCCCAACACTCTTCGTGCCCCTCACAGCCTACCGATTGGCATTGTCGGCCATTTCATTTCTGCCCTCTGTTGGCATACGCCGGGATCGGCGTATATGCAGAGGACGGTTAGGACCATCCGTGCTGTGGGCTGGTAACGTACTTAGCCTGGAGGATTCCAGTGACTATAACTTTTGTTTGTTCTTTGTATTTTATTTGCCTTCATTAAAATAACTAACCCTTCACAAGTGGTTGCGTCCTCATTGTCGTGTCTGTTAAACGATCCTGAGACGTTCAGGGCGTTACAAACTAGCACGAAATACACAGTGGACCCCGGGGGGGACCAAACCATATACTAAGAAAGTGGTATAAGAACCACAACTCGAGTCAGGACAATGTCGAGAGGAGGTAGAATTGCTGGGGACCCACAGAACCACCCAAGGTAAGTAGATAGAGACCCCACGGAGAGCGTGTGCAGTGTGTGAACATGACTGTGTACTCTGTACAAGTCTATGTGCACGTTGCGGTTGGATTTTTAAAGAAGTAGGTGGTAATTGCCAGTGTTTTCCGACTGCAATTATGCAAAACATTATTACATGGTTTTGAGACTCGCTATTTGGAAGTGAACGCCCCTTCCAAATAGCGAGTCACAAAACCTATTTAGCGAGTCGCAAATAAATTGCAACTCGCTAAATACGCTTTGTACATGGCCCATGATGTTTTTGTATGCGCAAACGGGTTTGCAAACCCGTTTGCGCATGCAAAAACGAGTCGTACATCTGGCCCTTAGTTGCTAACCCTGATAGAAAGCAAAGCCCAAGATTATCGCTTTGCTCAGACGATATAGAGCCCCAATGTGTCTCTTTACGGGACATAGCAACTATAGTACAGGCCATACAAGCAGAAAATCAAGCCCTTCCAGGCCCGATTTTCCAAAACAAAAGGGTGCAATGCTGGGGAATTGCAACAGTCATTTTAACCTAGAAAAGACCTGTCTTAAAATCCATTAACTTCCATATCAGAGGGGGGAGTGTCTTCTACTACCGAGAATGATTTTTGGAAGCACCACTCAATTTCAGGTGATTACCCCAGTCCCTGTACTCTTAGCATCACCAGAACGTTTTTATGGTGACATACCAAATTCGCTGTTTTTATGAATCAGTGCTATTTGCACTTCATGGCTAGGCCAACTGTATTCCCTGACGATGCTTCTAGGGTCGACTTCATCCTCTCCTATTTGGCGGGTGACTCCGCTTGGTGTCCATACTCTTAGTGGATCAGGACGATCGGCTATTATATATTACAGGAACTTTAAGTAGGGCATTCGTAAATTACTTGCACGCCTCATGTTCTTGCAGGCCGTAGGCAATGAGTTATTAAGCTTAAAACAGGGGCCTTCTGATCTGTTCCATTCCAATGCTACTTTTAATCGCCTTTTGATAGAGGCCAACTGTCCAGAAGCAAAACGCATGTCAGTGTTCTGCCGAGGTCTTAGATAAGACCTTAAGTATTTGTTATCACAAATCCCACGAATTCCACCCTGAAGACAAAGCAGCATTAATAGATCTTGTGGTGAGGCTTAATCACTGTCTTCAAGAACAAAGATCAGAAAAGGGTAAAAACCTTGAGAATAGGCTCATAGTACTTCGAGTTAAACACAAAACTGAACAACCACGAGCCACTGTGAACCCAGTGGATCCTATGCAAATTGGTAGGACTAAAGGTCCACTCACCAAGGAGTAGAAAGATAAACGTCGGAAGTTAAATCAATGTTTGTATTGTGGCAAATCGGGACACTATATAAAAGAGTGCCCTTCACAACCAAACAACTTCTACGTTTTCCAAAAACGGTTTCACAGTAGCCCTGTTACAGTGACTGAAGTGATGAAAAACAAGATGATTCGATAGGTGAGAAGGCTCACCTTTTGAGTGCACCAGCTAGTTTGGCCTCCCTCATCCCTTCATGTGCTATGTTTCATCATTTAACAATTTCAGTAACATTAAGCTTGCCCACAGGTAATCAGTGGCAGGTAGAAGCTCAGAATGACTCAGGACTACTGATAATTTCATTGACACACACTTTCCTACCACCTTAGGAACATAAAATAGACGTAAAGATAAACCAGAAGTAGTGAGGGCTATGGATGGGAAAGAACAATCTTAGGACTCCCCTGACTCATTAAACATAATCCCGAAATTTGTTGGGAACAACGAGCGATAACACTAGGGTCACATTACTGCAGAACACATTGTTACTCACCTGAGTGTAGTCAGTGGCAAATTACAGCCATTCAAGGTCAAAATACTGGTAAAAGCATTTCCGTAGTCAATGGTATTTCTGAAAAATATGCTGATTTAGTTGAAATATTTGACAAACAAAAGGCAAACACACTACTCCCACAACTCAGATTTGACTGCTGAATTGATCTAGTGCCAGGGGCCAAACTCCCCTGTAGTAGAGTGTATACCTTAACTGGAAAAGAAACAGAACATTTGTGACAATATTTGGATGAATATATCACGAATGGCTTCATTCAGCCTTCCAAATCGCCAATCTCATCACCGCTTTACTTCGTCTCTTAGAAGGCAAGGGTGTTTAGAATGTGTATAGATTATTGTGCCTCAAATGATATTACAGTAAAAAAAAAAACTATCCATTAGCCCTCACACCCAGTTTGTTAGATCAGGTAAAGGACGCCGTGATTTATACCAAGTTGGGCTTGCAAGGAACTTATCACTCGGTTAGATTTGGGAGCAGAGATGTGTGGAAAACTGCTTTTCGGGCAAAATGTGGTCTTTTTGAGTACCAAGTGATGCCCTATGGGTCTTGTAATGCTCCCGCCGCCTTTCACTTTTTTATAGATGAAGTCTTATGGGAGTTCATTGATACATGTTGTGTGGTATATATCTATGATATTTTGGTCTATTCTCGATCTGTTTTTGAACATGTAAAGTAAGTATGCACCATTCCCCAGCAACTGTGTAAACACAATCTATATGTTAAATTGGAAAAAAGCAAATTCCACACCACCAAGGTAGAATTCTTTGGCTATATTCTGAGCCCACAGGGAATCAGTATGGACACTAAAAAGGTAGATTCCATTGTCAATGAGCCCTCGCCCACCAAAGTCAAACAAATCCAGAGATTTCTAGGTTTAGCATAATTTTATAGGGGATTCATCACATGAGTTTCACAAAACCCTCAGAACAGTTTGGGACACTGCTTGATTCTCCTTGGCCCAGGCTAAAAAGTTGTTGAAACACTTTGCAGACCAGCACCACACAACTCTTCAGGGCTGGGAATGATACAAATGTGAGGTATCAACACGAAAAGTGGAGTAACAATATCCAGAGGGAACACCCCTCTATACTATCAACTTGCAATTAAAGACACACCAACGTGGAATGCCAACACCAGATGGCCAATAAGAGGAAGATGTGAATGATTCAAACAATTCAAGTGAATACATACAAAGTGAATATTAAATATTGACACAAAATAGAAGTTTAAAAAGGCATAGAATGTATACACCTCAGTCGAAAGAGAAATTCAGGGTGAGAACATAACAGCCTCGTATAATGTTCAAAGTATCACAGATATAGAAGGTGATATTCCCACTCAAAGTGAAAAAGCTGAAATAAAAGGAAGCATAAGAGAGAGTAAAAAAAGAAGAAAAAGAAAAAGGAAGAGAGCCTAGAGAGAGACGAAGAAAGCATATGAAGAATTAAAGATAAGAGATAAATGTAGTCTTTGAAATACCAGACAAAAATCGCATGAACGTAGTGATTGCTACACAAAAAGTGGAAAAAAGAAATGTAAAGATAAGTTTATTTTTTAAAAATGTATTTGGAAATAGAATACACTAAAGAGTATAAGAGATCAGACCACTCTTACCCTACAGCCGGTGATAATTCCAACCCGGCTGGGTACACGAATCACAAGTGGAAAAGAAGGGATTAATCAGTCAAGGTTTTAGAGCTGAATGGCAGTCTGCAAAGGCGAAGAAGAACAGCAATCAAAAAACGGGGGATTGTGACTATGTCAAGAGAATAAAAACCAAATAATTGAGAAAGATCCACCAATCATGATCTTGATAAGATGCCATTACAAAATCTTAAGCCGGCTCACAGCACGTTCTCTGTGTTAAAAAAGGGGACGGATGTAGTCCAAAAAGATAACACGTCTGTTACTATTGTGCACAACTTGTGAGCAATGGAGCAACAAAAGCACACTATAGTCATGTAAATGTATATAGAGCTAAGTCTCACCTTGATTAACAACACAACTAAAAGTAGTGCCGCTAGTAAAAAGTATGAACAAATCCAGAGAAAGTTGTCTCTGAAAAAAAGTATAGAGACAGAACGTATTAAGGCCAGAAACGTAATGGCACCAATTGGCAGTAGTTGATGTTTACTAACAACTCTAGAAACATATTGAGGAATTCACTTACATAGTAAGTATCAGTATTGTACCCATGTAGTGGTAATCGGTTGAAGCAAAGAGCCCAGACGCGAGTATGTGTCCGAGGACTCGATCTAGAAGAGAGGAAACAGACAAAAAGGGCAAAAAGCCCGATTCAAGGTCCTGAATTACGTGTGTGTGTCACGTAAAAATAGAATGTGAAAACCACACTCCTGCAATTGTAGAGAGGAAATTGCCCAGACAATAAAAAACAACACCAGCGTTTGTACTTACTAACAGAGCAGCAGTTCACGCGTCCTAGCGGCGCCCGTGTAGGCAAAAAATGTAACCGGGTACGCATCAACCCGGAAACGGTATAAGAGGTTGCGCGAGTCACAACAACTAGAGTGCGTCTCTATCTATGTAAATGGAAGACCGGATATCGTGTATTCCGTAATTCCGGACAGTTACAAGCGGTATATGTAAAAAATGGTTGGCGTTCCACGTTGGTGTGTCTTTAATTGCAAGTTGATAGTATAGAGGGGTGTTCCCTCTAGATATTGTTACTCCACTTTTCATGTTGATACCTTACATTTGTATCATTCCCACCCCTGAAGAGTCGTGGGTTCATCTTTCCCCGACGAAACACGTGTCGCTGGTTACGCTTCTTTAAGGATTAAAGAAAATCTGTTTTCATCCTAATAATTGTGTATATTTCATTATTCTTACTGTTGTCTTCACTGACTTTTACTTATATGTGTGCACAGGATTACTTGAAATTTGTTTTGTCGTAGGGTTTCCCCTACACACATTAAGGGGTTTTAAGGGTTTCCCCTTCCTGTTTAGCACCATATTTATTTGTACATTCTTATACCCTACACGCAAATTTGCTGAGCGCCAATTCTTCCTATATTCCAATACCCTTTTCTAGTATTTTGTTTTTGTGTGGTTTAGGAAGGGCTGCCGCAGCGTTTGTTTTTTTGCCTTATATCTACTTCAGAGACATTGTAATATGGATCGCGACAGAGAGGCTAATGGACTCTTTGGCAACCTGGCCAAAGGTGCCAACATCACTATTCCCTCCACCAATGGGAACCCAACACAGAATGTGGGTCTTAGAGAGAAATTTATTAGATTAGTGTCACGAGGACAGCGGGGACGACCTTATCCAAGGGGTGGACTGGTGGGAGGCTCGAGATGTCACCGACCGTGTCTTTTCTACTCCGCAGGGAGACGAGTGGACGCCGTCACTAAGGGAGGAAGCAACACCAGACGCCTTCCCCTTTAACTGGGACACGTTCCCAGACAACCACGCCCCCTATGATGACGACGCGGTCGAACAACCAATAAGACCACAAGAGGAAGCACTCAGGGTGTGTATGTACACCGGAGCAGGAGACGAGGAGGCGAGAGAAGGATCGGAGCAAGACTACGGAGACCGGAGACGCGAGGAGACTCGGAGGAGTTCGTCGAAGGAGGAGAAGCCGGAGACTGGAGGACTCCGCACCCACGCTTCGCCGAGCCGTGCCCACGGAGGAGCGTGGCTGACCCAGGTACGTGAACGCTTCACGGGTTGGGTCGGGAGGCGGGAGAATGCTAAGAAGTAACATCAGTACTGCTTGCCGCCTCGTTTGTACATAGCTAACGTGATTGACCCCCTCCTCACTTGCACTGCTCCCCCTTTCACACCGGACGTATAGAGTGTTTTCTTTTTGCACCTGAGCACCGGAGTGTGTCCCTCACCCCCCCGGGTCCTTTAAGAGTAGTTAACAAAGGACATCATATTGACCCCAGCCTTTGTCTTTGTCTCTCCCTTTGCTGGGTTGCCGCCATACGGAGTCCCCCTGTCTTCCACGCCAGGACGAGGAACCGAACCCCAGAGACGTCTGACGCCAGAACGAGAAGCTCCCGTGGGACATCGAGGAAGATCCATTCCCTAGCGATCCATAACACCCTGGCTGCTTCGAACACTCGAGACTCTTTAAAAATAAAACCCTCTCTCACTAGACGCCGAGTTTTGCGTTATACTTCACACCCGCTCACAATTAGAAAAACTAAAGAAAATTGGAGAATGCAAGATGGTGGGATGGAGCTACTCTTAAACAGTATCTCAGATTAAATAGAGTTCCTAGAGGCTTACGTTCACAGATCTTTCCGACATATGACGATCTGGACGAAGACCTTTTAGCCAAATGGGAAGAGGCACTTAATCTCAAATCCAACACACTTATGCAGATCCTAATTGAAAGTGCAGAGAGGAAAGTGGGTAAATTACAAGCTGATATTGATATTCTAGAAATAGAAATCAAAAACCTCAATCTTAAAGAAGCTACAGAAAAGAATTACTCTATCCTTAAGGACGTATTATCTAGTCACCAGAATGAGATTAAAGATAGAAAAGCTAGACAATTGAAGCGTGATGAGATTGATTACAAAGTGGGCAGGGTCTTTACCTATGCCCGCAAATATGATTCTCTTTTACAAACAGGTGCTCCACATGATAAATCAGCGAGAGTTGACACAACGTCTGTCTCCTCCAGTTCTACTTCATTAAGTGCCCCAGCATCTAGTGATAGCGATTTAGAAACTAACCCAAGTGTTAGACGCATGGAGTCTTCTTTTTTACGAGAGGTCAGGACCATTCGAAGAGGAAACAGAACCATGGGTGCACGGGCAACACACGACGTAAAACCCACAGAGGAAACAGAGGTAGGCAAAGGAGATTACAGAAAGAAACTGCGGTCCGGCAACGAGCGGAAGTAGCAGAAGACATAGGATCGAATGTACAAGTGGTTAAACTCTCCTCCAAAGAACTTACTCAAGACATGTATTCTCTGTTAAGCAAGGGCCTTAGTTTCAATCCACATGAATCAGGTGACATCTGCAGACTTAAGATTGATCTATTTAAGTTCATCAGAGGTCTAAAACTTAAAAAAGAAATTGCTGACAATCCAAATGCTAATAAAAAAGTTACAAATACTCCTTGTGATGTTGTGTTTGGTGTTCCAACAATTCAGGATATACAGGCCACTAAACTTCTTCTGTCTCTAACTGATATTGAAGAATCACCTTACACAATGGTACAACTACTTGAGGAACTAGATATAGACACTGATGTGACTCCATCTAGTGGTCTCAAAAAGAAGTCCAAGTGAATTCCTACCCTTTCAGGTGGCAATGTTATTGATACTTTTTCCAAACGGGTTTTAGAAGATCTGAATACGTATGAATCCAAAAGAAACAGAACTAGGATTACATTTCAGGATAACCTCACACATGGTGAACGTCTGACACTCAAAACACTTGCCAGTGATAGCGATATACTCATCAAAAGAAGCAGACAAGGTGGGAATGCTGTAGTTATGAATCATGCTGATTACAATAACGAGATTTTGTCTCAATTAAATGACAATACATGTTATCATCCCATCACACATAACCCTATGGGGCCGCTTACTATACTTATCATCAAGCACCTTTCAGAGTGGCACACTAAGGGCCTTCTTGATGATGATGAAGTCGCGTACTTGAAAGTATTCAGACCCACCTTTCCCGTTTTATACACATTACCCAAAATACATAAGCATCTTCCTTTCCCCCCGGGTAGACCTATTGTGTCTGGTATGGGTGGTCCAACAGAGAAATTAGCAGAGTATGTAGATCTTTTTTTGGGCCCTTTGGTGCGGAACCTTGCATCTTACATTCAGGACACCAAACACATTCTGAGCATACTGCCTGACTTACATTGGCAACCTGGCATGATCCTTGCCACTTTGGATGTGGTGTCTTTGTACACCAGCATCGAACCTGATCTAGGTCTTAAAGCAGTTACTAAATTACTTGACAACAGACCAGCCACACTGTGGCTACATAATGAGATGTTGATCACTATGATGCACCTTATTCTACATAACAACTACTTTTTGTTTGAGAATAAGTGGTACAAACAAGTCAAAGGTGTGGCAATGGGGTCGAAATTTTCACCTTCATTTTCAATTTGTTTATGGGTTGTCTGGAAAACGAATGGATTTGGGGTACTAATGGTGCACCATGGATAGATTCCATCATCTTCTGGGGTCGCTACATAGACGATTGCCTTTTCTTATGGTCCGGCAACCAAACAGAATTGGTTCATTTTTGTTCTTACCTGAATACTAACAACTTTGGGATGCAATTCACTATGGAACATAGCACCACTAGCATTACGTTTCTAGACGTGGAACTGTACATCAAAGATGAGAAATTGAACAGTCGCCTGTTTCGGAAGAGTACTTCCTGCAATTCTATTCTACATGCCGACAGTAACCATCCTACACACCAAGTTAGAGCTATCCCTTATGGTGAATTCCTAAGAGCCAGAAGGAATTGCAGTGAAGAACTAGAATTTGCTAACTGTATTGGAGACATGAAACAGAGATTTCAGAGGAAAGGTTATTCACCTCAAATTCTTAAAAAAGCAGAAAATAGGATTTCTAGGGTGAATCGGGTGGACACTCTACTTCCTAGAAATAAAACAGCCATTGACAACCAGAGTATACGCATGATTACAGACTTTAATGACCTTAGTTACACCATCAGAAAAAGCCTTAATAAACATTGGGGCATTTTACAGACCGACATTTCCCTGAAGGGCTTTCTCACCAATCGTCCCCAAATCACCTTTAGACGTGGTAACACTTTACGCACCAGATTGAGTCCCACTGTACCCAGGTCTCAGAGTAGACAGTCATGGCTAACCCCACACACTCTTGGTTTTCACAAGTGCAGCTGCTGTGGAGTCTGTAAATGGGCTAAACACAAAACCAAGACCTTTCAAGACCATAACAAGAGGACATATGAGATCAGGTCCAACATCAATTGCACTACCAAATATGTTGTCTATATCATTGAATGTACGTGCGGTAAACAATATGTGGGCAGCACAATCAGGGCACTGAAAGAAAGAATTGGGGAGCATGCTGGGGCTTTACACCAATTTGATGCAAGATATCCTGTAGCGATACATACAGCCACATGTCCCACACAGAGCTCACGCAAGGGCTTCCAATTCTTTGGGATCGAAACCATTGATCAAGGGCCACGGGGTGGCAACAGAGAACTACGATTAAGGAGGTCTGAGGCAATTTCGATTATGCGCCTCCAGACGGTTGAACATGGTCTTAATTATGATTCCGAAATGCAATATTTCCTGGGTTAATGGTCTGATGTACCTTTTTTGTTAACAGGAAACTATGAGTATACATATTGTGTGCTAATTCATGTGTGTCTTTTTAGACATTTGTCCTTTTTGTATATTGAATGTAAGATTCACCATTTTCTGCTCTGTTATAGCTATAACTGTTTGTAGGTGCTTTTGGATCGATTGGTCTACTTTCCTATGCCATACTGAAACACTCTGTATGGACTCTGTTAATTACTAAATTGATTGTTTATTTATGCTCTTAATAAGCTTATGCCTTTCAACCTTCAACATGTTGAGGTCAATGACTGCTCTACTTTCCATCATGGACTATATATAACTGTTATATTGATGCCGTTTAGAACGTCAATATTGACACTTAATTAATGTTTTGCTCACTATCTATCTTTTATTTTATATATATGTTAATAGCCATGGTTGTGTTCATCGTTTTTTACCAGATGTTGTTTCATTATCTTATTATTTTTCACTTGTTATGTTTTTTTAATTTGCACTCCTATTTAATATAATTGGTTTTCTTTTTCTCCTGTCCCCTCCTACCACATATCTGGATACAATCTTCCTTTTTTCTTTTGTGTTTTTTCTGCTTATTCTTTTTTCTGTTGCCTTACCCGTCTGTATTTTTCTACTCAGCCTGTCCACTATTTCCACAGTTTATTCTTGTTTTTATATTTTCGTTTTTTGCTTTTTTATTATTATTTCTAGGTATCAGGTCTTTTTATTTGTTTTTTGCGTTTATATTCACAATTTTTTCCGAGCTATTTTACATATACCGCTTGTAACTGTCCGGAATTACGGAATACACGATTTCCGGTCTTCCATTTACATAGATAGAGACGCGCTCTAGTTGTTGTGACTCGCGCAACCTCTTATACCGTTTCCGGGTTGATACGTACCCGGTTACATTTTTTGCCTACACGGGCGCCGCTAGGACACGTGAGCTGCTGCTCTGTTAGTAAGTACAAATGCTGGTGTTGTTTTTTATTGTCTGGGCAATTTCCTCTCTACAATTGCAGGAGTGTGGTTTTCACATTCTATTTTTACGGACACACATACGTAATTCAGGACCTTGAATCGGGCTTTTTGCCCTTTTTGTCTGTTTCCTCTCTTCTAGATCGAGTCCTCGGACACATACGCGTATCTGGGCTCTTTGCTTCAACCGATTACCACTACATGGGTACAATACTGATACTTACTATGTAAGTGAATTCCTCAATATGTTTCTAGAGTTGTTAGTAAACATCAACTACTGCCAATTGGTGCCATTACGTTTCTGGCCTTAATACGTTCTGTCTCTATACTTTTTTCAGAGACAACTTTCTCTGGATTTGTTCATACTTTTTACTAGCGGCACTACTTTTAGTTGTGTTGTTAATCAAGGTGAGACTTAGCTCTATATACATTTACATGACTATAGTGTGCTTTTGTTGCTCCATTGCTCACAAGTTGTGCACAATAGTAACAGACATGTGTTATCTGATAGTTATCTTTTTGGACTACATCTGTCCCCTTTTTTAACATAGAGAACGTGCTGTGAGCCGGCTTAAGATTTTGTAATGGCATCTTATCAAGATCATGATTGGTGGATCTTTCTCAATTATTTGATTTTTATTCTCTTGACATAGTCACAATCCCCCGTTTTTTGATTGCTGTTCTTCTTCGCCTTTGCAGACTACCATTCAACTCTAAAACCTTGACTGATTTATCCCTTCTTTTCCACTTTTGATTCGTGTACCCAGCCGGGTTGGAATTATCACCGACTGTAGGGTCTGATCTCTTATACTCTTTAGTGTATTCTATTTCCAAATAATTTTTTTAAAAATAAACTTATCTTTACATTTCTTTTTTCCACTTTTTGTGTAGCAATCACTATGTTCATGCGATTTTTGTCAGGTATTTCAAAGACCACATTTATCTCTTATCTTTAATTCTTCATATGCTTTCTTCGTCTCTCTCTAGGCTCTCTTCCTTTTTCTTTTTCTTTATCTTCTTTTTTTACTCTCTCTTATGCTTCCTTTTATTTCAGCTTTTTCACTTTGAGTGGGAATATCACCTTCTATATCCGTGATACTTTGAACATTATACGAGGCTGTTATGTTCTCACCCTGAATTTCTCTTTCGACTGAGGTGTATACATTCTATGCCTTTTTAAACTTCTATTTTGTGTCAATCTTTAATATTCACTTTGTATGTATTCACTTGAATTGTTTGAATCATTCACATCTTCCTCTTATTGGCCATCTGGTGTTGGAGTTCCACGTTGGTGTGTCTTTAATTGCAAGTTGATAGTATAGAGGGGTGTTCCCTCTGGATATTGTTACTCCACTTTTCGTGTTGATACCTTACATTTGTATCATTCCCAGCCCTGAAGAGTCGTGGGTTCATCTTTCCCCGACGAAACACGTGTCGGCTGGTTACGCTTCTTTAAGGATTAAAGAAAATCTGTTTTATCCTAATAATTGTGTATATTTCATTGTTCTTACTGTTGTCTTCACTGACTTTTACTTATATGTGTGCACAGGATTACTTGAAATTTGTTTTGTCGTAGGGTTTCCCCTACACACATTAAGGGATTTTAAGGGTTTCCCCTTCCTGTTTAGCACCATATTTATTTGTACATTCATATACCCTACACGCAAATTTGCTGAGCGCCAATTCTTCCTATATTCCAATACCCTTTTCTAGTATTTTGTTATCATACAATTGCTACAAAAACGAGTACAATTTACATGGGATACACAGGCCCAACATGCCTTTCAAACACTCAAAGAGATGTTCATGTCAGCCTCAATTCTGGCCCATCCTAACCCAAATAGTCCTTAAATCGTAGAGGCTGACGTCTCATAGACTGCCATAGTAGAAGCATATTATTACCACAGGCTTCAGGCTTCAGGCTGCAGAAACTAACTACACAATAGTAGATTGAGAACTCTTAGCTATAAAGACAGTTTTTGAAGATTGCGGCCCCTACCTGCTTGGAGCTAAAAACCTTGTAACCATCTATAAGGATTATAGAAGTTAAAAAAATGTAGGCTCCACTTGAGCTCTCCCAGCAAGGCAATTGAGGTGGACAGTTTTTTAATGACTATAATCTTACGATTACAAATACTTCCCAGGAAAAGAGAATGTTAAAGCCGACGCCATATCCTGTTTCTGGGAGTCTTACTCATCAGAATCTTCAAATAATCATGTGCCCATCATTGCACCACACTCTTTTCAAGGTTCTATCATAACCTCGTCATTTGTAGAAGACTTACAAAAAGAAGTAAGTACAAAGTCAATTACCTGCTGGCAAGCAGTACACAAGGATCTAATCGGACAAGGCAGTCTCCTAAAATTACATGACAAACTGTATTTATCAAACCAAGACTTCCACCTGAAAGGTTTAAGACTGTGTCAGATAACTTATTATCTAACCATCCAGGAATACATAAAACCTTGCAATTGTTACAACGTGAATTTTGGTGGCCATCCATTACTACAAATGCACAAGAGTACGTTAACACATGTGCAACTTGCATCCAAAGCAAGTCAAAGCATGCAGCTCCCAGTGGTCCTCTACGACCAATCCCAGTATCGCCCCAACCATGGCATACTGTGCCCATGGACCTGGTTGTTGAATTACCCAAACCTTCAACTGGTTACACTACTAACTTTACTGTCGTGGACCATTTTTCTAAACTGGCGCATTTTATACCCTTAACCCATGTTCCCACAGGTTCCAAATTGGCCATTGTGTTTATGCAACACAGTTTGGTTACATGGTTTGCCCTCATTATTAAAATATGGACAGAGGAATGCAATTCGTTCCCAGTTTTGGAGAACCCTGTGCCAATCTTTAGACATGGATGTGTGTCCGTCTAGTAGCTACCACCCACAAACAGAGAGACAAGCTGAAAAGACAAACAAAATATTTGCATTGTGTATTTATAACCATGGATGCTGATTCTGATTGGTCTAAATGGTTATGGGCTGTAGAATTCTCCCATAACGAAGCTGAACATGCACCCCTTGGAATGTCACCTTTTTATTGTGTACAAGGGCTTCACAAACCCATACCTTGGGAACAATGCCATAATGTTAGCACAGTTCCCGAAACACATGAGTTTCACAAAACCCTCAAAACAATTTGGGACCCTGCTCGATTCTCCCTGGGCCCAAGCTAAAGAATTGTTCAAACACTTTGCAGACCAGTCCCGCACTCCAACACTCATGTATAAGATAGGAGACAATACATGACTTTCTACATGGATCTAGCCTTGCGAGGACAGAAAACAATCCTTCCCACATATAAAGGCTCGTATCCAGTAGCAGAAATCATCAATCTGGTCGCGATGCAGCTGACATTACGTCCTAACCTGAAAATACCCCCAGTATTTCACACCTCTCTCCTGCAACCCTGTTGCTCAGGCACTTGACTAACCTCATCCCTTTTACCAGTCATTATTGATGGTCCTAAGGAATTTGAAGTTAAGGCAATTCTAGACTCCGGCTCCACACAAGGGAAGTTTTTTTACCTAGTGGACTGGAAAGGGGACAGTACGGAAGACCAGTCCTAGGAAGCTCTATCCCATGTCCGTCATGCTCCTTGGTTACGGCGGTCTTTTGATGCATGTAACCCCACGAAGGTAAAACCAGTCTGGCCAGTGTTAGGGGCTGATTTGAGGGGGGGTACAGTCATGGTCAACCGTCCAACATTCATGGACATTCCGTCTACCACGTAACCAACTCGGACCTTTACAGTGACCATGTTCTATTTCCATTCCCGCATTTATGCCCTCCCATTACACAGTCCCTGAAGTGCTTACTTAATATAAAAGAAGGAGCTCAGCCCCCCCAAGCACACATGTATTCATAGTGACATGAATGAATCCCAAAGTGATAGTCATTGTTATGCTATAATTGCCATTGTTTGTGCTGCAGTGATAAGCCATATCATTTGATGCACACTATTGAGCACTTGTGACTCTTTCAGCACAGGGTGCTACATTTGATGCTCGGTCCTGCTTCTCGCGAGAATATATCCACTATGACGGCCATCTTGGGCTCGGTTCTGTTTAAACCGTTCCCTATGCTGACTGCATGCTTTGCCTTGTGGTTCCCACAAAGATTAGATCGACGCCCGCATTACCCACTTACATGAAGATCTCAGCCACATAGGAACATCACGCCCATCGAGTACCTGCCAAGAAAGAGAAGAAAAGCCGCAAAGAAGAGCATGCTTCTTTCATAATAAGGTGCCAAATAGCATAACATGTGAAAGTTTGAAAGAGACTTTGTTATTAACGCAAATTACAGACTTGCAAAAAGCTATCGGATGTTAACAAAGATTTGCAGTGCAAACTTGCAAGGGCGAAGAGTGTTAACACGCAAACATTTGTGACAATGAATTCCTTTGCATGCGCAAGCTAAAGATTAAATAAGAGAGGCTGTGTATTATTGAAAACGCTGAATTGTTCAACGCCTGTTGTGTGAAGCATCACAACCATTTGGATTTATTAAAAGGTTTATATGTGCATGATTAATGCGTTATTGTTCTCATTGCTCTTGTATTGTTGATTTTGATGATTAAATCTCGATTCTGTATGCTTTATGGATCTAACTACTGGCCAGTGTCTGTAACCACATCCAAAACCCCAGGGAACTTGGCTGAAGAACACATAAAAACATCCCCTTGCTCCTTCCTCCAACTGCTTTGTAGGTAGAATACATAACAATTACTCTGAGAAATGGATTGCTGGGTTAGAGAGGTTGTGGGCCAAGGTCATAGACACAATATATTGCTTTTTCTTTAAGGTCGATGGCTGTCATACATCAACCATTGCCAAGCCAGGCTCCTTCCCACCTTCTTAGCTCTGTGCTTGTGAACCATTGAACATCTAGGGTAGGGATGTTGGAGCAAAGGATGTTGGTCGATATCACCTCTGGGACACCACATTGTAGGCCTTACCAGGTAAGAGCCTACGTTGCTAGACCTGATACATGAACCCTATATCCCCACTGGTCAATATTTAGTAAATTTGCTAATTAGGGTTTACTTAGTCATTTTAATTTATCATTAACCATAGCACTATATAAGGGAAGCACTTTCATACATATTTTATGTCTTGTGATAACTTGCAGGAGAGGAATCTGTGAGGGTCTCATACAATATCATCACCACCATGTATGACTTTGGATGGCCTACTCCTCTATATATGTGTATATACAAAACTGGATTATTAATTGAGGTGAGTGACAACCCCCTCAATCAATAATCAGGGCGAATCACTAAAGTTGCTAAATAAAATGAGCTCAACACCCTGATAGCAATGGCGCAGGGTAGACAAGCTTAATTTAGAGGCAACGTGTAAAGTATTAATGCAGTACCAAAACAGTAATAACGTCAAAATGCAAAACAATGAAAATCCCAAAGTGAATTAGAATAATAGAGTAAACATTAATAAACAAAATGTTAAGGAAATGACAAAAATCCAATAAGAGAAACTGGAAATATGAAATGTGTATGTTTTAAATAGGAATAGCACAAGGAAGCATAAAGTGCCAATGACAGTAAATGTTGAATGATCAAGTTTGATGCCTGCATGACTGAAATTGGCTAAGGGATGAGGATCAACTGACTTAAGCTGAATACTGGGAAGAACGAAATTGAGATGTTCGGAAAGAGCACATCACCATGGGACTCTACCTGGTGGCCCACAGAGCTAGGACCAACACATACCCCTATCAACCACACCAAGAACCACAGGTTCATCATCAACAGCAAACTCAACATGACCGCCAAAGTCAATGTTGTTACCGCCTCAGGCTTTCAGACCCTGAAGATATTAAGGAAGATTTCCAAATGGCTCCCAAGCAGTACCCAGAAAACTATCATGCACAAGCAAGCTGGACTACGGAAACAAACCTCTATGCCGGGATCAACAAAAAACTCACCAGGAGGCTGCAGACCATTCAGAACTCACCTGCCAGAATCACTCTTAATCTATGCCATACTCACATTACACCACACCTGAAGGAGTTCAACCGCCTCTCCATTCACAATCGAGCATAACACAAACACCACACCCACACTTTCAAGGTACTACACAACACTACCCCAGCATACCTCAACAATCGCACCTGCTTTCAAAAACTTTCCAGACACCTCCACTCATCCGGACTCTTAATTCCACACATACTGAAAACCAGATCCGGAATTCGAGTGTTCTCCTATATGACGCCTAAAGCGTGGAACAACCTCCGCTACACAAAAGAGCCTCTTCCTCACTTCTTGAATTCCGCAACAAGTTGAAGACCTTACTTTTTGAGGGACTTGTTGTGGTTAGACTCACACCTGATCAGCGTTAGGATACCCTTCCGGGTGATAATGTGCTCTACAGATCTGCATAACATAACAGTGGCCAAGGAAGACTGGGACCTGGATGCAATTTGACTCTTACCGCAATTGATTGTGGGTTTGTCCTGGTCAAAGATTTTACTTTCTGACTTCAGTCCTTTAAGTCCCAATCCATTATTGGAGTATACTTCTAAAAACCCCTTGGACTTTAGGGAAGGCACTTAGAGACTCACAGGGAATCAGACAGAGTCCAACTGCAGGGTTCAGTCGACGTCCCGTTTCCATTGGTCAGTTGCAGGAATGCCTCTTGTAGCTTGTTGTATCTCTGTAGCTAGAACAGGTCAGCCTTATGACACATGGAGTCCACTTCTTTGTCCTAGGTACAAGAGAGAGAAGGTCTAGTCCTTCCGGGCTCTTTTCAGGTCACAGACAGCAGGTTCAGTCCATTTCTACAGTTGGTGCCTGGACATGCCATATTTCTGCTTGGCTCGAGCTAGTGAGTGGGATGGACTCCTGGGCATGCTCTAACCCATGGGGTAAGAGTTCCTAGGGCTAACCCTAACCACTTTGGTCATTTTCAAGATGGCAAAGGTTTTCAATCACACTCATCTTAGGCTCTGAGGGCTGGGTGTGTGTTTGGGAAGTGTACTGTGGTAATCTTAGGTTCTACTTGTATCTAACAATAAAATCCAGTTTGAGGCAGCCACTGTACCCACAATAAGCCCAGAGACAGAAGCGTGGTAGAACAAATGTAAGGTTTTCCAGCAAACGGGCAGTGGATACACAAGAATTGTTTTGGCATCCTGTTCCACTTCCTTTAAAGTGTGCCTGAAAGTGTTATATGTAAACCCAGCAGACCTGTCAAACAGGGTTTGAAAATCAAAAAGGATTTGACACTGTAATGTCAAAAAGGATGCTAACTGACCCCCGCAAATTCTGAGAGGTACAGAGGAGTAATTTCTGTCCACTAAGGTGAGCCTATTGTTAGTTCCTGGAAGGCATTTCACACCTTTTTCTTACCTATTCAAATGCTAATTAGTGGCGGGGAGAAATTTGAGAGCAAATGCAAATTTGCCCCCAGGAACTTCAGGCAGAGATAATGTAACTTTCTAAACGTTACTTTTCCTTAATATTCATTAAAAATCTGATGTCACCATTGAATTTTATTTTTAATAACTATTACAAATAGTTACTTAATTACTTTTCGAGCTAGTCTCATTCCCGAGATATAGTATTTGGAATTTTATTCTGCACTCTGGTTTTCTACATAGGACTAGGCCTGCCACAGTAAAAATATCTTTTGAATGCTAGTCACTGTACGTACATGTTGACGTTAGGTTTATACATGTCCTACTTTTAAATACCATGCTCCCTGCCTTCTGGGTTGTTAAAGCAATTATATTTAGTCTTTATTTTAGTTCTTCCTTCTAATTTAGCATTTTTTTAAGATGGTGGTTTGAACTTGGTTTTCACTAACATGAGAAAATGTCATGCATGCATTTATTTTTGGTAGACGTTCTATAGTCTGCACTGTTAGTTAGTTCTGGAGAAATAAATACTAGAAAGCAATGTACTTGCTTTATTTTGTGCTTGCAGGAGACAACTTTTTTCCCCAGACAAAGTAAAAAGATGTTCTGCATCTCTAGCAGAATGAGATAAGGCTGTTTTTTTATTATTTAAACAGCGTCTGATTTGAAGTTGGTGAGAGGCACTCCACACTGGAATTATCATTAAAAAGACGATAACGACAAGCAGATGTGTGCTAGCTCGCACACTCTGACAGAGTGCATTTGTTAATGCATGGATGCCGACTTCCTGAGACAGCACCAAGTTATGGGGTCAGATCATTCCAACAGAGTCTGGCAGAAGGGTACCCCCACACTGCTATCACTAGAGTAGGGGCATTAGTGATAGATAGGAGTAACATTAGGACCAATTAACATGGTTGAATTGTTTGTGGTTTTTGTCATTCTAATAACGCTTATAACAGTGATGTGTCTCATCTGTCTAATAATCGCAGTTCATGTTTTCATTACAAGGATTAGATTTTTTCAATAAACATTTGAAAATGTATTATTTTTCTATTTCTTTTGTGAAACTTTTGCCATGCAAAATGGGCAAAGGAAAGGGTTAGATCAGTTTCAATGAATTCCTTGCGAATAGGAGTGGTCATATTCAAGGTTACCAACAGTATTTGTAAATCTAGAAGTTCAGGAGTTTATATGTGGTACTGTGAGCTAGCTGAACCAACATTTACTGATAGTTTAAGAATACTCAGTCCCCATATTATGATGTTTTGTTGATCTAATGACCAGTCCTACTAAATTCGAAGTAGGAAAATGGGTTTCTATTGCAGTACCCCCACCCCTATACTTTTTGCCTGTCTCTGATGCATCTTTGACTGAATGTGCACTGGGTTCCTGCTGACCAGGTTCCCAGTTCCTGTGTTCCTTCCCAAAACTGTACTTTTGTGTCCCCAATTGACACACCTCTTGCCCCCATATAAGCCCTTGTAAGAGATACCAGTGGTGCCAAGGGCATTGTGACCAGAGAGGCTCTCTAAGGGCTGAAGCATGTATTATGCCACCCTAAGAAACCCCTCACCAAACACATGCATACTGCCACTGCAGCCTCCATGTTTTGGTGCGGCTAAGAGTGAAGAGTCAACCTGGCACACATCCCTGTGTGCCAGGCGTACCAGAAATGCAAGAGGCAATGATAAGTCACCCCTACAGCAGGCCTGACATTCCTGAGGCATGGTGTACTATACCTCTTGCGAGGACATAACTGAATGAGCAGGTATGCCCCTATAAGACGACTGTTTCCGGCTCCCTTGATTGCTTCTAGAGACTCCCCCCGGTAGCAGCCAATCACGCTGCGAGAGGGCGGAGCAGAGGGCGGGGAACGGAGGTAAATGCAACACGCAGCGCGGGAGCGCAGCAGACGCGCCAGCGGCACGCCAAAGGCAAGCCCGTCTGCGCCCGTCCGCGCCCAGCTGGGCCCAGAGGCCAGTCATTATGCCCGTCGCACTACCTACCCCGGGGAAACTCTGAAAACAATGCATTCTACCCACCTACATCTCGCCCATGAAACCCTGGTTCGCATATATGAACATGAAATTTACACCAAACGGTGCACTTTTCCAGAAATTCAGAGTCCAACCATCCCCAAGCACATCTCACAGAGCCAGGCTAAACCCGGGGCTACCCCACTTTCTATTTACTATCATAATACTCGTTCCCTTATCAAACACCAGCTAGACATTTTTCTTCTCTTGCTCACAGACAAACCTAGTATCCTACTGCTGACTGAAACATGGCTTATCGCTGACTGATATGCTGGCGGCTCCACCCCCCGACTACTATATCATACATGCCAACCGCCCACCTGGTAAATCAGGGGTGGAGTTTGCTGCCATCATTCACACCAGTCACAGGTTCTGCTCCCTAACATGTCTCCCTCTTAAGGAGACTGAGAACATAGTAATAAAACTTGATTCCATTAACGACTCGTTTGTCTGTGTCCTACTCTATAGGCCACCCTATCAGATGTCTCTTTTCCCCCTCTCACTCAGTGAATTAATGGCTAAACTTGTGATTGAGCATACTAAGGTCCTCTTCGTGGGTGACTTCAATTACTGGTACAAAGACCCTCATGAAGTCCCACAATCGGCTGAGATGTCTGACCTTCTCACCAACCTAAATTTCACCCAACAGGTCTCATCCCCCACCCATCTAAAAGGTCATATCCTTGATCAAGTCTGGACTAACGGTCTGACCACTTACATCCCTACTGTTGTTCCTTGTATCTGGTCAGACCACCACTTGTTAAAATGTACACTTGGATTCCTGTCAATCGAGAAAATCAGCATGGCCGAAGGCGGCCTTGCTAGGAAGTGGAACACTGTTAATAAAAAAGATTTCCTTGATATGTTAACCAAAACAGCCCCGTCCTTTGGCACTGATATCAACGCCACAGAAATGAACGTATCCGAATGGCTACTTAATGCCAGTAACAAGCATGCACCCCTCAAAAGACTCAAATTAGCCTGCCGCGCCGATGCACAGAGATGGTTTTCTAACGAACTTAAAACCCAGAAACTGGCCTTGCGCCAACTAGAGAGGCAGTGGCGACAGAAATACTACCCTGACAAAAAACTCCTCTATATCGCAGCCAGGAAAGAATACAAGAAAAGCATCCTGACTGCCAAAGCCGCCCACTTTTCCACACGCATCCTCAACTCCAATAATAACTCCAAAGAAATATTCACCATAATTAATGAACTATCCAATCCAGAGAGAATCCTACTGAAGGCTATGCCCTCACAAACACTTTGTAATTCACTCAATGATTTTTTTATCGAAAAAATCATTGCTATCAAGGCCAGCATTCCCAAATACTCACTCACTTCGAATCCCTCTGCCTTGCACCAAAACAATTGTACTTTAAACTATTTCCCCAGTATTAGCATTGAGGCCTTCCATGATCTCCTAGCGAAAGTTAAATCTGGTTCTCCCTCTGATTGCTGCCCACCTCACATACTCAAAGACTGCCCGGCAGCTTATGCAGGTCCGGCACTTGCCCTCCTGAACGAGTCACTCTCATCCGGCCAAGTCCCTATGGCTTTCAAGAAAGCCATAGTGGTACCCCTTTTAAAAAAAACAGAAGCTGACCCCACGCTCCTACCTGAACTACCACCCGATCTCCCTGCTCCCGTTTTTAGCAAAGGTATTAGAGACCCATGAGGCTAAATGCTTATCTAAATTTCTGGAAGAGTCTAAATACCTTGATCCCCATCAGGCAGGATTTCGGCCGGCTCATTTCACCGAAACTGTCATTCTCGCTGTCCTGGATACTCTCCGGGACAACGCTGATAGAAACTCCCCTCTGGCACTGGTACTATTGGATCTATCCGCCGCTTTTGGCACAGTCGACCATACTATTTTGGCTGACCGTGTCAAATCTGCTGGTATTCAAGGTGCGGCAGCCTGCTGGCTCACTTCATTTCTGGATGATCGCTCCCAGGCCGTCCGCCAAGGGCACTTCTTGGCTCTCCCGCGTAAAACTACCTGTGGTGTTCCACAGGGTTAGGCCCTCTCTCCCCATGTGTTTAATCTTTATATTGCTCCCTTGATTCAGTCCCTGAAAGACAGAAAGGTGACGGTCTTCAACTATGCAGGTGACTTACAACTAGCCTAAAAGATTGACAGCTCGCATAGCTCTGTCACCGATTTTCAGTCCACCATGCTGCACATCCAACAATGGATGGACCATAACCACCTCAAATTGAACCATGGCAAGACAGAGCTTGTTCTCACTGGAGATAGCCATAAGTTCTGGGGTCCACACTACTGGCCTCCAGAGCTAGGGCCCTCCCCTTCCCCTTTCCCCTCGGCCAAAACACTAGGAGTCTCCCTCAACAATGACCTTTCACTGAAAACTCAGGTTGGTACGGTCATCTCCAAGTGTTTTTTTCAACTGCGCAAGATTAGGAAGATACATCATCTTCTTACTCAGGAAGCCCTGATCCGGGTCATATTAGCCACCGTCCTGTCGCACTTGGACTATGCCAACTCTGTGTACTTGGGCATGCCACTCTACCTGTTTAAACGGCTACAGATGGTTCAAAATCATGCAGCCAGACTGGTCTTCCGACAACCGAGATGGCAATCAGCAACTCCCCTACTGAGGAAACTGCATTGGCTCCCCATTTCCCAGCGCTGCGCCTTCAAAACGGGCTGTCTCATCTTTAAAGCTCTGCATGGCAACAGTCCCGTATTCATCAACAGCTTGCTACTCAGGCACACTCCATCACGCAATCTAAGATCTGCCCACCCCGCTCTCCTCACTACCCCGGTTTTCAAGCGAACACGTCTAGGAGGTTGCAGATTTGCTACTCTCGCCCCTAAACTTTGGAACTCCTTCCCATTGGAAATACGGTCCTATACTGACCTTCTACAATTCAGGAAATCACTTAAAACATGGTTATTTTCTCAAGCCTTCAATTAATTAATTCATTGACAGCATATTGAGCCTTTTTGCGCCATGAAGCCACCCGGTGTATGTGCGCTCTATAAATTATTATTAACATAGTGTCTAAGTCCATTCTTAGACATTATAAGTGTACAGTGAATCCATACTGAGTACTTTGGCTGGGAGTTCCACAGCTCCATGATGGCTTCACTGAATTCTAAGATCTTTGGTATCAAACATCTCAGATTAGTGAGCTCACACTGATGTCAGTGTTAGATTTATTAATAAATGCACTCAAAGGGCACCTCAGAGGTGCCCCCTAAAAATGTACTTAACCACTAGTATGCAGCTGACTAGTCTGCACCGGCCTGCCATTTCCAGACATGCTTCTGACCCCTGAGGTAGTAGGCGTGTGCTCTCGTTGGTCAGCAACAAATCCTCCTCTGAGTAGAAGTGCTTCACACCCACCCCATACAGGAACAGCATTCCAGGGCGGTGAGCCTCAAAGGTTTCTTTTCCTTTGTTATTCTAGCCAGGGCATCTTAAGCAGTGGAAATGCCCGCACCTCTGACCAAGCCTCACTTTTGACTGCAAGGTTAGCTGGAAATTCAGTAAACAGGGAGGTGTGCCCCCTCTCAGCAAGGACCACCTGTAATGTGTCCAGGGCTGAAGTGACCCCCTCCATTGAAAATCCTCCATATTGGTTGTGAGGATTTCAGCAAATAAGATTAGGGGTATGCCCCCTCCCTAAAGGGAGTGAACATACAAAGGGGTGTAGTCACTCTAAAGGTAAGTAGCCCATTGGCTACTGCCTGCCAGCACCTGTAATGCCCCTAAATGAATTATTTAGGGGCAACCCTGAACCTTAATTCTCAGTTCCTAATGAACTATGAAGGAAAGGACAAAGAAGAGCAATGCAGCCGAAGAAGACTGAAGATACCCACTGACTTGGTCCCAGCCCTACTGGCCTGTCTGCAGCCCTTGAGATCCTGCAGAAATCCTGCAAAACTCTACAACTCTTCCTACAGCCCGGCAGCCTGCAAAAGCCTCTGGAAGGACTGCTGCCTTCAACAAAGACCAGAACTCCCAAGAACAGTTGCCCTATTCAAGAAGAAACTCCAAGCAAGGCCTCTGTGACCTGAGGAATCATGAAACCCTCCTTTCATTCATCCACCAAGCACCTGATGCCTCAGCCCGAGCCCAGGTGGTCTCACCGGTCCCAGCCAGGTCCCCCAGGGATCCAGAGCCCTAGTTCACCATGGGCTGATCCCCCTGGACTGCACAATGGCATATGAAGCCTCAAAACGAAGGACCCCCTGACCGTGACCGGCTCTGGTGAAGATTGTCCGACATCTAAAGGCACCCCTGCATATGCAGTGCCCTGGCCTTTGGGAGACCAACCGATGATGCCCGGCATCCAACATGATCTCAACTTACCTGCCCAGCCACTGGTAACCTTCGTCCAGCTCCCTGGTGCAAGTCTGCAGCCTCTTTGTGAAACCGACAATCTCCATTCACTTGCATTGGGCACCCGACACCCAAACTGACCTCTGCACACTGCCACCACGTGCTGCTGAGGGTGTATGTTGGGTTTTGTCCTAGCCCCCAGAGATTGTTCTCCAACACTGTTTTACATACTGGTTATCAGCACCTCTTCGAGTGCCCCCAGTCCTCATTGACTAACATCGGGCACCTGACACCGAAATTGACCTCTGCACCCGGCCACCCTAGTGCCGCTGGTGGTGCAGTCTTTGTGCCCAATGAAACCTTTCCCAGCGTTGATCCTAAGTCCAGAAGACTAGAACTGCAAGTGTGTTACTAACCTGGTAAATTGCATATCTGTTTTCCTTCCACAGAATAACATCGGTAAACATGAATATTGCACTGTGTGTGTTTTCCTGTATCTAAAAGTCAGCTATTTCTAAAGAAATGGACTTACCTTATTGAAGTGAATTATTGCTTGCAAGTAATCACTGCTTACATTGAAAAGTATTGCATATGAGCAGTACTTCATCTCAAACGTATTGCCAATATTGCACTGTACTTACCTGCAACTAAGTTTCTTTGGTTCTAGCAATAAAATAACAAAGTAATATTCTCTTTTGTTTACAAAACAATTGGTCCTGGATTTAGTCATTGAGTGTGTGTAACCATTTCTCAATATACAATATCAACAAGGAGGAGGGACTTGGAGCTATAGAAAAAGGTCCTGAACCAAAGCTCCTAAAAAGTTATACATTTGTCCAATGGATGGTTGCAGTTCCTATAGTGTGAGAGAAAAAATGACTAGCTGCAGGTAAGCTGTCAATAAGGGGGAAAGTCTCCGAAGGTAGGGTGAGTGTGCAGAGTGAGGAGAGGGTACTCCTAGTGATGTTCCTGTGTGCCCTCACACACCCTCGCGGATGTATAGCATCATCATTGGGCACGGTTGCTCCTCGTGGGGGTGGCGCTGCAGTCCCTCACGGGCCCTTGGTTAGGGGCTCTCTGATGGAGTTCTTTTAAGGAGTTGCCGCATTTGTGAGTGAGGGTATGTGGGTCGAAATGTGCTAGTGAGTGCGAATTTTAAAAATGAAACAGGGAACTAAAACCTTTTAATCATAAGTTCCCTGGTCCAACCTAAAAATACTCGGGGATGGAGATGCACTGTAGTGCTGTTCAGAGAGGGGACAAGACAAAATAAAAGTCCCACTTCTCTCGACCCGATTAGTGTGTTAACAAAAGTGATTTAATGACAAGGTCAACATGTTTCGCGCTATAAAACGGTCCCTAGTGGATCCTAAAGCGCTTCGTCAGGACCGGGAAGGTGTGTTAGAGAATGGGATTCGGGTAAAGACTGCCCATAACCCCACTTACTACCTAGGTCTGGTATGCTTGACAGTTAGTGTCCAGGATCCGTCGTTATACGTCAATCCCGTTCACAGCCTACAAAGGGAGACAAAATCAGGGAGGGAGAGAGACAAAAAGAAAAAGGGGGGGGGGGAAGAAACAAGGATAATGCCTTAAATAAGATATATGTTCTATATATCTTGTGTGATCAGAGACACTGCTGCACAGTCGATGCTGTGATATCTCATGCAAGACGAGGACGTCGACTGATGAGTGTGTCTATGTGGATCAATTAAAATCAACCGGGGAGATGGGATCGTGCCCCCCAATGTTGAGACAACATAGTGATGATCATGGGCTAGCTGGGCTCCAAGCTCATGTGGGTGACATACAACGAGTGGGACTAAACGTCATAACTTCTATGGTGACTACTTATGGCGGTGGTAGGAAAGAGCATCCCGGTACGGTGTGGAAGTGGGGATGTAGTGCTCATCATGCCCAGTGTCCGGACGATATTAAAGGAGTAGAAGCTTAATATTGACAAGGTGACACGGAGAGCAGGTGATCACAACCGCGGGAAAGCCTGGGTGGTGCGGTGACTCGAGGGTCACCCCGTGCACATATCCCGAAAAGAACAGTCTTCCAACAAAACACATATTACATGAGTGCATGGCCAGCCTACCCTCTCCTCCTTGATGATGGGCTCCGTCAGCAATGCCGCGGAGTAAGGCTGGAAAAACATATGTGAAAAAGCTCTGTGATGGAAGACAGGGAACCTATGAGAGCCGCTGAGGGTCCCGCAATAAAAGAGCAGTGAAGAAGAAGTACTTACAATTCTGTACGCCTTACGTCTCGGGGAACCTACCCGTGCGGTTGCACTGCCGGTTACACGGTTAGTGCGGCTGCAGGGTCGTTAAATAATGGAAACAGTGATGCCACGGGCCCGGTGTGATGACGTAACGTAGATGCGCCCGGAGGGCTCGGGCGAACGTGGCCGGGGCGGTGCGCGGCTGACGCGGCCATCTTGGAGTGGAGTCAGGATAGAGGGCACGGGATTGTCAAGGCAGGATGCCTTTGGCCCCATAGGTAGGGGGCTGAAATAGGAGTGAAGCAAGGTGTTGCTTCAAACAATAAAGACATGATCCATAATGCTGCACAGATGAAAAAGGTCAAAGATCTGCGGTGTCATGGGCATGGGCATGTTCGTGCTGGTAACATACCGAACCGAGGGTCTATGGAAGTCACAGGGGTGGGGTGCCTGCGCCCACAGTCAAAGGGGGAGAGATGTCAACTGGAGGGAGATCGTATTACTAGTTTGGAAAAATGCTACGGGAATATATTATAACTTATTCGGTAATTCACCCCTAACTCGAACAAAGTCCAAAGGATAATAAAGAAGCATTGGAAGATCCTAGAGATGGGTGATTTCCAACCAGGACCAAAACCCCTTTTTGCCTTTAAGAGAACACAAAACCTGAGGGATATTTTAGTGCACACACGACCCAAGAACATCACAAAAACACAACCGACATTATGGAATCTTCCTCCGGTTACGGGACATTACCCATGCGGGTCCTGCACAGCATGTCCACTGACAAGCAGTACTAAGGAAATCGACTTAGGTTTATCAAGCCCATGGAAACAGTTACGACATACCAACTGCAACACAAGAAACTGTGTATACATGATCACCTGTCCCTGCGGCTCTCGATACATTGGAATGACCACAAGGACAATCAAAACACGAATTGGGGAACACAAAAGTACAATTCGATGCAAGCGCACAGCGACAAGACTACAAAGCCATTTTCTGGAAAAGAATCACCCTCCCGATAGCTTACGATGGACCATAATTGAATCCAACCCACATTGGTCACCATCCACACTGTTCAGACAGGAGCAACGATGGGTGTTCAAACTACAAAGCAATAAAAGGGGACTCAATGAGGATATTCCCTGGATTGAACTCTCCAGATAATACATACCATGAGGGAGCCTGTTAAGTATCTTCCCTAATATGGACAATGATCCTGGTATTCAGAACATAGGTCTACATGTAGAATACCTACAAAACGTCTGTCAACAACTATATGTCCAACCCCTTACCAACTTTTCACAATCTATTAAAATGAGATCATGGCTGTTAAGTATCCTCAGGGAGACTCACTAGGAATCACTTACAGCCAAAACCACCTCCCAGATGGACCACCTCACCCTAAGTCTTGCTAATGTCATGCTCATCGTGTGTACCAACAACCTCCGTTCCAACACCGGGGTGGGTAACCTTGTTACCGTTTTTCAGTTTTTCTTGCTTTCTTTAATATACAGCGATATGAGCTCCGCATAGACGGCAAGATATAGAGGGACAGCATCAACCTCACTGACACAGAGACATCAAGTGTCATGCGATGCACACCTCACGTCCCAGTGGACAGTTTATTTTTAAAAAACTGTTTTTATAAATATCTTTTTTGACATTGTTACAGTACCCGTCTCTCCACCTTGGACCTGCTGGTACCTAGCTGTCCTGTGTATATGAGTATTCTTATGACCATCTAATTACCGAATAAGTTATAATATATTCCCGTAGCATTTTTCCAAACTAGTAATACGATCTCCCTCCAGTTGACATCTCTCCCCCTTTGACTGTGGGCGCAGGCACCCCACCCCTGTGACTTCCATAGACCCTCGGTTCGGTATGTTACCAGCACGAACATGCCCATGACACCGCAGATCTTTGACCTTTTTCATCTGTGCAGCATTATGGATCATGTCTTTATTGTTTGAAGCAACACCTTGCTTCACTCCTATTTCAGCCCCCTACCTATGGGGCCAAAGGCATCCTGCCTTGACAATCCCGTGCCCTCTATCCTGACTCCACTCCAAGATGGCCGCGTCAGCCGCGCACCGCCCCGGCCACGTTCGCCCGAGCCCTCCGGGCGCATCTACGTTACGTCATCACACCGGGCCCGTGGCATCACTGTTTCCATTATTTAACGACCCTGCAGCCGCACTAACCGTGTAACCGGCAGTGCAACCGCACGGGTAGGTTCCCCGAGACGTAAGGCGTACAGAATTGTAAGTACTTCTTCTTCACTGCTCTTTTATTGCGGGACCCTCAGCGGCTCTCATAGGTTCCCTGTCTTCCATCACAGAGCTTTTTCACATATGTTTTTCCAGCCTTACTCCGCGGCATTGCTGACGGAGCCCATCATCAAGGAGGAGAGGGTAGGCTGGCCATGCACTCATGTAATATGTGTTTTGTTGGAAGACTGTTCTTTTCGGGATATGTGCACGGGGTGACCCTCGAGTCACCGCACCACCCAGGCTTTCCCGCGGTTGTGATCACCTGCTCTCCGTGTCACCTTGTCAATATTAAGCTTCTACTCCTTTAATATCGTCCGGACACTGGGCATGATGAGCACTACATCCCCACTTCCACACCGTACCGGGATGCTCTTTCCTACCACCGCCATAAGTAGTCACCATAGAAGTTATGACGTTTAGTCCCACTCGTTGTATGTCACCCACATGAGCTTGGAGCCCAGCTAGCCCATGATCATCACTATGTTGTCTCAACATTGGGGGGCACGATCCCATCTCCCCGGTTGATTTTAATTGATCCACATAGACACACTCATCAGTCGACGTCCTCGTCTTGCATGAGATATCACAGCATCGACTGTGCAGCAGTGTCTCTGATCACACAAGATATATAGAACATATATCTTATTTAAGGCATTATCCTTGTTTCTTCCCCCCCCCCCTTTTTCTTTTTGTCTCTCTCCCTCCCTGATTTTGTCTCCCTTTGTAGGCTGTGAACGGGATTGACGTATAACGACGGATCCTGGACACTAACTGTCAAGCATACCAGACCTAGGTAGTAAGTGGGGTTATGGGCAGTCTTTACCCGAATCCCATTCTCTAACACACCTTCCCGGTCCTGACGAAGCGCTTTAGGATCCACTAGGGACCGTTTTATAGCGCGAAACATGTTGACCTTGTCATTAAATCACTTTTGTTAACACACTAATCGGGTCGAGAGAAGTGGGACTTTTATTTTGTCTTGTCCCCTCTCTGAACAGCACTACAGTGCATCTCCATCCCCGAGTATTTTTAGGTTGGACCAGGGAACTTATGATTAAAAGGTTTTAGTTCCCTGTTTCATTTTTAAAATTCGCACTCACTAGCACATTTCGACCCACATACCCTCACTCACAAATGCGGCAACTCCTTAAAAGAACTCCATCAGAGAGCCCCTAACCAAGGGCCCGTGAGGGACTGCAGCGCCACCCCCACGAGGAGCAACCGTGCCCAATGATGATGCTATACATCCGCGAGGGTGTGTGAGGGCACACAGGAACATCACTAGGAGTACCCTCTCCTCACTCTGCACACTCACCCTACCTTCGGAGACTTTCCCCCTTATTGACAGCTTACCTGCAGCTAGTCATTTTTTCTCTCACACTATAGGAACTGCAACCATCCATTGGACAAATGTATAACTTTTTAGGAGCTTTGGTTCAGGACCTTTTTCTATAGCTCCAAGTCCCTCCTCCTTGTTGATATTGTATATTTAGTACGGCCAATGGCCGTGGGACATTTGTATCCTCTTTTCTTCTTCTAATTTTTCCCCCCACCTTTTCCAACATACATGACCTGGGACTACAGGATCTCTCTGGATTGTCTGAAGTTGATTTAGACATACTATAGACACAATGGATAACCCAGGCCTTAGTTTTGATGACGATATGGTAGCAGAGATCTTGAGAGCACCATCGTTATTAGCAGAAGATGGCAGTGCACCATCAGGGAGTGGTAATGATGACTGGAGATCACTCCAAACCCTACGGAAATTACAGATTAAGACCGCCTTACACGGGACCATAATGACTGAATATCTGAGAGCAAACATCGCCCCTAATGGTCTACTAATTACACTGGCCCCAAGGATATTTTTGGAAGATCTGACATTCCGTCGCGAATGGTCGAGAATATCCTGGAAATGTACCCGTGATTGGTTGATATTAATAATAAATACAGCCAAACGATTATCAGATGAATTACTAGTACAAATCAATCTGTCTGAGAATAGACTGAAGACGGGGATTTCTATTACAGCATTCAAATCCAAGCTCTCAGAAATCAATCTTGAAATGAATGAACATAAAGAATATTTAACAAAACAGAAGATTAACCAGTTACAAAAAGACGTCAAACGGTTTGACAAGGAAAAGATCTATCCTTATACCAAAGACGAATATGTGTTCTCCAACACAGACACCGCCTCTGATGATGCAAGCAGTCGCAGCTCAGGAAGGTCAGACTCGACTGGGAGTGAATCCAACTACGACACCAGACAATCAAGACCCAGAGGAGGATACAGACACCAACTTCCTCCACCTCCTCTGTTCCACGGGTTTCCTTCCCACCCCTTTCAAACACCCATGTATCAAGGACCATGGATGGGTCCCCAACCTACATGGAATGGCCCTATGGGACAAAATCCTATGCCTTATTATCACCAGTATCAGACCCCACCTTTTCTCAACAGAGGGAGGGGCAGAGGAAGAGGCAAAAGAAGAGGAACAACCAAGAGCGTACACTGGCAGGATCCAGAACCAATGACTCTACGCAGCAAATCAACAAGACCCTAGTGGTGAATCTATCCTCCAGACCTCTAACTGAAGGTGAAAACAACCTTTTGGAAAAAGGACTAGGATTTGTACCTACACCGAAGGAAGATGACTTTATCCTGAACCAAGAACTGCACCAATTTTTTCGAAAGGTCCGCCTCAAAGCCTTCTTCCAAGACAAACCGCAAATCCCACCCAAAGGAACAGGCCTTAAGATTAAATCAAAATTTACCCCAACCGCAGCCATGACCTCTAATGAGGTATTAACATTTGAACAAGCAGTCTTGAAGGAAGTGAACAACATCACTACCGACCGCCCGTTCGACAATCTTTCCAAAAAAGAAAGGATACTCCTCAAAACTCTGACAGAGGACGAAACCATCATCCTGAAACCCGCGGACAAGGGAGGAGCCATTGTCATCCAAGATAAGAACATCTATGAGGGGGAATGTATACGACAATTAACCAACACCAGGTACTACGAACCCATTGAGGAGGACCCCACTGCGCGCCTCTCCACCGTGATACAACATCTCATCACGGAAGCGGAGACAGAGGAATGGATCTCGAAGGAGGAGGCCCAGTTCCTTATGAACAAGAGTCCACGCACACCATACTTCTATTGCCTCCCGAAAATCCACAAGGGAATCACCCCCCCACCAGGCAGACCGATTGTGTCCGGGATCGATTCCCTTCTAGAACCTCTGAGCAAATTTTGTGATGTGTTTCTACGCCCCCTTGTGATGAAAACTCCAACATATCTGAGAGACACTACAGAGGTATTGAACTTGATTGAACGATTTGAGACACCAGAATCTATCACCCTCCTAGTCACGCTAGACGTGGAATCATTGTACACCAACATTCCCCAAGATGCCACTCTGACGGTCCTTGACAAGGCCCTGCGTAACATCAATCCATGGCCATCCACTACCCCCATCACTTTCATTTGTGACTGTGCCACGATAGCATTGAAAGAGAATTACTTTGCCTTTGAGAATAATTTGTATCATCAAATACAGGGTACGAGCATGGGGAGCACCTTTGCGCCGAGCCTGGCATGCCTATACATGGCCAACTTTGAAGAGGAACACATCCTAGCAGAGACCAACCCATATACTAACAACATCTTACTATGGCGTAGGTACATAGATGACATCATCATTTTCTGGCAAGGGGATGAAGATACGTGCCGCACATTCTTCAGTTGGATTAATACTCTCAATCCATATTTACAATTTGTGGGCACATTGTCATCTGAATCCATCCCATTCCTTGACCTGCTGATATCCTTAAAAGAAGGATGCCTGATGACCACCAACTATAAGAAACCCACGGATAGGAACAGCCTCCTCCTATTCCAAAGTCACCATCCAAAATCTCTAAAAAACAATTTACCGGTGGGACAATTCCTCCGCTTACGCCGCAATTGCAATACCATCAGAGAATTTGAGAAGGAGGCAGACATTCTAACAGACAATTTGATAAGGAGAGAATATCCGAAGAAAATTGTAAAACAGGCACGCAAAAGGGCAAGGAACAATCACAGAGGGGCTCTACTAGAAATCAAAGAGAAGAGCACCACAGACATATTAACATGTGTTACATCCTTCACCCCTAACTCGAACAAAGTCCAAAGGATAATAAAGAAGCATTGGAAGATCCTAGAGATGGGTGATTTCCAACCAGGACCAAAACCCCTTTTTGCCTTTAAGAGAACACAAAACCTGAGGGATATTTTAGTGCACACACGACCCAAGAACATCACAAAAACACAACCGACATTATGGAATCTTCCTCCGGTTACGGGACATTACCCATGCGGGTCCTGCACAGCATGTCCACTGACAAGCAGTACTAAGGAAATCGACTTAGGTTTATCAAGCCCATGGAAACAGTTACGACATACCAACTGCAACACAAGAAACTGTGTATACATGATCACCTGTCCCTGCGGCTCTCGATACATTGGAATGACCACAAGGACAATCAAAACACGAATTGGGGAACACAAAAGTACAATTCGATGCAAGCGCACAGCGACAAGACTACAAAGCCATTTTCTGGAAAAGAATCACCCTCCCGATAGCTTACGATGGACCATAATTGAATCCAACCCACATTGGTCACCATCCACACTGTTCAGACAGGAGCAACGATGGGTGTTCAAACTACAAAGCAATAAAAGGGGACTCAATGAGGATATTCCCTGGATTGAACTCTCCAGATAATACATACCATGAGGGAGCCTGTTAAGTATCTTCCCTAATATGGACAATGATCCTGGTATTCAGAACATAGGTCTACATGTAGAATACCTACAAAACGTCTGTCAACAACTATATGTCCAACCCCTTACCAACTTTTCACAATCTATTAAAATGAGATCATGGCTGTTAAGTATCCTCAGGGAGACTCACTAGGAATCACTTACAGCCAAAACCACCTCCCAGATGGACCACCTCACCCTAAGTCTTGCTAATGTCATGCTCATCGTGTGTACCAACAACCTCCGTTCCAACACCGGGGTGGGTAACCTTGTTACCGTTTTTCAGTTTTTCTTGCTTTCTTTAATATACAGCGATATGAGCTCCGCATAGACGGCAAGATATAGAGGGACAGCATCAACCTCACTGACACAGAGACATCAAGTGTCATGCGATGCACACCTCACGTCCCAGTGGACAGTTTATTTTTAAAAAACTGTTTTTATAAATATCTTTTTTGACATTGTTACAGTACCCGTCTCTCCACCTTGGACCTGCTGGTACCTAGCTGTCCTGTGTATATGAGTATTCTTATGACCATCTAATTACCGAATAAGTTATAATATATTCCCGTAGCATTTTTCCAAACTAGTAATACGATCTCCCTCCAGTTGACATCTCTCCCCCTTTGACTGTGGGCGCAGGCACCCCACCCCTGTGACTTCCATAGACCCTCGGTTCGGTATGTTACCAGCACGAACATGCCCATGACACCGCAGATCTTTGACCTTTTTCATCTGTGCAGCATTATGGATCATGTCTTTATTGTTTGAAGCAACACCTTGCTTCACTCCTATTTCAGCCCCCTACCTATGGGGCCAAAGGCATCCTGCCTTGACAATCCCGTGCCCTCTATCCTGACTCCACTCCAAGATGGCCGCGTCAGCCGCGCACCGCCCCGGCCACGTTCGCCCGAGCCCTCCGGGCGCATCTACGTTACGTCATCACACCGGGCCCGTGGCATCACTGTTTCCATTATTTAACGACCCTGCAGCCGCACTAACCGTGTAACCGGCAGTGCAACCGCACGGGTAGGTTCCCCGAGACGTAAGGCGTACAGAATTGTAAGTACTTCTTCTTCACTGCTCTTTTATTGCGGGACCCTCAGCGGCTCTCATAGGTTCCCTGTCTTCCATCACAGAGCTTTTTCACATATGTTTTTCCAGCCTTACTCCGCGGCATTGCTGACGGAGCCCATCATCAAGGAGGAGAGGGTAGGCTGGCCATGCACTCATGTAATATGTGTTTTGTTGGAAGACTGTTCTTTTCGGGATATGTGCACGGGGTGACCCTCGAGTCACCGCACCACCCAGGCTTTCCCGCGGTTGTGATCACCTGCTCTCCGTGTCACCTTGTCAATATTAAGCTTCTACTCCTTTAATATCGTCCGGACACTGGGCATGATGAGCACTACATCCCCACTTCCACACCGTACCGGGATGCTCTTTCCTACCACCGCCATAAGTAGTCACCATAGAAGTTATGACGTTTAGTCCCACTCGTTGTATGTCACCCACATGAGCTTGGAGCCCAGCTAGCCCATGATCATCACTATGTTGTCTCAACATTGGGGGGCACGATCCCATCTCCCCGGTTGATTTTAATTGATCCACATAGACACACTCATCAGTCGACGTCCTCGTCTTGCATGAGATATCACAGCATCGACTGTGCAGCAGTGTCTCTGATCACACAAGATATATAGAACATATATCTTATTTAAGGCATTATCCTTGTTTCTTCCCCCCCCCCCTTTTTCTTTTTGTCTCTCTCCCTCCCTGATTTTGTCTCCCTTTGTAGGCTGTGAACGGGATTGACATATAACGACGGATCCTGGACACTAACTGTCAAGCATACCAGACCTAGGTAGTAAGTGGGGTTATGGGCAGTCTTTACCCGAATCCCATTCTCTAACACACCTTCCCGGTCCTGACGAAGCGCTTTAGGATCCACTAGGGACCGTTTTATAGCGCGAAACATGTTGACCTTGTCATTAAATCACTTTTGTTAACACACTAATCGGGTCGAGAGAAGTGGGACTTTTATTTTGTCTTGTCCCCTCTCTGAACAGCACTACAGTGCATCTCCATCCCCGAGTATTTTTAGGTTGGACCAGGGAACTTATGATTAAAAGGTTTTAGTTCCCTGTTTCATTTTTAAAATTCGCACTCACTAGCACATTTCGACCCACATACCCTCACTCACAAATGCGGCAACTCCTTAAAAGAACTCCATCAGAGAGCCCCTAACCAAGGGCCCGTGAGGGACTGCAGCGCCACCCCCACGAGGAGCAACCGTGCCCAATGATGATGCTATACATCCGCGAGGGTGTGTGAGGGCACACAGGAACATCACTAGGAGTACCCTCTCCTCACTCTGCACACTCACCCTACCTTCGGAGACTTTCCCCCTTATTGACAGCTTACCTGCAGCTAGTCATTTTTTCTCTCACACTATAGGAACTGCAACCATCCATTGGACAAATGTAACCATTTCTCTCCTGAGTGTGTACAACAAATGCTTAACACAGCCCGCTGGGAAGCCTAACTGCTCGCCCACACTACCACACAAAAGAGCATTAGAATTATCTACTTTAGCCTCTATAAAGCACCTGGGGCCATATTACATAAGGTGCTCCAGGGGCGCAACGGGCGTTTGCGTCCGCGTTGCGTGCCCCCGGGGCACTTCAGTATTATAGAAGGGGGAGCAGACGCTTGTGTGTCCCCTTTCTATAATACCGATAGTGCTGGCGCACTTAAAGTGCCAGCACTAGCAACAGAGGGCGTTCCCTCATTTGCATAGCAGCGTGCCCTATGCAAATAAGGGAATTCCTTTGACTCTACGCCCTCACCTTATTACAGACGTGGGCGAAGAGTCAAAGAAGCCCTCAGAAGGCGCACTGACAGTGCGCCATTTAAAAGGTGGCGCACTGTCAGCAACCCTCTGAAGGGGATAGAAGGGGGGTCCCATGGACTCCCAAGACATCCCCTTGCAGGCGGGGGCAGTCACTGACTGCACCCGCCTGCAAGGGGATCTCTTAACCCCTTTGAAAGTGCAGGCAGCTGCCGCCTGCACTGTGAAAACACGGAGCAGCTGCTCCGTGTTTTCACATGAATGTGCTGCCCCAAGGGCAGCGCAAGTCCGCGGCTGTCCCCGGGCAGCGTATTCACCATAATGGGGCACATTGGCAATGTTTGCATCCGGCGCACCTTTTCAAAGATGCGCTGGGCGCAAACAATGCCAATACGTAATATGGCCCCCGGAGATCCACTGGACTCTGTGCACACTATACCTTACTTTGAGCCAGCTTCCTACACCGTGTAATAGGGTGGCAAAGCCTACTTAGAGGTGACTTAGTAATATTTAAAAGGACAGTTTTGACCTGTCAAAAGGGTTTAGATTGACAGATCAAATTTCAGTTTTTACACTGCTACAGTCAGGCTACACTGGTAGACCTGGAGCCATGTTTGTACTGCCACTGTAGTGGCTCACACAATAGGTGCTGCAGCCCACTGGTGGAATGTTACTTCCAGGCCCTGGGTACACCTTTCACCATATACTAGGGACGCATATGTAATTTAAATAGACCAATTAGGAATATGGCAATTCGACCATGTCTAAAAGGGGAGCTAAGGGACTTTACAACTGATTAGCAGGGGTAAAGTGCAAAGAGTTCTAAAGCTAGTAAAAATATATGGTCTAGCAAAAGGTGAAAATGTGAGGATGACCATGCAAAAAATGCAGATTTCCTATAGTCTCTCTCTCTCTCCTAACAGCCCTTGGTCCACCTTGCAAACAACAATACCAATGATATCTGGCGGCAGCAGTTAGGCCTTCTACCATCCGTCAGTCAGGTAAGACTGGGAATATTTGACCTATACTTGTATATCTTATCATTAATCCTTTCAGTGCATTTTCTGCATGTTATTTGTATATTTATTTACAAAATGTTGAGTGTTTTTGAGTTTGATTCCTTTCAAGTATTTATATCTAATGTTCCAGCACTTATGACATTAAGACTGCTTGCCCTTAAGCCTCCTATGTTGTCAGCGCTGAGGGCTGTAGATGAATCAAGTTCCTGCTTTCACTCTGCGCCCATGTCAAGGATCACTTCAGGTGAGAAGCGGTATCTGACAATGACTGCTCCCCTGGACATATTGTAGGACGCTGGCTCTGTATATACTATACCAAAGTAAGGTATCATGTGCAGAGTCCAGGGAGTCCCCAGAGGTATAACAGAGGCTAAATTAAGTACTAACACTTATCTTTGTGGTAGTGTTGGCAAGCAGTTAGACTTATCCAGGGGGTGTGTTAAACATTTATTGCATTCACTCACTCAAGGACTGATAACACACACTCAGAGACAGAATCCAGACCAACTGGGTAAGTATAAAAAAAAGGTATAGTTTTAGTTTATTTCTAGAACCAAGCAGGACTTGGTACAGGTAGGTAAAATGTACTTTCAATTGTAAACCTTTACACAGAAATGCAATTGGGAATGGATTTGCAATTGTTACAGTTTGATATGACTTCAAAAGGCAGCTTAAATTACACAGTAATTACTTTTTAGAATACTTTTTCATTACTTTCAGATTACATTGACTACTTGGAGTGGTATGCCTAGATACCACACCAAGGGATCTCACAATACAAGGGTAGTAAGACTTTTTTAGATTTTGCAGTTTAGTTATCTTTTCCCCATAGAAACAGTTCAACACTTCGAACATTTTAGGCCCAAAATCTCATAACATGGGTTCCGATGGGAGAAAAAGGGTTATCGGTTTCACAGGTAAGTAATCGTCTCATGAGTTGGAGTTTTGGGGGTTAGGACCAAGGTTCCCCAAGGTCTAGGTAGACACTCAAGTTGCACCACCAGCGGTACTGGGGAGCCGGGTGTAGAGTGCAGGGACCCAATGTTAACCAATGGGGCTAAGGCGGCCTTCGGTTAGGGACTGCTTACAAGTAGGCCATTCAGGTGTGCGAGCAAAGCTCCTGGGGTTAAGGTCAGCACTGCAGGAGTCAACAATCTGCACAGGAGCCGTACCACCAGCGGCACAAGGGCAGCCGGGTGCAGTGTGCCAAGGAGACGTCCGTGATCCTGTAGTTTCCAATGGGGACCTTTGGCTCGGCAAAGTTGCTGCAGGCTTGGGCATGGAGGCTTTCTGAAGGGGACCACCAGCTGGACAGGTAAGTTGGGTTCTTGGGGGATGCCTGGACACCATAGGTTGGGCCTCCCGAGGCCGTGGGGCATCGTGTGCAGGGGTGTCTTTTGCAGCCAGTCTTCTTTCCATCTCCCGTCGGGGGGATCCTTAAGTTTGAGGCTGCAGGCGTCGTCTTGAGGCTTGAAGGAGTTCAGAGATCACCAGATCTCAAGTTAGGATTGCTGGAAAGACCTCCTAGTGGTGTTGGGCCACTTGAAGTCGGGCCGTGGGAGTCGGGTGCAGAGTCGTGCAGAATGTCGAACTCGCTGGAATCCGGATTCTGTGAGTGACCCTTGGTTTTTAGCACATCCGGTGCTCACGGGAGACAGAGTCTGTTAGATGGTTGTAGGGCATGTTCTCTGGGCTCTGGCGGACTGCTGGTTGGTGGACACAGCAGGTACTTCGCTGCAGGCAGGTCAGAGACAGGAAAGGCTGGTAGGGATGGGGCCAAAGCAGTAGGTGTCCTCTTCTTCTTGGGTCTGCACGGCTCATCGGTCCGTCTTCTTTCTTCCTTGAATCTAAGGAGGCAAGGTTCAGTGTGGTCCCTAAATACTAGATTTAGGGGTGTTGAAAGGGGTGTGCAGGACCAATGGGCCCCTTCCTTGGGATGTGTGTATCCCCTATAATGCCACCCTCCTGTTGGAGGGAGGCATGAGCCTCTTCATGATTGGTTGGGTCCCCCCATCTTAAAGATGGAGGGGACTGAGATGTGGGCTTCACCTCGCCTCCGCATCTGAGGGGTGGGGTTGGAAAAGGAGTGCACACCTCTTCTACTAGCTTGGGATTCCCCCAGATTCTCCTGCCCAAAGTGGGGGGCAGAACCGGTGGGAGCCAGTTGCTGGGGGCAGCAAAAGGCAGGGACAGCTCACAAAGGTGGCAGGCCTTTGAAGCTTCCCCTTCGTGGACCCAGCCCACCTGGGGGAGGAGGTATGACACCTCTGCATAGGATGGGGTTTGTTTCTGGACCCAGAGAGCGGAGGATCTCTACCCAGGGTTCTAGAAACCTGTCTGGTGGTGGCAAATGGCGGGCCGTCATTCAGAAACCACACCATGGCTGGTCGTTTTTCAGGGGGGCATCTCTAAGATGCCCTCTGAGTGCATTATACATTAAATCCCACACAGGCATCAGTGTGGGTTTAATGTGCTGAGATGTTTGGTAACAAACTTTCCAGGTTTTAGTAAAGCCATAATGGAGCTGTGGAATCCATTTTGACCAACTCCCAGACCATATACTCCCAGACCATATACTCTCTATGGCTTTGCTATACTTACAGAGTCTAAGAATGGACATAGACACTGAAGGGGTACAGGGCTCATGCCACTGTTCCCTCACCTAAGGGCTCGTGCACCCTGCTAGATGGGTGGCTTACCTAGGCCTCAGGCAGTGGGTTGTAGGCATGGCACACAAGAATGTGTGCCATGTCGACTCTTCACTTTTCTGTGCACCACAACACACAGACTGCAATGGCAGTGTGTTGGTGTTAAGGTACAGGGCTTCTAAGGGTGGCACAGTAGGTGCTGCAACCCTTAGAGGCCTTCCCTGGTCACAGTGCCCTTGGTACCCATGGTACCTTTTACAAGGAGCTTACCTGTGGCCAGAGATGTGCCAATTGGGGGTACAGCAGTGCAGCTTTGGGAAAGAACACAGGCCCCGGGATCCTGAAGTCAAAAGTGCATCATGTGTCAGACAAAAGTGGGGGTTAATCATACAAAAGGGGCACTTACCTACATATATGTAGAGAGCTTTCCCTTTTACAGCTTTCAACCTTGCCCAGCTGAAAGATTTTAATTTGTTATAAAAACAAAGTCATACGGCAAAAATTCTGATTGGCCCACCTGCTGGGTATATCCTACCTCTGCACCATCAAGGTTGGCCTGAAATTGTGCATAAGCATGTGTTAGACCTGTCAGCCTCATGGTGGTCTTCCACCAGACCTTTTACATTCTTCCTCTTTTTTTTGCGATTTTGCTTTTGCTGACCTTAGGTCTCTGTGCACTTTGCCACTGCTAACAAGTGCCAAAGGGCATGTCCTCACTCCTTGAAACAGAGTAATATTGGCCTATCCACAATTGGCATATTTAATTTGCTTGTAAGTCGCTCGTATGGTGGCACTATATGTGTCCAGGGCCTGTAAATGAAATGCTATCAGTGGGCATACAGCACTGATTGTGCCACCCACTTAAGTAGCCTTTTTAAACATGTCTCAGGCCCGCCATTGCAGCCTTTGTGTGCAATTTTTAAACTGCAATTTCATTTTCCAGCCTCAAATCTTCCTTTTTAAAAGATATGTCGCCCCTAGGGTAGACCTTAAACAATCCACAGGACAGGGTGCAATGTATTTAAAACGTAGGAAATGTACTTTTAATTTTTATATGTCCCGATGGTGCTTTCACTACTGCAAGCCCTACCTCTCTATTGACTAACACTGGAGTTACCTTATTACATTTAATAAGCTGTAATTTCCCACTGGGAGCAGGTGATCAGTTCATGTTTGGTGTCTTTGGAATTGTAATGAAAACTTGTAACTTATGGTGAAGTCGGATTTTAAATTACAATTTTGAAAATTCCACTTTTAGGAAGTTGGCAAGTGCCTTCCTTAGCAATTTAGTGCCCGTAGCCTGTCTCTGATCACATGACTGGGTGTAGCTGACAGTTCGGCTTTGTGTTTTTCTCCTAAACACCCACACACAATATAGGGCTTAGATGTAGCTGGATGTGCCATCGCTGGCAGAATGGGAGGGCGCAGCTGGACCCAGCCCTACTTACATATGAATAGGCTGTATCCTGCCTCCATACAAAAGGGCTGCATAACCCCTATGGTTAGTAAGGAACCAGGACAGGGAAGGCAGGATGCCTGGGGACTTCAAAGGTAAAACTCTAGAAGCTTCTCTCTCACTTCAAAGGCACAATGGAATATAAATACTGGACCTCAGATACCAACTCTTCAGTACACTTCTCGACCTGTGGCTACTCTGCAGGAAGAAGAACTGTTGTACTGCTAAAGGACTGCCTCTCTGCTGGACTGCTGCCCCGCTGTACTACTGCCTTGCTGTGTCGCTGCCTTGCTGTGCTGACCTCCTGTCTTTTTACCTGGGTGAGAAAGACTTGACCTGCATTTCTTGAAACCAGAACCCCAGAGTGACTCCAAGGGCTAGTTGGCTGGCCTCCTGACTTGAGCCTCAGGAACAGAAGGCTCCAATGACCTTGATCCTGAACCTGGAGCCCGCCCTGGCTGGTGGTTCCTTCCCAGCCTCTGTGGATCCAGTGGAACTTACACTTTCCCTCTACTGCGCGGCACAAACCCGAGCAGAACCGACGCATTGCTGCTGCTGTGTGGATCGGAACTGCTGCAGAGACCTACATCGCATAGCAGACCGTCCCAGCATCGGACCCACCGCTGCACGACACATCCCCAGCCCATCTCTCATCGACGGCAGCCTTGACGACGATGCCGGACTTTTGGCCTTCCGGCTCATAAGAACCGATGCATCACGCTGACTGTGCGACAAATCCTTGACTCTGGGCTTCGCAACACAAGCCCTCGTCGACAGGATCATCAATGACAACACATCGGGACCTCGCGCCGCAGCCTCAACGCGTCACTTCGGCTGCGTAATGCATCTTTGGCGTGAATGCTCAGAACGCTCCGCAAACTAGGATTTAGGGTACTCTGTTCAGGGGGCCTAACTGGGCCCCTGTAGTCGACCTTTGCTCCATCATGGTCGGCCCGAACTTGTGATTTTGTCCCGCTCTGGTCCCTGGACAGAAAGAAATAACCCTGGGACTGGTTTCAGGGTATCACCCCTCATCAGCCAGGCTACTTTGAATCCAGTGGTACAGCGAGCAACGGACCCACATCTAGGCATACCCTTGCCCACTTAGGGCGAACTTAGCAAATATAACAAGATGATGGAGTGCTGAAACTTTTCAAATGCTCACCCCTAATCTGTGATCGGAGGGAATGTTTGACAATGCTCAGCATTCCGTCCATCATCTTTTTGTGCTGCTATAGTCACCCATAGTGGGAAGGGAATGCACAGACGTGGGTCCCGTGCTCACCATGCCACTGAATTCAAGCTTGCCTGGCTGATGAGGGGTGATAGCCTGAAATTGGTCCTAGGATGCTTGTTTTCGAGTCCATGAAGGACCTGACCTGGCAGTTTGGGCTGGGCTGGACTGGTCCCATTGAGAGCAGGGTCCAGACTGATTTGCATATGACTGGGTCTGAACTTTGGTGGCATGGTGAGCAAATAATGATGGATTTGACCAAGATCTGTGACTGGGTGTGAATGTTTTACAATGCTCAGCATTTCGTTCATCATCCTTTTGTGTTGCTAATAGCTGGATATGTTCCTATTCCTACAATAAATTGGATGATTACGATCACAAGCCCTCTATGACAAAATCTCCATGAAACTGATCTCAAGAATTGAAACAAACACTGCTAATACTCCCCCCCCACCCCCCTACACATGACTCAACCCCCACAAATAGGGGCAACACCCATCTTCAGCCTCTTAATAATTTCAAATAAACTCTCAGAAAAAGAAATTCACAACATTATCATTTCAAGCATACCATCAGTGACACCTTTAGACCCAGCATCTCCAAAAATCTTCAATAATTTCTGTGGTACAACCTGGGCATGGGAGGTAGATAGAATCTTACTCACCGAGTCACTGGAGCAAGGTTCTTCTCTGCTGTAGCAAATTGCTTCTGCCTATTAAATCTCCTTAAATGCTTCACTTATTGAATACTCGGTATTGGACTTCGATTGTGGGTGAGATGCATTTTTCTCTGTCTAGAGAGCCTCTGTGGAAAGGGACCACCATGTGTTCAGATTGAATTCAAACTGTACAAAATAGGACACTGTGCTCCACGCTTGCACCACAGATCATCACACCACCTTATTATAACAAATCCATGTACAGCACTGCTTTCCCAGTACAAGCTGCCAATCAGTCAACCAACAATCAAAGCATCGAGGAGCAATTATCACTTCAGAAGAGAGGCAAAAAAACATGTCTGTTTCAAAGATAACTACACCAGCCCATAACCCTCAGGCAGAACCTGGATCAAAAATCACTGAACAGGAACAGCCCGACTAGCACACACTACTCATGTCGGCAAACACTCTAACGACTTTTTATGCACAGGTTCAGTTTTCTAACAACTTTTTATGCACAGTTTAAGGTACAAAGGGATAACCTTTGTCTAGCCTGGGTATTACGTAATAATGTAATGCATACCCTACCTTGCCCTTTCTAATACTATAACACACAGTTGTCATGCAGCCAATTCTAGTTCAAACTAGCTTAGCACTCTTATCCTCACACAAGGCAGAAACACTAGAGGTCATGTTGATCTCCTGGTACTGTGACAGTCTTCAGTAACAAGTCACCCATCACTAACTGACCAGGCATGAAGAACTGAAGAGATCTACTACATACTGCAGTAGCTCTATAAGTTAGCTCACCACTACAGGTCGCAACTAACAATACGGTATGACCGCTTCTTGACATCTTATTATGATAATCAGTTAAAAGATTATCTTAAAGAAGCCCATCCCTAGCTATATCTTTCTCCAACCTATGTATACTTAGCAACATAAACATAGCAAAAAACATGAGAACAAGCAACTATGTGCTGTAGCCATCTTAGTGAAGTGCGACCATAACACCAATAAAGGAACCTGCAGAACAGATTAGAACTACCAGTTTACTTAAAAACCATAAAGTGCATACCTGGCTGTTCCCATAGCACAATAATAACCTTGCTGGCCATCACACATGAAATAGGAAAGTTTCCCACATGGAATGAAAAAGACAAAAACCTTCCAACCGAACATGTTACATGAAATTGCACAATAGCCATGTAG